>NC_047087.1:281027173-282277173 GCF_902459505.1 Geotrypetes seraphini | reverse complement strand
CAGCAGCCGCGGGGCATTTGCTAGGCCGGCCCACTTTGATGATATGAGGTGGGCCGGCCTAGCAAAAGCCCTGAGGCTGCCCAGGCTAGCGGATGCTGGACAGGGGAAGCAGGGAAAGGAGAAGGGATACTGCTGGACAGGAGGAGCAGGGAAGAGGTGCTGCTGGACAGGGGGGGAGGTAAAAGGAAGGGAGAAGGCCTGCTGCTGGACAGGGGGAGCAGGCAAGGGGTGGTGGTGGACAGTCAAGGAAAGAGAGAGACAGAAAGAAAGACAGACAGACAGACAGACAGTGGTCAAGGAGAGAGAGATAGAAAGACAGACACACACATCTAGTCTAGCACCCGTTAATGTAACGGGCTTAAAGACTAGTTTTAAATAAAGAACTTTGAGGACACAACTAGCTTTGTTGTCTTCCATCATCCTCGCTGTTTGTTTCTTCCATGTAAATGTAAGGCACATGGATACCAGGGTACAACAGTACTCTATAATGGAATCAGGGCACCCAGACAGTAGGAGGGGGGGGATTGGGGGTGGCAGAGGGAGTGGGCATCCCTCCTGCTGGCCAACCTCATTGAGGGACAGGTTCCCGGCCACTATACTGATTGCCGCAGGGAGATTCCCTTACGGCGATCAACTCAGCGGCAACGCAATTATCTAACCGGCGCCGGTGACATGGACGCCAGTTAGAGAATGGGGATGGTTATAAGGGCTTAGGCATCTGTCCATCAGGGCAGAAGCAATTCTATATAGGATGCCCGTGTGCGATTCTCAAAAGCTGCTTAGCGCATGTTCTATACAGAATCCGGCCCTTTTTTCACAGACCTATAATTGTGCTGTTTCCCATGACAAGACTTGGATGTCCCTATTCTGACTTGAGCATCCTTTCAAAAATGCCTCTGTGTATAACCCTCTGTAATTTGAAGTCCATTCCCCCCCCCCATACACACATAGTAGATATAGATAGATAAATATAGATGTGATATATGTGTTTACTGTTTAGCCTTTCTTGGATAGAACTGTACATGGCAAGTGGTTAACTCTACTCTGATGTAGGGCGAACCTTACTCTTTTATTAAATAGAAGATGATCAGAACTAGGAATCTCAGAACATGTTCTGCAATGGTTTCAAGGTTTCCTGGAAAATAGGCGATACAGAGTATTAAAATCAAGTTTATCAAGTTTATTATGTAATTTGATTAATCGCCTATTCTACATTCTAGGCGATATACAAACAATAACGAATGAATAAAAACTTGGGGTAATTATAACATAGACAAATAAAATTACATAATTACAAAAACTTACAATCATGAAACACTAGGAAAACTATATTTAAAGGGTTACATTCTGTATCAAATTTTATATTTCAGGATTACAACAATAGGGAGGGAATAAAAGCACAAATAAGAAAAAAAAGGTTAAGAAGGAATATAAGGTTATTTATTAACTAAAAGCATCATTGAAAAAGAAACTTTTAAGCTTAGTCTTGAAATTAACTAAGTTCTTTTCTTCTCTTATATATAAAAGATGGAGTCCACTCGGATTACTGGACTTTACCGTGCGGAGTACCACAAAAATCTCCTACCTCACTGATAACATTTTTATGACCAGCCTAAACTCAATTACTCTAAGCCCGAGGGAATGACTTTTCTCCTACGCAAATGATATCTTTCTCTTGACCACTTTGAATCTAAACTTAGCAAATCTTTCTATCAAGCTATTGAGAGCTCTAGACAAAGCGCAAGAATGGTCAGCAAAATACCATCTCAAATTAAACACTGAAAAAACTAAACTACCATGGTTTGGGCCACAGATACACTCGATCCTCTCTACTATTACAATAACAAATGGGGTCAGCTTCAATATAGAAAGTGCTAAGGTTTTGAGAGTCACTTTAGACACAACACTGATGGGAGGAGGAAGAGAGGGAAAGAATTAAATTGGAGTTCTGCAGAGGGAAATTTATTTATTTATTCAATTTTATATACCATTCTCCCAGGAGAGCTCAGAACGGTTTACATGAGTGTATTCAGGTACTTCAGCATTTTTCCCTGACTGTCCTGGTCAGCTCACAATCTATCTAATGTACCTGGGGCAATGGGGGGATTAGGTGACTTGCCCAGGTCACAGGGGCAGCGTGGGTTTGAACCCACAACCTCAGGGTGCTGAGGCTGTAGTTTTAACCACTGCGCCACTCTAGAAATCAAAATGTAGCAAAAGTGAGCCAAGCATAGAACGATCAAGCCATTGTGACATCACTGATGAATTTGGCTCTTAGGCATTGGTGGAATGAGGCATTGTGATGTCACAATACCTGCTCTGGTTATCAGAGGCTGAAACTTGTCATGCTATTTATTGATTCAATTTTCTATGCTGTTCTCCCAAGGAAGCTCAGAATGGTTTACATGAGTTTATTCAGATACTCCGGCATTTTTCCTGTCTGTCCCCATGGGCTCATAATCTATCTAATGTACCTGGGGAAATGGGGGGATTAAGTGACTTGCCCAGGGTCACAAGGAGCAGCGTGGATTTGAACCCACAACCCCAGGGTGCTGAGGCTGTAGCTTTAACCACTGCACCACTGGGTAAGGGTAGCCTGAGAAAACCCAGAGGTCTGTGGAAAGGGGCAGGGCTAGAATAAGGGAATCAGAGCCCACACTGATGGTGTGTAAGGCTAGATTCATTCCCGATTGCCCTTATGGGCCAATTAAATCCATTAGGCATGAGGTCAGTCGTAAATCTCTTGCTAACTTGACTGATCCCAAATGTACAGTACAGGGGGAGCTGCTTCAAAGAAATTAAAGAAGAAAAAAAAAGACCTAAAGACTGTAAAATTTAAGTGACAGAAGTTATGGTTTTCTGCTGTATTTTTCAAGCTCTTCACTTCTTGCAGCTCCCTTTAGAAGAAGGGAAGAGAACCAGATATGGGGAGGTGGTATGCAGGTGACAAGGGATGAGGAAAACGAGACGCTTTTCTTTTCCGTGGCATCATTAAGACACATTTGAAAAATGTAATCTAGCCTTTCATTAAAATCTCATTTTGCTGAGTGATATCCTCTATGTAAAAAAAAAAAAAAAAAAAAATCTTTTCTGTCTGCTTATTTGACAAGAAATAATAAAAATACTGATGATTTTGATAAGGTAATAAAATGACCATCATAAACCAGAGTGTAAGAAGGATATATAGAGAGTGCATGAGTGTAAAAGAAGGAGGGGGAAGGGTGAAAGCTCCATCCCAGTAATTGAAAGCCAGAATGACTGCAGAAGTTTAACAAGACATGCCAAGGGTGCATTTATCAACCAAACAGATGGTGCTGAATGTGACTCTCGACCCCATTATTCTGGTGAAAGGGAGGCGGCTCCTTGCCAAGGTGAGAGAAAAACATACTGATTCTGAAGGCTAAGACCATTTAAGAAATCTAGATGTGGTAAGGTAATATGGACCTGATTTACTAAGCTCTTTCCCATAGATATAGAAATGGAAATAACTTTAGTACATCGGGTCATATTTCCCAAACCCAGCACTTAGTAACTCAGACCAGGAAGGATGTCGGGGCCCATCAAAGCTTTGAACACACATCCTAGCACATTTTAGTGTTTGCTATTCTGCTTTTGTATTACTAAAACAAAAGTGCAGGTAGTCCACGGGTTAAGAACGAGTTACGTTCTTAAAGCCGTTCTTAAGTGGGATTTGTATGTAACTCCGAACTTGTAGATTTTCAGATTCTTGCTGCTTACCTCTGCTCCCAGCTGACAAAAGGGCCAACAGTCCCCAGCGTTCCCTCTAAGGTACAGCATGCACAACCACACCCTGTTCTAAATGTGGCCATGCATCATTCCTGAATCTGCTACAGGAGAAGCGTAGGAGTCTTTGTACAATCAATCATTCTTTCCAGACTGGACTATTGTAATTCCATCTATCTAAGTCTAATCAAGAAAAATCTTCACAGACTTCAGCGGATCCAGAACACTGCGGCTGGGTTGATCTTCGCAAAAAGCAAATTTGATCATGTTTCCCCACTTCTGTCAAAACTTCACTGGCTTCCGGCGATTTCTAGGATTCACTTTAAATGTTTCTGCCTAATTTTCAAGATCCTACATGGCATTCTTCCTCCCCTAATCCCACTATCCTGGTATTCTTTGAGACATGACACTACCAGATCCGTCCACATACTCAAACTATCTTTCCCCTCGTTAAAAGGCATCATGTATGCAGGTAAATTAGGGAAATCCCTTTTCTTCAAATTCACTGAGCTTTGGAATAACCTCCCTGCCCCGCTGCGGAACCTAGGCTCATTCCAATTATTCCGAAAGCATCTGAAAACCTGGCTTTTCTCCAAAACGTAAAGCTATCTATTTAAAATGTAAAGCTAGCTATCCTCTTCATAACCTCTAATTTCTTATTATGTCCTTCCCTCATTTATTGAATTACCTGAAAACCGTGCCGAGTTCTATCTTTATGGAGATGATGCCGTATACAAAGTCTTGATCCCTTATACTTCATCTAGATTACTGAGGTTGAATGACCAATACTTATTGGTCATTCCCTCTCTCAAAATTATTAACACATTTATTTATTTATTTATTTTTATTTATTTATTTATTTAGATTTATATCCCGTTCTCCCAGTAGCTCAGAACGGTCTACAAGTAAACATACACAGTAGAAGTAATTAGGCAAATAAGATGTACAATAGGTTTAGATGCTTGGACATACAAGATTGTGCAGTATTTATCAGGGTACAAACAATTTTTCAGAGTACAGACATGGCGGCAATCTATCTTTTCCATTACAGCTCCTCAAACATGGAATTCACTTCCAATTTATTTAAGAGAGGAAAAGAATTTGGACCAATTCAAGAGCAAACTCAAGGGTTTTCTTATTAAAGATGCATTCAATGATTAAATGAATTGCATATGACTTTCATTTTATCTTCATTTTTTTGAGAGTTTTCTCCTTCCCTTTCCTATTGTTCTTAACCTTAATTGTTTTTCTTTATATTAATCAGATTGTATTTCTTTCCTAGTCTTTCCTTGTGTTTTATTATGTTTGTATATGTTGGTTTACATTATGTTTAGTAGTTTTAGTCCCTTTGTTAGTTATGTTTGTTTCCCCTAACTCTGTAATTTTTATCAATTTGTACATCGCTTAGAACTCGGAATAGGCGATTAATCAAATATTTTAATAAACTTGAAACTTACGGTTTAGTTTAGTTTAGGAGTCTATGCTAGTGGAAATGCTGCTCATTTAAATCAAATGAAGGCACAGCCACATTTTTAAGTACGCGTCGTACTTAAGTGGGGTATTTGTAACTCAGACTGCCTGTACTGGGATGTGCTAGGTTAGAATTTGGATTGGCTTAATTTGATCTCTCATCCTGTGATCCTGTCATCCTGAACAAGTGAGGAAAGCATGCAGAGTATGGCTCTTAGATTTCTTTCCATTTCTTCAGATGTGTATGGGTGTCTATGTGCATGAATATGTAACTCATATTCTAATGAATGTGTACATATGTTTATTTTCTGCGTCTCTGACCAGCAGAGGAAAGGGGTAGGATGGCCTGAATGGAGTGTTTCTCAAACATTCTGTTGGTTTGGAAAGAATAATAAATTTTAAAAATTTTTTTAGTATTTATATACCACTTATAGCCTAAGAGGTTTACATTCAGGTACTTAAGCATTTTTCTCTATCCTGTCTGTCCTGGTGGGCTCACACTCTACCTAACGTACCTGGGGCAATGGGGGGATTAAGTGACTTACCCAGGGTCACAAGGAGCAGCATGGGATTTGAACCCACAACCTCAGGGTGCTGAGGCTGTAGCTCTAACCACTGTGCCACATACTCCCACAGAGGTAGTATATCTAGCCATTAGCTATCTCTCAAAATATATTAAAGCATAGATTCTATATATTAACCCTTTATTTGGCATTGCTACTCAGAAGCAACATGTGTCTTCTATGGCTCTTATGGGTAATCTTCATCTCCAAATGATTGTCGCTTGGCACTGTTGCTCTTGCTCAACTTCAAGTTACGTAAAGCAGCCATTTCACCATCTGCCAATTAAAGCGTTAACCACAGGCTACCAGTTTCCAAACATCAACTGATGTTGTGATGCTTCTCCACCATTATGAACCACTGCACTTAGCAGCTAGAAGCAAACTGTATGATTCAATCACTAAAGCCCTAATTTTTGAAGTATATGGGCATCTCAAAAGGCAACATTATGGCTCGGATTCTGGAAATGGCGCCTACTTCTGCTGGTGCCTACAAAAACAGTGACGGCTGTTACCAGAATTGCAGCTTATGTCAAACTTAGGTGTCGTTAATGTAGGCCATGGTTTTAAAGGCATACATTACTGGCGCCTAAGGGCCAGATTCACGAAACCCTACCGGTTTGCGATCGTTCCACGACCCAATTTTTCCCTGACCCGATTCACTAACCTTGTGGCCGATCAATCTCCCACCCGATCCGATCCGCCCATGCAAATGAAGGGAAATTGCATGCATAAGTAGGAAGGCAGCGATTCACTAAACAAGCCCAATTGGGGCTTGTTGATCCAAAAAAAAAGCGACTGCTGAGGACCTGTCGCAACTGTCCTTGCCGACACTCCTGCTCTCCGCCACCATGAAATCCTGCTCTCTGCTGCCAAATTACTCCCCATAGTTCTGCAAAAAAGCGCAGTGCAGTGCGAGCCCGTGGTTTTAACCCGCGGATTAAAAGCAGGTTTTGTTCCATAAATAATCTGGCTGCACAAGGTGCGTTCTGTCTGAAGAACTGGAGAATATTTCTAAAATATGTACATTTTGATTCCTTTGGGCCAGCAAGTACTGCATTCACCCCTCCCCCTTTGTTTCGACCATGAAGACCAAGCACATGTGCGGTTCGCATCTAGAGCCAACCAAGATGGTCTGCGCGTGTGTCGCGATCACTCAAAAGCGATCCTTGGGGTGTGCTTGGAGCGTGCATCCAATCAGATAATCTGCATGAGGACTCAGTAGTGAACCAGTCGCCCGGCAAGACTCGGCCACAGATCATAGAAACATAGAAATTGACGGCAGAAAAGGGCCTTAGCCCATCAAGTCTGCCCACACCAATGACCCACTAGGCCTCAGTTTGATGGAGAATCATCACCTAATGGTACTTAAGATCATTTACAGCCATAACCACACCTACTTTGACCTTAGGCACCAAGACGTAACCACGATTCTGGTGCCTATTGGGTTAGGTGCTTGCCAGCATCTACTTTTTTTAAATGGATTCTTAATTGGGTTTTATGTAGGAAAAAAAGAAATAAAACAAAGAATATAATTGATACCTTTTTTTAATTGGACTAACCAGAGCATGGATAAATTAGCTTTCAAAGGTAGTCCTTCTTCAGATCAGAGATAAGAAAATGAAGACACAGCTATCAGCATATAAGAGTAAAATATCAAAGTATTCAAATGACAGACTTATAGGAAAAGGGAGGGGAGAGTGGGAGACAGGGAGATAAGTAAGGGCCTTAAGCCCCTCCCAGTGCATCCCGGTAATGCTTTAGGAGGCGTCTAAGGCCCTGATTGACTCAGGCACCTAAGACCCCTACCACTGGGAGAGGCATTATGTGCCTGAGCAAATCAGGGCCTTAGGCCCCTCCCAGGACGCACTGGGAGACCCACCATTTTGAAGGGGCGGGTCTGCCGGCAGGAGGGAGTAGGCATCCCTCCTGCTGATCTTCACTTCAAAGGTATGGGGGGCCCCGGTCAAGACAGCTGGGTGGGGGGAGGCCCACTGGAACACCAGGTGGCCTTTTGTTGTTGTTGGGGTGTCGGGGGGGGGGTAGTGGCAGAAGGGAATGGGCATCTGTCCTGTTTTTTAAAAAAATCTATGGGATGGGGGGGGGGGTCGGTCAGTCACTCAGTCCTGGCCCGACTTTTATATTTATTTATTTTTTCAATGGTCATAGATATTGTGCGTGTACAAGACATGCTCAACAGCTTTGCCCATTAAAAAAAAAAATCTATTCTCCCCCTGCCTCGAACAGCTGAGCAGCAGGGGAAGCCTCAGAGCCACTCAGGGGCAGGGAGAGCAGCTAGCAACGGCGAAAAGGGTGAACAGAATGCTAGGAATGATTAAGAAGGGGATCACTCTTTGCCCCCCTAATGTGTTACCCATATATGTCTTCTTTCTACTTTAATGATTGTAGTTCACCCCCCCTTTCCTTTTGTGTCTGTATTGAATCTTGTATGTATGTATAGTGAGAGATTGGAGAAACTGGGCCTCTTCTCTCTTGAAAAGAGGAGACTGAGAGGGGACATGATCGAAATATTCAAAATACTGAAGGGAATAAACAGCAGATAAAGACAGATTGTTCACCCTCTCCAAGAAAGGGAGAACGAGAGGGCACTCTCTAAAGTTGAAAGAGAATAGATTCCGTACAAACGTAAGGAAGTTCTTCTTCACCCAGAGAGTGATAGAAAACTGGAACGCTCTTCTGGAGTCTGTTATAGGGGAAAACACCCTCCAGGGATTCAAGACAAAGTTGGGCAAGTTCCTGCTAAACTGGAAAGTACGCAGGTGAGGCTGGACTCATTTAGAGCACTGGTCTTTGACCTGGGGGCCGCCGCGTGAGCGGACTGCTGGGCACGATGGACCACTGGTCTGACCCAGCAGCGGCAATTCTTATGTTCTTACGTATATATTATTTGGTAATAATTTCTTGTAAAGTCTTTCCCCTATTTTAATCTGTAATACGCTTTGAAATATTTGACATTGCATACACATCAAATTTTAATAAAACTTGATCACAAACATATCGGAGAAAGTTATCATGCCACTGTACCGGGCCATGGTGCGCCCCCACCTGGAATACTGCATCCAGCACTGGTCGCCATACATGAAGGACATTGTACTATTCAAAAGGGTCCAGAGAAGAGCGACGAAAATGGTTAAGGGGCCGGAGGAGTTGCCGTACAGTGAGAGATTAGTGAAACTGGGCCTTTTCTCTCTTGAAAAGAGGAGACTGAGAGGGGACATGATCGAAACATTCAAGATACTGAAGGGGATAGACTTAGTAGATAAAGACTAGTTGTTCATCCTCTCCAATGTAGAGAGAACGAGAGGGTACTCTCTAGAGTTAAAAGGGGATAGATTCCGTACAAACGTAAGGAAGTTCTTCTTCACCCAGAGAGTGGTAGAAAACTGGAACACTCTTCCGGAGTCTGTCATAGGGGAAAAATACCCTCCAGGGATTCAAGACAAAGTTAGACAAGTTCCTGCTGAACTGGAACGTACGCAGGTGAGGCTACACTCAGTTAGGGCACTGGTCTTTGACCTGGGGGCCGTCATGTGAGCGGACTGTTGGGCACGATTGAACCACTGGTCTGACCCAGCAGCAGCAATTCTTATGTTCTTATGACCTGTGCCTAGCAACAGCTCGGTCCTCCCCCCATTTACTGGCGATTCTCCGCATGAATATCATGCATATAATTTGCATGCAATTGTGCTGAGCATCGCTAGTAAAAGAACAATCGCTCCCACCACAGTATTTTCTACCGGTGGTGTTGGAGCTTTGTGCATCTGACCCTATGTCTGATCTTTAAGACCTTTAAAAGAAATGGCTCAAAGCACTTGAAGAACAAGATCTTCCTTTACACACCTGCAAGATCACGAAGGTCCTCCCCATGGAATATTCCTAACCATACCCTCTCCAAAAGGGCATCAGACAACAGGTTACTAGGGTTACCAGATTTTACTTTTGTAAAACCTGGACCCATAGACCTGCCCCCCCAGGCTCGCCCCGTTCCACCCAGCCCCCGCCCCATTATTCCCACGCCCCCCCCCAGCCCCCGCCCCCCCTCAGCCTGTTCTCATCAGTTGGGAGGGCATCCACACATGCGTGGATGCCCCCCTCCCGTCGCGATCTGAAGAGGAAGCTTTTCAAAATCCATCCGGGCAAATCTGGACGTCCGGTAACACTATATGTTACCTGCCGGAAAGACTTATCCGGAGCAGCCTCCACACTTTGGAATGCAGTCCCTGAAAGGCTCCACTTAGCACATGACTATCTATAGGAGGTGAAAGCTTGGCTCTTCAACCAGGCCTTTGATGGAAGCAGTAACTAGCTTGCTAGTCACACACACACATATTAGGCTGGCTGCACATACTATAGCAGGAACAGTCCTACCCTAGCTAAGATCATTTTCAAGCACCATTCTTACCTCATGTGCCACTTTCTTTAAATTAGTTTCCTTATTATCTTACTCCTGTAACTCTGTCCTATTTATCTGCATGTTTCATCTTTGCTTATACTTCTGCTGTCTATTAAAATGTTTTATCGCATATTGTGTTGACATTTTTAGCATACTATGCCATACTTTGTATCTAATCTGAACATTTTTACTGCTGTAATTGTCTATTCCTTGTGTTTGACTTATTCTTGCTGTGCACCGCCTTGAGTGAATTCCTTCAAAAAGGGCAGTAAATAAATCCTAACAAAGTTGCTTTCCTTCATACCAGTTTTTCTGTATAAGTGGTTTATTTTGCTTGATTTGAATGATTCATAAATATATATTTTTTTTAATACAATAATACAACGAATCCATACAAATACAATTTACCTATCAGCCCATCAGTTACCACCAGTACTCTCTCCAGCAGGTACAATTTAATCCCCACTTGTTATAAAACCATAGTTTCAAGGCACCTCAAACCCTATAGATTTATAATCCGTATTAATAATATCAATTATTAATAAGCTTTGGGCCCAATGTTCAGTCCACAATGGTCAGCAGTTTTCAGTCTGCTGATAGATGTGGGGAGAATTAAGCCCAGGTATTCAGTGCAGAAAATGACATGGGGGTCAAATTTTTCCCCATCACAGTGGGAACTCATTTTCCTGTCCCTGCCCCATTCCTGCAAGCTCTGTCCTCATCTGCACAAGCCTCAAACACTTTAAAATCATAAGTAGCGACATTCTAGAGCTCAGATTGTGATGTCATAATGCCTCATTCCACCAATGCCTAAGCTTCGTCCTCATCTGCACAAGCCTCAAACACTTTAAAATCATAAGTAGCAAAATTCTAGAGCTCAGATTGTGATGTCATAATGCCTCATTCCACCAATGCCTAAGCTCCGTCCTCATCTGCACAAGCCTCAAACACTTTAAAATCATAAGTAGCAAAATTCTAGAGCTCAGATTGTGATGTTATAATGCCTCATTCCACCACTGCCTAAGCTCCGTCCTCATCTGCACAAGCCTCAAACACTTTGAAATCATAAGTAGCAACATTCTAGAGCTCAGATTGTGATGTCATAATGCCTCATTCCACCAATGCCTAAGCTTCGTCCTCATCTGCACAAGCCTCAAACACTTTAAAATCATAAGTAGCAAAATTCTAGAGCTCAGATTGTGATGTCATAATGCCTCATTCCACCAATGCCTAAGCTCCGTCCTCATCTGCACAAGCCTCAAACACTTTAAAATCATAAGTAGCAAAATTCTAGAGCTCAGATTGTGATGTCATAATGCCTCATTCCACCAATGCCTAAGCTCCGTCCTCATCTGCACAAGCCTCAAACACTTTCAAATCATAAGTGTCCAAGGCTTGTGAAGTTAAGGCAGAACTTACAGGAATGGGGCAGGTACAGGGACAGCGAAAAAACTCACGAGGACCGGAAAATTGAGTTCTTGCGGGGACGGGGAAAAATTTGTCCCCATGTCATTCTCTAAATCATGCCCAAGCTCCAGCATTGAATATCTAGGTATGTAAAGTCACTCAGAAGTTAACTGGGCACCAGCCACTATTCAGACCGATACCCAATTTGGAGAATAAAATGAGGACAGCCTTTTTAACTGTCCTGTCTTTGGCCACTTACTTAATTGGTTCGTTGACGGAATATCACTGCTAACTGGTTAACTGCGAGTGCTGCATAAGCTCCATCTCCAGACTGCCCTGGCATTAACTGGACAGTGCTGGAAAATTTGGTGCTGCTCAGCAGAAGCCTTTTTTTTTTGGCCTGGTTAAACAGTTGTGAATAACGGCCTTTTTTATTCTCAAAGCTTTTCCGAAATCCCAAAATGAGCTACGAGGAGCTGCTGAAAAATTCTCAGCCCAACCAAAAAGAGAATGATGTAGAGCAGGGGTGTTCAACCTGCGGCCCTGTGAAGCATTTTGTGCGGCCCCGGTCGAGGGCGATGCAGTGTTTTCCTCTGCTGTCCCTGGGTGTTTACCGTCTTGCCGGCTCCCTCCTCTGTCTTGCTGCAGCGTTTGCGTGTTTGTGCGACCCCAGAAACCTTTTTTTCCGGCCAATGCGGCCCAGGGAAGCCAAAAGGTTGGACACCCCTGATGTAGAGACATGAAACTTACAAGTTATTCCACAAAAAGTGTCACGAAAAAAGTGTGAAACTTGTGAGTTTCATGGTTTCACGTCATTCTCTTCTTGGTTGGGCTGAGAACTTTTCAGTGGTCCCTCGTAGCTGTCTTAATCTCGATTCCTCACCAATTCCATAGAAAAGGGGCTGCATAACTGAACACAGTATTTACCCCAGTTAACCAATTTCCACTTTCTACCGATTGGTAACAAGAATTTTTCACCTGGGAATGCAGTGGCTGAGCTGGTGTACCAGATCTCAAGGCTGATGTCAAATGCTGGTAGTGGTGGAAGGGAGAAGGAGTTAAGGAGGAGAAACTCTGTTAACTCAAGTGTCAACATTTTTCAACTATACTCTTCCTTTAATTTTTTTAATTTATTTATATTTTTATTCAATTTTCAAATTAAATTGCATTAGGAAACAAAATTCAATTTAAAAATTTGATTTCAAAGTTACAAACAATTGAATTTCCTATAAGCCCCCTATATATGGAGAGGACATCTTAAGGAAAAGAGGCATTCATAAAAGGGAAAAAAAAAATGAACAAAAAACTCTTCCTTTAATTTGAAATCAATATTAGCCAAGTGATCTCCCCATCCTAGATCAAACAAGGGGTTATAGATAGTCATATATGCATGCAAAGCTTTTCCTTTCAGAGGTAATATCTTAAGCAGTCTTAACTGATGGAAGCAACTTTACGCTACAGTAGATTCCACTCATCCCGCAGTTCATGGCAGATCATTCAATTCTAAGGGGTAATCACCAATAAATGATGAGGCTTCAAACGTCATACTATCCTGCCTCATCAATAATGCCTTTTATTTCGCTGGGTTCAATTTCAACTTATTATCATCCAACTTTCAATTTCAGAAAGACAGTTTTTCATCTGCTGTAATTCTGGCTCTCTACTATTTTGTAAAAACTATACTGTATAGACTTGTATATCATCTGTAAAGAAAAAAAAAAAATTGACCTGAAATTTCTTAAAAGTGCCCAAGGGTCTCAAAGATTAGAAAAGACAGGAGATAACAGGGAATCCTGAGACACTCTCCACTGAACTAGAGCCACCTGTGACATTTCTCCATGTGTGACCCATCTGTCAAAAAATGACTAGACGCAACACAAAATCTACACCTCAACCATCATCTCTCTGGCTGGTCAACATGGAATGACTGATGGCGCCAAACTCACCATTGAGATATGTTTGTACCACACAGTGATTTTATATTGGCCTGTACTAGCGTTTTACATATTTTGTGTGATAATTTTTAAAAAATTTTGTATGTATATTTGTAAAAAACACAGATGCGACTTGATGGGCAGATATAAATCAAATCAAATAAAATGAAATGGAATAGCAAAATCAGCTGCATCTCAATTGCCACCTAAATCTCCCTCAAATTTTCAACCTATGTCACCAAAGCTGTTTCTATAGATTTTTAATTACATGCCTATCATCCAGCAAAGCTGCCTCTCCACAGAAATCCTGGCGAGGGTTCAATGCTACTTTGCCAATTATTGTTTACTAAATAGGGGAGAGTGGAATTGGTTTAAGATTACAGTGGGGTACAAAAGTCTGGAAAATACTGATACAAGCTATCCACACTTTAGCTGTCAAGTACCAGAACTCTGATTCCAGGGCTTGGCATTCTGACATCTAGGTGCATATTGATGATGTCACACTGATGTCAAGATTGTGCACCAGACATGTCCACTTGCTCTGAAGCACAGCCATTGTGAGAACAGAAGATAATGATGATAAAGGCATCAGTAATATGGCAGCCTAGTCTGATTTGAAGAAACTTTTTATTAGACTGAGCAATCCATTTCCTGCTAGTGCAGTTGTTGAACACCTTTTTAGCTGTGCTGAATTAATTACTCAGAAGCGCAATCACATGAGCGACGATCATATTCAAAATTTAGGGCTCCTTTTACGATGGCGCATTAGCGGTTTAATGCGCATAATAGCACGCGCTAAACCGCCGCCGCGCTCTCCGCTACTGCCTCCTCTTGAGCAGGCGGTAGTTTTTCGGCTAGCGCAGGGGTTAGCGGGGGATTAAAAGTCGCGTGCGCTAAAGCCGCTAACGCAGCTTCGTAAAAGGAGCCCTTAGTGTTATGAAAAGCAAACTGGATTGAATGGTAGAGCAATAAAGTTGTTGGGATAAAAATGTTAGCAATAGTTGCATTCATTATAGTTGCTTTTACTTTTTACCCAAAAAGTATATTAGGCAATGACTTTTACTTTCACTTAAAAATTTTTTTTTTTATATACAGTGGTACCTCGGTTTACGAGTGCACCGGTTTGCGAGTGTTTTGCAAGACAAGCAAAACATTTGCAAAAACGGTGCCTTGGAAACCGAGCATGGCTCGATTTACAAGCGCCCCCCCCCCCCCCCACGATCTGGCACCCCCCCGACGCGATTGGGCACCTCCCCCGCCACGATCCGGCACCCCCCTGACGCAATTGGGCACCCCCCCAATGCTTCTTACCCTCATCTGGGCACCGGCACCGGCATGTCCTGTGCTTGATGCCGGTGCCCAAAGATCGGCCTCCTCTTCTGCTAGGCTTGAGCATCTGAGCATGCTCAAGGCCTTGCAGAAGAGGAGGCCGATCTTCGGGCATCGGCACCAAGCACAGGACATGCCGGTGCCGGTGCCCAGATGAGGGTAAGAAGCATCGTGGGGGTGCCGGATCGTGGCGGGGGGGTGCCCAATCAGGTCGGGGGGGGGCGGATCATGGCGGGGGGGTGCCGGATCGTGGCGGGGAGTGTCCATTCGCGTGGGGGGGAGTGCCGGATCACGGCGGGGGGTGCCAAATCATGGGGGGGGGCACGGATCGCAGGGGTGGCCTTCGGGGGGAGCAATGCCGGTTCTCGTGGGGGGGGGAACGCATCAAAGCGAGTTTCCATTATTTCCTATGGGGAAACTCGCTTTGATAAACGAGCATTTTGGATTACGAGCATGCTCCTGGAACGGATTATGCTCGTAATCCAAGGTACCACTGTATATATATTTATACATTTATTAATTTTTTATCAATACATGATACATTATGTATTACGAAAAGAGATTGGCCAACAAATTACTTCAAGAAAAAAACAAAAACGGGTACCTAAAATGTCCCACAGAAATTAATAATGCTCAAAACTCTTATAATAGTCCCCATATGAGAAGGAGACAATTCACATTCTAGAGAGAATTACAACATAAGAAACTAAAGAAAATCAAATAGTAGCGTTATTTCCTCAAAATTTATAAATGGACCTTTCTATCTACTTGGAGTCAATTAGGTTCTTGCCTCTCTAAGAGATGTTCTGCATTGAGGTCCCCATTCCTTCAAGAAAAAATTGCAACTGAGAGGGTTCAAAAAATACATAGGAATTCTGATCCAAAAGGATCATACATTTACAAGGATATCTAAGTTGAAATTTTGCTCCCAGTAAAATCACAGATTGTTTTAATTCAAGGAATCTCCTTCTCCTGGTCTGGGTTGTTTTCGAGACATCTGGAAACATGGAGCTCTTGCCTCCTAAGAAGGTCACTTCTCTAAGTCTAAAAAATAGTCTTAGGAGGGCCTCCTTATCTTGATGGAATATGAATGTCACCAGAAGAGTCGCTCGACTAACGACCTCATCTTCTGAAGTTTCCAGAATATTTGTAATATTAATAACATTTGAAGCTTCCAATTGAAGCACCTGGAGACGAGGTCTGCTTTTTCTTTGATACTGGCAAAAGGTATATTTTATGAAGTGGTGGAAGTACATTCTCAGGATATTTAAATACTTCCTTCAGGAACCTATAAAATAAATCTTTTGAAGAGATTGACAGCATTTTAGGAAAGCTCAGAATCGTTAAATTCAGCGACTTAGTATAATTCTCAAAATTTTCTACTTTCCTAGCAAAGAGCAATCTATCCTGGATTATCGATACTTGAGATGTTTGTAATCCTTGGACTTGCTGGTGCAAGTGATCAACTTTCTCACTCTGAGTTTTAACTTCCTCTTCAAATTTATTAAGTTTCTGTGCCTGAGTATTAACCAGGGGGAGAGTTCCATCACAAAGTTTGTGGAGGGAGTCCAGTGCAGTCCTTATTGACTCCAATGTAAATTCGGCAGGTCTTACCAGAGAAGGGATCGTAACATTCTATCCCTCTCCTACTGCCAACTCTGCAACTTCCTCTGCCTTTGATAGCCCAGCCGATTCAGCCTGGGGCATCGTCAAGCCCCCGAGCTCTGCTGGCAATGCCGAAATTCGTCCCTGTACAGCTCCTGACAGCTCCCAGTCTTGCGGCTGCAGAGGAGGCGGAGGTCCCGCAGGACTACACAAGAGTTCGCTTCCGAGCACCAAAGCCTCTCTCTGAATCAGTGCAGCTGCCCCTTGGTGAAGAAGTAAGGAAGCCCGTAATAACCTCCTGTCGCATCAAGGTAGGCTCACTCAGCTGGGCTCTCCTTTTAGGCATAATTAGGATGAATTTATCCCGAAAAAACGGGTGAAGATATTATCAGCGGCAAGAGGAATTAAAACTGGGGTTACTCCAGGACCGAGTTGAGAAACACTGTATAGTTATCCAATTTGTTTAGCCACTGAAGTCATAGCTCTTCTGTCATCCAAGCCATTTTTATTTGCTTCTTATGTCACCAGCAGTTGTTTTATGTTCTTAAAACATGGCTTTCTACTTTTTCTCCATTGTCAGTGGCTTTAACTTTTTTCTTTCATCCATCTTGCATAAGAACAGCAGTGTCAGTCTTTCCTTTGGCATTTTTTTCAGCAACATCAGCCTGCTTGAATACCAGGTATCCCGTCAGGAATTGCTCTCCAATACAGAATTCATCCGCATTACAAATGTTGCATGATTAGTAATTTTTCTTGATGACTGGAAGAACATCTGCAACTCATCTCTGCAAAAACTCATCCGAGTCATGCTTTTCACAGTGCTGCTTACTGAAGTTGATGCTGTGCCTCATCTTCCATTGTGCTACAACCAGCCAATAGACACATGAAAAGTGGCCAATCCAAGGTTCTCTGCCAATTGATTTGCTTTCTCCATCAACAGAGGACCTGGTTCTGGCTTGCAAAAACCACTGACGAGCTTTTCCCTCATACTATCATACCTCGAGGCCTTAACATATAAAATCCTAGATCCTCAAACCACACACGAAAAAGGACACCAACTCGACATTGCAGCCTACATGTCCCAACAACCCACACAACCAGAGATCCAAACATCAAACAGAAAATGGAACCATTCCCTATGGTCTGATCACTACACATACTCCTTCAAAATCAATTGGACCAATAACAAAAGCATTCCAATTAATCAAAAAACAACCTACAACTCACGCAAACATATTGATCCCACCATATTCTGGACAAAAGCAGAAACCATAATCCAATACTACACACCCAAAGACTTCATCTCACAATGGAACCATCTAAGTACTGCAACCCTGGATGAACTAGCCCCAGAAAAACCCAAAACCAAAATCCACAGAAAATCAGATAAGTGATTCGACACGAACTGCTCCAACTCAAAAGACAATGCAGACAACTAGAAAGAAAATGGAGAAAAAGCAGCCAAGAATCCACATAAACAGCAGGAAAATAATGAACCAAAAATACAAGCAAAATCTGAAAGAAAAAAGAAAAACATACTACTCAAAGCAAATAGGAGAAGGACCCCAAGACTCAAAAAAGCTATTCCAGCTACTAAAAAATCTCACAGATACCATACCTTACTTAGCCAACAGCAACTCCTCCCCTCCCTCAGCCACCCTCTTAGCCACATACTTCAAAAGCAAGATCACAAACATCAGATCCACGTTCAATGGAATTCCCACTCACATAGAAGCGATCTCATTTCCCCCCACAGAAAAAGAATCAGTTGCAGCAGACGGAACCTTGGTCCCACTTTGCACCCATACAATGGTCAGACTTCGACAAACTGTATAATAAATACAGCCACGCAGCCTGTGACTTTAACCACTGCCCCCCATACCTATTGAAAGCCTCAAGTACACTATTTCGCTCCCTGCTCCTACAATGGATTCAATCTTTACTATTAGATGGACACTTCCCACAAGACCTCAGCGAAATCATCATAACTCCGATACTAAAAGACCCCAAAGGAACAACGGACCAACCATCCAACTATAGACCTATAGCCTCAATCCCACTATACATCAAACTGATGGAAGGCCTCGTAGCCAAACCTCATATCTAGAAAACCACAACTTACTCCACCCCACACAGTCAGGCTTCAGAACCGACTACAGCACTGAGACCCTACTAGAAACACTAATGGACATAGCTAGACAACATCTATGTACAGGCAAGAAAATCCTGCTCATACAACTAGACCTCTCTGCAGCCTTCGACCTGGTAGACCATGACATCCTCCTACAAACACTAGACTCCATAGGAATCTCAGGCAAGGTACTCGCATGGTTTAAAGGCTTCCTACAATCCAGAACCTACAGGGTGAAAACAAATAAAGAAAAATCAGAACCATGGTCCAACCCCTGCAGAGTTCCTCAGGGATCACCTCTTGCTCCCACACTATTCAATATATACATAGCCTCCTTCAGCTCCTGCCTAGACAAACATGGCCTATCCTCCTATAGCTATGCAGATGACATCACCATTCTCCTCCCCTTCGAACATCCAGTGCCTACCATGATTGGCACAATACACAGAACACTCGAAACAGTAGCAACATGGATGACAGAACACAAACTAAAACTTAACTCCGACAAAACAAACTTCATCCTCCTAGAAAACAGCAAACCCCAACCTTAACAAACCTAGTAACAAACTCGACCTCATACCCCATTCAACCCACACTAAAACTTCTTGGAGTACTGATCGACAGAGGCTGTACCATGCAACCACAAATCAACAAAGTAATAAAAACATCATTCGTGACTATGAGAAACCTAAGCCAAATCCGAAAATTCTTTGACAGGAAACAATTCCAACTACTGGTATCCTTGGACTTATAGACTACTGCAACATACTATACCTCCCCTGCCCAGCAACCATGATAAAGCAATTACAAATACAAAATACAGCCCTAAGATTCATCTACTCATTGAAAAAACATGATAACATCACAGAAGCATACCACGACTCACACTGGCTCTCAATACAAGCAAGAGTACACTTCAAATTCTACTGCCTACTATACAAAGCTATTAATGGAGAAAGCCCAACCTACTTGAACAACCGACTAACCCAATCCACTTCAACGAGGCACAGGAGAACCCACTCACTATTCACACACACACCAACCAAAAATGTCAAAAGAGGAAAACTATATGACAATCTAATGGCCACCAAAGCAGCTAAACTAGACAGACAAATCACCAATCTGCTATCTACGACCACAGACTACAAAACCTTTAAAAAATAAATTAAAACCCTACTCTTCAAAAAACACATAAAACCTGTTTAACATGACCTGTTCCTTCCCTAACTCTACCTACCACACACTCCACCCTTATCTAATCTAAAATGTTTCTAATTATCCAACATGTTGCTCCTTAAGTTCTCGACAATTCTTATGTAATTCTTAAGTTCGACAATTCTTATGTAATGCTTACAATTCTTATGTAATGTTACAATTCTTGTAACCTCCTGACAATTCTTGTGTAATCCGCCTTGAACCACAAGATAATGGCGGAATAGAAATCACTGGTGTAATGTAATGTAATTTTTAGCCTTTGCCAACTCTTTTGCATTTTCTTTCATGTTTGATGTTCTTCTGCCAGTCCTCAAGAAGCTTGTCCTTCTGGTTGCAGGCGCATTAAATTTGGCTTGGATGAATACCATAGTCTTTGGCCTGATTTTCCTTATTGCCCAAACTCTTGATAGCATGTATCTTTACAGCCAATGACAGAGTTTTATAAATGCACTATAACAGGGGAGAGTGTGGTGTAGTGGTTAAAGCTACAGCCTCAGCACCCTGGGATTGTGGGTTCAAACCCACGCTGCTCCTTGTGACCCTGGGCAAGTCACTTAATCCCCCCCATTGTCCCAGGTACTTTAGATAGATTGTGAGCCCGCTCGGACAGACAGGGAAAAATGCTTGAGTACCTGAATAAATGCATGTGAACCGTTCTGAGCTCCCCTGGGAGAACGGTATAGAAAAATTGAATAAATAAATATGACCATTTTTTGTGCCATGCACAAGCTATCAAAGTCAAATAAAATATGGTGCTTGTACTGTGCATTACCTGTACCTCCACTGGCCTGCTCAGGTGTACCCTTGCTTCTTGCTCCTGTACATTATAAAACTTGGAACCAATGAGGGAGGGAAGCATGGCCCTGGCTTGCTCCCTCCTTTCTTCATGTGGCTCCCAGTTTTGTCAAGTACAACCGCTGTGCAGTGCAGCCAGTTGTATGACATAAAACTGGGAGCCAATGAAAGAGGGCAGCAGCACAGGTCTGGCTCGATCTGCACCCTTTATTTATAGAGTCAGAAGGATCAAGCAGCAGTGGCGGTGGCACACCAATGAAAGGACACTAGATGGGATGGGCAGCTGACCTACCCGACTGTGCACATAAGCAGAGTGCTATTGTCGGTGGGACCAGTCAAGCAAAGAATGAGATTACAGGTGGTGTGCTCATTAAAATTTGTTGATAGAAGAACCAAGAAAAGTTATTGCTCATTAAAATTTATGGTAAAAGAACGGGACTTGCATCCTGTAATCCACTGATGTCCAACATGCACATCAGTGGATTGGCCAATATTATAGAAGGAATTTCCATTTTATCCCATAATTAGGGTTCTCATTACTGTCTACACTTTCTGCAAGTAAAGGTATACATGTTCTTCAACACACAATTTTAGCCACAGATGGAGGAGGTATTTCTGCAGGTAGAGTTTGGACAATGCAAGCAACAATGTAGGTAGTCTTCATGTCATACAATTACGTGTGTTTTAGAACAAAACAGTTACCTAGAAAGCAAGCAAGCACAAATCTCTTTGCTATGTAACAATGAAAGCATAAGTTATCAGCATTGAGTTTTTTTATTGCAACTACCATGGAAGTATTTACACTACCAAGGCCAGATTGTCACCTTTAGGAATGAGATTCACCATTTTAATAGGTGAGGATGTAGGCATGAACAATGTGCCACAATGCAGATCCATCAGTGCAACCAGGGTTTGGAAACATCATAAAGGCTTCAGAAAGGCTAAATCACAAGACAAAAAAATTCCAAACTAGTCATTATGTCACCATGCCATTAAGCTAAGTACTCTTAGATTTGTATAGTAGAACCAGCTGCTATAAGAGAGAAGCAGAATAATTAATAAGTTTTTTCAAAAAATAGTTAAAACAAGAACAAAATAATAGATAGAATGCTTTTGACAAATAATAAAGTTTACTGGAGAATCTAAAAGGACCGATGATAGCTCACCCTATGGTTATCAGCTTGTAAGATACATCGAGCTGTTAGCTGTGAGCGCTTGAGATCCCTATAAATTTCTCCAATAGTTCCAGTTTGGAATTTTTTTGTCTTGTGATTTAGCCTTTCTGAAGGATTTAGTGTGTTTCACTGAAATTTTAAGGTTATTTAAGAACATCATAAAGGCAACATGCTTATATCCATGGACAGATGGCGACTCTTGCTGCTGTGTGGCCTATGCTGTCATTAAGGAATGCACAAAGACTTGTTGACTTGTTGATTTTTCTCCAGCTTTTGGGGTCAACAAGTGTACAGAGCCAGCCAGTGGAGTGGAAAGGGTAGATGTGAATCGTTTGTTCACTCTTTCCAAAAATACTAGGACTAGGGGGCATACGATGAAGTTACTAAGTAGTAGATTTAAAACAAACTGGAGAAAATATTTCTTCACACAACATGCAATTAAACTCTGGAATTTGTTGCCAGAGAATGTGGTGAAGTCAGTTAGCTTAGTGGGATTTAAAAAAGGTTTGGACAATTTCCTAAAAGAGAAGTCCATAGGCCATTATTGAGATAGCTTGGGGAAATCCACTGCTTATTCCTAGGATAAGCAGCATAAAATCTGTTTTACTATTTGGGATCTAGCTAGGTACTTGGGTTGGCCACTGTTAGAAACAGGATACTGGGCTTGATGAGTCTTCGGTCTGTCCCAGTATGGCAGCTTTTATGTTCTTATGTAAGCCAAGTATGGGACAATCAAGCCATTGTGACATCACTGATGAGTTTGTCTCTTAGGCATTGGTGGAATGAGGCATTATGACATCACAGTCTGTGCTCTGGAATGTTGCTACTATTTGGGTTTCTGCTAGGTACTTAGGACCTGGGTTGGCCACTGTTAGAAACAGGATACTGGGCTTGATGAGTCTTCGGTCTGTCCCAGTATGGCAGCTCTTATGTTCTTTAAGTTTGCAAGGAAGGAAAATGTAGAAAGAAAAAAGATCCACTATTTGGCAAATGGAAAAAACATATGTGAACACAGATCAATACAGTCACCCCTGATATATATGCCTCAAGGTCCTTTTCAGGCTCCTCATTTTATATACTGCCAGTCTCTTAAATTCAGTAAAGCAATAAATATAGTACATATGCTTCTCCCACAGAGACACAGGACTTGGGGAATATTAGTTATGGTTGCTGAATTATGATTATATTGAATGGCCACAAATTCCAATATTGTTTGATGGAAAACCCACTGCTTTTGTATGAAGCCAAAAATAATTTATTTGGCTGCCCATGAAAATGAATCTTATCAGACAGAGACACTCATTATACTCCAAAAGAATGGCGTTGAGGAAATTACAAGTTACAAATGCCTCAGAAAGTCATTGTTTTTTAATGTTCTCATTTATCTGATCACAAAAGCCGCGGACAGTGAGCTTGGGCTTTCTCACGTGCAGAAACATTCTTTGCCCTAGGAAGGGAAAAGAAATCTCACCAGCCAAAACAGGCCATTTTTATTACTTAGGATTATGTGACAGCCTGACTTTAAAAAAATTGTTACGCTAGTATTGTATATCTTGAGAGGTCCCTTGATAAAATATTCAACATTGATGTTACATTTACCATCTTTTCCATACTCAAATGTCCCAATCTAACTTGCACAGCAACACTTACTGTACATCATCATATGAATTCTATTATATGACAGGTGTTCTACAAATTTGGGGATAAGACCATCCTTCTATGTGTCCCCTCTGCTATCGATTTTAAAATACACAGTTAGAAGTAATATTATAACATATCACCTATGTAGGAAGGCAGAATAGGCATCTATTTAAAGCAGTGGTCTCAAACTCGCGGCCCGGGGGCCACATGCGGCCCGCCAGGTACTAGTTTGTGGCCCTCGGTATGTTTATCACAATCACAAAAGTAAAATAAAAGTTTCTTGATCATATGTCTTTAGCTATAAATGACAATATTATTATTAAGACTAAGCCAAAAAGAAAGATTTATAAACTATAAAGAGTTTTACCTCATGCAAAATTGTCATTTCTTTAATAGGACATTAACAATTTTTTCGGTGCATAGACAAAAGCGCGCAATGACAAAGGCGCGCCGACAACTGAGCGCAAGGTGGAAGCGCGCCGAAGAAAACCAGTATTTTAATGGGCTCCGACAGGGGGTGTTGGTAGGGAACCCCCCCCCCACTTCACTTAACATAGATCGCGCCGGTGTTGTGGGGGGTTTTGGGGGATTGTAACCCCCCTCATTTACTGGAAACTTAACTTTTTCCCTCTTTTTTAGGGAAAATGTGAAGTTTTCAGTATAATGTGGGGGGTTACATCCCCCCAACCCCCCCACAATGCCGGCGCGATCTTTGTTAAGTAAAGTGGGGGGGGGGGTCCCCCAACACACACCCCGTCGGAGCCCTTTAAAATACTGTTTTTCTTCAGCGCGCTTCCACCTTGCGCTCAGTTGTCTGCGCTGGGTTGTCGGTGCGCCTTTGACCTGTCACCATTTTTTCTGAGGCCCTCCAAGTACCTACAAATCTAAAATGTGGCCCTGCAAAGGGTTTGAGTTTGAGACCACTGATTTAAAGTAATAAGAACTTAAGAATAGCCATACTGGGTCAGACCAATAGTCCATCTAGCCCAGTATCCCGTTTCCAAGAGTGACCAATCCAGGTCACAAGTACCTGGCAGAAACCCAAATAAAGCATGCTACTGATCCCAAGGCAATCAATAGCTTCCCCTATCTGTCTATCCTCTGTCCCCTATAGCAGACCATGGACTTTTCCTTCAGGAACTTGTCCAAACCTTTTTTAAACACAGCTATACTAACCGCTTTTAGCACATCCTCTGGCAATGAGTTCCAGAGCTTAACTATTCACTGAGAAAATATGCTCTATTATTAAAAGGTATTTCTATGTAACTTCATTGAGTGTCTCCTAGTCTTTGTAATTTTTGAAAAAGTAAACATTTGATTCACTTTTATCTACGCCACTCAGGATTTCGTAGATCTCAATCATATCCCCCCTCAGCCATCTCTTTTCCAAGTTGAAGAGTCCTAACCTCTGTAGCCTTTTCTCATATGAAAGGAGTTCCATTCTCTTTATCATTTTGGTTGCTCTTTTTCAAACCTTTTCTAATTCGGCTATATCTTTTTGAGATACGAAGACCAGAATTGAGCAAAATACTCAAGGTGAAGTCGCACCATGGGGCAATACAGAGGCGTTATATTATTCTTGGTCTTATTTACTATCTCTTTTCTAATAATTCCTAGGATCCTGGGCTGAAAATTGCAGTGTATTATCTAAAATGGCACCTAGATCTTTTTCTGAGGTGCTGACTCCTAAGGTGGACCCTAGGATCTAGTAACTATGATTTGGGCTATTCTTTTGGGTCTATACCTTTGTGGATGGATACAATCCATTTACGGTTTTATTGGTCCTCTTGACTACTCTTCATTTGGAAAGGCAGTTGTCCCATCCCACTCTTGCTGATTTCTTGTTGGACTCATTTTGTACTTGGATCATTCTTCCCAATGTGCATCACTTTGCATTTGTCCACATTTAATTTAATTTGCCATTGGGATGCCCAGTCTTCCAATTTCCTAAGGTCAGCCTGAAATTTTTCAGTCCACATGTGCTTTAACAACTTTGATTAGTTTCATATCATCTGCAAATTTGGGACTCCTTTTACAAAGCTATGGTAGCGGCTGATACTGCCGTAATCGGTCCAACACCCATAGGGATTTAATTGGCATTGGAGCGTTTGCCACGCGGCAGCCACTATCACAGCTTTGTAAAAGGGGGAAGGGGTTAATCACCTCACTTGTTCTGATTTCTAGATCATTTATAAATGTTTTAAATAGCACAGATCCCTGCAGCATTCTACTATCCATCCTCCTCTATTGAGAAAATTGGCCATTTAATCATGCCCACTGTTTTTTTTGTCCAAAAACTAGGGCTGAACAATTAATGCATTAATAACGCGATTAACATGTTAATTGCTTAACTGCGGCAAAAAATTTTAACAGGTTTAACGTGCCTAGCTGACAGCACTTCCGGTGCGCTTCACCAGAAGTGAAGTCAGGCCAGAAGATGATGTCGGAAGAACTTGTATTACTACTTCCTCTCTGCTGTTTCAGCCTCTGCCCACATCCAGAGAGCTGCCTTGCCAATGCTGCCAATGCTTTTCTACCTATAAAACAGACTTTACACATAGAGGAGGAGTGTGTGGCGTAGTGGTTAAAGCTGCTCCTTGTGACCTTGGGCAAGTCACCTAATCCCCCCCCCCCACTGCTCCAGGTACACCAGATAGATTGTGAGCCCACCAGGACAGACAGGGAAAATGCTTGAGTACCTGAATAAATTCATGTAAACCATTCTGAGCTCCCCTGGGAGAACAGTATAGAAAAATGAACGAATAAATAAAACTCTTTAGAAAATGTCTTCCATGGGGATAATTTTTAGATAGCTCAAGTATATGCAAGGTCCACGGGTACTTCTCATCTGTGGACTTCCCACTGATTTTTCAAAGTGAAATAATGTATGTATTTTCACTTGGATAACTGTCTAAGGAAATATACCCTTACACAGCTTGTGTGAGCAGTTTTTCTGAGAAAAATATATATACATGAATAGAAAAAGTGCCTAAATACTTCTGAATTCTGCCCCAGTGCCCCTGCTACATGTAAAAGTACGGTTCATAGACATAATCGCGGAAGACAAAGGCGCGCGCCGACAACTGAGCGCAAGACGGAGGCGCGCACCGAAGAAAATTACTGTTTTTAGGGGCTCCGACGGGGGGTTTTGTTGGGAATCCCCCCCACTTTACTTAATACAGATCGCGGTGGCGTTGTGGGGGGTTTGGGGGGTTGTAACCCCCCCACATTTTACTGGAAACTTAACTTTTTCCCTAAAAACAGGGAAAAAGTGAAGTTTTCAGTAAAATGTGGGGGGTTACAACCCCCCAAACCCCCCACAATGCCCCCACAACGCGGCGCGAACTGTATTAAGTAAAGTGGGGGGGTTCCCCCCCACACCCCCTGTCGGAGCCCCTATAAACAGTAATTTTCTTTGGCGTGCGCCTCCACGCTGCGCTCAATTGTCTGCGCGCGCCTTTGTCCCGGTGTGCTTGTGACCTGACACCAAAAGTACAGATTTACATTTACCTGCATATATAGTTGATAATTTTCCACCCTCCTCTCCCACAACAAAAGCATTGTTTTACTCATAAAAATGGCTGTTACAATTGTCATTCCTATGTGTTTCCATTATGCCTAAAACCACTTATCTAAAATTAAAAAAAAAACCAAGGGCTCCTTTTACTAAGGTACGCTAGCGTTTTTAGCGCACGCAGGAAATTACCGCACGCTACCCTTCTAGAACTAACGCCAGTTCAATGCTGGCATTAAGGTCTAGCACGCACGGCAATGTAGCGTGTACTATTCCGCGCGTTAAAGCCCTAACGCGGCTTAGTAAAAGGAGCCCCAAATATCAATTTAAGTGGTATTACAAGTTTCATTATAGTCTTGGCTCATGGCTATGGCATTATTATGAGTTAATAGCGCAGTTGACAAAATTATGGAGCCTGGCATTGCCGTATATCTGTATTCTGTAGAGCAGCTACATCAGGGGTCTCAAAGTCCCTCCTTGAGGACCACAATCCAGCCAGGTTTTCAGGATTTCCCCAATGAATACACATAAGATCTTTGTGCATGCACTGCTTTCAATGCATATTCATTGGGGAAATCCTGAAAACCCGACTGGATTGTGGCCCTCAAGGAGGGACTTTGAGATCCCTGCTCTAGAGTATACTGTTACACTATCACTTCCCACTATGTTTTATTACTTAATTTAAATATAAAGAGTAGAACTGCACTTGAAAAAAATGTATAAAATATAGGTGTGCTTTGAATCCAATATAAAATCAATGGTTATATTTAAAAAAAAAAAAAAAAAATCCCACAATTTTCAAAATTAATTTTAAGTTTAAATGTTTTTATAGGTTTCGGTCATATGCCCAACCTTCCTCAAAGTAAATAAAAAACAATAACAAATTTTTTTAATGACAAAATACCATATCCTTGAATCCCTAGAAGCTTTAAAATATATTCTCATTGTTTAATAATAATATAGAGAGCTTTATTTGCTATGCTATATTAAAATTATCTGTTAAAAATATTAATGGCAGATTTTAAAGTGGTTAGCCATGATTTTAATGCCCAGTCTATTAAAGGGCATAAAATTTTTAGTAAATTTATTTAAAGCTATTACTGCCTAATTAGAGAGGTACTTGAGGCAAGGTAAAACAGGATGCAAACCATCAAACTGGTTTTGTGAACTTTAATTATCATAATATTGGCTTCAGTAATGTATCACTGTTAACCAGCAGACTTAATGCATGGCTCCTGATTACAGATCCTTTAATGTCTAACACCCCCCCCCTCCCCCTGCAAGACTCTAAAGAAGATCCCCTCCCTGTCCTGCTACCCCTTTCTCCAGGACACTGATGAAGGTTCACTGTGAGCAATTCCCAGTGCTTCACCACAACCCTCTAAGACTTTAAATGTAGCTGCAACAAGCTGATTTCCCTGCTCAAGACAGTAAAGAATCCCCTCCATATCCCAGAGAAAGTCCCAACTCCTCTCTCAAGACACCAAATATAGCTCCAAAGAGTGGATTTACCTCTTTCCCAAGACACCAAAGAAAGCCTCCTCCGTCCCCAGGCTGAAGACTCTGCTGACTGCAACAGGAGCCTCTATGAGGAGAGTGTGGCATAGTGGTTAGAGATACAGCCTCAACACCCTGTGGTTTCAAACCTCATACTGCTCTTTGTGACCCTGGGCAAGTCACTTAATCCTCCATTGCTCCAGGTACATTAGATAGATTGAGAGCCTACTGGGACAGATAGGGAAAATGTTTGAAGTACCTGTATGTGAACTGTTTTGAATGTGGTAATTCCCAACCCCATCAGAAGCATCAAATATCGCTGTAGGCTAACCCTCCCATCTCTATCCTACCAAAGTTATGGTTTATTAATCTTATTATACCAAATTTCCTGAACACATAACAATGCAGTGTACAAACTAAAGTAAATCAGGAGAAAAGGAACTCCAAATATGACAAGACAGTATGAAGGGGAGAGAAAGAAAAAAGACACAACAATCATATATGTGTATCTAATGGTCAGAATGTTCTAGATCAATCAGTCATCACCAGGTAATCATGTAGAAAACTAAAGAGGCAGGCAGGGTGAAGTCATCTCAAAAAGCAACCGGGTCATATCCCAGTGACTACATCACAATTGACTTCGGTACCAAAGGCCTTGGAAAATAAAAATATTTTTAGACAATTCTGAGGAAAGAGGGAACTAGTAGAGTAGATTAGCAAGAAGTGAGCTCCAGAGGGACAGAGCTAATTAATAAAATGCCTACTTTGACGATTTGACTAGTTAGACGTCCAAGTGCCAGTTTATGATATCTTTTGGACGTCTATCTTTTTTGAAAATGAGCCCCATAGTGCATTTTTAAGACTGAGTGTGGTCTTGTCAATGCCATCATTACAAGCCTTTAAAATGACAGCATCTTATTCTTCTCACAGCCGTTTTGGAACCCTGAATTGTGCTTGTGCAATTGGCACCACTCCCTGAAGCACCTTCTTCAGTTTAACAGGGAACTGTTCTGTCTCCTCAAGAGTGTTGGTAGCCTAAAAGATTGAGAGGAGGGAAGACAAGAGTGTGTCCAGCTATTTTTTGTCACATAAAGATCATTATGTTTAATCTGAATTAAAGCGGAGTTTTTTGGCCAATCATTGTGAGCTATTGTCCCGGCCTACTGCTGGACCACCAGATCATACGGCAGGCTCGGTTGAGGCCTGCAGGACATCGGGAGAGAGATGGGACAGGGTACCAGACAGGGAGGTGGGACAGGGTGCAGAGAAGGGAGGGAGGGTGCAGGGTGTAGAGCCTGACAGGGCAGGGCAGGGAGGGTGGGGGACAATGTGGAAAGCCTAGCAGGGCAGGGAGGGAGGGGGAGACAATGTAGAGAGTCTGGCAGGGCACATGAATATTAAACAAACTCTCCCCTGGCTTATATTCGAGTCAACCTTTTTCCTCCTTTTTTTGGGGAAAAAGGGTACTTTGACTTATATTCGGATCATCTTATATTTGAGTATATACGGTAAATCACTTTGAAAATTGATTATTTATAAAACAGTAAGTAGATTCTTACTATATGTAAATAGTCTAAATAATTACTTCTGCTCTTTGGATACATTTTCTGGGCTCTGGTACTAACAGCAACAGCATATTTATTAAAGCCTTACAGTTCACAGTGGCTTACAAAAAAGTCAAGCTGTACAAAGCCAGCGAAAATATAAATCTGACATCATTAACCCCCTCTTTTACGAAACCGCGCTAGCGGTTTCTAGTGTGGGGAGCCATGCTGAATGGTCCACGCTGCTGCCGACGCTCATAGAAAGTCAATGAGCATCAGGAGCAGCGCAGGCCATTCAGCGTGGCTCTCTGCGCTACAAAACGCTAGCGCAGTTTCGTAGAAGAGGGGTTAAGTACTACATCAATATACCATCACTGATTCCCCAGAAATTTACCCCCTCTTCTACAAAACCGCACTAGAGGTTTTTAGCACAGAGAGCCGCGCTGAATGGCCTACGCTGCTCCCGACGCTTATTGAGTTCCTATGAGCATCGGGAGCTGCGTGGGCCATTTAGCGCAGCTCCCCGTGCTAGAAACTGCTATCGCAGTTTCGTAGAAGAGGGGGTTAGTAAATAAAATCATTTTTAACATGCGCCTAAAATTTAAATAAGAAAACCTATTGTTTACCAGAGGGAGAAACACAGACTCCTGTTGAACTATTTGATAAGAAAGCATGCAACTCTAAAATTTATTGTGTGTACTACCTTTCACTGAGGCAAAAGCAAAACAAGAGGTCCTTCTCAAAGTCCGGGTTGCTGAATTAAAACCAAAATGTTCCACAAAATAACTAGACAAAAGACCATTAAGAAATTTATAACAAATAATTTATAATTTATAAATCTGGGTTTCTGGCCCAAAAATATCTAAGAAAAAGGACCATTTAAATTAAATTATTAATTTATAGAGCATGTACGGTTGGGCAGACTGGATGGACCATTTGGGTCTTTCTCTGCCGTCATTTGCTATGTTACTATGTAAATAACATCCTAAGTTTAAAAATGGTCCTAGCCTGTGTAGATAGCCAGTGAAGTTGAACATAATATGATGTTACAGTATCAAACTTTTGTAAATTAAAATCAATCTTATAACCGTATTAACTGCCTTTATGAAGAGATTCACCCAAGGAGGTATACAGCAGGTATAGTTTTTAACATAAAATTAGTCATGGTAGGTTAGGTGCTTTTTTCATCAGGTTTTAGCAGCATAGCTTATCGGACAGACACAAAAATCTGCACTTACCAGCACTAGCAGCCATGTCAACAAAAGTCCCATCCCCCTTGTTCTGAAAGAGAAAGTTAGGTCCATTTTCGTTGTCGCAAAATATGTCCGAGGAACTTGAGCTGAGAATTGGCCCAACAGCAACTCCACGCCCACCTGGGAGGAGCAAGAAAAATAGGTTTTTCTCATGGAGATCTGCAAACCTGAACACAGTGTTGAAAAGAATACCGGTACATACAGAAACAGGGCATGCACCAGCAGACAAAGATTGTACGGTGTCATCTGCCTCTTGAAGATAAGTTTCGTCATCATATTGGCATTTTGATATCAGGCTACTGATTACCCCTGAACTTAGGGTGTTGTTTCTATATTAAGAAACACAGATGCTGGCACTGTCGTTTCGAAGTTGGGACATTGGATCATCTATTGTACTATTGTCCCTTGATACTTAAATTTTGGAGATCCATCTGGGATCAAGTGAACAAAATATTGGAAAATCCAGTGGCACTGACGTACGATACCATCCTATTTGGTACGTTAATGAGGGCTAAAAACCATATATCTGCTCGGAATAACAAACTTCTCTTTATAATGACAGGGGTTGCCATACAACTTATTTTGAGGAACTGGAAAAACTGGGATCGATTAAATTATACTTTTTGGTGGGAATCTCTATGTCACACTTTTAAAATGGACATTATAGGAAGTTTATGGATATTTGGGAGCCATTGACAAAATTCTGTAAGGAGTGATTGTTGATTTTCCCCTTTCGATAACACACGTCCAGGGTGGGTGGGTGGGAAGATTTTTTTTTTTTAATTTTGAGTGCAAATTTTTGGATAAGTAGAAAGGGGGGGGATGATATATGTATTTGTCATAGAATATAATTCTGATTGAATTTAAGTGCTGTTAAAGTGTAAATGATTGTATAATATGTTGCACTTATTTTTGGCTTTAAAATGAATAAAGATTTACAAAAAAAAAAAAAAAGAAACATTTTGCATTGCTTCATCATCCCTCCATATTAGCGGCCTGTAATTGGGAATGCATGTGATCTGTTATAATGAAAATATGCAATCGTGGTACAAAGAACCTGCTTATACTTACATATATACACATTTTACAAAAAGCACACAATAGATAATAGTTTCCTTTTTAAAAAAATAAAAGATTTGTACAATCTTTCTTTGCTGTCTTTAAACACTTGACGGGAATGGAGCGGGGTGAAGGAGTAGCCTAATGGTTAGTGCAGCAGACTTTGATCCTAGGGAGCTGGGTTCAATTCCCACTGCAGCTCCTTGTGACCCTGGGCAAGTCACTTAACACTTCTTCGCATCAGGTACAAAAACAGATTATAAACACACAAGGGGCAGAGAAAGTACCTGAATATAATGTGCACAGTGCTGCTTATGTCTAATAGCGCTATGAAAATGATTACTAGTAAGAACATAAGAATTGCCACTGCTGGGTCAGACCTGTGGTCCATCATGCCCAGCAGTCCGCTCACGCGGACCAGCACCCTAACCATGACTAGCCCTACCAGCGCACGCTCTTGTTCAGCAGGAACTTGTCTAACTTTGTCTTGAATCCCTGGAGGGTGTTTTCCCCTATAACAGCCTCCAGGAGAGCATTCCAGCTTTCTACCACTCTCTGGGTGAAGAAGAACTTCCTTATGTTTGTACGGAATCTATCCCCTTTCAACTTTAGAGAGTGCCCTCTCGTATTCCCTACCTTGGAGAGGGTGAACAACCTGTCCTTATCTACTAAGTCTATCCCCTTCAGTACCTTGAATGTTTCGATCATGTCCCCTCTCATTCTCCTCTGTTTGAGGGAGAAGAGGCACAGTTTCTCTAATATTTCGCTGTACGGCAGCTCCTCCAACCCCTTAACCATGTTAGTTGCTCTTCTCTGGTCCCTTTCGAGTAGTACCGTGTCCTTCTTCATGTACGGCGACCAGTGCTGGATGCAGTACTCCAGGTGAGGGCGCACCATGGCCCGGTACAGCGGCATGATAACCTTCTCTGATCTGTTCATGATCTCCTTCTTTATCATTCCTAGCATTCTGTTTGCACTTTTTGCTGCCGCCGTACATTGCGTGGACGGCTTCATCGACTTGTCGATCAGAACTCCCAAGTCCCTTTCCTGGGAGGTCTCTCCACGTACCGTCCTGGACATCCTGTATTCGTGCATGAGATTTTTGTTACCGACATGCATCACTTTACACTTATCCACATTGCACCTCATCTTCCATGTCAATGCCCATTCCTCGAGCCTGATTATGTCACGTTGCAGATCTTCGCAATCCCCCTGTGTCTTCACTACTCTGAATAACTTCGTATCGTCCGCAAATTTAATCACCTTGCTCGTCGTACCTATGTCCAGATTGTTTATAAAAATGTTAAAGAGTAAGGGTCCAAGCACCGAACACTGCAGCATCCCACTGGTGACGCTCTTCTAGTCCGAGTATTGTCCATTTACCCCCACTCTCTGTTTCCTATGCTCCAGCCAGTTTTTAATCCACGTATTTCTCCCTCAATACCATGGCTCTCAATTTTCCGAAGTATTCATTCATGCGGAACCTTGTCAAACGCCTTCTGAAAATCCAGATATACAATGTCGACCAGATCGCCCTTGTCTATCTCTCTGTTTACTCCCTCAAAGAAGTGCAGCAAGTTCGTCAAACACGATCTGCCTTTGCTACAATCGTGCTGACTGGTCCTCATCAGCCCATGTCCGTCAAGGTGATCAATGATGCTGTCCTTTATCAGTGACTCTACCATCTTTCCCAGTACCGAGGTCAGACTCACAGGTCTCTAGTTTCCCGGATCTCCCCTCGAACCTTTCTTGAAGATCGGCGTAACATTCGCCACCTTCCAGTCTTCCGGAATCTTTCCCGATTTGATCGACAGATTGGCTATTAGTTGAAGCAGTTCAGCTATGGTCCCTTTCAGTTCCTTGATGACCCTCAGATGGATGCCATCCGGTCCTGGGGATTTAATGCTCTTAAGCCTATCAATCTGCCTATACATCTCCTCTAGACTGACCATCAATCCTACCAGCTTTCCGTCTTCGTTTCCATCATATAGCCTGATGGGTTCCGGTATGCTGTGTACATCTTCGGTAAATACAGACGCAAAAAATGTGTTCAGTTTGTTGGCAATTGCTTTGTCCTCTTTTAGCGCTTCCTTTATTCCATGGTTATCCAACACTCCCACCACTTCCTTCGCGGGTCGTTTCCCCTTAATATATCAAAAGAACAGCTTGAAGTTCTTCGCCTCCTTAGCTATTCTCTCCTTGTAGTCTCTTTTGGCCCCTTTTACCGCCTTATGGCACCTGCGTTGATGTTGTTTGTGCTTGTTTCAGTTTTCATCTGTTTTTGACCTTTTCCATTCCTTAAATGAAGTGATACCTTGGAATTCAAACTTAATCCGTTCCAGAACCCCATTCAAGTTCCAAATCGTTCGAGTTCCAAGACAATAATAATAGAAACTGGATTAATCTGTTCCTGGGTCCCACAGACTCAAATTTTAACAGTAAATACACTGGATATTAAGGTAAAATATTAAATAATAATAATAATACAGTTCAGTATTTTCCTCACTACATTACACAAAGGTGAAAATCACATAAGATGCTTTCACTACAACTTCCGACAATGAACTGAACGATGTATGGGTGGCCTGAGCGCTGGGGAAACGTATGCACAAACACACATGAACAACGTGCAGGGTGTTCAGATTCCAAAGCAGCATTCGGATTCCAGGGCAAAATAATAATTACCATATGTTAGAATACCATGGCACAGTTGATCACATGACTTCCTTCCTGGGAATAGATTACGTAAGTGTACACTTAAAACATAAATTTGCCAATGTTAAGCCCAGTGTTAAACCCAGTAGGTGGCAGTATTGTGCATGGCATACCTAGGTACAACCATTTACGCCTGTTATTGACCTGGCATAATGCTAATTTTTATTTACACTAGTATTCTATAATAGAATTGGCATGCCCTAATGTTGTTATAGAATAAGCACTCTATGCATTGCATTGGGGTCAGTGGCATAGCAAGGGTAGGTGGCACCCCCATGTCCTCTTCTCTACCCCCACCCCCACTCCTTACCTGACTCTCCCTTCTCCCTGTACCTCTTTAACTTTTTGCCAGTGCAATCAGCATCTCCAACCTGCTGCCCACGGCTGTCCCTCTGATGTCACTTCCTAGTCCCGTGACCAGGAAGTGACATCAGAGGGAGAGCCAAGACCAGCATGAATAATAGTTTGGAGATGCTGCTCGTGCCAGTGAAGAGCCAAAGAGGTACTGGGAGCGGAGAGGAACAGAGGTGCCGGCGCCCCCACCAAGACAATGCCTGGGGAGGTCCGTGCCCCCCCCTTACTACGCACTGATTAGTGCATCTAAAATTGGGCACCCTGTTACAGAATTCCTCTCCTAGGGAAAATGAACCTTGACGGGGAGACCAATGATTGTTGAAATGAGCAACTAATGAATAGTTATTTATTGTACACTGTTTTTCATCTGAATATATGCTCTAGGAATCCACAAAGTCTGAAAATGTAATTTGCAATCACATCTTTCCCTCTTAATAACCCGATTTGGTATTAGGGGAGTTTTCTTATTGCATTGGGTTATTCACTCTCCTGGTTAGTTACTGGTTATAGAATTATTTTTTCATAAAAACAAGACACCATTCTATTAAATTTCATTTCATGTCAACGTGTAAAATGTTACTGTTGTATCACCTCTGTCTATCCCCCATCCCTGTTCACTGAGATGTAGGACTTAAATTGTCTGTGTTATTAGATGAATTCATACTATTTAAGCCCAGTATACATTATTTTCACTGACCAAAAGAAGAAAGGATAACTCTTGAAAGCTGTCAGATACATTAAGTTAGTACAATAAAGAGGTATCAATCTACAACTTGGTTATTGACCCTTATTTCCATATATTGAAGTGGATTAAACTAGACATACTGCCATCTAACTTAATTGATTTAGTCGGTGCAGTAATTGACCAACCAATTAAAGTAATTATTTTTAAAAAAGTAGGCACCCACCAGCGTCTCCAAAAACAGCACCATGATGGCGTCTAACAGAGGTGCCTAATGTTGTAGGCATGGCTAACACCAGAAATGACCTTAAGTGTATCTGTCCAGCACAGGCACCGGAAATTTAGCCCTAGCCTACATTACCAGCGCCTAGGTTTGACAGTGGCCACGATTCTACAAACGGCACTGTTGCGCGATTGACATGTGACCGCCGCTGTTTTTTAAAGCCCCGGCTGGTAATGCTACCATCTGTAGAATTCAGCCCAAAACGCTCAGTCTTCTTTGTGGACAGGGATCTTCATGCTGTACCATGCAGATGGGTAGAATATCTTGACAGGAGTGGACGTATTAACATCTTGGTCCTGTTGCAATCAATTAAATTAATTCTTAATAAAGGATCTAGGACAGTGGTTCCCAACCCTGTCCTGGAGGACCCCCAGGCCAATCGGGGTTTTCAGGCTAGTCCTAATTAATATGTATGAGAGAGATTTGCATATAATGGAAGTGACAGGCATGCAAATCTGCGCCATGCATATTCATTAGGGCTAGCCTACAAAGCCGATTAGCCTGGGGGTTCTCCAGGATAGGGTTGGGAACCACTGATCTCGGATGTGAAAGGTCATGGTACAGAAACTGTCGCATAACCCTTTGCTTTCCAATCGAATCAAACCAGCCCGAGGTGCATTTCACTTGTTTTTCTACTACTTTTGAGTACATTTAGTTAAGATTCATTGTGAATGCAATTTAGTCTCATAAACCTATTTGAGAACAATTTCAATTTTACTACATCATCACTCACTCTCCTTATGACAGCACATAAATGGAGTGGAACTAATATAAACAATGATATGGGAAGAGCAAGTGTGGAGGCAGAAATAACCAATTCAGAGAGCAGGCAGAGAGGGAGGCCTGCAAAGAGGCTAGAAAATATGAGCTAAATGGAATAGAGAGGAAATGTAGCAAAAATGTACCACTACTAATTAAAAGAAAACTCTTGTAGAGGCCTTCAATCATGCTACCCTTTATTAGATAAGCCTGGTTCAAATCCTGCTGCTGTTTCTTTTGATTTTGGTCAAATGGCTTAACCCTTCATTACCTCAATTACAAATGTAGACTATGGGCTCCTTTTACAAAGGTGCGTTAGGGCTTTGCCGCGTGTGCTAGCTAGACCTTAACGTAAGCATTGAGCTGGCATTAGTTCTAGAAGCATAGCGCGGGTTTAGCGCGCGGTAATTTCGTGCGTGCGCTAATTTCTTTAGCACACCTTAGTAAAAGGAGCCCTATAAGCCTTCTGGGGACATGGAAATATTTACTGGCAAATTCTATAAAAAACGTCTACAGTTAGACACCTAGATTGGTGTCCAGGTAACAGAGAATTTAAAGACTCTTTTAGGCCTTGCTACGTATATATTTTCTGTATATGCTATATGTGTTATATTTTTAATAAATTATTTATTCTCATAGTTGGTTGATTGTGTCCCTTCCCCACTCCTTCTTTTGATATTGCACTTCCTACGTGGCTATTAAACTCCTTGAAGGGAGCACTGGTGTTGGAACCAACAAGGGATCAGGCAATACTGGACCTGTTACTTACCAATGGTGAAAGTGTCACAGAAGTCTCGGTGGGAGGCACATTGGCCTCCAGCGACCACAACATGATATGGTTCAATCTTGGGAAAGGCTTCACTAAATCTGCAACACTAACCAAGGTCCTCAAATTCAAGGACACAAACTTCCAAGAGATGGGTGACTTTGTTCACCAGATGCTACAAAGCCAAGCAGAAACTGATAGTGTGGAAGAAATGTGGTCGACTTTGAAAGCCACCATACAGGATGCGACGAACCGTTATGTTAAGCTGGTAAGTAAACGCCGTAGAAACAATAAACCACAGTGGTTCACTGCGGAGATCTCAGACCTCATCAAAGAAAAGAAAAAAGCATTCATCTCTTACAAACAATCAAGGGAACAGGACTCCAGAGCAGAATACCTGACCAAGTCAAAAGCCGTCAAAACAGCAGTCAGGGAGGCTAAATTCAACATGGAGGAATCTCTAGCAAAGAACATCCAGAAGGGAGATAAATCATTCTTCAGGTATATCAGTGACAGAAGTAAAACTCAGGGGGAATAGTACGTCTAAGGAAACCAGACGGAGACTATGTGGAAAAGGACTCAGAAAAAGCCCAACTGCTAAATGAATACTTCTGCTCTGTCTTCACCCAAGAAGCACCGGGGCATGGACCTCAGCTACAGACAAGGGCTGACTCAGTAGACCCATTTAGCGATTTCAAATTCACGCCCAACAGTGTCTACGTGGAGCTGTCAAAGCTCAAGGTTTACAAGGCAATGGGACCGGACAACCTGCACCCCAGGGTGCTCAGGGAGTTAAGTGATGTCTTGGCGGAGCCGCTGTCAGCGCTCTTCAACCTCTCCCTTAGTTCAGGTAGCGTCCCGTTGGACTGGAAGAAGGCTAACGTCATTCCACTCCACAAGAAAGGCTCCAAGACAGAAGCGGCAAACTACAGACCAGTGAGTCTCACATCAACAGTGAGCAAACTAATGGAAACTCTTATCAAACACCAATTAGATACGATCCTGAATGAAGAGAACCTACGGGATCCCCGTCAACATGGATTTACTAAGGGGAGATCCTGCCAATCCAACCTGATCAGCTTCTTTGACTGGGTGACGGGGAAGTTAGATGTTGGAGAGTCCCTGGACATCGTATACCTGGACTTTAGCAAGGCATTCGATTGCGTACCTCATCGCAGGTTGCTAAGCAAGATGAGTTCCATAGGATTGGGCGACACATTGGCGAAGTGGGTTGGGAACTGGCTTGGAGGTAGGGTTCAAAGGGTGATGGTGAACGGCACCCCCTCTGCAATGGCGGAGGTGATCAGCGGGGTGCCCCAGGGCTCTGTCTTATTCAATATCTTTATAAGGGACTTGGCAGAAGGGCTCCGAGGTAAGATAACATTATTTGCCGATGACGCCAAACTAAGCAATGTAGTGGGCAAAAGTACAATAGAAAAAAATTCAATGCCCGACAATATGATGCACGATCTACTCTTACTAGAGACCTGGTCTAAGACATGGCAGCTCAGCTTCAATGCCAAAAAATGCAAAGTTATGCACCTGGGTACCCAAAATCCATGCAGGACTTATACCCTTAATGGCGAGATCCTAACAAGAACGGTAGCACAACGGGACTTAGGGGTGATCGTCAGTGAGGACATGAAGGCTGCCAATCAAGTGGAGCAAGCTTCTTCCAAGGCAAGACAAATCATAGGTTGCATACGCAGGGGTTTCGTCAGCCGTAAGCCTGAAGTCATTATGCCTCTGTATAGATCCATGGTGAGACCCCACCTGGAATACTGTGTGCAATTCTGGAGGCCGCATTACCGTAAGGATGTGCTGAGGCTGGAGTCGGTCCAGAGAATGGCCACCCGGATGGTCTCGGGACTGAAGGATCTCCCGTACGAAGAACGGTTAGATAAATTACAGCTATACTTGCTCGAGGAGCGCAGAGAGAGGGGAGACATGATCGAGACGTTCAAGTATCTCACAGGCCGCATCGATGCAGAGGAGGATATCTTCTTTTTCAAGGGTCCCACGGCAACAAGAGGACATCCGTGGAAAATCAGAGGAGGGAAACTGCGTGGTGACACCAGGAAATTCTTTTTCACCGAAAGGGTGGTTGATCGCTGGAATAGTCTTCCACTTCAGGTGATTGAGGCCAGCAGCGTGCCTGATTTTAAGGCCAAATGGGATCGACACGTGGGATCTATTCGCAAAGTAAAGGCAGGGGAGGGTCATTAGGGTGGGCAGACTGGATGGGCCGTGGCCCTTATCTGCCGCCAATTTCTATGTTTCTATGTTTACGTGGGGTTGTTTTTTCCTTTTCTTTTTTGGAAAAAGCATTTTGCCGATCTAGGCACCTACCTTAATTATTTAAAAAGCTTAATCGATGTTAACAAACAATTAGCACCGCAGAATTGGCTTAAATTAAAATTAATTGGATGGTAGGCACCTAGGTGTAGATTGCTAAGACCGTGATGGTCGCTGTAGGCCGATTTTGTGGCCAATTCTGAAACAGCGATTGATGTTCCAACAAGTTTGCATGCAAATGATTTGCGCGGAGGTTCACTGTAATCCAGTCCGATTGAGAGCGACTTAGACACATGCACAGAGTAGTCCAGTTGATACAGCCACAATGTACTCATGCGCCAAGATTTACTATGTCAGTCATAGTTGTGGCTTATTGTAGTGTGTCAAATGCTTACGGAGCAGTAGCAGCAGACTACGCAAATGCAGGAAATAAATGAGGATGGTCCTGAACAAAAAAATTCTGGCCCAGCTTGTACATATTTTAATCATGAGAAATGAACATTTTCACCTTCTCTCGATCACCCCCATCTCATACTTTACACTGTTAATGGGCATACATAAGATGCACCTCACAACACACATATAACACAAGTATACGTCCTTATCCTACTGTAAACATATAATTCATGTAATAAACGTTATACATTTTATACATATTATATTGATTTCAAGGCTGAACTGTTGATAAGACACAAAAGCAACTGGTCTTCACTTGTCTTTTTTTTCAGGTCGATAGAAGTGATAACTATTTTTTGTCTATGGCGAATTGATGTTAGAGCATCGATTTGGTCAGCTAGTTTGCATGGCATTTTAATATTAATAATCTCATTTACATGGCAGAGTCAGAGAATGAGCAAATGCTCAGAAAACCACGTGGTGAGCCATTTTGTGCATCGGGATGGCAAATTCGATGTCATTAAACCGGTCAAACTGGTTTAGCAACGATCGTTAGATGATCAGAAACTCTAATGCATTTAGCCCCTAGTCCAAGGGTAGGGAACTCCGGTCCTCGAGAGCCATTTTTCAGTCGGGTTTTCAGGATTTCCTCAATGAATATGCATTGAAAGCAGTGCATGCAAATAGATCTCATGCATATTCATTGGGGAAATCCTGAAAACCTGACTGGAATATGGCTCTCGAGAACCAGAGTACCCTACCTCTGCCCTAGTCCAAGGCACCTACCAGAAAGTAGGCATGGTTAGGGGGCAGATCATGGGTGTGTTTGGCCTGTTTTGGCACTAGTATTTAGGCCAAGAAAACTCCGGCATGCATAGGATGCACCAAAAGTTCAGACGTCCATTTGCGCCTAAGTCTACTTTAGGCACTGCTAGGTGTGATTCTATAAATGGCACCTAAGATTGATATACGCTATGTGCCGCATTCCTCAGCGTCTATGTTTTAGAATCAGGCCATTTATGGAATCGGGGCCTTAGGGCTCCTTTTACAAAGCCGCAGTAGCGGCTTTAATGCGCGCGACGTTTAATCACGCGCTAACCCCCGCACTAGCCCCAAAACTACCGCCTGCTCAAGAGGAGGCGGTAGTGGCTAGCGTGGCCGGCGGTTTAGCGCACATTAAATCGCTACTGCGCCTTCGTAAAAGAAGCCCTTAGTGTACCTGAACGTAACTCATCTTGAGCTACTTTTGAAAATGGTGTGACCTAAGTCCCAATAAATAAATTATGTGTGACCGGACAATGTACCAGCATAGGAATCAAAAGGTAACCCAGCTCTTCAAAGAGTCTCCAGTTAACCAAAGCAAGGATCTGCACATTAATGCTTATACTGTACAAATAAATATTTTGCTTTCTTTCCACTGCTACCCACTTACATCTCATGGCTTCCAAATATTTCTATCAAAAATTGAGTTTTCTTTTTTTTAAGATTTATCATTAGCTCTATGGATTTGAATTGCTGCAAATTATTTAAATGTAGCCATTAAAATTCAATTAAGGACAACTCTGTAATCTAGGCATCCACATTACCATGCCCCTTGTGTGTGTAAAAATCTACACATGTAAATGTAAACTTACCTGCAAAAGTACCAGCAGGGCACCTAAGCGCTAGTCTGTAAAGGGCGGTCATTTATAATATTTCTTCTGTCGATTCCTGTCATTGGCAAACAAAACAGGAAGCTGAGCAGGTTTTGTCTGGCAATGACATCTCCTCCCTCCTCCTGGACCTACCTCAATCCATGGTGGTCCAGTGGGGATCTGTAGGGGCAGGAGCGATGCCTATTCACTCTTGTCCATGGTTGCAGCCACAGCAGTGGGCAGGAAAGTGTGAACTATTACTTCTGCCCCAACAGAATGGACCCCTGCCATACCACCATGGATTGCACTAGGCCTGAGGAGCCTAAGGAGAGCAGAAATTTTTTTGTTGCTTGTCATCCCCTGTGTTGACAATAGGCGGGGCACCAAATGAAATGGAAATTTCCCTAGAAGTCGCTACAATGGGTCAATCCAGCTTTTATTAGTGAGTGATCTCTGTGGGAAAGTATTTACATTTTTATTTTCCATAAATTATATTGTTCATCTCTCTGATTATTTTGGTGAGATAATATATTAAGTGGAGTTAAAAAAATATATATTTAGAAGCATTGCCACAGGCCAACTGATTAGCACTGGGTTAGCGCAGGAGCCCTTATCGCCTACAAAATGGGTGGTGTAAGGGCTCATACAGTAATATTTTTAATTACCACATGCTAATTGTGCATGGCCATTAATTCCAGAAATGGGAAAATCAGCTTATTCCCAGCCACATCAAAAGTGGCCATAGAAGAGCCCCTAAATGAGTCATTAAATATCCTACAAAGTCAGCACAAGTATAATTTTTGGAGCCAAATGTAGGGTGAACAACAGACACACACGCCCATCCATATACATACATACAATACATATAAAAACTCTACAGGAAATTTAATGCAAATTTCACACTTCTGCAAAATGTGATCAGAGACCAAGAAAACGTAACTGAAAGAAACAGAAATTGTCTCAAATGTATTCCAAGCCAGCAGCCTGATTAAAAAGAACTTCCTAGTGCACTTTGATAAGTTTCTTGTTTGTATTATATGTTCCAGAAAGGAGTTCTTTGCAATTCTGCATGTATTAAGACCTGCGCTGGCAGTAAATTTGAGAGACCGAGATCATATATCCACCATACCCTTGCTTATGAAGTTCATTCTTGTCATAGCAAGTGTAAAACTAAATAAAGAAAAAAGGAATAGTATGTCAAGTTTTCAAAGGATTTTAAAATAGATATTCATAATCAAAAGAAAAAAGCAGACAAACAGAATGTTGCAGCTATTTGGGTTTTTGCCAGGTATAAGAGGGTGCTGAAAAGTTCTCAGCCCAACCAACTTTCTAAATTCCAAGCGTTATTTTGTCACTATAGCTGAAAAGAGTGCTAATTTATTTTGCAAAGTGCCAATTTGCAGAATATTAATGCTATGTTTTGATATTGTTTCAGATCACTGATTAAAGCATATTGATGAAAAGTGTGAAATTTTCAAGTGTGGAACTCTGAGTCATCATGAAGTTCCTATTCCTGCAGAAGAAAACTCCAAAAGATATCCACGAATATATGATGCAAACATTGAGTGACAAATGCTCATCATACTCCACAGTAAAGAAGTGGTGTGTGAACTTTCAGTATGGAGATTTCGAGACCAAAGATGCAGCAGGGCATGGGAAGCCTTAAACGGTGTCAGCTCCTGAAACCTTTGCCAATGTCCATGACCTGATTTTGGCAATTCAGCGAATATCAGCTAAAACAGGGGTGCCCAAATGGTCGATCGCGATGCCTTTGCGATCTTTTTTTCCCTGCTGCTTCTCCAAGCCAGGCCTGGTGCGTACAAGCGCCGGACTTACAAAACTTCACCTCCAACATCAATTCTGACGTCGGAGAGGAAGTTCTGGGCCAGCCAATCGCTGCCTGGCTGGCCTGGAACTTCCTCCCCAACGTTAGAATTGACGTCGGAAGTGAAGTCTTGTGGGCCCAGCACTTGTACGTACCAGGCCTGGCTCGGGGAAGCAGCAGGGAGAAATCGCGTTTGTGGCTTGGGGGTGGGGGTAAGGAAAGAATCGGGGAAGTGGAGAAATCGGCACGATGGCTTGGGGGGGCAGGGGGAGAGAGAAAGAAAGGCATAAAGAAAGAAATATTGGATTTATAGAAGTGCAACCAGAAATTCATGAAATCACCAGACAAAAAGGTAGGAAAAATTATTTTTTCATTTTAGTGATCACAATGTGTCCGTTTTGAGAATTTATATCTGCTGTTTATATTTTGCACTATGGCCCCCTTTTACTAAACCACAATAGTGTTTTTAGCGCAGGGAACCTATGAGCATCGAGATCAGCGCAGGGAATTCAGCGCAGCTCCCTGCGCTAAAAACTGCTATCGCGGTTTAGTAAAAGGGGAGGGGGTATATTTGTCTATTTTTGTACAGTTGTTACTGAGGTGACATTACATATTTTAAAGTCATCTGCCTTGACCTCTGAAAAAAAACCCTGAATACAAATGATAATTAACATTTTCTCTGCGTACAGTGTGCTTTGTGTTTTTTAAAATTTTATTGATGGTAGATCATTTTGACTTGGTCATTTAAAAAGTAGCTCGCAAGCCAAAAAAGTGTGGGCACCCCTGAGCTAAAACAATTGCTGAGACACTACAAATATCCAGGGAACGCGCTCTGATCTACTAATCAGTACTTACTAACTATTCCCTCTCTTAAATTTATCGGCAATAGATGATTGGAAATTTTTTCAGTCATAGGCCCCCCAGTTGTGGAATGCTCTGCCATCCGAATTAAGAGAAGAACAAACGCTAGAGCGATTCAAAGGGAAACTAAAAATCCATCTCTTTAAAGATACATTTTCATGTAATACTTATTTGACCACTAATCTTTCCAAGAGAATTTAAGCTTCCGCAGCTCTTCTCAACTACATATCAGAGCTTAAATCTCCACAACAAGACTAAAAAGGCATTTTTAGTTCTTTCTGTACCAAACCCCTCTCTCTCTGGATTCTTGGTGGTTCAGTTTAAATTCTGTCTACATATTTCTATTTTTAGTTTGTGATTACCGTACTTATTCCATACTGGGTGAGGGTATTTTTGTGTTCTATGTATGATAGACAGGGTTTTCTGTTAGCATTGACTGTGCAGGATTGATCTGTACTAATCTGGTCTGTTTAGTTTTACGATGGGTGTATTGATGTTCTAGAGCTCACTTCAGTGTTTAAGATGCTGCCTTTTCCTAGGGGTTCATAGACAAAATCGCGCGAGACAACGGCGTGCTGACAACTGAGCGCAGACAACTGAGTGCAAGGTTGACGGCGCGCTGAAGAAAAGCACTATTTTAAAGGGTTCCGACGGGGGGTGTTGGTGGGGAACCCCCCTATTTTACTTAACAGACATCGCGCTGGCGTTGTGGGGGGTTTGGGGGGATGTAACCCCCTCATTATACTTGAAACCAAACTTTTTGCCTGTTTTTTAGGGAAAAAGTTCAGTTTTAAGTATAATGTGGGGGTTACAACCCCCCAAACCCCCCACAACAGCAGCGCAATGTCTGTTAAGTAAAGTGGGGGGGTTCCCCCCCACACCCCCCGTCAGAGCCCTTTAAAATAGTGCTTTACTTCGGCGCGCCGTCAACCTTGCGCTCAGTTCTCTGCGCTCAGTTGTCGGCGCGCCATTGTCTCACGCGATTTAGTCCCGTCACCTTTCCTAGGTATACCCTTGTTGTGTGACTCATGGATTATTATTAAAAATAAATTTTTCACATAATGATGTGCTCCGGGTATCAAATATACTAGGTACACTACTCGGTCAACTGACCTACTGGCGCATGTGTATGGATCATTGGGGGGGGGGGGGGCAGGAAGGGGCGGGACAGAGGTCAGAGGCAGAGCAGGGTGGTACCATGTCTCCTCTTTTTTTGACTTCACAAATAAGGTAACCCTATCTAATCAGGAAAGTCTGTATAGAGAAATTTAGGACCAGATACAGTAATCAAGACAGTGGGAACAGCAAACCTGCTACATCCACTCTTAGAGTTTAGGAGTGAGGGAGCAATTTGGCTTAATTGTAGCTGGGAACCTCGAACTTTCTAAACCTAAACAAGTTTCTGGAACATCTAAATGAAATACAGGATCTGCTTAAAGAATCCAGTCTTTTGATAATAGCACCTTCACCCTAGATCAGTGGTCTCAAACTTGCGGCCCAGGGGGCCACATGCGGCCCCCCAGGTACTATTTTGAGGCCCTCGGTATGTTTATCGTAATCACAAAAATAAAATAAAACAGTTTCTTGATCATATGTCTCTTTAACTATAAATTACAATATTATTATTAAGACTTAGCCATAAGGAAAGATTTATAAACTATAAAGAGTTTTACCTCATGCAAAATTGTTATTTCTTTAATAAGACATTAACTATTTTTTCTGCGGCCCTCCATGTACCTACAAATTCAAAATGTGGCCCTGCAAAGGGTTTGAGTTTGAGACCACTGCCCTAGATCAACTTGTCATGCAGCCTTCTTCAGAATCTAAAGATGATTGAGACTCCTACTCTTGGCTGAATTTTGTGCAAAAAAAACCCCTGAAAATTCTGCACATAATATTTTTAAATTCTGCAACATCTATTTTGTATTTCGCTGACTGTCCAGTTTTTCTCCTTTTGTGTAAACCGCCTAGAATTCTTTTGATTGAGGCGGTATAGAAAAATAAAGTTATGTTATGTTATAGTATTTTGCATAGGAATTTCTCCATCATAAGGCCGGAAATCCCCTCCTGTCTTTTCCTTTCTCAGGTTCCAGCCTCCTCGGTTCCCTCACTCACTCCAACTGCCCCATAAGTCTGCCTTCCCCAATCTCTCATTCTTTCCTCTCCTCCTCTCTCCATCCCTCATAGTAAGCCTTAAGCTTGCTGCTCCCACCCCAATGGTATATTTACCCCTTTACTCTTCTCCTACCCCCGCCAACCCTTTACTCAGCCCCCAATCCCCACCCCAGCATATGATTCACCCCTTTACTCTGTCCCAATCCGCCATTGCACAATCAACTTTTTTTCAGCTTCTTCTCATTTTCAGCCACAGCAGCAGCTCTCTCTCTCTCTCTCTTCCCCTTCTCCACTGAGCTCCTGCAGCAAAGAGGAAGTGCCGACTTTATGTGATCCGTGGGATTGTGGGAACTCTCAGTAATCATCATATTACTGCCCATAATTATGCTGACACAACAAAAAGTACCAGAGCCTGCAAAGAATTCAGTTTTTCCAGGATCAACACATCTACCAGAAACTTGCATTATAGTTTTTTTTTCCCCTCCACTAATCCAATGACAATAGTGTGAACAGTTCGGAGTTTGGCAGAGTAGCTGCTGAACATAAACTCCTCCCCTCCCCCCCCCCTTTTTACTAACCGCAATAGAGGTTTCTACCGCAGCGCAAAATGCTTCAAAGCTCATAGGAATTCTATGAGAATTGGAGCATTTAACACTCCATGCCATGGTAGAAACCTCTACCGTGGCTTAATAAAAAGGGTGTGTGTGTTGGGGGGGGAGGGTAGTGTAACATTTTTACTAACAGCACGTAAACTAATATACTGTATTGGCCTTTTCCCTACTTGGAATTTAGCAATCTAAAAGTTTGTGTATCCTGTGGATGCTGGATTAATTATTGTTTCTGCAAACTTGGGCAGTAATGGAACACTCTGGTGCCACAGTTCCATATTACTGAAAATATTAACAGCGCGAAACCCATTGTGAACTCCACATGCATTACTGCAGAACAGGACACCACTAATTGATATGCTTCTTAAAAGAAAGCAGTTTTTTCCCCCATATAATTTAATATAATACAATATCTAGGTAGACAGGAATAGCTCTTTCAGCAATTAAAAAATGTTCTAACTCATGCATTTTAAGTGGAAGCAAAAAAGAATGTGATCGGAATTTAAAAGGCAGAATTTGTCTCCAACGGTCATCTTCCGTAAATATAAGCAAACACCATCATCTTATACTATTTGCTGATCGTCCCCTTCCACCTGCACATAAACATAAAATCAATTTCTAGAACGCATAACCTTGGAGTTCTATGTGGTTTACAAAAGATTAAAAAAACAATGGATAAACATCATAAGATGAGTGCAGCAGGAATGATCTAATTATCTATAAATTTTATAAAAGGAAAAGTTTTTAATTTTCTCCAGAAGTGTCGATAAGAGTAAGAGGTCAGTAACACTTGCCGAAAATCCTTATCATAAGTAGTTGCCTGGAAGGAGAGAGTGTGTTCATGATATTTTTTTTTCTATTTGCATCTCATGACAGGTGGGAATGCAAAAACAGGATGCCTAGAGCTGCTCCTTTACTGTAGGCCTGGATGCTCATTCTTTTTTAATCTAAAATTCATAACTCACAGAGTTCCACAGATACATTTGCAGCTGATATTGCCAGAAAACTGCCAGGAGCAGCAATATTTGGCAGGAGCTATGGCAGTCTTCTTCAAATTAAAGCCAGGGTCAACCGCAAGTCAGCCACAAACTATACTAGCACAGTTATACGGAGCAGTCCTGAACTTTGTCAGAGTGGCTGCTGAAGTCTCTGGAACAGCATGGCGTGAGGAAGGTTTTTCATTCACGCGTTGTCCAGGCCCCTGAGTGGAAGCATTCACTCGTGCCTTGGCTCATAAGTAGGGTGCATTTGCTTGCAATTTGACTTACAAAATTTGCCTCACCGCCTTCCCAACCTTAGTTAATCAAAGCAGTTAACAAAAGAAAAAGAAAAGCATGATTAAAAACAATAAATTAATAATATAAAATAAAATAAAAAAATAGCAGAGATAAGAAATTACACTGAAATTAAAAACTATAAAGAAAAAGGGAGAAAGCAAGCAAGAGAGGCTCGTTTGCTGAGACTGCAGATCTCTGTGGTGAAGGCAATCAATTGGATTTTAAAATGGCTGTTATAGCTGGGGGGGAGGGGGGGTAAAACTGCAAGTCAAGGAATAGGCTTGCATTAAGCAATGGTACTGTTGGGATTCCATTCCCTATTTCTTCCTATATGGTACCCTCCAAACCAGCATCTCCCCCAGTAACAGACAGCTCAAAGTCATAATGCACTACTTTGTAATGTATTTTACTTAGCAGCAATGTCTAGGTCATGTTTAAGCTCTGCACTTTGAAGGTGAGGAATTTTCAAAAGTACCGTATTGTCTGTAAGTTAATGTGCTTTTTGTGTAAACTTATGTATATTGAAATTATTTGTTTGCACTACTGTAGTTTGGAAATTTAATAAAGATTTATTAAAAAAAAAAAAAGTACCATATTACCCAGATAAACAGGGATTTACCCAGGTAAAACAGGTGACTAAAAACTGTTCCTCCTCTGCTGCTCCCACCTCAAATGTGACAAAGTATAGCACATGTCCCGTGGCTAGGTTACCATATGGCTCCAGAAAAATGAGGACGGACTGAAACATCCAGGTTTTACTTCCATTGCTTTCAATAGAAGTAAAACCTGGGTACCTTAATCCATCCTCCTTTTTCCAGAGCCATAGGGCAAGACTACCCATGGCACATACTTTTAATCACATCTTTGGGCATATTAAATTTAGAGCAAAGAAATAATATGTATCCATGGTATCTTTTATACCTCTACCGCCCGCACAAAAAGGCCGAGGGTATGGGACTCTTTAAAAAAAGCACTCTTTACACCTGTTAATTTTCAAAAGGAAAGAACACAGGAAAAGGGAGCCTAGTTAACGGGGCTGAGACCTGGGGAATAATAATAATAACAATTTATTTATATATCGCAAAGCCGTGAAGTCACATTACATTAGTGATTTCTATTCCATTACCTTGCGGTTCAAGGCTGGATTACATAAGGAGTTATCTGGACATTTACCGTGGTATTATGGAGTGGAGCGGATTGCTATTGGGGATCGAGATGATTCTTGCTGTGTTAGTTTGTCTTTAAGGATTTCTCGAATAGCAGGGTTTTTATATCTTTTCTGAAGGTTTTGCGGTTTACATCGTTTAAAAATATATCATTTAAAATACAATAAAAGTTGAAGAAAATTAGAAAATTAAAACCAATGGCTAAAAACCCTAAAAGATCTGATTATTGCACAATAGAAATTTTTTTTTACAGATTAACTACCTAAATACTTCAGAAACAGTTGTGTTTTTAGGTGTTTTCTAAATTCCCCATAAATTTCGGTAAATCTTTGTCCCATGCTGCTGCCAACACTTTTGACACTTCGGTCCATTACTTCAGGCATCCATTTAAAGTGCAAGATCTCGGAGGCAGGGATTTAGACCCATTGTACAGTGGTATATTTCTCTAGTAAGTCGGGGGGGGGGGGCGGTCCCCCATGGGTGCCATGTGGTAGGCATGCAGGCACCCCTCCTTCTCTCCACCTCCCTGGCTCTTCCCACTCCTCCCACCACGTGCGCATGCCCCCTTCCCTTCCCCCTAGTTATTCACTGCCGCACCAACTTCGATGGGCTCCTCATGACCACGTTGTCTCTCCCACTGACGTCAATTCCAGGTGCCGCGCATAGGAAGTGACATTAGAGGGAGAGAGAGCCTATAGGGTCGTGAGGAGCACGTTGACGTTCTTGTTGCTTGCGGCAGTGAACAACCAGAGGTACGGGGGAAGGGAAGGGGGAGGGGCGCCACCGCCCAGGGCACCTCTCACCCTCACTATGCCACTGCTAGTATGTATCACAATAAAAATTATAATAATGCTAAAAAAATATGGGTTACAATGTACACCAAGGGAGGAGGGGATTCAAAATTAACAGTATAAATATTAACAGTATAAACATGAAGGATTAGATGGCCCAAGTAAAATTATTCTAGCCAACACAGAAAGACGGAGCTGGAGCACACTAAGAAGTCTGTCAGAGTAAGAATAAGATGGATGTGCCCCACTCGTGCCCTCCTCTCCACGTCCCCACTCCTTCCGTGCCCTCACCTGCTCCTTCCTCATCTCCCCACACCATACTAGAACCCTCCCTCCACCTGTACCTCTTTAAATCTTCACCAGCATGAGCAGCTTCTCTAGCTTGTTGTTCATGCCAGCACTGGCTTTCCCTCTGATGTCACTTTCTGGCTCTGCGACCAGGAAGTGATTTCATAGGGGAGCCGGGCCAGTAAGAGCAACTGGACATAGAAGTGGCACAGTTTTAAAGAGGTGAAAGGGTATGAGTGTGGCATAGGGGAGCAGAGAGGTTCTGGCACCCCCCACTAAGATGGAACTGAGGGTGGTCCTCCCCCCTCCCCCCGCCTCCCCTTACTACGCCACTGTAGGGATGAACCACAAATTTTCCATAGGTACTCTGATGAACTTCATAACATTTTTAGTCCATTATCATATTACTACCGTGTTTCCCCGAAAATAAGACCTACCCCCCAAAAAAGCCCTAGCATGATTTTTGGGGCAGGTCTTAATATAAGCCCTACCCCCGAAAATAAGCCCTAGTCGTAGACAGCCCCGCCGAACTCCCGCTGACCTTCCATCCTTCCCTCCCAACCGATCCCTGCTGACCGCGACCATAAATACCTTGCTGCAGAGGAGCGTCGGGCCAGGCTGCTTTGCGGCCTTCTCGCTGGGGCCGGCTGTGTACTAATGATGTCTGTGTGGGATGCTTTTAAAGCTACCATGAGAGGGCATATAATTTCATATTCGGTGTATATTAATACTCATCTCAAAAGGGAATTCTTTAATTTGGAGCAAATGATTAAGGATTTAGAATCAAAGTTAGCTGTGAAATGGGAACAAAATACTTTCCAGGCCCCCTTAAAAGCTAAATATAAGTACAGTGAGATTTCTTCTAAATGGGCTAAGAAATAGTTGTTCTCTCAACAGGCTTTGTATTATGGCAACTCGAATAAAGCGGGAAGATTGTTGGCTAATTATCTAAAAGCAAAAAATAAAAATAAAGATTGTGGCTATCACAGATGAAAATGGGGTAACTCATTCTCAAATTGGTATTCTTCTAAGCTTTATTCAAATAAAGAACTTTAAGGTTTAGAGTTCTTGAAGCTAATTAAGGGACCTAAAATTCCCGAGCATGTAAAAGGATCTCTTGATGCACCTATTTCACTGACAGAAATCCAGACAGCATTGAAATCCCTTAGAGTCGGATCTGCTCCAGGGGGTGATGGTTACACAGTGGAGTTTTATAAATCATTTCAAATTACCTTATTTTTAAAATTTATATCAGGCTCAGCTGACTAAAGGTTGCACTTCAGGTACTATGGCAGAATCTTTGACTATAGTTTTGCTGAAGCCAAATAAAGACCCTTTGTTGGTTTCAAATTACAGGCCGATTTCTTTGATTAATGTTGATGGAAAACTTCTGGCTAAGTTATTGGCTTTACGCTTGGCTAAGGCTCTCCCTTATATTATTGGTATGCACCAAACAAGGTTCGTTGCTCAAAGACATTCTTCAAATAACACCAGGTTGGCTCTTCACATGTTAACTTTAACAAAAGCCATGGATGATCCGGCCTTCTCTGTATCTTTGGATGCAGAGAAGGCTTTTGATCGTGTAGAATGGACCTTTATGTACCAAGCAATGGATTGGTTTGGTGTGGGATCTGGATTTATTCAAATGATTCAAATCTTGTATAGCTTCCCTTCTGCCAGATTATATATAAATACCGTAATACTTTTTCAGACTGTTTTCGTCTGGAGAGGGGAGTTAGGCAAAGGTGTCCATTATCTCCTTTGCTATTTGATATTGTACTGAAACCCTTGTTATTGGCTATTCAACAAGCAGAGGAGATTCAAGGTATTCCTTATGCAGGTCAGGAACATAAAGTCTCTGCATATTTTGCTTCATTTGAGGAATCCTGAAACAACCATTCCACATTTACTAGAGTTGATTGAAAGATTTGGAAAATTTTCAGGTTATAAAATAAATTGGAGTAAATCAGAAATTCTTCCACTAAATGCATACTGCCAAAAGGGATTGCTTGATTCATTCCCTTTTCTTTGGAAGGAAGAGGGGATAAAATACTTAGGGGTCTGGATTTATAAAACACTGGAAGAGACGATGAAAGTAAATGAAAATTCTCTATTGCTGAAGGTTACAGAAATGTGTGAGCAATGGAACCCACTACATCTGTCTTGGTGGGGGAGAGTCCAAACAGTTAAGATGATGATTTTGCCTGTGGTCTGCTACCAAATGGGTATATTGCCAATTTATTTTCAGGGGTCCTTTTACAAGAAATTGAATAGTATTCTTATCAAATTTATTTGGCTGGGTAAAAATGCCAGAATCGCTTTAGTATCTCTACAAAAACCAATTGTGGAGGGTGGGATAAATTTCCCACATTTTTATAGGTATCATCAAGTCTATATTCTGCAGCAGGGTATGTATTGGATCCTGCCCAAGCTCATGGAACATCTTCCAGATTGGCTATATTTGGAATGGAAAATTATGTCCCCAATGCGACTGTCTCATATACTGGGTATTAGGTTACCTAGTTATGTTAAGGACAATAATATTATTTTGGATACTTGGAAGACCTTGAGATGTATTAATAAGTTAACAGAAATTTCTGTAGAGGAATCCATGTGGCCTTGTGGCTGAACTCCAAGATTCAAATTGGCGGGTCTAAAATTGCCTGGAAAGATTGGATGTAGGCAGGTATACGAACATTAGAGGAAGTTATATTAAATGGAAAATTGCTTGACTTTTCACGGCTGCAACAATCTTTTGGTATTTCAAAATTTCAATTTTACAATTTGAAGCAGGCCATTCAGAAAGGGTTCCCTGATTGGCGAAATTCTAAAAATTATTACTGCTTGCAGACCCTCATAAAAGACTCCATACCCTCAACCAAAATGGAAACAGCAGTAAGGTCGGAAGGCTTGGAATCAATATGGGTTAAGCTACCAGGAGGATCTGGAGCAGACATCAAATTGGGTCTATACTATCGTCCGCCTGGCCAATCGGAAGAAATCGACCGGGACCTGGAGACGGAACTGCGGCAGGTATGCAAGAATGGAAGTGTGGTGGTGATGGGGGACTTCAACTACCCTGGGATAGACTGGAGTATCGGGCACTCAAGTTGCGAGAGAGAGACCAAATTCCTGGAAGCCACGAGGGACTGCTTCCTGGAACAGCTGGTCACGGAACCTACACGAGGAGAAGCTACTCTTGATCTAATCTTCAGTGGACTGGGGGGACCTGCAAAGGAAGTAGCGGTATTAGACCCACTGGGGAACAGCGATCACAACATGATCCAGTGCAGACTAGAACTGGGATCATCCAGGGTGAAAAGAACCACAACAACAGCGCTCAACTTCAGAAAAGGGAATTATGATGCAATGAGGAAAATGGTGGGGAAGAAACTCAACGGCAGCACAAGGAAGGTAGAGTCCGTAGAAAGCGCCTGGACCCTGCTCAAGCGTACGGTGCACGAAGCACAGAACCTGTACGTCCCCAGGTTCAGAAAAGAGTGCAAGAAAAATCGAATAAAGAACCCAGCATGGATAACGGCAGCTGTAAAAAAGGCGATCAGTAACAAGAAAGCATCGTTCAAAAAATGGAAACAGGACCAAACGCAGGCCAACCAAAAGGAACACAAGGAAAGCCAGAAGGAGTGCCACCGAGTGGTTAGGAGAGCAAAGAGGGAATATGAAGAGAGACTAGCGGGAGAGGCAAAAAATTTCAAATCATTCTTCAGGTACGTAAAGGGAAAGCAACCAGCGAGGGAGGAAGTGGGGCCCTTGGATGATGGGGATAGAAAGGGAGTAGTGAGGGAGGAAAAAGAAATAGCTGACAAGTTAAATGACTTCTTTACGTCGGTCTTCACGAGGGAGGACACATCCAACAATCCGGAACCAGAGGAAATAGAAAATGGAGATCAAGATAGCAAGCTGGTCCAATTAGAGGTGAGCCAGGAGGATGTCCTCAGGCAGATAGACAAGCTAAAGAGCGACAAGTCGCCAGGTCCGGACGGCATTCACCCAAGGGTGCTCAAGGAATTAAGGAATGAAATAGCAGAGACACTTCAGCAAATATGCAACCTATCCCTAAAAACTGGAGAGATCCCGGAGGACTGGAAAATAGCTAATGTCACGCCCATCTTCAAGAAGGGTTCGAGGGGCGACCCGGGAAACTATAGGCCGGTAAGCCTCACATCGGTCCCGGGAAAGATGATGGAGGCACTGATTAAGGACAGCATCTGTGACCATATCGAAAAAAATGGACAGCTAAGGTCGAGCCAGCATGGGTTCTGCAAGGGTAGGTCGTGCCTCACAAACTTGTTGTACTTCTTTGAGGGGGTAAATAACCAGGTGGACAAAGGTGAACCCATAGAAATAATTTACCTAGACTTCCAGAAAGCCTTCGATAAGGTACCACATGAGCGGTTGCTCAGGAAGCTATGGAATCATGGGGTGCGCGGGAAGGTCCACCGATGGATCAAAAACTGGCTGGCAGACAGGAAGCAGAGGGTTGGTGTAAAGGGCCATTACTCGGACTGGCAAGGGGTCACGAACGGGGTTCCTCAAGGATCGGTGCTGGGACCGCTCCTGTTTAACATATTCATTGACGACCTGGAGGCGGGAACAAAATGCGAGGTCATCAAATTCGCAGATGACACCAAACTATTCAGCAAGGTTGAAACCACGGTTGACTGCGAGAATCTCCAAAGGGATCTTACGACATTGGAAGAATGGGCGAAAAAGTGGCAAATGAGCTTCAATGTAGGGAAATGCAAGGTCATGCATATAGGGAGAAGGAACCTGATGTTCACTTACAAAATGGGGGGATCAATGCTAGGGGTCAGTAATCTGGAAAGAGACTTGGGAGTGATGGTAGACACGACATTGAAGGCGTCGGCACAATGCGCCACAGCCTCGAGGAAAGCAAACCAAATGTTAGGTATCATTAAGAAGGGTATCTCGACCAGAACGAAGGAAGTCATCCTGCCACTGTACCGGGCTATGGTGCGCCCGCATCTGGAATACTGTGTACAGTACTGGTCACCGTACCTCAAAAAGGACATGGCAATGCTTGAGGGAGTCCAGAGAAGAGCAACTAAACTGATTAAGGGTATGGAAAACCTTACATACACTGACAGACTGAAGAAGCTGGGGCTGTTCTCCCTGGAAAAGCGGAGACTCAGAGGAGATATGATAGAGACCTTCAAGATCCTGAGGGGCATCGAAAAGGTTGACAAAGACAGATTTTTCAATTTGAAAGAAACCACAAGAACAAGGGGTCACTCGATGAAATTGAAGGGGGACAGGTTTAAAACAAACGCAAGGAAGTTCTTTTTCACACAGAGGGTGGTGGACACATGGAACACCCTTCCGGAGGCCGTGATAAGAAATAGCACAGTACAGGGTTTCAAGGATGACCTGGATAGGTTCCTGGAAGACAAAGGGATTGAGGGGTACAGATAAGAGCAGTGGAAGGTTTAGAGATAAGTGTAGAGGTAGGCATAAAATTAGTCAGGGACCGCTGACCAGGCAATATGCCTGATGGGCCGCCGCGTGAGCGGACCGCTGGGCTGGATGGACCTCTGGTCTGCCCCGGCGGAGGCGACTACTTATGTACTTATGTACTCTGTTTCCAGACAGATTTGCTAGGGCATCAGGCTGCCAGGTGGTATAAATTAATATCTGAACTTCTGAATAAGAAACCCAAAAACACTCTTAGAGACATTTGGAGCATTGAGAATAAGCAGTATATTTCTGCATCTCGATGGCCACGTATTTGGACTTGGAGGATGAGACGTTACTGCATCAGCATCTATGAGACAAACATTGCACCGTTCTTTCTGGACCTCTGTTAGGATGAATAAGTTGGATAGTTCTAAGTCTACTAGATGCTGGCACTGTCATTTAGATATAGGAACACTGGATCATTTACTGTTTTATTGTCCTATGATACTGAGTTTTTGGAAGTCGATTTGGGGACATATTAATAATATTTTGGAGTCTGCGATCCCTCTGACGTATGAAGTAGTGATTTGCGGAACTATGCTGCATGTTAAGCCCCCATTGGATAGATATAAAGGCCTGCTTTGACACGCAGCTCCTGATTGGTAAGGCCTGACTTCAGTACAGGAAGAGGCGGTCGGAGCATACAGCGAGTGATTTCCTTCACTCGCCGGCGCTCCGGCTGCCCTCTCCAGCCTCCCCTGCCCGGTTATTCGCAGTCGGAAAATATCACGATTGACCGGGACCGAGAACCGCCAACCATGAATTCGCGGGGGGAGCACTGTATATTGATATTTGTCAACATTTGCTTTTTTCTGATCTGAAGAAGGGAGGGAAGGTTACCTTCAAAATCTCATCATAAAATGCACTGAGTTAGTCCAATAAAAAAAGGTATCACCTTATTTCCTTTGTTTTTGTTTTATTTCTTGTAAGGAGTAAATTCTAATTCTGGAGCTTTGGCAGGAACCAGGCTTTTTTGTTAGTTTGATATTAACTTCAAGCTGATCTTCCTGTGGTGAGTCCTGACAGGAGTAGTTCTTTTATTTAAATGTGAATTGGAAGCTCATTTATGCAACTACTAAGTTCTATGCCTAAAGAGAGAGCAAAGGCTTGGCAGGCTTGCTTTAACCATCATTAAACAGATTATATTGTGGTTTGTGTGAATTTGTGAAGGCTCAGCATCCTAAGCACCACTCATGCTATAGCACTGTGTTTTATATCCTCTATAATAAAACCCTAAGCGTGCATGCGCACTTAGGAAGGCGTGTTCCCTGACAGCATGATGTGTCCTTCAATGCCGAATTCTATTTTCGAGCCGGCGACTCCCCCTTCCCGCCCTCACTCACTGTAAGGCCCACTGCTGCCGCTGCTGCTCTTCGTTATCTGCCCTCCTCTTCAAAGCAGCCTGCTGAAGATCGCTGGTCAGCTGTAGCGAATCTCGCAGGCTGCTCTCAACCTCAGTAGCACGTTCCCTCTGACGCGATTCCGAGGGGCTACTGAGGTGGAGAGAGGCCTGAGAGGTTCGCTACAGCTGGCTGACGATCCTCAGCAGGCTGCTTTGAAGAGGAGCAGCAGCGGTGGCAGCGATTAGTGCCAGTGGCCCAGAAGAGACCAGGAAGCCGGGTTTGGGAGCAATACAGGCAGGCAGGGGGGCCAGGGCCAAAGGGAAAGGTGGCTGCTTTGGGGGGAGGGGTGTACTGGTGACAGACAGAAATCATGCTTTGCTCTGGGAGGGGGGAACAGAAGGGGACCATGGAGCAGGCAGGTATGGCACAACAGGGGGCCAGGGGGAGAGGGAAAGGGGGTTGCTTTGGGGGAGGGGTGTGCTGGGGGGCAGACAGCAATCATGCTTTGCTTTGGGCGGGAGGGAAACAGAAGGGGGCCACAGAGCAGGCAGGCAGGGGGCTAGGGGGAGACACAGACAGAAAAAATGACAGACAGACAGGTGGCCAGAGAGACAGATATAAAGTAAGACATACAGACAGACAGCGTCCAAGTAGAGAGACAAATACAAAAATAGACAGACAGACAGCGGCCAAGGAGAGAGAAAGAAAGAAAGACAGACACACACATCTATTCTAGCACCTGTTAATGTAACGGGCTTAAAGATTAGTTTTATATATATATATATATATATATATATCTCAGTATTTTGAGGACTGTCAGAGTGCCCAGACGGTTTTTCAAAAATGGGGGTGTCTGCCCAGATTTAGCTGGCTCTCCCAACTCCCCAATCTACCTCTTCCCCAGACCAGCCGATGTAATTGAATCTTTTGGCAGCCGGAAGAAGCAACAAGGTAAGCCTGCTGCCATTAGCCTGCCCTAGAAGCTGCCTCTCTGCAGTGACTTCCTGGTCCTGCGCAGGCAGGACTTGCACAAAGGTGGCTTCGGGGGCAGGCTGGTGGCAGCTGGCTTACCTCATTGCTGCTGCTAGTTGCCCTAAAATTCAATTAAAGCGGCTGGTCTAGGGAAGGAGGGGAGAATGAGGTTGGGGAGGGCAGAAACAGCATGGAGGGGAGCTGGAGAAACAACATGGAGGGGGCTGGAGAAATGGCACGAGGGGGCTTGAGAACAGCATGAAGGGAAGGATGGAGGGAGGGGGCTGGAGAAACAGCATGAAGGAAGGGAGGAATAGATGGAGAAGCATTATAGAAAGGAGAGAGTGCTAGAGAAAAGAGCATGGAGTAGAGTAGTGCTGGATGGGAAGGGGAGAGATGGAAACAGCAGGAGAGGAGGTTTAAAGGAGAGAGAGGGGGGCACCCATGGGAAGGGGGTTAGAAAAAAAAGAAAGAAGCACCCACAGGAGAGAGGGGTTGGCAGGAGAGAGAGAAGCACCCATGGGGGAGGGGAGTTGGATGAAGAGAGAGAGAGAAGCACTAAAAGGGTACAGAGGATGGGAAGAGGGACCAAGGAAATGGATGGAATGTGAACATAAGAGATGCCGCTGCTGGGTCAGACCAGTGGTCCATCATGCCCAGCAGTCCGCTCACGCGGGGGCCCTTTTGGTCAGAGACAAGCACCCTAACTGAGACTAGCCCTACCAGCGTATGTCCTTGTTCAGTAGGAACTTGTCTATCTTTGTCTTGAATCCCTGGAGGGTGTTTTCTCCTGTGACAGCCTCCGGGAAAGCGTTCCAGTTTTCCACCACTCTCTGGGTGAAGAACTTCCTTAGGTTTGTACGGAATCTATCCCCTTTCAACTTTAAAGAGTGCCCTATCGTTCTCCCTACCTTGGAGAGGGTGAACAACCTGTCCTTATCTACTAAATCTATCCCCCTCAGTACCTATGTTCTATGTTTCATCTTCTATGTTTCTATGTTTACCTTGAATGTTTCGATCATGTCCCCTCTCAATCTCCTCTGTTCGAGGGAGAAGAGGCCCAGTTTCTCTAATCTTTCGCTGTACGGCAGCTCCTTCAACCCCTTAACCATCTTAGTCGCTCTTCTCTGGACCCTCTTGAGTAGTACCGTGTCTTTCTTCATGTTCGGCGACTAGTGCTGTACGCAGTACTCCAGGTGAGGGCGCACTATGGTCTGGTACAGCAGCATGATAACCTTCTCCGATCTGTTCGTGATCCTCTTCTTTATCATTCCTAGCATTCTGTTTGCCCTTTTCGCCGCCACCGCACATTGTGTAGACGGCTTCATCGACTTGCCGATCAGAACTCCCAAGTCCTTTTCCTGGGAGGTCTCTCAAGTACCGCCCCGGACATCCTGTACTCGTGCTTGAGTTTTTTGTTACCGACATGCATCACTTTACACTTATCCATGTTGAACCTCATCTGCCATGTCGATGCCCATTCCTCAAGCCTGATTATGTCACGTTGTAGATCTTCGCAATCCCCCTGCGTGTCGTCCGCAAATTTAATCACCTCGTTCGTCATACCTATGTCCAAATCGTTTATAAAGATGTTGAAGAGTACAGGTCCAAGCACCGAGCCCTGCGGCACCCCATTGGTGACATTCTTCCAGTCCAAGTATTGCCCATTTACCCCCACTCTGTTTCCTATGCTCCAGCCAGATTTTAATCCACGTGAGTATTTCTCCCTCGATTCCACGGCTCACAATTTTCCGAAGTAGTCGTTCATGCAGAACCTTGTTGAACACCTTCTGAAAGTCCAGACATACAATGTCGACCGGCTTGCCCTTGTCTATCTGCTTGTTTACTCCCTCAAAGAAGTGCAGCAAGTTTGTCAAACAAGATCTGCCTTTGCTGAAACCGTGCTGGCTGGTCCTCATCAGACCGTGTCCATCGAGGTGATCAATGATGCTGTCCTTTATCAGCGCCTCTACTATCTTTCCCGGTACCGAGGTCAGTCTCACCGGTCTGTAGTTTCCCGGGTCTCCCCTTGAACCTTTTCTGAAGATCGGTGTAACATTTGCCACCTTCCAGTCCTCCGGAATCTTTCTTGTTTTGATTGACAGATTGACTATTAGTTGAAGCAGTTCAGCTATGGTCACATGTTCTCTTTTTTGTCTTCATAAATATGGAATCCCTACACCACTCCTACTTTCCTTTATAGAACAGGCAACGCATAGGCACCCTCTGGGTTCTTAAGTATGAGTACACTGTTATAGAATTGCCCACATGTATAAGCTGATCTTCCAATCAGTAGGTTTAACTTGAAACATTTGACTAAAACAGTTGAAGTTAGACGTACATGATTGTTGCAGTTGTCTGGGTTTTAACGCATCTGAGTAGGTAGAACCGATGTTTCAGCCATCATGCAGCAGCACTGAATATTGCCAGCACCTACTTGACTGCTGGAGGGAGTAAACAGGGCCACAACTCCAGAGCACCACCCCCTTGGGCCAGGATATCCTTGCTTTCTCTCCACCCCATTCCAAAGACCCCTTCACCTTATAAAATGCAAGAGGGTCACTTCTCACAGCTTCTTCAGCACTGTTCCCCTGCCATGGTCCACCCAAGTAGAAACAGGAAGTTGTGTCAGAGGGGGGGGGGGAGGACCGCGGCAGAGGAACAGCACCAAGGAAGCCATAAGCAGTGCTAGAGAATTGCTGTTGCGCTGGCGACCTCTTTAGAACAGGACGGGAAGAAGAGAAGGATATACTGGCCCAAGTGGGCCCTCTGAAGCAGATGGTTTTTAAATGAAAGGAGGGATGCTGGATGAGAGGGCATTTGGTGGACTTGGGGATGGTGGGGAGGAAAGGAAGGAGATGGATGAAGGGACAGATGTTGAATGAGGAGGACATTTGGTGGGTGGGGAAATCTGGGGAGAAGACCCTTCCTTAATTTCTGCCCTGGCCCCAAGCATGTCTACCACCATCCCTACCCATCACACCCCTGTGCAGTCCACTTCCCAAATGGCCTGTTAGTGCTGATATTATACAGCTCTGCCTGGTTAAGTTCTGCTGAATATCAGTGGATAGCTGGCCCCATGCAATTTAAGGCCCTCTTTTACAAAGGTGCGCTAAATCAACGCGTGTGCTAACCGCTAATGCGTCCATAGGATAACATGCATGTTAGCGTTTAGCACGCACTAATATTTACCACGTGCTAAAAAGCATAGCGCACCTTAGAGCTTCTCCTGTCCACTTAAATCACTTGAAATATTAACCTCTTACTTCTTGGTACCAAATTGGACCAGCAATTCCAGAATGACATGGGGTACCCGCGGTTAATTGCAGGGCAGAGATAAGGACAGAGCCCATAAAGACAAGGCAAGGACGGGGACAGGGTTTGCAAGGATGGGGGTAGAGCCTGTGGTGATGGGGACAAACTGTGTCCCTGTGTCATTCTCTAAAAGCTTGGGACTAGCCTTAAACAGGCTGCTCCAATTAAATGGAACAGCATATATAAAATGCTAGTATCAATATGTAAAAACTTAACACATCTTAGACAACTGGCAAATTAATTAAATTATTTTAAAAACTGCTTTTGGATTTAAATGAACTACTGTTAAATGACATCAAGAGTCTTGTCTGCTAATTGGAGTCCTATCACCTGCAACATCCTTCCATCATGTGCCCAGTTGCTCAAGCTTCTTACTGTTACTACAACAGATTCATCCATTGTTGCTGGCATCAAGGAGCATTTCCAACATTTAATATGCACTTATTTTTCTGCTCATCCATTACACTGTGTTGGTTCTTTTCTACACCCATGTCTGAAACACAATCCAATTACCTTCCAAGATGATATAAAAAGACAGGAAACCAAATCTTTCGGAAAGTTGTACCAAAACCAGATCAACATGGAAGACTCTGTGATTTACAAACAGCAGTTGAACAGAATATTGTCCCTCTTTATGATTTAAATATAAAATAAGTATTCAAGGCTTGTGCAGATGAGGACAGAGCCCACGGGGATGGGGCAGGGGCAGGGACAGAGTCCGTGGGGACGGGGCAGGGATGGGAACAAACTTTGTCCCTGTGTCATTCTCTACTAGTAATCTCTGGTTGATTGGTGATGAAAGTAAAAATGCTCTTAACACGCCGTAAATCATTTTACTGTGTATTACCAATTCCAGAGAACATAAAAAAAGCTTCTTCTGAAGAACAAACACCAACCTCTTCCAAAGCAAAAGCAAACTGATGTTCCTGTTCCATGGGGCTCATTAAAGACCAATAATCCTGTTCCTACCTCTTAAAAAAAAATGGATCCTCACAAAAAGATTTGTTATTTTTCTTTCTCTGTTTAGCAGTCTGACAGCTGGGTCACAAAGATTTGTGATCCTCCAATTCCCTGAATTGGTTGGTGTGTAAATAACTTTTATGCAGAAGTTCTTTTAAGAGCCTGGCAGATTCCCTTCGGTGATTAGTGGCATCCTAGTCAGTTGGAAGATGTCTTTGAGGAAACTGCAAGGTGGAATCCTTCCCAAAGCTAGATTAGCTTTGAAATATAAAAACCTAAAGAGATATACATTTTTTTTTTTTTTTACTTGTTTGGAGAAACAAGTGGCTTATTTTTGTACTGTGCTTCTGGTTGAGTGTACTAAGGAATTGATCGATGACATGGTTAAATGTCCTATGCAATTTATTACATTAACTCCAGTGGTCATTGTGCACTTGTGTTTCTTTAGTCTCAGTACTGCACGCTCTCACTGCTACCAAAATGTCTTATTAAATGGTCAGCTTTATTGAGGTTAAAGTAAAATGCTTTACAATGCTGTAACTGTTCTAGTCAATTGGGAAAAGCCTTTGAGCAGACTGCAAAGCAAAATTCTCTCTCTAAAATAGATTAGCTTTGAAATATAAAAAAAGAAGAACCTAAAGGGATCTTATTGCATTTGTTTTAAGAAGCTTGTACAAGTGGCAAATGGTTTTCCGTCATTCTGGTACTGACAGGAAAGCAGAATCGAGAGTCCCGAAGAAGAAAGTGCAATCCCCTTCCTGAAGTGTCAACTTTAGAGAATGACATGGGGACAAATTTATCCCCATCCCTGCGGGATCTCAAGATCTCTGTCCCTGTCCCATTCCTGCAAACTCTGCCTTAACCGCACAAGCCTCGAACATGATTTTAAAGTGTTCAAGGCTTGTGCAGATGAAGACTGAGCTTAGGCATTAGTGGAATGAGGCATTATGACATCACAATCTGAGCTCTAGAATGTTGTTACTTATGATTTTAAAGTGTTTGAGTCTTGTGTAGAAGAAGACAGAGCTTAGGCATTGGTGGAATGAGCATTATTACATCACAATCTGAGCTCTAGAATGTCGCTACTTATGATTTTAAAGTGTTTGAGGCTTGTGCAGATGAGGACAGAGCTTAGGCATTGGTGGAATGAGGCATTATGACATCACAATCTGAGCTCTAGAATGTTGTTACTTATGATTTTAAAGTGTTTGAGTCTTGTGTAGAAGAAGACAGAGCTTAGGCATTGGTGGAATGAGCATTATTACATCACAATCTGAGCTCTAGAATGTCGCTACTTATGATTTTAAAGTGTTTGAGGCTTGTGCAGATGAGGACAGAGCTTAGGCATTAGTGGAATGAGGCATTATGACATCACAATCTGAGCTCTAGAATGTTGTTACTTATGATTTTAAAGTGTTTGAGTCTTGTGTAGAAGAAGACAGAGCTTAGGCATTGGTGGAATGAGCATTATTACATCACAATCTGAGCTCTAGAATGTTGTTACTTATGATTTTAAAGTGTTTGAGTCTTGTGTAGATGAGGACAGAGCTTAGGCATTAGTGGAATGAGGCATTATGACATCACAATCTGAGCTCTAGAATGTTGTTACTTATGATTTTAAAGTGTTTGAGTCTTGTGTAGATGAGGACAGAGCTTGCAGGAATGGGACAGGGACGGGGATAGAGAGAGCCCCCGGGAACAGAGAAAATTTGTCCCTGTGTCGTTCTCTACAAGGAAGCCATTACCCTGAACACAGAAAATACAAACGTCATCTGCCCATACTGACCTAAGCTCTCAAGGAGTAGCGTGAACAGAGAAAATCTTAGGGCCTGTGTACTAAAATGCAATAAAGCCTTCGATTGCCACACATTAGGGGGTAATTCAATAATAGGGTGCCTACTTTTGGGCAGCCCATACCATGTGTGGGAGCCTATTCTAAAATGACATCTGGGATTATATAGCATACGAACATAATCTAGAATTGGTTCGCGTTGCATTTACATGCCCACAGTTACATTAGCCAGTGGCGTAACTGTAGTTGCATCAGTGTGACAGCGAGTGGCATAGTAAGGGGGGGAGACTGCCCCAAGTGTTGTTTTGGTGGGGATGCTGGCACCTTTACACCCCCTCACTCCTTCCCATTCCTCCCCCGCTGCGTGCACATCTTCCCTTCCCCCCACCATACCTCCATTCCTTTACCCGCACGAGGATAAGCTCCAACCTTCTCCTCGCGTCAGCCTCGGCGTTCCCCTTTGACGTTATTTCAGAGGGAGATCAGACGCTGGCGCGGGCAGCAAGTTGGAAATGCTGCTCACAACGGGGGACCTAAACAGGTACGGGGGAAGGAAAGGGGTGCGTGCACAGCAGGGAGGTGGAGAAGGAGTGGGAGGGGGGATGCGCCACCACCTTAAGTGCCTCCCACCCTTGCTACACCAGTGGTGGCAGGGACGTAACTATGTAACTTAAATATTCTGTAGGTTACATGTAAAAGTGGGAGTTATGTTCATGCTCCACCCAGGTGTGTTTTGCCCCCCACCCCCACCCCACACACATTTAAGCTCAATGCCACTTATACGTCACTATAGAGTAGTGTTTAGGTGCACTGATGGCACTTTTTGTAGGCAGAGGAGGGTGGGTGTTGAGAGAGGGGTGTTGATGCCAAAATCAAAGGGGGGGGGGAATTGAAAGAGAGACGAAGATGCCAGCTCAAAGGCAGGATGAGGAGGGGGGGCTGCTGAGAGGGGAATATGCTGGATAGATAAGGTGACCATATGTCTTGTTTTGAATGGGACAGTCCCGTTTTCGGTCCCGTTGTCCCCACACACAGCTTCAGGATGCCAAAATGTCCTGTTTTCAGGGACAGAGTCTTGAAGCTGTGCGCAGGGACAACGGGACAGGCGATCGCTTCCTGTCCCTCCCCTGCTGCACCAAAAAAAACAAACAAAAGCTTCCCTCCAGGCCCAATTTAAACTCCTCCCCCCACCCTGGTCCACCGCCGCTGCTCCTCGCACCCAGAAGCCTTCTTCTGATGTCAGAGAGGACGTTCCGGGCCAGCCAATCGCTGCCTGGCTGGCGCGGAACGTCCTCTCCAACGTCAGAATTGACGTCGGGAAGAAGGCTTCTGGGCGCGATTAGCGGGAGATAAGCAGAGGAGCTGCAGCGGTGGACCGGGGAGGGGGGAAGTTTAAATCGGGCCTGGAGGGAGGCTTTTGTTTTCTGTGGTAGAGGGGGGCAGGAGGTAGGCAGGTAGGCAGGCTGGCTCTGGGGGAGGGAGGTAGGTAGGCAGGCTTTGGGTGAGGTAGGCAGGCAGGCTTGCTGACTTTGGTGGAGACAGGCAGGCTGGCTTTGGGGAAGGTAGGCAGGCTCTGGAGGAGGTAGGCAGGCAGGCTAGCTCTGGGGGAGGTAGGCAGGCAGGCTTTTTGGGAGGGGGTGGGGAAAAAGGCTGGAAGGCAGTGAGGGGACATAGGAAGGAGGCGCTGGGGACACTAAGGACATAGGAAGGAGGCACTGGGGGGGACTAAGGACATAGAAAGGGGCACTAAGGACATAGGAAGGAGGCGCTGGGGACACTAAGGACATAGGAAGGCACTGGGGGCCCTAAGGACATAGGAAGGAAGGAGGGAGGGAATAGAAAGGGACAATTGGTGGGCCTGAGTGCAGAAAGAAATGAAAGATAGGATGCACAGTCAGAAGGAAACGCAACCAGAGACTCATGAGATCACCAGACAGCAAAGGTAGAAAAAATGATTTTATTTTCAATTTAGTGATAAAAATGTGTCAGTTTTGAGAATTTATATCTGCTGTCTATATTTTGCACTATATTTGTCTATTTTTCTATAGTTACTGAGGTGACATCGTTGAAACCCCTCCAAATATAAATGATAATTAATATTTTCTCTGTGTATAGGGTGCTTTGTGTTTTTTTAAATTTTATGGTTACCATTATGAAATAATAAGATATTGTGTGTACATGAAAAATGAATGGAAGAAATTGGGGGCGGGGCTAGGACGGGATTGGAGTGGGGCTAGGGCGGGATTGAGGGCGGGACTGAATATTAATAGATGTCCCGTTTTGATGAAAAAAATAAATGGTCACGTTATGGATAGATTATCCCTGCAACTTTAGGATGTTGATTCTAGTTGGATAGGCAAGGGGTTAATAATCAGCCCGTAGCAGTCAGTGTTTTGTTTTGTTTTTTAAATGCTTACTACTGCAGGCAGAATTAGCTTCAGATATTCAGTGCCAGGCCATGTCCATATTGGGAGCTAATTTGGAGTCTTCCTGTGCCATGGTCCACCCACCTCTGATTCCTGTTTCCGTGGTAGCTATTTTTGAGTTGCAGCCAATTCAGCATGGCCGAATCATCACTGAATTGACCATGATGAATCATCCAACCTCTTGGGTACTCAGTGTAACCTGGCTAACTATCACCAATAGTAGAAGCAAACCCCCCCCCCTGTATCCCCCACATACCTGATGTCTTGTGGGGTAGGGGGTTATGCCCCCCTACCCCACAAGGAGTACCTCCCTGTATCTCCCACATAGCTGATATCTTGTGGGGGGCTATGTTCCTCACCACCCCATGAAGGAATACCCCACTACACATCTCACACAAGGTAGGAGCGCTGTCCTGGCCCACATACCTGTAAAAAGGTTTGCAGGTGCAAGCAAGCTCACATTGGCCTCATCTTCCCTCTAACGTCACATCCTGGTCCCACGACTAAGAAGTGACATCAGAAGGGAGCCAAGGACAGCTGAGCAGGGGATGGAACCTTAGAAGAGGTATGGGGGTGGGCAGAAATAAGAGGCATCAGCGGGGGCGGGGAGGGGGGGAGAGGGAAGGGGGGTTAGAAAAGAGGAGAGGCACCAGGGCGGTTTATCGTGGAGAGTATGATTCATACCTGATGTTTCAAAATGTCCAGCAATGAAATGGCCACAATGAATTGTCCCATTCCACCATTTTTATTAGTGAAACTGCACAGGCAGGAGCATCGCTCCTACCCCAACTTACTGCTAGACCATCAGATTTTAAAGTAGACCTATGGGAAGCCTCTGTTGGTTCCAGGAGAGGGGAAGAGGCACAGTAGGTACACAGCCAGCCGGGACAAGACCAGTCAACTCACCTCGGGGGGGGGGGGGGGGAGGGATTGTGCCTGTCCTGGTTCACCAGTAGACCACCAGGGCTTAAGGTACGCCTGGGAAGAGGCTAGCACTGAATCTGAGGGGGGGGGGGGAGAATGGAATATAAACTGAGCATTGGATCATTTGCACCTCTTGCTTAGATTACTGCAAGTTGTTTCTCTCAGGTCTTCCGCTCAACCATATCTTTCCCCTCCAATCCATGCAAAATTCTGCTGCATGACTTGTATTCCCTGAGAGCCGCCACACTCACATTACCCTCCCGCAAGTCACTTCACTGGCTCCCCAACCATTTCCGAATACAATTCTAACTCCTCTTACTGACCTACAAGTGCACTCACTCTGCATCCACTCAATATCTCCCCTCACTTATCACCCCATGCTTCTCCTGTGAACTCCATTCTTCCGGCAAGTCACTCCTACCATACCCTTCTCCTCCACTGCCAACTCCAGACTCCATTCCTTCTGTCTTGCTGCTCCATATGCATGGAACAGACTGCCTGAGTCATTACGTCGGGCTCCATTTCTTGCAATATTCAAATCTAAGCTAAAAGCCCACTTTTTTGAGACTGCTTTAAACTTCTAACTCCCACTCAACATAAAAATAACCTACCCCTATATGTCCTGTCTGTCTATTCAGACTAGATTGTAAGCTCTTTAGCGAAGGGACCATCTATTATATGACAAATGTAAAGCACTGTGTACGCCTTTCAGCGCTATATAAATGTTAAATAGTAGTAGTAGTCTTATGCAGGCTCCAGCTTATCATCATCTAGGATCTTCATAAGTATGTTTTGTTATTTTTTAAAGTCTTACAAACCCCATCCTGTCCCCTGATGCAGCCCCCTGCCTGCTCTTCCTCCTCACCCCAGCCCACATGAGTCATAGCCCCTGTTTTCCCTCTGGAATGAGTATGACCCCCCCCCCCCAGGCCTAACTTCCACATCTGGTGGTCCAGTGGGGGCTCTGGGGGCAGGAGTGAAGTCTGAAGAAAATGGCTGCCGTGACCTATCACAACAGTTCACAGTGCTACAGAAGTAGTGAGCTGTCGTGACTTCTCAGAGCAGCCCTTTTCTTAATGTAGCCACGGGGGAGGGGAGCAACAAGTGGTCTTTGCTCCTGCCTCTGTCCTATCCACTAGAAAACTAGATGGAAGCAGGAGGGGGGGGTCTATTTGGACTGGGGGTGTTTGAGGTTTGCGGGAATATTCCGGGGCAGAAAGCAGTCACAGGCTCGTGGAGGCGAAAGGAAGGAGGGAGGCTGCATGAAGGAATGGGAAAAGGATTGCAAGACTTTAAAAAAAATTAAATAAATAAATTATACTGGTGCCAGACGATATTCAGTGGCGGCACCCGCATAGCTAAGTGGGTCAAAAAGCTGTCCTAAATTTGCCTACTTAGCTAGGCGGATTTTGGCACTGAACATTGTCAACTCCTGCATAAACGCTGACTCTTCCCTGACCTGCCCATTTTTTAAATGTGTGATCAGGGGGCAATAATCAGTGGCACTGCCTAGTTAAGTGCCACTGAATATCGACGGTTGGATGGCCCCAGGAAATTTAAGTGAGTTGAAACAATTGTGTTCTGTTCTGTTAGTACATAAGTATTGCCCCTGTCGGGTCAGACCAGAGGTCCATCGTGCCCGGCAGTCCGCTCACACGGCGGCCCCTCAGGTCCATGACCTGATAGTGCTCATACCCTAAAACTCTCATACGCTTTTCACTTAATGTCCTGTAGAGTAACCCTCTATCTGTACCCTGCAATCCCCTTCGCTTCCAGGAAGTCATCCAGTCCCTTTTTGAATCCCAGTATTGTACTCTGTCCTATTACCTCATTTGGAAGCGCGTTCCAGGTGTCCACCACCCTCTGAGTGAAGAAGAACTTCCTTGCATTCGTTTTGAATCTGTCCCGTCTCAGTTTTTCTGAATGACCTCTTGTTTTTGTTGTCCCCGCTAGTCTGAAGAATCTGCCTCTCTCCACCTTCTCTATGCCTTTCATGATTTTATAAGTCTGTATCATGTCTCCTCTCAGTCTCTGCTTTTCCAGGGTAAAGAGCCCCAGTTTGTCTAACCTTTTGGCATATGAAAGGTTCTCCATTCCTTTTATCATCCTAGTTGCTCTCCTCTGGACCCTCTCAAGTATTGCCATGTCTTTCTTAAGGTACAGTGACCAGTATTGGACGCAGTATTCCAGATGTGGGCGCACCATTGCTCGATACAATGGCAGGATAACTTCCTTTGTTCTGGTAGCGATACCTTTTTTGATAATGCCCAACATTCTGTTCGCTTTCTTTAAGGCCGCTGCACATTGCGCCGCTGGCTTCATTGTTGTATCCACCAATACCCCCAGGTCTTTTTCTAGGTTGCCTTTCCCCAGCACCCTCCCTCCCATCGTATAGCTGTACATAGGGTTCCCTTTCCCTATGTGTAAGACCTTACATTTCTCCACATTGAAGCTCATCTGCCATCTTTTTGCCCACTCACACAGTTTGTTCAGGTCGCTCTGCAGTTCTTTGCATTCCTCAACAGTTCTGACCCTGCTAGAGAGTTTTGTATCGTCCGCGAACTTGATAACTTCGCACTTCATCCCCGTTTCCAGATCGTTAATGAATATATTGAACAACAGCGGTCCCAGCACTGACCCCTGCGGGACACCACTCGTGACCCCTTTCCAGTCAGAGTAGTGTCCTTTTACTCCTACCCTCTGCTTCCTATCCGCCAGCCAATTTTGGATCAATCTGTGGACGTCCCCTTCCACCCTGTGGCTCCACAGTTTCTTCAGCAGGCGCTCATGGGGTACCTTGTCAAAGGCTTTTTGGAAATCCAGATATACTATGTCTATGGGGTTACCTTGGTCCAAATGTTTGCTTATCCCCTCAAAGAAATGCAGTAGATTAGTTTGGCATGATCATCCTTTACAGAAACCATGCTGGCTTGTTCTCATCAGTTTATTTTTTTTCTATATGCTCATTGATACCTTCCCTGATCAGTGATTCGGCCATCTTCCCCGGAACTGAGGTCAAGCTCACCGGTCTATAGTTCCCCGGGTCGCCTCTCGATCCTTTTTCGAAGATCGGTGTAACATTTGCAATCCTCCAGTCCTGGATTGCCCCTGTTTTCAAGGATAGGTTGCAAATATGCCGGAATAACTCCGCTGTTTCGTCTCTGAGCTCTTTCAGTATTCTCGGGTGGATCCCATCTGGGCCAGGAGATTTGTCAGTTTTTAATCTATCTATCTGCCTGAGAACGTCTTCGAGGCGTACCTCCATGCATGATAATTTTCCTTCTTGATCCCCCTTGAAGATTTTTTCCGGTTCCGGCACGTTGGATGTGTCTTCTTTTGTAAAGACCAATGCGAATGCTGTCCTAAATCTATACTATGCCATGTAATATCTTCTACAAATGCCGCAAATTCTTCTAAGCTATGTTTGCCAAAAATGTCTTTCAATAATTTTGTCCTTCTATACTGTGAATGTACATTTGTAACCCGTTCTGGGCTCCTTTGGGAGGATGGGCTAAATAAATGAAAAAAAAAAATCACTCTGAATATCAGCCAACTAGCAACAGACAGATTACTGTCATTTAGGCGCATCTGTATTCATATAGATGCACAAATGGCGAGAATACCAGCACTGACACACATACTTACCGACTAATTTTAAGCGTCTCCTTCCTAATGCTCTTTGCACATGCTTTTAAGCAGGTACAAATTAGGGCCCTTATTTGAGAAATCCTGTTCGTGGCCTTAACATATTATGTTGCACAAATTGTTTTACACCTCTAAACTGCTTTTAGATGGTGTCAGTACAACATCCTAAAAATACACATAAATTAACCTCTGCACATAATTTCACTCCCTCAGTCAAATGCCCTCTAGTTTTTCCATATGTTAAAAGTTCAAACGGATTTGTTATTTTTCTTTTTCTGTTTAGCAGTCTGAGACAGCCGGGTCACCAAGATTTGTGACCATCTGTCTGTGTATTTCAGTCTATATATGGGGGAGAGGGAGATTAAACATGCACATACTGAAAACTGTACCAAAATAAATGAGCCCATGCATTTTTAGTCTTCTCCACAATGTGCATGCTTTCTATAGGGGTTGATATGATATAGCCATTCAATTATTTGAAAGGTATTAATATACAAACAAACCTTTTCCAGAGGCAGGAAGGCAGTAGAACTATGCCCCTCTCAACTCTACCCACATACGTGAAAATGACTTTATAAAATTACCCTCTTTAAAAATCATCTTTTATTTATAAGGACCTTTTAAAACAGGGTCCTGCGAACGTTTCTTCTGGCGGCACACTAAACCCAGTGCCCTGACCGGAAGGTACCCGGAAGTGCGTGGACTTCGACATGATGACATCATGAGCATGTGAGCGGCACATCCTATAAGCCAGTGTATCACAAGCTGTGTGCCTCCTGAGATTTCTGGTGTGCTGCGACACACTGGCGAGGAGGAGAGTCGTCCACACTGGCTGACTGCCTATAGGACATGCCTCTCACGGTGAGAGGCACGTCCTGTAGGAAATCAGCCAGTGTGGACAACTCTCCTCCTGGCTGGTGAAAGAAGCTATCTTGCCATTGTATCGGGCGATGGTGCGTCCGCATCTGGAGTACTGCGTCCAATGTTGGTCGCCGTACCTTAAGAAGGATATGGCGATACTCGAGAGGGTTCAGAGGAGAGCGACACGTTTGATAAAAGGTATGGAAAACCTCTCATATGCTGAAAGATTAGAGAAACTGGGGCTCTTTTCCCTGGAGAAGAGGAGAATTAGAGGGGATATGATTGAGACTTACAAGATCATGAAGGGCATAGAGAAAGTGGAGAGGGACAGATTCTTCAAACTTTCGAAAACTACAGGAACAAGAGGGCATTCGGAAAAGCTGAAAGGGGACAGATTCAAAACCAATGCTAGGAAGTTTTTCTTCACCCAATGGGTGGTGGACACCTGGAATGCGCTTCCAGAGGGCGTGATAGGACAGAGTACGGTATTAGGGTTCGAGAAGGGATTGGACAATTTTCTGAAGGAAAAGGGGAAAGAGGGGTATAGCTAGAGGACTACTACACAGTCCTGGACCTGTTGGGCACGATGGACCTCTGGTCTGACCCAGCAGAGGCACTTCTTATGTTCTTATGTTCCTCTCTTCTCCCTGCACCTCCCAGATCCCTGTAACGGCGGGGTCGCGGCAAGACGGGCTTCCGCGCATGCTCAGAAAGGTTTGTGGGACACTGCTATAAGCAATCAGCTGGCGCCTCCTCTCCTTACTGGCGTCTCGTCGGGGCACACCTGAAATCTGCTGCAGCAGACAGTTTGCGATACACTGTTTTAGAAGATCGGGCAAAAGAGAAACCTGGTGATCACAGTATTAAATCTGATTTTAGCCTCAGTTCTTTCACTGAAACCTAGAAATAATGAAGGCAGATGAAGACCATATACCCTATCTAGTCTGTCCATTCATACCATCTGCGATCCCTTCTTCTCCCTTAGAGATCCTGGGTACTTGTCCCAGGCTTCCTTGAATTCAGATACAGTCTTGTTTCCTCTACGGGGAGACCATTCTGCGTATTCACCACTCTTTTTCTGTGAAGTATTACCGTATTTTCACGCATATAATGCGCATGCGTGTATAACACGCATATGCATAAAGTGCGCGGGTCCAAAGCATGTCTGTAAAAAAAATTTTATATAGCACGCACACGCGTATACCGCGCATGCTGCTATAACCTCCTCCCACTCCCGCTTACTCTTCTGGCCTGCGAACCGGCATCCTCCCCCCCGCTCGCATCACCCCTCCCTCCCCCGCGATCCTACAACCCCCCCCCCAGCACCGCAAAACATCTCTTACCCGATTGGGCACCGGCACCAGCAACAATGCACAGGACGTGCCAGTGCCAGTGCCCGAAGATCCTCCCTCGTTGGGCTGGGCTGGGCTGTGCGGTGCGAGGGAGATCCTCCTTCTTCACTGTGCCAGGCTGGACTGGGCTTTGAGCATTTGCGCATGCTCAAAGCCTTCTGGTCTCGCTCTCTCCGAGATTCTCAGATTGAGAAAAAAAAAGCTGGGGGGGGGGAGGATGCCGGTACGCAGGGGGGATGCCGGATCGGAATGAAAAAAAAGTTGTAAAACGCACTCACACGTATAACGCGCACGGTTTGTAAAATCGTATATAATGCGCGCGTTATATGCGTGAAAATACGGTATTTCCTCAGGTTAATCCTGAATCTGTCTCCTCTTCACCTTCATCCTATATACCCTCATTCTAAAACTTCCTTTTGTGCATTTATGCCACAAAAGTATTTAATGTGTCTATCCCTTGCAATAGAGGTTGCAGGGGGGCTGACTAAGAAATAATGTCAGGAAGCACTTTTTCATGGAGAGGATGGTAGATACCTGGAATGTAATCCCACAGGAAATGGTAGAGATAAAAGCGGTAACAGAATTTTAAAAAATGTGTGTGATAAACGTAAAGGAATCTTATATGGAAATAAAATAGAACCAAACAAACTTAGCACTGCTTAGGTGGCGACTCTAGTAACTGGGAAATAAAGCCAGTGCTAGGCAGACTTCTATGGTCTGTTCCTCGATCATGACTGGGCAGATCTGGATGTGTTGTAGTGGGGCTTCCACGGCAGCTCCCACAGTTGGGGACCAAGGCCCTTACTGGGCAGAACTCTAGGGTCAGTGCCCTGAAAATGGCAAAGGCAAATAAAAATTAAGTACGCATATTTCATATCACATCATACCATATGCCAGTGGTCTCCAGCGTGTGGGTCCGAAGTCCTCCATTGCGGCCCTCAAATAGCTGGCTAAAATGCTCTTCAGATTCTATAAATGTGTTAATTTTAATCTTGCCCACTTGATATAGTATCTGCAGTCTCTTATGTGTAGGGTTACCATCTTTCAGGCCGCAAAAATCTGAACCCATGGCCCCATCCCGTTCTGCCTCTGGCTCTGCCCTGTTCCAGCCGAGGTCTGCCTTCAGCTCCGCCCAGCCCCTCCCAGTTCATCCTCCAGCCCTGCCCCCACAAACCTCCTCTCTTCTTCCCAGACAAGCTCCGCCCGCGTCTGGAGGGCCTGGAGCATGCACGGATGTGTATGACATCATCCGCCCATGCTCAGATGCCCTCCAGAGGCGGTCGGAGCTTGTTGGGGCTTTCCAGAACCCGGACAAACTGCCAGGCTTTGGAAGGTCCATCTGGCACCCTGGATAGTCCTCTAAAAAAAAGGACATGTCCGGGTTTTCCCATACATCTGGTAACCCGACTTATTGTGTACACTCAGGTGTCTCGTTTATGGAATTTGCTACTGTTGACAATACAAAACAAAGTGAGTTTTTAAAACATATTCTTGAAGTGTTGTACAATCAATATTAGCATTCATTTTTAATGTTTAATACACAGTCTGAAAAAGAAGGTCAAAGCGGTTTATAAAATTGGTAGTATGTGTAAGTTTGAATCTTTTGATGGCCCTCAGAGCGTCACGCTGTCTCTTTACACGAAAAAGGTTGGAGACCACTGCCATATGCTTTGAGTTTATCTCACTGGGCAGACTGAATGGTCAAGACCAGTGGTTCCCAAACCTGTCCTGGGGGACCCCCAGCCAGTCAGGTTTTCAAGATATCCCTAATGAATATGCATGAGAGAGATTTGCATACCTGTCACTTCCATTATATGCAAATATCTTGAAAACCTGACTGGCTGGGGGTCCCCCAGGACAGGTTTGGGAACCACTGGTCAAGACTTTATCTGCCTATATCAGGGGTAGGGAACTCCGGTCTTCGAGAGCCGTATTCCAGTCGGGTTTTCAGGATTTCCCCAATGAATATGCATTGAAAGCAGTGCATGCAAATAGATCTCCTGAAACCCCGACTGGAATACGGCTCTCGAGGACCAGAGTTCCTTACCCCTGGCCTATATCGACTGTGCATGTTACTATGTTACATTCTCCAAGTTTCCTCTTGCTCTCTCTACTGAACAATGCTGATGGCTTTGCTAACTGTATTCTGGGCTCCCTCGAGGATTGCAACGTTTTTATTTAATTTTTTTTATGATTCTTTTCTCCGAGGCACGAAGTCAAAGACTGGAGAAGGAGCACTAAGTGGCTTCTCAGTGCGTGGTTGGTTGGAGAAGTGATGATGCGATGAAACCTTCATGCATTCGAAGGGAAAGAACAAGGCAGGCTCATCTGAAGAAAGAAAAACTGATGCGTTATAGGTTTTCTGTTCTCACCTCTACATACTCTCTACATCTATCTGCAGGGCAAAGAGGTAGTTTCCATTGTTCCCTCCCTCCCCCTCCACATCTTTTTAGATCCAGTTGAAAAGGCTCTGACATCATCGTGAAAGCATGCATCACAGAACCACGGAACATTTGGTCCATGTAATAGCGAGGTGTAAAATTATGACTTTATTGCTCTTGTCTTTTGTTGTCGGGGTTTTTTTTTTTTAATTTTCTGCCAAGTCGACATTGAAAAGAGCTGATAAAAAACAGCTGACAAATTCAGAATACAAAAGAGCAAGCTGTTTATGTGTGTGTGTATTGGTGTGTTTGCATCTGCTATTAAAGAAACCTGTCCAGGATAATGACTTTCCATAAATCAGTTTAAACCCCACTCTTCCCATCATCTCCTCCCACTTTTGTTTTCCCCTGTTCGATGTGAGCTTGTAAATCTTGTACCCAATGCCATAAATTGTCCTTTATTTTCTATCTAAATTTCTTCCTTATTCTTCAGTCGCCGTATTCTAGTGACTGTAGGAAAGAGTTTCTAATGAAATTGACCTGAAAGGCAGTGTAGAGAAAGTTGCTAATCTTTAATCTGATTTTCTTTCTACCAGCGCCGTTAGTGATATGCTAGAGAGGGTTCCTAGGAACAGACTGTTAAATTGTTTTATATTAACTAAAACTGAGCTGAGTATAGCTGGAGAGAACCCCTTAACAGGAAACCAGTAGAGCATCATTGACTGTAGTGCTAGTCAAGGCAATTTGGTTCAAAAGTGCTTAGCACACTTTTGTACAATAAATGGCATATATCAGCTTTAGAGCACAGAGCTTGAATATCATGGTCACTGCCGCAGGGAAAGAGATGTACTCAAGCTGAGAGAAATGCAGTAAAAATGGAAATCAGTTGGTTGGGTCAGAGCACATCAGAGGATGTCAAAGGCCTGGTCACCCATTCCTGAGGTACTGCAAACTCAGACACACATCATACGAGGGTAAATCAAAAAGGAAAGGCAAAATACATTTAACGGCTTTAATAGAAGTAACTGTGAGCAATTGAACGTATCACTTTTCCACTTCCCATGCAAGATGACGCCTTTGTTGTATTGTTCAACTAGCTTCTGCATTCCTGCAGAGAAGAAGTTTTTCAGCTGTGCCCGCTTCCTTTACTTCATCATGCTTTGTCTTCTGCTCTCCGGGTTGCAGCGAGGCGCCCTTGTTTCGTTGCCGGTGACAATTCTCTCCAGAATACTTGGATCTTCTTCATACCTTCTCGGGAACTGGGCTGCAACCTCCAGACGCTGTTGCATGTGCAGATCAGTAAGCCATTTGGGAAGCCATCGTGTGTAGACTTTCCTGTATCCCAAGTCATCATGCAATATGGCGAATGCAGATTCATAGTTGAGGATGGGATAAAAATCGAACTAAATCAATAAATAAATATCCAAATTTGCAGCCAGTTGAGACACCATTATCCGTCAGTCTTCTCTAATCAAGGCATCCGCCCTTGTGTGCACGCAATGTTGATGGGCAACCGGAACGACCTTCGTCAATTACATCTATTCTTCCCGCTTTAAACCTTTTTGCCCAAAGTCGCTTTTTCTTGATTTTAACTGGTATTGCGGTCCAAATAATCACAAAAAACTGGAAAAATCATGATAGGTTAAATTACACATTTTGGTGGACAACTGTATGTACTACATATAGGTTTGAAAGGGTAAATGCAGAGTGTTCAGGAAGTAATGCTTTATTTAATAAAATTTGGAATCCATTGACGCTATTTGCAAATTTAAAGTAAAAATAACATATTGCCTTCAGAGTTTTTTCATTACACATCTGGGATGGGAAGGGAGGGGGGTTGGGTAGGGATAGATTTTGTTTAATGTAGATATTGAATCTTCATATTAAGACATTTAATATTGTTAATATTAATAATTGATGGATGGGAGGGGTTATAGTTATGGTTCTATATTTTTTGCTTGTGATAGTGTTTTCTTTGTCATAGTTCATGTTATTATTCTAATGTATTTCACTATTGTATTTTATTAAAATAATAAAATTATTTAAAAAAAAAACAACAACAAAAAAACCCCTTTTTGCCCACCCATAATCCTTTTGTTGATTCATAGTGCTTTGTCCAAACCGAGTCAATATCCGACGGTGAATTTCCACAGGTTTTACTCCCTCTGCCCAAAGAAAGTGCACATTGTTCTTCGATGGTGCAATGTTTCTGATTCTATGGTTGCCATGCTGCACCGTGCGTGGATGAACTATCTGACAGGCAAAGTCCGAATACATATATTGCATTTCGCTAGCTCTGTTCCGGTTATTGTGTCATTGAACAATTGCCTTTAATTTTTGATCATTTTCCTTTAAGCAAATTTAAGATACTGCATCATTAAAGGACTTAGACTTTCTCACGTCATTTCAGTAAAGATCCACACCAGGAAGAACTCCAAACATAAGAACATAAGCATTGCCTCTGCCGGGTCAGACCAGGGGTCCATCGTGCCTGGCAGTCCGCTCCCGCGGCGGCCCCCCAGGTCCATGATCTGAAAGTGTTCCCTACCTAACCTAAAATATCCATACCCTATTCGCTCAATGTCCTGTAAGGTAAACCTCTGTCTGTACCCTGTTAGCCCCTTCACTTCCAGGAAGTCATCCAGTCCCTTTTTGAACCCCAGAATTGTACTCTGACTTATCACCTCTCCGGGAAGCGCGTTCCAGGTGTCCACCACCCTCTGAGTGAAGAAGAACTTCCTTGCATTCGTTATGAATCTGTCTCCTCTCAGTTTTTCTGAATGACCTCTTGTTTTAGTTGTCCCTGCTAGCCTAAAGAATCTGCCCCTCTCCACCTTCTCTATGCCTTTCTGCATAAAACACGGAACAGACAGAGACAGCTGCACTGAGCGGGTTTCACAGGTGTAATATTTAGAGAATATCCCTTTTGCTCCTAGGAAAACTTTGCCTTGCACTAGTACTGCCTTTTTAGACTCCCCCACCCCTAAGCCCTCTTCATACCTGTGTACTTGTTCACGCCAGCCTCAGCAGCAACATCAGATAATGCCAGAACCCCTTGCGACACGTCGCTGATTGGTTCGTCCATTTCAATCAAGATGTGAGGACCCACCTTGCCATTGGCGTAGTTCGCAATATAGATGGAGTACTTGCCAGAGCCCTATTAATGTAATGCAATAAAGGAAAGAGTAACCATATGAGAAGAGAAAAGGCAAAAGAAGGAGTTATTTTTAAAAAAAAATGTGAACCCTGGAATGCTTAACTTATTGTGTTCCCTAAGCTCCAAAAAGTTGAGTCAGGTGCTAAGGAAACAAATGCAGAAATACATCAAACATACAATTCAGACCTGCAGCAAAAAGAAATAAAATACGGTGTCATGTTAACAGTGTTCCCGCTAAGCTGCGCTGGCGTGCGCTTGCGCACAAAATATTACCTCGCAGCGCACAAGTTTATCGTCACAGCGCACACAGTGTAGAGCACAGTTCTTCAACCGCCGGTCCGCAAAAAAATCTTGCCGGTCCGCGAAGGATTCGGTCCCCGCCGCAACGAAAGGCCGGCGTCAGCTGACTTGCAACTTCCTGTTGCAGTCGCTGTGCCGGGACTCCTGCCTTCGCCGGGACTCCTGCCTTCCACCGCGTTTGCCTCCTGCCTTGTCTCCGCACCTCCAGACCAGCAGCGGCAGCTCTGTATATTTTTAACTTCGGCACAGAGCTGCCCCTAATCAATAGTTTAGCGCGGTTTCATGAGGCAGCTTCGGGGCCTTTGCTATGCCGGCCCGCTTCGATGATGCGATGTGGGCCGGCCTAGCAAAGGCCCCGAAGCTGCTTCATGAAACCGCGCTAAACTATTGATTAGGGGCAGCTCTGTGCCGAAGTTAAAAATATACAGAGCTGCCGCTGCTGGTCTGGATTCTTGGCCCACTGAAGGAGGGCAAAGAGCAGCTGTCCTGAAGGTTTCCCTTCCTCTCGCCTTTGCAGGTCCCTTTTTTCCACCTTTTTTTTTTTTCTTCTTCAAACGGCAACGGGCCCCAGCATCGACATCAATCAAGTAAGTTCCACTGTTCCTTGCAAGCGGTTCTGCTCGGCCAAAGCTTCCCCTCTGACATGAGCCACCTCAGGGGAAAGAAAGTGACCCGCAAAGGTAAGGGGAAGGGGGCAGATAATGGAAGTTGGAGGGGGGGAGAGAGAAGGAGCAGATGATGGAATGGAGGAGATGAGAGAGAGAAGGGGACAGATGATGGAAGTGAGAAGAAGGGAGAGAGAGCAGAAGGCAGATGGATGTCAGTTGAGAGGGGAGAGCAGATGCTGAATGGAAGTGGGGAAAGAACACATACTGGATGGAAGGAGATAAATAAAGGGGGAAGAAAATAGTAAGATAATGGAGGGGTGAGGGAAAGGGGTGACAAGCTTTCCCCACTCCCTTTGCAGCAAGGGAAGGAATGAGAGAGAGAGAGGAAGACATTGCACATGGGGGGTGGAGTAGAGAGGAAGAAATGCTGTGCAGTGGTGGGGAGAAAAAAAAGAGTGCACTTTGTGTAGTTTAATTTTGTGATTACCATTGTGTATTATTAATAAGATTATATTGTATGTCTATGAAAAATGAATGGAAGAAATGGTGTATACAATTAGTGCTATTATTATGGGGGTGAGGTCAAGGGAGGAGCTTGGACAGGTCTGGGGTAGGGGTCTAAGGTGCAGCTTTTGGGCCTCCCAAACAAAAAAGCGTTCCGCTGCCTATGTATACTGTGTTCTTCAGTGGAGTCTGGCTGGTACTTGACAACAGTTTGGGGCCAGATACTAATCGGGTTAAATAGGGAGGATAGCTCTACCAGCATTGGATCCTTGTATCTAAACAGTTAAGACAGGTTAAATGATTAGTAAAATAGTCCTTCCATCTGCAATGAAACCTACTCATGCTTGAAATAGAATAGTTAATATCACCTGGCCGAAAAGAGACAGGGCTGAAGTTTATGTGGCTGAGAATACATATCAGTTTCATAAGCAAATCCCATGTGTTCTTTATGCCTTAGAGAGTTTCCCTTTGTAAATTTTCCTGTTACACTATACGGACTAGAGTATGTCCCCATGAACCTACAAATCTTAAATTCAGTTCCATAACTGGCCTGGAACTTAAGCTGGCCTGATGCCTTGACAACATATTTATTTGGCTCATAACTTGCTGGCGCCCGATATTTTTAGCTCACAGTGAAAAAAGTTTGCTCACAACACCCGCCCGCTTAGAGGGAACACTGGAAACAACAATTCCTACCTAAATGAATCTAGAAACCAACTAAGCAATAGCAGATCGAAAAGCCCTCATGAAACCACATTCACCACCACAAATCAAGGCTCCTTGAATGGAAATGGGGCATATCTTGCTTAGAAAGGCTGCATTTCTAGAGGTAGCCAAAGCCTAGAACACTAACAATTCTGTTTTATTTGATAAATAATAGGAATAATATTTAGTTGTGGGTGGTCGGCATTTTTAAAACGGTGGTTGGCAGCAGTCAAATTGTGCCTGGATGTGGAGCAGTGGTTGTGGCTACAGCCTCAGCACCCTGAGATTGTGGGATCAAACCTACACCGCTCCTTGTGACCCTGAGCAAGTCACTTAATCACCTCATTGCCCCAGGTACATTAGATGGCTTGTGAGCCCACCAGGACATACAAGGAAAAATGCTCGAGTACCTGAATAAATTCATGTAAACCATTCTAAGCTCCCTTGGGAGAACAGCATAGAAAGTTGAATAAATAAATAGTGTGAAAAGTTTCAGCCTTTGATAACCAGAGCTGGTATTGTGACATCATAATGCCTCATTCCACCAGTGCCTAAGAGCCAGTGATGTCACAATGGCTTCATTGTTCTATATTTGGCTCACTTCTGCTACATTTTGATTTCTAGAGTGGTGCTGTGGTTAAAGTTACAGCCTCAGCACCCTGAAGTTGTGGGTTAAACATAGAAACATAGAAGATGACGGCAGAAAAGGGCTACAGCCCATCAAGTCTGCCCACTCTGCTTACCCACCCCCTGTCTATGCCCTAATGACCCAATTTCTTTATCTTGACCCTTGTAGGGATCCCACATGGGTATCCCATTTATTCTTAAAGTCTGGCACGCTGTCTGCCTCGATCATCTGCACTGGAAGCTTGTTCCAATGATCAACCACTCTCTCTGTGAAGAAATACTTTCTGGTGTCGCCATGAAATTTTCCGCCCCTGAGTTTGAGCGGGTGCCCTCTTGTGGCCGAGGGTCCCTTGAGAAAGAAAATATCATCTTCCACTTCGACACGTCCCGTGAGGTACTTAAATGTTTTGATCATGTCTCCCCTCTCCCTACGTTCCTCGAGAGTGTAGAGCTGCAATTTGTTCAGTCTCTCTTCGTACGAGAGACCCTTGAGCCCCGAGATCATCCTGTTGGCCGTCCGCTGGACCGATTCAATTCTGCGCACATCTTTACTGTAATGTGGCCTCCAGAATTGCACACAGTACTCCAGATGAGGTCTCACCATGGCCCTGTACAACGGCATTATGACTTCAGGCTTTCGGCTGACGAAACTTCTATTGATACAACCCAATATCTGCCTTGCCTTAGATGAAGCCTTCTCCACTTGATTGGCAGTTTTCATGTCTGCACTGATGATTACTCCTAAATCTCGTTCTGCTGAAGTCCTAGTTAAAGTTTCTCCGTTCAAGAAGTACGTCCTGCATGGATTTCCGCTTCCGAGGTGCATGACCTTACATTTCTTAGCATTGAAGCCTAGCTGCCAGGTTGAGGACCAACTTTCCAATGTAAGCAGGTCCTGCACCATATAATTCTGTAAACTGCATTCACTTACTATATTACATAGTTTGGCGTCATCGGCGAATAGTGTTATTTAGAGAATGACACGGTGGCGGTTTACCCGCGGCCACCACATTTTAGCCGCGGGTCACCCGCCAAAAACGGGGAAGAAAACTAGCAGTCGCTGCGGCGACGGGGACAAGGCCATTCACCGCCCGCGGGGTGGTGAATGGGTCTTGTCCCCGCAGTGAGGCATGAAGGATCGCGCGGTCCCCGCAGCTCACACCCGCCTGCCCAATCGATTCTAGTGTTTAGCCAGCTCTCTCCCTTCTCCTCACTTTAGTTTGTAGATTTTCTTTTTCGGCGACCCGCACGCTATCAGAGAGCCACGCACCCGCCGCTGCTCAGTTTCGATCTTCTGCTCTGACGCAACCGGAAACAGGAAGTTGCAGCAGAGCAGAAGATTGAACACTGAGCAGCCGCACGTGTGCGGCTCTTTGGGAAAGCGTGCAGGTCGCTGAAAAAGAAAGCCTGCAAACTAAGGTGAGGAGAAGGGAGAGAACTGGCTAAACACTAGAATCGATTGGGCAGGCGGGTGGGGGCTGCGAGGACCGTGCGATCACCCGTGTTCCCGGCTCAAACTGTAAGGAGGAAGTGAAAGGGAAAAGGATTCTGGGCCAAGGGGATGAAAACGGAAAGAAAAACCCACAGCAGGAAAGAAAGGGAAGGACAGGCAGGTGAGCCAGATGCTAGAAGCAGGGGTGGGGGGGAGAAGAAAGAGGGAAAAAAGCTAGATGGGGTTGAAAAGAAGAGACACACTGGTATGGAAGAGGAAGATAGGGGAAATCTGGACACAGGAAGGTAACAGAAAGAGGGAAAATTATGTGCATGGGGCATAGGGACAGAGACATAAAGGGGACATGCCATGGGGATGGTATATGGACACAGGGGGGGGCAATGGCAGATACATAGGGGAGATATTAGAAATGGGGAAAATAGGAGCACAGAAGCGAGATGGTTTGTGGGGATGGGACAGGGATCGAGCTCGCAGGCTCCAGTGGCTTGCACAAATTACATTGTAACGTGCCATGAAAATAAGAGGGAGGAAGGTAGATAGATAGGCCACGCGAGAGGAGCTGAAGGGTAGTAGAAAGGAACAGATGGTAAAGGAGGGAGGGAAGGGTGGTGGTGGAAAGGAATAGGACAGACATTGAAGGAGGGTGGAGAGGAACAGACCCTGAAGGGAAATGTGGAAGACAGAATGGGAAGAAGACAGATGCCAGACTATGAGGGAGCGGAGGGAAGAAGATGGGTGCTAGACCAATTTGGGGGGGGGTGAAGGGAGAGGCACAGTAACAGCAAATGGAAGACGCAGAGAGAAGACACACAGTGGATGGAAGGAATTCAATGAGAAGATGTGGAAAGCAGAAACCAGACAACAAAGGTAGAAAAAAAAATTATATTTATTTATTTATTTTTTGCTTTAGGATAAAATAGTATATTAGTTGTGTTGATAAAAATTTATAAACAAAGCCCTGCCAGCTGAACATCTCTTTCTCTAGTTCAGCAGCAGGAACTTTGATTTATAAGAAAGGAATAAGCTAAATATTACTGTACTAAGGCTTATATGGATGCAGCGGGGACGGTGACGGGGCGGTGAATGGGATGGCAGTGGCGGTGACGGGGCGGTGACGGTGACGGGGCGGTGAAGGAAACGGCGGTGACGGGGCGGTGCAGAGGATGGTGGGCCGGTGACGGGGCGGTGACGGGGACAGATTTTTTCCCCGTGTCATTCTCTAGTGTTATTTTACCTTGAAGCCCTTGAGTCAGATCCCCTATGAATATGTTGAAAAGGAGTGGACCCAGGACCGAGCCCTGCAGCACTCCACTGGTCACCTCCGATGTTTTAGAGAGGGTACCATTAACCACCACCCTCTGAAGTCTGCCACTCAGCCAATCATTGACCCATGCAGTTAGTGTCTCTCCTAACCCCATCGATTCCATCTTGCTTAGCAGCCTGTGGTGTGGGACACTGTCAAAAGCTTTACTGAAGTCCAGGTACACGACGTCCAAAGACTCTCCCAAGTCCAACTTTCTGGTTACCCAGTCAAAGAAGCTGATGAGATTGGATTGACAGGACACATAAAAAGGGTGGAGGAATAGCGCTGTACATAAAAGACTCCATACCATCAGCCAGAACGGAAACAACAGTACGGGCGGATGGCCTGGAATCACTATGGGTTAAGCTACAGGGAGGAGCAGGAGCAGACATTAAACTGGGTCTGTACTACCGCCCACCTGGACAACCGGAAGAAATCGACCAGGAGATGGAGGCTGAACTGAAGCAGGTATGCAGAAGCGGAAATGTGGTGGTGATGGGGGACTTCAACCATCCTGGGATAGACTGGAGTATTGGGCACTCAAACTGCGCAAGAGAGACAAAATTCATAGAAGTCACGAGGGACTGTTTCATGGAGCAGCTGGTCACGGAACCAACAAGGGGCGATGCCACTCTTGACCTAATCTTCAACGGACTAGGGGGGACAGCAAAGGAGGTGGCGGTATTACCCCCACTAGGTAACAGCGATCACAACATGATCCAGTGCAGGCTTGAAATTGGATCATCAAAGGGGAAAAGAACCACAACGACGGCACTCAACTTCAAAAAAGGAAATTATGATGCCATGAGAAAAATGGTGGGAAAGAAGCTCAAAAGCAACATAGGGAAGACGGAATCCGTAGAAAAGGCCTGGACCTTATTCAAGGAGACTGTGCACGAAGCACAAAGCATATGCATCCCCAAGTTCAGAAAAGGGTGCAAAAAAAATAGAACAAAAAACCCAGTGTGGATAACAAGTGCAGTGAAGAAGGCGATAAGCGACAAGAAAGCATCGTTCAGAAAATGGAAAAAAGACCAAACAGAGGAGAACCAAAAAGGGCACAAAGAACACCAGAAAGAGTGTCACCGAGTGGTTAGAAAAGCAAAAAGAGAATACGAAGAGAGACTGGCAAAGGAAGCAACAAACTTCAAGTCGTTCTTTAGATACGTCAAGGGGAAGCAACCGGCGAGAGAAGAAGTGGGACCATTGGACGATGGAGACAGAAAGGGAGTTGTAAAAGAAGAGAAAGAGATAGCTGACAGGTTAAATTAGTTCTTCACGTCAGTCTTCATGATGGAGAATATAACCACCATTCCGGAACCCGAGGAGATCGTAATAGGAGACCAAGACGATAAGCTGGTCGATTTAGAGGTAAGCCAAGAGGATGTACTCAAGCAGATCGACAGACTAAAGAGCGACAAATCGCCGGGTCCGGATGGCATTCACCCAAGGGTACTCAAGGAACTAAAAGACGTAATAGCGGAGCCACTTCGACAGATATACAACCTATCCTTAAAAACCGGAGAGATCCCGGAGGATTGGAAAATAGCAAATGTCACGCCCATCTTCAAGAAGGGCGCAAGGGGGGACCCGGGAAACTACAGGCCGGTAAGCCTGACCTCAGTCCCGGGAAAGATGATGGAGGCACTGATTAAAGACAGCATCTATGAGCACATCGAAAAAAATGGGCAGCTAAAACCGAGTCAACATGGCTTCTGTAAGGGTAGGTCATGCCTCACAAACTTATTGTACTTCTTTGAGGGAGTGAACAGCCAGGTGGATAAAGGGGAATCTATAGACATCATTTACCTTGACTTCCAAAAAGCCTTCGACAAGGTGCCACACGAGAGACTGCTTAAAAAGATATGGAACCACGGGGTACAAGGGGAGGTCCACCGATGGATCAAAAACTGGTTGGCAAACAGGAAGCAGAGGGTTGGCGTAAAGGGCCACTACTCAGACTGGAAAGAGGTCACGAGCGGAGTTCCGCAGGGGTCGGTGCTGGGACCACTCTTGTTCAATATCTACATAAATGACCTAGAGGCGGGAACTAAGTGTGAAGTCATTAAATTTGCAGATGACACCAAACTATACAGCAGGGCTCAAACCAAGGAAGACTGCGAGGATCTCCAAAAGGATCTAACGCAGCTGGAAAAGTGGGCCGAAAAGTGGCAGATGAGCTTCAACGTGGGGAAATGCAAGGTCATGCACGTGGGGAAAAAGAACCCGATGTTCACATACAAAATGGGGGGAACACCACTAGGGGTTAGTAACCTGGAGAGAGACCTGGGAGTGATGGTAGACGCAACACTGAAGGCATCGGCGCAATGCGCCACAGCCTCTAGGAAAGCAAACAGAATGCTGGGTATCATTAAGAAGGGTATTACAACCAGGACGAAGGAAGTCATCATGCCGCTGTATCGTGCAATGGTACGGCCGCATCTGGAGTACTGTGTCCAGTACTGGTCGCCGTACCTCAAGAAAGACATGGCGGTACTTGAGGGAGTACAAAGAAGAGCAACCAAACTGATAAAGGGAATGGAAAATCTCCCATATTCTGACAGATTGAAGCAGTTGGGACTTTTCTCCCTGGAAAAGCGAAGACTTAGAGGAGACATGATAGAAACCTTTAAGATCCTGAAGGGCATAGAAAAAGTAGACAGGGACAGATTTTTTAAATTAAGGGGCACCACAAGTACAAGGGGGCACTTGGAGAAATTGAAAGGGGACAGGTTTAGAACAAACGCTAGGAAGTTCTTTTTCACTCAGAGGGTAGTGGACACATGGAACGCGCTTCCAGAGGCTGTTGTAGACAAGAAAACATTAAATGGTTTCAAAGAAGGTTTGGATAGATTCCTAGAAGAAAAAGGGATTGGGGGGTATAGATAGGTATAGACCATTGCTCAGGCAATGGGCCTGATGGGCCGCCGCGGGAGCGGACCGCTGAGCAGGATGGACCTATGGTCTGCCTCAGCGGAGGCAACTTCTTATGTTCTTATGTACCCTTGGTGAATCCATGCTGACTGGGATCCCGAAGATTCCCTTCATTCAAGATCGTGTCCAATTTGCTTTTAATTAGTGTTTCCATGAGTTTGCACACTATTGATGTGAGACTCACCGGTCTATAATTCGCAGCCTCTGCCCTGCAACCCTTTTTATGCAGAGGAACGACATTAGCTAATTTCCAGTCCAGGGGAACTTTCCCCTTACTTAGGGAGAGATTGAATAGCTCAGCCAACGGTTTCGCCAGGACATCGCTCAATTCTCTGAGCACTCTTGGGTGCAAATTGTCTGGTCCCATGGCTTTGTTCGCCTTGAGTCTTGCCAGTTCACTGTAAACTTCACCTGGTGTGAACTCAAAATTCTGAAACGGGTCTTCTATGTTTTGTGTTGCCTTCAACTGCGGACCGTGTCCCGGTGCCTCACAGGTGAAGACTGAGCAGAAGTATTCATTCAGTAGTTCGACTTTATCGGAATCTGCTTCCACGTAACTTCCGTCCGGTCTTCTAAGGCGTACTATCCCGCCTGTGTTCCTTTTTCTGTCACTAATATACCTGAAGAAGGATTTGTCCCCCTTTTTAATGTTTTTTGCCAGAATTTCTTCCACTCGAAGTTTTGCCTCCCTAACTGCCATTTTGACCGCTGTAGACCTGGTCCTATATTCTACTTTTGCCTCTCTTTTCTCCGTGCGCTTGTAGGAGAGAAACGCTTTTTTCTTCTCCTTAATGAGGTGCGAGATCTCCGCGGTGAACCATTGGGGTTTATTGTTTCTTTGTCGTTTACTTACTGATTTTATGAAGCGGCGAGTTGCTTCATGTATGGTTGATTTCAGTGTTAACCACTTAGCTTCTACATCATCGGTCTCCGCTTGGTCCTGCAGCATCTGGTTCAAACCCATGCTGCTCCTTGTGACCCTGGGCAAGTCACTTAATCCCCCCATTGCCCCAGGTACATTAGATAGATTGTGAGCCCTCTGAGACAGATAGGGAAAAAGGCTTGAGTACCTGAATAAATTCATGTAAATCGCTCTGAACTCCCCTAGGAGAACAGTATAAAAAATTGAATAAATAAATATGCATTGCTGGCACCTATCTGGGCATCAGCATTAAACTTCCAGGTAGTCAGGGGTCTTTCTGGAACCTACTTGGTTACGGCTGATATTTTCACATATTTTATGTTAAATGATATGCTCAGGCCCTCATGTACACCTGCATGAGAACTGCAAGATAACAGGGAACATCACTACATTATTTCCGATCCCATTATACCACCATCAGATAAGACCGAAATCACAAACCCTATAAACACCTGGAACCACTGCATTAACGGGACCACTGTTGCCAATACATCTTTTCACAACCCAAGATAAAGTGACTTCTTATATTTTGTTTAGTAGGGTTTGTGATTTTTTTTCCATCTGGTAGTGATATAATGGGAATGGAAATGATGTTCCTAGTTATGCTGCGGCTCTCATGAGGGTCTAAGCACATCATTTCACATAAAATATGTAATTATATATTTTTATAAGTTGTTTATGCCTGTGAATAATTGGGAGAATTGCTTTACACAGGATATTTTTGAGTATTTACTCCCTATATCTAATATACTAACTAGGATTACCATACATCTGGGAAAACCTGGACATGTCCTCTTTTTAGAGGACTGTCCAGGTGCCCATATGATTTTTTTTTTTTTTTTAAATGGGGGAGTCTGTCCGGGTTTAGCCAGTTGTCCCAATTCTCCCATCTACCTCCTCCCCAGCCGCTGCAATTCAATCTTCAGGCAGCTGGCAGCAGCAACAAAGTGAGCCTTCTGCTGCCAGCCTGCCCTGGAAACTGCCTCTCTGCAGGTCCCACCTATGCAGGAACAGGAAGTCGCTGCAGAGAGGCTGCTTCTGGAGCATGCTGGTGACAGCAGGCTCATCTTGCTGCTGCCGGTTGCCCAAAGACTGAATTACAGTGGCTGGGGAAGAGGTAGGTGGGGGGAGTTGGGAGCTGGAGAGAAAAGTCGTTAAGAGAATCAGCATCGGAAGTTGGAGAGCTGAAGAATCAACATCGATGATCGGGAGAAATGGGAAGGGGGGCAGGAGAAACAGCATGGAGGAAGGGAGGGAGGGCTAGAGAAAAAACATGGAAGGAGGGCTGTAGAAACAGCATGGAGGGAGGGAGGCAGGAAGGGCTAGAGAAAAAACATGGAAGGAGGGCTGTAGAAATAGCATGGAGGGAGGGAGGGAGGGAGGAAGGGCTAGAGAAAAAACATGGAAGGAGGGCTGTAGAAACAGCATGGAGGGATCTGGAGAAACAGCATGGAGGGAGGGCTGGAGAAGAGCATGGAGTAGAGTAGTGCTGGATGGGAAGGGAGAAACAAACAGCAGGAAAGGAGGTTGGAAGCAGAGAGAGAGAGGGGCACATGCAGGGGTGGGGAGTTGGGGGTTGGAAGAGGAGAGAGAGAAAGACAGAAAGAAGCACCCACAGGAGAGGAGGATTGGAAGGAGAGAGAGAGAGAGAGAGAAGCACCCTTGGGGAAGGAGGGTTGGGGGAGGGAGAAAATAGCACTAAAAGGGTACAGAGGATGGGAATGAGGACCAAGGAAATGGGTGAAAGGTGGGGGGGTCACTGGGTGGAGTGTGGGCGGGGCTGTGGGACCTTTTTTTGTCTTCGGAAATATGTTAACCCTAATATTAACTCTCCATTGCCCCAGGTACCACAGTTAGATTGTGAGCCTGCTAGGACAAATAGGGAAAATACTTGAGTACCTGATGTACCATCAGTGTATTGTACAATGCTTTGGGTGAATCTCTTCATGAAAAGGCTGTTAATAAATCCCAATAAATAAATACTGCTGATATTCAACAATGATACTCAGATAGTTAGCAATCCGGTTAACTTAAGACAGCATTTTTGCTATCCTAAGTTCATCAGATATATTTATTTATTTTGTACATGTATATTCTGCACTATCCAAAGTTCTAAGTGGATTACAAAGGAGACACATAGCAGTAATTTAAGACAGTAGACAATGGTTTTAATAGCGATAGTACTTGGGCAACTCCCGGCTCCACCCTGATTCCACTCCCAAGTCTTCCCTGGCACTAACAAATAGCGCTGCAGCGGTCTCTCCGAATCTTCAGCAGCACTCTCCAGTTATGTTCCGCTGAAAATCTGCGGATCACCTAGTCATCGAGGAACAACCAGGAAGGAGTTATTCCTAGCCATTTTTCTTCTGCTGAATATATCAGTCTTAGAAACATTATTCAAAACGCACCTTGCTTTCTGAGGTGAATAAAACAGCAAGGCAAATTAAAGATTTATAACAATGGTGAAAGCAAGAAATTTATGGGTGCCGCTTGTGTAACTGCATGTCAATTTTATGAACGGAGTAATGCTTCATTTTTGGCCATATCTACATGGCCAAAAGATATGCAGTTAAAATCGGACAGTACTCTAGGCCTCTCAGGGACAGAACAAAACTTAGACAGCAACAATATGAAGTCACTATCTCTATAAGCTATTAGGTCAATTTTCAGCAGGTAATAATATAATACTATCGGCCTCTTTTACAAAGCCGCGCTAATGGCCCCGAAGCCCACAGAGATTTAAAGGGCTTCGGGGCTGTTGCTGCACGGCAGCCGCTAGCGCGGCTTTGTAAAAGAGGCCATATATTTTTTAATATATTTTTTAATCTCATTTATTGTTTTACCACTTAATTTGTTTTATTTTATCATTCAAATTTCATTTAAATTTCCCCAGAATTCTATTGCTTCAACGGTTCTCCCTCTGCATCTATTCTTTTATCTCCCCTCTTTTTTCAACCTTTCAAAGTCCTTTAGATCATTGTAGTCTTATTAGAATGTTTATTTTCTTATTTTTCTCATCTATTCTCTATTTTATTTCTTCATTACTCTACTAATTGTCATTTTTCCAGGTACTTTAGTTAGATTGTGAGCCTTCGGGACAGTAAGGGAATTTCTAAGTACCTATTTTACTTATAATTTTAATGCACCCTATTGTCTATTTTTCTGTAAACCGCTTAGAATCCTAACGGAGTTTAGCGGTATATAAGAAATAAATTACATTACATTACATTAATAATAATAATAACATTTTTTTTTTCTATACCGCCGCAATCTTACGACTTCTAGGCGGTTTACACTGAAGAGAGCTGGACAATCAGCGAACTACAGAATAAAATTAGTAAAAATACACATATTTCTCTAAGTTATCAGCATGGGTGTTAATAGTTTTAACATGGTATCTGATTAGGAGATAAATCTATTGAACAGTGCTGTCTTAATTTCTTTCCGAAATGCGCCTTAGGTCAACCTGGCTCTGTTGATGTAATTGCCTAGCCAGGTCTGCTGTTTACTAGCTTGAAACTTAAAAGTTCTGTCCAGAAAGGACCTGTATTTGCAATCAGTGATCCTTGGATAGGCAAAAAAGATTACAATTTCTGGTTGTCCTAGTGGGGATGTAGCTCGAAATGTGGTAAGAGATAGCTAGGGACCATTCCCTACACCACTTTGAAGCAAAAGCAAGAGAACTTGAACATTATTCGTGCCTCCATTGGCAACCAGTGTAGCAGTTTGTTGTAGGGACTAAATGCTCGCTTTTCTTTAGTCCGCATATTAAGCGGACAGCCGTGTTCTGCACTATTCTTAATTTTCTCACAGTTTTTTTTAGGTATACCCACGTAAATGATGTTGCAGTAGTTCAATGTGGATAGAACCAATGACTGAACCAGCTTTAACATAAGGGAAACATAACATAAGGGAAACATAAGCATTGCCTCTGCCGGGTCAGACCAGGGGTCCATCGTGCCCGGCAGTCCGCTCCCGCGGCGGCCCTCCAGGTTCATGACCTGAAAGTTTTCCCTACCTAACCTAAAATGTCCTAACCCTATTTGATCGATGTCCTGTAAGGTAAACCTCTATCTGTACCCTGTTATCCCCTTCGCTTCCAGGAAGTCATCCAGTCCCTTTTTGAACCCCAGTCCCTTTTAATTCCAAGACACACTATTTGGAGGCTTAAGGCTTGCCCCATCTGTTGCCCCATCTGTCTTCAACTTGCTAGTATTAAGGAGGAGCTCTGCAAACTTAAACAGGAATTGAATACACAAAATCATACCAACTTACCACCTCTACCTCAAAGAATAAAACAGCCCAGGAATAAATGGATCACAGTAGGCTCAGTAAGACTGTGACATGTAACACAGAAACATCCACCTTCACTAATATTACCTCTACAGAATTCCTTCACTCCACTAGTGCACTACGATACTCAAGAAAACAAAAGGGAGGTGGGACCAGTGGCGTACCTAGCATATGTGACACCCGGGGCCCATCATTTTTTGGCACCTCCCCCCATCTGTATGAAAAACATGATTTTTTAGTAACAATCCACATCACATCACCTAGGAAAAGGCAGCATCTTACATATGCAGTGAGCAGTATAACATCAATACATCCATTGTAAAACTAAACAAGCCAGACTAGTACACTACACCGTCAATCCTAACAGAAAACGATGTCTTTCGAACACATAGAACACAGAAAACACCTTTGCCTAGTATGGAATATGTAATCACAAACTAACCCCTCCCACTTTTACAAAACTGTAGTGTGGATTTTAGCCACAGTGGTAACAGCTCTGACGCTCATAGAATTCTGGGCATCAGAGCTGCTACCACCATGGCTGGCGCTAAAAAACACTCCACAGTTTTGTAAAAGGGGGGATAAAATAGAAATACATAGACAAAGGTTAAATTGAACCAGCAAGAAGCTGGACTCTGCATACAATGCAACACCACAGAAACAATGACACATGTCTCCTAAAGCAATAAATAAATAGAAAATATTTTTCTACCTTTGTCTTCTCTGGTTTCTGATTTCCTCATCTTCTTGTTACTCTCTTCCTTCCATCCACTGTCTGCCATCTCTCTGCCCCTATATGGCATCTTCTCTCCTTCAATACCCCTTCCAGAAACTGTATGCCTCCCCCTCCATCTCTCCTTTCACCCCCATTGGTCTGGCATCTCTCTCCTCTCCTTCCCTCTTTTAACTCATAGTCCCTAACTTTGACATAGAGAACAGTCCAGATGTGAACAGTCTTGCCACCAGCATTGTGTCTTCAACTCATCAACCAGCTGATGAAGGACCAGACATGTATCAACAAAGTACTGCCAGAGAGGAAGAGCTTCAGATCACCAAGAGCAACTTGGCATCACCTAGAACTTGGACACCAGACTTCAACAGAAGACAACATGCTTCTTCAGCAGAGCCATCACTAACCCAGTGATCTATACACGGTGCCAACATTAAAGACAGACTCTTGATAAAGGCACATACACCAAAACACTTCCACTGTCGAGTCTTTGAGCTATTGTGACATATTCACCAATAAAGTGATTTTTTTGAACTATACACCCCTGGCTGGTCTCCTGACATCTTGTCTTCACGACTCCTCGTTGAATGAAAAAACAAAAGAAAACAAGTAAAAACATAGACCCTATCCTAGGCCACCAGGACATTGGACAGATAAGCACAGGAGGCAATGGAGAGGTGGGGGTCCTCAGAAGGGGGGAATGCTTCTTTTGGGGGCTTGCAGGCGGTGGATGCTCTGGGGTAAGGGGTTTGAGAATGGTGGACAAGTCACACAGAGCAGAATTTTAGCATGCTATAGCCCTTGCCATATATTATCCATACCATCCTATAAAGGGAAAAGGGATGGGATCTGAATATCAGCATACATTATGCAAAAGTGCCACCATATTACTCATTCATCATTGACACTTATCCATTTATTATCACCATCTTTACATGAATAGATATCAGTATAACTTCATACAGCTATTTCTTGCTGAAAATGTATGTCTAATAGATATTGTACATCTATATATATGTACATAGAGGGAGAGAGAGATCACATATAAATGTCTACTGAAAACTGGACTGAAAAAACCTCTTCATTTCATTTAAATACTGACTGCCCTTCAGACAGTAAAGAGTTTCTGCGACTATTAACCTCAACTGGATCTGAATCCTCTTTTCATTCTGTGACAGGGTTAAACATTCTGTCACTGGCCAGCAGAGGGAAGCCTCAGTAGTGGCAATGGAGTTCATTTGCATATAGGTTCCTGCAAAAGCACCTGGGAACTGTCCACTCACCCTGAGTGGAAAAGGCATCTGTATTGGGTGCATGGAAGCGCCCAGGGATGCTTAAGCTTGCTCAAGCCTGGGCATGATTTCACCTGAAAGTGTCTCCCTAGGGCCGCAATAGGCGCCTGTTAGGCCAGCAAAATGCTGGCCTACATTTCAAATAGACGCGGGCGCTAAACTGATCATGGCAAGGAAATCTCCCTGCCGCAATCAGCTGAATGGCCATGGCAGGGAACCCCCAAACCCCACCGTAAGTCAGCCATCAGGAGGGATGTCCACTCCCTCCCATTACCACCCATGAACCCTCCACACTGTCTATGGCAGGAAGGATGTCAATGCCCTCCTGCCAGAACCTCCGAAACAACCCTTGGCAGAAGGTTTGCCAATGGGAGTGGCTTTAGGTATCTGTCCAAGCGGAGTCTTAGGCCACTCTGTGCATCCCAGAATGCACTGGGAATGAGGCTTAAGACTCCGGTTGGCCTATGGGAGGGGCCTTAGGCACCTGGACCAATCAGGGCCTTAAGCTCCTCCCCAGTGCATCCCAGGATGACCAGGAAGGGGAAGGCCTGCCATACTTAAGAGAGTAGGCATCCCTCTGGCCAGCCTTACTAATAAAGGTACCGGGGGAAGGGGGTCTGGCTGGGTTTGGGGGGGGTTCGGGGAGGGGGGTATTGGCAGAATGGAGTCGGCATCCCTCCTGCCGGGGATTATTTTGGGGGTGACGACAGGAGGGACTGGGCACCAATAATTGGCAATTAACATTTCAGAATTGATGCTAATTGGAATTAATTGAATTTATGCGAACTTGGTAGGCAAAGAGCACAAAGTGTTGTGTCATCTCCAGTGCATGTATCTAAAAGTGAGCATGCTTAGGGGCAGATTGTGCACTTTTTTATTATTTTTTTTTTTTGGAGTTATGCACAGGTTTTTGACTTGTACGCACAACTTAGGTGCAGGCATTTAAACTAAGAAAAAATCCGGCGTACATGTGAGCACTTAAAAAGTTAAGGCGCCTAACGGTGCTAAGCACGATTCTACAAGTTGTGCATAACTTTCAAAGGATCACGTTTAGCACTGCAAAAGTTGGTGCCGATTTTCTAGGTGCAATATCGGGCCCTAAGGTGCGTAGATCAGGTTTATGGGGCGCCTTAGAATGCCTAAGGTTGAAGTAGGTGTGGCTAAAACCGGAAATGACCTTAGGCACCTCTGTAGATAATATGCCCGTCAAACATAGGCGCCGGAATTGCAGGCCTCGAAAACCCTGGCCTACATTTCCAGCACCTAAGTCCGAGGTAGCCGCAATTCTACAAACGGCGCTGTTACTTGATTGAGACAAGATCGGTGGCCGATTTTTAGACAGCCGCCGATACTGCCACCATTTGTAGAATCCAGCCCTTAGTGAATTGACGGAGCGCTGGAATAATTTAATGAATTCAAATGAATAATTGACCTCCGCTAAATAACGAGGATCTGAACAAAGTGATTTATCATGAAGTGTATCAATGATCCTCTCGAAAAGAAAGGAAAGCAAACCTCAGAAACAAAAAAAAAAAAAAAAGAAGAAGAGCTGGTTTGCAATCTCATTAAAATGACAATTAGAAAAGTTACAGCTGTGCAGAGATTAGAATGTCTGATTTGTGGGCTTTTGCAATTATTAAGGACCATTTAAATTAGGCTCCACGGCCCACCTGTTCTCCTTATCTTTTTTTTTCTCTTCTAGAATGAATCCCTCCTGTTAAAATATACTATGCATGCATCAGTGTGTCCCACTTTGGCCTGATCAACCAGAACTAGAGCAATGAAGAACTTTATCAGCCGCTGACTGACAGCTTGTATTCTTTTGAATAATTCTGCACACCCCTTTCTGACAGTAGAGCTGGTGCAGTTTGCTGGTATCACTACAATGCAAAAAGTGGCCAGCTGCTAGCACCTGTGCCCTCCTCCAAGCTGCCTATTGTTCTGGTGGAGCAGCTGTGCCTCTGATTTAGTGATAATCATTAGAAAACAAACTGCGGGAGGAGGTGTAGGATGAAAAAGCAGCTGACAGGTGGTATAAATCACAAAGACACTGTTTATCAGCTGACACTTTCTACCCTGCCCCCAACACATCCCCTCCCCCAATCTGACAGCACTGACAACTGGGAAAAAAAATCCACACAGAGGTGCTTAGGGATTTTTTTTTTTTTTTGCTGAAAGGTTAGGACTCAAAACTAATGTAAAAGTGAAATGAGATTAGAGTGGAGGAGCTGCTGGGCCTATTATTCTTCGCTCAGCCAGAGCTGACCAACTTGTCGGGATCTGAGGACTCGTCACTACAGCTGTTAGACTGAGAAATGCCTTCACGCATAAACCTCCTTTGGGCCAAAGAGCAAAAGACAGTCGGATGCACGCAGTAGGGTCCAGGGTGCTTACGTACGGTACATAATCACCACCATACTGGGACAAATTGAAGGGCCGTCAAGCCCAGTTTCCAAGAGTGGCCAATCCAGGCGACAAGCACCTGGCAGGATCTCAAGAGAGTTAACCTCACAGATTTTATGCTGCTTATTCTAGAAATAAAGGATTTTCTCCAGGTAGCTTAGGAGCTTTTCTTCCAGGAATTTGTCCAAACCATTTTTAAAAACCTACTATGCTAATCACTTTTACTACATTCTCTGGCAACAAACTGCAGAACTTAGTTACATATCTAGTGAAGAAATATTTCCTCCGGTTTGTTTTGAATGTACTTCACCATGTGCTCCCTGGAAATTGTACTTTAGGGAAAAGTAGAGAAGCAATTTACATCTACCTGTTCCATTCTACTCATGATTTTATGGAACGGGAAGAGAAGTTTTTGGCTTAACAAGTGAGCTTGGTAATCACTAACTTTTACGGTCTTTGGTTTGGCAAAGAAAGTAAACACATGTAGGGTCTGATTCTATAAATGTCGCCTAGCTGCATTTAACTTGTAGGCACTGGTTGGCATGGTCGTCAATCAACCACTAGATGCTGCTTATTGAATTACGCTTAGCGGCACCTAGGCATGCTTAGAAATCACTAGGCGTCCTTGTGGCGGGTACTGGTATAATTTACCGGTGCCTAACACGGATGCCTAAGTCAACCACACCTATTCTCCGCCCCTAACCGTGCCTACTTTGTAGGTAGGTGTTAGGACCATCTAGTATTCCGCAAGCAACCCTAATTAAGGCCCTTTTTTTACTAAGCCGTGGTAGAGTCCCAGAGTGCTAAATGCTCCCATGCACATAGGAATTCTATGGGAATTGGAGCATTTAGCACTCTGGGCTGCAATAGAAACCTCTATCGTGGTTTAGTAACAGAGGGTGTAAGTAATTTTTTAATTGGTTTTTAATAGCATGGTCAATGACCACACCAATTAAGTCAATTTAAAAAACTGCATGCAAATTTAAGATAGGCGTCGTGATTAGGGCGCCATTTATAGAACTTCCCCCTTAGTCACAAGGTAAGCTTAAATGAGTATTCAGTTTTATTGGCACTTTATCCCAAATATCTAATCGAAAACAAAAATACCAGACTATGAGCATGTACATGAAGGAGATACTAGATGACCCATAAAGTGTTTGCAGAAAAGTGGGGAGGATTAAGTAGCAAGAGATGAGTTCTTATTGAAAGCATTTTTGAAGATCTAGAGACCATGTATATCTGCTTGAAGGCAAGTCCAAAGATGGAGAAGACTGACAAGGTGTGAAGAGCATGTAGGTTAAGTGGAGAAGTGTGTTGACAGAAGTGAGGTCTTGTCCCAACAACATCTTAAACCCTACTGGGAGAATTGTGTTTTCCTCCATACTGAAAGCCCAATAGACACCCTCCCATAGAGTTTTCGACATTGTCTTCTAACGCTGAAGTCCTACATACCATACTGAAATCCCTTCTCCACACTCTGAAATCAAAGCTCTGACCCCTCCCCCCCCTATTAAGACCTTCCCCTCTTTCTTCCCATTTCTGGTTGGTGAATAACATTCCTCTTTCATACCAAAAGCTTCCATATCTCATTCATACAAGGAGCTCTATCATCTGCCACCCTGAAAACTTTGGCTTGCCATCACATCTATAGCACTGCTGGTCACTTTACAGGCTATGCCCTACTTACCTTCCTGTCAACGCAAGCCACAGAACGGCCAGCAAAGAGGTTAGCTACACCCCTGTTGAGATTGACTTCATCGCTCAGGACATCTTCCCAGCGTCCATTTCGGAATTTGAACAGCTTATCCTTGTAAGTGGCCACACCTATAAAAACAATGCTACTGTTTACATCCTGTATTATAAATGTAAAACATTACCAGTGCTACTGGAATAGCTAAAATTGAGCTATTTGATGCTGTTACAATTAGTAGTTGAGTGACAGGTGTTATATGATAAACAGGGCTAGAAAAATAGGTGATAAGCAACTCAGCAGTTAGAATGCTCCTGACTGTATAAAAAAATACATCCCTATATTCCTTAAGTAAAACAAGAAAAAATGTTATCTAAAAATCACAGTAGGAAATCATGCACGGAGTCGGCTGGCATGGGCCCATTTCTGGGTACTGGTACAAACAGATAATATAGTGACTCAAGCAAGGACACTTTACTGTGATCTGCCTACTTATCCAGGTAAAGGACAACAATAATGCCGGCTTGACAAATTGTTTCTGGGTGAGCCAATGAGAACCTCTATACCTTTTATTGGACTAATAAGGGAAGCATTCCTAAGTCCAGATTGAAACTCCGACAATTTCCAGTTCCGGAACCAAGAGACAGACCTTGAGGTTTGGGACTCCGATTGCTGAGAGAGTGAGAGATAGGCTTTGGCATAATAGATATTTGCATTGTATAATATCAAAGTATGAGATAAACTTCAGTACTAATAAATCATAGCTTGTATTAAATTACTGTGTGAGTTACATTTGTAGAGCTTACACTGACCTACCAGCTTCACATAAAAACACATCATAGTAACATAGTAAATGACAGAAAATAAAGACCTGAATGGTCCATCCAGTCTGCCCAACCATACACGAAGTGAGCAATAGGCCTATATTAAGAATTAGGCTAAAATTAATTGCATTAGCCTGAAAATGTAACAAGAAATTATAAAAGTTTGATTTTGTTTTTGTTAAAATGATACATGATACGTAATTTTAATTGTGATTTTCGTGATCAGCAGCCAAAAATCTATAAGATACACCTGAAAGTGTTGAAGAAGCAAAAACTTTGTTGTCCAGTGAAATCTGTAATACTTCTCTTGACCATGTCCAAAGATGACATCACAGGAGATTTGGGAAAATTCACAAATCTCAGATTCAAATGTCTCAGTTGATTTTCCATTGCCTCCAATTTATAATTAATCAAACCATTTATCCTTCACTAACATTTGTTGAACTGTTTGAAGTTCACCAATCTTCTTATCTAAGGGCTCCCTTCACAAAGGTCGCACTGGATTAGCATGCACTATAGCGCGCGCTAGCCGAAAATCTACCGCCTGCTCAAAAGGATGCAGTAACGGCTAGCGCGCGGGGCAATTTAGCACGCGTTAAGGCCAGTGCTCCCTCTAAGCGGGCGGGTGGTGTGAGCAAAATTTTTTCCCCGTGCGCTAAAAATATCGGGCGCCAGCGCCAACTCGCCCGATTCTCCTCTCGCCGCGGCCTGCCATCTCCGTACGCCGTGCGCTGTGACGTGACATTGTGCGCTGCGAGGCAATATTTTGTGCGCCAGCGCACGCCAGCGCAGCTTAGAGGGAACACTGGTTAAGGCCCTAGCGCACCTTCGTAAAAGGAGCCCTAAATGTCTCTGAATTGTAACCACAGAGCTCAATTCCTGCATGGATTCAATTGCTTGACAATACAAAGAGTTAATCTTTTCAGAAACAAAACCTAAACACTGGGAAAGACTTCTCCATCTTACTTATGGTCAAAAGTACCTCTCTCCATCCTGATTTTGATACACTGGACGCCTGGTTCTCAAAAGGCTGTACTTCATACAACAAGGATAGCCTTCCGCTCACCAGAGAAGCTTCCACATCATAACATAGTAAATGACAGAAGATAAAGACCTGAATGGTCCATCCAGTCTGCCCAATCATACATGCTCCATAAATTAATTTAAATGGTCCTTTTTCTTAGATATTTCTGGGCCAAAAACCCAGAACCTTGCCCGGTAGTGTGCTTAGGTTCTATCTACTGGAGTCTCCATCAAATTTCTTGGTAATGTTAGTGATGAGCACGGGGAAAGGTTTCACCAGGACATTGCTACAATGGAGAAACGATATCAGGGCAGATGGAATTCATCAATGATGTCTGACTATTGTTGGACATTAGATGCTCCTAATCTCGTCTATAAACGCACTTCCAACAGCAAAACAATTCTAGAAAATAGTATTTATAGGAACTCTTAAATTGGCGCAATGCGTTACATTATGACTGCTCATGTTATAAATATTTGCAATTTGCTTAAAAACTATGGGCTCCTTTTATGAAGCCACGTTAGCGGTTTAACGCGCGTAATAGCGCACGCTAATTTGCCGGCCGCGCTAGCCACTACCGCCTCAGTTTTTCAGCTAGCGCGGGAGTTAGCGCGCGCTAAAAAGTTGCGTGCGATAAAACCGCTAACGTGGCTTTGTAAAAGGAACCCTATATGTGATAGGAGAAAACTGAGGCTATTTTCTTACATAGGAAGTCAAATTCTATAAAGTAAACCTCATTTTCTTCTTGCTCCAGAAAAAAATGTTAAAATTTGTTGCACAGTGTAATCTGATGTGGACTCTGCAGGCAGAAGGTGGTCCTTGGTCCAGAATCTGTGAGTGCTAGGGGAAGTACGCAAAAGGGAATGGGGAACCAGCCCCAGAAAACAGGAATGTGCCTAGAGCAGGGGTGTCAAAGCCCCTCCTCGAGGGCCGCAATCCAGTCAGGTTTTCAGGATTTCCCCAGTGAAACTGCATGAGATCTATTAGCATACAATGAAAACAGTGTATGGAAATAGATCTCATGCATATTCATTGGGGAAATCCTGAAAACCCGACTGGATTGCGGCCCTTGAGGAGGGACATTTTTCACCCTTGGCCTAGAGCAAGGCGGAGAAGGGGAATGATCCAACGCTGTGGTCAATAGGGAGTCACAAATTGAAGATGAGTTAAATCAACAAACATTACGAAGACTTATGTGCAGAGGAGAGTGAGAAGTGGGAATCTGTAAAGGGATGGGTGAGCCAAACCTGCATCGAGCAGCAGCTGACTAGGGAAAAGTGTATTGGAGCTGGGGAGTGAAGTAGAGAGTTGAACAGGGACAGAAATCCCACCCATCCCCGCCAGGATCCTCTCCGTCCCCACCCATCCCCGCAAGGAATTACCTCCATCCCCGTCCGTCCCCATAAAAAACAGCAATTACTTTTGACAGGATCATAAATTCCACAGTTTCTTTTGTGTTTGCGCTGCTGTTTTCCTTGTGGAATCTCTTTGGTGGAACCCTTTTTTTGTTTTCTGTTCAGATAATTAACTTATAAACCCCCTCTTTTACTAAGGCTAACATGTCCATTATATTATATGGATGAACCCTGCTTCCAAAGCCTTCCATCCCCATGGGAGTCCCGTTGGCTAGAAGGGGGTCCCCGTGGGAGTCCCGTGGGTCAGAGGGGGGTCCCCATGGGAGTCCTGTGGGTCGGGGGGATTCCCACGATCCCCGTTCCCATGCAGACCTCTAGAGTGAAGGGAAATAGAAGGCTGGGTCAAGGGAAAATAAGAAACAGAACAGGCTAGAAAGATTTAGGGAGTGGGGAAGGAAGAGCACTATTAAACTCACTGCCCCCAATTATAAAACATCAAATTACGCAAGAGAAGTAGAGAGGGAAGAAAAGTGCCAGGAGGAACGAGGAGGAAGAAGAAATTAGGAGAAATGGAAAAAAAAATTGGGGGAATAGAGTGTGGTGTAGATGGGACTGAGGGAAGAGAGGGACTGCTTGGATAAAGTGCTATGAAGGCCTAGAGCAGGGGTAGGGAATTCCAGTCGGGTTTTCAGGATTTCCCCAATAAATATGCATGAGATCTATTTGCATGCACTGCTTTCAATGCATATTCATTGGTGGAAATCCTGAAAACCCGACTGGAATACGGCTCTCGAGGACCGGAGTTCCCTATCCCTGGCCTAGAGAGAGAATGATGCTGACAACCTGTGATGGGGAGAAGACAATGGCAGGACCTCAACTTGTGATATGTCCACATTATCTGCCTTGCTCTTGACACTTACCCCCTCTTCTATTAAACTGCGCTAGCAGTTTGTAGCGCAGAGAGCCGCGCTGAATGGCCTGCGCTGCTCCCGACGCTCCTAGGAACTCTATGAGCATCGGGAGCAGCATGGCTCACTGCGCTAAAAACTGCTAACGCAGTTTCGTAGAAGAGGGAGTTAGATACAGGCCAGATGTATTTTGTTTTTCCTTTTTTTTTTCTTTTCTAGAAATTTATTGTGTTATGAATTGAGCACTCACAATTGTTTTCAAAAGTTGACTCCTACAATGCAAGCAACAACTTTTCTAAAATTGCTACTTAGATATGATTGCCTATTGACACGGGTAAATCAGCCTCTTATATGTACAAATGGTGCCTACGCCTTCTAAAATAATCTTCTTTGTCACCTGAAGAGTCACACAAACAAGTGGTATCTCAAAAGAGTCACACTCTATTGTTATCTGCCTTCAATTTTAACATTTAAATGTTAATTCTATGCTATACTTTTTAAAATTCAGATACTGTATAATAGTCACAAGAAGTTAACATGAGAGACTGAAGCCTAGAACAGTAAAGAATAATTACCCATTTCATAGGATCTATATAAAGATTATTCTTTGTTTTTAAACTTCAGCTATTCATTGAAATACATAGTTGGAAGTTGCCAATATGTTTACTCTTTCCCCAAAGCTCTGCTCAGTCTTGTTTGGCTCCCTGGGTTCAGATAGAGAGTAAAAGGACAGTTTTCTTGTATAACATATAACATCTTGTTTGTGAAATCCTGCTATAATCATTACTATACTGCCTATTCAAGACACCACAGATAAAATAGAAATAAAATAAATGAGAAGAACCACGACATAAAGTGGAGATAGCTAGGGAGACAAATTGGAGGCTTGGGAAGAGATGCACAAAGCCTAAACCATTAAGGCGTTTCTCCCAGCTTATGCTTCCAGGAAAGCACTGGGATAAGTTGCACTGAATGACCACAGTTAAAATGAATGTTTTACAATGGCTCCACTAGTTTTGGCAGCTGTGCAGATTGTTAGAAAGACATTAAAGAGTAGATGTCTGCTTCGTTTCGTGTTGATCTTATAAGGAATCAGAGGAAGATGCCTAAACCCGAAATGGCCTACCATATAAGAAAACACTGATAAGGCTTCGAGTTATTCAAAACTCAGCAGTTCGGCTGATTTTTGGTTTGAAAAAATGGGAACATATTACTCCCTATTATCAAAAACTACATTGGTTACCGATGGAGGCAAGAATTTTGTTTAAATTTTCCTCTATCTGTTTTAAATCAATATTTGGTACTAGTCTTATAGCCCGTTACATTAACGGGTGCTAGAATATATGTGTGTGCGTCTGTCTTTATTTTTTTCTCTCTCTCCTTAGCCGCTTTCTGTATTTCTATCTGGTTTTTTTTTTTGTTCCTTGGCTGTCCACTACCACCACTTGCCTGCTCCCCCTGTCCATTCTCCCTTCCTTTTACCTCCCCTGTGTCCTCCACCACCCCATCACTGCTCACCTTATCCAGCAGAAGCCCTTCTCCCTTTGTTTTACCTCCCCCTGTCCATCATCACCTCCTTCCTGTTCCCCCTGTCTTCATTTTTCTGCCCCCCTCCCTGTTCCTCAGCACCTGTTCCCCTGTCCATCAACCCCTTTTCTGCCCCTCCATTTCCGTGTGTTGCAGCATTTCCCTTCCACCCCACTTCCCTGTTCAGTATTTTCCTCCCCCCATACCTTCCTGCTGAACTCCATGGCCTACTTATGTTAACAGCCTGCAGCCGCCGACAGCAGCCGCCGCAGCCGACATCCGCCTGGGGGAGGGGAGGAAGAGAGAGAGCGAGCTTCGGGCGGCCAGCAGCTGCTGCGGCCGACATCCGCCTCGGACCGCCGCGGTCGACATCCACCTGGGGGGGGGGAGGAAGATAGAGAGCGAGCTTCGGGCAGCCAGCAGCCACCGCGGCCGACATCCGCCTCGGGCCGCCAGAGAGAGAGCGAGCTTGGGGTGGCCAGCAGCCGCCGCAGCCGACATCAACTTGTCTTGCCTTGTGAGGCCAGACCGTAAGCCGCGCATGCGCACTTCCTATGTGTGCTACAGCTCACGGAAAACGGACGCATGCTTAGGAAGTGCGCATGCGCGGCTTACCGTTTTATTATATTAGATGGCTCCTGAGTACCTGGTCTCTCATTTTTTTTCTAGACCGTTTTAACAGGCCTACATGCAGAATCCATACGTTTGCTTACCCAACAGTAAATGCTTGTCGCTTTAAAAGATTTCTGGATAGAACTCTTGCATTTTGGGCAGGCAAATTGAATGACTGGTTGGGTAATATTATTATGCCTGCTCCATCTTATTTTACTTTTAGAAAAATTAGAAAAAACACAGTTGTTTGATCAATTTGTAACTGTTTTTAATCTTTTATCTCGTATGTATTTCTGATGATTTGTATTGTATTTTTTTTTCACTGATTGTCCAGTACTTCTCATTGTAAACCGCCTCGAACTATTACGGCTTTGGCGGTATACAAGAATAAATTATTATTATTATTACATTTTTAAAGAAGAACAAATACATAACTGGTTGAATTTGAATAAATTAGCTCTAAATATTACTAAGACCAAATCTATTCTTTTTAACTGGAAAAAAGATATCTCACTTATAAAACCGTTTTTGCTCAATAATATACCTATCAGCATGGAACCCTCAGTTAAAATTCTTGGGGTATTAATCGACGATAACTTATCCTATCATGAACATGTCTCCTCTATTGTTAAAAATTGTTTTTTCAAACTACGGCAGATAAGATCTATCGCCAAATTTCTTAATTCTTCGTCCTTAAAGATTTTAATCCACTCATTCATCATAGCAAAAATCGACTATTGTAATGCCCTATTTTTAAATATTACTCAAAAAGAAAAAAGGAGACTCCAAATTATCCAGAATACGGCCATAAAACTAATTTATAACGCTAAAAAATTCGATCACGTATCCCCATTGTTAATAGACGCGCATTGGCTACCAATTCATCATAGGATTCTTTATAAACTGATGTTTTTAATCTTTAAAACTCTAGCATTTAGCGAGCCGCAATTCATATCTAAATCATTGATTCCATACAAACCCCAACGATCTCTGCGTTCATCCGACCAAAACTTATTAATTGTGCCTTCTTTAAAAATCATTGGAACGAGAAGAGCAGATATGTTCACTGTTGCAGGTCCACAATGGTGGAATTCCCTTCCCCAGTACATTAGAATGGAACGTGATGTTTCATCATTTAAAAATTTTTTAAAAACTTATTTGTTTAGGGATGCTTTTGACCTTTAAAACTTCTAAAATCTTTTATTCTGTTTTAGTTAATATTTATGAAGTATGCCTTGCAAATTTTTACCCTACCTTTTGTTCTTTCCTTTTTTCCTATACCCTCATTGTAACTTTACCCCCTTACCTTTCTCTCATGTTAGTTATTATTAGATTTCATTGTTATTTTGTTAAAGTTTCTTTACTATATTATGTACATCGCCTAGTAATTTGAAATAGGCGATTCATCAAAAGTGAAATAAACTTGAAACTTGATTACCAGTGCAGGTAGCAGAGACCACTACTTTAACACATTTTTGAGCAGGCTTAATATTCGGACTAAAGAAAAGTGATCACATTAGCCCCTACTACAAACTGCTACAATGGTTACCAATAGAGCAGTGGTTCTTAACCTTGTTGGAGGTACTGAACCCCACCGGTTTCATATGCGTGTTCACCGAACCCTTCTTTATTGGAAAAATAAAATATGATTTTTACAAATTCAAAACATAGGTATACAGTGAGGGAAAAATAATATCAATTTTGAAAACAAAAAAGGTTCTCCTATATTTCAAATAATAATAACATAATAATGAAATTTACTGCAAATCAGTGTGACTTCTGCTGTTGATTGATAGATCAAGAAACCGAGTACACGATCAGTCTTGATCAAAATCACTGAATAACTGATAGATGATTGAACGTGACCAAAGCGCTATATGAGTCGGAGGTGTGTTTTGACCTCCGCCGAACCCGCGAGACTGACTCACCGAACCCCTGGGGTTCGGTCGAACCCAGGTTAAGAACCACTGCAATAGAGGCACGAATTTTATTCAAGTTCTCTTGCTTTTGCTAGAAACTGGTGTGGGGAATGTCCCCCACCTATCTCTTACCTTACTTCAAACTATACACCCCCAAAAGGACAACCAGAAATCGCAACCTCTTTGCCTATCCGAAGATCACTGATTGCAAATACAGGACCTTTCTGGACAGAACTTTTAAGTTTCAAGCTGGCAGACAGCAATCCTGGCTAGGCAACTTCATTGATAAAGCCAGATCGACCTACGGCGCTTTCAGGAAAGAAATCAAGACCGCTCTGTTCAATAGATTTATTACCTAGTTAGACAACTCCCTCCTTTTTTAACCCTAATACTCATCATGTTGATACTGCTTATTCTCTCTAATTGTACCTGTATTCACTGAACGTTCAGTGACTTCCTCACGAACTGTACTCTGAAATTCGCTGGCTATCCAGCCCGGTTCATAGATAACGGCGCGAAAGACAAAAGCGCGCGCCGCCACGCCGCTCTAAATTACAGTTTTTAGGGGCTCTGACGGGGGGTTTTGTTGGGGAACCCCCCCTAGTTTACTTAATAGACATCGCACCGGCGTTATGGGGGGTTTGGGGGGTTGTAACCCTCCACATTTTACTGTAAACTGAACTTTTTCCCTAAAAACAGGGAAAAAGTTCAGTTTTCAGTAAAGTGTGGGGGGTTACAACCCCCCACACCCCCCACAACGCGGCACGATGTCTATTAAGTAAAGTGGGGGAGGTTCCCCCCATGCCCCCCCCGTCGGAGCCCTAAAATCAGTAATTTAGAGCGGCGCGTGCTGCGCTCAATTGTCTGGGCGCGCCTTTGTCCCGGCGCGCTTTTGACCTGACACCACACAGCCCGCTTCACTGTAACATGTTAATATTATATTGTAACATACAAATATTATAATTCTTACTATTCTGTACTCTATAGTCACTGACTGCTCAGTGACATCTTTCTCTATTTGTACGCTGTAATTCGCTGATTGTACAGCTCTCTTCACTGTGAACCGCCTAGATGTCGCAAGATTATGGTGGTATAGAAAAAATAAAGTTATTATTATCTTGATATGGAAAGAACTGCTAGGAAAGGGGAAGAATGACCATGACATAAACATTGTCAGACTAAAGCTCCATCCAGCCTAGTATCCTACATCCAAAACTGGTCAATCTAAGTCGCAAGTACCTGGCAGGATCCAAAAAAGCAGCAAGATTCCAAGCCACATACCCTCAGGAGGAGGTAATAAATTTCCCCAATTGATTCTCATCATCAGTTTCACTCCACTCATGATTTTATTGACCTCTATTATATCTTCCCTTAGTCCAGTGGCGTAGCGGGGGTGAATGGCACCTGGGGTGGTGGCACCCTCCCCCGCCCTCTTCTCTGCCCCCCCACGCTCCCTCCTGCCATGCTCATGCCCCTACCCCGTACTTCTTTCATTTTCCCAGCACGAGCAGCATCACGAACCTGCTGCCCGCGTCAGTGTCGGCTCTCCCTCTGACATCAATTCCTAGGTACGGGACCTGGAAGTGACATCAGAGAGAGAGAGAGCCGACGCTGGTGCAAGCGGCAGGTCAGATTGCCGCGCGCACCAGCGAAAAGCTAGAGGTATGGAGGGGGGGGAGTAAAGGTACATGTGCGGTGGGGGGGAGGAGTGAGAAGGAGCGTTGGGGCGGAGAGGACATGTGCCGGTGCCCCCACTAAGATGGCGCCAAGGGCAGACTCCCCCCCTTACTACATCACAGCGTCAATCACATCTTCAAGCTGAAAAGCCCTAATCTTTAGGAATGGAAAGGAATAGATATGAATCACTTGTTTACTCTTTCCAAAAATACTAGGACCAGGGGGCATGCGATGAAGCTACCAAGTAGTAGATTTAGAACAAACAGGATATATTTCTTCACATAACGTGTTAATTAAACTCTGGATTTCATTTCTGGAGAATGTGGTGAAATCAGTTTAAAAAAGGCTTGGATAATTTCCTAAAAGAGAAGTCCATAGGCCGTTATTGAGATGGCTTGGGGAAATCCACTGCTTAAACCTAGGATAAGTAGCATAAAACCTGTTTTACTACTTGGGATCTAGCTAGGTACTTGGGACCTGGTTTGGCCACTGTTGGAAACAGGATACTGGGCTTGATGGACCTTTAGTGTGTCCCAGTATGGCAGCTTTTATGTTCTTATGTAAGCCAAGTATGGGAAGCCATTGTGACATCACTGATGAGTTTGTCTCTTAGGCATTGGTGGAATGAGGCATTATGACATCACAGTCTGTGCTCTGGAATGTTGCTACTATTTGGGTTTCTGCTAGGTACTTAGGACCTGAGTTGGCCACTGTTGGAAACAGGATACTGGGCTTGATGGACCTTTAGTGTGTCCCAGTATGGCAATTGTTATGTTCTCATTTCGGAGTCATTCCACTCTCAATCATTTTGGTCTCCCCTGTACCTTCAATATTTTTACTGTATCTTTGAGATGTTGTGCACCAGAATCGTACATAATACACAAGGTGCACTCTTACCATGGAGTCATACCGAAGCATTATATTTATTGTTTTATTCTCCATTCCTTTCCTAATAATTCCTAGCATTCTATTTTGGTTGCTGCCAAAAGATTTCATAAGAACATAAGAATAGCCTTACTGGGTCAGACCAATGGTCCATCTAGCCTAGTAGCCCGTCCTCACCGTGGCCAATCCAGGTCTTTAGTACCTGGCCAAAATCCAAGGACTAGCAATATTCCATGCTACCGATCCAGGGCAAGCAGTGGCTTCCCCAAGTCTTTCTCAATAACAGACTATGGACTTTTCCTCCAGGAACTTGTCCAAACCTTTCTTAAAACCAGCTATGCTATCCGCTCTTACCGCATCCTCTGGCAATGCGTTCCAGAGCTTAACTATTCTCTGAGTGAAACAATATTTCCTCCTATTGCTTTTAAAAGCATTTCTACTAAACAGAAACAAGGCATCACTCTCGCACACAGCGGATTGGCTTTTAAAGGTCATTCTTTTGAATCACTATTTGTTCATTTGAATTTAGACTGTTTCACTATAAGAGGAGAATTGCAAATAAAGTGCTCCGGATTGAGCAAAAGACCCCTGAGGCAGGCCATTCGGCCGAAGCATGTACATGTCGGGTCTTGAATTAATAAAAAGATTGAGCACCACAGGTCACCTCTTTTGTTTTCCTTATTCTACCCTGTTTGATTGCAACGGCCATGTAAACAATGGCTTTCAGCAGCACTAACAAAAATCCTGAGGTTACTTACTATCATAAACTCATCAGTGTTTTTGGTAGGTTGCCAGATGGCCACCAGGCTTCAGCTTTGCTAGCCTTTACTAAGAGGCTGAGTTACCAAAGATTAAGAACAGCTAATCTATAATAATAAAAAGCTAAGCGTGCATGCGCACTCCTACCTGCGTGATCCGTGATCCGTAGGCCCATGGCCGGCAGGAGTGCGCATGCGTGCTTCTACTCCCCCCTCACTCACTGTAAGGCAGTTCGTTGTCGTCGCCCTCCCCCGGCGCACCCGAAACCCTATTGACCCTTCCACCGCGAGACGACTACAAACCTCCCGACTCCAGCAGCGTCCGCAGTACTCTAAACATGCTGATTCGCGGCCTTCTACTGCCCTGATTTCCTCTGCCGCGTCCCTGATGACATCGAGACAGAAACGCGGCAGAGGATATCACGAGCAGTAGAAAAAGCAGTACGTTTAGAGTGCTGCGGACACTGCTGGAGCCGGGAGGTTTGTAGGTCGTCTCGCGGTTGGAGGGTCGGATGGGAGGGCCAGTGGGGTCTGCTGCACGGCGGCAGTAGTGGCGGGGGGGGGGGGGGAGATGGAAACATGCTGCAAAACGGTTCTACTGCACAGGGGGATGGGAGGGAAGGAGGGATAGAAAAATGCTGGGTTCTACAGTATGGGAGGATGGGGGGTTTAGAAATGGAAAGATGCTGCTCAAGGGTTCTACTGCACAGGGGGGTTGGGAGGGAGGGAGGCAGGCAGACTGGCTTCAAGGGGTGGGGTGGGACAAAGTCTTGAAGGCAGTGAGGGGGAGGACATAGGAAGGAGACACTGGGGGCATTAAGGACATAGGAAGGGGAATTGAGTGCACTAAGGACATAGGAGGCATGGAAGAAACAGGCAGGCATGGCGCAACAGAGAAATACAGGCAGGCAGGGGGGCAGGGAGACAGAGAGAGAAAGAAAGACAGACATACAGGGGGCCAGGGAGAGACACGGACAGAAAGAATGACAGGCAGACAGACAGCATCCAAGGAGAGAGAGACAAAGAAAAAAAACAACAACAGACAGACAGACATCTACTCTACCTATTAATGTAATGGGCTTAAACACTAGTATTGATAATATGTACCTAAAAGAGCTGCAGGACGAGAACTAGGGAGGTCACTGCTGCTCCTTGAAATCTTGACATGTCACTCAGTCATCCATTGAATCAGGAGAACACAGGCACCCTTTACTCACCCCCCCCCCCCCCAAAGGCACACAACGCAAGAAAATGTACGATGATAAAACAGACATGGGTACTTTACTAGGGTTACCAGATTTTATGATTGTAAAATCCGGACCCATGGCCCTGCCACCCAGGCCTGTCCATTTCTACCCAGCCCCACCTTGTTCTGCCCAAGTCATGCCCCCAACCTCTTCTCGTGTTTGGAGTCACACCAGGAGGGCATCTGCACATGCGCAGAAGTAACACGATGACATCACATGCATGCATACGATGTCACCGCGTTGCATCCGTGCATGCGCAGATGCGGTCCCGAGCGGAAAGCTTTTCAAAACCAGGACAAAGTGCTGGATTTTGAAAAGCTGTCCGGATGCCCGGACAGTCCTCTAAAAAGAGGACATGTCCAGGTAAATCCGGACATACTTTACAAGTGAGTCCAGAGGAGAGCAACTAAAATGATAAAAGGTATGGAAAACTTTTCGTATGCTGACAGGTTGAAGATGCTGGGGCTCTTCTCCCTGGAAAAGCGGAGACTTAGAGGAGACATGATAGAAACCTTCAAAATCCCGAGGGGCATAGAGAAAGTGGACAGGGACAGATTTTTCAGACTGTGGGGAACCACTAACACAAGGGGTCACTCGGAGAAATTGAGAGGGGACAGGTTTAGAACAAATGCTAGGAGGTTCTTTTTTACCCAGAGGGTGGTGGACACATGGAACGCGCTTCCGGAGGTTGTGATAGCCCAGAGCACATTGCAGGGTTTCAAGGAAGATTTAGATAAGTTCCTAAAAGATAAGGGGATTGAGGGTTACAGATAAAAGAAGAGGTAGGTTACAGAAATGGACAGGAACCACATTACAGGTCATGGACCTGACGGGCCGCCGCGGGAGCAGACCGCTGGGCGCGATGGACCAATGGTCTGACCCAGTGGTGGCAACTTCTTATGTTCTTATGTTCTTAGGAGTTAAAAGCAGCCTCGTTCTAGTTTAAAATTGTTATACCTTGTTTTTAAATATCAGTGCCAGTCCCCATGTTTTAATCCCAGTTAAGGTGGAGCCAATCTAAAAAAATTGGGCAATGGAATGTTAGTGATGCATTGAGTTTGGGAATTTACACGCTCCTCTACCCAAAATGTACAGTAAATAGGTGCAGAAAAAAACCCCTATTGGGCCTTTCAATCTGCACAGTTGGGATTTGTCAAAAGCGCTAATTTTAAAAGCACAGAAAATAAAAAATATTTAGTGGATCAGGCCTAGAACATAACAGAGAGAGAAAGTTAGAGATGCAGCAAGAAAAAGCTAAATTAAAGATGTAATCTTTTGCAGGGTAAAATGAATAAGCAGAAAGAGAAAGACAATGGCCAAAATGAGAAACTACTGCACAGCATAATATATTTATTGCAGGAGGAGACACAGTTAAACAGAGAAAAATATTTCCATTTTCTACAGTTGTTATTCATTCCGAGATCCCAGGAATGAACAGTGCAGTTGTAAGGACCTCAGAAGGATCAATCTCTTGCAATACTTCAGTGTTTAAAAAGAAATAAAACAAGGAGAGAGAGAAAAAGGCATTTTAGTAGAGAAATGCAATCAATTCCTTCTCAAGGAACACACTATTACAGAATCAAGTGCCTACTACACTCTCATCCATCAATCACTGATTTCTCTAGGTTTGATATTAGTACCGCACTCTTATCTACTAGTCCTTGAATATTCTACAATTCCTGGCCACTCAAAGTTAACAGTCTCAAAACTGGGGAGGCCTCAGCTGGGTCACCTTGCTCCTGCCCCTCCCCCTCCCCCCCAACAAGCTGCAGTCTGAGTCCATGATACATTTTCTACTAAGAGAAGTTTATTGTAGACCGTAGCATGGTCACATAACAATAAGCAATGTAATAATTATCGCCAACATGCAACTTAATTCCTACATAGGTATAACAACGCTTAGCATTAGTAATAATTTCTTATCTATCACCAATTTCTATCCTGGCTAGTAGCTGTCCTAATCTAGAACCAGGAGGCCACACTATCACACAAAGCAGAGGAAGCTGGGGTCTCTGCCATTTACATTTGTCATTTCAGAACGTGCCGTTGATTACATATGAGTAGGCACCACCGTTCAAGCCGTGCTCCACTCCCACTTGGCTCGAGCCACCGTCCAAGCTTCTCATGCCCTGCTGACTGCTTGTGTCTCCTTTTGCAATTCAAATGAGTGGGTACCGCTGGTCACTTCTCGGGCGTGCCCCTCCATCCAAGAGCGGTTTCTCATTAGCCATCAAGGGATAGGATCCCTCAATTTAGAGTGGCACAAATTCTAGTCTCCTTCCTCCTACATGAAGCCCCCTCCCCACTCATCTTGTGGCCCCCTAGGTCTCCAATCCCACCATAACTCGAGGTAGTGACTCCTCACTTGCCGCGAGTCCCCACCCCAGGTCTACATGTTACGGTCTTTTGAAGGAACAACTACTCAATTGCGTTCTGAATGTTGCCAATGAAGAATCTAGACCTATGTACGAGAGATGTACAGATGTACCCTCCAGGTGGAGGGGGTACATTCCACATGTACTTGCGGTATACATGTGGAATGTTGCACCCTTGGAGCACGCATGTATGAATGTCACTCATCCACCTGTTCAATTATGTTGTATGAATTGCGCATCCCCTGCTTGACTTTGTTGTCTTGTCTACTCACCACACTCACCTTTCACACTTGGCTATGGATGATGTGGGACCACACCAGAGGTGTGCCTCTCCATATAACTCTGCAACATCCTTCTGCATCATAGCTGTGGAGAAGCAGTCAGAAGCTCATTGATTGCTGGCATTATCAATATCCCACCTTATACTTTGTATTCTCAGTCACTCCTGTGTGACCCCGTTGCAGACAGGCCAAGCACCTCAGCTGAATTACAAGAATAGGCACCCCTGTGCACCCTATGCTTAAGGGAATGGCTGCTGATCCATGCCATCTTCACGCCTGAGGAAGGCAGGACATGTAAAAATGCAAAAGGTAGCTGCTACCGAGGGCAGAAACCAATGCCCCCAAAGAAACCTAGAGATGGCTCAGCAATCTCATACCAGAAACCTGATGCAGCGTGAAGTCCCATGCCTCCAAACGAGAGCAAGCAACCCCATTTGGTTTCCAGGGGATGGGTGAGTATGTCTTCCAGCCAAGTGCGGCTCACCCACTCGCTTGAGGTCAGTTGGAGGAACACCAAGGAGACACAATGCCAAGACAGTGATCCATAATGAATGCAACTCTATTAATTACTACGCCCAGAAAACTCACTGGAAGACAATGCTCATCGAGGACAGCAGGAAATGTGGGAAAAGCACAACCTATGGCACGGAAAAGCCGTCCAAACAAGTCCAAATGAAGACAATTGAAATTTCTTAAAACCACAAGCAGAGAGAATGACAAGCAATTGGATCTGGGTAATCCTCTCCAAGACCTTGGAGCATTCAAAGCTGCTCTATGTCTCCCAGGCCTAACTACCTAAGTACACTTTATGGCATACAAAGGTTTTCAGCAAAACTGTATGACAGCAAGGTTAAAATGCATACCAACAGCGGACCAATCTGAGGTGGACAATCAAGGGAAGGTGCCCCCCAAAGCCATATCTTCATGAAGTTTATTAGAAAACTGTCATAAAGAATGAAGGATCCTGGCTTCTGGGTTGAGGTGCCTAAGCAAGGAAAGTCAGGCTACCTCCATGCTGAAAAGCCTATTAATAGGTACTGCACTCCTGCCTAGCAATCTGAGACTGTGCACGAGACCATAGAAGCTCCAAATAACGGTCCTTCTACTGTGAAAAATAAAGGATTCAATATGAGAATGCCCAACACGTGAGAAAACACATCCTATAAGGAACTCTAGAGGGTTGTGTCAAAAGCCCTCAAGAAAGAACGCACCTGGCAATGGCCTATAATGTAGCTAAGAGAGAAAGTGTGCGACAGAGTACAACAGTGACTGGTGCCATACTTCCCAACAACCCTGCCGTGAGGTGTGTGGAAAAGGCCTCAGTAGAAGATACTTGCATCCAGATCTGTGTAGTAGAGGTGCATCCTGAGAGTGCAACCAGAGAACAAGGAATTGTATGTCATCAGTGATGAAGAGAAACCTGCCCATGGCAAGGATTGAGTTCTCAGATTTGTCTAACATTCAGGGAAAATGCTACCCTGAGCCGGAATGACAAGGAAGAAGGGTAGAGAAGCAGATGGTTAAGATAGCACCATCAAAAAGAGCTACTTACCCCAATTGAATGTAACTAAATGCCTGACAGCAGGTGGAGGAACCCTACACCTGAGGTTGCATCTTATCCCCCTACCTACAACCAACAGCAGCACATCTGTATGCTAGTGGATCCTAAGGCCAAGATACTACTCTTAATGTGAGGAGACATGTGAACGCTTCCTAATAACACTCGGCTGCTGTGGTGTTCCAAGTTACCAAGGACAATTAGAAACTAAGCTTTTCGGTCAAGGATAGAGAGCATAGACCAGGATTACTGCAGAGATGAGTCCAACAGTTGGGTGGCACCCCTAACAACAGGGGCAAGCACTATCAAGTTCCCACCTGCAGAAAACACCAAGGGAAATGACCAGAGACAAAGCAGCACTTCTTAACCTACATGCAGGACCCGCTCCACCACTAAAAGATAATGAATAATGCTGGTCCTTGTCTACCTTTGGCATGTACCATCCACAAAATCAGGCTACCTCAGAATTGTGCTTAGATTCCAGTGTTCATTTCCACGGAATCTCCCTAAATGCATACAGCTTCTGAGCCTCACAAGAACAAAGTTCACTAGGGGGTTCTGATTTGCTGCAGGCAAGAATCTATCTCATAAAACAGCATTACATCGAACCATTATATCAGTGTCCCGCAAACATTCTCAAGCCACGGCACACTAAAAGTAGTGTCCGTGGCTCGAGGCACCTGAAAGTGCGCGGATATCACCGTGTTGACATCATCATATTGATGTCCGCATGTGTGTGAAGGCCTTCCAGGTGAGCCCTGAGATGCCAGTGGGGGGTGCCAGAAGGGAAGAAGGCCAGAGAGAAGGTTAGGTGTTAGTGCCCACTGATTGCCTACAGGACATGAGAGGCATGTTCTGTAAGCAGTCAACTGGCGCCGGTGCCTCTCCTTCTCCCCAGTGTACCACGGCACACCTGAAATCTCAGGAGGCACACAGTTTGAGATACACTGCACTATATACTACTTCTTTCTGGCACATCCAGATTATCAAACTTAAGATTCCCACTTTATTGGGAGAGAAAGTACTTTCATTGATGGATTTCAGAACAGACACACCACCACATCCGAGAAGCCTTGGTCTACATCCGGACCTAAAGAAAAATGCTTTCACATTTCTAGTACCCACCTGACAGAAACCATATATAAGCGCATGATTAATAGTCTGTATGATCCATTGGGGCTTATGGCTCTAATAACCATCCAAGGGAGGACCCTATTAAGAAAAGCTCTCTCGCAGCGCCCAAGTCGGATGTTCCATTTCTACTAATGAAAAAATAAAAAAAATCCATATCCTAAGCACAAAAATCATGCTGGCAAAGCTCTCTTGCTCCAGCTAGTGAAAATAGAAAAGTTAAAATGCTCAGAATTTAAATCCTGAGGGTCAGAATCCCCACACGAATTGCTAACATCCTCTTTCAAGCTAGGGAAACTCTCTTCTCCATCAATGACTCTCGAACTATTGTATATCCCGCGCCCGCTTTAAAGGAGAGAGATAGAGACTTGTATACTGCCTTTATGTAATTACACAACCACACCCAAGTGGTTTACCTATATACAAGTGCTTATTTTGTACCTGAAGAAGTGACTTGCTTGCAGGCAGCCTGTCCCCAGAATGCTAGAGGTAACACATAAGTTATATATGCTGTGAACATCTCCTAAACTTAATACGTGCACCCACAAATGCCATATGTGTGCATACCAAATGAACAGCCTTGCCCCTCCCCCCTTTAGCCCCTATTGGCTCCTCTGCTCCTCCTTCCTTCCTATCCATCCTGACCTAAGAGGCCCCTCCTTTTGCAGCAGCCTCTCAAGTTGCTCCGACCTGCTTCTTTCCTCTGCTAATTGTCTGGCACCTCCTGCATTCAACTCTTCTTCCATTCCAATTCTACAATTTCATTCTATTTCTTAATCTTTTAATTTTATTTCTGTCTTGCAATCATGCAAAAAAAAAAAAAAATAACAACCCCCCACCCCCCACCCCCAAACTCTAGTCTTTGGTAATACTCAGGTGCAGAATTCTAATACCCATATTGGTCTCTAAAAACACTCTCTTTTAATTCATAATCTATAGCTCACTTCTATAAAATAAAATTCAAGACATATTACGTATATCAATTCATTCAAGTTACAAAATATTAAAACTTGTCTTACTACTATTTCAAATTAACAATCTCATCTTCAGATCTCATGTCCATCACCTCAGAAACATCAATAACAGATCTATGAAAATAGCTCTCTCTAATTTCTTCTGAAAGATATGATTTCTCTCATAACAGAATGTCCTTGGTAATGCATTCCATTCACATGGGGTTTCATCTTTCAAGATTTGCTCGCTAGTGGTAGCGGTTTAAAGTATTTTTTTTTTTTTAATTTTATCTAAATTTCATATATATTGCCTGCGAGTCCAAAAGCAATCAAAGTGATGCACATTCAAGTGCACCAGACATTTTTCTGTCCTTGCAGGGCTCACTCCCACATTGAGGGCCTATTTTACAAAGCTGTGGTAGTTATGCTGCCACAGCAAATGCACTGAAGCCCACAGGTATTGAATGGCCTTTGGTGCCTTTATTGCGGCTTTGCAAAAGGGGCTCCAAGTATGGTTAGCAATATTTGGTCCAATCCAATCTTTAGTTTTATATACTGATTCATCCCTCAAAAAAGGACTCAACTTGGTTAACAAGATTTCCTAGTTGAAATAAAGAGTAAGAATAATTTCTACTGCATTGAGAGATGTAAGGGAACGCTTAGGAATAATATGTGAAAAATATAGACTTTCGGCTATTTTAACTCATCAATGGGCAAAATCCTTTTTTTCTTTCTGGTAACATCTGACTAAGGTGGTGGTCTTTAATGCAAGGCTCGGGGGCCAATGATGAGCCCCAGAGATCTCTGGGGTGGTCCCCGTTATCTTTCTTTTTTCTTTCTGCGACTCTGCCTCAAGCATTTCTCAATAGATAAGAGAATGCATTTAGAAATATTTACAACTGTGAGAAGACTCCCCCCAATGAAGTTTGAAGGTAGGCTCTGAGGATGGATGTCATGGGAAGATATTTGGTGGCTTGAGAATCCAAAATGGTCCCAATTTAAAAATGAATGAAGACCACTGGTCTTAATAATAGCCATACTGGGTCAGACCAATGGTCCTTCTAGCATAGCATCTTGTTTCCAGTTGTGGCCAATCCAGACCACAAGTACCTGGCAGAAACCCAAATAGTAGCAATATTCCAGTCTACTGATTCAAGGGCAAGTAGTGGCTTATGTTTATCTCAATAGCAGACTATGAACTTTTCTTCCAAGAACTTGAAGACCTCAATATGTATACCTTAGGAATGGGGGGGGGGGAGGAATATGATACAGATGTTTAAATACTTTAAAAGTATTAATATGCAAAAAAAATATTTACAGAGATGGAGAAGTGGTAGAACTGGACATCATGCATTGAAGTTGCAGAGTTGTACACTTAGGAGCAATGTCATGAAATAATTTTTCACAGAAAGAGTGGTGGATGCCTGGAAAGACCTCCAGCAGGAAGTTGTGATGACAAAAATTATGGAATTCAAGAATATATGGTCTGGCTCCCATAAATGACAAAAACAGATGGGTATGAAGACTAGAGTGGGCGTCAACAACAATTTCAGTAGTTGGGCAAATAGTCTGGGTCCCAAAATTGGTAGGGAGCGATAGAGATTTAATGAAGAAATGGAACCAGTGCAGAGTGCCAGATTCAACTCTGGCCACCTTTGTGAGCAGACTGGATCAACTATGTAGATCAGTGGTTCCCAACCCCGTCCTGGAAGACCAACAGGCCAATCGGGTTTTCAGGCTAGCCCTAATGAATATGAATGGAGCAGATTTGCATGCATGTCACTTCCATTATATGCAAATCTCTCTCATGCATATTCATTAGGGCTAGCCTGAAAACACGATTGGCTTGGTGGTTTTCCAGAACGGGGTTGTGAACCACTGATGTAGATCTTTATCTACCACTATAATTCACTCGATCCATTGGTCTGATCCCGTAACTTCAGATGGCTCCTCCTTCATGCATTATGAATGTTATATGCATGAGCCATTATCGTCATTGGATCTTTTATATATATATATATATATATATATATAAAAATATAAATATATATATAAAGGACCAATGACGATAATGGCTCAGCTGGCTCCTCCTTCATGCATTATGACAACCCATTAAATTATAGACCAATTGCTTCTATCCCACTATACATCAAAATCATCGAGGGTCTAGTTGCACAATATCTATCCAATTACCTTGAAGACCACAACATTCTACATCCAACTCAATCTGGTTTCAGAGCCAATCACAGCACAGAAACATTACTGGTATCTTTACTTGATATAGCCCGACAGCACCTCAGCAAAGGAAACAAGTTACTAATCATCCAACTCGACCTTTCAGCAGCATTTGACTTAGTAGATCATCTAATACTTCTTCAGACACTAGATGCCATAGGAATAACTGGTAAAGATCATACAACTCGACCTGAGCAGTGCTTTTGACCTGGTCGACCACACCATTCTCCTGGAATGCCTAGCGCACATAGGCATCTCAGACCAGGTCCTCAATTGGTTTCAGGGGTTCCTACAAAATAGATCATACAAGGTACTCAAGAATAACTCTTTCTCATACTGCTGGGACAACACCTGCGGGGTCCCACAGGGCTCCCCCCTATCCCCCATCCTATTCAACATATACCTAGCCTCACTAGGTAAACTCTTACACAACCTAAATCTCAAATTCTTCATTTATGCAGACGATATCACAATAACCATCCCATTAACCAACTTTTCACAAGAACTACTCGACCACATCTCAAACACTCTCAACCAGATAGAACTCTGGATGCTTTCATTCAGACTGAAATTAAACCCAGACAAAACAAAATTTTTCCTAGCCTCCCCCAAAGATAAAATTAAGGAAACCACAATTCAACTAAAAGGAAAGACCTTCCCCCTTGATCCGACCATAAAAATTCTGGGAGTCACGCTGGACAAAAACTTATCTCTAGATAACCATACCGACCTCATAATTAGGAAAAGCTTCTCGGTACTTTGGAAACTTCGCACCATAAAAAAACACTTCTATGACAATGCATTCCGCCTACTTGTACAATCCTCCATCCTCAGCATCCTCGACTACTGCAATATCATCTACCTTAACGCCACTAAGAAAACTACCAGGAGACTAAAAATAGTCCAAAATACCGCGGTGCGCCTCATCTTTGGCCTAAAGAAATGGGAACATGTCACCCCTTTCTATCACCAACTACACTGGCTACCATTTGAATCTAGAATTCTTTTTAAATTTGCATGCTTCTGCTACAAATCGGTTAACGGCTCCTCCCCAAGTTACATAAACACACACTTTAACCTTTACTGCAGCAACAGGACATCACGGAGAACTCAATTGTTCGCCTTCCCTTCGCCTAAACACTGTCCTCTCAAAAGATTCCTTGATAGAACTTTTGCCTTCCAAGCAGCCAAGTCGAACCCATGGCTAGCACAGATGATACTCGAGGCCCCCACTTACCTATCATTCAGAAAACTACTAAAAACGTACCTTTTCAGCAAACACGACCCTTAATAATCCATTCACCTCACATGACACTTACCCCACCCCTGCCCCCTTCCTCCTTCACCAGTCCCTCCCTCCCCCACTCACTACCTCCCCTACCTAGCTCGATCAAACCTGCAATTTCTGTAATATTGTTGTAAACCTGCCCTCTTTGCAGACAGTTAAGAATCGCTGTAATTTCACGGCTGACTGCGGCAAATCACTGTAATTTATCGTAATTCAGCCTGCAATTTGCTGTTAAAAATACTTCTAATCATGCTGTAAATCTGCTTCTAATTTTGTAAACCTACTTCTAATTTTGTTGTAAATCTGCTATTCAATGCAGATCATTTGCTAATTGATGTAAACCGCCTAGAACTCACTGGGTATGGCGGTATATAAGAATAAAGAATAATAATAATAATAATAATAATAACTGGTTCCAAGGCTTCCTTCAAACAAGATCATATAGAGTTAAGTCAAAAGATATTTTATCTGAACCATGGACAAACCCCTGCGGAGTACCACAAGGATCCCCACTATCGCCCATACTATTCAACCTCTTCATAGCTTCCTTAGGCACTGCCCTAGACGCCCTAAATATAACATCTTTCAGTTACGCAGATGACATAACCATCATTCTCCCATTTGACATACAAGACCCCAGCTCCAATGAACACCTGATAACAACACTAGAAACTGTAGAAAAATGGATGAAGAACCATAAATTGAAACTGAATGCAGAGAAAACCAAATTCCTACTACTAGAGAAGGAACAAAAGCAATCTATAACAGAACTGGAAGTAAATACAATCAAATATCCCATACAGAGCACTCTAAAAATTCTAGGAATACAATTAGATAGACGCTGCACTATGCAGACACAGATACACAAAGTCATACAGAAGGCATTCTTCACCATGCAAAACCTAAGAAAAATAAGAAAGCACAGTTACTTACCGTAACAGGTGTTATCCAGGGACAGCAGGCAGATATTCTTAACACATGGGTGACGTCACCGACGGAGCCCTCGGTACGGACCTTTTTAACTAGAAGTTTCTAGTTGGCCGCACCGCGCGTGCGCGAGTGCCTTCCCGCCCGACGTAGGAGTGCGTGGTCCCCAGTTAGGATAAGCCAGCTAAGAAGCCAACCCGGGGAGGTGGGTGGGACGTAAGAATATCTGCCTGCTGTCCCTGGATAACACCTGTTACGGTAAGTAACTGTGCTTTATCCCAGGACAAGCAGGCAGCATATTCTTAACACATGGGTGACCTCCAAGCTAACAAAGAGGGAGGGGGATTGGTTGGCCATCATGAAAATAAATTCTGTAACACCGATTGGCCGAAGTGACCATCCCGTCTGGAAAAGGCATCCAGACAGTAGTGAGTAGTGAACGTGTGAACTGAGGACCAAGTAGCAGCCTTGCAGATTTCCTCGATGGGCGTGGAACGGAGGAAAGCTACAGAAGCAGCCATAGCTCGGACTCTGTGGGCCGTGACAGCACCTTCCAGTGAGAGACCGGCCCGAGCATAGCAGAATGCAATACAGGCAGCAAGCCAATTTGAAAGTGTCCGTTTGGAGACAGGACGACCCAAACGGTTGGGATCGAAAGACAAAAATAGCTGAGGGGATGTACGGTGAGCTCTGGTACGATCAAGGTAGTAAGCAAGGGCACGCTTACAGTCCAGCGTGTGCAGCGCCTGTTCCCCAGGGTGCGAGTGAGGCTTAGGGAAGAAGACGGGCAGCACAATGGACTGGTTGAGGTGAAAAGCCGAGACCACCTTGGGAAGGAATTTAGGGTGGGTACGTATAACAACCTTGTCATGGTGAAAAACAGTGAACGGTGGGTCAGCAACCAGTGCATGCAGTTCGCTAACTCTCCTGGCAGAGGTGATGGCAACTAGGAAAAGTACCTTCCAGGTAAGAAGCCTGAGCGAAGTTGTGGCAAGAGGCTCAAACGGAGGTTTCATGAGTGCTGAGAGAATTACATTCAGGTCCCAGACGACAGGAGGAGGCTTGAGAGGCGGTTTGATATTGAAGAGCCCTCTCATAAACCTGGAAACCAGAGGATGAGCCGTGAGGGGTTTTCCGAGAACAGGCTCATGAAACGCAGTGATGGCACTGAGGTGGACTCTGATGGAGGTAGTTTTGAGGCCAGCATTGGACAGCGAGAGCAAATATTCCAATACAGTTTCCACCGCTAGGGAGGTGGGTTCCTGATGATGCCGGAGACACCACGAGGAGAATCTGGTCCATTTCTGATGGTAACATTGGAGGGTGGCCGGTTTCCTGGAGGCATCCAAGATGAGGCGGACCGGCCGAGATAGATTCTCTGGAGAGGTCAGCCCGAGAGAAACCAAGCTGTCAGGTGGAGCGAAGACAGATTGGGATGCAGTAGAGACTGATGCTGCTGTGTAAGTAGAGTAGGAAACACAGGAAGAGGAATGGGCTCCCTGGAGCTGAGTTGGAGCAGGAGGGAGAACCAGTGTTGTCGAGGCCACCGAGGGGCGATGAGAATCATGGTGGCGTTGTCCCTGCGGAGTTTGGACAAGGTCCGCAACATCAGAGGAAGTGGAGGGAAGGCATACAGGAACCGGTCCCTCCAATCGAGCAGGAATGCATCCGGGGACAGACGGTGAGGAGAGAAGAGTCTGGAACAGAAGAGGGGCAGTTGATGATTGTGAGGTGCTGCAAAGAGGTCCACCTGCGGCGTGCCCCATCGAGCAAAGATGGAGAGCAGAGTCGGAGGGTCCAACGTCCACTCGTGAGGTTGAAGGATGCGGCTGAGATTGTCGGCCAGGGAGATTTGTTCGCCCTGGATATATACCGCCCTGAGAAAGAGATTGCGGTCTGTGGCCCAGGTCCAGATGCGCAGAGCCTCCAAACAAAGGGGGCGAGATCCGGTGCCGCCTTGTTTGTTTATGTAGTACATGGCGACTTGATTGTCTGTGCACAGGAGGAGGACTTGAGGACAGAGGAGATGTTGGAAAGCCTTGAGGGCGTAGAACATGGCTCTGAGTTCCAGGAAATTTATGTGATGACGACGCTCCTGTGGGGTCCAAAGTCCCTGGGTGCGTAGATCTCCCAGGTGAGCTCCCCACGCATAGGGGGATGCATCCGTGGTGATGATCATAGAGTGAGGGGGTAGATGAAAAAGAAGACCCCTGGAAAGATTTGAGGAGTTCAACCACCATTGGAGAGATTGCTGAAGAGATGATGTCACAGAGATGGGATGAGAAAGAAGATCTGTAGTCTGTGACCATTGGTTGGCGAGGGTCCACTGAGGTGTGCGAAGATGGAGACGTGCCAGAGGAAGGACATGCACCGTCGAGGCCATGTGACCCAGGAGGACCATCATCTGACGGGCAGGAATGGAGGGATGCAGAAGCACCTGACGACAGAGGTGGAGCAGGGTTTGCTGACGATCGGAGGGGAGAAAAGCCCTCATTAGTGTGGTGTCCAGAACTGCTCCAATGAACTGAAGTCGCTGGGTGGGAAGCAGATGCGACTTGGGGTAGTTGATCTCGAACCCCAGGAGGTGGAGGAGAGAGATGGTGTGATGAGTAGCCTGTAGCACAAGTTGAGACATAGGTGTTTTCACCAACCAATCGTCCAAATTGGGGAACACCTGGAGGTTGTGAGACTTGAGAAAGGCCGCCACTACTATAAGGCACTTGGTGAAGACCCTGGGTGAGGAAGCGAGGCCGAACGGTAGCACCTTGTACTGATAGTGGTGGTGCAGCACCTGGAACCGCAGGTAGCGGCGAGAATTCTGATTGATGGAGATGTGAGTGTAGGCCTCTTTGAGGTCCAGGGAACATAGCCAGTCGTGTTGAGAAAGAAGAGGGTAGAGCGTGGCAAGGGAGAGCATTCTGAATTTCTCCTTGACCAGACACTTGTTGAGGTCCCTGAGATCGAGAATGGGACGGAGGTCTCCCGTCTTTTTGGGTACCAGGAAGTAGCGGGAGTAGAATCCCTGACCCCTTTGATCTGGAGGTACTTCTTCGATGGCATTGAGAAGGAGGAGGGATTGAACCTCCCTCAGGAGGAGGGGGGTTTGAGATGAGTGTGAAGCAGACTCTACAGGAAGATTGTCCGGTGGAAGAGTCTGGAAATTGAGAGAGTAGCCGTGGCGGATGATGTTGAGGACCCACTGGTCCGATGTGATGACCTCCCAACGGCTGGAGAATATGGTGAGACGACCTCCGATTGGTTGTGGAAGAGGTAGCGAGGGTGGATGACTGGCTATGCCCTGGAGAGAAGAGTCAAAAGGGCTGGGATTGCTTAGCAGGCTGAAGAGGCTTGGAGGGTTGAGTGGCCTGAGAACGAGCCTGGGCATGGTGCTGCTGTTGGCGGGGCCGCCGAGGTTGTTGAGGAGGCGGATTGAGTGGCCTGGCTGAGAACCTGCGCTGATAAGATGACTGAGGTCGATAAGGTCGGGCAGGCGGAGCCTTCTTTTTTGGTTTGATCAGGGTGTCCCACCTTGTTTCATGGGCGGAGAGTTTCTGGGTGGTTGAATCCAGTGACTCTCCAAAAAGTTCATCCCCGAGACAGGGGGCATTGGCTAGACGGTCCTGGTGGTTGATGTCCAGGTCGGAGACTCTCAGCCAGGCCAAGCGGCGCATGGCAACGGCCATGGCAGAGGCACGGGAGGTGAGCTCGAATGAGTCGTATATCGAGCGGACCATAAACTTGCGCAGCTGAAAAAGGCCAGAGATGTGCTGTTGGAACAGCGGGACCTTGCGCTCCGGGAGGTATTTCTGAAGGGCAGACAGCTGCTGAACCAAATGTTTCATGTAAAATGAAAAATGGAAGGAATAATTATTTGCCCTGTTGGCCAGCATGGCATTCTGGTAGAGCCTCTTGCCAAACTTGTCCATGGTCTTACCCTCTCTGCCAGGAGGGGTAGAGGCATAGACACTGGAGCCCTGAGTCTTTTTCAAGGTGGATTCAACAAGAAGGGACTCATGGGGCAATTGAGACTTGTCGAACCCTGGAATAGGGATGACTCGATAGAGGTTGTCCAGTTTACGTGGAGCCCCCGGTACCGTAAGGGGATTCTCCAAGTTTTTGTAAAAGGTCTCCCGTAGGATGTCATGCACGGGGAGCTTGAGGAACTCTTTAGGAGGCTGTTCGAAATCTAAAGCCTCCAGGAAGGCTTGAGACTTCTTTGAGTCAGATTCTAAAGGAAGGGACAGGGCTGCAGACATTTCCCTCAGAAATTTAGAAAATGAGGACTGCTCCGGTTTGGAGGTGGCATCGGGTGCCGACGGGTCCTCATCAGATGAGGAGGGATCCTCTTCGGTACCGAGAGGGGTTTCCTCCCATAAGTCAGGGTCCCGGACCTCTGGTGCATGTCGGGACACCGGGGTGGAGGGTGAGGTATGGCGGGTCTTGGATAAAGATTTTCCAGACCGCACCGAAACGGTACCAGGAGAGGAAGACCGGCGTCGATCCCGGTCCCGGGAAGAATGACGCACTGCTTGGTGCCGAGGAGGATCCGATGTGGTATGGGAGTGCACCACTGGATGGGCATGAAGCTGCTCAGCCGAAAGAATCGGCATGGAAGTATTGATGGGTACCGAAGGGGTGGATACCGGGGGCTCGGTACGGGGCTCGGGCCGGTCTGGTACCGGAAGGAGCGGTGCCAGGATAGTGGGCAACAGGTGTTTGAGCTGCTGCTGCAATTGTTCCTGGAGTTGAGCCTTTAAGATGGCCGAGATACGGTCATCTAGGGGTGGCATCGGAACCGCTTTCTTTTTCTTCGGTTCCTTAGATGCCGCTCCATGCCCCGGCGATGAGGAGGCCGATGACGAGGCACTCACCGAGATCGGGGCGGAGCGCTTGCGGGACCGGTGCGATGCCGGCAAGGTCGGCGTCGCCACCGTAGTAGGAGGGCGCTCGAGGGAAGAGGAAGGCTTCTTAGCCGGCTTACCTGGCGCTAGAGACGCCGATGTGGGGTCGGGCGGTGTCGAGGTAGACGGTGCCGATTTCTGTGGTACCGTTGTCGATGTCGAGGAGTCCATCGCTGACCCGGTGCCGAAGAGGAGAGTTTGTTGAATTCTTCGGTTTTTAAGGGTTCTCTTTTGAAGAGTGGCACAGCGGGTGCAGGAGTCCGCCCGATGCTCCGGACCCAAACACTGCAAACACCAATTGTGTGGGTCAGTGAGGGAGATCGGGCGTGCACACCGCTGGCACTTTTTAAAACCGACCTGCGGGGGCATGAAGGGGAAAACGGCCTCCGCAAAATCGAACCCCGAGGCCTGTATAATGGCAACAGGCCCCGCCGGGGCAAAACGAAAAAAGGGGAAAAAAAGCAAAGTTTTTTTTTTTTTTTTTTTACAAAGCATAGAAAAAGAAACCCGAAGGCAAAGGAAGATAAAAAAATGGAAAAAAGCGCGAGCGGGAAGGCAAAAAGTGGTTTCAACGGCCGTTGAAAAAACACACGCGTCTTCTTCGCTCCGCGGAAACGAAGAAACTGGGGACCACGCACTCCTACGTCGGGCGGGAAGGCACTCGCGCACGCGCGGTGCAGCCAACTAGAAACTTCTAGTTAAAAAGGTCCGTACCGAGGGCTCCGTCGGTGACGTCACCCATGTGTTAAGAATATGCTGCCTGCTTGTCCTGGGATAAATTTCTTTACCAAAGAACACTATAAGATCATTGTACAATCCCTCACACTCAGTAACTTGGATTACTGCAACAGCCTCTACCTAACATGTCCTAACAATATGATAAAACAACTACAGACAGTTCAGAACACTGCCATCAGACTCATCTACTGTCTCAGCAAATTTGACCACATCACTCCCGCCTATATAGACTCTCACTGGCTTCCGATAAAAGCAAGAACTCAATTCAAGTTCTATTATCTGCTGTTTAAGATAACCCATGGAACTGCCCCCTGTTACCTAAACAACCGCCTAAACCATTACCGCTCATCCAGATCAAGAAGAACTCAAAACCTATTCACCTTCCCACCTAATAATGGAACCCATCTTAAGAAACTATATGACAGCCTTCTAGGGACACAGGCAGCAAAAATTGACCCCACAATCACCAAACTAATGATCAATACAACAGACATCAAAGTGTTTCGAAAAGAAATCAAAACATTTCTATTCAGAAAACACGTCATTACCAACTAATATCCTCCCTTTATGCACAAGCTCTCCCTCGATAGAATAACACATTAATTCAATTCTTAGAACCTTTCCTATCATACATACTCTGATTCCTATATAAACATTTTCCACACTATCCAATAAATTTCTTACTTCATTATTAGGTAACTTCCAATCTATAAACCGTATATACTGATAATCTCCACTATATTCTGTTATCACTTGATTCCCTTGATATGTAATTCTCAAAATTGAATCCTCTACCACACCATGTAATGTACACGAATCACTGTTATGTAATTTATCTAGATAATCTATATTACGCAATTCTTTTGGTAATTCCAATAATTTGTATTCCGCCTTGAACAATATATAATGTATAATGTATTCGAAATTAATTTTCCTATGAACTGTTTTCCTACCTTCTTCTACTCTATGTTTATAACCTAACTAATTTATTTTTCTCAAGTACTTTAGCAAGAATGTGAGCCTTTGGGACAGTCAGGGAACTCTAAGTACTTTCTCTTCATCTTAATTAATCTTACTTATTGCATTTCTTCTGTTTATACTGTAAACCGCTTAGAACCTCACGGTACAGCGGTATATAAGAAATAAATTATTATTATTATTATTATATATATGACGATAATGGCTCATACATATAACATTCATAATGCATGAAGGAGGAGCCAGCTGAGGATCATAAGGACATAAGAATAGCGTTACTGGGTCAGACCAATGGATCGAGTGAATTATAGTGTTTAACTATTAAGGGGTAAATCTGTTTTTAAGTATTTGTACTAATTCCCTTATGGAATAGCCGGAAGTATTGATCTGTGAAGATCTTTATCTGCCAACATTTACTATGTTACATTAACTATGTTATATCTGGTGGAATAAGAAAACTGCAGAAAATATATTTGCTAGGAGTAAAATAGATTTACAATTATTCATGAACAGGATAGGTGATAAAGTTAATAAATTATTAGAAGGGGTGGGTAGTACAGTAGTCTCGGAAGTCCGTTAAGGTCTGAGTTGGATGATATAGCCTCTTTTCAATACCAATGGATGAAACAATCTAGAAAGGAGATAAACATTTGCTGTACAACTTTAGTTACGAGTATACAACAAAAGACACATTGTGGGAAACTGGAAAGGAGATGGAGAGCATCTAGTGACATTGGGGGAGGGGGGAGGGAAAGAAAAAAGAAATCACAAATGAAATTGAGTTATAGACATTTGTCTTTTGCGTTATAGACATTTGTCTGTTGAGAATCAGATAAATTAGTCTCATCACCTGAAAAGGGGGAATTCATATAATTATAGGGAGAGGGAAGATACACAGCACATCCTAATTCTAATTACTGGGGATCCATGGGCTAAAAGTTTGTTTTTTAATATATATATGCAGTTTTTAAAAGACAGTCAAAAGTAAATACATGTAAAACAATAATCTCCTAAATATTACTCATTCTCCATGCTGTTTGTCTGACTTGCATTCATAGCAGCAAGCTGAAATTCACAGCAGCATTGCATCTGACACGGTCCAATACCTTTTATTGAACCAGGCTGAGAATAATCCGAAGATGTACTTCATGAGCTGAGAATGCCCTTCTTCAGATGTCAGTGCATAGACAGACAAAATACGGGTTCATTGAAAATGGTTGCTCAAACCCTACCAGCTCTCTTGCTTTCTCTGTACCCATGTGCTTTATGTTTTGGGACGCAAAAGTGTTTTCAAGTTGTGTTGTAGTACATCCAGAGACAGAAAAATAAATTTTCTAGTAACTACCTTGGAGTCTCTAATACTTTTAAAAACACTTACAAAAGGATGTGTGATACATGGAATATTGCTATTCTTTGGGTTTAGAGGCCAGGTACTAGGGACCTGGATTGGCCACCGTGAGAACGGGCAACTGGGCTTGATGGACCATTGGTCTGACCCTGTAAGGCTATTCTTATGTTCTTACATGAGTTACATATAGGCCTCATTTTCATGAAGGTTACATGTGTCCAACATATGTTTCATTGGTACTTGTTAAAGGTATCACAAACTACAAAGGCTCCAGTTTTTCCAGTATGGTTATACGACATTTCTTACTGCCTTATGTCAAAGTAATTCTCTCAAGAATAGCTTTTAGCAGATAAAGAAGTAGCTCAACCCTTCTTCCTCCACTGCCTTCTCCCCCCCCCCCTCCCGGGGTGCCTCTTTCACTGACTGATCTGGCACAGTTTGAAAAGGAAAGCTGGCAAGAATCCCAGGGCCTGAGAACAGACCAAAAGTGAGGCCCCTTAGATGGTCAAGGCGAGGAGAGAATATCCAAAACTCTATCAAACACTTGGGACCTCAACATCTCAGAGACCCCTAGGTCACTTCCACCCAGCAAAGGGCCCTTAAAAAGGTAATGTCCCCCTAGGGATTTCCCTATTCTAAAGCAAACATATGTAAATGCCTTATATTTTCCTCCTTAAACCCAGCTGGCCTTCTTATACTGTTTCTCTTTAACGCTTCTCTTTTCAGGTCCTTGGGATCCCTGGGACGGGATATACACTCTGTCATAATGTTATAAAGAACAAAATTACAAAGCATATACATAAGCATGGATTAATGAAAGGGAAAGAAGTTGGATCTGGGGATGGGAGGAAGGGAGAAATGTTAGGCCTGTGTATAGAAGGCAGAGAGATGCCGCATCTTTCTTTTTTTTCTCCATTTCATTGTTCAGCATCAAGGGGGGAGGGAAGAAGAAAAACAGAAAAGAAAGGGAGTAAAATATTGGACCATTGAGACAGAGGAGAAGAGATGGAACCATGGAAGGGCAGGAGGGAAGAGAGCTGGAATAAGATGATGCTAGGGGATGGAAAGAAAGGGACAGGGAGTTATGGCCTGACCAGTGGAGAGAGAGAGGGGGATTCTGAAAGTGGTGAGCCATGTGGATGAGGTCAAAAGGGAGATGACAAGATGAGTGAGAGAGCAGTGAGTACAGTGGTAATGTGGAATAGATAGAAGGGAATAGGAGGCTGGGAAAGGAGTGAGATGGGAAATGGGAGAGGTTAGAGACAGAAAAGATGGAGAATTGAGAGGTAGCTGAACATTTAAAAAGAAGAAGGGTGAGAAAGAAGGCAAGATTTGAATGGACAGAGGCAGAAAAGAAAAAGTTAAGAAAGCTGAAAGGAAAAAATCAACACATTGGAGACGAGCATAAGAAGGAAATGGAATGAGAGGAGAAAAAAAATGGACAGCAGACACTGGAAAGAGAATTAGTTGATGATAGAGAAAAAGCAGAAACTGGAACCAAGATGATGGAAAAACAAAACATCCAGACAACAAGGTAGAAAAAATTGTTGTTTTTTTAAATTTATTAACTGGAATATGTTAGCTTTGGGATATATGCATCACAATTATTGTTGTATTCAGTGGCGTAGTCATATACAGCTGATTTGGGGGAGGAACTGGAGCCCAAAATTAGTGGATGGGCACCAAAGTTTCTCCTGCCCGAGTACAATTTATAAATACTTGAGCTAGTGGGTATTCCCAAGCCCTGCCAACTGAAGACATTTTCCTCCAGTCTGGCAACTCAAAATCTCCAAGCTTTTTAGCCAATGGCAATATCCTCAAACTGCCTCTGCTTTCATGCATGCATGAAAGCCAAAGGCAAGGGGGGGCGGCAGAGAGGAGGGAACGCAGCAGCTCTGCAATATTGCTGCCAGCTGCAGAACTTGGGAAGTTGGAGGGGGGAGGAGGTGGGTTGGTGAGGCTTGGGGGATCGCTACTAGCTACAGCAGGGGAGATATTCATTTTGAGGGAGCCTAAGCTCAAAGTGGGAGGCCCAAAAAAGCAGTAATATTTACCCAGATTAAACGATCCTCCACGTGTGCTGCTGACAGCTGATTCAGCATCCCTGCTCTGATGAGGCTCACCTGTGAAGAGGCTCACCGTAACTGTAATAGAAAGTGAATGGGAGAACCAGGAGCGCGCATCCCTGCTCATCAGAATGGGGATGCGGAAGCCTGTGGCTGCTCCCACAGTCAGCGGTGCACGTGGAGGATCACTCAGTCAGGGTAAGTATTACTGCTTTTTTGGGTTCCTCTCCACAGTGTCCCTTTAATAAAGGTTTATTATTAGATACGTACATCTTTTACATTAGTGATTGCAAATTTGTGACCTGCTCAACCTTTTTTTTTTTGCTCATCAGCTAATGTTAGCGTTTGTGCGGCCCCAGAAAAAAAAAAAAATTTTCAGCCAATGCGGCCCAGGGAAGCTAGAAGGTTGGACACCCCTGCTGTAGATACAAAGCACCTTCAATCTGAACAGCTGTTCTTTGAACTGCACAGGAGAAAGTAATATTAATGGCAGAAGGAGTCGATTAGAAGTGCTCTTAGAAGCTAGGCCAAGCTACAGATAGGAGGGAAGGGAATGTATGGATCTAAATATATCAATCCAATTTATTTTGCTTTTCTAACAGCAGGTGAATTAGTGAGTTCTGCCCAGTTATCTCTAGAGGAGCGGGCTCCACAATGAGCTTCAGCAATCATCCTTGGTATAATAAAATTATATCAAGCTGAATCCTAGTGGCATAAAGAGAAGAACCTTTTCACCTTGGGCCTTTGCCAATCTCTTCAGTCATTCTAGGCAGGCTAAAAAAAAAAAAAAACCCACTTGCTAAACCAGGACTGTTTGAATCTTCATTAAACTATTACAAATGCCATCTAAATAATCTTCCACCGTATAGTAAAAAGAGTGCTCAGCACCTTAAAAATCTCACATTACATAGCAAGAGGATTCAGGAACCATCATTGCAAATCTTTTATTCCTGTGCCACATGACATCACCAGTGTTATAAATATAATAATATCATGTATCTGGTAGGTAGTCATTTGTTTGCACATCCACATGCCTGCCAGAACTCCATATTCTTCATCCTTTTTAAATATTCACCATTATGAGCCAATATTTATAAACCACTAGTTACAGCTCCCCTGGGCCTACAAACGGGATGGACTGAGCTTCTCTCCCGCTCCAACTTCTCTAAAAAGGTACGGGGAGAGTTCAGAGGGTGGGGGTGGGGTTTTGAGGTCCTCTGGTGGTAGTAATGAGTGGGCATCTCTCCTTCTGTTTCACTACCATGGGGGAGGGAGATTCGGCACAGCTGGAGGGAGGGGGCATCGCTCCTGCCAATTTTCTTTCGGGGGGGGGGGGGGAGGTCAGCATGGCAGGAGGAAGTGCCCGAAAAAAAAAAAAAAGGTTTCCTGCCCCAAACAATTGAGTAGCAGGAGGCTGCTTTTGGGTCTTCCCCTGCCTCTCAGCTGTTTGAGCTTTCCCTGCCAGCTCTTTACATGAGTGAGTCGCTCTCACAGCAATCATTGGATGGCAGAGTCAGGGATTACGACAAACATCCACGTGAATCATTTGCATGCAAACTTTTTAGTGCATCAATAGCTCTTTCTGAATTGGCTACAAAATTGGATTGGTGCAGACCCACATGGTCCTACTGATCCTCTTAGTGCATCTGAGTGAATGCACGTTCTCTGGCTGTTTCCTCATTTCCTGGTGTATTCTAGAGTGAGATTTGGTTTAAGAACTCTGAAAATAATTCTATAGATAAACCAAACATTTATCATTCTGATGAAAAGGAAATCTCATTTATATTAAACCCAAATTAAGTCTTAAGGGTCCTTTTACTACAAGGGGCATTTAATAATTTATCTACCTCAGTAGGAAAGAAAAGAGTTTTCAAAAAATTTTTGTTTACTTTTTCTTTTTTAATTCTTTATTGATTTTTAATCAAAAACAGTGTCATACAAATGAAAGAACAAAAGATATTTCACCTATTACACTATTATCTATACAGGTAACATAAATATCATTCAATAATTTCATTTTCTGCATATTTAATTTTTCAATATAGTCCCCATTAACTTCATCCACTTTTCCTGCAACGACCAACCCATTTGAAAAGAATTCTTCTGTTTAACCTTTAAACCAGGATGTCACAGCTTCCTTGACGTCTTCATTACTTGAAAACCACTATCCACAGAGAGATTTCTTCAAATCTCAAAACAGGAAATAATCTGAGGGAACCTGGGTCAGGACTGTAGCATGAATGGTTCAGCTGCTGAAATCCACATTCTTGGATGGCAGCATGTGATTGTCGTGACATGTACACCAACGCATTGTCATGAAGAAGTAGCACGCCTGCTCTGAGTTTTCCTCATCTTTTCTCCTTGATTGACTCCTGCAAAGTGATCATTGTGTTGGCATAGCTCCCCCATTTATGGTTGCCAGAAGACAGTTGCCATAACTTTGCCTGCAGATTTTTCTGTCTTGAACATTTTTAGTGTGGGGGATGACTTGTGTTTCTACTGCATTGACTCCATTTTGGACTCAAGATCTCTGTGTTAGACCCAAGTCTCATCCCCAGTCATCAAACAATGAAAAAAATTCACTTGGTCTTCACGGAGCATCTTCAAGTTCTCCTGACAGCACTGGAGTCTTGTGGCCTTCTGACATGTCATCAGCATTCTTGGACCCCATCTTGCGCTAACCTTGGACATGCCCAACTTTTCATGAATTATTTTACAAACTGTACCTGCCAAGATGCCTATTTCTGTCTGACAAAATTAAATCCTCAACTTTCTTGCACATTTCTGTGGAATTTGCTTCCATAGGCCGTCCAGTGTGATGGTCATCTTCAATGGACTCTCTACCCCACTTAAACTGCTTGCTCCAAAATTTTACTTTGTAGGATGATGGTGCAGACTCACCATAGACTGCAGTCATGCATTCATGGATCTCCTTTGACTTTTTCCCTTCTTTTGTGAGAAATTTTATCACTGAATGGTGTTCCAAATCTAGCAGTTTCTTTCTTGATTCGCATGAAGACTCTCCTGACATCCTGTTTCTTGGAATGATAGACTCGCAATGATCCTCAGCTGTGCTTGAGTAACCTCGAGACAAGCACAGACTTGTTTCAACATGCTTACTACTTTCTTTCATACTCAAGTAGATAAATTATTGAACACCCGTTGTAGGTTGTGGTATAAAGTGGCTTTAATGCCCTAATGCCATTTTTAGCACAGTAGCAAAATAGCCAATTTTTTCTTTTTGTTTCCATTTTTTTCCATCAATGGCCATGGACTAATATTACCATTAGCACTCAGATATTTAAAAAATTAGTGCAGGGGGGCGGAGCCTATGACATCAGAAAATGGCAGCATAAGTCCGTTGCTCTCCCTGCCTTTGTGCTATCAACGGTCGCTGTACTGTTCATCAGGTTTTTTGAGTGCTTCAAAATCGGGTGAAAAAACTGCAGAAGATGGCTTCGTCAAAATCAACTAAAAATGAAAGTATTTACTGGTCCCAGAGTAGGGGTAACAACAGTGGTAAGAGGATCAAACAAGATCTTCCCACCCCTATGAAGATTACTGCATTGAAAGAGAGGCCTGAGGGGCTAGGTATTATTGAGCCTATTATGGCTGAACTTGAAACAATTAAACAACTTATAAAAGAGAGTGCAGTTAACATAACTGTGCTGCAGGAAGAGGTGACTATTGCTATGGCCCAAATTGCAATTTGCAACAGCAGAACATCGGAGGTGGAGAAACGTGTGTTGCAGTTGGAAGATTCTGCTTTGGACTGGGGCTCATATAAACAGCACGTTGAGGCATTAAAGAAGGAAATTAAAATTCTAGGAAATTAAAATTCTGGGAAATTGATCTCGCCAGAACAATCTACGTGTCATGGGAATCCCTGAAATGCTGAGGGTGGAGATCTGATAAAGTTTATCAAGGATTTCATACCTAAAATTCTACAACTCAAATTTAAATCTACTTTCGAGGTGGAGAGAGCCCATAGGATTCCAGCAAAGAAAGAGGGGTATAATCGAGAATCCAGACCCATGATTGTGAAGGTGCTACACTACAATCAAGCGTTTGAAATTTTAGCAAGAGCACGCTAGTTAAGGGACATTAAATGGAACGGAGCAAGAATTTATATTATGCCGGATTTGGACAGGCAAACGGCCCAGAGGCGCAAAATTTGACAAAATATGGCTCCCTAAGAATTTGTGGAAAAAAATATGATTTGAAATGAATAGGATACTTATGTTTAGATATGATGTCACACTCTCTTTATGGGTGGGGGGAATTGTTTATTTTAAACTAATATATATCCCTTGCCTATGGTATGTTAATTGTTGAAAATTTGAAATATGTATTCTACTGACTAATTGTGTTATAGGAGAAAAGAGTTAGGGATGAATAGTATGCATGAAACAAGGCTGAAACATTGCTGAAACAAGGCTGCCCTGTGAACTTCTAAAAGCTAAGTTACTCAGCATTTCATATTCTGCTCTTTTCACTGGTTTTCAGCATTATATCTGCTTAATTTCTCTTCTCCTCCCTGTTTCTTACTAAAAAAAAAAATATATAAAAGCACAAAAAAATAAATCCTTCTCTTTCCTCTGTTAAATCTTATTTCCTCTTCCTGCATTTTTGTTTAAAATACTGTGTTTTAGGTGGTATAGAGCCTATATTTCTGGTGCCTGTGGCTCAGGGTGACTAAAGTAGGGAAAATCCTGTTATAAATCCTGTGTTTTAGGGTAGCACTGATAGAACCTGCATTTTTGTTTAAAATACTGTGTTTTAGGTGGTATAGAGCCTATATTTCTGGTGCCTGTGGCTCAGGGTGACTAAAGTAGGAAAAATCCTGTTATAAATCCTGGGTTTTAGGGTAGCACTGATAGAACCTGCATTTTTGTTTAAAATACTGTGTTTTAGGTGGTATAGAGCCTATATTTCTGGTCACTTCACAACCAATCAAGTCACTTCACAACCAATCAAGATGACCTTTATTCTATGCAATCACTGTGGTGCTTTAATTCCAAGACATACTATTTGGAGGCTTAAGGCTTGCCCCATCTGTCTTCAACTTGCCAGTTTTAAGGAGGAGCTCTGCAAACTTAAACAGGAATTGAATACAATTAAAGCAGCTTCCATCACTCCACAAAATCATACCAACTTACCACCTCTACCTCAAAGAATAAAACAGCCCAGGAATAAATGGGTCACAGTAGGCTCAGGAAGACTGCGACATGTAATACAGAAACATCCACTGTCACTAATATTACCTCTACAGAATTCCTTCGCTCCACTAGTGCACTGTGATACTCAGGAAAACAGAAGGGAGGAGGGACTGGAACCAATGAAGGAAACTCAAGAGAACAAGAGCACCCTAAGTACAAATAAAAAAGCCAAAAACAGAAAACTATTACTGTTGGGGGATTCCATCATCAGAGGCATTAACCTTGGAACACAGGGCGAGGAGACCAAAATAGTGAAATGTCTTCCAGGATCCTCAGCTACCAGGAGTTCCAGGCAAATACTGACTATAATTAAGGAAGAAACTAAGGATTTTAACACTGATGTTGTTATCCATCTGGGAACAAATGACCTGGCCAACAACTCCACACTTGCAGCACAGAAAGCTTTTCGGGAGCTTGGTGAGGGCGTGAAACCTTTTGTAAAGACTTTAGCTTTTTCTGAAATACTGCCTGCATATGGAAAAGGAGAGCAAAGAGTGAAAAACACAGAGGACTTTAATAGATGGCTCAGAGCCTGGTGTCATCACGAAGGCTTCAGGTACATAGGAGGATGGGGAAATACATGGAAGGACAAGAAGCTATATTGCACTGATGGGCTACATATTACTACAGCAGGAAAAAGAAACCTTGCAGAGAAATTTAGACAATATTTTTCTAGGCATTTAAACTAGAAGGTGGGGGTGGTGTATGTACGAAGGACAATTATAGAGACCACCCCCGGCAAAAGAAAAGATGTGATAGTAGTAAAGGCTGCAACATAAGCAATATCAGCAACTCATTTCTTAGTATTGCAACGGAAAGTGAAACGACACAAAAATCCATACAAAAAAGGAGATTATCGCTGAAAAATAGCTGGAAAGCGATGACCACAAATGCTCGCAGTCTAAGCAACAAAGTTCATGATCTGCAAGCCCTGATATTAGAGGCAGATCTAGATATTGTTGCTATCACAGAGACATGGTTCAGTGAATCACATGGATGGGATGCAAACATACCGGGATATAATCTTTTTAGGAAGGACAGAGATGGTCATAAAGCTGGAGGAGTAGCTCTCTATGTAAAGATCAATATCCAAGCGACCGAAATGCAAGGGACCTAGGGAGAGGAAGAAGCGATATGGATTGCTCTGAAAAGAGAAGATGGAACTTCTATCTTCGTGGGTGTAGTCTACAGACCTCCGACTCAATCGCAGCAAATTGATAAGGATCTGATTGTGGATATCCAAAAGTTTGGAAGGAAAGAGGAGGTTCTGCTGTTGGGAGATTTCAACCTGCCGGATGCGGACTGGAATGTTCCGTCTGCGGAATCGGAAAGAAGTAGGGAGATTGTGGATGCTCTGCTCAGACAAATGGTGACGGAACCCACAAGGGAAAAAGCGATATTGGATCTGGTCCTCACAAATGGAGAGAGTATATCTAATGTTCGAGTGGGTGCTCACCTGGGTAGTAGCGATCATCAAACGGTTTGGTTTGATATAACGGCTAAAGTGGAGAGCGGCCGCACGATACTTAAAGTCCTAGATTTCAAACGTACGGACTTTAATGCAATGGGAGAGTACCTGAAGAAAGAGCTGTTAGGATGGGAGGACATAAGAGAAGTGGAAAGACAGTGGTCTAAGCTGAAAGGAGCGATAAAAATGGCTACGGACCTTTATGTGAAGAAAATCAATAAAAACAAGAGAAAAAGGAAGCCGATATGGTTCTCCAACCTAGTGGCTGAGAAAATAAAGGCGAAAGAGTTGGCGTTCATGAAATATAAAAAAAACCCAAGAAGAGGAGAGCAGAAAGGACTACAGGGTGAAACTGAAAGAAGCCAAGAGAGAGATACGTTTGGCGAAGGCACAGGCGGAAGAACAAATGGCTAAAAATGTAAAAAAGGGAGATAAAAATTTTTTCAGATATATTAGTGAAAGGAGGAAGATAAAAAATGGAATTGCTAGGCTAAAAGATGCTGGGAACAAATATGTGGAGAGTGATGAGGAGAAAGCAAATGTGCTAAACAAATACTTCTGTTCTGTGTTCACAGAAGAAAATCCTGGAGAAGGACCGAGATTGTCTGGCAAAGTTACACGAGAAAATGGAGTAGATTCTGCGCCGTTCACGGAGAAGGGTGTTTATGAGCAACTTGAAAAACTGAAGGTGGACAAAGCGATGGGACCAGACGGGATCCATCCCAGGATACTAAGGGAGCTCAGAGAGGTTCTGGCGAGTCCTATTAAAGACTTGTTCAACAAATCTCTGGAGACGGGAGTGATTCCTGGGGATTGGAGGAGAGCGGATGTGGTCCCTATTCATAAAAGTGGTCACAGGGATGAAGCAGGAAACTACAGGCCGGTGAGCCTCACTTCAGTTGTTGGAAAAATAATGGAAGTGTTGCTGAAAGAAAGGATAGTGTATTTCCTTGAATCTAATGGGTTACAGGATCCGAGGCAACATGGCTTTACAAAAGGTAAATCGTGCCAAACGAACCTGATTGAATTTTTTGATTGGGTGACCAGAGAGCTGGATCGAGGACATATGCTAGATGTAATTTACTTGGATTTCAGCAAAGCCTTTGATACAGTTCCTCATAGGAGGCTGTTGAACAAACTTGAAGGGCTGAAGTTAGGACCCAAAGTGGTGAACTGGGTCAGAAACTGGCTGTCGGACAGACGCCAGAGGGTGGTGGTTAATGGAAGTCGCTCGAAGGAAGGAAAGGTGACTAGTGGAGTCCCTCAGGGTTCGGTGCTGGGGCCAGTCCTGTTCAATATGTATGTAAGTGACATTGCTGAAGGGTTAGAAGGAAAAGTGTGCCTTTTTGCAGATGATACCAAGATTTGTAACAGAGTAGACATCGAAGAGGGAGTGGAAAAGATGAAAAAGGATCTGCAAAAGTTAGAGGAATGGTCTAATGCCTGGCAACTAAAATTCAATGCAAAGAAATGCAGAGTAATGCATTTGGGGATTAATAATAGGAAGGAACCGTATATGCTGGGAGGAGAGAAGCTGATATGCACGGACGGGGAGAGGGACCTTGGGGTGATAGTGTCCGAAGATCTAAAGGCGAAAAAACAGTGTGACAAGGCAGTGGCTGCTGCCAGAAGGAATCTGGGCTGTATAAAGAGAGGCGTTGTCAGTAGAAGGAAGAAGGTGTTGATGCCCCTATACAGGTCATTGGTGAGGCCCCACTTGGAGTATTGTGTTCAGTTTTGGAGACTGTATCTGGCGAAAGACGTAAGAAGACTTGAGGCGGTCCAGAGGAGGGCGACGAAAATGATAGGAGGCTTGCTCCAGAAGACGTATGAGGAGAGACTGGAAGCCCTGAATATGTATACCCTAGAGGAAAGGAGAGACAGGGGAGATATGATTCAGACGTTCAAATACTTAAAGGGTATTAACGTAGAACAAAATCTTTTCCAGAGAAAGGAAAATGGTAAAACCAGAGGACATAATTTGAGGTTGAGGGGTGGTAGATTCAGGGGCAATGTTAGGAAATTCTACTTTACGGAGAGGGTGGTGGATGCCTGGAATGCGCTCCCGAGAGAGGTGGTGGAGAGTAAAACTGTGACTGAGTTCAAAGAAGCGTGGGATGAACACAGAAGATTTAGAATCAGAAAATAATATTAAATATTGAACTAGGCCAGTTACTGGGCAGATTGTACGGTCTGTGTCTGGCCGTTTGGTGGAGGATGGGCAGGGGAGGGCTTCAATGGCTGGGAGGGTGTAGATGGGCTGGAGTAAGTCTTAACAGAGATTTCGGCAGTTGGAACCCAAGCACAGTACCGGGTAAAGCTTTGGATTCTCGCCCAGAAATAGCTAAGAAAAAAAAAAAAAAAAATTTAAATTGAATCAGGTTGGGCAGACTGGATGGACCATTCGGGTCTTTATCTGCCGTCATCTACTATGTTACTATGTGTATGAATGAGTATGATGTTACACTCTCTGTATGAGGGGGGAAGGGTGGGGGTAGGTGTTTATTTTAGACATATATATATATATATATACCTTGCTTACGTTGGGAATTGTTATGTGGAAATATTTTGAAAAACGTATTCTACTGTCTAATTGTTTATATGAAAAAAAAAATTTTCAATAAAAAATATTTAAACTTAAAAAATTAGTGCAGTAGCACTTACAGACACCTAGTTTGTAGGTAATAAGGGCTCACTCAGTAATCCTGCACTAATTAGCTAGCATGCAGCATGTGAGCACACTAAAGGATTAGCGCTGGAACTTCTACTCACGACTCCCAGACGTGACTCCTCTACAATAAAATAAAAAATACTTTGTGGCATGAAGTTTACACATACAGAGATCAGAAAGGGGCCCTTTAAAAAGTGGGCTTAGTGCATCCTTACTTGGGTTATTCCCAAACACTAAGGCTATTTTTACTGATGGGGTAAAATGTCTGATTTTTTTCTATTTCCACTATTAATGGTCATGTGCTATTTTTCCCATCAGCAGAGACTACTAGCACATGAGTCCCTATTGCCACCCATTATGTAGGAGGTATGGGCTCACGCGCTAAGAATGCATTAATTGGTTAGCACATGGCAATGCTGCTACTCTAACCAATTAACACAGAATATACCCACTTTCCACCCCGCCCCCAGCACTAACAATGAAATCTAATTTTTTTAGCATCTGTGTAGTGCATGCACATGCAAAAATTACTGCAGGACACCTCCAGCGCACATAGAAACATAGAAAAAAGCAGCAGAAAAGGGCTATAGCCCACGAAGTCTGCCCATTCCAAGTATCCCCTCCCCTGAATTTACTCCCTTAAAGATCCCACGTGAGTATCCCATTTTCTCTTAAAATCCGTCACGCTGCTGGCCTTTATCACCTGGAGTGGGAGTCTGTTCCAATGATCCACTACTCTTTCGGTGAAGAAGTACTTCCTGGAGTCGCCATGAAACTTCCCTCCCCTGATCTTCAGTGGATGCCCTCTGGTGGTCGAGGGTCCCATGAGCCAGAAGATATCATCTTCTGACTCGATGCGTCCCGTGATGTACTTATATGTTTCAATCATATCTCCCCATTCTCTTCTTTCCTCAAGTGAGTACAGCCACAATTTTTTTTATCTTTCTTCATACGTAAGATCCTTGAGCCCCAAGACCATCCTGGTGGCCGTTCGTTGAACCGACTCGATCCTCAGCACGTCCTTTCGGTAGTGTGGTCTCCAAAACTGAACACAGTACTCCAAGTGAGGCCTCACCATGGCTCTGTACAGCGGCATCATAACTTCAGGTCTCCTGCTGACGAAACCTCTGTGGATACACCCCATCATTTGTCTTGCCCTGGAGGAAGCCTTCTCCACTTGATTGGCAACCTTCATGTCCTCACTAATGATCACCCCTAGGTCACGTTCCGCCGTGGTCCTAACCAAGGTCTCACCATTTAGTACACAAGTTCTACGCGGGTTTCTCTTACCCAGGTGCATTATCTTGCATTTTTTAGCATTGAAGCCTAGCTGCCAAGTAGTTGACCATTGTTCCAGCAACAGTAGGTCGTGTGTCATATTATCAGGTAATAAGCTTTTGCCTACTATGTTGCAAAGTTTGGCGGCGTCGGCAAACAGTGATACCCTTCCTCTAAGTCCTTGCGTCATATCTCTTATGAATAAGTTAAATAGAATCGGGCCCAGGACCGAGCCCTGCGGCACTCCACTGATCACGTCCGATGCTTCGGTAAGCCATATTTTGCTGTGGGGGCAAGAAAGAGAGAAGAGTAGATAATCGTCTCCTGACGTGGGCAGGAAGAGGGAGGGAGGATGTTGGTCACTTGTGGGGTGGTGGTATGGCCTTGAGCTACGTCTGGGGATGAGGGTGGGTACATGGCTGAAGGTTAACCTAGGGTGTCAGGCAATCTTGGGACAGACCTACTAAAAGGATCCCAAAATTTCCAGAGGAAGATTAAGCGCATTCCGTGATATGGCATTTTAAACTGCAGTATGTATGTTATTTTATGCATCACTTAGATTTTAAGCAGTTTATAAATTTTTAAAATAAATAAATTCTGCATCCTAGTAAAAGGACCCCTTAAAAATTAATGAGCTGTTTAATATAATGCTGGTTTACCCATAGAACTTAGTCAGGATTTTGTTTCAAATTATTCTTAAATTTACCCTCTTTCTTTACGGCATTTCAGTTTTTCTAATTGCACACGAATCAATTTTTTGATATGCATACATTTATTTTTGGCTTCCTATTAGGAAACAGGAAGATAATCAGTGGTAACAACCCTTAAGGGCAATTGTACAGCAGTCCAGCTTTTTCTGGGCCTTTAGTATTATTGACCAGTACTATATAAACAGCAATACCAATGCCTTTGGAAAATTCACTAATGCTGAAGTCTGTCTAGATCTGACCCAATTCAGCTGGCTTCCAAAAGGCTAGGCAGCCAGCGTGCTGGGGATGAAAGGGTGAAGTCCGTGCACGCTAGCAAAAGCAGCAACTGAAGCAGAGAGTAAAGACTGATCAGGGACTGGAGGAAAGAATAAACTCATTAAAGCAAAATGTGCAATGGTCAAACTGAGCCTTGTAGATCATAAACCAAGAAAAGTAAAATCAATGCGAGGTCCTTCGCAGGCAGGGAACAGAGGGGCTCACCAGACGGGAATAATGTGATAGGTTGATTTAGGATGAGCAAGGGCTCTGGCAGCTGCAACCTAGGTAATTAGGTGTGTCAGGAAGACAGATAAACAGCAGGCTGTGCTGGTCGATCATACAGGTACTGCAATAAGCGTGGGAGCTGCAGGAAGCTCTGTGTGCACCTGTGTCAGCAAAGCTTTAGTCATAGGTGCTTCTGAGGAGAAGATGAGTGACCCATTATGGATACATGTGTCGACAACTCTACCTATTTACAATGGGGATAATGATCCGCTGGTGGCAGTCAGCACTTTTTTTTTTTAAACACTAACCATGGCTGGCTAAATTAGCTCTGGATAGTCAATGCTGGGCTATGTGAAAAAGTCCAAAAGGAAATATGTCCTCTTAAAAGAAGACATGTGATAACCCCAACTTGTGGTCTTATGCAGGCCTCAGCTAAATCGACCAGGACTCACATAAGCTCCGGTGACTAGCAGTGGAAAAATTAGCCCCAGCACTGAATATTTGTGGCTAATTTTCCCACTGCTAGCCAGCAGAACTCATGAGAATCCTGGCTGATATTCAGCTGGGGGCTGTAAAAGACCACAAAGTCCTCTTATGAGGCCATGTCTCCTTTTGGACATCTTCAAATAGGTCATCCAAGTTTTTAATTTTTAGAAAAATATCCTCTTTTTCTTTTATGTATCGATGACCAACAGACCCACCCCACATAATGAGAGAAATCATCTCTGGCCTATTAGTCAGTCTGGCCACATGAGGGTGCTAAAGAGAGAGAAAGGAATTGCTGATCTCCTCTCTCTTTCCCTGCAGGTTGAATCTGTCAAAATGGAATTTTGTGTATGTAGCACAACTTTCATACATACCTTGTTTTCCCAAAAATAAGACCTACTGCGTGTTTTTGGGCACCAAATTAATATAAGGCAGTGTTTTATTTTCAGGTAAACACGGTATCTCAGAAGCCAGCCAAAGTTGTTGAGAGAGATTCCCTTTTCTGATAAGTACGCTTGGGCTCATACTCAGTCAAACTCAAATGTGGAAGTTTTTGAAAAAAAGATTGTTAGTCAGTATTTGATGTGTGTTAATTGACTAAAAGCCATTTACACATTTGCATGAATTATGTTGTTTCTTATTTTTACATTGTGTTGTTATTACAATGTATTTTAGATTGTAGATCGCCCTGAATGTTTCACCTAGGAAACTTGGATTAAATATTTCTTTAGCAAAGGTAGCAACCATTTTTTACTTTTGTATCCTCTTTTTTGTCTCTGCAAATGTGGTACCTACCACGAGTGTACCTACGGTTGGAAATGCTGATTAATATTTCAGTTCAACATCGTAGTAGATCACTGGAACAAGCTTCCAATGCAGGTGATCAAGGCCACCAGCGTGCTTGACTTTAAGAATAAATGGGACATCCACATGGGATCCCTACGAGGGTAGAGTTAAGGAACTAGGTCATTAGCACTCAGACTTAATGGGGTGGGTCAGAAGAGTGGGCAGACTTGATGGGCTATAGCCCTTTTCTGCCGTCATCTTTCTATGTTTCTATGTATGGCATCAGCATTACTTGTCCAGGACTGAGGAAGGGGGAGGGTCATATCCACCAAAAAGATATCACTCTTGCCAAGATTTAACTGGGCTCTGGTCTGCCTGCCTCCCTCCCTCTCCACCCCCACCCCCACCCCAGTTAGAATTATTTTTTTAAATGGCACCGATATTTGATGTTCTGTATTTTTGTACAGTTATTTCCTCTATTGGCTAAGTGTCTTAGAAAGAAAACATGCAAAGCTTGAAGAATGGTCTGAAATTTGGCAGCTAAAATTTAATGCTGGCTGGAGCATAGGAAACAGAGTGCTGGCTGGAGCATAGGAAGCAGAGAGTGGGGGTAAATGGACAATACTCGGACTGGAAGGGCGTCACCAGGGTGCCGCAGGGCTCGGTGCGTAGACCCGTGCTCTTCAACATCTTTATAAACTTTCTGGACATTGGTACAGCGAGTGAGGTGATTAAATTTGTGGACAATATAAAGTTATTCAGAGTAGTGAAGACACAGAGGGATTGCGAAGATCTGCAACGTGACATAATCAAGCTCGAGAAATGGGCATCAACATGGCAAATGAGGTTCAACGTGGATAAGTGTAAAGTGATGCATGTCGGTAAGAAAAATCTCATGCACGAATGCAGGATGTCCGGTGCGGTACTTGTAGAGACCTCCCAGGAAAGAGACTTGGGAGTTCTGATTGACAAGTCGATGAAGCCATCCATGTGTGCAGCGGCAGCGAAAAGGGCGAACAGAATGCTAGGAATGATAAAGAAGGGGATCACAAACAGATTGGAGAAGGTTATCATGCCACTGTACTGGGCCATGCATCTAGTACTGCATCTAGCACTGGTCGACTTACATGAAGAAGGACAAGGTACTACTCGAAAGGGTCCAGAGAAGAGCAACTAAAATGATTAAGGGGCTGGAGGAGTTGCCATACAGCAAGAGATTAGAGAAACTGGGCCTCTTCTCCCTTGAAAAGAAGAGACTGCGAGGGGACATGATCGAAACATTCAAAATACTGAAGGGAATAGACTTAGTAGATAAAGACAGGTTGTTCACCCTTTCCAAGGTAGGGAGAATGAGAGGGCACTCTCTAAAGTTGAAAGGGGATAGATTCCGTACAAACATAAGGAAGTTCTTCTTCACCCAGAGAGTGGTAGAAAACTGGAACACCCTTCCGGAGTCTGTTATAGGGGAAAACACCCTCCAGGGATTCAAGACAAAGTTGGACAAGTTCCTGCTAAACTGAATGTACGCAGGTGAGGCTGGACTCATTTAGAGCACTGGTCTTTTACCTAAGGGCCGCCCCGTGAGCGGACTGCTCGGCACGATGGACCACTGGTCTGACCTAGCAGCGGCAATTCTTATGTTCTTAATGCTAAGAAATGCAAGGTCATGCATTTAGGCTGCAAAAACCCAAAGGAACGGTACAGTTTAGGGGGTGAAGAACTTATGTGCACGACAGAAAAGCGGGATTTGGTTGTGATTGTATGTGATGATCTTAAGGTGGCCAAATAGGTTGAAAAGGTGACGGCGAAGGCTAGGATGCTAGGTTGATTAGGGAGATGTATGGCCAGTAGGAAAAAGGAGGTATTGATGCCCCTATTTAAGACTCTGGTGAGACCTCATTTAGAATATTGTGTACAATTCTGCAGGCCGCACCTTCAAAAAGATATAAAAAGGATGGAGTTGGTCCAGGAAGGCTACGGTTCATGGTATTCATCATAAGACATATGGGGACAGACTTAAAGATCTCAATATGTATACTTTGGAGGAAAGGCAGGAGAGGGGGAGATATGATAGAGACGTTTAAATACTTATATGACGTAAATGCATCAAGTCTCTTTCATTTGAAAGGAAGCTCTGGAAAGAGAGGGCACAGGATGGAAGTTAAGAGGTGATAGGCTCTGGAGTAATCTAAAGAAATACTTTTTTACAGAAAGGGTGGTAGATGCATAGGACAGTCTCCCGGTAGAGGTGGTGGAGACAGAGACTGTGCCTGAATTCAAGAAGGCATGGGATGGGCACTTGGGATCTCTTAGAGACAGGAAGAGATAATGGTTATTGCGGATGGGCAGACTGGATTGGCCATTCGGTCTTTATCTGCCATCATGTTTCTATGCTTTGGTCATGGTCAAAATGGCTTTTTCAGAATCAAAATGCAGTATACTTACAGTGATCTTGTTGTCCACAGGTCTGGGATAAACTCCAGTGTTTGGAATTCTTCATCTACTCTGCCCCCTAGAGGTCGATATTGGCACTGTGACCTTCACCTACAATTCTAGTGAGAATTGGAGCTGGTTGAAGAAAGAGGTAGCAATATGCTATCCTGGTCACAGTTTGAAGGAAGCTTGAGAGAAACTTCACATATCTGCTGTACAGTTTTTGATGCAAAGGACCACAGAATGCAGTCTGTTTGGTGCTTCTACATTTTCACTACAAGAAGTTCCTGAGGGAATCTGCAGTGGAATGAAGACTATTCCTGCCCTAAGGGAGTAAACCTCTCACTTGATCCGTCTCTTAGGGAGAGAGAAGACTCTGATCCAAGTTCCATAAGTAATCATGCTCCACACATACCATGGCTTAGGAGTGAGATTCATTATTATCATGATATGCACAAAACTAACCCTTTTGGAGACATTGCTCCTGAAAGAATCCATACTAGGGTTTGCAAGATGTTTGTGAAAATTAGACCTAGTATTGAATGACCCTTTGTTTTAGAGATGTACCAGAGGCAAGGAGGGGGCCACATTTCCATCCTAAAATTTTCCACAAGTTTTATGACCTTTTGCAAAAGGCTCATATTTCCTGCAACTGGAAAAGTCATTGATTTTCTCATTACGACTTTGCACATTTTTGAGGCAATTAACGCAGAATCCATCAAGAAGGAAAAGCTGTAGTGAATCTGAGCCTCACCGTAAATCAGAACACTTTGCTCAGTCTGCATCAGCTGCTTTCAGAATTAGCTTGGTAATTAAACTCATATCTTCTGCAGCCTCAGTCAGTTCTGAACGACATCCTGAGGGGACACCTGCCAACTTTTGGATTTCCCACAATGGTACAATAAATTAGAAAAGGGGGGAGTGCAACTGTGGAATCTGATTACAGCTCAAGAAGGGTAGGTCCTTAAAAAAAAAAAAAAAAAAAAGAGGTCAAAGTAGATTCATGGTGAGAGCTTTCCCTGATAAAGAAAATGGTTTGTAGCACCAGGACTGGCCCAAGGGTATCCGACACTCTAGGCCAGGGGTAGGCATTTCCAGTCCTCAAGAGCCACAGGCAAGTTAGGTTTTTGGGATATCCACAATGAATGTGCATAAGAAAGATAGAATGCCATGCACTCCCTCTTTGGTATACATCTGTCTCATGCACATTCATTGTGGATATCCTGAAAACCTGACCTGCCTGCCTGCCTACCCCTGCCCTAGGCTAATCTTCAGCCATGCACCCACCCTCATCCCTTTTCTCATGTGATTTAACAAGTTTGTGTCATCAGTACGTTATTATCTTACTAGTTATTCCCATCTGGTTCATAGACAACTCGGCGAAAGACAAAGGCACGCGCTGACAACTGAGCGCAAGACGGAGGCGCGCGCCAAAGAAAATTACAGTTTTTAGGGGCTCCGACGGGGGTTTTTGTTGGGGAGCCCCCCCCCTCAGTTTACTTAATAGATATCGCGCTGGCATTGTGGGGGGTTTGGGGGGTTATAACCCTCCACATTTTACTGTAAACTTAACTTTTTCCCTAAAAACAGGGAAAAAGTGAAGTTTTCAGTAAAATGTGGGGGGTTACAACCCCCCACAATGCCCCCTCAACGCGGCGCGATCTCTAACGCCCCCCCCCCCCGTCGGAGCCGTAAAAACAGTAATTTTGTGTGGAGCGCGCCTCCCCGCTGCGCTCAATTGTCTGCGCGCGCCTTTGTCCCGGCGCGCTTTTGACCTGACACCTTCCCATCTCCAGACTATTGATAAATATGTTAAAAAGCAGTCCCAGCACAGACTTCTGGGGAATCCCACTACTCATCCTTTTCTATTGAGAATATTGACCATTTAACCCTACTCTGTTTTCTATCTATAATAGGACATTACTTCCTATCCCCTGACTTACTGATTTCCAGAAAAGTCTTTCATGAGGTGCTTTGTCAAATGCCTTTTGAAAAACCAGATACAAGATATCGACCAGCTCGCCTTTATCCACATTTATTCACCCCCTTCGAAGAAATGTAGCAGACTGGTGTGGCAAGATTTACCTTGACTAAATCAATGCTGGTTTTCTCTCATTAATCCAGGCTTGTAATTTTATTCTTTATAATAGTCTTTACCATTTTTCCAGGCCCTGATGTCAGACTCATCGGTCTATAATTTCTAAATGGAAGGTGACTGGTAAAGGCTCATCATTATTCTGAGACTTACATTTGTTAAGGCTTGACTTGAAGGTTTCCCCTTGTAGCTGAAGGGTCAGAGATTGGAGACATGAACCTAAGACATGGTTACAAGGAGGAGGCTTTACAGACATTAAATTTACTGGATGCTCCTTTTGTGCTACAGGTTTTCTGCTTCTCCCAGTTCCCTGGGGAGTGTCAGATGGCAGAAGGTTTACCTGAAGGACATCAGTATACCTGCCTAAATATGAGTTCCACCAGAGGTTTTTAATCTATTGGTAGACTAAAGTAGAATCACAGAGGATTGAGACAACACTCCTTACTGCTGAATTCTTTAGGTTGCTACATTCGTCTGAAACTGATCTACCTTCAAACATTACATTACATTACAGATTTCTATTCTGCTAATATCTTTCTAATACCTTTCGGTTCAAACAAATTCTAAAAACACATGGTAGAAAACCAAGAGTCCCATGAAGCATAACCAGCAGCAACATACAGTGGGAAACATTAGGGCCTAGGCAAATGAATATGGGATACAGGTTTAACAGCTCTTTATGACAGACATATACAGACACAATCCAACACAGTACAGTATAATCCTGTTATAACGGACTTCAAGGGACCTGGAAAACAGTCCGTTATATCCAGAGTTGCATTTTTCCGTAGTCTCTCGAGAGACTATGGAAGCTCATGGCAACCATTTCCTATGAGTTATCTGCACGGGGCAAGAGTGTAGGAAGATCGCTCCTGCCCCAAAAGCCCGCTAGACCACCAGGTAAGGTCCGGAATGCCAGTGGGGAGGCGGGGGTAGGTCAGAGCCGGCCAAGAAGTTATTCGCAGTTTTTCACACTTCGCGGTCCGGCTCTGCATCTAACCTCCGTGGATATGGAGGGAGAAGTTATTTTTTTTTTTAAATTAAGGGATCCTTTTACTAAGGCGCGTTAACTGATTTAGCGTGCGCTAATTGATTTAGCGCATGCTAAAGATTACGGCGCACTAAATGCTACGTGCCCATTATATTCTATGGGAACCTTAGCTGCTAAATCGATTAGCACACGCTAATCAGTTTGCGCGCCTTAGTAAAAGGACCCCCGAGTGTTTTGAAGTTTATTAAGTAATTGCTGTTTTAATGTAATTATTTGTTATAAATTATGGAATCTGCCTAGAAATGTTGATAGCACAGAATATACATTTTTCAAATAAATAGATAAAAATATAAAGGAAAAAATATATTTTTTATTGAACAATGTAGTTTATGATTAGCTTTCGAAGGTAATTCCTTCTAACTCAGATGTTTTTGTTTTCTACATATTACCTTGAAGAGTGGACTAACCATTTCACTCTAGATAATTCTAGAACTCTTGAGTTCTGTCCATGCAGGTTAGTTTATATACTGCTGGGGTTCCCCATAATCTGCAAACAAGGCCCAGAAATGATAGAAGTGGTAGCATTTTCACTATCACATCTCGGGCCAACAAAACACAAAAAGATACCTCGAAAGCTTTTATTTTTCTGCTTTTCAAATAAATGTAAAAATATAGATAGTAAGGGACTAATTCATCATGGTCTTTTCCCACACACACACAGAATGGGGGAATACATTGATGAACTAGGCCAGATGGTCCGATACATTATTATTCCCAAAGACATAGAAAGCAAAAATCTCTTAATGAATCAAGCTCCATACAAGACACAACACTCGATAAAAAAAAAAAACAAATCGTATATTCATGGGAAATATTTTTAAACTCCATGAGGGTAAATATTCAGCCTGCAATGGTCAGCATTTTTCTTCGCACCACTGACATTATGTCTTGATATTAAATGCCAGGCCATGTCCAGTCCCCGTCACTGAATTACTGAGTTTGTGTGGCCAGCTGACTGTTATACAGTTAAATGTGATATTCAAGCATTTTTCCCTGTCTGTCCCATCAGGCTCACAATCTATCTAATGTACCTGGGGCAATGGGGGGATTAAGTGACTTGCCCAGGGTCACAAGGAGCAGTGTGGATTTGAACTCACAACCCCAGGGTGCTGAGGCTGTAGCTTTAACCACTGCGCCACGTTCTCTACCTAAGCGAAACCAGATAAAGATCGGGCTGAGTTATTTCCAGTCTGATTTGTCCTAGGCAGTTAGATGCTGAATAAGTGCCAACTCCATTATAGCTTTAGCTGCTGGTGCTGATATTCAGCAGCACTAATCGGTTAAGTGCCACCAAATATCAGCTGATAGCCCTGCACAAGTGATTTAACTAGTCAGGAGCCTCCCCTAGCTGGCTAAATCACTTTAAATATTGACTCCCATTTTTTTTTCCAAGAACTTTAGGGGGAAATTCCAAAAATGGCACCCTACTGTTGCCTAAGTTAATTAACAAAAGCAGTTTGCAATGGCAAAAAATGGCACTGTTAAAGCAGCTAACGGCACCTAAATAATACACGCTGGAATTGCACCTTCGTAGGTGCTTTAGGCCGCCGAACGCCACAATGGTTAAGCCCGGAAGTGGTGTTAGGCAGACTAGCGATTCACGACAAAGATAGGCACTGGAAAAGTAGGCCTGGAAAACCCTTGCTTACATTTCTGGTGCCCATCTTTCATGGAGGCACAAATCTCTTTAGGGCACCTTTTTAGGTGTCCACCAATATTGGCGCCCTATATAGAATCCAGGCCTTAGTTCTTGCGAAGGGGTCTAGATCGGACATCACAGGAATATATAGGCTTCTGTATACCTTTGTAACAGATTCAGTACAGACAACAGTAATGTAAAATTCGTTATAGTACCCTTCTAGTAGGCCAAAATGTTATCCTTAGAGAAGTAGTTCTGTTTCAATATACAACTGCTTTACAAAACTGCCTGTCCTAGAACCAAAAAAAGAGAGAGCTAGCTTAGATTTGGTTCTTAGTGGAGCTCAGAAATATCTGCAAAAATGGCTAATGGGAGTTGGAGATGCATTTCAGTAATGACAGAGGTTCCAAGTTACCCAGTTCCAGGTTGGAGATTTTGGACCACCTCATCCTGATGCATTATGGAATTTATTTCAATGGGCAGGATCAGACACTGCACATTCCAGAATGCTTTAGGATGTAAGTTCAAAATGAAGACCACCCCAACTATCCAGTCTAGAACTGGAAACTGGCACCTCTATTTTTCAGAAAATTAGGTCCATTACTAGAGTTAGAAAAATAGGAGCTTTATGTATTTTATTTATGCATATTATTTAAAACCCTACACGGAGACAGCCCATCATACCTGAACAATCGCCTCATCCAAGCACCCAGTACCAGACACAGAAAAACGCACTCCCCATTCATACCCCCCCCCAATCAAAGAAGTAAAAAGAACAAAACTACACGACGGCCTCCTAGCCACTCAAGCCGCAAGACTGGACAACCAGATCTCCAACCTTCTGATGACCACCCCAGACTATAGGACATTCAGAAAAGAAATAAAAACCACACTTTTCAAGAAATTCCTGAAACAGCAATAACAACACGACCTCTAAATGCTCTTAAGATCTACAACTTACCTCTCTAGCTAATCATTGTAATTCTGTCTTTTTTAAATTAACCTTTTGTAATCCGCCTTGAACCGCAAGGTAATGGCGGAATAGAAATCCCCTAATGTAATGTAATGTAATGTAATGTATATAGGCGCAACATGAAAAAACACCCACATTTTTGTGTGTAACCTCCTACGAGTTGCTATGGCAATGAAAGCTAGTAGAGCTGCCTAAGGGGAGAGAAGCTGGAAGACTGATACAGTTGTGGATGTTATGAAAACATGCCCCTTAACTTGGGTCTTGGCAGGGGATGTGGGCAACCAAGGACCATGCTCTAAGTATCGCAGATGCTTTTATCCCATCCAAACCCCCCTCCCCATCATAAAAATGCCATCAATCATGTTTTCATAACGTCCATCCCAACAATGCTAACTCCCATTACCATAAGGGTTTTTAGGTGAATTCCCAGTGGTGATTACCGGTAAACAGGTTGAAAAGGCAACGGCAAAAGCAAGGTGCATATGGAGAGGTATAGCCAGTAGGAAAAAGGAGGTATTGATGCTCCCATATAAGACTCTTCTGAGGCCTCATTTAGAATATTGTATATAATTCTGGGGACCGCACTTTCAAAATGATTTTAAAAGGATGGAGTCGGTCCAGAGGAAAGCTACTAAAATGGTCAGTGGTCTTCGTATGGGGACAGATGATAGATATGTATGGGGATATGATAGAGATGTTTAAATTCCTAAGTGGCATAACTGCACATGAAGTGAGTCTCATTTGAAAGGAAACTCCAGAATGAGAAAGCATAGGATGAAGATAAGAGGTGATAGGTTACGGAGTAATCTAAGGAAATACTTTTTTACAGAAAGGGTGGTAGATGTGTGGAATACTCTCCCGGTAGAGGTGGTGGAGACAAAGACTGTCTGAATTTAAAAAAACAGACAAGTGGGATATCTTAGGAAGAGGAAGAGATAGTGAATGCTGCAGATGGGTAGACTGGATGGGCCATTTGGCCTTTACCTGTCATTACATTTTTATGTTTCTTTCAGTACCCTGAGATGTATACCAGCCAGTCCACGTGATTTATCACTCTAGCTTCTCAATTTGGCTCAGTACGTCTTCCATTTTCAATGAGATTTCTTTCAGTTTTTCCGCATCGTCACCCTTGAAAAACATTTCTGGTTTAGATATCTCTCTTACATCTTCTTCTGTAAAGACTGAAGCAAAAAATTCATTCAGTCTCTCTGCTATGCCCTCATCCTCCCTAAAGTGCCCCTTTTGCTCCTTGATGCATCAGTCCCATGGATTCCCTCACAGGCTTTCTGCTTTTTGATATACTTGAAAAAGTTGTTACTATGAGTTTCTCTTCATATTCTTTTTTAGACTTTTTTTTTAAATCAAAGCTTTGTATTGAACTTGCCAGTGCCTATGTTGCTTCTTATTTTCTTCATTTGGATCCTTTTTCCATTCTTTGAAGGATGTTCTTTTGGCTAAAATAGCCTCTTTCACTTCACCTTTTAACCATATTGTCACTTGTTTGCTCTTCTTTCCACCTTTGTTAATACACAGAATACTGATTTTAGCAAAGCCTTTGACAGTGTTCCACCCAGATGTCTAATAAATAAACTGAGTGCCCTTGGGATTGGTCCCAAAGTGATGGGCTGGGTTAAGAACTGGTTGAGTGGAAAGCAACAGAGGGTAGTGGTCAATGGAGATCACTCTGAGGAAAGGGATGTTACCAGTGGTGTGCCTAAAGGTTCTATTTTTGGACTTGTTCTTTTTAACATTTTTATAAATGATATTGATGAAGGGCTGTCGGGTAAGATTTGCCTCTTTGCAGATGATACCAAAATCTGCAATAGAGTAGACACACAGGATGGCGTGAATAACATAAAGAAAGACCTGGCGAAGCTTGAAGAATGGTCTGAAATTTGGCAGCTAACATTTAATGCTAAGAAATGCAAGGCCATGCAAAAACCCAAGGGAACGGTACATTTTAGGGGGTGAAGAACATTATGTGCACAACAGAAGAGCGTGACTTGGGTGTGATTGTGTGTGATGATCTTAAGGTGGCCAAACAGGTTGAAAAGGTGACGGCAAAACTAGAAGGATGCTAGGGTGCATAGGGAGAGGTATGGCCAGTAGGAAAAAGAAGGTATTGATGTCCCTGTATAAGATTTTGGTGAGACCTCATTTAGAATATTGTATACAATTCTGAAGGCCGCACCTTCTAAAAGATATAAAAAGGATGGAGTCAGTCCAGAGGAAGGCTACTAAAATGGTGCATGGTTTTCGTCATAAAATCTCAATCTGTATACTTTGGAGGAAAGGCGGGAGAGGGGAGATATGATAGAAACGTTGAAATACCTTTGTCATGTAAATGCGCATGAGTCGAATCTCTTTCATTTGAAAAGAAGCTCTGGAATAAGAGGGCATAGGATGAAGTTAAGAGGTGATAGGCTGAGGAGTAATCTAAGGAAATACTTTTTTCCAAAATGGGTAGTAGATGCATGGAACAGTCACCCGGAAGAGATAGTGGAGACAGACTGTCTGAATTCAAGAAAGCCTGGGATAGGCATGTGGGATCTCTTAGAAAGAGGAAGAGATAATGGTTACTGCATATGAGCAGACTGGATGGGCTATTTGGTTTTTATCTGCCATCATGTTTCTATCTGGTCTGGGCTTCTACAGTGGTATTTTTAAATAACTTCCATGCCTAATTTATTCTGACATTACAAAAACTACTCAAAATAGAAGGAAAGAGTTTTTAGCAATGTAAAAAGAAAGACTATGGGGAACTTATTAGCTTATCCATGCAAGTCTATGATATGCTATTTGGGTAATAAATATTTATTTTTTGCTCCTGATTAGCTTAGCTGAGAGTTTTTCTGGGCCTTAAGATGATCACCAGGGGGAATATTGTTAATAGTAGTTAGCTTACAAGAATCATGTTAGGCCTGTTCTTTACTTAATTGCCTTTTTGTCTGATTTAATTTGTAGCCTAAAGAGGAGTCAATTTGTTAACTCCGTGCTGAACACTGGCTCCCAATTAGCCAGCGCTGTGCCTTCAAGGCCCTGACAATTGCCCACAAGACAATTTATTCCTCCACCCCCTCCTACATAAAATCCAAGCTTCCCATCTACACCCCCACTCGCACCCTCCGCTCAAAATCAGAGATACGCCTATGCACCCCCCCCGGAAGGTCCCTCCTCACAGAAACTGCCCGCAAACGGTCCTACAGCCACTTCATTCCTCACCTCTGGAACCAACTCCCCCCTCAACTCAGACAACAGAACTCATTATTAACATTCCGCAAATTGATAAAGACCCTCCTCTTCAACTAAAGATCACCCTCTATCTTCTCCCCCCCCCTTAAACCCCCTCTCTCCTCTCTCCCCTGCCTATCCTCTCCCTAAATCTCAATATAGTCCTCTCCTAGTCCTTACACTGACAAACTGTATCTAAACTCATAGAACTGTTCTTAACCTAAACTACTTATATGTAAAGTCTACTCTTAATTTGCTTATTCTCCCTTTATTTAAATTCATCACATTCTTATAGTCCAAACATTTAAACATGTTGTACTTCTTATATGTCAAATTACTCTCCATTGTGTATGTTCACTTGTAGACCGTTCTGAGCTACTGGGAGGACGGGATAGAAATCTAAATAAATAAATAAATAAATAAATAAATCTTATGTTACTTGTCTATATAGAATGAAATTTTTGACACTTTTCTATAGACAAATGTATTACTTGTTCTTGTTATTTCAAATCTAATAAATAAAAATAACCAAAAGATGGATTTTTGTGCTTAAAACTTACCCCGTCTTCTTAACCGATTAGTGCGCACTCATATAACGCGTCTCCCTGCACATCTCGATGTGTTTTACGAGTCCCACTTTACAGTTCATGATTGGATTGGTCACACCCTGAGGCGGCAGAATTGTGAAACGCAGGCCACCGTTTTTGGTGTGCCGATCGTCAGTCTGAGGTAAGTTTAAAAGTTTATCTTGCTTTGACTACACTGAGGGCTCCTTTTACAAAGGTCGCTAGCGTTTTTAGCGCGCGCTATAGCATGTGCTACCCGAAAAACTACCGCCTGCTCAAGAGGAGGCTGTAGCGGCTAGTGCATGCTATTCTGCGCATTAAGGCCCTAACGCACCTTTGTAAAAGGAGCCCTGAGTTTCCCTTGTACCGCAGAGCTTTCGGTATCCCATGGGGGGGAAGGGTTTCTATGCCAATGAGGTTTTTGCCTGAACACCATGAGCCACTATTGTGGAGGTGAGAGGGTTAGTTTCTGAGGTTTTCTCCTCCCAGGGGTTTTATTTTTGGCTTGTGCTGTAGCTTTTTCTCCTTTATAGTGCAATGTCCATGTGAAAGTGTTACTCTTTAATGATATTGGAATTTCACTATATCTGTGTTATTTACTGACGCTGAAACGTGGATTGAAGACAAAGTTTTATTTTATTTTTCTTTCCAGCTTATGATTTATCTTTAATCTTATCTATTGTTTTGCCTTTTGTCTTTGTTTTGTTCTATTTCTATCATTTAAATTTCTCCAGAATTCTACTGTTCAACGGCTCCCCCTTCTGCTTCTATTCCTTTCTCTCCTCTCTTCTACCTTCCAAAGTATTTAGATCAATGCTGTCTTGTTAAAATGTTTATTTTATTTTTATTTTTCCTCTAACTCTACTTTTCACTTCTCTATTACCCTCCAGGTACTTTAGTTAGATTGTGAGCCTTCGGGACAGTAAGGGAATTTTTCAAGTACCTTTCTTATTTCTAATCTTAATGTATATTTTCTGTAAACCGCTTAGAACCTAACGGATGTAGCGGTATATAAGAAATAAATTACATTACATTACATTTAGACGAAAAACGGCTACATTGACATACAAGAGGAGCGAAGGAAGAGCCAATTGATTAGAGCAGTGAGGAACTGGCCCAGTGGGAGATGATAAAGGACAGTAGTACATGGAGTTCACTTTAGTACGGATCTGACCTTAGTCCAGATCCTATCAGCATTTTTCCAATATTACAGAAAGGCTACCAGGAAAAATGTTCCTTTTTGTGGACGATACCAAAATCTACAATAAGGATAGAAGGTGTCGAAAACAAGAAGAGAAATCAAGTGAAGCTTGAAGAATGGTCTAGAGCAGGGGTGTCCAACCTGTGGCCCAAGGGCCGCATGCGGCCCTGTGAAGTATTTTGTGCGGCCCCGGTCGAGGGCAATGCAGTGTTTTCCTCTGCTGCCCCTGGGTGTTTACTGTCTTGCCAGCTCCCTCCATTTTGTGCAGCCCCAGAAACATTTTTTGGGGCCAATTCAGCCCAGGGAAGCCAAAAGGTTGGACACCCCTGGTCTAGAGCTAAATTTTAATGCTAACAAAAAAAAAAATACAGGGTCAAGCATTTTCACTGGAAACCCCCAAGAAAGCAGTACAATAAGTTCTTTCTGGGGAATAAATAAAAGCATGAGGTGGGTGTGGTTGTATCTGATGATTATAAAGTAACCAAAACATGTAGAAAAGGTGGTGGCAAAAGCCAGAAAGATGTCTGAATGCACAGGAGAAGAATGATGGCCTGCAGGAAAAAGATGATACCAATGCTTCTTAATAAGTCGTGAGAACTCATTTGGAGCATTGCGTGCAGTTCTGAGGCAGCACCTTTAAAAGGATATAAACCAGAGTTGGTCCCAAAGGCAGCTGTTAAAATGGGGATATCAAAGAAGTTTATAAACTCACTAGAGGTATAGTGCAAGTTAATAGGAAACTGTTAACCCTTCCTAGTACTAGGACTAGCAGACTCTGCAAGAAACTAACAAAGCAAGACCAACAAACAGTGGGATGGGCAGCATATCATTTTGAAACATCCAACTAGACAGTTGCAAATTATGTATACTATCCATTTATCCATCTACGTATACATATACAGTGGTGCCTCACACAACGAACTTAATTCATTCCAGGAGCGAGTTTGTTATGCGAAAAGTTCGTTATGTGAAACGCGTTTTCCCATAACAATACATGTTAAAAAAAATAATTCGTTCTGTAGCATATAATATGCTAAGATGGCATAAAAAAAGATAAATTTACCCCACATTCACTCCTTCTAATTATTTCCCGTTTCATTTCAACAGAAATCACCTTCCTGCTTTTTTTAGAAGCCATGATATATAAAAAATATTGAGTTTATCTTAAAAGGACGACTGTATACAGTGAGAGAGGGCAGAGTCTCAGCGGCAAAAACTGGGACTTAACTTTTCTTTTTTTTTTTTCTAGCATCGGGGAAGCGGCGAGAGTAGCTCCGCCCCCCCCAACGCATCAGCAGTAGGCGCCGGGCCCCTCCATAAAAGGAGGCGAGCCGACGGTCCGCCACTGCACAGGGAGCCAGGCGAAGGGCTGTGAGAGAGGGCAGTTAAGCGCAGTGAGTAACGCAGCTCGGGCGACTTCGTTGTGTGAAACGAAGTTCGTTGTATGAATCAAGACATGAAGTTCATTGTGTGCAGCGTTCGCTGTGCGAGGCGTTCGTTATGCGAGGCACCACTGTACATACATATACAGCAGGGATCTCAAAGTCCCTCCTTGAGGGCCGCAATCCAGTCGGGTTTTCAGGATTTCCCCAATGAATATGCATTGAAAGCAGTGCATGCACATAGATCTCATGCATATTCATTGGGGAAATCCTGAAAACCCGACTGGATTGCGGCCCTCAAGGAGGGACTTTGAGACCCCTGATATACACATACACACACACATATATGTTACACAGTATATATAATATACATACACACAAGGGTTGATTCATAAAAGAGAATGACACGGGGACAGATTTTTCCCCGTCCCCGCAGAAACTCAATTTCCCTGTCCCATCCCTGCGAGTTTTGTCGCTGTCCCTTTTCCGTTAGGCTCTGCCTTAACTGCACAAATCTCGAACACTTATGATTTTAAAGTGTTTGAGGCGTGTGCAGATGAGGACGGAGCTTGCAGGAGTGGGGCAGGGACAGGAAAAGAACTTGCCCGGTCGGGCCGGGAAAATGAGTTCCCGCGGGGACGGGGAAAAATTTGGCCTCGTGTCATTCTCTAATTCATAAGTCATGGCAACTAACTTCTCTAGAAAATGCACCAAGACTGGAAATCTAATCCATACATTTGAACGTGTGTGACACGTATTTCTTAATGTTGCCACCAGATGAGAGATGAGCGGTTGGGGAGAAGCAAAAAGCGTGATATTTTAAGTCATCGCTTTATTATGCCATACAGTGTACAACACGAACAACAAAGTGCAGGCAGGGCAGATTAATTCATCGAGGGCTCCTAGGCACACAAGTGCACTGGGCCCCGTGCCCCGCCCCACCCTACCAGGCGCCCAGGCGGAAACAGGAAGCTGCGTCAGAGGGAAGCTTTGGGCAAGCAGGAATGCTTGCACAATTACAGTTCCTGTTGCCTTTCTTACCCGCGTTGCTTTCTTGTCTTACTTTCCGTCGATGGGGGGAGGGGGCGCGTTGCCGATCAGGGTGGGCCCTGCGTTGCCGATCGAGGCTGGAGGGGCCCATCACTGTTTAGAAAAAACAATGTTGATGCCCTCCTTCATCAGGCCCCCCTGACCATTTCGGGCCCTAGGCACGTGCCTACTTGGCCTATTGGTCCCTCCTTCATCAGGCCCCCCTGACCATTTCGGGCCCTAGGCACGTGCCTACTTGGCCTAGTGGTTAATCCTGCCCTGAGCGCAGGTACAAACTATTTAAGGTTTTTTTTTTTTTTTTTCAAGTTTTTATTAGGATTTTATATACCGCCTATCAAGATTATCTAAGCGGTTTTTACAATCAGGTACTCAAGCATTTTCCCTCTCTGTCCCGGTGGGCTCACAATCTATCTAACGTACCTGGGGCTATGGAGGATTAAGTGACTTGCCCAGGGTCACAAGGAGCAGCGCGGGGTTTGAACCCACAACCCCAGGGTGCTGAGGCTGTAGATCCAACCACTGCGCCACACACTCCTTAAGTGTTTAACATCCTTCAAAGAAGTCTCCCAGGTTGTCTTGTCATCCAGCAAATTCACAGAGCTGCAAGTCATTTCAACAGCACCACCTGCGCCGTGCAGTACGGGAGAAATGTCCAGAATTGTTGCATAATGCCACAATCCTATATGATAATGCTACAGCTCACACAGCAGACAGCTGTTTACAGCTTTGGGGATGGGAGACTACTTTGAAGGATGTTAACAATTGAATGTACTCACTCAAGCTGATTGTGTGCTTGGTTTATGTGAAAACAGCTAACATTTATTACTTGTTTGTTAATAAAGCAATGATTTCAAATGTCATGTATTTTGCTTCTCCCCTACCACCGGCCACTGCACTCATCTTTCACCTGGTGGCGACATTAAAAAGTACGTATCACACACTTTCAAATGTTTAGATTTTCAGTGTTGGTGCATTTCTAGAGAAATGAATTGCCATGACTTATGAATCAACCCTCGTGTGACAAAAATTTGAGGAGGAAGGCAACGCATTAACACAACAACATGTCTAACACAACGTCTTCACTCTGCGGAGAACAAAATATTGAGGAACTACGAGTCGACGTCGGGCAGGAAGGCAGTTACGCGAGCGCGGTGTGGGCAGTCTCGAAGCTTCAGAAGCTTGGTGTCGGCGCACTTTTGCATCGTTCATGCCGGGTTCCATGGATGACGTCGCCCACATGTGATAATATGCTGCCTGCTTGCCCGAGAATAAACCAACTTGCGCCCTACACTCAAGCCTAGAATACCTACTGGAAAGCATTAGGAAAAGAATGTTGTCAGTGATGGCCCCAATGTGGTGCAACTCCCTTCTGAGGGAATTAAGACGAGAAAAGGACATCAAAAAGTTCAAGAAAGGAATAAGGACGATACTCTTCACAGAATACTTTAGCAAATAAAGAAACAATTAGGGGGAATAGCAACATGGAGGAAACAGCAGGCTACTACCCACTTGGAACATGAAAGGGTGAACTCACAAATAATACAAAGAAAGATGAATACAGAAACATACAGAAACTATAATAATAATATATGTAATGCAGTGGTCTCAAACTTGTGGCCACGTGGGGCCCGCCAGGTACTATTTTGAGGCTCTCGGTATGTTTATCATAATCACAAAAGTAAAATAAAACAGTTTCTTGATCATGTCTCTTTAGCTATAAATGACAATATTATTAAGACAACCAAAAGGAAAGATTTATACACTATAAAGAGTTTTACCTCATGCAAAATTGTCATTTCTTTAATAAGACATTAACTATTTTTTTCTGAGGCACTCTAAGTACCTACAAATCCAAAATGTGGCCCTGCAAAGGGTTTAAGTTTGAGTCCACTGATGTAATGGAATATATAGTTAACTCATGTATTGTAACACCATTACTGAAGCTCATGGAAACCGCTCTGAATTGACTCCCCATATATATATATATATATATATATATATATATATACATACATAACTATATGTATACCTACATACACACACACAAGAAGGGGTGCTCAACAGTTCTCAGTCCAACCAATTAACTTCCTAAATTCTGAGTGTTATTTTACCACTGTAGATAAAAGGAGTGTTATCTTATTTTGTTAAGTACCAATTTGCAGAAAAAAATTCTAGGTTTTGACATTGTTTCAGATCATATATAGGGAAGGGTGGGTGCTGGGGAGCTGTGAACTATCTTCCATTGGTTTAGGTAAAAGGGGGAGTGCTGGGGAAGGGGTCCAGGGAGCAATCTTGTTTTACTTTGGGGGAGGAGTGTGATTTGTTGGGAAAAAGTAGCGATCTTGGACGGGGGAACAGAGAAGGGATACTGCTGGACAGGGGGAAGTAAAAGTAAGGGAGAAAGGCTACTGCTGGACAGGGCGAGCAGGGAAGGGATGCTGCTGGACTGGTGGGGGGAGGTAAAAGGAAGGGAGAATGGCTACTGCTGGACAGGGGAGAGGTAAAAGGAAGGGAGAAAGGCAACTGCTGGACAGGGGGAGCAGGGAAGGGATGCTGCTTGACAGGGGGGGAGGTAAAAGGAAGCGAGAAGGGCTACTGCTGGACAGGGGGAGCAGGGAATGGGGTGTTGCTGGACAGGGGGCAGGTAAAAGTAAGGGAGAAGGGCTACTGCTGGACAGGGGGAGCAGGGAATGGGGTGTCGCTGGACAGGGGGCAGGTAAAAGTAAGGGAGAAGGGTTACTTCTGGACAGGGGGAGCAGGGAAGGGGTGCTGCTGGACAGGGGGGAGGTAAAAGGAAGCGAGAAGGGCTACTGCTGGACAGGGGGAGCAGGGAATGGGGTGTTGCTGGACAGGGGGCAGGTAAAAGTAAGGGAGAAGGGCTACTGCTGGACAGGGGGAGCAGGGAAGGGGGTGTTGCTGGACAGGGGGCAGGTAAAAGTAAGGGAGAAGGGTTACTTCTGGACAGAGGGAGCAGGGAAGGGGTGCTGCTGGACAGGGGGGAGGTAAAAGGAAGCGAGAAGGGCTACTGCTGGACAGGGGGAGCAGGGAATGGGGTGTTGCTGGACAGGGGGCAGGTAAAAGTAAGGGAGAAGGGCTACTGCTAGACAGGGGGAGCAGGGAAGGGGGTGTTGCTGGACAGGGGGCAGGTAAAAGTAAGGGAGAAGGGTTACTTCTGGACAGAGGGAGCAGGGAAGGGGTGCTGCTGGACAGGGGGGAGGTAAAAGGAAGCGAGAAGGGCTACTGCTGGACAGGGGGAGCAGGGAATGGGGTGTCGCTGGACAGGGGGCAGGTAAAAGTAAGGGAGAAGGGCTACTGCTGGACAGGGGGAGCAGAGAATGGGGTGTTGCTGTACAGGGGGCAGGTAAAAGTAAGGGAGAAGGGCTACTTCTGGACAGAGGGAGCAGGGAAGGGGGTGTTGCTGTACAGGGGGCAGGTAAAAGTAAGGGAGAAGGGCTACTTCTGGACAGAGGGAGCAGGGAAGGGGTGCTGCTGGACAGGGGGGGAGAGACAGAAAGAAAGAAAGAAAGACAGACAGCGGGCAGGGAGAAAGACAGAACCACAGAAAGACACACATACAGGGGGCCAGGGAGAACTAAAGAAAGAAATGCCTAAGTCTACACATCTATTCTAGCACAGGGGTCTCAAAGTTCCTCTTTGAGGGCCGCAATCCAGTCAGGTTTTCAGGATTTCCCCAATGAATATGCATGAGATCTATGTGCATGCACTGCTTTCAATGCATATTCATTGGGGAAATCTTGAAAACCCGACTGTATTGCGGCCCTCAAGGAGGGACTTTGAGAACCCTAATGTAACGGGCTACAAAACTATTTAACTATAACATTCTGACTTTCCTCACTATCCATGTCATAATGTTCATTCCACAGTACAGAGTTTTCAGTAAAAAGCCATGCTTTCAACAGCTTATAAAAACCCAAGTAACTTTCCATCGATTGCAATTCAATTGGCACCTTATTCCACTAGGATGCATTTGGATATTTGACATTCTCCGAGAATGGTAGGAATTACTGGGGGAACTGTAATTGCCTAGCTTTGACAGCTGAGGGTGGGCTGATAAAATCCCCATAGGGGTTTCTGAGGTGTTCATAAGAGATGATCATCTGAGCCCTGCCAACAATGAATGGGGGTTGGGAATTGTAGCAGAGCTAGTAATGGAAGGCTAAGGAAAAGTTGCCAGGCTATATGGCAGTAGCATTTACAAACTGAAAGATCGCAAAGCAGAGGTGGTGCAATGTTTTGAAGGTAAAACACCTGGCCTAGGGAATTTAGTGAATACATTTTTGAGAACTGCTTGAGTTTAGCCATGCTGCCTGAGTAACAGTGCTGGAGAAAATCCCTGTGGTTCATTGATTTTCTTGTGACAGTCATGTTTGCTGGATGGAAGGGCTGGAATTACAAACAAACAAAAAAAAGCCTGGCATGGCTTTGAACTGTTTTTAAATCTGTCCAGCCTAGTTCTGTTGAGGAGAGTTTTCCTTTTATCATTCAGAGGCTTAGAAAAGTGAAGGGACACCTCTTTCTCTCCATGCTGTGCCTAGAGCCACAACTCCCAGCTCATGTGTGTCCATAGGTGATGGTCTAGATCAGTGGTGCCTAACCCTGTCCTGAAGGACCACCAGGCCAGTCGGGTTTTCAGGATAGCCCTAATGAATATGCATGGGGCTGATTTGCATGCCTGACATCTCCATTATATGCAGATCTCTCTTATGCATATTCATTAGGGCTATCCTGAAAACCCGACTGGCCTGGTGGTCCTCCAGGCCAGGGTTGGGAACCACTGGGCTAGATGTCAATCATTATATAGATATATACATACATTAGAGCAGGGGTCTCAAAGTCCCTCCCTGAGGGCCACAATCCAGTCGGGTTTCCAGGATTTCCCCAATGAATATGCACTGAAATCAGTGCATGCACATAGATCTCATGCATATTCATTGGGGAAATCCTGAAAACCCAACTGGATTGCGGCCCTCAAGGAGGGACTTTGAGACCCCTGCATTAGAGGGACATTTTCAATGGGACTTATAAGTCTAAGGTTGGACATCTTGGGAAGGATGTCCACAAACCCAGGAGAAAAAAAAATGTCCATTTTCAAAGCTGCCAGACGTCTATCTTTTATTTTTTTAAATGACCTATTTTGGTCCTTAGGACATCTACCTATTTTGGCCATTTTCAAAAATAAAAGCATCCAACTGAAAAACGCACAAAAGCAAGTTTTGTAGATGCATCCTTCTACCATGTCTGATCGCGGCAGAGAAATCCCCATCAGCTGAGCCAGTTTCGGGGATTCCTGCTGGCTCAGCTGAAGGGGATTTCCCCTGCCAGGATCAGCTGGAGCCCTACACCCCTCCCCCCAACATTCCCCTCATATCCCGCAACATTCCTACCCCCCCTCCTCCCATCACCCAACACCATGAGGCAAGGGGAGTCAGACCACTGGTGGAGTAAGAAGGGATCATGCCTTAATCCCTCCAGTGGTCATCAGGTCCCTTTGGGCAGCTTTGGGGCAACTAAAATAGGTCTAACTGTCGACGTCTTATGTTCCCTCTATAATTATCACTGCAGTATGTCCAGGTTTAAGCCCACCCGTAACACACCTCCCAACATACCCTTTTGAGCTCTGGAATGCACAGTAGCTTGGAAGTGTCCAGAAATTTGATTTTGATTATCGGCACTTGTGACGTCCCTGCTATTAGGGCATCCAAGTGCCGACTTGGGCAGGTTTTTGGATGTTTTAAGGTTTTGATTATGCCCCCCCATATTATATAGCTAGATATGTACTGTTTTTATGTATCCAAACAAATCATAGTACAGTGCTTTTAGGAACCCTTCTGTTGCCAGAGAGACACACATTTGTTCAAAGACCACAAGTTTAAAAAAAGTCTGTAGATTAAACTATAAAACTCAAACAAAAAAAAGAAGAACCAACAAAATCTGCAGTAAAAGGATCGAAGACAAAACAAAGCAAGGAGAACTGCAGTAACATGTACAATGAAACAGGCAAAGTTTATTAAAATAATTGCGGTTAAAAACAACACCTTAAAATTAAACTACGTATTAGCTGCTCTTCGACGTTCGTCTTCACACAGGCTTCAGCATACTTTTTGCGGTTCAATTTGACTCCTTTCCAACCTGGGACCCCTGAAGAAGGCATTTACTGAAACATGGGCCTGTTGGGCCCCGTGGTTTAATTTTAAGGTATTGTTTTTAATCGCAATTATTTTAATAAACTTTGCCTGTTTCATTGTACATGTTACTGCAGTTCTCCTTGCTTTGTTTTGAATAAACTATAAACCCATGGTGCTAAATTCAATATTAAAATTATTGCCATGGGTTAATAAAGGCTGCTGTATAAATATCTTAAAAACCCCACGATCTTACTTTCTTAAGAGCCAAATATCAAGCACATATGTCTGCAGAGCCTAGCAATAAAAAAATTCTAGTGCATATTCACATCAGATACGAGTACAGTACATTTCAAAGACTTATAAGAACCTGGTATACAAAAGGGTTCTCTTTTGTGTCTGAGAAAAATGTTATGTATCTGACATTTAGTTGCCATTAAACCATTTAAGTCATTCATATGCATTTAAATATGACCCACTGAGTGAAAAGCTACCAAAAGCAAGGTTACAAATAATGAAGATAAAAGGCTATAAAAGTTTGGAGAAGCAACTTTTTTTTTATTTTTCAATTATCGTTATTTATGCCACACAAAACACAAGAGCCATGACGCACGTTGTAATGAAGTGAGGAAAAGGAAAGAGCGAAGGGGTCCTTTTACCAAGGCATGCTAGCCGTTTTCAGCGTGTGCTGAATGCTAACACATCCTTAAACTATAACGGATGCGTTAGCATTTAGCGCACGCTGAAAATGGCTAGCGCGCCTTAGTAAAAGGACCCCAAGGTTTGTTATACAGTACAGTGGTACCTTGGATTATGAGCATAATCTGTTCCAGGAGCATGCTCGTAATCCAAAAGCGAGTTTCCCCATAGGAAATAATGGAAACTCGCTTTGATACGTTTCCCCCCTCCCCCCCACGAGAACCGGCATTGCTCCCCCCGAAGGCCCCCCCTGCGATCCGGCACCCCCCCCCCCGCCGCAATTGGGCACCCTCCCCCCACTGCGATGCTCAAGGCCCAGCAGAAGAAGAGGCCGATCTTCGGGCACCGGCACCAAGCACCGGACATGCCGGTGTCGGTGCCCAGATGACAGTAAGAAGCGGCGGGGGGGGTGCCCAATCGCATCTGGGGGGTGCCGGATCGTGTCGGGGGGGGGGTTGCCGGATCGCGGGGAAGGGTGCCGGATTGCGGGGGGGGGGGGGTCCTTGTAAATCGAGCCACGCTGGGTTTCCGAGGCACCGATTTTGCAAATGTTTTGCTCGTCTTGGAAAACACTCGCAAACCGGTGCACTCGTAAACCGAGGTACCACTGTATTTTTGTTAGGTTTTTATGCTAACAGTCTCTTTCAATCAATATCCCATTGAAGCTGTGGTTTTTGTTTTGGTCAAAAAAAAAAATCCTTCTTTTATTTCACTGTTGAAAGTTTTGTGCACTAAAGGGTCAGAAGAAAGGGATTATGCAATGTTTTCCCACAACTTTGATATTTTTCATGTTCTACAGCTTAAAAACTGCAGCTAACTAAACCGGGGTTAATTACTTTATTGATAAACATTTCTCATTTTAAACATGTAATTGGTCCACACTTGAGACTGACATTGGGCAGGATTAAGCAGTTGATATCCCTCTGTTGTTTATTTATTTAATTTATATACCTATTTATATCCTAAGTGGGTTTACATTCAGGTACTTTATCATATTTCCCTATCTGTCCCAACGGGCTCAAACTCTAGTGTACCTGGGGCAATGGGGAGTCACAAGGAGCAATGAGGGATTTGAACCCACAATCTCAGGATGCTGAGGCTGTAGCTCTATCACTGTCCCCCAAAGAGCTCAGAAAAGGTTACAGGCTAAACCAGAGGCAGGCAATTCCGGTCCTCGAGAGCTGGAGCCAGGTCAGGTTTTCAGGGTATTCAGGATATTTCAGGAAATGGATTTGCATGCACTGCCTCCTTGCGATGCAAATCTATCTCATGCATATTTACTGTGGATATGCTAAAAAGTGTAAGGTAATGCACCTGGGCAAGAGAAATCCGTGCAGAACTTACACACTAAATGGTGAAACCTTGGCTAGGACCACGGCGGAACATGATTTAGGGGTGATCATTCGTGATGACTTGAAAGCTGCCAATCAAGTGGAGAAGGTTTCCTCCAAGGTAAGGCAAATGATGGGTTGTATCCGTAGGGGTTTTGTCAGCAGGAGACCCGAAGTCATAATGTTGCTGTACAGGTCCATGTTAAGACCTCATTTGGAGTATTGTGTTCAATTCTGGAGACCACATTACCGGGAAGATGTGCTGCGAATTGAGTCAGTTCAGCGAATGGCCACCAGGATGGTCTTTAGGGCTCAGGGATCTCACGTATAAAGAAAGGCTAAATAAATTGCAACTGTACTCACTTGAGGAACGAAGAGAGAGGGGAGACATGATTGAGACTTTTAAGTATATCACGGGCCGTATCGAGGTGGAAGAAGATATCTTCTGTCTTAGAGGACCCTCAACCACCAGAGGGCATCCGCTGAAAATCATGGGAGGGAAGTTTCATGGTGATTCCAGAAAGTACTTCTTCACCGAAAGGGTGGTCGATCATTGGAACGAACTACCTCTGCAGGTGATTGAGGCCAACAGCGTGTCAGATTTTAAAAGAAAATGGAATTTTCACGTGGGATCTCTAGGGGAGTAAAGTCAAGGGGTGGGTCATTGGAGTGGGCAGACTTGATAAGCTATGGCCCTTTTCTGCCGTCATTTTCTATGTTTCTATGACACTGGTTCTGGTACCCAATATACATTTCTTTGTAGTCCATCCGTCAAGGGCAGGGGTTTAGGTGGAGAGGTATGTTTTTATTGCTTTTCTAAAGCTGAGGAGTCCTTCAAGGGATCTGATCTGCAGGGGCAGTCGATTCCAGAGGCTCGGTATGAAGGGGGAGTAGGATCGTCGGTTGACGGTTTGCAGTCGAAGGTATAAATAAGTCACATATCCCACTTTTGGTACCTTTCCACTCAGCAGGTTACAAATGAACACTGAGCTGCCTGAAAGTTCATTTACATCAGTGTGTTGCAAACTTTTTAAGCTGCTGGCACATTAATCTCAGGGTTACCGGCTGGAGGGCACCCAGAAAGGTGTGGATGTCGACACGATGATGTCGCATGCATGCGTGACGTTATCACGTCGATGTCCGTGGCCCTGAGCTCAGGTTCTATTACAGAATAGGATTCTACCACGCAGCCTTGGAAAGTGTAATTTTCAAATGTAATATATGCAGGTAACTTGAGTTTGAATATTGGCCTGCTCTGTGTAGTCTCTCAGTACATGTGTTGCTAAGTTTACAGTAAGATGCCTGTTAATACATACACTATGTTTTGTTTTTGGGTTTGTTTTTTTTTAATACTTTATTCATTTCATATCTTAAATCAAGTACAATAAATACAAATATCAATTTCACTTTCAAATACCCTTGACATCTTATAAATAACCCTTATAAAATATAATAATATCCCCCATCCTTATATAATTATGAAAAATATATTCTTCAATTATAATCAAAAAATACCCCCCCTCCCCTTATTTTCTTAAACTTTTTAATTCAGGGAAGAAGAATTTTTAATCTTTACAAAAATCCATCAATGGCCTCCACACATCCTTAAATTTGTTATAATTCCCTTTTTGGACAGCTAACGCCCTTTCCATTTTATATATATAAGAACATAACATAAGAACATAAGCAGTGCCTCTGCCGGGTCAGACCAGAGGTCCATCCCGCCCAGCAGTCCGCCCCCGCGGCGGCCCAACAGGTCATGACCTGCCTTAATCACCAGAAGGGGCCCCCTTGCCCCCTAGGTTTCTCATCGAAGTCCTATCTTCCCATCAATGCCCTAACCCTCCGGCCTTGCACCTGCACGACCTGGTGAGCTGTATATACTTATGCAACACCCCAGCACCTCCCTCAGTACCCCACGATCCCCTTTTCCCTCAGGAATCTGTCCAATCCCTGTTTGAATCCCTGTACTGTACTCTGCCGGATCACTTCCTCCGGGAGCGCATTCCATTTGTCCACGACCCTTTGGGTGAAGAAAAACTTCCTTGCATTTGATTTGAACCCATCTCCCTTCAGTTTCTCTGAGTGCCCCCTCGTACCTGTCGTCCCTTTTAGTCTGAAGAACCTGTCCCTGTCCACCCTCTCTATGCCCCTAAGTATTTTGAAGGTCTCTATCATATCCCCCCTGAGCCTCCTCTTTTCCAGAGAGAAGAGCCCCAGTTTATCCAGCCTCTCAGCATATGACAAACAGAATTCCACCAGAAACAATAATTAAGACCCTTCCAATTTTTCCAATTGTAAGTGATCTGTTGAATGGCAATCCCTGTTAAAATTAACAATAATTTGTTATTTACATGATATTTGTTTCTATGTTAATATATACACTTAGGTCAGTAAAATGCAGGAGTAGTATATCAAATCTTAAATAAACATAAACATAAGCAATTCCTGTTTTTGTTCCATCTTGGAATTTACACGTCTTTCAGTCTTCTTTTACCGTGTCCTGTTCCTTTGTAACTTGTTACCACTTGACAATTGAACAGAACATATTTACTCCTGTTTTAGGGTCTGTGTAAGTCTTATTTGTTCTCCATGGCCTATGCTGAGGGGGGCTGAGCGTGGAAAGGAAGAGATTTTTTCATCTTAGAACAGAAAATGAGAGGTATAGGAGTGAGTATTACTATCTTTTTTTTCTCTCTCTCTTTCCTATTTCCCACCCTGTTTTGTACACCACTTTGATTCACCTAACATAGGCCTCCTTTTATGAAGCTGCGTTAAGCTTTATTTTTTTTTTGTTGCCAGCTGCGCCGGTATTAGCTCAGACACTCACAGGAATTTTATGAGCTTTAACTGCCGCGGCCGGCAATAAAAAAGCCTAACACGGCTTCATAAAAGGGGGGTAGAAAAAACAAAAATATGGAACATTTACTGAAAGATGTCTGCATATAACCTTTGGAATTAGCTCCCATCTTTGCAGCAGTGGCGTAGTGAGGGAAGCTGATACCTGGCCTCCTCCGCCCCCCCCCCCCCTCCCAGCAATGTGGGATCTTTTAAATGCATTCTCTCTTCCCCCCCAAAAAAAATACTTTATCAAGTTTTTTATTCTTCCAGCAGGAGCAGAATCTCATGCCGACTTGAGCCTGCCCTCTGACATCACTTCCTGAGCCTGCAAACAGGAAGTGGCATCAGAGGGAGGTCTGGGACTGCCGTGAGCAGTGAGGAGGAGACTAGAAGAACTGAAGAGGAGCAATGCCAACAACCCTGCCAAGACAGTGCTCAGGGCACTCTGCCAAGGTGGCATCAGGGCACTTTACTTCCCTTACTACACCTCTGCTTTCCACCAGTAGCTCAAGGTGAGTTATATTCAAGTACAGCAGGTATTTCCCTAACCCCAGAGGGCTTACAATCTGTTTGTGCCTGAGGCAGGTGACTTGCCCAGAATCACAAGGAGCAGTTGGATTTAAACGTCGGTTTCCCTGCTCTAACCACTACAGTGTTCAGCCAATATACACAGGTTACCAATGCTTGCAAATAAGAATCAAGGATGACACACAGCACTTACTAAATCACACCCAGGCACATTTTAAACCGACACCTGTCAACATTCTTAACACTCATAGTAACACTCCACTAGAGAATGAAATACACAATTCTAGTAGACACACACTTTTGCTGGACATATAGCACTTTAGCTCCCACAGCACCGACTGGAGAATCATTCTTCATTAACTCCAGGATTAACTGTCAGGATTACATTTCTGACTTCTGGTATAAAGGTGCAGAGCAAAGGGAAAATGTAAAATGGAATACGCACGGACAGTGAGTGCGGAAATATGACTGATTAGAAAGGTTCCACATCAGAGGCAGACGGCACTGGGACAGCTGGGCAGAATAATGGAGGTTGCAAAGCAAACTAGACAGGTGTACAGAATAGATTCGGGAATAAAATAGATTTCCTCCCCTCACCTACTAGACAGGCCATTAAAGGCTCAAGAAATATATAAAAGCAGAAAAAGTCTCTGGAAATAATGAGTTAGTCTATAAAACTCATCAGCCTTTGTTCAGCCAGGCAGCGTCTGCCTTTGTTTTCCCCCCTCTTCAGAGCTTCAGAGTCGCTTGGTTTCTGCTGCCTCTTTCCCCTGTATCTCACTCTCTTCACTCTCTCTCTATTTCCTTTGTCTTGGTCTCTTTCTCTTTAGTTCTGTCTGTCTGTCTGTGATATATCAGCACTTTGCAGCTAAAGGCAGCTCTTGGACTCTCTTCCTCTATAATTACACCCATAAAGGTCTGTTTAGCAGGGATGCTGAGGATGGTGACCGAGATACCCAGGGACAAAGGATGAGAATTAATATTCATGGGGCAGTAGTGAAATGATACTGCCAGGAAATTAGACTCTCAGCATGATGCCAGTCTCCCCACTGCGCAGAAGAGCATAACCCATGAGTTTCTCAAACAAGAAAGGTGCAGCCTGTTAACAATACAAGCCCAATATGATGTGCCAGTCACTGGCTTGAGTCCAGGAAGAGATCCTGCCTTTCCCTGTAAGGTCTGGATTTTAACCGAGGAGTACAAAATATGAAATGTTTTTAAAACTAACCTTGATTGACCACAGTGGCCCAATGAAGCAGAATGGGATGACATATACTATGGAGGCAATTCAGGAAGTGGGTACCCTTTTCTAGATGCCCCAATGTGCAGCGAGAGACTATTCTATAGAATATCAGTGTAATCTGGCATTAACACACCTATCATTTACACACCTGCAGTTATACCAGCTACTGAGGGAATGGTCAGGGCCTTCAGGGGATTCACCCCACCCCCTATAGGCCCTGAGGGCACTAATCTGAATTTGATTGGTTAAGCAGGCAACAGGTAGATGCTGCTCAGCCAATCAAATTCAGATCAGTACTGTCAGGGCCTTCAGGGAGTTCGGAGAATCCACAACCCAAGAGTCCTGCTTTTTTTGTTTTGTTTATTTGTTTAATGCAGTTTGACTAGTTAAGCAGGCTGCCTGCTCAAACAAATCAAACTGCATCAAGTAAAAAGTAAACAAAACAAAAAAATAATGCAGGGCTGTAGAGCTAGGGATTCACTAAATCCCCTGAAAGCTCTCACCGCATGCCACTGCCATCTCATAAGTTGTGAATTTAGGGCCATATTCTACCATAACCAAAGGGCCATGGCGCCTAAAAAAGACTTAGTGCTGAGTAGAACGGCGCGTAACATGATTCTACAAGGTGCATGTAACTTTTATAGAATCATGTTTAACTTAGGTACACCCATTTAGCTTAGCTAAAACCAGGCTTAAACGCCTGCTCCTAAATTGTGCATGAATTCGGCGTATTCTGTTAACAATGCACCTAATTTTTAGGAATGTCTCTGATTTTACCTGGCCATGCCCCCTTTTCAAATTCACACAGGCTCAGTTGTGCACATAACTTTTAATTACTCCCACTTTGTATCAATTATGAGGTGTTAATTGCCAATTATCAGTGCCAATGAGGCTAATTAATCAATTAAGTTGTGCATGTACAACTTTAGGCACAATCTGATAGATTCACAAAGTAAACTGATCGTGTACTGATCGGTTTGCGACCCGATTTCCCTCTAGCCCTATTCACTTACCTCTCTGCCAACCATCCTCCGATCCGCACATGCAAATGAGGGGAACGGCATGCAAAGTAGGCAGGGACGTGATTCATTAACCAAAACTCTGCAACACTGACTGGGCTGGCCGATCAAAAACAAGCGACTGCTGAGGACTAGTCGCTGAAGCCCTTTCCGACTGCTCTGCCTTCTGCCGCCCTGCTCTCTGCCCTGTTAGCCCTGATCTCCTGCTGCCCCCACCCCCCCTCAAATATGGGCAGAAGGGATCCCAGGCCCTCCTGCCCACAGCGCACCCCCCCGAACCCCTGATCGGCCCCCCAAGCCCCCATATGGCCTCCCTAACCCCGCGACCCCCCAACTCAACTTACACGAAGTTGACCGGCCAACCTGGTCCCAAGCCCATCCGAATGGCGGGCCTAAGGCCTGATTGGGCCAGGCACCTATGGCCCCGCCCACAGGAGGGGCCTTAGGTGCCTGGGCCAACTGGAATTGGCCCAGTTGCCTTAGGCCCCTCCAGTGGGCAGGGCCTTGGGCACATAGGCTAGGTTGGCCCCATGTGCCTAAGGGGCCCACAGGAAGGGCCTAAGGCAACTGGGTCAATTACGGTTGGCCCAGGCGCCTAAGGCCCCTCCTGTGGGCAGGGCCTTATGTGCCTGGCCCAATCAGGCCCTAGGCCTGCCACTCGGAGGATGGCAGGCCTGCTGGCCAGCTGGACTTGGGACCCTTCCATTCGGCCAACTTCATTTAAGTTAGAGGGGTGCAGGGTTAGGGGGCCATTCAGGGGTTCAGGGGCGATTGGGGGTTCGGTCACAGGTGTGTGTGCCGTGAGCAGGAGGGTCTGGGATACCACCTGCCCATATTTGGGGGGGGGGACTCCCTCCTGCCAGTATTGTCCAAAACCCACCTAAAACCTACTGGACCCAATTGTACACACCACACTATTAGCCTTTATGTCTGCAGGTGTACAGTAGGAAATTGATGGATTTTGAAAGACTCACATTCTACCATAAGTATTGAAGTTGGAATGGAATTTGGGCCCAAGTTCCCATCTCTCTAGTTGACTACACTGCCCACTAGACTGTTCCAGGAACCTTCTTGCTGATCTATTAGGACTGGCCATAATATCTTAAGCTATCATACAGGCAGATATGAACTGTTTCATTCACATTTTGGGGGGTAGGAGGAAGTCAGTGGCCACTGGGGGAGTGTGGGAGGTCATGCCTTTAGCCCTCCAATGGTCATTTAGTCAGTCTGGGTACCTTTTGGCACTTATTCACTGTCTGGTATAGCGGTATATAAGAAATAAAATTATTATTATTATTAAAACAGGTCTAGCCCCAAACATTCAAATTGTGCCCTGGATGTTTTCTAAATTATTGCAGAAAAATATCCAAATCGTAAGCCTATCCAAACCATGCCTCTAACACCCCCCCCCCCCCCTTTGAGATTTAGATGCATTGCAGACAACCACCATAGAAATGCATCTAGTATATAGGTTTTGAAAAGAGTGACTTGGAAAGGTTTAATGAGAAAAAAACCATCCATCTGCCCCTTTATGCCACATTTTGGACATTTTTCTTTTTTGAACATGAGCCCCAAAGTTTAATAAAAGAAAGTCAATCTTATTTGACTGGAGAAAAAGCTAGCAGTCTATTTATTATTATTGTGTGAAATGGGAAAAAATGCAGTTAGAATGCTAATTTGTTGTCTCATGATCCATTGAAGCGGAACAGAAAAGCCTTACATCAGTCTTACAGGTGGCAATTTATCACTTACAGGTATTTGCTGGTTCCAGGTGCGAAATAAGAGTGACAGTGTTTCTTTAAAGAACGAGCACAATAAAGCAGGCGAGTAGACTAGTCTCTGATGAGAGGAAACAAAGTTGGCGTCCTCTTTAGTTTGCTGAATTTGGCATTTTTTTTTAGTACATAGGAATGAAGAAGGGATTAGGAGGAACAGTACTCAATGATGCATAGAAAATGTTTAAAGATTTGGGGTTACTGCAGTTTGGGGGCTGGCAAGAAATGATGCGATGCTGTTTACACACCACTGGAAGTAGATTTGGAGGCTCATTTTCAAAGCATATACAGTGGTACCTCGGTTTACGAGTGCACCGGTTTGCGAGTGTTTTGCAAGACGAGCAAAACATTTGCAAAATCAGTGCCTCGGAAACCGAGCATGGCTCGATTTACGAGCACCCCCCCCCCCCCCGGCAATCCGGCACCCCCCCTGCCTCGAACCGGCACCCCCCCCGCCACGATCCGACCCCCCGACACGATTGGGCACCCCCCAGACACGATCCCCCCGAAACAATTGGGCATCCCCCCGCCGCTTCTTACCCTCATCTGGGCACTCTTGAAGATCGGCCCTCGTCTGCTGGGCCTTGAGCATCTGAGCATACTCAAGGCCTGCGAGTTCACGTTCTGAACGTGAACGTGAACTCGCAGGCCTTGAGCATGCTCAGATGCTCAAGGCCCAGCAGACGAGGAGTCCAATCTTCTAGAGTGCCCAGATGAGGGTAAGAAGTGGCGGGGGGGTGCCCAATTGTGTCGGGGGGGATGTCGGATTGTGTTGGGGGGGTGCCCAATCGTGTCGGGTGGGGGGGTCAGATCGTGTCGGGGGGTGCCCAATCATGTCGGGGGGGGTCGGATCGCGGCGGGGGGTGCCGGATCGCAGGGGGGGGGGCTTTCGAGGGGAGCAATGCCGGTTCTCGGGGGGGGGGGGGGAACGCATCAAAGCGAGTTTTCATTATTTCCTATGGGGAAACTCGCTTTGATAAACAAGCATTTTGGATTACGAGCATGCTCCTGGAACGGATTATACTCATAATCCAAGGTACTACTGTAATAATAATAATAACTTTATTTTTCTATACTGCCACAATCTTGCAACTTCTAGGCGGTTCACAAAGAACAACTACTGTATAGAACTACTGTACAAAGTTACATATGCTCCCATGTCCTTTGAAAATAGAACTACAAAGCTACACACGTTCCATGTGCTTTGAAGCCTTTAATAGATGTTCTATAAAAATAAGCAAAGTTGGTGTTGTCTTTTGAGGTACAAGGGGCGTTCAATAATTTATCTACCCAAGTATGAAAGAAAATAGCAAGCATGCTGTGACTTGTCGCAAGGTTAACTCGCTTAGTGCGATTCTATCATTCCAAGAGACAGGATGTCAGGAGAGTCCTCATGCGAATCAAGTAAAACTGCTAGATCTGGAGCACCGTTCAGTGTTAAAATTTCTCACAAAGAAGGGGAAAAGACAAAGGAGATCCATGGACGCATAACTGCAGAATTTGCCCCATTATCTTACAGAGTAAAATTTTGGAGCAAGTAGTTTAAGTGGGTTAGAGAGTCCATTGAAGATGACCCTTGCACTGGACAGACAGTGGAAGCAACTTCTGCAGAAATGTGCAAGAAAGTCGAGGATTTAATTTTGTCAGACAGACAAATTTAGGTTTACTGAATAGCTGAAGAAATGGGCATCTCGGCAGGTACAATTTGGAAAATAATTCATGAAAAGTTAGGTTCCAAGAATGCCGATGCCTTGTCAGAAGCCACGAGGCTCCAGTGCTGTCAGGAGAACTTGGAGATGCTCCATGAAGACCGAGTAAATTTATTTCATTGTTTGATGACTGGAGATGAGACTTGGGTCTATCACAGAGATCCTAAGTCCAAAATGGAGTCAATGCAGTAGAAACACAAGTCATCCCCCCACCCTAAAAAAAAGTTCAAGTCAGAAAAATCTGCAGGCAAAGTCATGGCAACTGTCTTCTGGGATGATGGACTTTTGCTTCTGAAGTTCATGCCACACAAGATAACCATAATTGGGGAGAGTTGTGCCAATACAATGATCAATCAAGGAGAAAAGATGAAGAAAACTCAAAGCAGGCGTGTTGCTTCTTTATGACAATATGCCGGTGCACATGTCACAATAATCACAGGCTGCCATCCAGGAATGTGGGTTTCAGCAGCTGAACCATCTACCCTACAGTCCTGACCTGGCTCCCTCAGATTATTTCCTGTTGCAAGTTTTGAAGAAATCTCTCCGTGGACAGTGGTTTTCAAGTGATGAAGATGCCAAGGAAGCTGTAAAATCCTGGTTTGAAGGTCAAACAGAATTCTTTTCAAAGGGGTTAAAATCATTGCAGGAAAAGTGGATAAGTGTATGGAGCTATCAGGGGACTCTAATAATTTATCTACCCCTATAGGAAAGAAAAGAGTTTTCAAACAATTTTTGTTTTATTTTTCAATAAATGTCCCTCATATTAAGATGGAAGTTTGGTATGTATACTGAAATATCAACCACAAGATGATGGGAGAAAGTTTAAGACATTTTTCTCTTTTTTTTTCTCTTTTAATTTGATCAGCAGAGATGTGCATTCATTTCTGTACAAATAACAACAAATAAAGCAATTTTTGATTTGTATACCTTTAAATCAGGGATCTCAAAGTCCCTCCTTGAGGGTCGCAATCCAGTCGGGTTTTCAGGATTTCCCCAATGAATATGCATTGAAAGCAGTGCATGCACATAGATCTCATGCATATTCATTGGGGAAATCCTGAAAACCCGACTGGATTGCGGCCCTCAAAGAGAGACTTTGAGACCTATGCTTTAAATAAATGGACAGAACAAGGGTCCCAACTTTACAGAGAATTAATTCATATTCAGCCTCCATTCTGGTCTATGGGGGTCATGAGAAGTGTGCTTATTTTTATTTGGATCTGTGAGACTCACTGGGGAATAAATTCATGATACTTGGAAGTGAAGGTCAGAGACCTGCAGCAGAAGCCATAGACATTAACGCAGTTAGGCTACCAGCCCAGTCAGTAGTCATCCCCTGAGCAGCAATAAGATGAGCAGATGGGCTCCTCCAGGGGCTTATCTGCTAGTCAGTATTCAGTTGGCTGCAGTCAGTGTTTAAGTACTGCCCATTGCCAGCTAAATTAGCCCTGGTCACTCAATGCCAAGCCATATCTGGGCATCAGCACTGAATATTTGGAGCTATTCAGGCATGTCCTGGCTACTGGCCCATATGCCAGACCCCGCTGAATATTGGCCAGGACCTAAAAAAGAGAATATCGGGTTCTTCCCCACCCCCAATTCCAATCCCTCCTCCTGGCTGTTCCCTAACAAGGCATGGGCCCCTCCCAGAACAATCTTACTTTAGGAAGGTACCGACTTCAGAAGAAAAGGACTGAAAATTTTTAGGCTTAGAGACAGAGAGCACACACAGGGCTCAGGCACAGAGTCTGCATTTTTCTTTATCACTCCTTTTTTTTAATATCATTTTTATTAAGGAGTCAACAGGGGAAACAAGCATGGTACAAGGATGAAATAGGCAAACAAAGGCAACAATGGAAAGAAGCATAACATCCATCAACAAGAGTACATAGGAAGCCAGTAAGACACGTGACTGTCCAGGAGCAAGAACAGCCCACTTCCCTCATCGGCCCCCCAAATTTTTTTGTTAATATAACATGCCCAGCCCCAAGAATCCCCTACTCTAGCGGCAACAAACACACCAGGCAACACAAACCATCCAAATCATCAAACAAACTCCACACACACTCTCCATTCAAACACCCCCCTCCTGTCCCCCCCCCCACAAGTCTGAAGACCAGAGGTAACCGTAGGATCATCTTCTACATGGCCAAGTAGGCCAGCACCTCAGGTTTGGCGGAGCGTTTATGATGGCAAAGTTCAAAACGTGCCAACTCGATCATCTGATTGATCCAACAATCCAAGGGGATAGATCCTTCCTGAGTCCAATATTGTAAGATTGTTCTTTTAACCGTCAGCAAAGTCAGGTAAATAAAGCGCCGCTGTGGCACAGTGAGGCCTTGCTCTTCCAGCAAGGTCTGATCGCCGAGTTTATCACTCCTAAACTATGGAACGATTTGCCTCCTTGCATCTACTCAGAAATATCATTTCTGGCCCTTCGTATTTGATAAGGTTGGCTCTAGCTCGTCACTTAAAGCTTTTCAAATGGTCCGCCAGTACATTTGCCCATTTTAACCTTATACGGTACCTTAGGACCCCTGAAGACGACGATATAGTTGAAACACGGCCCGTGTCATGTCCATACATTCAAAGTCAATGTGAATTTTGGAGACTGCATATGCACTTATATCTAAATATTAACTCAATAAATCCTGGCACTACGAACATCAGCTCTGCAGTTTTTTTCTTCCTTTGTTTTTGGTTGGCCCTGTTAAAAGCCCCACTTAATTAGGCTTGCATTTGATTCCACAAACACCTAACTCTCTCCCTACTAGTTCACCTTTTCTGATTTTGACCCTGAAGGAGGTTAGATGGAAGAGACAGACTTGTGATGTTCTTTCTTGGATGAATGTTTGTTGTGAATGATTGTTCTGTCCTATCTTTTTTTTTTTCTCAAAACTTTATTCATTTTAAAACTCACAATAAGTGTAACATAGAATACAATCATTTTATACTTTAACAACACTTAGGGGTCCTTTTATTAAGGCGCAGTAGGGGTTTAATGCGTGGAATATCGCGCGTTAAACCGCATGCCGTGCTAGTTCCTAACGCCTCCATTGACCAGGCGTTAGTTTTTTTGCTTGCCACGGAGGTTAGTGCGTGATGAAATGTCCGACGCGCTAACCCCGTTAAGCACAGCTTGATAAAAGGAGTCCATAATATATCAAAGGGACCGCGAAGCGGCGGCGCCGACGACTCCGCCCACTATCCACCACCGGTAGTTCAGCCTCCTTTAAATTTCCCTGCTTTGCGGCGCACGCCAAAGGAGCGCACCTAAGAAGCAGGTCCTGCTCCTTTATGCGCTCCTTCATGCAGCTCCTTTATGCTTCATTTCACTCTCTCAATAAAGTCTCCACTATCAACATATTTCTCCTTACTCCTATTCTACTTATAACTCTACTCTTAAAATTTAACCTCTCTACCTTTCTTCTACTACCACACACCACACTACAACATTCTCTCTCTATCTCTCAATCTACTAACAATAAAATAATGTCTTCAATTACTACTATTTGGGGCCGCCGACCTCTTAAGAAAATCCCCCATCCTACTGAAATACGGACCAGATCGTACACCATCATCCCAATTTGTTCCTCTTCTACCTCTCTTAATATCCCACCTCGTTCTCTTTCTAAACTAAACATTGGTTTAGTGAACGTAAGATCCCTAAAAAATAAACATCACCTCATTTATGATACTATCATCCAACACAAACTACAAATCCTATGCCTCACTGAAATCTGGTTAGCTCAAGGAGAAGAAGCATATTTAACCCAAGCATGTCCCCCCAATTTCAAGACTATCTTTCAACCTCGCTTGAATAAAAAAGGTGGTGGAATAGCTGTTATTTACCATATCTCCATTCCCCTCCAGCCTAATTCTTCTAACTTCTCTGCCACCTCCCCTGTTGAAATTCTTCCATTTTCCATTAAACTCAACCATACATTTAATTTTCTTCTAATCTATCTTCCCCCTCCAGTCAACAAGACCTCTCTCTCAACTCTTATCTCTACTATTTCAGAATTTAATATTAATTATCCAGACTCCATTATTCTCGGAGACTTCAACATTCATTTTAACCTGCCCAGCCATCACAATACTTCTGAACTCCTAACACTGATTTCTGACCTTTCTTTAACTCCTCTTTTCTCCTTGCCTACCCACACAGCAGGCAACACAATAGATATGATTTTCAGTCCCATATCTACTTTCCACTTATTTCAAAACATCCAATTCCATCCTGTACCATGGTCGGATCATCTACTCATTAATTGGCAATTAGATTTTCCTTCAACCTCAAGAATTATTCAAAATCAAAATAAAAAAGATACATACACTATCCGTAATACTAATAAAATCACTCTTACATCCATTCAGAACCATTTCAATCTAAACCTTACTGACTTTTCTACTCGCTCCCTTGACAATCAAACCTCCAGCTGGTATACTTCCACAAAATCCCTACTAGATTCCCTAGCACCCCAACAAGAAAAAAAGAAATGTAATCCAAACTTAACTCATAAAAAACAACCCTGGTATAATGAAAAACTTACTATTTTACGTAGACAACTTCGCTCTATAGAAAATAAATGGCGAAAAACCAACCTTCCTAATTTCCTATTGCTTCATAGAGAAAAATCCTCCTACTATAAAAAAGCAATTCAACAAGCAAAAAAGGAATACTATGCCAAACTTATTATTTCTACTCACAATTCTTCAACACTTTTCAGTCTTGCCCAATCTTTATCAAAATATTCTACTAAAAAACTTCCCATAACTACCACTCCCACTGCATCGGATTTAATAAACTTCTTCGACAATAAAATCAAGAATATCCGAACACATTTTGGAACACTTCCATCCTCTTCCCCCCTCCATATCACCAATGACTCTACTACTCTATCATTCAGTACCTTTTCTACATTCACAATGCCCACATTAGCAAACTTACAACTAATATTGAACTCTCTCAATACTGCTAACACTCCCCTTGAAAGCATTCCTCCTCTTCTCTTGAAAAAATTATTTTCTTTTTTTGGTCCATATCTCTGGGAAATGATATCTAAATCATTTTCCAACTGTTCTGTCCCATTGATATGGAAAACTGCTCTTGTTTTCCCAAAAATTAAACATCACAATCTTGATCCCTCTCTCCCAACAAACTACCGTCCAATTGCAAATCTTCCTTTAATATCTAAACTAACTGAAAAAATCATACACACACAACTGTCAGAATTCATTGAAAAAACCTTTGTTTTACATCCCTGTCAAACAGGTTTCCGCTCATCACATTCAACAGAACTATCTCTGCTAGGCCTTATTTCAACCATACACTACTTTCATGACCACCAAAAATCTGTCCTTCTTATCTCACTTGACCTATCTGCAGCTTTTGACACCATTGACCATTCGCTTCTCTTAAACAGACTTAAAGAGTGCAGTATCACAGGAACGGCACTATCTTGGTTTTCATCTTACTTTCAAGAACGCAGCTTCAAAGTCTTTGCCAGAAATGAAACCTCACCCTCAATATCATTAACTTATGGGGTTCCGCAAGGTTCCATTCTTTCTCCTTTACTATTCAATATCTTTCTATCTCCCCTCTTAACCTTAGCACAATCTATAGGTTTTACGATCTTTGCCTATGCAGACGACATACAACTACTTCACCCAATCAATACTTCCAAAACGTCTGACATAAAAGATATAAACAATAAACTGGACTCCATAATCGACTGGCTTCATTCTAATAAACTTTCTCTTAACATAGATAAATCTCGTGGTCTGCTATTCTCAATCAAAAACCCTGAATTTCTACCAGATAAAATTTCTATCAAATCTATCCCAATTCAAATGGAGACAAAAATCAAACTCTTAGGAGTTACCATTGATAAAGATCTATCATTTCATGATCATATTAGCTCTGTAGTTAAAACATGTTTTTATAAACTACGCATAATTCGTTCATTGACCTCAATTCTAGAAACCGAATCCATCAAAATTCTCGTTCACTCTCTAATAATCTCTCACCTAGATTATTGTAATTCCCTACTCAACGGCCTTCCACAAAAAGAAATTCGCTGCCTTCAACTTATACAAAACACTGCAATAAAACTCATCTATAACCTAGGTAAATATGATCATGTTACGCCAGCTTTGAAAGATGCTCACTGGTTACCCGTGATGCACCGAATCACCTATAAAATCATCCTTTTGTCATTCAAAATAAAATCTTCTCAACTGCCATTATTTCTTCACAAACTTCTTATCCCTCAGTGCTCTACTCGAACTCTAAGATCTTCAAATCGAAATCTCTTGTTGATTCCGTCAATAAAAGAATTTTATTACACACGCAAAATAAACTTCGCAGTAACTGCCCCGACATTGTGGAACTCCCTTCCACAACCAATTCGTGACGAACAAAACCTAGACAAATTTAAGAAAAACTTAAAAACTTTCTTATTTCGAGATGCATTCTGTTCCACTTAATATCTATCCTCTCAATTTCTTTTCTATCTAATTTTGCTCTTTTAAACATTCAATATATCTTATCCCCATCCAACATGTTTCTTCCTAATCCCTCTTTCTCCTTTTCTTACTTACAATGTAACTTTACCCATCCATTCCCTCTCTCCTCACTGTCAAGTCTGTCTTGTTATTGTCGTTAATGTTCACTATGCATTATTTAATTTATTTAATATCTTTTGTTTTTTATTTTTTCTCAATTGTTTCTACTCTTACCTGTAAATTTTTTAAATCCAATGTAAACCGTCCAGATATTTGCTTGATGGTCGGTATATTAAAATCTAATAAACTTGAAACTTGAAACTTGATCATCAAATTCTAACTCGCATCAAATATCCCCCCTCCCTCATACCCAACAATTATTCATAAGCATAAGAAATCATAAAATATTCCCACCCACCCCCACCCTGGACGTGTTCTGTCCTATGAATTATGGCGTTCCTTTCTTTTAAACTATATTTTATGTACACCACCTTGATCCATCTGTTGGAAAAGACGGTTAATCAAGAATAAATAAACTATAAACCATACACACCGACTGAATTTGTGTGCGGAGAAAAATCAGCCTCTGTGATGCAAAGCGGACAGACTCTATGGCGAGCAGCTACCACCCTCGCCCACTGCCAAAGCTGGCGCTACTTTACCCTCTTCCTGTCAAGATTTGTGCTACTTTGCCTTACTCCTGTCACTTTGGGATCTATCTGCCAGTGCTGCTTTACCCTCCCGGTATCTTGGGGTCTTCGTACCGCTTTGTCTCTCACCGTAACTTTTCCTGCCATTGTTAATTCCCTTTGCCCCTTTTTTGTGCCACTCTTGATATTTTATAGTGTTTTCTTGAGGATTTATGGGATTTGATCGTTTTAATTATTTTTTTTGTTTGTTTCAATATTTATTAAATTTTCCAAAGTTCGGCAAACAATTCTCAAAAACATCTCTGAAGAGACAAAACCTGTAAATTATAATTTGTTATCTGCCTTTTTCGTGAAAAGATTCACCCAAAGTGGTTTACAATACACTGAATAGTAATCAGGTACTCAAGTATCTTCCCTGTCTGTCCTGGCAGGTTCACAATCTAACTATGGTACCTGGGGCAATAGAGGAATGAAGCGACTTGCCCAAAGCCACAAGAACAGGCTGGGACTGAACTCACAACCTCAGGATGCTGAAACATCAGACCTAAGCACTAGGCCAGGCCTCCACTAAGTGGCATAGTGAGGGTAGGAGGCACCTCTGCCATGCCCCCTCCCCCCGAATTTTCCTCTCCGCACCCTCACGCCACACTTGCACCCTCCTTTTCCACCCCTGTACCTCTTTAAATCTTCGCCAGCACGAGCAGATTCTCCGGCCTGCTGCTTGTGCTGGCATTGGCTTTCCCTACGACATCACTTCCTGGCAAAGATTTTAAAGAGGTATGCGGGGGGTGAGGAAGGGAGGGTACAAGTGTGGCATGGGGGGGCAGATAGGTGCCAGTGCCCCCACCAAGAAGGTGCCTGGGGCGGTCTGCCCCCCCCCCCCACTTTACTACCCCATTGCCTCCATTCCATCTAGGCCTCAATACATATTTCTTAAACTAGTACTCCCATTACCCTCCTTAATCCCCATACCCTCTTTGCCTCCCCTTCCCTTCTTCTCAGCCAACCGTCCATTGGTTCTTCAGACAGTTGAAAAATACTCCTCTAACCATCCTCGACCAGTCCTCCCCACATCCCTTTTTCTCCATACCATAAAATCATATTTCAGACTTTTGGTGTAATCTTTAAGACTTGGGCCTACATGATTACTGTAACATTATCTATCTAGGCTCCTATAAGAAAACTATTAGGAAGATGAGAGTTTTTCAAAATACGGCGGTTCGTCTAATCTATAATCTGAAAAAATCTGAACATATAACACCTTACTTTAAGAAATTACATTGGCTCCCAGTTGAAGCGAGAATACTTTTGAAATTTGCTTATATCAGCTAAAAGACACTGGCCTCTTTTATTAAACCGCGATAGCGTTTTTTAGCACAGGAAGCTGCGCTGAATGAGTGTCGGGAGCAGTGTGGGGCATTCACGTAGCTCCCTGCGCTAAAAAACACTATCGCGGTTTAATAAAAGGGGGCAACTGTTGGTAACACACCACATTTATTTATTTATTCAATTTTCTATACCGTTCTCCCAGGGGAGCTCAGAACGGTTTTACATTAATTTATTCAGGTACTCAAGAATTTTTCCCAGTCTGTCCTGGTGGGCTCACAATCTATCTAATGTACCTGGGGCAATGGGGGGATTAAGTGACTTGCCCAGGGTCACAAGGAGCAGCGTGGGTTTGAACCCCCAACCTCAGGGTGCTGAGGCTGTAGCTTTAACCACTGCACCACACTCTCCCCATAACATGCTGAAACATTTCAGACTTTTTGATACTGTGGCTGTTCTTTATTCTCCTTTCCATCCTTAAAAGAATGTATGTATAAAAGATTTCGTGAAAGAACATTATCTTTCCAAGCACGTAAATGGAGTAAAATTCTAAGTGGTCTAATTGCGGCTTCTTATTCTATCAAGATTTTAGGAAAAATGTTAAAACTTATCTCTTTGATAAATTTGTCTGACATTTTTAAACTATCCCCCCCCCCCCCACACACACACACACTTTTTACTGAACCGTGATTGCAGTTATTAGCGCAGGGAGCCACACTGAATGCTCCACGCTGCTCCCAACGCTCATAAGAACCATATGAGCATTGAGAGTTGCACGGAGCATTCAGCACGGCTCCCTGCGCTAATAACCGATATCGCAGTTTAGTAAAAGGGGGGGATATATGAATTTCAATGCTATAGATAGGGGTATAGACCATTGCTCAGGCAATGGGCCTGATGGGCCGCCGCGGGAGCGGACCGCTGAGCAGGATGGACCTATGGTCTGCCTCAGCGGAGGCAACTTCTTATGTTCTTATGTTCTTATGATGTATCATCGCTGTGCTGTCCAGCTTTTTATTATTATTATTGTAAACCACATGGAACTGAGAGGTAACTGTGGTATAAAAATAAAAATTTATTATTCTCCCTTTACTCTTGCAGATGACCTTGAAATATTCTGACACTAAATGGACCAACTTGACTCCAGGCTCCAGTGAGTGCCTTTATCAGCTTTGTTTCATGCAGGATGCCATTTGGATATTTCCTAATCTATTTCATGCTACAAGTTCTCAATTGAATTCAAGTCTGGGACTGGGTTGGCCAATCGAGAGCAGAGGTTTTCTTGGATTTCTTCCATTCAGCGCTCAGCGACACGAGGCATCGTCATCCTGGAATATGTGGGAAACTATTTCCAATATATCATCTAAAATCCAGTTTAGATGTTTTCGAAAATGCATCCAAAAATCAGGTAGAGAAAGTGGCCATTTTCAAAATGTCTTTCTTTCTTTTTTTTTTTTATATTCTTTATTCATTTTCAAAATTACATTAAGTGTAAAATATATTCATTCACAGTAACAATAAATATATCACTTATAAACAATCATTGGAACATTATATAAATTTTTATCCCTTCCCCTTTCCCATCCCTCCCATCCATATCTTCCATTATTATATAATATATGTAATAATAAAAATACCCCCCTCCCTATATCCTGAACTGATAATTAAAAGGGAAAATGACCATTTCTAGATTTGTTTGCCCTTAGTGTGTCTATCTTTGACCATTTTCAGAAAAAAAAAAAAAAAAAGTCCAAAAGAAAAATGCACAGAACAAGCCATTGGGATGTAGAAAGAGCCAGAATTTTTGGTCGACTGGCTACACAGACATCCCGGCAGAGCAGTGGGCCACCCTAGGGGGCACTGCAGTGCCAAGTTGCCAAGTTTATTGGGGATTTTTTGTCCTGCTTATCAAATAAAATGTCTAAGCATCCTACAGTACGCCACAGATACTCTCACTGCTGACACCAAAATGAAAGAGAAAAGCTGTCAGCCAAAAAATGCTTAAAAATATACAGTACAAATATAATTTTAAACTGTGAGTCACTCTGAACCTATTTGTAGGGAGAAAATGGTTTATAAATATCAATTTAGATCAGAAATGCAAGTGCAGAGAAACTAAAGCTTCTTCCAATCCAAAGAAAAACTGCCCGCGCTACAAGGACAGAAGAGCCACTCTGGCCAATCTGCTAATTCACGTGGCACTAAGCTATAAACTCTGCCGTTGTACAAAAATATTCAAATTGCATCTCGAAGTCTGCAGTGATGATTTTCCACCGATTCTCTACAATCTATTAGGGACTTACATTATGTTCCAAGGTACCAGTAACTGTGCTCAGAGCCGAGGCAATAGCAGATTTATTTTTACTACTTTTTCCTTTGAAACACTTTAAATTTTAGCTCAGGCAGATATTCAAAGCCAATTACGCTTCACTGATGGCTGGCGAAGGCATAAATTGCTTATGTATGGAATGTTAAAAATTATACCAGTAATATTGGGCTATTTAAATCACTAAACAGACAAATATATTCCTTATAATTATGGGCTGCATTAAAAGGAGGGTGAAAGTGGGCCAAAAATGTATCCAGATAGCTGCAATAATCAGCCATTCTTCAGATACGTCGTATGTCTAGTTTAAACCTGCCAAATAGCAGGCCTCAACTAAATGAATAGGTCCAGCACAGTAACCAAACTACATATAGATTCAATGCCGTCACCTACTGAAACGGTGACACTAAGGGTCTGATTCTCTTTAGGACGCCAATCTTAGCAGATGCCTAAGGGGTGGCTCCTGATCCTCTGTTCATCCCACGCTTTAAAAAAAAAAAAAAAAAAATTCCATCACTGTTTTTCTCTCCTCCTTCCTCAGGAGGGCATTCCAGGTCCACCACTCTCTCTATGAAAAAAATTCTTAACATTACTCCTAAGTCTACCATCCTGCAACCTCAATTTATGGCCTCTAGTTTTACCAATTTCCCTTCTCTGGAAAAGATTTGGTTCTGTATTAATTCCTTTTTTAAGTACCCCTGTTCCTCCTCTCCTCTAGAGCACTGTTCTTCAACCGCCGGTCCGCAGACAGGTGCCGTTCTGCAGAAAATTTCTGCCGGTCTGCGCAGGGCCGGCGAGATCGAGTCGGCAGTTAAATTTCCTGCTGACTGCTGGCGGCAGGCTTCTGATTAGCTTGACCACCTCCTCCTCAGGGCTTGACCACCTCTCCTGGACAGGGCGTCTCCACAGAGCCCTCACAGACCGCTTTACAGTCACGACTCGGGTTCCTCTTCCGAAGAGCCCAGCTGCAGGAAAGCACAACCACGGCGCCGCCATGCTCTCTTGGCAACGAGCTCTGACGTCAGGAGCCGATCCCCATGCGGTCGCGTACGATGCCGTCAGTCAACGAGACTAGCTAACAAGTTGTGTGTGGCGCCAGATAACAACTACATTACACACAGGGAGCCCTAGAAAATGTGAAATACAATTGCCATTAATGAAGGTCACGTGAGACTAGCAGCTAAACTGGGCTTTGACCTTTGAGCCCGTCACTCATTGGCTGCTGGCGGCAGGCTTCTGATTTGCTACTTTTGTGTTCCCTCCCTTCCTTAATCCTGTTGCGCCAGGATTTTGTGGCTGCTGCTTGGTCTCAGGTAAGTTTGTGGCAGAACAGAAATGTTAGTCCCCCCTTCATATTTTTCTGTTTTAGTGCTTGCTGTTCGATTACTTTGTTACTAACTGAAGGGGGCTCTATAGCACTGTTCTTCAACCGCCAGTCCACGGACCGGTGCCGGTCCACAAAATAATTATTTTATTTCTGCCGGTCCACGGGTGTAAAAAGGTTGAAAAACACTGCTCTAGAGTATACATGTTCAGGTCTTCCAGTCTCTTCTCATACGCCTTTTGGTGCAAACCCCCTACCATTTTTGTCACCTTCCTCTGGACCGCTTCAAGGTCCTCTTATATCCTTTGCCAGATATGGCCTCCAAAACAGAATAGAGTACTCCAAATGGGGCCTCACCAATGAACTGTACAGGGGCACCTCCTTTATTCTGCTGGTTACGCCTCTCTATACAGCCTAGCAGCCTTCTGGCTATAGCCACTGCCTACAGTCACACTGTTTCATCACCTTCAGAACTGCAGACACTATCACCCCAAGATCCTTTTCCCCATCTGTGCATATCAGACTGTCACCTCCCAGCACATACATCTCCCTTGGATTTCTACTCCCCAGATTTATCACTCTGCACTTCTTTGCAATGAATTTTAGTTACCAGACATTAGACCATTCTTTCAACTTTTACAGATCCTTTTTCATATTTTCCACTCCCTCTGGAGTGTCCACTGTTACAAATCTTGGTGTCATCTGTAAAAAGTCAAACCTTACCTTCTAACCCATCAGCAATGTTCCTTCCAAACATATTGAACAAAATCAGCCCCAGCACCAATCCTTGCGGCACTCCACTACTCACCTTTCCTTCCTCCAAGTGAATTCCATTAATTACCACCCTCTGGCATCTGCCAACCAGTTTCTAATCCACTTTGGGTTCTAACTTCAGCCTGTCAAGTTTGTTCAAAAGCCTCCTATGAGGATCTATGTCAAAAGCTTTGCTGAAATCTAAGTAAATTACATCTAGTGTACTTCCTCGATCCAATTCTCTGGTCGTGCAGTCAAAGAATTCAGTTAGATTCATTTGGCACGCTTCACTTTTAGTAAAACCATGTCGTCTCAGATCTTGTAACCCATTAGATTGTAGGAAATTCACTATCCTTTCCTTCAATAATGCTTCCATTATTTTTCAATAACCAAAGTATGGCTTACCGGCCTGTAGTTTCCCACTTCATCTCTGTGAAGAGGGACCACATTCACTCTTCAACCCTCACTAAGCCTCTCCTGTCTCCAAAGATTTATTGAATAAATCTTTAAGAGAACCCGCCAGAACCTCTCTGAGCACTCTGAGTATGCTGGGTTAGATCCCGTCCAGTTTCATAGCTTTGTACACCTTCAATTTTTCAAATTGTTCGTAAACACTTTCTTCCAAGAACAGCGCAGTATCCGCTCCATTCTCTCATGTAACTTTTGTCAATTGCAATTCTCCAGGATTTTCTTCTGTGAACACAGAACAGAAGTATTTGGTTAGCACGTTTGCTTTTTCCTCATCACTCTCCACAAAGTGATTTATAGCTTTTTTCAGCCTCACAATTCCATTTTTCATCTTCCTTCTTTCACTAACCAAGAGATGTATAGCTTATTCCATCTATCTTTTTTTTTAAGTTCAATCATTTTTATTAATATTTTAATGTATACATACATCTATCTAAATCTTTCTGGATATCCTTTACCAAAGGTATATAGTGAATCGGACCTTTGACCCATCTCAAGGGTACTGCTCTTTGTAATTCCATAATCCACTCTATTGATGCTGAAATATTTATCACTTCCATCTTATTTAAGTTTGCTTTAAATCCTAATAATTGGCCATATTCACTCATAATGTTTGTAAGGGTAATTAATGTCTTTTCAGATGCCTCAACAATAGCTAATATGTCATCCGCAAACAAAGACAACTTTTGCTCTTCACCCGCCACCCTCTGGCCTTTTAGTGTTCAAAGGTTTTTTATTAAGTTTCATAATACACAACACAAAGGAAACAAACATAAATGCATTTACAGAGTATATGATCCAACATTGTAGTACATATACATTAACATCAGGGTTCAAGTAAGCAACTAGTACGAGTATGCGAGAAGGTATTGGTTACATCTATACACTAGCAGTGATATAGAAAAAGGTCATCTAAAGCAGGAACAGCACAAACAGATGACATTGATTTAATACAAGATTACATTTTCAAACAATATTGATGAATAGGAGACCAAATAAGTTTATACTTGCTAAGGGCATTCATTTTTTCAGCTAGCACTTGTTCATATTTACCATGAAGACACAAGGTGTTCCACCAAGTATGATATTCAATTTTATCTAAGTTTTTCCAACAGAAGAGAACATTTTGAATTGCTAAGGACAACATAACTGTCAAAAGGTGACCTTCATATTTATTTAGTGGTGATTGCAGACCGTGAGACATTAGTATAAGAATCTTGATATTGAGTGGGTCAGATATGTCTAAAATGTTGCATATAGTATCCCATACTTTAATCCAATATATGACAAGATGTTTACAACTAAATAACAAGTGTTCCAGTGAACCATCTTCACTGTCACATGACCAACACTTAGAGGCAGAGGAGATATCAATTTTGTGTGATAAAGCATGTGTAGAAACATGGATGACCAACCACAAACTGAAACTGAACACGGATAAAACCAAATTCCTGCTGCTAGAAAAAGACAAAGAACCTACCTTAACTGATCTGACGACAAATGCAATCACATACCCAATACAGCCAGCACTCAAAATCCTGGGAGTAACAATAGACAGGAGATGCACAATGCAGACTCATACTAACAAAACCATCCAAAAAGCCTTCTACACCATGCGCAACCTGCGAAAAATAAGAAAATTCTTTGACAAAATTCAATACAGGATCTTAGTCCAATCACTTGTACTAGGACTTGTAGACTACTGCAACAGCCTTTATCTACCCTGCCCCGCTTACATGACCAAACAATTACAGACAGTACAGAACACAGCACTCAGACTTATCTACTCGCTAGGAAAATACGATCACATCACTAATGCCTATCTCGACTCACACTGGCTACCGATACAAGCAAGAACTCAATTCAAACTATACTGTTTATTATTCAAAGCACTAAACGGAACAGCACCTCTCTACCTAAACAGCCGCCTAACCCGAAACCTCTCAACTAGAGTAAGGAGAACCCAGACTCCATTCACCTACCCCTCACTCAAAGGCACAAAACGCAAAAAGCTATATGACAACCTACTTGCTACACAGGCCGCGAAAACTGACCCCACCATATCCAAGCTGCTGACCACAACAACGGACTACAAAGCGTTTCGAAAAGATATAAAAACCATACTATTCAAAAAACACATCCCAATATTATAATCTACCATCATCTTCTCTCCCTTCATAACCTACTGCAACTCACAACCAACTGCAACTTCGTCCCCATAGGCAACATCTAATCTAGCTGCATCGGGCGTAAAGCCAATTCATATCTAGAAACACAGTCTCCCCAAATACCGAAAAAATCAGATATAGCAACCTAGGAACAGACGATTTTTTGGTAACATAAGAATATGCGTTGTAATATTATGTAAAGTAACATAAGGTTATGCGTTGTAATATAACATAAGGTTATGCTTTGTAATATCATGTAATGTAAGTTATGCAATGTACTGGAATAATAAGGTAAAATAACATAAAATAACTCTACGTAAAGTCTTGTAAAGTTATGTAAGATAAATTATGTAAGATAAATTATGTAAACTTAATGCAAGTTATGCAAGCACGGTAAGGATAATGTAAAGTAACACAAAGTAACTCCACGTAAAGTTATGTAAAGTTATGTACGTAAAGTTATGTAAAGTTATGTACGAAAAGTTAAGTAAAGTTAGGTTTGCAAAGTTTGTAAAGTTATACAAATAATTGTATTGTCATCGCCTGGAAATATCCAGCCATCTTCTAATGTAATCCGCTTAGAACCGCAAGGCACAAGCGGAATAGAAATCACTAATGTAATGTAATGTAATGTAATGTAAAGCAGGAGTCCAAACTGCGCGGTGTAACAAAAAGAAAATGGACTGTAACACTGAAGCGGATTTTATGGATTTATGTAAGGTCAACCATACATTGTTCCAATCTATGGCATCAGAAGGTAAATTCAGTATGTATTGCTATTTTACTTCAGAAGAGAGAGGGGTTTTGTCCTCTGATAGTTGAATAATCTTATACCAGAAGGACGCTTTGTAGGTGAGTAATGGAGACTTGTCTAAAAATGAACGTAGGCTTGGTTTATCCCCTAGAACCTGCAAGTCAGGAACAGCTGCCCGTAAGCAGTGTAAGAGTTGGATCCAGGCAAAATATTGATTCTTGGGAATGTTCCATATGTTGGAAATGTCCTGGAAGGATAGCCATCCATCCGCATTTGTCAAATCCTTTACAGTTTCAATGCCTGCTCTTTGCCAAAGGGGCCATAGAAAGGGTTTTGACTGAATCAAAAATCTCTGGTTATTCCATATGGGAAGTTCAGTGGTTTGATCCCATCTAAGAGGCATGTTAGATTCGAGGACCTGGAGAGCCATTTTATATGACCGAAAGATTTGATCGTTCTTATCTTTGCGAGATATAGTGTGTCCAGGAAGGAGTTTTAAGCGTGACGCTCCATACAGTCGAGTTTCCATGTCAATCCAACTTGGTTTATCTGTAAGTCTATTGTCAACATGACCATGAAACCAGTGCCGTATGATGAAAGCGCTGTGATATTTGTAAAAGTCCGGGAAGTTTACTCCTCCATCTTTCTTAGCCAGTTTGAGCTTATTAAGAGCAATACGAGGTTGTCTTTTATTCCAGATGAACTGCGAGAGGATAGAATCCAAGGTGTTGTAAAAAGAGCGAGGCAAGAGGCACGGCAGCATATTTAGGACATAATTAATTTTTGGTACAATCATCATTCGAATCGACTCCAATCTACCCCACCAAGAGAGATTTAATGGGGACCAGGCAGAGGTTGTGTGGCGTGCTATCTGTAATAAATATTCAGTATTGAGTTGTATGGTTTCCTCCAGAGTAGGTCCGAAATACACTCCCAAGCAGTGTTCCCTCTAAGCTGCGCTGGCGTGCGCTGGCGCACAAAATATTGCCTCGCAGCGCACAATGTCACGTCACAGCGCACGGCGTATGGAGATGGCAGGCCGCGGCGAGAGGAGAATCGGGCGAGTTGGCGCTGGCGCCCGATATTTTTAGCGCACGGGGAAAAAATTTTGCTCACACCACCCGCCCGCTTAGAGGGGACACTGCTCCCAAGTATTTCATTTTAGTAGCAGACCATTGTACACCATATGTTTCTACATCAGACTTAACCTCTGGGCAGTTAATAGGCATGACCAAAGTTTTAGACATATTCAGTTTGTAACCAGATATGGCTGAGTAATGACTGATCGTTGAGATTAGATGAGGAAATGATGCTGGAGTAATGTAGAGGAGTATATCATCAGCATAAGCCGATATTTTGATCTCTGAGGTTTTGTTAGTGAAACCTTCTATGAGTTTATTCTCACGTATAGATATAAGTAAAGGTTCCAGAGCCAGGTCAAACAGCAATGGAGATAGTGGACACCCCTGTCTGGTTCCCCGTGTCGGGTGGAATACAGAAGATAAAGTTCCATTTATAAATGTTCTGGTTGAGGGAGAAGAATAGAGTATCTTGATCTTCTTGATGAAATCTTCAGAGAAGCCATACCAAACCAGAGATCTAAAAAGAAATGACCATTCCACACGGTCAAAGGCCTTCTCGGCGTCCAACCCCACCGCTATAAGATCTTGTACATTATCATGGGATTGAGCAATGATATGTGTGAATGTTCTAGAGTTATCGGTGGCAAACCTCCCAGTGATGAAGCCACTTTGATCTGTCTTGATGAGTTTGGTTATCACTCCCTGTAGTCTAGTGGACAAGAGTTTGGCATAAATCTTCGCATCCACGTTTATAAGAGAAAGAGGTCTGTAATTCGACACCGATCGTGGATTTTTGTCAGGTTTAGGTATAACAATGATATGAGCTTCTGTGAACGAGCCATGAACTTGACCAGACTCAATAACAGATTGAAGGAATTGAAGATAATAAGGGTTAAGAACATCCTGGAATTCTTTGTAGAATTCTACCGTTAGGCCATCCGGTCCTGGAGCTTTACGAATCGCCATGGAATCAATCACTTGGGAGAGCTCTGAGATAGTCAGGGGTTCATCTAATTTGAGATTGTCCTCTTGAGATACTGTAGGATGAGGTAGAACTTCCAAAAACTGTGGAGTAGGATCATCATTCTCAACCAATTCTGAGGTGTACAAAGTTTCATAGAAGTTTTTAAAAGCTTGAGATATGTCCTGGTTGGTAGTTAAGATGTTGTCCTTATCTAGTTCTATCGCAGTGATGTTTTTCTTGTCTACTTTTTTCTTGAGATAGGAGGCTAGTAAGTGTCCACATTTGTTGTTATCTGCAAAATATGAGGCAGACTGAAGAAACACGGAATTGGCTGCTGATTTACTCAACATGGAGTTATAAAGAAAACGAGCCTTCGCTAGCCTGTTAAGAGTAGTGATGTCTAATGGATCTCGTTGATGATCTATTTCCAGTTTCTTAATATCATTCTCCAACTTCAAGGAGGTTGCCATCTGGCTCTTCCGTGTATTAGCTGCATGGGATATAATGACTCCCCGAATGTAGGCTTTGAAGGCGTCCCAGCACGTAATCCAAGATGTATGTTCCGGTGAGTTGAAGGAGAAATATTCCTCTATTGCTTTGCGAATGGTTATTTTAAATTGAGGATCTTGGAGAAGGGAGGAGTTAAAGCGCCATTGTCGGTGAGGAGGCTGTTGTATTTTATAGGTGATCTGTAGTGATATGGCTGCATGATCTGACACTGATATGGGTAAAATTTCTGTAGAGGTGACCGAGTCGCATAGCGATCTATTAAGTAGAAAAAGGTCTATACGTGAATAAGACATGTGTGGGTTAGAGTAGAACGTGTAAGCGCGGTCAGAGCTATGAGTGTGTCTCCATATGTCAGTCAGGTGGAGTTCTGAGATCATATGCTGGAGAGCAAACCATGCTTTGTTTTTTTTGTATCTATATTGAGATTGTCTGTCTATTTCTGGGTTCAAAACCATATTGAAGTCACCGCCCAGAATCAAATGTGAGTCAGATTCTGCTAGGATCGATGCGGTGATAGCATTAAAGAAATCAGGGTTGTCAGTGTTAGGGCCATACAGGTTAAGCAAAAGTATCTTATGACCACCACAATCAATGGTTACCTTGACCCATCTACCTTGCAAGTCATGAGAAGAGGATAAAACAGCAATGTCTGGTTTGTTTCGGACCAGAGTCAGGACGCCACCCTTTTTGTCCAGGGCAGGAGAATAATATGCAGGTAAAGCCCAACCTAAACGGACTTTGTCAGAAGCCACACTGTCTAAATGTGTCTCTTGTAACATAATGACATCGGGTTTCATTTGATCTAGGTATGCTAGAATTTTCTTCAGTTTAATCAGATTATTCAGCCCTTTAGTATTCAGAGAAATAACATTAAGGGACATGGAAATTTTCTCTGCGAGTAATATAAAGATTGTAATTGACCTGCTTCATATAGGGAACTAAATGGTTCATTTCAATTGACCTGCTACATAACCAGAAAAGGAAGGACAAGTTAGCATACTTCGTAAGCTGCATCTGAATAGGACCAAAATACCTAAGAATTGACCTAAAGTCAAACATTACCAGACCCATGTGCACTGTGAGAGTGTAACAGCAGCTACTACTGTGAAGCACCCTTAAGCTGAAATAGTGTACTGTGTGTGCAGGGAGCATGTATAACAACACTGCTAAATAACTTAGCATCAAATGATATGTTAATTCCTGCAACAACAATAATAATGAACCTTATTTAACAGAACATTAGTGAACAATTGCAGACAGCGAGACATCATATTATACTATAGACAGGCATAGATGAGACATTCTGGCAGTACAACAAACACAATCAAACCTGATGTATTGGTGTAGGAGACTGCAGTTCAATAAAGGCAGCTAGATCTTCCGGATTAGTGTAATCTTTTGTTTGATTATGAAGAGTAACTCTCATCCTGGCCGGATATAGCATACCAAATTTAGCATTAAGCTGCTTTAATTGTGGCCGGTATGAGAGCAATTTCTTTCTCCGTGCTGCAGTGGTCTTGCTCAGATCAGGCAGGAAAAGAATGGTGGCTCCCTCATGTGTAATAGGGGCTCTGATTTTTGCACGCTGCATAACATCTAGCACATGTTGGTATCGGAGAAGTTTAAGAACCACTGGGCGAGGATAACGGTCATTCGGATTCTTAGTTGATGGAACTCTGTGTGCTCTTTCTATTTCGAATTCCCTAGGGAAGGTGAGATCCAGTAGTTTAGGAATCAGCTCTTCCAGGTGTCTGACCAGGTCACGCTCATGTGCCCCTTCCTTGAGCCCCAAAAGACGAATGTTGCAACGACGAGATCTGTTGTTGTTATCCTCCAGCTCTGACTCCAATACAGCAATTCTCCTGGTCTGGGCTCTCAGTTCAGCCACGTGCTGAGTGGTGGCATCCATCTTGCCTTCCAGGGAAACAACCCGAGTCTGCAGTTGAGAGAAGTCGTTTGTGAGGGTAGTTAGTTTGTCATTTATCTCTTCAGTAGCTGATTTAGTGTCAGAGACAAGGATTTTCAATTCGCGAATTTCTGCAAGTATTTCGGAGGCACTTCCGGTTTCGGGTCCCGGCAGCAGCACTTTCGATGGCGACGGGGGGTCCGGTTTGTGTCTCTTACTGATCTTTTTCTCTGCCATTCCCGCTCTTAAAAATTAGCGATTTCGCAGGAGAGATGTCCAATCTTGCCTGAACTACAATATTTTCGGCGTTTTAAATCGCGAGTGTTGCCTAGCAACGTTCGATTTGCGATCGGGTGCAGGAGCTCCACATTCAAGCAGCCATCACACGTGGGCTCGACAGCGCCCCCCCCCCCCCCACCCTCTGGCCTTTTACCTGTTGGGGCTGTCTGATTTTCTGTGCTATAGGCTCAATGGTTAATGCAAAAATCAAGGGGGACAACGGGCAACCCTGCCTTATCCCTCTTTGAAGTTCAAATGTAGATGAATAGGTTCCATTTATTTTAACACATGCTAGTGGGCTATTGTATAATGTAAATATCCTATCCCTATATCTTTTCCCCAGGCCCCTATGCGCCAATACTGCATCCATAAATCTCCATTCGACTTGGTCAAATGCTTTTTCAGCATCGACCGAAACTGCCACTCACCCTATTTTATCTCTCTTAACCCTCCATACCAAATCTAACACCTTCCTAATCCCATCAGAAGCTTGTCTCCCAGTAATAAAGCCTACCTGGTCTGGATGGATAAGTGATGGCATATATAATGCCAATCTATTAGCAAGGACCCTAGCCATAATTTTTGTATCTATTCCCAATAAGGAAATAGGTCTATAACTAGCACAATAAGTATTATCTTTCCCTGTTTTAGGTAATATTGTAATTCACGCCAATCGCATATAATATGGTAATTGTTCTCTGTGTTTTAGGTTGTTAAATAGTTTTGCTAAGAGAGGAGTTACGTAAGATATAACCTTTTTATAAAACATTCCTGTGAATCCATCCATTCCTGGAGATTTGCCTGATTTAATTTGATGTATCATTCCTCGTATTTCTTCTTCCGTTATGTCTTCCTCCAGTCTCTGAATCTCTGATTCTTGAAGCTTATTTAGTTTTAACTGAGACAAGTATTGTGTCAGGGATGTTTCCTGTCCCTGATATTCTGATGTATATAGTTTCTTATAAAATTCCAGAAATCTATCATGGATCTCCTTCTCTTTTGTTAAAAAATCACCATGTTCAGATCGTATGCCCATAATATTACTTTGCTGATGTTGTACTTTAATGCGATGTGCTAATATTTTCCCTGCCTGGTTCCCTGATTCGTAATGTTTGAGTCTAAGGCGGTTTATATTGAATTGAATGGCTTCATCTTCCATTTTTCCTAGGGCCATACAAATCTCTTTTATTTGGGTCATAATCTGTTCCCCCCCTCCACCAGTTCCCTTTTTATGTTGTTTTGCTAATACCATCAGTTTTTCTCTTAATCTTTTTTCTTCCTTTTCCCGGTCCTTTTTTTATAAGAAGCTATAGAGATCAATTCTCCCCTTAGGATAATTTTTAAGGATTCCCAAATCGTAATAGGTGAGTAGTAATCAATACTATTGTTATCTAAAAAATTTCTAATAGATTGTTCTATTTTCTGTACTACCTTGAGATCTTTTAATAGCGTATCATTTAATTTCCAATATTGTGTCCCTATTTTAGAATAACCGCATGCTATTTCAGCCCATAGTGGAGTGTGGTCTGTCCAACTGGTTTCTTCTATTTTTGCATCCAATAACTTGTCTCCTAGGGATTTATCAACCCAAATCATATCAATTCGGGAGTACACTTTATGTGGTGAGTAATAAGTATAATCTCTTGCTAACATATGTATATTCCGCCTTCTAATAAGTTTAATACTTCTTGAAATCTTTTTAATTGTTTTCTGTCTTTTTTAGTTCTTTCACCTTTAGTACTTGTGGTATCCCAGTGAGGATCTAGGACCAAATTAAAATCCCCTCCTACTAATAATAATCCTTCCTGGTTTTCTAAAATTATGTTCATGAGAACTTCAAAAAATTTCCCTTGATTGTTATTGGGCGCATAGAGGTTCACCAATGTCGCCTTTACACTGTTTCTTTCACCCACCAGGATGATCCATCGTCCCTCCATTCCTCCTTTGTCAGTACTTTCAGTTTTTTTTTCAAATAATATTCCCATCCTGTTTTCTTTTTCTCCTTTTTATTTGAGGCCCACACTCTCACTGGGAAGTCTTTAAAATAGAACATCTTTTCCCCTGGTTTTTGTAAGTGTGTTTCTTGTAGATAACATATATCAAGTTTCAGCCTTCTCATCTCATTTTGAAGCAATTGACATTTTCGAGGTATATTGAGTCCATTCACAATTAGACTTCCTAATCTTATCTTACTTTCATCCATTCTTTCAAATTCTGATTCAGTCTTTTTCTAGCTTTCCTAAATTTACAGATCTTATAATTTTTTTTCCAGGTCTCCTTATCTCCCCTAACCCATCCACTCAATCCTAAAAGGAAAAATAGTTTACCCTCCATCCCCTCCCTCTTCTCCATCCTTGCCCTATCCCCTTTAAATCTCTCTCGTCTTCTGTCCCTGGTAATAGATCCCAACATCAGTCGATGATACCGAATGTCAGGTCTATTTCCAATCAAATTATATCCTAATTGTCTTACTCAGGTCTCATCAAAGGCAGAGAACAATTCTTTCATGTTCTTATTCTTAAATGTGTGGACCTTCAGACCATAGCCGGGCATACAATTATATCCCTTGGCTTCTCCAATTTACGTGGACCCAGAGCTCGAAGTATTCGTTCAAATTCTATAACTGGAAGCTCTGCATCTGGATTTTCAGCTTGTAAAAACTTATTGCATATAGATTGAATAAAGGCTGATGGATCTTTTAGGTCTTCCGATTCAGGGATTCCTCTAAATCTCAGGTTATTTTGCCTTGACCTATTTTCTCCGTCTTCCACTTTTAGGAGTAACTCTTCTACTGATAGGTCTATTTGTTTACAGTGTTGTTGGATTTCTGTTATCTCCTGTTCGTGCGAAATAACCTTCTCTTCAAATTCTTGAAGGCTCTGGCTCATATCGTCCATTTTTTTATGGAAGCCATCGATATTTATTTTAATATCCGAGTTTCATGTCAGCCATCCATTGTTGTAAATCCCCCTTGCTAGACACTGCTGAATCTGCTGAGGGAGATTCTAATTGTTCTAGATTTTTTTTGCCAATATAGTTGTCTCCTTTTCTTCATGTATTAGGTTTTGTTCTACAGCTGGCACCTCTATTACATCTTCCGATCAGTAGGCAAACATTTTAAGATCATGCTTGGTTTTTTTATTAATAGAAGCAAACTAGCATACCACTATAACCATAAAGTGCATCACACTATTTTACCACGGTCTCAGAACTGGAGCCTACGCATGGTACTTATATCACAAACTCGAGTGATCAGCGTAGCGATTTAGCTCCCTGCTCCAATCATTGACCGCTTGGATTTTAAAACATATAAACTTTATTTTTTTACAAAAATAATTAAAAGTATATATAACTAAAAAATTTTTTTCTATAAGAAATATTTTAAGATTAAATTATTAAAGTTTATATGTTTTAAAATCCAAGTGGTCAATGATTGGAGCAGGGAGCTAAATCGCTACGCTGATCACTCGAGTTTGTGATATAAGTACCATGCGTAGGCTCCAGTTCTGAGACCGTGGTAAAATAGTGTGATGCACTTTATGGTTATAGTGGTATGCTAGTTTGCTTCTATTTATAATTTACTACCACTTGGGATACTTGTTTATGTTTTTTTTATTAGCCATGTTCCCACAATTAAAGTACAAAAAGGTATTTATAAGCCTCACCAGTGCCCAAAGATCTTCAAGGGTTATTTATATTTAACCCGTTTCCAATCTGAGGCAGACTTTTCTCTTCCACTCCCCTCTCAGCCCACAGACATCCCCAGTTCTCTATAGATGAGAAACAGTTACCCCCCCCCCCAAAAAAAAAAAAAAAAGACACTTATCTATGTCAGAAAACGTCTGCTACTGGAATGCAGTTTTGTCACCTCATCTCACTGCTTTCTGGTAATTCAGGATAGGCACATCTCCTCCAGGGCTCCACTCTCCCCACACTGGGCTCCAAAGATCTTTGCATGTTTTTAATGGAAATCTAGAAAAGATTCAGGGGGGGAAATTATCAAAGTGCAGTAAAAGGAAATCTTTTACTAAACCTTGATTTCCTACAGGATTCAGGACCTGCATCTCATTATATAACTTGGGGAATCTTAAATATCGCCACATTAAATTAAGTCAATCTGTGTTAAGGTTTTTAAGTCACATTAAGAAGCAAACAACTCAACATAAAGACTTAACACAGCTTGATGAATTCCCCCTTTAACTACTTTGAATCTCAAAAATCTCCATCTTCTGATGAATCAGGTTTTAATCTTATTAAAACTACATCACAAACTTGCAACTCCCTATACTTATTCTAGATGTCATGATCATCAATCACCAGCACTTGGTAGCTACCTACATTTATTACTCATTGGAAATTAAAATCTAATTTCCACAGTAAGAATTTTCTCCTTACTTGCTATATCAGTGCAGCATATATCCAAAGACACCAGAGAGAGTGGGCTATTCAAGGTGGAGCCTTCTCACTGTAATTTCAATGGCAGACTCCAAAACTCCTACCCAACACTCAACATGCCCAGTTCCACATGAAGATGAGGGGTGGCACGACATCACTTCCCAGCTTAACACCCCCCCCCCCACCCAATGTTTCGGCATGGCCCATAGAAATTAGTGAGGATTCAATGAGACATCCAAGCCCATACAATATCCCTTGAGACGAGTGAGTCAAACCAATCAAGGACTGCTTGTACAAGTGGTGGGAGAGATGTGTTCCTTAGTGTTCAGTCTTCAATACTCAAGGTCTACAGTATTTCCCATATATAGGCCATGGCCTATACATGGGTTTTCCAAACCTGTGTATGGGGCGCAGCATAGTTAAATGGGGCTGCCTATGTACTGATTTAAAATCACCCCCCCCCCCCCCCCACCCTGGTACCTTTTTCAATCATCCCTATCCCCTTGTACTTTTTTCGGAGCCCCCTCACTGGACGGCGGACAGCACGCAGCTCAGGTCTCCAGCGGTGCAGGGCAGTTGCAATCTCTTCGGCATCTGGCTATAAGTCCCGCGAAAGCTGACGTCGGCCATTCAGCGGGCGATGCGGAACCAGGCTGGATGCCAAGGATATCGCAGCTGCCCTGCACTGCTGGATACCCGAGCCACGCGCCGTCTGCCCTCCAGCGAGGGGGGCTCCAAAAAAGGTACAGAGGGATGATTGAAAAGGCAGGCAATGTGCCAGAAGATATGCCGCGGCTAATACCACAGGGCAGCTTATCTTCAGATTTTTAAACATAGGTTGCCCTTTTCTGCAGCCTATACATGGGGGCGGCCGTTGCAGAGGGAATACGGTATATCACTCTTGGTCAAAAAGCAAAGCTTAGGTCAAGGAGGCTTCCAAATTTAATTTCTCTGCCTCATGAGACCCTCAATATCACTAAAGGTACCAACAAACCCCTTCAACATTGTACAATAGTGAACTGCCAATTTGTGGCCTTTTCAGTAGAAGCCCACAACCATAACTTCAGCTGGATGAGAGTGGACCCTTTACCTCCTGGCTGTGGTTGAAGACAATGTCTGGGGTTCTGAAACAGTGGTTAAGAGTATTGCTCCCTCCACTTGTTTCTTATGATCCTGCTGCTAATTCTCCAGGATCCTTGTTTCCTGCAACCTTTATAAATGTAGGTAGATGGAATGGTGGACAAGCTAAGGGGTCCAGGACACCAATGGAGAAAAGCACTCCCTCTCTATTTTTGCTGCTGCTTATTCCCCCAAGATTTTTGCAGGAGGAGGAAGGCTTTCCAGAATCATATTCATCTGAACACAAAAGCTAATCACTTGGTATGTAGTCTTCACCATAAGGCGTTGGGGGGACAGACTTAAAGATCTCAATCTGTATACTTTGGAGGAAAGGCAGGAGAGGGAAGATATGATAGAGACGTTTAAATACCTACCTAATGTAAATGCGCATGAGTCAAGTCTCTTTCATTTGAAAGGAAACTCTGCAATGAGAGGGCATAGGATGAAGTTAAGAGGTGATAGGCTCAGGAATCATCTAAGGAAATATTTTTTTACAGAAAGGGTGGTAGATATATGGAACAGTCTCCTGGAAGAGGTGGTGGAGACAGAGACTGTGTCTGAATTCAAAAAAGCCTGGGATAGGCACATGGGATCTTTCAGATGGAGCAGGAATTTGCTTCACTTTTAGTCAAGATTGCACCTGCCAGTGAAATCAAGGAGGATTTAACGTTTGGCACATTCTCTGACTTTTGTCACTACCTTTCATCACTTCATCTTAAAAATAGCAGCCAAAATCTTCACACTCACTTCAGGTGTTCATACAAATTAAGAGCCGTGTACTTCAGCACACTGCATCAGGTATTCATTTTTTTTTTCCACTTTTCTTTAACTGGAAGTAAATCATCAACTTACGATTGAGGATATTTGAAACATTTGGAGTCAAATCCAAACCAGCTATCCTTTAGATTCACTAGGAACAGCCATCGGATTTGTATGCTTCCTATTATAGCTTTTTATTCTATTCTATGCTCCAAGATTTATAAACTGCTAAATCTCAATAGGTCCAAAATGCTGTATAATCATAACTTTTTCTTAATCAATTTTTAAACATAATTCAATAATGTAACTATACTATAAAACTCAAATATAGGTTATAACAAACATTTATGAGCAAAGTATTTCTGAAATAAATACGGGGTCTTTTTACTAAGGCGCGCTAACCGTTTTAGTGCACACTAAACGCTAACGTGTCCAAAGACTATAATGGACACATTAGCGTTCAGCGTGCGCTAAAAACGTCTAGGGCGTTTTAGTAAAAGGATCCCAATGTTTTTAAATGTTATCAGAAATGTAAATACGTATATTTTCAAATTAAATATCTGCCCTTCTGCAACTTCAAATGCAAGGGGTTCTATAAAATGTTAACATTAGGCCTACGTAAGGAGGCGAAAGGAACTCAGCTCTCCCCTGAGCAACGCAAGTTCCTCTCTATAGCGTCAATGGTATCGCAGAGGGGACGAGTGTGACCTTGCCAGAGCTGAAGGCATGGAAAGAGCAGGTGCTGAAATTGCACGGTGGGAGCTGCATGTGGCCCTAGGGCCATGTGTTGGACACTACTGTTCTGTGAGGTGCACCTAGATTTAGGCACCAGGAAAAAGCCCTTGTGAAGCCTATTCTATAAAGAAATGTAGGCATCCACTTTTTTTTTTTTAATAGTGTGCTAGCCTACAGCGCCTAATAGGGCATCTATACTTAAGGCCCAAATGCTTATACTAGCCATACAGCTAGTTTAAATAATTGTGCCTGGCTTGCAAAAGATTTTATAATCTACTGTATGTGTAATGTGCCCCACATAAGCTCCATCCAAACTCCGCCCATGTGAATGCCTACCTGCAAAGTACACACTCATTATCTAGGCATGTACTTACCGAATACCGTGTAGCTGGAAACTGTCATTTTTACTTATATACTGTATGTTCATATAAGCACGGAAAGGATTAGAATACCATTATTTGCAAAAAAATCAAAAGGTGTATTTGCCAAAAAAAATACCAATAAGCACACACTCACTTGGCAAAATTCAAGTTACCATTGCTGGAATTTATTATTCTTTATGGTGCAGGCTTCTGAGGTCTTTCCCTCTTGTTTAATATTTAGTCAATTGCATTTGGAACCTGTATTGTTTAATTTGTGGGCTACAGTGAAGAGGTTCTTATCCATTTCTGCTTTACAGTAGTAGTGAAACATTCAAGTTACACAGTGCTGTACTGAACAACTGGACTCTCAAATTAATTAATCAAATTGAACCTCAGACAAACTAGCAGGACATTCATGTCCAAGCTAAATAGTAAAAGCTACCAAGGCTTAAAGTTTGATCACCGTAGGCTCCTCTTGCATTCGGGGGAGCACAGTAAAAAAAAGAACTCCAAACACATTGAGAAAAAAACCTGTGCTCCTAACTCGAAAGCAGAGAAAACAAACAGTGCTCAGAACAGAACGGTGAACTGGACGTAGTTGTAGAATCAAAACAATTCTTAAAAGATTAGTACTTAACTGTGAACACAAAGTCTCTCCCTCTGTCGATGAAGCTGAAAATACTATATATGCTGCCAATTTGAAGGGAGCACTTGAACTGCACTCACTGAAGTCGCCAGGAAGCAGTAATAATGCACAGTCAGCAAATGGATCCAGTAGCAATAAACAAAATCACCCCTCCTCTACAAGAGCCTTGGTTTCGCAAAAATAAGCTGCATCAGGAGAAAAGGGCATATATTACTGCAAACAGGAAAAATTATTTCTCCAACTATGACACAGGCTCAAAAGCGGCAGGAGGATTTAAACACAATCTCCAATGTGCAAATCACATCAGCTTAATCACACGATACATTCCATTATTAATCACGATAGAATAGCATTATTGACACGCATCCTTATAGATTACTCCCATAGTCTGAGAAGAGATATTTAGAACTTCAGAAAAGTCCTGCTTTACAACTTTGTAAGGAGAGAAATCTTTAGATTTAGAACAATTCAAAATCCTTAAGTTTTTATATCCAATATAATATTCTCCATAAAATAATTTTGCAACCCAAGATTATCTTTCATCAAAGTTTTAACAATTTCTAAGGTGGAAATGTAAGAATAAGAAACTTCCATTGGAAGCTTAATTTTCTGATACAACCTATCCCAACTTTGTAGCCACCTCTAAAGGGAAGACACATAGCTGCATATCCCATCCAGCAAGGATTCCTTCAGCTATCATAAAGAACTACCTGCAACTAAAATCACTGAGGAAGTTGGATGTGTCTCCGTTGAAATAGCCAGCCCCGAAAACTTGTGGCAGTTTCACCAAGACCAGCTTTGAATAACTGGCCTGCAGCTTCTTCAAAGACATGCCTACCGACTTAAAGCTTATCAAATAACTCCTTCCCAGTGCCAATGGGAAACGCTCTGAACCAGTTCTCAAATGGTAAGCCTCTTTTCCATGGAAGCCATGTCAGAGACCTCTCTGAATACTATCTTTAGGCTTCCAGACAGGGCCACAACTACAGCAACTCCACACTCAATTTGGAGACACCTGTGGTGAGATCTAATCCTTGAAACTATAAGAAGAATCAGTGCTTGGAGGAGTCATGGCATTAATTTTGTGCTGCACCACTCCTGGAGCCATCTGGAAAAATGACCAAGCATAAACAGCAAGAGACCAAGGAATCCACCACATCAACAAGGCAATCCACAGAGTAGGACTTTTCTTTTTGAAATATTCATAAAAGGAAAGGGATATTAAAAGAATTAAAAAAAAAAAAAAAATCAGAGGAAAATATCTTCAGGGTGATGCTGTGCTCTCACCATCTTGGCTTGACTTCCCCCGCCCCCTGTTCAGCTTCACTGTTATTGATGCCACTATAGATGTATGTATATATGACTTAATTATCTAATACCTAAGTTTCAGCAATATGTACATATTATCAGGCAATATATCTAAAATAATGGGGTTATAAGATTCTCCATCATAGGATGCAAGATGGTGTCCTAGATGAGTTAACAACTTCTCCAGATTCCTCTTACCTCCCCAGTGGCTGCTACCTCAAAGTCTGGATTGTTTCAGACCACCATGGAGAGTTTTGTGGTCGAGTCATCTCTCAGGGATCCATCGTGATTTGGAAAGAATGAAGCATCTTCCCTTCTAAGAACATAAGAACATAAGAATTGCCATCTCCAGATCAGATTCTGGGTCCATCAAGTTCGGTGATCCGCACATGCGGAGGCCCCGCCAGGTGTACCCTGGCATAGTTTTAGTCCCCATATCACTGTATGCTTCTCAAGGGAGATGTGCATCTAATTTACCCTTACCCGTGTCACTCTATGCCACTCTTAAGGAGATGTGCATCTAGTTTACCCTTAAATCCTAGAACGTTGGATTCTGCAATTACTTCCTCTGGGAGAGCATTCCAGGTGTCCACCACTCGCTGCATGAAACAGAACTTCCTGATATTCGTCCTGGACCTGTCTCCCCTCTTCAGTCTATGTCTTCTTGTTCGTGTCACATTGGACATTGTAAATAACTGCTTTCCCTGCTCCATTTTGTCGAATCCTTTCAGTATTTTGAAAGTCTCGATCAGATCCCCTCGCAATCTCCTTTTCTCAAGGGAGAACAACCCCAGTCTCCTAAGTCGTTCCACGTAGTCCAGGTTCTCCATACCTTTCACTAGCTTCGTTGTTCGTCTCTGTACCCTCTCTAGCAGTTTTATATCCTTCTTTAGGTATGGAGACCAATGCTGGACGAAGTATTCCAGGTGTGGTCTGACCATGGCTCTGTAGAACGGTATTATAACTTTCTCTGATCTACTCGTAATTCCCTTCTTTATCATGCCTAGCATTCTATTTGCTTTTTTCGCCACCGCCGCACATCGCGCCAACAGTTTCAGGGTCCTATCAGTACACCCAAGTCCTTTTCCTGTTTGGTCTTTCCCAGAGTTACACATGACATACTATACTTATGATCTTTATTTTTTTCTGCCTAAATGCATCACTGCATTTTTCCAAATTAAAATTCATCTACCATTTATCTGCCCACTTTTCCAATTGATTCAAGTCGCTCTGGAGTTCCTTGCTGTCCTTCTGCGATCTGATTGCCCGGCATAACTTTGTGTCATCTGCAAACTTGATGATTTCACTGGATGTTCCTTCTTCCAGGTCATTTATGAAAATATTAAATAAGATGGGTCCAAGTACCGAGCCCTGGGGTACACCACTAGTTACTTTTTCCCATTCTGAGAACTTCCCATTTATGCCCATTCTCTGTTTTCTGTTCTCTAGCCATTTTCATATCCATCTTAGTATTCCATGGCCTTGTAATTTTCTGAGAAGTCTTACATGTTGAACCTTGTCGAACGCTTTCTGAAAGTCCAAGTATACAATATGCACCAGTTCTCCACTATCAATTTGTCTGTTCACTGTCTCAAAAAAATTGAAATAGGTTCGTCAAACATGATTTCCCTTTCATGAACTCGCTCTCATCAGGTCGTGTGGGGTCTAGGTGCCGGACTATGCTATCTTTGATCAGCGCCTCAATCGTATTTCCAGGGACAGACGTGAGACTCACAGGTCTGTAGTTGCCTGGCACTCCTCTCAATCCTTTTTTAAATATCAGCGTGACGTTCGCTATCTTCCAGTCATCCGGTATCTGTCCTGTTTTGATTGACAGGTTGGCAAGTTTTGCAATAGTTCTCCGATTTCAAATTTCAGTTCTTTTAGGACTCTCGGATGAATTCCATCCGGTCCAGGAGATTTATCACTTTTAAGTTTGTCGATCTGGTGGTAAATCTGGTCCAAGTCCACTTCTACTGTGGTGAGGCTGTCCTGTACGACTCCCTTGAACACTTTCACTGTGTCAGGTATTGTTGCGGTGTCTTCCTTTGTAAAGACAGACGCAAAGAAGGAATTCAGTCTGTCTGCAATTTGTTTGTCATCCTTAACGCACCCTTTTCCTCCCAGGTAGTCCAGCGGTCCCACCGCCTCCTGTGCGGGTTTTTCCCTTTTACGTATCTAAAAAAGGGCTTGAAATTTTTGGCCTCTCATGCTATTTAAATATTATCAGAAGTAGGAGATCAACTGCTTTTACACCTAAGCAGCCTATAATAGGAGCCCTCGCCCCGATCCAACCAGGCATGTGAGCTCCTCCCCCTATATCCCGTTTAAGAGATCAATCTACCTGCTTTAAATATCAGCAGCAGTAGAAAAACAACTGCTTTTACATACAAGCAGCAGCGAGACCTACCGCAACCACCAAGAGCCCACAGACCCGATCCTGCCAGGAGTGTGAACTCCTCCCCCTGCAGTCCATTGGAGAGATCAATCTGCCTGCTTTTAAATATCAGCAGCAGTGGAGATCAACTGCTTTTACACCTAAGCAGCAACGAGACCAGCCACAACCACCGAGAGCACACAGACCCGATCCTACCAAGAGTGTGAACTCTTCCCCCCATGCAATCCGCTAAGAAGATCGACTGTCGGCTCCGGGCGGCTTTCCCGCAGAGGAGAGAATCCTGCATTCACCGTGGGCCTCATCTGGGGCAGCCTCCTTGGAGCGGCTGGGGCACGGGCAGTGTGTCTGGGAGGGAATGCATGGATGGGAGAACATCGCAGGGGAGGAGACATAGGCATCCTGGGACTGTCTGCCAAGTCTTTTCCCTGAAGAAGCCCTTTCTGGAAACGTCAATCGCTCCTCCTAAACTTACTTGCTCCACTTCATCACTGACGCTGAAACCGTGGATTGAAGACAAAGTTTTTATTTTATTTTTCTTTCCAGCTTATGATTTATCTTTAATCTTATCTATTGTTTTGCCTTTTGTCTTTGTTTTGTTCTATTTCTATCATTTAAATTTCTCCAGAATTCTACTGTTCAACGGCTCCCCCTTCTGCTTCTATTCCTTTCTCTCCTCTCTTCTACCTTCCAAAGTATTTAGATCAATGCTGTCTTGTTAAAATGTTTATTTTATTTTTATTTTTCCTCTAACTCTACTTTTCACTTCTCTATTACCCTCCAGGTACTTTAGTTAGATTGTGAGCCTTCGGGACAGTAAGGGAATTTTTCAAGTACCTTTCTTATTTCTAATCTTAATGTATATTTTCTGTAAACCGCTTAGAACCTAACGGATGTAGCGGTATATAAGAAATAAATTACATTACATTACATTACATTTTCTCCTCGTAGACCTTTTTGGCAACCCTCACCGCCTTGTGACATTTTTTTTGATCATCTCTATGTTTGTTCCAAGCTTCGGATGTTTTCGTGCGTCTTAAAGGAGTCCTTTTCATTTATGGCTTCCTTCACCTCTTTGATAAGCCATGCCGGCTCTCTTTTGCCTTTGGTTTTCTTTACTTCGGACATCCGCGGAATGTAGAGGCTATGTGCTTCCGTGATAGTATTTTTCAGTAGGGAACATGCCTGTTCCAGGATAGCAGCATATCTGTTCCCCTGAATAGCGAAAGCCACTATACCTTACACTCTTCTGATGACATTAACTTTGGATTACTAGTCTCTATCACATTTCTTTATTTTGTACTTTGAAAGTTCAAGTTTTTCCTGATGTTGCAAAGGCTATGCAAACACATAGACGTCAGTTTTGGTTAATGTAGCCTAGGGTTTTAGGATGTTCTTGAAATTTCCATGTAAATGTGTAGTCAAATATTTATCTTATTTAATTCTTCTTCTATCCCATCCTCCCTAAAGAGCTCAGAATGGACTACAGGTCAACATACATAGTATACTGCAGGTGTGCCCACGCTTTTTGGGCTTGCAAGCTACTTTTAAAATGACCAAATCAAAATGATCTACCAACAATAAAATTTTTTTAAAAACACGAAGCACACTGTGCGCAGAGAAAATGTTAATTATCATTTATATTTCGCAGGTTTTCAAAGAGGTCAAGGCAGATGACTCTATGCAATGTCACCTCAGGAACAACTATATAAAAATAGACAATATACCCCCTCCCTTTTTACTAAACCACGATAGCGGTTTTTAGCGCAGGGAGCTGCGCTGAATGCCCTGCGCTGCTCTCGATGCTCATAGGCTCCATGCACTAAAAAACGCTATTGCGGTTTAGTAAAAGGGGGCCATAGTGCAAAATATAGACAGCAGATATAAATTCTCAAAACAGACACATTTTGATCACTAAATTGAAAATAAAATCATTTTTCCTACCTTTGTTGGCTGATGATTTCATGAGTCTCTGGTTGCCCTTTCTTCTTCTGACTGTGCATCCAATATTTCTTTCCTTCTTTCAGCCTACCGTATGCTTCCAGACCTCATTCCCTCGGCCAACTTTTTCTTCCTCTCTCCCTGCCCCCTTCCCCTTTCTTTCTTTCTTTCTGTCTTCCTGCCTGTCTTTCCGTCTTTCTCTCTCCATGCCCCCTTTCTTTCTGTCTTCCTGTCCCCCCTTTCTTTTTCCCTTCTTTCTTTCTGTTTCCCTGCCTGCTCCCAAGCCACTGCCGCCGTAATCAGGGAACAGGCCTCCAAACCACCACCACCCCCATCGGGGAACAGGCCTCCAAACCGCCGCCACCCCAAGCTCTCCCTGCTTCCCCACACAGAAGCGTCAGGCTGACCAAATTTCCTCTCCCCGACGTCATTTCTGAAGATGGCGAGGAAGTTCCGGGCCAGCCAGGCAGCGATTGGCTGGCCCGGAACTTCCTCTCCGAAGTCAGAATTGACGTCGGGTGGAGGAAGTTGGTCGGCTTGGCGCTTCTGAGTCGGGAAGCAGAACGTGAAGGCAACGCGATCGACTCGCGTTGCCTTTGCGATCAACCTTTTGGGCACCCCTGGTATGCAATTTGTAGGTTGCAATTTACCTTAGTTATAGTGCAAGATTTTTTAATTCAAGTTTTTAACCTAATTCAACAGCTTACCAAGGATCTTCTATCAATATACATTTCTCAAACATATATTTTCTTTGATCTTCTCAATTGACTTTTTGAGTAATAAATTAGTAACTTCAGTTCAAAGTACTCTTGCCCATATAGAGAAGCCCCCCATCCCCGAAAAGACCCTAGTCTGTCTCTACTATTACTGATTTCTGTAGCACTACCAGAGGTACACAGCGCTGTATATTAACATGGAAGAGAAAGTCCCTGCTTGAAAGCTTACAATTTAATTGTAACAGACAAAAAGCAGGGTAATACAGATGAAATGATAAGGCAGAGATGTGTGCTTTACAAGTGGGTTGGAGTTAGGGAAACTCCTGGTGTTAAAAATCTCATCAATACTTTAAAAGAAATAACCCCAGATTATATAAACACAAAAATTTCCATATGCGAGACATGCTAAAAGCACACTTTTTTGAAGCTGCTTTTAAGTCCTATTATTTGAGTATCTCTTGATCAAATATTGAGGATTTGAATCAGTTACTAGGGGGAGGGGGTCCCTTTTAATTGTTTTCTAATGTGATCTAATGGTACCTGATATGCTACAGAAGTTATGTTGCTAGGAATTTATTATAATAATTTCAATAAAGAATAATTGAAAAAAAAAAAAAAAAGATTCTCTATTAATCTTGAAAAATTAACATAACGAGGTAGGATGGAAACTTTTGCAAGATCTGTTAGTCCCATTCTTCTTTCTATTAAAAAATGACTGCTTATTGATTAAATTAGAAAGTGGGGCAGGTTTGCATATATATTTAATTTACTGACTGCCTAGAGATGAAGGATGGAGGGATGACGATCTAAAGACAATAACAGACTGACTGTAAACTATTCTCATTCATAGTTGGTAAATTTTTTTTCTATTTTTAGGGTCCTCCACACCCAGTAGCTACCAGTTAACGCTTACTGAAACACTGGGTTTGAAGCAACTCAGTATTTTCCTGACCCACATAAGACACAAACGTTATACAAGTTGGCCTTATTATGGCTTTCCCTGAAGAAAGCAGATTAACCAATTAGGTTTTAAGTTTCAAGTTTTATTTCGGATTTGAATAACTGAAAGGCAATGTTTTACTGAAGTAATTTGATCAGAGAATATAACAAAAGTGGGTCTGATATTTGAAAAAATTTAAATGGCCTAAAGAGACTCTTGACAGTTTAAGTCACCTGTCTGAGGCTAATTGGCTATATTCAGTGACCTTTAACCAGAGAGTGCCGCCGTTACACAACACAAAACCAGCTATTTTTAAGTACGTTGCAGAGGTGAAGTCAGCATTTGGCTAGTTAAGTGATGATATTCAGCATTTAAATGGCCAAAGTAACCACATAAGACCATATAAAAGTCAGTCCTATGAGCATCGGAACAATTAGCGCTCTGGGCCAGGGTACAAACCTCTACAATGGCTTAGTAAAAGAAGGCCTTTATGCAGGTCACCATAACAGGCTATGTGTTGACTATCACACTTAACCGACTGTTTTCACCAACGTCGAAGACCAGGCCTGGCACTGAATTTCCAGGATGCTGCTAATGGCGATCAGCAAAAACGCTGATCACCATCAGCTGAATACCAGGCCTAATATATTTAGTATCTCCATCAGCTTTGGGAAATATATGCTATATTTTAAATAAAGACTGAACCAATGATTTAAGTGATCCTTTAAGAATCCACTGATCTCAAAGAAAAGAAATGTCATCGCAGACCAGCAAGATCTATTAATGGAGCTCCTGCTTAACCCAAAACTTAAATCCAAGTACCGTATTTTCGCGGATATAACGCGCGCGTTATACGCGTTTTTACGTACCGCGCATACCCCTCGCGCGTTATATGCGTGAGCGCGGTATACAAAAGTTTTTAAACATATTTCCCACCCCGCCCGACGCCCGATTCACCCCCCCAGCAGGACCGCTCGCACCCCCACCCCGAACGACCGCTCGCACGCGCTCCCACCCGCACCCGCATCCACGATCGGAGCAAGAGGGAGCCCAAGCCCTCTTGCCCGGCCGACTCCCCGATGTCCGATACATCCCCCCCCCCCCCGGCAGGACCACTCGCACCCCCACCCCGAAGGACCGCCGACTTCCCGACAATATCGGGCCAGAAGGGAGCCCAAACCCTCCTGGCCACGGCGACCCCCTAACCCCACCCCGCACTACATTACGGGCAGGAGAGATCCCAGGCCCTCCTGCCCTCGACGCAAACACCCCTCCCCCCAACGACCGCCCCCCCCAAGAACCTCCGACCGCCCCCCCCAGCCGACCCGCGACCCCCCAGCCGACCCGCGACCCCCCTTCCCCGTACCTTTGGTAGTTGGCCGGACAGACGGGAGCCAAACCCGCCTGTCCGGCAGGCAGCCAACGAAGGAATGAGGCCGGATTGGCCCATCCGTCCTAAAGCTCCGCCTACTGGTGGGGCCTAAGGCGCGTGGGCCAATCAGAATAGGCCCTGGAGCCTTAGGTCCCACCTGGGGGCGCGGCCTGAGGCACATGGGCCCAACCCGACCATGTGCCTCAGGCCGCGCCCCCAGGTGGGACCTAAGGCTCCAGGGCCTATTCTGATTGGCCCACGCGCCTTAGGCCCCACCAGTAGGCGGAGCTTTAGGACGGATGGGCCAATCCGGCCTCATTCCTTCGTTGGCTGCCTGCCGGACAGGCGGGTTTGGCTCCCCTCTGTCCGGCCCACTCCCAAAGGTACGGGGAAGGGGGGTGGGGGGGTCGGCCAGGGGGGGTCGCGGGTCGGCTGGGGGGGCGGTCGGAGGTTCTTGGGGGGGGCGGTCGTTGGGGGGGGATGGGGGTTTGCGTCGAGGGCAGGAGGGCCTGGGATCCCTCCTGCCCGTAATGTAGTGCGGGGTGGGGTTAGGGGGTCGCCGTGGCCAGGAGGGTTTGGGCTCCCTCCTGGCCCGATATTGTTGGGGAGTCGGCGGTCCTTCGGGGTGGGGGTGCGAGTGGTCCTGCCGGGGGGGGGATGTATCGGACGTCGGGGGGGGCATCAGGCTTTCAGGATGGGGACAGACCTTCAAGGGGGGACAGGACTTCAAGGGGGGACAGTGCACGGAAAGTCAGGGGGGGTGAACGGAGAGTCGGGACAGCGCACGGAAAGTCAGGGCAGTGCACGGAAGTCAGAGGGGGTGAACGGAGAGTCGGGACAGCGCACGGAAAGTCAGGGCAGTGCACGGAAGTCAGGGGGGGTGAACGGAGAGTCGGGACAGCGCACGGAAAGTCAGGGCGGGCGAAAGGAGCGTCGGGCATCATGCGCGGTATACCCGTGAGCGCGGTATACAAAAGTTTTTGTACATATCATCGTGATTTCTGCGCGCTATACCCGTGTGCGCGTTTTACACGGGTGCGCGTTATATCCGCGAAAATACGGTATATCAGCTAGCGGGAGCGGTCTGACCCCCCCTTAAAACAGCATTTGAGTGATGAGCCTTGGAGAGCGTTCATGAGAAAGAAAAAGAATGGATTTGAAAAACTACTTCTCCTTAGAATATAAAACTCCACGGAGAATCCTGGCTGGTAGCACCCTCAACCAAGATAAGGTGAGAGATGATTACTGCCTAGATACAGAGAAAATAAGCAGAGAACATGATATACACCCCTGGTTCGAAAAAAATCTGAGAGATATGGCAAAGGTTGGTTTATACGAGTTAATCACTTGAAGTCTGAGATTAACGAAATTGACAATAGAATTGAAATGATTGAGCATACAGTAGAACCACATACAGAGTCTTTCATTGAATTACAAGTATTTAACTGGACCGCATATGCGCTAAGGAAAGAATTAATGTTTAAATTAGATTATCTTGAAAACAGGTCAAGGAGAAATAATTGGCATATCAGGGGCTTACTCAAGCAAAAAAGGTAAAGAGTCAGTGGAATCTGCCCAGGACATCCTATTGCTGAATCTTGACAGAGCTTGCATCTTGAAAGCGCTTAGATCCTTATGCCTTCCTGGGCCATGTGAACTACAAGATATTGTAAAATTCTTTAAAAAATGGCTTCCTTTTCTGTGAAATAAACAAACTCCCATCCTGCATGTACTTTAATAAAAGAAATGGAAAAGAAGATCACTCTGATACTTTAAGGAGAAAATAAGGTATCTCTGGACCTACCGCTCTGGCTTAAACAGTTTTCTACAAGGCATATCCACTTTAGATGGACAGTATATAAGAATTGCTTTGGTTTGTTTTTTAAATAAGAAATTCACAAGCTTTCAGAGATTAGACCTGCCCTACAAAGAACAGATCTTTGAGAAAATCAAGAATCTAGGTACCATCACTCCCATGCCTCAGAGATTTTACTAAATAGCAGTGGGTTTCAACAAGAGGAAGTACATGACAGACAGTCATATAAGAACATAAGCATTGCCTTACTGAGTGTAACCAGTGGTTACAAATAAAGAGACTTGAAAGAGTTTAAAAAAAAAAATGAGAAACTTAACTTTAATGTTATCCAGCAAGATAATTTTGTAAATGTGCAGGCATGAGCTTTCCCTGGAATCTAAATGCATGAATCTGATTGGCTGCACAAGTCAGGAAACTTGCTGCAAGTTCATTTGGGAGAATGACTGTGTGATGGAGAGGAAACATACTGTCAGAGAGACTGAGTAATTGAGTGAAAATGAGAATTTATGGTTTATGAGAAAACAGATGACTGGGAAAATTGTCTGTCTGTATGAGTGGGAGTGGGACACTTGAGTGTTTTTTTTGTGAAACTCACAACAGGTAGGAAGCTTTAGGGCAATGTTTTTTAACTCGGTCCCGGAGTACCCCCCTCGCCAGTCAGGTTTTCAGGATACCCATAATGAATATGCATGAAAGAAATTTGCATATAATGGAGGCAGTGTATGCAAATCAAGTTAATGCAAATTCAGTGAGGATATCCTGAAAACCTGACTGGCAAGGGGGTACTCCAGGACCAAGTTGAGAAACACTGCTTTAGGGTAATGCAAAGCGTTTCCTATGAAGTGAAACATTTTTAACAAAATTGTTTGGGAACCAAAGGAACATATATTAAAACATTGGTTGTTTAACGTTAGTGTGATTAATTATCTATTTCTCTCAGATGATGGGAGAAAATTAGGAAAAAGATTGAAGTCTACAAAATCCTGAGTGGAGTAGAACAGGAACAAATGGATCAATTTTTCATTTTGTCAAAAATTACAAAGACTAAGGGATACTCGAAATTACAGGGAAATACTTTTAAAACCAATAGGCGCAAATGCTTCTTTCACTCAGAGAAGCTCTGGAATGCATTGCCAGAGGTTGTGGTAAGAAGTGGATAGCGTAGCTGGTTTTAAGAATGGTTTGGACAATTTCCTGGAGGAAAAGTCCATAGTCTGTTATTGAGAAAGACACGGGGGAAGCCATTGTTTGCCCTGGATTGGTAGCATGGAATGTTGTTACTCCTTGGGTTTTAGCCAGGTACTAGGGACCTGGATTGGCACCATGAGAACAGGCTACTGGGCTTGATGGACCTTTGGTCTGACCCAGTAAGGCTTATGTTCATATGTAACTTTGGGGTAAAGAGAGAAAGAGCTGTTAAATTAAATCTCTCTACAACAACAATTAAAAGTTCAGTTCAAGGCAGAGAAATTGCAAAAGTCAGTTCAACTGCAGAGCAGTGGCGTACCAAGGGGGGAGGTCCGTCCCAGGTGCAGCCTTAGGGGGGGGTGCACAGCCAGCCAGGTCCGTAAAACTCTACCGGGCCGATCAGCCTGCCTCTCCCTGACGTCAATTCTGCCGTCGGACAGGAAGTTTGGGCCAGCCAATCGCTGCCCAGCTGGGCAGAACTTTCTCTCCAACGGCAGAATTGACGTCGTGGAGAGGAATGCTGGTCGGCCCGATGCAGGGAAAATGAGCTTGGGGTGGCGGCGGCTTTAGAAGGGCAAACAAATGTGTCACTGAAAAAAAAAAAAAGGAGGCCAGAACTGATCAGGAAATGAGGAACCACAGAGCAGCAAAGCCCCTAGCAATTCAAAGAAAAAAAAAAAAAAGCAGGTTTGCAACCCTAAAAATGCTACAAAGGCCTTTGGAAATCACTAGCCATTTCTATTCAGAGGTAAGCGGGCCACAAGCAGGCAGGGAAGAAACTGCCAATATTCAAGGCAGCAGGGAGAAATTTTTTGCTCTTTGCCTGCAGTGGTGTATTCACCATGAGCAAGACATGCAGGAGATTCCAAATTAAACTCTACAATTAGTAAATCCATCAAGGTTTCACAATGTAGAGCAGTGGTCTTCATTTCAAGGCCCACCAGCTAATGGCAGCCCGGAGACCTTCTGTGCAGCTCACGCACCTATCCGGAGTTCCCCTCCTCCCCTAGTAAGATTCGGTGCTTGCTCACTGTTTTCGTTCCCAGTGACACTGCTGTAACTTGTTGGGTCGCCAGCAGCGTAAGTGAAATAAATACACTGCCTTTGGTGACCCAAAAACTTTCCTCTGCTACTGCTTCCTGTCCCCGCATAGGCGGGAAGCAGTAACAGAGAGAAAGCTTCTGAGTCACTGAAGGCAGCATGTTTACTTCATTCATGCTGCCGGTGGCCCGAAGAGTTGCAGCAATGCTGCTGGGAAGAACAATGAGCAAGCACCGGATCCTGCCGGGGTTGGGGGGGAAGGAATAGCATGGGGAGGGTAAAAGAGATGCTGGAACGCGGGGATGGGGGAGAAAAGATGCCAGACATCCAAGGGAAGCAAGGGAAGGGGCTGATAGAGATGCCAAACCACGGGAGGGAGGAAAGAAAGGAGAAAGATGTCAGACCAAGAGAGGGAGAAAGGAAAGGGGGGAAGAAAGATTGGATACACAGTCAGAAGAAGAAAATGCAACCAGAAACTCATGAAATCACCAGACAACAAGGTAGAAAAAATGATTTTATTTTAAATTTAGTGATCAAAATGTGTCTGAATTTATATCTGCTGTCTATATTTTGCACTATGGCCCTTTTACTAAACCACAATCACAGTTTTTAGCGCAGGGAGCCTATGAGCGTCGAGAGCAGCTCTGGGCATTCAGCGCAGCTCCCTGCGCTAAAAACTGCTATTGTGCTTTAGTAAAAGGTAGGGGGGGTATTTGTCTATTTTTGTATGGTTGTTACTGAGGTGACAGTGCATAGAGTCATCTGCCTTGACCTCTTTGAAAAAAACCCAGAATAGGAATGATAATTAACATTTTCTCAGCGTACAGTGTGCTTTGTGGGTTTTTTTTTAAATTTTATTGTTGATAGATCATTTTGACTTGGTCATTTTAAATGTAGCTCGCAAGCCCTGAGCTAGAGCGTTGAAGTTGTGTGTTTCTGCCGTAAAGGTCATCTCTGATGAAACCGGAAGTTACATCAGATACGACCTTTACAGCATCCATATGCAACTACAACGCTCTGGCTGCTGTAAGAAGGCAGTTTAGACATCGCCGGCCACAGGGCAGGAAGGTTTGTTGGACTGGGCCTGTTGTCCGGGCTGGGGGGGGAAGAAAGCGCCACGAAGGTAAAGGGCAGGGAGGGAGAAAGGAAGAAAAGGTGGGGTGGAGAGGAAAACAGGGTAAAACAGAGGGGGGAGAAGGACGCTGAAAGCACATGGGGAAGACAGAGTGGGAAGAAGATGCTTAAGGGAAATGAGGAACAGAGAGTGGGGAGAGGATGCTTAAGGGAAATGAGGAACAAAGAGTGGGGAGAAGATGCTGCAAGAAAATGGGGAAGAGAGAGTGGGGAGAAGACGCTGAAGGGAAATGGGGAAGAGAGAGTTGGGAGAAGACGCTGGCAGGGAAGAAGACAGAGATGCCAGACTATGGGAGGAGGGAAGGGAAGAAGATGGGTGCCAGACCAATTTGGAAGGAGGGAGAAAGGGAGAGGCACAGTAACAGAGTAAATGGAAGATGCAGAGAGAAGAGGGACAGTGGATGGAAGGAAGAGAGTAACAAGAAGATGAGGAAAGCAGAAACCAGAGAAGACAAAGGTAGAACAAAAATTTTCTATTTATTTATTGCTTTAGGAGACATGTGTCACTGTTTCTGTGGTGTTGCATTGTATGCAAAGTCCAGCTTCTTGCTGGTTCAATTTAACCTTTGTCTATGTATTTCTATTTTATCCCCCCTTTTACAAAATTGTGGAGCATTTTTTAGCACCAGCCGTGGTGGTAGCAGCTCTGATGCTCAGAATTCTATGAGTATCGGAGCTGTTACCATTGTGGCTAAAATTCACACTACAGTTTTGTAAAAGGGGGAGGGGTTAGTTTGTGATGACAAATTCCATACTAGACGAAGGTGTTTTCTGTGTTCTATGTGTTCGAAAGACATGGTTTTCTGTTAGGATTGATCTGTACTAGTCTGGCTTGTTTAGTTTTACAATGGGTGTATTGATGTTGTACTGCTCACTGCAGTATGTAAGATGCTGCCTTTTCCTAGGTACTCATGTGTGACATGTGGCTTGTTACTAAAAATCATGTTTTTTGTACAGATGGGGGGGGGGGGTGCCAGAAAATGATGGGCCCCAGGTGTCACAAATGCTAGGTACGCCACTGCTGCAGAGCTGTTTGTAAAGAACCTTAAAGGCTCCTGAGAATAACAGCTTCACTGTGGATGGAAGGGGAAAAGATTCTCTCAGGGGCTAAGAATAGTAACATTGCCTTGAGATTTTAAAAGGGAAGGAAAGAAGAGTTTCCTTCACATTTCTCTATAAAAGTGAGTGCCTGAATGTGTGTCCCAGAGAAACTGAAGTCAGCAGCACTGCAGAATTCCAAACCTCTCCAGTAGTGAGAATAAGGAAGATATATTCTAGTATAGTCAGGATTTTTAGAAAAAGGAAATTATTTTCATTTTCTAAGCAAGAATTGCACCGTTTAGGCTTCCTGCCTGCCAGGTTCCTTACTCAGAACACTCATTGAGGGAGATAATTAAAATAAATGGAAAAAAACTAAGATAAAGTGTAGGATGAAGATTAAGAGAAGAGAAAGTCACCTCAAGAAAGAACTGAAGAAATTCAAGCACCTGGGAAAACTTCAAAATTCAAGGTTTCAGGGACTGATAGTTTAAAGAACTCCTTATACAAAGATGGGATATGCTGAAATTTAGCAAAATGTATTAATGTTTGGAGAACTTTAGAAATTAACCCCTTCCTTTACAAAGCCGCATTAGAGTTTTTAGCGCCAGCCACGGTGGTAACTGTGCCAACGCTCATAGAATTCCTATGAGTGTCGGAGCTTTTACCGCAGCGGCTGGAACTAAAATCCACGCTACACTTTTGCAAAGGGAGGGGAGTTTACACTTTTCTAAGTGTTTCTTTTTGGAAAAATATTATAACTCAAAATGGATACAGGGATAAAAAAAATAGTACTGTACAAATTTTCTCTCATATTGTAACATTGGCCATGATGCGCCTGTTCTCAAAAGAAGTGTTATTACTATTTATTGTAACATTTTTGTAAGAGTATCAACTTGTTCCTATTTCCTTTAACTGCTTTTAAAAAATTTTAAGTGCAATAAACTTCCCTTGCACTTACAACTAAGCACCGATGAGACCAATTCTCATTTAGTCTCACACAAATAATGGCTTATGGACTTTTACCCCCTCCTTTACAAAGCCGCACTAGTGTTTTTGCGCCAGCCGCCACGGTAACAGCTCCGATGCTCACAGAATTCCTATGAGCATCCAAGTTGTTACTGCCGCAGCCAGTGCTAAAAATGTTAGCGCAGCTTTGAAAAGGAAGAGGGCTAGGAAATTATCCAGACCTGATTTAAACCCTGTTAAACTAACTACTTTTTCCACATTCTCTGGGAAAGAATTCCAGAGTTTAATTACATATGAGTGAAGAAATATTTTTGCCAGGTTGTTTTAAATTTACTGCTTAGTAGTAAATTGCATGCCCCCTAATCCTTGCATTTTTGGAAAGAGGACCCATTCCACTCCACTCTGTATTTACAGACCTCTTTCATATTTCCCTCAGCCGTTATCTTCTCCAAACTGAAGAGCCTTAGCCTTTTCTTCATATGGAAGTCATCCCATCATCTTTACCATTTTCATTACTCTTCTCTGTACCTTTTCTAATTCCACTATCTCTTTGAGATGCGGTGACCGTATTCGAGAAGCAGTAGTGCCATGCTGTGATACAAAGGCATTATAATATAGTAGACCTTCACGAATTTTCAGTTTGCGAATCGCGGACTCAAGTCATTTTCAGTATTTTCTGACTGCCTCTTCCGGTCAGAAAATACAGGGAATGACTGAGTCCGCGAATCAGGCTTCTGCACAGCCGATTCCTCCTCCTTTCCACCCCGGTCAGCCAATCAGCCTTCCGCACAGCCGATTCCTCCTCCTTGTGACTCTGCCGGTGCCGGCCTATACGCTTGGCTCCGGTCAGCGCCCAAAATAGCCTGCGTCTCACGTGTTTCCAGAAGAGGCTGGAAGTTCTGCTGGTTTCTCAGTCAATAAAGAAGCAGAAATAGGTCAAAACAATAAGTTCAAAGTAAAAATAAAGTCCCACTTTATTGTGGTTACTAATCCTGAACAGGGTTCAGTCCATTCTTTCCATGAACACAAGAAAACATGAAAAAATAAAACTGAGTTGCAAAAAACACACAACCCACACCTTCCTTGCAGGTATCACAGGTGAGTAGCTCTTTAAACTGTAAGAATTCAGTCTTAATAGTTCTGCCAAATAAACTATAACACTTCCTTTGAAGAAAGAAAGTGCTGTACCCAGGCCTAGATTGAAGCAGGCCTGGCCCCAACCAACTCAGCAGTAGTTGGTGGGGGAGGGGAGTAGTTGAATCCACTCATTTAACTCTGTTTTTAAACAGAATGCCACAAATGGCCCCACAATCCCAACCAAGGATCTTATGTGGATTCTCCCCAAATCTAACACCCCTGCACAAAGTCCAAATTGTAGTTTCCTTTAACTTTCAAAAGGCAAATACAAACCAAACAGTCCAGCAAAAAAAACATGGAAAAAGGTTTCCAGCTTCAGGCACCTTGCAGTGAGCCCAGCACTGCTCACGGCTCCACACAGGTGCAAACAGGTTCCAATAAAAAAAACACCAAAAAGTTCACAAACTTAAGCACAACAAAACACAGGAATTGTACTTAACTTTCTTCCATGGCACAAGCTTCTGTATCCATGATAGTTTCCATAAAGTCCATGGACTCCGGTTCAGCTAGCTGGTTGGCTTCAGAGACAGGGGCTGTATCCACCATCTCAACATCCTGAAAGTGTTGAGGTTCAGGAGAGCAGTCCTGCAAACCTCCTTCCTGGGCTGACTCATGGCAGACTGACTGATTCTTCCTCAGTGCTGCCTCAAGAGCATTGAGGCGACCACGCCCTGTTCTATGAGGGGGCAGGGCAACCTGCAGCTTCTCCTTAGATTTCCCAGGACCTCTAATTAAGCCCTGCAGCTGGGAGTTAGCTGAGCTAGAGGAATTGTTCTGAGGCTGATCCAGGCTGTTCCCCTCATAGTCCTCACCCCTCCCCAGGGTTTTGTAAGCTGGGTTTTAGTGGCAATTCAGAGCCTACCTTTCTATTGGGGTTTACTCTGTCACACTGGTTGGCCCTATTCAAGGCCAGGCTGGGTTTAGGAATAGCCTTTCCTGGCACAAGCCGAGCTTTAGGGCTAGGGTTGTGACATCCTCCTCTTCTCCCCATGTCAGCCAATCAGCCTTCTGCAGAGCCGATTCCACCTCCTCTCCTCCCCTCCCCCATCAGCCAATCAGCCTTCTGCACAGACGATTCCTCCTCCTCTCCCCCTCCTCCAGTCAGCCTTCTGCACAGCCAAACCTCCTGGCAGCTTAAATATTGTTGTTTTTTTTGGCACCCGCCACCGCCCCTGCAGCCCTCTCCTACCTCCGATCCGCTCCTAAACCGCATTTGCGGTTTTTTGAAATTCACAGGTGCTCCTGGAACGGAACCCCCCGTGAATTTCGGGAGAGTACTGTATTCTCATTTTTGTCTTCCATGTCTTTCCTAATACTGTAGTTCCTAATGTTCTATTTGCTTTCTTAGCTACCACTGCACACCGAGCAGAAGCTTTCAAGAGTCTCATCAATGACGGCACCTAGATTCTTTTCCTGGGTTGTAACTCTGAATGTGGACTCTTGTATCACATAGCCACAGTCTGTGCTCCTCTTCCTTAACTACAACACTTTGCACTCGTTCCTGTTACACGTCATTGCCATTTGGATGCCCCGTCTCCAAGACTCATAGGGTTCTCTTGAAATTTTTCACAATTCTCTCGTGATTTAACAACTTTGCATAATTTGCTGTCATCAGCAAATTGAATTACCTCACAAGTTATTCCCAGCTGTAGACCATTTATAAATGTTTATAAATTTATGTTTAAATCATTTTTATTGAGCAAGGAAAACCAAGAACAGGCAAGCCACTAATAAACACAAACAAGATATATCACAAAATATACCACAAAATAAAATAAACCAGCAATCCGCTCACAAAAATGTAATTTTTATGTATACAAAATATCCCACCCATGCCAACCCCCCTCCACCCATACTACTACTATTAATTATTTCTATAGTGCTACCAGACATACGCAGCACTATACAGAGTCACACAGAAAACAGTCCCTGCTCGAAAGAGCTTACAATCGAATCAGCCAAGACAGGCAAACAGGATCTCATGGATACAGTTAAGGGGAACGGTTAATCTGTTGGCTGGGTTGGAGGGCAGTGGGGAGTTGGGTTAAGGATTGAAGGCTATACCAAAAAGGTGGGTTTTCAGTCTGCTTTTAAACAAAGTAAGGGAAGGTGCTTGGTGGACAAACTCGGGTAATTTATTCCAGGCTTAGGGGGCAGCTAGATGAAAGGAACGATGTCTGGAATTGGCAGTGGAGAAGAAGGGTACAGTTAAGGGTGGCTTATCTGAGGAACAGAGTCCTCAGATAAGCAATGTATAGCTAACCACAGAAAAGACAGGTCCTGACCCAACACTGTAAGATACCCAGCAATTTTGAATCTGCAAACAGGAAATTCACCCCTGTGCCCAGCTGAAGATGAGCAACTCAGTGCTAACTATGGAAGTCTTCCAGCAATGACCTAAACCTTCCATGGGGGAGAAAGGGCATCAATGGGAACTCCACTAACTTGGAACATGAGGCCAGGCTTAAGGTAGATATCCTACAAACAGGATGGTTGGATAGGCTGGAGAGCGCTTGGACGGCACCTTCAGCATTTGGAACCTAGGACAATATCAGGTGGACTTTCCAGTCTATTTTCCAGAAAGATCAAAGAAGAGACAAGTTAACATAAGAACATAAGCATTGCCTCCGCTGGGTCAGACTTAAGGTCCATCGTGCCCAGCAGTCCGCTCACGCGGCGGCCCAACAGGTCCAGGACTTGTGTAGTAATCCTCTAACTATACCCCTCTATCCCTTTTTCCAGCAGGAAATTGTCCAATCCTTTCTTAAACCCCAGTACCGTACTCTGCCCTATTACGCCCTCTGGAAGCGCATTCCAGGTGCCCACCACACGTTGGGTAAAGAAGAACTTCCTAGCATTCGTTTTGAATCTGTCCCCTTTCAACTTTTCCGAATGCCCTCTTGTTCTTTTATGTTCTGAAAGTTTGAAAAATCTGTCCCTCTCTACTCTCTCTATGCCCTTCATGATCTTGTAGGTCTCTATCATATCTCCTCTGAGTCTCCGCTTTTCCAGGGAGAAGAGCCCCAGTCTCTCCAATCTTTCAGTGTACGAAAGGTTTTCCATGCCCTTAATCATTCTTGTCGCCCTCCTCTGGACCCTCTCAAGTATTGCCATATCCTTCAGGAATTTTTAATGGCTATAACTAATGGGCAGACTGGATGGACCGTTCAGGTCTTTATCTGCCGTCATTTACTATGTTACTACTGCAGGGCTGCCCAAGTCCGGTCCTTGAGATCTACTGGCAGGCCAGGTTTTCAGGCTATCCACAATGAATATGTATGAGAGAGATTTGCCTGCACTGCCTTCTTGGTATGCAAATCTCTCTCATGCATGTTCATTGCGGATATCCTGAAAACCTGGCCTGCCAGTAGATCTCGAGGACCAGAATTGGGCAGCCCTGTACTACAGAATGTTACAATCATTGGTGATACATGGTATACATCATGTTTGACGCAGTAACAGTAGGTTAAAAGTTATAAGGGCATAGGTGGACTCCACATGGACACCAACTTCTACGAGATAACATTTTTCTGGGCCTACCAGGAAACAGTAAGTGATAAAACTAAAGATTATCAATAAGTAGTAGGTTAGAATCAAACTTGATATGATTTAATATGAACTGGCTCACAGCATTATTTGTTTCCTGTAATGTTTCTCTTCCTAATGACGCAATGGCGAAACTCAGCTTGAGCTGAAGAGGAGTTACTTGAGGAAAAGTAATATTTATGGAAATATGAAGTTTTAATGGAACACAGTGTATTCTAGTTATCATCCACGACTTCAAATGGGACTCTTTTAAATCAACATATTACAAAGACCTCAGGGCAACACAAGATACCGTAAGTGTTTTTGGATTTTGCATAATTGATATTATAACACGTTTCTTGCTGGAGGAGGTCAATAGGGAATGAATTATGTGCTCTTAAGGTTCCCATTAAGCCTGCGGTAATTACGTGGGTGAACAAATAGGATCTGAGCAACATTTTAACAATTAATTTGTAAATATTAGGAGAATATTATTTCACAATAGCAATAAGAAAATTTGGAGAGCATAAGGAGAAACCTGTGGTCGATATTGAAGAATTCTTGTATCAAGTCAAAAGTGCAGTGGGACTCGAGAAGCTTTATTAGGAGACCTGACAGGGGCTGTGTTTCGGCATTATTCCATGACCCCCTGATGCAGGCGTATCGATGGTCTAACATAGAATGCTTTCTCAATGCACTCTGCAAATCCAAGACAGCAATTATAACATGATTGTATGCGACTGGTAAATTATCCGCTTGGTTTTGGGTTTTCTGCTTCCCTTTCCTGCCAATCATCCCCATTTTGGGGCTTTATCCTTTTACTAGAAGATTAATTCTGTTTGTCTGTTCTCTTCTGCATAAGCATTTCTTTATAAATAATTTGGCTTTGCCTTTCTAGAGATTAACTTTTGTCAGTTTTCAAATTTAAATAAAACACGCTTTATCTTCAAACAGCTGTGTCTCCTTTTCTATTAGAAGTTTCCTGGTTTATAACCAGGATACCAAGGACTAAACATGATGGATTCATAAAAACCCTAAGGAGGTGCAAAATGTTCTCAAAATTTAACATAAGAAACTTAATACTCATTTCTATCTATCCATCCGGTTTTCTATACCGTTCTCCCAAGGGAGCTCAGAACGGTTTACATTAATTTATTCAGGTACTCAAGCATTTTTCCCTGTCTGTCCCAGCAGGCTCACAATCTATCTAATGTACCTGGGGCAATGGGGGGATTAAGTGACTTGCCCAGGGTCACAAGGAGCAATGTGGGTTTGAACCCACAACCTCAGGGTGCTGAGGCTGTAGCTTTAACCACTGCGCCACTCTAGAAATAAAAATGTAGCAAAAGTAGCCAAGTATAAGACAATCAAGCCATTGTGACATCACTGATGAGGTTAGCTCTTAGGCATTGGTTAAATTAGGCATTATGATGTCACAATACCTGCTCTGGTTATCAGAGGCTGAAACTTTTCATAACATTTATTTATTCAGTTTTCTATGCTGTTCTCCCAAGGGAGCTTAGAATGGTTTACATGAATTTATTCAGGCACTCAAGCATTGTCCCCTGTCTGTCTTGGCAGGCTCACAATTCATCTAATGTACCTATGGCAATGGGGGGATTAAGTGACTTGCTCAGAGTCACAAGGAGCAGCATGGGTTTGAATCCACATCCTCAGGATGCTGAGGCTGTATCTTTAACCACTCTGTGTTGGAAAGCATTCCTAAAGCAATGCCTTTGAGTATTTCCCTGCCTGTTTATTCCAGAGGATGTGGGGAAAATTTGAAGCAGATCTGCCAGTTCAAAGAATTCTAGTATTGATTTCCTCAGACCTAAAGCAGATTTTGTTACAAAAACAGAAAATCAAATGCAGCTAACCTGAGGAATATTTTACAGGTTAATGCATCCATGTTTATGATTCAGCATCACTGTTTTGGATAGTTTCTGAACTTGCCTTCCCCACCCCCACCCCACCCCATGCTAGCACTGTTGCAGAGCTTCTTCATGGCACAAGCAGACAAGCGAAGACCATCTATATACCTGGGCTGAACATTTGTTGTACAATGAAAATCACTGACACAGCAGATGATCCTGAGATCCACTTCTACATCAGGCTGTCAATGAATCAATTGAAATCACTCAACTGAAAAATTAACTTAAAAACTCAAGACATCCCTCATACCTACAGAAGGTCACAATGAGTTATAGAAAAGTTGTCACACAGCTCTCTAGGACCTTCTCATAGAAACATATAAAATTATGGCCCTATGGCCTATCCAGACTGCCCCAACCATTCCACCCACTGTCAACCTTAGGAAGTCTGTGCTTGACCCATACTAACTTAAATTCAGATACAGTCTGTCTCCACCACGAGGCCACTCCACACATCCACCACCTTTTGTCTCCACCACGAGGCCCCTCCACACATCCACCACCTTTTGTTTCTACCACGAGGCCGCTCCACACATCCATCACCTTTTGTCTCCACCACGAGGCCACTCCACACATCCACCACCTTTTGTCTCCACCACGAGGCCCCTCCACACATCCACCACCTTTTGTCTCCACCACGAGGCCGCTCCACACATCCACCACCTTTTGTCTCCACCATGAGGCCACTCCACACATCCACCAACCTTTTGCGTAAAATAGTATTTCCTTAAATTACTCCTGAATCTATGTCCTTTCCCCTTCATCTTATTATCTCTCATTCCAGAGCTTCCTTTAGTTGAAAGAGAAAGACTCACCTCCCTCTGCATATATGCCATCGAAGTACTTACATGTCTCTCATATCTCCCCTCTCCCACCTATCAAAGTATCCACTCATCTGCAATCTCCAGATGTGGAATTACTAATCTGAGAACTTTGCAATTGGAAAATAATCATTTAAAGGGTAATTCTATAAACCAGGTGCTTATGTTATGCACATAATGCCAAAATTCTGACTAAGCACTGTTCTGTAAATACCTGCTTAATGTTCACAGCACGTATTTGCAAATGGGGACCAGAAGCATAGCTAGGTGGGGTGCAAGGGGAGCAGATTGTTGAATGAAATGGCGCCTACGTGGATTGGCCCTTCAGCCTTACACTGGCACCTATTTTACAAAAGGTCTGCTCCCCTTGATGACAAAATCTGGCTACGCTTCCGAAGGGAACATACATAGGGGAGGGACGTAGGTGTGGCTCCCACTTAGACACGTAGCTTCAAGAATACTGCAAGACAGTGTTTCTCAACTCGGTCCAGGAGTACCCCCTCGCCAGTCAGGTTTTCAAGGTATCCACAATGAATATGCATGAAAGAAGTTTTCATAGAATCGAGGCAGTGTATGCAAATCAAGGTTATGCAAATTCAATGTGGATATCCTGAAAACCTGACTGGCAAGGGGGTACTCCGAGACCGAGTTGAGAAACACTGCTGCAAGTCATGCATGTCCCTATACCTAAATATTAAGGCATCGATACCAAGTTACAATAGTATTGTATAAATGGAACCTAGGCTTTGTTAATGAACAAGTTACCTTGCAGCCTGGGGCACCTAAATCCAGGCACCCGGGTATAGGAAAAGGGCTCCTAAAGGGGCAAATCTAAGATACTTTAAGCAACGCGTTCAGGTTTTCTGTAGCAAGGTAGTTGTCACTGCAGACCCATGCTAACTTCTCAAGTGTTATGAAACCACTCAGCATGGTTAAAACCGTGTTCGCTGCCTAATGCAGGTTGGGATGGGATCTGGGCCCAACACAGATGGTCTGGAGGACTGGTCAGTTTGGATAACTAACTCGGTCAGTGTTAGTGGCTGCACTCGCCACCATCTCAAGAGGCAGAGAGATGGGCGACTGCATTGACAGTTTGGCAGCATAGCCCAGCCCTACAGCAACCCCGATCAGCTCTCCTTCCCAATCCTCTGATACCACCCCCCCCCCCCCACCTTGATCAAATCCTCCACACCCCATCTGATACCCCTATCTGATCCTCTACCTGCCTAACTGATACGTTGATCAAGCCCTCTAATGCTCTCTTCTGATGCCCCAAATCCCTCTAATATTTATTTATTTAAAAATTTATATACCGCATACAACTATGCGGTTTCCATACCACATCCATAAAGTCTTGTTTCCCTCTGATTATCACAAACAACATAGACATGTCTGAACAACATTGTTAATCGTCCCTGTCATAATAGGGATAGAGCACAAATTCAATCAATTCAGAAATACAAGCAAGCTTTAAATCATACATTGGTGTCAGAAAAATTCTAAAAGACGATAATCAACTGAGATATACCTTAGCATAAGAAGGCATTGGCAAATAATTGAGTTTTCAGCATTTTCTTAAAATTCATCCTCCCCACACAAAGCCGCAAGATACTAGGCAAGGCATTCCATTGTTCTACGCTCCGATCCTAGCATGCATAGTCGACATTCTACCCTCCAAACTTAATTTCGTCCCGTTTACATCTCTAAGCTCTCTTCTCGGTTTATAGATCTGGAAGAATTCATGTAAGATCTTTGGGGAAGCATGATACAATGTCTGATCTATAATCACAATAATCTTGAACTGCACTCTTTGTTGCATAGGTAACCTCCAGTCCCCCCTCAATTGCCCCACCAAGCCCCTCATACACATCACCAACCCAACCCTCATTCCAACCCTTGCCACTCCCCCTCCACTCCTGCCCAGTGCCAAGTTCAAAATGATGTTGTTGACCCCTAACGTAAGGTTACCAGGCATGCAGGAAAGCCCAGCCATGTCCTCTTTTTAAGAGGACTGTCCAGGTTCCTGGAAGGACTTTCCAAATCCCGGCAGTTTGGCCAGGTTTTGGAAAGCCCCGAGCTCCGACCACGTCTGGAGGGCCTTCACCAAGCACGCGCGGATGACGTCACACACATCCACGCATGCTGGAGGTCCTCCAGACGGGGCCCGGAGGTGGGCAAAAAAAAAAGAGATGGTGCTTGGGGGGGCAGGGTTGGAGGTGGAATGGGGCAAGGCTGGAGATGGAATGGGGGTGACCCGTCAAAAGCGCGCAGGACTTTAGCACGCCGACATTTGCGCACCGCCGCTTCCACCGTTCCCGTTTGCACTCTGATAGGGGGTGAACCCCCCACTACACATAAGTGCTTGCACTTCCGTGGGGGTGTGCGGGGGAACCCCTCCACCCCCATAACTCTGAAAACTCCCAAACACCGAAAAAGGGAAGGAGATCGGGAGTTTTCATTCTACTGGGGGGGATTGCCCCCCAGTGGGACTGCGAGCACTTCTAAGTGTAGTCAAGGGGGTTCCCTCCCCACACACCCCCTCAGAGCGCTAATGGTAATGGCAGAAGCAGCGGCACACATTTCTCCTGTGTGCAAATGTCGCCGCGGGATTGTCGGCGCACCAAAGTCGTGTGCGCTTTAGTTACGGTGCCGGAATGGGGCAGGGCCATGCATCTGGGTCTTTCCATCCTTAAATATGGTAACCCTACCCTAGCGGCAGTCTTGTTGCTGGTGCTGCTTGCCCTTCCTTCACAGTTCAGTGATCCTTATGAACTGCATGGGGCTCTATAGATATATACATTAGAGAATGACACGGTGACAAAATTCATCACCATTCCCGTCCCCGCGGATAACCACGGGAAATAATTCCATGTCATTTTCTAGTGTCTATTTCAACCTCAGTCCTTCTACACCAGCATTCTTCAAAGCAAAGCTTGCGGGTCAGTGGTTGTGGCCATTCATACTCTGATTCTTATGTGAGCCAAGGATAATGAAGCCATTGTGACATCACTGATGTGATTGGCTCTTAGGCACTGGTGGAATGAGGCATTATGACATCACAATATCTGCTCTGGATACCAGAGACTGTCATTCTGTAGTGTCTGTTTCAACCTCAGTCCTTCTACACCAGCATTCTTCAAAGTAAAGCTTGCGGGTCAGTGGTTGTGGCCATTCATACTCTGATTCTTCCCTCTCTCCTTAAAGAATGACATGAAGATGATTTCCCGCGGTTATCCACGGGGACAGGAACGGTGATGAATTTTGTCACCGTGTCATTCTCTAATATACATCTCAGTTCAACTAGAAGATCAGTGAACTACACGTGTGAAGAGTTGCACCAGAAGGCAGTCAAACTGCATTGTTTCCTTGCAGCTCCACCCCAGTCCAGTCGTCTCTCTCCCACCAGTAATGCTGCTGCTCAGCCTCTTGTTTCTGGGTTCACGGTAGCTGCTCTCCTCAACTGCAGCTGATTGTTCTTTCAGGCCGCTGTTCTCTTCCTCCCCCTAGCCACTTTTCTAGATACCTGGATGTTCTCACAGCAAGAATAAATAGCTGAAGGTAAGCTTCTTCATTTAAAAGGAGATTAAACTGCCGAGAATACCCTCTAGTCACCATTCTGACTCTTAACATTTTTTCACTCTTAAAGCAAGGAGCTTGCATCTCAGTCACAAGACATCTGGCAGATAAAGAATGCAATCCATCTATGCAAGCAATAAGCGTGTAGCTGGGATTGGAATAATGAATCCAACTTCTGTCAATAAGCTTGCAAAGTAGTACCATTCTGTTCTTTTAACTGCAAGATTGCCTCCAGGGCCGGCCCTGCCACTGGGGTAGCAGAATTTTAGAGGCAGAAGAGATGCATTTCAGTGCTATTCTCAGCAGTGTGGGGCCTATAAGCACAGATGCCTTTGATCTTTAACTCTGCTTGTTAGGCCGCCTTCTGATCTATTCGATCTTCCTTCTTTATGTTGAATTACTCTTCCTTGCTCTTCTATTTCCTCCTCCTTAGTCTTCACGCTAATCTTTTATTTCATTTCTAAATTCTGTTTCTCTGATCTCCTTCTCCCCCTACTCACCCATTCTATCAAAATTGTATTTCTCGCCCATCTTTCCCTTCTGGCTCAGTAAGTTTTGTGGGTCCATTGTACGCCCGATATATTGTTACTTTTGAATGTTGTAATTTTATTTATGTACATCGCTTAGAAGTTCGATTAAGCGATTTATCAAATTTTAAATAAACTTGAAACTTGACTGTTGTCAAATGCTATTGCATCTCGCTCCCCTCCAACAAGAAGTCTGCAATGGAAGTAGGGTGGAACAATGCAGCACTTCAGCATAGCAGTATACTTAAGGATACCAGACATCCAGGAAACCCCAGACACGTTCTCATTTTAGAAGACTGTCCAGGTTCCTGGATGGACTTTCCCAAAACCCAGTAGTTAGTCCGGGTTTTGGAAAGTCCTGAGCTCCAGCCTCGTCTGGAAGGCTTCCAACAAGCTTGTGCTGATGCTGTTGCATGCATCCGCGCATGCAGTAAGCTCCCCAAACACAGCCTGGAGATCAAGAGAAAAAGAGGTGTGCTTTTGGGGGCGAGGCTGAAAGCGGAACAGGGCAGGGCCATGCGTCCGTGTTTTCAAATCGGCACATCTGGTAAACCTACTTAAGGTCCTTTGCTGCACGGAGTTTCTTCAGTCTCAGCTTGGGAGGAAGTTAAAGGGTAGATGGAGCAGTCAGCAGGGCCAAGGGAAGGGAAGGAAAGAGAATAGATATGTTGCCATCTATGAGGGCTAGGTAGGAAAGAAGATACTGTCTACTTCGTGGAGGGATGAGAGGGAATGAGGAAATGCGGGAATCTGGTGGGATAGAAACTATCCCTTGCAGGGCAGGGCCTTAAGCCACCCTGGGGTTTGAAGATGTTGATGCATGTGTGAAAGCTCACATAAGGCATCAGATATCCTTGCACCATCCCTGGTTACCTCTCATGGCTCCGTGTTATCCTTTACTACAACCAATAATGGAGTCATTAAAAAATATATAAAAAAGCATATTGAGGCAGGGGGGTGGGAAGTGATGGTAAAATGGGAAGGCGTGGAGCTGGGGGAGATATTATGGGGCCAGGTAGAGTGTAGATGTCAGTAAAAAGTGATTGAGTTAAATTTATTAAGGTAGATAACATGCGTTTTTAAGATTTAAGATGTAATAGTAATTTAAGATTTTGTAATGTTTTTATGCTCCTAGTACCCCTCCTGACGAAGACAATCTCGAAACTCGAGTCAGGGGGTAGATGAAAACTTAAGGAGTCATGTTTACAGCACTATAGCACTTTTGGCACAAGTTCACTTTCACAATTTATCCAGTGGTTATGACTGTAATCCAACCTAAGAAGAGACTACAGACAAGTCGTTCTAATATTTTTATTATCTGGTAGGAGGTTGGTAAAAGGGGCAGTAAAGTCTATGATGGCCCCAGATTAACCACTGTAGCATGTTGTTATTATTGCACTACTGGTTATATGGACTGAGCACTTTACTAAATTAAAAATTTTTTTGTATTGTTTTTAACAAAGAAAATTAATAAAGCTGAGATTTTAGATAATATTTGAATATATTATCCAGCAATATAAGTAATAACTCCCAATTTTTGTGATTTACACGAGAGTGTGGGACATTCTATAATGCCTTTATTCCACCCCCAGCACTTCCTTCTACTGTATGTGCACACACAAAAATGCCTGTTCTCCACATTCTCATATAACCACCCACAGGTTATACTATACACACATGTATCCATGACATCCTGTTTGTCTGTCTTGCCTGTTTAGATTGTAAGCTCTTTCGAGCAGGGACTGTTTTCTTACTCTTTGTGACTCTGTAGCACTGCGTGCGTCAGAAGGCCCTAACTCAGCCCCTGTTGCCCTACTGCATTCAGGTATTCTATATGAAATGAAATAATTCATTAACATTTCCTGGGAATGAATTTCTTTATGGATAAGCAGTGCTTGCATGGAGTAGGGACATTGATTTTTTTTCTTTGCTTTAATTACCCAGGCTGTAAAATGATGCATAAAAACTTATTTAGTCTTTAAAAATTTCACAGTTCTTTCAGTTCAACAATCTCATTTGCAGTAAGTATAAAGGGCGAATTATAAAGAGCGAAGTAATGACTAGAAGTCACACAGTGGCAGCAGGATGTCTGTAAACAGAGGGCCTACATTAACCCTGCATTTCATTATTACATTACACTGCATATAATATTTATAGCCTGCTGTAGCCTCAAAAGAGTTCATAGCGGTTTACAAGAATGACGGAGCATACTCAGAAAAACAAAAGTTATATAAATTCATAACTTTTCGTCTGTCAAGAATAAATTTCTGCAAAAAAATGTCTCCAGGTACTTATGAAACAACCAGTAATCAGACACGTCAAAGTAACTGGTAAAGAGTTCCTCCGACGAGCTGCTAGATATGTAAAGACTGAAGACAGCATCTTCTCATACCCAACTCTATTTTAAACATTTTTATTCCACTTAATATTATGTATGTTATTCCTGTAATTCGCTTAAGATTTTATGTCAATACAACAATATAACATCACAGCTGTCACGATCACTTGAGTGATGTTAACAGAATGTTAAAAGAATGATCTATTTTTCTGGTTGATAGATTTAACAGTGATGGAATATATAATGGGGTAGAGCCATGAAAAATCAAACATATTAGGGTAAAAAGTTTAAATGTGACCCTAGCTTCTATCAGCAACCAGTGAGGCTTCGTTAGAAGTGGGGTAATTCTCTCAATCCTTGACATCCGATAGATCAAACAAGCTGCTGTATTCTGTAATAACTAACTTAACAATGTCTTTTTGCAATCCAGATATAAGCCTTTTCAGTAATCTATATGTACTAAAATCATTGGCTATCTCCCCTCAGGTATCCAGTTATGGTTTATGGTAAAGCTAGCAAAATATGTGATTTAATCTGTAGACAACAGGCTTTAGGGATCCAAAAATGAAATTGCTGTAATGCTTTTCAGGATCTCCTCTTTTCCCCCCACAGAAGACCAATGACGATTTTAGAAGCTATTTCTGGAGGTAAGTCCCCACTTAACAGTGAGACTCCATTTCAAAATTGTCCTCTTACTAAGAAAGGCTATGATTTTGAGACATTTGCTCCCAAATTCTATAAATGGTGCCTAAAGCAGGGTCCACAAATGCATGCCGTTATGCAACAATAATTACCTAATTTGTACTAAATTGGCACCTCCAGTAATTGGAGATAAAGACCAACAATTGGCCTTAACAAGCACTATTTTTTTATTGAGTTCTTATATGGTGGTTGTGGTTTGTGGTGGTTTACAGGAGGGGCTTTTATCTTTCCAAACTTAGAGTTCTTTTCTTTTTAGTCTTTTATTTAAACTGCTAAATTTGTACAGTGCAATAGTGGTACATTCAGTGAATAAACCTGTAATTGGCACTAATTAGCACAGGGGTCCCCAAAGTCCCTCCTCGAGGGCCGAATCCAGTCGGGTTTTCAGGATTTCCCCAATGAATATGCATGAGATCTATGTGCATGCACTGCTTTCAATGCATATTCATTGGGGAAATCCTGAAAACTCGACTGGATTCGGCCCTCGAGGAGGGACTTTGGGGACCCCTGAATTAGCAGTTGCACAGAAAACCTATTCTGTAAATAGAACACCTAACTTCTCTTATCTGCAAGTCCAAAGGGGGTGTGGTCAAGGGAAGAGCATGGGCGGGTCAGGGGAGTTCCCAGGATTTAGGCATGGCATGGCATGGCATTATAGAATACTTTTTTTTCCACACCTTACTGACAGTAGCTAGGTGCGAGCATTTACACCCGCCTTTACCATGACATAGCTGGTATTCTATAAAAACAGTTCCATGCAGCACTGCCTTCATAGAATTTGCACTTAGCATGTATTATCCTGGCACCAACTTTGGGCATCATTTAATGATATCTGACCCTTGAAGGGTAATTCTATAATGGGGCAGTGGCATAGCAAGGGTAGAAAGCACCCCCTGCTCCCTCCTCTCTGCACCCCCGCTCCTTCCATATCTTCCCTTCCCACCCCTATGCCTCTTAATATCTTCGCCAGTGCGAGCAGCTTCTCCAGCTGGCTGTTCACACTGGCTTTCCCTCTGACATCACTTCCTAGCCCCGTGACCCGGAAGTGATTTCAGAGGGAGCCAGGCCAGTGCAAACAGTAGGCTAGAGTAGTTGCTCATGCTGGCAAAAATTTTAAAGAGGTACAGGGGGAGCAGGGAAGGGAGAGCACGAGCGTGGAGCGGGGGGGGCAAAGAGGTGTCAACGCCTGGGGCAGTCCGTACCCCCTACCCCCATTACTGTGACATTGCCTGCTGGGACCTTATTCTATAAAGAATGATGGTGCCTACTTTTTTCTACAGAACACCACCCTAACTGGGTATATGCAGGGTGAGGAAGGAAAAAAAAAAAAAAAAAACCCTAGAATTTTTTTGCTGTTTTCTCAGCAACTGCTTGAAATTTCAATGTGAAATGTTACAGCTTTCTTTGTCGTTACTACAGTATTTACATTTATGTTCTGAGTGGAATCAAATTATCTTTATATATGGTGAAGTTTCAGACTTTTAAGCGTGACCATACAGCAATTTTCACACATTCTAAAATGTTTCCACTGTCAAACTACCATTACAGCAAAACTTTGGAATGCAACTCTTAACTTGGTTTGAAAGTGTTTTGCAAGACAAGCAAAACATTTGATTAAATTTTAACTTGATATACAAGCAATGTCTTGCAATACAAGTACATACAGTATACACACATCACAACTGAGCCAATGGTTCTTCTCTCTCTGACGCTGCGGGAGTGTAGTGACTGTTCTAAATGAGCGAGATCTTGCACTACAAGTACGTATAGTATTTTGAATTAAAGTTTTCGGGTTGTGGAATGAATCGTCTGAGTTTCCATTATTTCCTATGGGGAAATTTGCTTTGATTTACGAGTGCTTTGGATTACAAGCATGCTTCTGGAACAAATTATGCTCGCAAACCAAGGTTTTACTATAAAAAAAAAACCCACCACCACCACAACAGGGTACCAGCCTATCACAAGCTCCACCCAAAGCAGCAATCAATCGCTAAACTCAAGGAAACACTGAAGATGATCTGGGACACCTGACACAGGAACCAATTGATATGGCTGTTAAATTCCCTAAGCGAGTGAAGTCGTGGACACGGAGCATTCACACTGACTGCAAAATTGTATCCTTTGAATTATGTTATTTTATTGTGTTTTAGCTCCAACATTTTTATTTAATACCGCCAACTCCTTCCCACTTCCCAATACCACTCCCTAATACCTTCCCGATTCCCCAAAACAACCTCATCTACTCCGTATCTCCTCTAGAAATTACCAGATATCTTTTTCATGTAATAGCTTTGTTGTAATTCTTTTGTAATCCGCCTTGAACTGCAAGGCAATGGCGGAACAGAAATCTCTAATGTAATGTAATGTAATTTAATTCGATTTCTATCCTGTTGTCCCCCAAAAGCTCAGAATGTGTTACAGGTTTAAAATACATCATTTCTGTACAAGTTTACAATACAAGTTTTTATCCTAACTTGATATATACTAGGGTCCAATATTAATATGCATAATATACAGTTTACTGGTTACAATTTGCTATAGTTATCCTGCAAGGTTTTCAGTACAAGGTATATCCTAATTTGACAAACAGAAAGTTACAGTGTATGATACAAGTTATACTTATGTGACACATACTGGTTCTGGTACCAATATACATTTCTTTGTAGTCTATCGGTCAAGGGTAGGGATCTAGGTCAGAGGTAGGCAATTCCGGTCCTCAAGAGCCGGAGCCAGGTTAGGTTTTCAGGATATCCACAATAAATATTTATGAGATAGATTTGCATCTCAAGGAGGCAGTGCATGCAAATCCATCTCATACATATTCTAATCTAATCTAATCTAAACCTTAAGTTTATATACCGCATCATCTCCATGAGAATGGAGCTCGACACGGTTTACAAGAACTTAAAATAGTAGGTAGAGAAGAAGAAAAAGGATTACATGAACTTATGTGTAGAAGGGGGGAGAGAAAGGGGGGAAGGATAGAGCTACAATTTGCTGAAAAGCCAGGTTTTCAGTTGTTTGCGGAATAACTGAAGGGAGCTCAGGTTCCGTAGCGGGGTGGTGAGGTCGTTCCAAAGACCTGTGATTTTGAAGAGAAGGGATTTTCCCAGTTTGCCTGAATAGTGGATGCCGCGTGGAGAGGGGAAGGCTAGTTTAAGCCTTTGGGCAGTTCTGGAGGAGTCGGGACTGGAGGAGTTGAAAGACAGTGGATAAGAGGAGGCAGGATTCCATGAATGATCTTGAAAGCCAGGCAGGAACATTTGAAATGGATTCTGGAGATTATTGGGAGTCAATGAAGTTTGGCAAAGATTGGGGAGGCATGGTCAGACTTGCGTTTTGAGAAGATCAGTTTGGCTGCAGTATTCTGGATTAGCTGGAGTCTTAGAATACTTTTTTTTGATAGATTTAAGTAGATGGCGTTGCAGTAATCTAGTTTGGAGAGGATGATGGATTGGACAAGGATGGCAAAGTGTTGTTGGCTGAAGTAGGATCTAGCTTTCCTCAGCATGTGAAGGCTGAAAAAGCATGATTTTGCCAAGGAGTTGAGGTGGTCATTGAGGGAGAGAGAGGAATCGATAGTGATACCAAGGACCTTGCATGAGAACTCGAGCTGTAGTGTATCGCCTGTGGGTAGTGTGAAAAGTGTGGGCAGGTGTTCGAATTTTGGGTCGAGCCAGAGTAGTTTTGTTTTAGATTCGTTTAGTTTCATTGTGGATATCCTGAAAACCTGGCCTGGCTCCGGCTCTCGAGGACCAGAATTGCCTTCCCCTGGTCTAGGTGAAGAGGTATGTTTTTATTGCTTTTCTAAAGTTGAGGAGACCTTCAAGGGATCTGATCTGCGGGGGCAGTCGATTCCAGTGGTTCAGTATTAAGTGGGCGTAGCTCCATCGCTCTGCAGTTGAAGGGCACAAGCAAGGGGCATATTTAAAAAAATTGCTAGATAGTAGCACTAAAATGTCAGTATCATCAACATAGCTTAAGATAATTAAATGCTATTTACTACTAATGCATAAATATGATTGAATTTCTTTTTTTTTTAAATTTATCATTTTCATATTAACAATTCAAGTATAAACTTGCAAAATTGAAAAGAAAAGATGTCCCCTTATCGCTCTAGTCCTCAATAAATGAGATCCAAAAGGTGGCTAGCGGAATAGCAGCAAGAAAATGCAATAACTAAAGATTAAAGAACTAATCGAGTTAATATCCAGTTGACATATACACCTCAATAACTTAGGTCTCCTTTTATCAAGGCGCGCTACGGGGGTTAGCGTGTCGGACATTTCATCACGCGCTAACCTACGTGGCAGCCTAAAATCCTAACACCTCGCCAATGGAGGCGTTAGGTACTAGCGCGGCAGGCGGTTTAACGCGCGGTATTCCGCGCGTTAAACCGCCACCGTGCCTTTGTAAAAGGACCCCCTAGTTAATTAGGGCATTAAATTATAGCTTTATCTTTCTCCAGTCGCGACGTTGAAAGGAAAGCAGTCAATTGGAAAGGTTCAAAGAAGACATACTTTTGTGAGGAATGAAGAATCACACATTTGCATGGATAACGTAAGAAATAGGATGCCCCTAGTGCCAAAACCCCAGGCTTAAGTAAAAGAAATTCCTTCCGTCGTCTTTGGGTATCTCTAGCTAAATCTAGGTACATTTGGACTTTTAAACCCATAAATTCTTTCTGCATATGTTTAAAGAAATTTTTCATAAGCCAATTTTTATCAGTGGCCATAGCCACCGTCAATAATAATGTAGCAGGTGTAATCAGTTCTGTATCGTAAAGTTCAAGTAGCGCTGTTACATTCATTTCAGGAACTATAGGTTGCTGTCATTGGGTCTGTGATTTTCCCAGAAGATAGTATACCTGAGATAAAGGAGGTAGTAACTCCTCAGAAATTTCCAAAACTTCCAGGAAATATCTCTTCAATAATTCCCTTGGAGTGTATAATGCACTCCTAGGGAAATTAATCAATCTAATATTATTAGAGCGGGCAGTATTTTCCAAAGACTCTAATTTTCTTCGCAAGTTAATATTATCCTTTATCAATGTTTCTTGGATACTTTTAGAGGATTGTATTTCTTGATTCATATTAAACAAAGAAGTTTTAGAGTCTAACATTTCCATTTGTAAAACCTTAATATCTGTCGCTTGAACTTTCATTTTTCCTTCCAAATGCTGAAACTGTGGATTAATTAATGTAGGCAGAGTAGCCACCGGGTCCCAAATTGAGTCTAAAGTTACCTCCTGGGGTTTCTGTACCGGCGGCAGGCAAATTGTAGGCTGAAAAACCTCTCCAGTTTCCCTCCAAGTCGTTCCCTTGAATCTTCTTGCCTCCATGCAAGTTCCCAACTTTGGAGACCAATTCTGGACCACCCTCAGATGACAGGGTATCCAACTCAGCTTGACTTTCCTCGGTATCTCTGGCCTCCTGGACTTGCTGCAGCTGCTGAATCTCTTCAGGCTGCTCCGTCCGCGGCGAGCTGGTGCTCTGAGGGCGTGGGGGCGGAGCCCTAGCATCGGGGCTCAGTGTAGTATCCAATCCAAAGGAGATCACCGCCAATCCGCTCGCTCGCGGCATCTCCAGCGGGGGCACCGCCGATGGTGGCAGTGAGGCGGTTTGCATACGACGTAAGAGATCCTCTATATTGCCGAAGCCGGCCACAGGAGAGCTCCGCGAGGTAATTTAGCTGCTGGTAAAATTGTGCAGAGAGCTCTCAGTTGTGCTTCACAACCCGATCAGGTAGCGGTCATTTTGGATCCCCCTCCAATATGATTGAATTTCAATAAGAAATTTTATGTATTCATTTAAAGCAATTGTTGAAAAAAAGGCTAAAGTTAGTTGTGAAGTACCTGCCATAGAAATGATATGCAATAACTTATAGCATTATATAAGATACATGCATTAAGTTTGAACCCCACCCATGTTCTACCCTTGCATATGCTCACCATGCGAGATATGTGCTGTTCTGTAAATATTTATGCATGTTAACACACAAGTAAACCTTGATTTGTTCTAGGTTCTACAGTTTTATCCTGTGCTTCGACAAGGTCCTGCACATCAAAAACATTTAAATTATTACTTATTTCTACTGAATAAAATGCTTTATCTATATCGACAATTCTTATGTAATTCTGAAGTTCTCAACAATTCTTATGTAATGCTTACGACAATTCTTATGTAATGTTACAACTCTTGTAACCTCCCGACAACTCTTGTGTAATCCATCTTGAACCGCAAGGTAATGGTGGAATAGAAATCACTAATGTAATGTAATTTAATTCGGCCCAACAGATGATATACTTCTCTGCTTCACAGCTGCTGATAAAGCTCAGAGTAAAATGGACAACCTGTACATGAGATGAATTTGCATTTTGTGGAGGAAATCCCATTAAGCCTTGCTAGAGCATAAAACTTCCAGAGACCAAAAGGAAAGGGTAGGACAATCAAGCCATTGTGACATCACTGATGAAGTTGGCTCTTAGGCATTGGTGGAATGAGGCATTATGATGTCACAATACCTGCTCTGGTTCTCAGGCCCTAGATGGGAAACATATCCTAGAATGGTGAAGGGACACGGAAGCTCAAGCCGAACAGGAAGCTCTGCCCATATTTGGAAAGACTGCGATGAGTGAGGTCCTTATCCTAACTAGGAAGAGGAGAAGACAAATCTCATAGATAGGAAATTAAGTAGAAGGGAGTGATTTGCTCCCTAGAAAGGCAAGATAGTGCCCTAGAGATTAGACAAATTAGCCATTTCTCTTGATTCCTCTTACTATGCCCAAGAAACACCATGGGGAATTTACCTCCCCAGCAGTTCCGGTTTGCCTCAGACCAGAGGTTCACAGTTGGGCCATCTTTTGGAGATCTGCAATGAGTTGGAGAGGATAAAGTGTCTTCCCCTCTGTTCCAGGATAACAGCTTACCACTGTTCCCTGATCAGCAAGAGCTGTTGCTGGACCCAACCACCCAGCCTGAGAAAAATGCAGCAGGAGTAGCAGAAGGCGCCCATGAGACAGATCAATCTGCAGTGCAATTAGTAACTGAGCTTCCTGCAGGAACCAGAGTAATTCAGAGCAGCCAGACAACAGCAGAAAATTTTACTGGTGGCAAGACCACCAAAGGCGGCACTGGAGCAGTGATGATTGTTCAACCTCTTGTGGGAGTACTGGGGACTCAAACAGTACATTCACTCATTTTTTTTCCTCTGGTAAGACCAGCGGTTTTCATCTCAGATGAGAAATGGAAGACTACTGTAGCTCTGAGTTCATATATAACTAGTCCGATGGCTTCATAGCATTCCAGGATAAATACTTTGGAGCAACAAATGGACTCTCAGGAGTCTTATCTACAGCACAAAATGTAATTCAATCCTTGGAAATTCAATGTATGTCTCTGCAAAGTTTTATCTGTTTCCTTAACAAAGGGTAATGCTAATTTGGAGACCAAACCTGAACATTTGGAGAATACACATACGAAATCTTCGTTTGATTAACTTTCCCAAAATACATGGACAGAAAGGGCCTGATTCTCTCAAGGACGTCAATCTCGGCGGCTACCTAAGAAGCAGCTACCAATGGCATGTCATTCATACATCGGCGTCCTTTAGAGAACTGCATCTTTTTTTCCTACCAGATGCCATAAATTAGCATTTTACAGACCTACATTTAAGGCAATTGTCTCACACCTATGGAGATACATAGGGATGCATACAGATTCCAAGGCCACTTCCGGTGGAAACCACGTCCACACCAGCCTTGGGCATCTGTTAATAATTCCTATGCTTCTCTATGGGCATGAGACACGCCTACAATATATGTGCCGTTAAGCATCCCTATGCGTCTCTATGGGCACGAGACATGCCTACAATATAGATGTTGTTCACCAAATTTTTTTTTTTTTAAACGTTCATCCCGATTGGCTGGTGAGATGGTGGTAGGATGCCTACTGCCACCTACAATCAAGACACCGTTTGTAGAATCAGCCCCAAAATGTTGAAATGTTATATGTTGGCTATTTTGAAAATTCCTTCTCTTGATTTACCTCCAGTTTCCAGAATTTTCTATTTGCAATCTGCTAAGAAAAAATCGGGTGGTGAAGGGGTGGATGTTTTATCCCCTGTATTACACGATAATTTGAATTTGACAGCTTTCCTGGGAATGTTCCAAGGAAAGAGCTGCTATACCTTACACTCTTCTGGTGACATTAACTTTGGACTATGTCAGAGACTGGTTACTAAAATTATGCTTTAAATATTGCACTTCTACTTTTTGTACTATGAAGGTTCATATTTTTCCTGACATTGCAAAGGCTACACAAAAAAGCAAACAACAAAAGGGAAAGAAACCCAACACAATCTGCAGTGAGAAAGAGCAAAGCCAAAACAAAGAGAACTGCAGACAGATGTACAAAGATGCAGGCTAAGTTTATTAAATCAAAATCATGAATGCGGTTAATGTTACCACCTTATACCAAACCAAAGGACCCGACACGGTCCGTGTTTCGGTAAACACGCCTTCATCAGGGGTCCCAAAAAATCAAAACAACACAACTCAATTGTATATAATAAATGAAATATATAGAAAGTATATGTGAGAATGTGAGATTTGTGAAAAGATATGATAGCTATCACAAGTAATTTGAACCAATCTAAGTGACATAGAGAATAAAACATAGAATAAAATGTGTGGTGTCATGCAGAAAATGCTGTGGTAATCATTAACGTGATAGAAGACTGTGATCAAGGTGCTGAAAGAAAAACAGGCCAAAGTACAAATATATGCAAATCATAATGAGAAAAATATATAGAAAATGAATATATATATATATATAATGTCAACCTACCCAGGTGGATAAGGTTTCAAATAAAACCGCAAAACAAGAACTGTAAAATTAAAACTAAATTTAAAAACTCAGAAAAACAAACAGAAATGAAGACATATTTGTCAATCCTAAAACATCCAAATGGTTCTAGAGTGTAAGGGCAATACTAAGGCATAATTTCCCCAAAAAGTATGTATGTATGTTTATATATATATATATATATGTATGTATGTATATGTGTGTGTATATATATATATGTGTATGTATATGTATATGTGTATATATAGATATAGATATAGATAGATAGAGAGAGAGAGAGAGAGAGAGAGGCACACGGTATATGATAAAATGGACAGAGTTTAAAAGGGTTTAATAACTCAACAGAAAAAAGGCAAAAATAAGAATAAAGGTAAAAATGAAAATAAAAATAAAAAGTAATGGCAACAAAGGTTACAATAATTAAGTGGTAGGTGAAAGAAGCTAGGCCAAAAGCGGGTGTGGAGAAAAGTATAATTAAAACGAAGCCACTATTTATGCAAACATCATGGGCACAGGAAGTTTACATGAGCGCAGAGGTGGCATATGGTATATTTAAAACAGACGTTTGCTATACATTTATAAATGCATATTCTTTAATTATGCGTGATGCCAAAAGAGGGAGAGTAAAAGCTAAAGGAACTTAAAGCTTGAAATACACGGTACTGCATTATAGCAAAGCACGATGTGGCAAAATGTTGTACAACAAAAGAAATACAGGGCTTACCTTAGCCTTAGAAAGTAGCAGCGACAGCAATGAAGACAATCTCTTTGAAAACTCCACCATGGCAAAAAAAAAAAAAAAAGACGCTGCAGGAACCGGAAGCTTATAAGGGCAGGAGTCACATGTGTTAAAAGAGTGTGTGCAACAAAATTGATGCGTTGGAGCGCCAAAACGTGAAACACGTAAAAAACGTAATGAGCGTGTAGGGAAAGCAGTACCGCCATGTTGAAAGTGTCAGAAGGGGAACGGTAACATAAAAACTAGTGGAAGGTGTTGATAGCCTAAAAATGAAAAGTGTGTGCACAAAACAGGACATCAAAATAACAGGAGAAAAAAATATAAAAAAATATATAAAAATGCAAAAAAAAAAAAAAATATATATATATATATATATATAATACTTTATGGAATATGCACTTTAAAAAGGACTGCATAGCTTAATGAGGTTTGAGTGTATAAGGAACATTAAAATATAAATTATAGTAAGGAAGGAAAGGAACAAGATTAAATATGACTAAAAGTAATGGACAATTGATATTAGATCATGACAACTTAAATCATAAGCTGTCCACAAGTATATGGATTAATTTAAACAAACAACACTACATATCCTTAGACCTATAATATACAAATCATATCATAAAAACTTATGGGGGTAATAATAATAAAAAAAAAAAAAGTCTAAAAAGTGTCCTAAATGGCTACTTGGACGATCAAAAAGCCTGATCGTCCAAGTACCCATAACTAAAGCTGGTTTTTAGACGTATCTAAAACCAACTTAGGCCTTTCCCCTGCCTCTAGACGCACAGAGAGAAAAGAGGTGTGTTTAGAGGAGGGGAAAGGGCGGGCAGTGGGCGGGAGGTGGGCCGACCTACACCTAGCCGTACAACAGGTATAACCAATACAGTTTAGTCGGCACTTAGACCTTTTTCACTTAGACGAAATAAAACCAGGTCTAAGTGCCGAAAAACGGGCCGCTGAGCTGATGGCAGCTGGCGCCATCAGTTCAGCGGCCCGGCAACCTAACCATCGCGGCAGGAGAAATGCCTCATCTCCCCTACCCGCGGCTGTTCGGGTAGAGGAGTGATGGCATCGCGGTAGGGGAGATGAGGCATCTCTCCTGCTGCGATGCATCACTCCCCCCCCACACACAACATCGGGGCAAAAGGGAGCTCAAGCCCTCTTGCCCCAGCCAACCGCGGCACCCCCAACACGATCGGGGCAAGAGGAAGCCCAAGCCCTCTTGCCCCGCCGACTCCCCAACAATATCGGGCCAGGAGGGAGCACAAGCCCTCCTGGCCCTGGCGATCCCCCCCCCCCCCGCTAGTTGTTCAGGCCAGGAAGGAGCCCAAGTCCTCCTGACCCTAGTGAACCCCCCTGCTAGTTGTTCGGGCCAGGAGGGAGCCCAAACCCTCCTGGCCCAGCTGATCCTGCCCCCCCCCGACAACATCGGGCCAGGAGGGAGCCCAAACCCTCCTGGCCACGGCGACCCCCTACCCCCACCCCGCACTACATTATGGGCAGGAGGGATCCCAGGCCCTCCTGCCCTCGACGCAAACCCCCCTCCCCCCAACGACCGCCCCCCCCCCCAAGAACCTCCGACTGCCCCCCCCAGCCGACCCGCGGCCCTCCTGGCAAGACAAAAGGAAACCCTCAGATAGTATGTCAGCCTTACCAGAAGAAACCCAGTTTAGATAAATGACAGCAGATAAAGGCCATATATCCCATCCAGTCTGCAGCATCCACTATCTTGTACTCTCCTCTAAGAGATCCCACATGCCTGTCCCATGCTTTATTGAATTCAGACACAGTGTCTCCACCACCTCTATCGGGAAATTATTCCACGCATCTACCACCGTTTCTGTAAAATAATATTTCCTTAAGATTACTCCTGAGCCTCATCACCTCAACTTCCTGAGTTTTCCTTCATTTGAAAAAGACTCACCTCCTGAACATTAATGCCACAGAGAAATTTAATCGTCTATCTTTCTTCCCTCCCCCCCTCTCATCTTTCTTCCAGAGTATACATATTAAGGTCTCTAAATCTGTTCCCATAAGATTTATGACAAAGACCACTAATTTTGTAGCAGCCCTCTGGGGCAACTCCATCCTATTTATATCTTTTTGAAGGTGCTGTCTCCAAAATTACACATAGTATTCTAAATGAGGCCTCACCAGAGACTTATACAACATTATCACCTCCCTTTTCCTACTGGTCATTCCTCTCCTTATGCGCCTAAGCATCTTCCTGGTTTTGACCGTCGCCTTTTCTACCTGTTTAGCCACTTTAAGATCAGACACAATCACCCCCAAGTCCCTCGCCTCCTATATTACACTGTTCTCCTGGATTTTTGCAGCCCAAGTGCATGACCTTGCATTTTTTTAGCGTTAAATATTATGTTAGGGGGTTTGACAAAGCATTAAATCTTTGAGTTGGCAATTATCAGATGTTTCTTCAAGCTTCACTAGATCCCACCTCATGTTATCCACACCCTCTGGGGTGTCTACCCTATTACAGAGCTCGATATCATCTGCAAAAAGACAAACTTTGCCAGACAGTCCTTCTGTAATATCACTCACAAAGACGTTAAAAAAGAGTCAGCCCAAGGTCTGATCCCTGCGGCACTCCACCAACATCTTTTTCCTTCGAGCAAACTGTATTTACCTCTACCCTTTCTCTCCTTCCACTTAACCAGCTTTTAATCCAGTTTGTCACTTTAGGGCCCATACTGAAAGCACTCAGTTTATTTATCAATCGCCCATGCGGCGCTGTGTGAAAGGCTTTGCTATAAGTACACTACATCTAGCGCCCTTCCCATATCCAGTAAAGAAATCAATCAGATTTGACTGACAAAACTTGCCTCTCATATAACTATGCTGTCTGGGGACCTGCAGTCCATTCAGTTCTAGAAATCTCACTAACCTCTACTTAAGTCTAAGATGTGGCGTCCATGAAAGTGCTTAAATTCCTGGGTTATGCAAATTAGTCTATCTTTTCTTGCATACCTTTGCTTGAAGGAGTACCAGTCATATAGAATAAGCAAGGTATTGCCTGTCCTCCAAAAAGAAGCAGTATTCATGGATGGGAAAGGCCATATAAGTGGTGGAAAGGAACTCACCTGGAATGAACTAGGTGCTGGAAACAAGGACTGCTATTAGTAATGAGCAACATGTTTTGGTTTATCTCTGATCTACTTTATTACGGGCAAGAGTCTGTCCTCTGCAAGGGAGGGCCATTAACCAGTCCTGCCCACCCCTCTCCCTCAAGCTACTCAGATTATTAAACCCAGTTATACTAATAACTTTAATCACATCCTCTGGTTACAAATTGCACAATCAGGCCCTGATTCTCAAAAAGTGCGTCCCGATTTTAGGCAGCTGTAGGCGTCTTACAGCTGTCTAATCAGCCAATCGGGATGCACGTTTTAAAAAAAAAAATGCTCCCCAGGCAGGCCTGAAGGCACCTCCGGGAGCCTAGGGAGACCCGCAAGACACCTAAGCTCGCCTAAGGGCCTTAGGCGAACCTAGGTGGACCTACGCGTCTCCCTAGTAGAGGAAGAAACCTTAAAAATGTAGGCCAGCAAAATGCTGGTCTACATTGTAAGTAGACGCAGCTGCTATACTTATCGCGGCAAGGGATCTCTCTGCCGCTATAAGTATAGCGGGCCGCGGCCTGTCCGATCGGATGCCCCCCCCCCCCGACATTACCGATCTCCCTCTCCCTCCGACACTACCGATGCTGGCAGGAGAGTGCCCAATCCCTCCTGCCCGAAGACAGCGCACCCCCCTCCTGCCCGAAGACGGCGCACCCCTCCTGCCCGAAGACGGCGCACCCCTCCTGCCCGAAGACTGCACACCACCCCCCCGGCGCTAACAACCCCCAAAGTAACCTGTTCTTCGGGCCAGACGGTTCTTTCCCGTCTAGCCGTTAAGCCCGCCTCGTCGAAATGAGGCGGGCTCGCCCCTTCCCGGCCCATCCCGCCGAAGCCTAAGGCCTGATTGGCCCAGGCTCTAGAAGCCTGGACCAATCAGGCCTTAGGCATAGCGGGTCCGCCCATCCCCACTTGGCCAATCTGACCTTAGACTTAGTGGGGATGGGCGGACCTAAGCCTAAGGCCTGATTGGCCCAGGCTCTAGAAGCCTGGACCAATCAGGCCTTAGGCATAGCGGGTCCGCCCATCCCCACTTGGCCAATCAGACCTTAGACTTAGTGGGGATGGGCGGACCTAAGCCTAAGGCCTGATTGGCCCAGGCTCTAGAAGCCTGGACCAATCAGGCCTTAGGCATAGCGGGTCCGCCCATCCCCACTTGGCCAATCAGACCTTAGACTTAGTGGGGATGGGCGGACCCGCTATGTCTAAGGCCTGATTGGTCCAGGCTTCTAGAGCCTGGGCCAATCAGGCCTTAGGCTTCGGTGGGATGGGCCGGGAAGGGGCGAGCCCGCCTCATTTCGACGAGGCGGGCTTACCGGCTAGACGGGAAAGAACCGTCTGGCCCGAAGAACAGGTTACTTTGGGGGTTGTTAGCGCCGGGGGGGTGGTGTGCAGTCTTCGGGCAGGAGGGGTGCGCCGTCTTCGGGCAGGAGGGGTGCGCCGTCTTCGGGCAGGAGGGGGGTGCGCTGTCTTCGGGCAGGAGGGATTGGGCACTCTCCTGCCAGCATCGGTAGTGTCGGGGTGGGAGGGAGATCGGTAATGTCGGGGGGGGGCGGTTGGTAGTGTCGGGGGGGGGCGGCATCCGATCGGACAGGCCGCGGCCCGCTATACTTATAGCGGCAGAGAGATCCCTTGCCGCGATAAGTGTAGCGGGCCGTGTCTAATCTAACCCGATTCTCTAACCCGCGTCTGTAACATGGACGCCGGTTACAGAATCGGGGTTTAGTTTAGGCCGATTCTGAATAGGACGCCTCTCCCGGGCGTCCTATACAGAATCAGGGCCTATCGCCTTCAATATAGGCGGCCTGCCTGGGGAGCATTTTTTTTTTAAAAAACGTGCATCCCGATTGGCTGATTAGACAGCTGTAGGACGCCTACAGCTGCCTAAAATCGGGACGCACTTTTAGAGAATCTGGGCCTCAGTCTTTTAGAATGTCTTAGTCTTAGTACTATTGCAAAGAGTACCATATATACTTGAATATAAGCCAAGATTTTTGGGTCAAAAAAAGCCCAAAAATTGGGGTCTCGGCTTATATTTGGCACCTTACACCTCCCCCTCGTAACTTTCAAGAATTTGCAGCAGTCATTCAGATAGCAGCTCTTCACCGAGCAGGATTGCGGAAAAATCAGTCCTGCTCGGTTCACCACTGGACCACCAGGGAATTGAAAGGTTTGTGGGGGAGGCGGAAGGGAGGTAAAAATTGTCACAGTCAGCTGGGATAGGAGGCAGGAGGGATCCCTCCTGTCCTGGCCCACCGTGAGACTGTCAAGGCATTCAAAAGGTACACAGGGGAGGGAAGGGAAGTAAAACTTTTTAGAGTCTATGGGAACAGGCGGCGGGAGGGATCCCTCCAGTCCCGGCCCACCGCTGGACCACCAGGTCTTACAGCAGACCTGGGAGGCCTGCAAGACATCAGAAGGGAGGGAGAGGGTACAAGGCAGGGAGGGGGGCTGGGTGCAGAGCCCAACAGGGCAGAGGAGAGAGAGATGGATGTAGAGCCGGGCAGGGGACTTGAATATTAACCCCCACCCCCACCCCTTCGGCTTATATTCGAGCCAATCCTTTTTCCTCTTTTTCAGGGGGAAAAGGGCTACCTCGACTTATAGTCGGGTCAGCTTATATTTGAGTATTTACAGTAAATAACCCATCTCTGTTAAATTATTCTATACAACTCATGATTTTGATAAACCTCTATTGGTCTCCCTCAAGACCAAATAAGCAATGAAAAACTCTTGCAACCCTAAGCCAACATTTTTAAAATCCAAACAGTCCGGCAAAAATTAAGCTAAAAACAAAGATACTCTGCAAACAAGATCTGTAAGGCACAGCTAAGCATGGCTGCATTTCATTTAGAAAGGTGCCAAAAGGTAGGCAATGCCAATCTGTGTGATAAGATAATATTCTATAAGGACAACTGGCCTCCCAGATTACGTTACAAAATAAAGCCTAAAGTTGGTATTTGGTGCACCAACATTTAGGCACCATCACTGTCTTAAGCCATGTGAAAGGCAGGTGTAAATGCTAGCACCTGAATGCTGCCACTTATAAACACAACTTACTGTATTCTATAAGCTACATGCTTAAGCGTATGGCCTACCCAGTGCCCATGCCTCCCTTACAGATACATGCTAAAGCCACTTAGACACTATTCTATAAGGTAGTACCAGTGAAAGGTAGGAGGCACCCGGGGCGGTGGCATCCCCCGCTCCTTCCTCCACCGCCCCATCCCACGCTTCTTTCCTGCCCCAATTCCACACTCGCGCCCTCCCTTAACCTGTACCTCATTAAATTTTCACCAGCATGAGCAGCTTCTCTGGCCTGCTGCTTGCGCAGGCTTTTCTTCTGACATCACTTCCTGGCCCTGTGACCCGGAAGCGATTTCAGAGGAGATCCAGGCTGGCACGAGCAGCAGGCCTGAGAAGTTGCACGCGTTGGCAAAGATTTTAAAAAGTACGGGGATGTTAGGAAGGAAGGGCGCAAGCATGGTGTGTGTGGGGAGGGGCAGAGAGGTGCCGTGTCCCCAAGACAGAACCCAGGGCGGTCCACACACACACACACACAGAATACGCCACTGGGTAGTGTCTAACTGCAGTTAGGCACCAATTTGGCAGTTAGGCATGTAACTTGGGGTGCACTCGGCTTGGGTTTAGAAGCTGATTATATGAAAAGCATAAAAGATAGAGTCAACAGAAGCCATCCTACCTGAGAAGGCATTGTTGGTGTTGAGGAAATAAATCTCTTCCCTCCCATCTCCATCAACATCGCAGGCAGCGACACCAATGGCATTCCCCTGACGATCCCGCAGAGCATAGTACGGGGAGCTCCGATCATCTATGGCAATGTTCACCAGGCTCTTCTTGTTCTTGTCGTATTTCAGCACTAAGTTTGGCCCATTGTAGCTGCCAGGAAAAAAAACAGATTCATGATAATAAAGTATTCCAGGTTACCAAAAGCACTTTTCAGAGAAGATTAAGAGAATTTAAAAACGGTGATACCACTGATGTTGCATCACTGCTCTCCCCTTCTCCTGATGCTATCCCAGCCATAGAGCTATCTCAAATATGTCTCTATTGGATCTATTAAATTTGATATATTGCCTTTACAAAAGGTATTAGGCGGTTTAGTATAAACAAAAAAAAGTATCAATTTCAATCATTAGGACAGTGAATAATCACCACCCAAAATCATAAAACAGTCCATTCAGTAAGCCCAAGATTAGACATAATAATGTTAAAAAAAGAACTGTTTTAACAAGCTTCTGAAAAGCAGGATATGAAAAATCAGTTTGAATTTTATTCAGCCAATGGTTACAGAGTGCTGGACCAGCATCACAGAAAGCTCTAGAATTGGTAGAAGAAAGACAAATTTCCTTATATCTAGGGAGTTGGAGCAGTTTCTATCTAAAAAAAAAGTTCTCTCCTTCATGCTGCAAAATGGTTTCCACACCCTTAAATTGCAAAGATTCCTCTAACACACTGAAAAGTCTATTCATTGAAATTCTATAATTAAGCACCTCTATTTAAACACTCTGAGGGGTGGATGAGGCAGTAGGAGTCTATGTACCAAGTTCCATTATTGAATACTAGTATAACCTGGCAATGGCTTCTATACTTATGCCAGTAATAAAATAAATGCATTTACCTGGTTATAAAATTGTCATTTTAAAGGGCAAATCTATGAACCAGGTGCACTTACATTTGCATTATGCCATACTGGGACAGATCGGAAGTCGATCAAGCCCAATATCCTGTTCCCAACAGTAGCCAGCCCAGGTCACAAGTACCTGGCAAAATACCAAAAAGTAAAACAGATTTTATGTTGTGTACCCTAGGAATGACTTTTTATTTAGGAAATTATCCACAACTTTTTAAAACCCTGCTAAGCTAATTGCTTTTACCACATTCTCCGGCAATGAATTCCAGAGTTTAACTCCACATTGAGTGAAGACATGTTTTTTAAAAAATTTGCTTTTAATCTACTACTTAATCGCTTTATTGCACGTGTCCTGGCCTTAGTAATTTTGGAGAGTAAATTAGTAATTCATTACCTACTCCACTCCATTCAGTATTTATAGACTTCTATCATATTTCCCCTGAGCTGCCACTTCTCCAAAGCGAAGAGCCCTAGCTGATTTAGCTTTTCCTCATATGGAAGTTGTCCCATCCCCTTTATCATTTTCATTGCCCTTCTCTGTAACTTTTCTAATTCCACTATATATTTTGTGAGATGTGGTGACCAGAATTGTACACAGTATTCAAGTTGCAGTCGCACCATGGAGCAATACAAGTGCATTATAGCATTCTTATTTTTGTTTACCACTCCTTTCCTGATAACTCCTAGCATTTTATTTCTTAGTCGCAGCTGCACACTGAGCTGAGGGTTTCAACGTATCCTCAACAATGATACCTAGATCCTTTTCCTGGGCGGTGGCTTCTAATGTGGAACCCTGCATCATGTAGCTGTAGTTCGGGTTCCTCTTTCCAACATGCGTTAATTTGCGCTTGCTCAATCTGAGCATCAAAATGGCAGATGGCGTTTAATCTCCCAGTCTTTCAAATCTTCTTGCAACTTTTCCACAGTCTTCTTGCGTTTTAACAAATTTGTCATCAGCAAATGTAATTACCTCACTCAGTGGCATCGCGAGGGTGAGAGGCGTCCCTCCTCCACCTCCACACGTTCCTTCCCCGCTCCCTCTGCCGCGCAAGCGCCACTTCCCTTCGCCCGTACCTCTAACATTCCTGGCGCAAGCAGCAAATCCTCAAGCTGCTGTCACGCCAGTGTTGGCTCTTCCTCTGACATCAATTCCTAGGAGTGGGTCCAGGAAGTGACAAAGGAAAAGCAGACATTGGCACAACAGAAGGTTGGGGGTTGCTGCTCATGCCAGGAGCATTACAGAGGTACGGAGGAACAGAAAGGAAGGGGAACGTGGCAGTGGATGGGTGGAGAGGAGGACAGGTGCTTGCACCCTCACCAAGATGGTGCCCAGGGCAAGCCCCACCCCTTTTACTAAGTCGCTCTCCTCACTAGTTATTCCCATCTCTAGATCATTTATAAAAATGCATATATGCTGGGACAACTGCTTTTTAACATATAACATAACAAAACTATTTACAACTAGCAGATACTTTGTGGTTCTATGCAATTTACAAGAAGATAAAACCGCGACCCGGAAGTGATTTCAGAGAGAGTCAGGCTGGCCAGGGTAGCTGCTTGCGCTGGCAAAGATTTAAAGAGATACGAGGGGGCAGGGAAGGGAGGGTGCAAGCACAGCATGAGGGCGAAGAGGTGCAGGCGCCCCCTACCAAGATGGCGCCTGGGGCAGTCTGCCACCCCCCTTACTATGCCACTGCACTGAGGGAGTATTCTGTGAGAATGAATGTCACTTTTTAAAATGTCCCCGACATGCTCCTGCCCCTTCCATGGCCACACCCCATTCTGAGTGAAGTACTATGAGTTAGGTGCCATGCTTTCTAGAAGAGTGCCCAGCCAAATGCATGCACAACTTTTATTGGGTGCCCAATGTCAGAAATTACACTCAATTTATCGATGTTAATTGGTTCGTCAGCCAAATTTTAGCGCACAAATCTAGGCACCATATGTAGAATCCAGCGGATAATGTGCTTAGAAATAAGAGCACCTAGGGCTCCTTTAACGAAGACGTGCTAGCGTTTTTAGCGCACACGCCGGATTAGCGTGCACTAGCCGAAAAACTACCACCTGCTCAAGAGGAGGCGGTAGCGGCTAGCGCGCGCTATACCGCGCGTTAAGGCCCTAACTCGCCTTCGTAAAAGGAGCCCCTAGTTTACAGAACTGTCCGTTAAGGGGGTAATTTTATAACCGAGTGCCTATGTTAAGGATACAAAAAAAGGTACCTATTTCAAGTCTAGTTTATAAAATAAAAAAAAAATAAAAAAAGTTTGGCGCCTCTGTTTTTATAAAACAGCAGCATTAAGGCCAGAATTCATCAAGGGTTGCCGATTTACTGCTTTTAGCGTGCACTAAATGCTAAGATGCCCAAAGGAATAATAATGAGCGCCTTAGCATGTGCGCTAAGTGCTAAGACACCCATTATATTGCTGTGGGCGTTTTAGCTTTTGGAGCGCGCTAAAGCATTTATCACATCCTAAATCAGCACCCCTTGATGAATTCCCCCCCCCTAAGTGATAGAAAAGGCACCTTAATTATAAGGCACGCTCCGTAAATACTCACGTCTAGCAAATGCAGCCATAAGTTCATTTGGAGCGTACATGTACTTGGACAGAATTAAGAGCAAATTAAAAAGCTTTCTTTTTAAGGATGCATTTGATAATTAAAAAGCCTGACTAGTAGCCTTATTTCAGTTGCATTTCTTTACTTCTCCGAAGTACACGATCTCTCCCTTCCCATTGTAGTTTCCCATATATGTCTTATTTACTGTCAATCAACTTTCTTTCCTTTTGTTTGTAATATTAGTTTTTAATATTACAATAATATGTTTGTAATATTAGTTTTTAATATGTCTTACAAGATTTAGTTTGTGTCGTCTTGTTTTGTTGTCCCCTAAATTTTGTAATTTTACTGATTTGTACATCGCTTAGAACTTTGAATAAGCGATCAATCAAATTTATATTAAACTTGAACTTGAAACTTGATAAATAAAAAAAAAAACACCACAGGCTCCTTTTACGAAGGTGTGCTACGGATTTTACCGCACGCACCGGATTAGCGCGCCCTGTAGCTCTTGCTAGCCAAAAATCTACCGCCTGCTCAAAAGGAGGCGGGAGCGGCTAGCGCACGCGGCATTTGAGCGTGCGCCATTCCGCGCGTTAAGGCCCTAGCACGCCTTTGGTAAAAGGAGCCCCATAACTCTGCCCATCTCCAATGCCCATAGTTAAAGTATGAGCGATTTAAACAAGGCACACCAGTTGACATTTTGTTAGCGATCATTAACACAAATAAATGCCCACTTACGTACATCAGCGATTAAAATACTGGCATTTATGCAGGCTTTAGTCACCTACACCGAGGAAGATCCCTATAACAATTTTGAAGGCTGCAGACACAAAACTAAATCCCCTCAGCCTGTAATCCTGAGGTGATCTTTTTTTTTTTTTTTTACTCCTCTTTCTCTAGTCATTGCTAACATGCAGCTGAAATAGATTTGAAAGGGAGGATTATGTGAGTAGCGACACTGGCAGAAGATAAGTCATGCAGCTGAATTTTTAATAGATTGAAAGGGAGAGAAATTGTTCAGTGGGACACCTGTGAGGAGGAGATTGCAGTAATCTAAGTGGCAGGTGATGATTGCGGATAAAAGGTTTTACTAGTGTGTTTGAAAAAGGGAGGGTTGGATTTTGGCACTGTTTTAGATTTTTAGAAAAAAAAAAAAAAAAGTGGTAGATAACATAGCAACTTTGCAGGCAATGACTACAAAAAAAAAAAAAAAAACCTGAAATGGCCCATTGGGTCTGCCCAATCAGGTGATTTGAATTGCAACTGCTGCTCCATAGATTACCCCGATGCTTTTGCTTAGGATTTTCACTGCCATTCTGCACATTGAAAATCCATCCCCTTCATGCTTTTGTGTAGGGTTGTAAAGCTTTGGGGGGGGGGGGGGCAGTGAATAATCTGAACAGAGCAGCAGATGCAACCAAAACCACTTTGTTGGGCAGACAGGATAGGCAATTTGGCGACCTGCAATCAGATGGCTGGATGCGTTGAAAACAACCATGGGGACGGAAGAACTTTCTGGACTAGCACAAAACCGATTTCTTTTTAGATCCACAAGTCGCTGGGACTCGAGCTCAGTCAATGGCACCTAACAACAACTGCCATCTATGTTATCACATTGCCTATTTTCACCATAATCCATCATTTCCTTTCAAAATATGGAACTAAAATACGTATTTACATTCTCATGACCTTCTACTTTAGACTATTGAAAACAGCTTCTCACAGGTCTCCATCTCTCTTCCCTTCAATCTATTTGCTGTATGACTTACCTTCTGCCAGTGTTGCAACACTCACAGAACCCCCTCTAATGAAAGTCACTTCAATGGCTCCCTATCCATTCATTTAATTATTTAATTTTTCTATACCATTCTCCCAGGGGAGCTCAGAACGGTTTACATGAATTTATTCAGGTACTCAAGCCTTTTTTCCTATCTGTCCCAGAAGGCTCACAATCTATCTAATGTACCTGGGGCAATGGGGAGATTAAGTGACTTGCCCAGGGTCACAAAGAGCAATGTGGGTTTGAACCCACAACTTCAGGGTGCTGAGGCTGTAGCTTTAACCACTGCACCACTCTAGAAATCAAAATGTAGCAAAAGTGAGCCAAGTATAGAACGATCAAGCCATTGTGACATCACTGATGAGGTTGGCTCTTAGGCATTGGTGGAATGAGGCATTGTGATGTCACAATACCTGCTCTGGTTATCAGAGGCTGAAACTTGTCATACTATTTATTTATTCAATTTTCTATACTATTCTCCCAGGGAAGCTCAGAACGGTTTACATGAATTTATTCATGCACTTGAGCATTTTTCTCTGTCTGCCCCAGTAGGCTCACAATCTATCTAATGTACCTGGGGCAATGGAGGGATTTAAGTGACTTGCCCAGGGTCACAAGGAGCAGCGTGGGTTTGAACCCGCAACCTCAGGGTGCTGAGGCTGTAGCTTTAACCACTGCACCACACTCTCCTATTTCTACCTATAACCTAAACTTCTAACTTGCTCACAGGTTCATTCATTCTACAGCTCCTCCTTACATCTATTTATTTAAAAAAATTTATATTCTGCTTGGAACCTAAGAAGATTACAATAATCACATACACCATTTAAGTCATTATAACAAGAGACGCAGCAACTTTCACAGATCTGCAAACCTAAATCAAAAAAACAGCTGATATATAACACAGCTACAAATATGCTCTAACAAATAAATAGTTTTTTTAAAAAAAAGTTTCTTAAAAGATTTCAAATCTTTTTGACAACACTTTGGGCTCCTTTTACTAAGCTGTGATAGCATTTTTAGTGCGCGCATAATTTTAGCATGTGATAAACCTGCGCTTCGTGGCTAGAACTAACATCAGCTCAAGGCTGGCACGTGTGGCAATTTAGCACGCGCTGAGCGCGCTAAAACCGCTAGCACAGCTTTGTAAAAAGAAGCCCTTTGTGCCGTATAATGCATTCCATAGTCGTGGACCAGCCACAGATTTTGCTGTCCTCCACGGTTTGTTTATATATATATATAATGCACATCGTGTACATGCTCAAGTGTTAAATTCATTGTGGGAGCAAGATGGTAAGTACTTTTTTAGTATTTGCACTATATACCTTTTCTTTTACTTACTTTACTGTTGACTATGTAGTTTTATTTTCTGATTTTAATTTATTTAAAAATATTTCTACTTTTATGTAAACTGCATAGATGTTTTGCCAATGGGGTATATTCTACACGGAATGCGACAGGCAACCAGTGCAGCTCCTCCACCAGCAACCCCAGGACACCTTCATTTCCATCCTGCTGCACCATCCCCCAGATTCCATAAAGGGCGCTCAAATTTACTCACCCAAATTTGGACACAATCCCGAGATGCCCGCACAATTAAATTGGTTAACAAGACAATTATTATCAGTAATTGGACACTACCAATTACTGACGTTAATTGCCACCAATTTGGATTTGCCCATGCATTTTGCTACATGGCATTCTATGAAACTGCATTTCCCAAATCCCATAGCATGCAACCCAAAAGGGGCATGGCCAGGGGAGAGGCAAGGGCATTCCAAACATTTGCACGCAGTGTTACAGAATACCGTAGATGCACACCCAATTAGGCACCAGGATTTACAGCTGGTTACAGCAGGCGTTAGGTTCTAGTGCCCAAATATGGGTGCAGGAATCAATGCTATACACTATTCTATAAAGGTCAATTTTCCTTACATATTATGATGCAAGATAAAAAAATCTGAAAAACATTTTAGCTGCTTATTTTATTTTATATATCCATATGGAAAGTTGACCCTAGCTTTAGTATCACAAGCCTATTGTGCATTTTGGAAGCCAGAGTCAGACAGTTTGGAAGCAGAGGGGGGGGGGGGAACCGTTCCCATCAGATATCAGATTACCTCCCAGTAAGTCCCGGGGGTGATGGGGTCCATGGTAGGTCCAGGGGGTGGGGGAAGGGTTAGGATTTACACAGCCCTTTGAATGGGGGAAGAATATATTGGGGCATTTGGATTGAAGGGTTTGGAGTCAAGGGGGTATGATAAGGAGATTGAGGAAATCCAATTAGAGCAGAGTATCAAATTGAGGGAATCAGATGAGGAGACAGTGGTGGGAGAGGAATGGAAGCAAGGTAGGTGTGAAGATATTGGGGCCCAGCCCATGTTACATGCCTGGATAAACATTTTCTGTCCATGTGGTAAAACTCTGACCTCAGAAAAGGGAAAGTCATGAGGCAAAGGATGTCAAACACTCAGCGATGGGTTCAAACAAGTGGACTCGACACTGGCACTGCTTCGACAATCCTGTCTTTGTCAAGAGTCTATAATAGCTGTTCTGTCTTATAAATGCATGTTTGGACGCAAGCAGAAAATGTGAGAATCAAACATGGCTACGGCAAGCTTCCGAGTCACGACTTCGCCTTCACCGTCATTGAGATCCATACCTGGCTCTCTTTTTGAGAAAACGCTGCCCCCTACAGTAAACTGCAGGGTGGATGCTAGGCTTATGTGTTGCATTTCTGCAGAGGTTTAATTTTTCCTGTTAACATATGGCAAGTGTAAAACCTTACTGCACTTTAGTGAAAGAGCCCCATAATGCTTAAGAAGGAGAGTAGATGACTAATGGACGTTGAAATGAGAGGTTTGAACAGTAATTCTTGAGATATGAATCTTTGGTCAACAGGTGGGAATTGTGAATGTAAACCCTGAATTAAGATTTCATAGGTAAAACATTGGTTAATTTGTGAGTCAGACAATTTCAAGTTTCAAGCTTTATTAATCTTGCTATACCACTGATTTTGCATAGCATCTTGTTGTTTATAGTATTGTAAGTAAAATAAAAGTAAAAAGTTCAGTGAAACGAAATAAAAGTTACCATAATGTAGTAATTCTAGAAATAAAATTAAATACAGAGGATAGTTAAGCTCTGGAACGCGTTGCCAGAGGATGTGGTAAGAGTGGATATCGTAGCTGGTTTTAAGATAGGTTTGGACAAGTTCCTGGAGGAAAAGTCCATAGTCTGTTATTGAGAAAGACAGGGGGGAAGCCACTGTTTGCCCTGGATCGGTAGTATGGAATATTGCTACTCCTTGGGTTTTGGCCAGGTACTAGTGACCTGGACTGGCCACCGTGAGAATGGGCTACTCGGCTTGATGGACCATTGGTCTAACCCAGTAAGGCTATTCTTATGTTCTTAATGTGGGTGCTCCTTACAGTAAGGAAGAACATTGGGGTGGGAAAACCTATGAAATCAACACTCTCAAATTTTATACTCTTGACTATTTCTGTAATTTTTCTTTTGTTGATGAAAGTGTACAGTATGTTGCATTGTTTCACGATCAAACACCTGCTTTTATAGCATTTTGAATTATATTTTTTAGACAACAGAATGTGAAAAATGTACAAGGATGTAAAAAGACTTTTTCAAAATATAATTAGACTACATGACTTAAAAAAAGAGATTAATTTAAAAATTATACTGCATATAAAGCCCCTGTGGAATAGAACAAAGCACTTAATAAAGTTTGTTTTGTATTTTTTAAATTTTATTTATTTTTATTTTTTTTGGAGGGGGGTAGGTTGCCGTATGTGTGTCTTTGCAGTTAGCAGCCAAAAAGTTTCCAACCCACTTCCAACTAGGCTTCATTTGCTCCTGCTTCCTGGTCCTTTTTGGCTCGTGAATCCAGTGGCTGAGTAATTCCAATTAGAAAATTGTGCACTGGTAGTAAATTCAGCCTTTTCTGCTAGAATTGCCTTACCTTTTATGGGATTTCTAAATTGTACCTGTCAGTTCAAGGAAACAGGCTTAGAAATCCACCTATGAACTGCAGTCTTTTAGAGGGCGATTCTTTAGCCATATCTAGAAAAGATGCCTCAAGGGTTGCAATTTGTCTTCTGTTATCACTCTAAGCTCAAAAAAATCGATTCCATTTGTCTGTAAATGCTTGTGGATGAGACTTGCAAATATCTTTCTGAATGTAAACTGACTTTTTAGGAACCACATATAGCAAAAGTGGTTTGGGCTCATAATTCCAATCTTAGCCAACATAACGAGATTAAGAGGTCCTAACCGCTTTACCACGCATTAAATGTTAAGATGTCCACAGAATGTAATGAATGCCTTAGCATTCAGCGTGCGCTAAATCAGTTAGCACACCTTAATAAAAGGACCCCTAAATTAACAAGTCTAAGTCTAGTACACGAGTACCCTGTGATCATTTCTGCAAGCAAATGTTTTACTCCAGCTTCATACCGCCATCTAATTGACCACTAAGAAGCCTATATAACCAGGTCAGAACATAACCCCGTTGACCATCCAGTTACATATTGGTTGTTAGACACATCAAAGGGGAATACTTTACGATATGTACAGACCAAAAATTCATGTCTGTAGCTGGACCATTTATGTGGAATGCATTGTCTGGTACCTTACGGTTTTGTAGAAATCTATTGCAATTTAGAAAGTTTCTTAAATTTTCTCATTTTATTTTAAAACTGTTTTATTGAAGTTTTCATAAAACCATAGAAACAGTAAAAGAAATAACAAGTCTTGAATTATATATACATAATTGGATGTATATTATAATAGTGACCAAACAAGATATGACATGCAGAGGCATGAGCTGGAACAATAAATCATGCCCTGTAGCATGTGCAGTAGAACATCTAATCTAATATAATAAAATGGTAAGCCGCGCATGCGCACTTCCTAAGTGTGTGCCGGTTTTCTGTGAGCTGTAGCGACACATAGGAAGTGCGCATGCGCGGCTTACAATTCTTTGAAAGACGCGGCGGTGGCTACTCTCACGATCCCCGCCTGCGTCGGACTTCCGACACAGGTGGGGATCATGAGAGGAGCCACCGCCGCGTCTTTCAACTAAAAAAAATAAAAAAACAAGGCGGATGTTGGCCCAATGGCTGGAGTTCACTGCTGCGTCCGGTGAGGAGTGCTTCCCTCAACCGGAACCGTCGGGTCTAATTCAAATACTCCCGGCAGGTCGGGAGGTGGCGGAGCAGGCTTGCACGCCTGGCGGGGACCGGACAGGAACTAGACTCCCTGCAGGAGCCAGCCTGATGGCTAGAGATCACCGGACTGGACAGGGGGAGCATGTAAGGGGGTGCTGCAGTAAAGGAGGAGCAGGGAAGACGTGATTCTGGACAGGGGGGGAGGTAACAGGAAGGGAGGCCTACTGCAGGATAGGGGAAGCAGGGAAGAGGTGCTGCTAGACGGGGGGGGGGGGGGGGGTGGGGGGAAGGTAAAAGGAAGGGAGAAGGGCTCCTGCAAAGGAGAAGAGCTACTGCTGGATATGGGGAGCTGGAAATGGGGTGATGCTGAACAGGGAGAGATAAAAGGAGAAGGGCTACTGCTCTATAGGGGGAGCAGGGAATGGGTGGGGGTGCTGCTGGACAGGGAGGAGGTAAAAGTAAGGGAGAAGGGCTGCTAGCACCCGTTAATGTAACGGGCTAAACAACTAGTATAACATAATAACTCAACTCACACTGGCTTCCAATTCCGGCAAGAATACTATTCAAATTCTACTGTTTACTGTTTAAAACCAACCTACCTGAACAACCGCCTCATCCAAACTACATCAACTAGACATAAGAAAACCCAAACTCCATTCACGCACCCTCCAATCAAAGAAGTCAAATGGAAAAAACTATATGATGGCCTCCTAGCCACACAAGCAGCAAAACTCAACAACCAAATCTCCAATCTACTGATTAGGACCCCAGACTACAAAACATTCAGAAGAGAAATAAAGACTCTGCTTTTCAAGAAATTCCTGCAAACGCTAACTCCTTCCCACTTCTCAATACCTTCCCGATTCCCCAAAGCAACCTCATCTACTCTTTATCTCCTCTAGAAATTACCAGATATTTTTTTCTTGTAATACTTTTTTGTAATTCTTTTTAATACGCTTTGAACCGCAAGGCAATGGCGGAATAGAAATCTCTAATGTAATGTAATGTAATAATAACCAGAAAGTAGAGTCCTGCATTTGTAGATTGTAAATTACACCTCTGCAGCAAAGGGAAGTTATAAGTGGAGAAAAGAGAAGAGAAACATTAGGTACATGTCAATGTGACATCACCCCATGACGGAACTGTGAAGGTGATTATATATGAAGTTTGAATATACTCATGTAAAACCCTCTGCTAAGGGTAACCAAATCTTTTCAATTTTAGATCTCCTAGGCGAGCAGGAAGTTGCCAAACATTCATACCTGTGGGTTAGCATTATGTCAGCGCTCAAAATGTAGAGTTGAGGAGACTAGCAGATTTCCAAATTTGAGAGAATCATTTGAATGGACAATGTGATTAAAAGGTCAAATAGCTTTTTCTGATCAGTTGTCAGATGGTCAGGAAGAATGAAAGATCTAAAAATTAGTATCTCGAAAGATAGTTCTGAACACTTCCCCCTCCGAATCCGCGGTTTCAGCATTTGCGGATTCGGTTATTCGTGATTTTAAAACTAAAAGCCCATTTTAATTTTGGGGGCTATTTTAAGCACTGTAAGCTCCCCCTTAAGCCTTACCTGGTAGTCTAGCGGGTTTTTGGGGCAGGAGCAATCTTCCCACGCTCCTGCCCCGTGCAGATCGCTCATAGGAAATGGCTGCCTTGAGCTCCCGTAGTCTCTCAAAAATGTATGATCTTGCATTTATTTGCATTAAATCTTAGCTGCACAGACCATTCAAGCTTCACTAGGTCCATGAAGGACACGGTACTACTCGAGAGGGTCCAGAGAAGAGCAACTAAAATGGTTAAGGAGCTGGAGGAGTTTCCGTACAGTGAGAGATTAGAGAAACTGGGCCTCTTCTCCCTTGAAAAGAGGAAACTGAGAGGGGACATGATCGAAACATTCAAGATAATGAAGGGAATAGACCTAGTAGATAAAGACAGATAGAGAGAATGAGAGAACACTCTCTAAAGTTAAAAGGGGATAGATTACATATAAACGTAAGGAAGGTCTTCTTCACCCAGAGAGTGGTAGAAACTGGAACGCTCTTCCGGAGGCTGTTATAGGGGAAAACACCCTCCAGGGATTCAAGACAAAGTTAGACAAGTTCCTGCTGAGCCAGAACGTACGCAGGTAAAGCTAGTCTCAGTTAGGGCACTGGTCTTTGACCTAAGGGCCGCCACGTGAGCGGACTGCTGATGACGATGGACCACTGATCTGACCCAGCAGCGGCAATTCTTATGTTCTAATGTTCCTCGTGTTATTTTCACCATCAGGGGTATCTACTCTACTGCAAATTTTGATATCATCCACAAAGATGCAAATCTTGCTCGACAGCCCTTCAGAAATATCGCTATCATTGGAACGCTCTGTTGTTTTCTTATACTGTATATTCTGATATTTGTCAACATTTGCTCATTTGTGATCTGGAAAGTGCTGCCTTCAAAAGCTAATCAAAACATGTACTGCTATTCCAATAATAAGGTCGCATTTCATTTTCTTTTCTATGTTTTTATTTTATTTCTGTTTATTTTAAAAAGTGGCCTAACATGGCCACCACATCACTGCATTCAAGATGGAACCATTAAGAAAACTATGTTCCTCTCAACAAGGTTTCCTTGGAGTGCCAAGTGAAAAAGTTGGTCCACCTGTATGTGGGCATATATGAGGATGGGTCCAAAATTATGGAATTCTATTCCTTTAAAATTAAAGTTCATGCCGTGTTACTCAAGACTTTAAAAAAAGTCAAAGGCATAGTTCTATGAGAATATATATTTTAATGTACAAGAAACTGAACGAAGTATTTAGGTTTTGTTTGTTATTTTGCTATCATTCTGGACTAGAGCAGCTGATGTGGTTTAGCATGAAATATGGCAATCCTGACCTGATTTGTCCCTTCTGTGTACTAAAATTTCCTTTATTCCCTGGTAGTAAATAGAAATAAAACAAAAAACAACCATACCACTTTATTTCCTGTAACAGATGTCTGAATTGAATGGTTAACTAATTTTTGGCTGGTGCAGGAGGGAAGGAGGGTAAATAGGGAATTTATGTAGGAATTTTAATTTTGTTTTGAGCAGATTGGTAAAGCATTTCAAATATGGTAAAGAAAGAATGGCAATTTACTCTTCTGGTTTGCACACTAACACCTCCTTTCCTTATGTCAGGCCCATCTTGGAGCTCCCAGTGGCACTCTTGTCACATGGTGCCCTGACTGACTGCTGTAGCTGTAGAAGAGATTTCTCAATAAGAGACAGTTAAAGGACTGAAAGTGATTATATTGCTGGATTAACAGTTGTCAGCCACCAGCAACACTTAAGAAAAAGCTGGTCAGGCTGGCTAAATCCTAGCCTGTTAGCTGTTGGTCAAAATGAGAATAAGAAACAACTCTGACTGGTTGAGCAGGCCAAAAATTTGAAACAACGTTTTTTAGATGATATATTTTGCATATGGCAAGACACTAGAGCAAGTTTAGACTAGTTTTTGGCCCACCTGAATTCAGTAGATTCTAACATTAAGTTTACAATGACATGCCACAATACATATATAGAGTTTTTAGATATTGCGATTTTGGTCAAGGAGGGGCATATACACACTTCCTTGTATAGGAAATCGATTATGAAAAACACTTTCCTCCATTTTTTATAGCTTTCACCCTTTTAAATTGCGCTTTAATCTATCTATAGCTCAATTTTTACGGATTCGCCGTATATGTTCCTCCCTAGGAGAATTTAAGAATCAAGCCAAATTTCTGTCTGAAAGATTTAGGTGGAGGGGGTATCCAGAAAAAGCAATTAGGCAGGCCTATGTGAGGGCTAGATTTGCCCAACGTGAGCTCCTGCTTCAGGAATCAAATACACCTCAAGACACTGAAAGTGAGGTCCTCACTTGCGTACTCCCGTACTCTAGGGCGGTTAAGAAGGTGGTGGCTATGATGAGAAGACACTGGTACCTTGTCCAGACCCACCAAGCTTTACAGCAGTTTCCTAGGATTGCATACACTAGGGGCACTACACTAGCACAGAAATGCAATTTCCAAAAATATGGGACGATGTCTAAGAGGGTGGGAGGACAGCATAAGGGATGCAAGAAATGCCAATGGTGTTCATCTACCATTGAGGGAGAATCTTGGAAGATTCCAGGGAGGGACGTGATTTTGTACTCTATGACTGACACGGACTGCACCTCTCAAGATGTAGTATATGTGATTGTGTGCCCCTGCGATTTGTTATATGTGGGGCACACGTCAAGGATGATCCGTGTAAGGCTTACAGAACACAAATCACGGATTCTGCATGATGTAATTCAGGTCCCCTTAGTGGCCCATTGGAAGGCGCGTGGCCATAAGGTTGAGGATATGCGATGGCGGGTCATTTGTAAAGTGACAGGGAGGGATGGTGGGAAAGACCATAAGAAACTCAATTTAAACGAACAGAGACAGATTTTTTCATTGAATACGGTGGAACCATATGGATTGAATGGTGAGATAGAGTGGATGTCGGTGATTGGCTAGGGATTTGACCAATGATCCTCTGGGGAGTGGGTTTTGTATGATGTAGTAAGGGTATTTAAATGCTGAGGTCAGACGCCGCCGCCATCTTACTCTGGATACCAATTGAGTCGGATGACACGCACGACCTCGGTAAGCGTTTATATTTATAGTTCTAAGCTAGCGAGATTGAACATTTTAATAGGAGGGATGGTTAGGACAAAACAACACTAACGGTTCTCTTTTTTACTGATTTTTCATAGGGAGACCCTTGACACAGCGCCTGTTTGTGCGAAACATGTTGGATTAAACTCCCAGGCGTTGGCTGATAACAGCTAAACATATAAGCTAAGTACATTCATTATATTAAAAATATTTCAAAAAAAAACTTAAAAACATTTGAAATGAATAGTAGCATATAAAATATGGTTATGAGCAGCCAATGATGAAGTGCCACATAATTCTTTCCGCAGTCAAGAGATAGCACAGCGGTGGAGTGGTGGGGCTGAGGCATACTCATACTTATTAAAACAATTGATTTCAACACATACCGGTTTCTCGCATTACTATATGACTCTTAAGGAGATGTGCATCTAGTTTACCCTTAAATCCTAGAACGGTGGATTCTGCAATTACTTCCTCTGGGAGAGCATTCCAGGTGTCCACCACTCGCCTGATATTCGTCCTGGACCTGTACCCCCTCAGCTTCAGTCTATGTCCTCTTGTCCGTGTCACATTGGACATTGTAAATAACTGCTTTCCCTGCTCTATTTTGTCGAATCCTTTCAGTATTTTGAAAGTTTCGATCAGATCTCCTCGCAGTCTCCTCTTCTCAAGGGAGAACAACCCCAGTCTCCTACGTCGTTCCTTGTAGTCCAGGTTCTCCATACCTTTCACTAGCTTCGTTGCTCGTCTCTGCACCCTCTCTAGCAGTTTTATATCCTTCTTTAGGTATGGAGACCAATACTGGACACAGTATTCCAGGTGCGGTCTGACCATGAGTTCCCATACTCTCTCGAGACTACGACAGGAACTCCCTACAGTTATTTCCTAATGGCGAAGTGCACGGGGCAGGAGCGTAGGAAGATCGCTCCTGCCCCAAAAGCCCGCTAGACCACCAGGTAAGGCCGGGATGCTGGGGGGGGGAAGACTTAATGATGGTTTTTTATTTCTTTTTTCCCCCTCCCCAAAAAAATCGCGAATATGTGAAACCGCGATTACCGAAACCGCAAATAGGGAGGGGGGAAGTGTATATATCTAGATTTAGATGGGTGCTAATAAGTGAATAAGCTTTACATTACAATATACACCCAGAGAGAAGAATATCGCTGATAAAGGACTATACAGGATACTGCTCAAGCATCATTATATGTTCAGGTCAATATTCCTTTTCAAGGACCAATATATATTTTTTGAACTATTGCAGTTTTTGACCAAGGAATATTAACTAGCCATTTCTTGAAATTCACAAATGAGTTGATCTGATAGCACTGAAAATCCTGAGCTCTGATATCGTCTCTTTGCCCCCACAATTATAGGAATGGGAAGAGGGCAGCTATCACCTCTCTCAATCCCCCCTCCCCCATCCCTTATTCTCTGTTCTCTCGTTGGAGGGCTTTTACTAAAGTGGCTTTACTAAAGTTACTTCAACGCGCCCCTTACACAAGTCTTTCCCGTGCCCTAAAGCTACTTGTGCCATGGATGGAAAATGGTACGTTGTCCCATTTTCTGAATTAATGGTCATGCACTAATTTTGCCATTAGCATAGGGCCATTATAAAAAAAAAAAAATACGTACCAAGCGAGTGCCTACCGTCATCTATTTTGTAGGTGATAACAGTCACCGTTCTACCCCCACACTAATCAATTAGCGTGCGGCAATGTCTCATTTACTAACTGATTAGTGCTATCATAGTGCTGTCACATCCACTCTCCCCAGTATGCCCCTTCAAGGAAAACAAAAAGCATTTTTATAGCAAGTGGTATATGAATGCAAAAAGGTAAACAGCGTGGAATATGAGTGCATGTCCTGTGAGAATCTTTTTCAATATGTGGGAAGCGCACGCTAGCGCCTACCGCAGTTCAGTAAAAGGACCCCATTGTTTCTAATAGATCACTAGGAATACAATGGTATCTTGGATTATGAGCATAATCCGTTCCAGGAGCATGCTTGTAATCCAAAATGCTCGTTTATCAAAGCGAATTTCCCCATAGGAAACAATGGAAACTCGCTTTGATGCGTTCCCCTCCCCCCCCCCGAGAACCGGCATTGCTCCCCTCGAAGGCCCCCCCCCTGCGATCAGGCACCCCCCTGCTTCGAACCGGCACCCACCCGCCACGATCCGACCCCCCCCCGCCACGATCCGACCCCCCCCCGCCACGATCCGACATCCCCTCTGACACAATTGGGCACCCCCCTACCGCTTCTTACCCTCAGCTGGGCACTCTTGAAGATCGGCTTACTCATCTGCTGGGCCTTGAGCATCTGAGCATGCTCAAGGCGTGCGAGTTCACGTTCACGCCCAGCAGATGAGTAGGCCGATCTTCAAGAGTGCCCAGATGAGGGTAAGAAGCGGCGGGGGGATATCGGATCGTGTCGGGGGTGTGCCCAATCGTGTCGGAGGGGGGTCGGATCGTGGCGGGGGGGGTGCCCAATCATGGCGGGGTGTGTCAGATCGTGGTGGGGGAGTGCCGGATCGCAGGGGGGGGGTTGCTTGTAAATCGAGCTATGCTCGGTTTCCGAGGCACCGATTTTGCTAATGTTTTGCTCGTCTTACAAAACACTCGCAAACCGGTGCACTCGTAAACCGAGGTACCTCTGTATATTCAGTCCATTATCATGGTTCTCATCAACACTAGTCTACATCCTTTTTTGACTGCACATGGTACAAATCTGCCAATGTCAGAAAAACTATTAAAGACTATTATACAGCACTGGCTTTTAATAAGCATGTGGCACATATCCACTGGGGTAAACAGGTGTTTGTGCCTTTGAAATTGTACTTTGGACCTCAGATAGTTGCCATCAGAGTAGAGATGCCATAGCTACGACCTTCCTATGAAGGTCACACTAATTCTGTAGAACTACTACCTTGGGGCAATAGCGATGGCACAGGGATAAATAACTCATGCAAAATACAACTTCCAGCTCAAACATCCCTAGCACCTTCCCTACCTGCAAACACACTTCACTCTGCACAACCCCACATGAACAACCAGAAACAAAAAACATCTTTGCATACCCAAAGATCACAGGCTGCAAATACAAATCCTTCCTAGACAGAACCTTCATGTTCCAAGCAAACAGACAGCAATCCTGGCTGGGAAACCACATAAATAAAGCCAGACAGACTTACAACACATTCCAAAAATCAATTAAAACCGCTCTATTTGACAAATTCCTTGCCTAATCAGATGACCTCTCTCAGGTATTCTTTCCCCTTATAACCCCAATGTATTATGTAACATCTTTCTTCTCTCGTGTATTCTTTCCCCATGTTTCTCCAATTTATTATGTAACTTCTTTCTTCTTGCATTCTGTAATTCGCTGATTGTCCAGCCTTCTTTCTATGTGAACCGCCTAGAAGTCACTTTGACTATGGCGGTATAGAAACATAAAGTTATTATTATTATTAAGTAATAAGAAGAGAGACATTCAGAAGGAAGAAAACCAAAAACAAGCAATAGACTTACAATAGTTCCAGCTTAAAGGTCCCTTTTACAAAGATATGGTAAAATTTGGGCTTAGTGCATGCAAACATGGGCCTTACATCCATGATTTACGTCCATTAAAAGCAGTGAAACCCAGATGTCTCAAGCCATCCTCCTTTTTCTGGAGTATATGGAAACCCTCTGTATACATATTATGACAAGGAACTAGAGTTTGCTTGTCATGGAGAAAAAGTTGGTTTTAATAATGTTGAAACTGTCCTCACCTTAACAGCAGGGATGCTGGAATCTCAGGCTTCCTTAAACAGAGGACTACATTTCCCATAAGTCATTAGGACCTGAAGTTAGAAGAGATATTCTGAAATCTGAGTGGAGGGCTGATGAGACGGTAGGTTCCACAGGTGTGTTAATTAGCAATACTGTCTCTTGCTGTGAGAGGAATTTAAAAGCAGGATTGTTCTCTAAACAGAGACACATGGGGAAACAAAAGTAGGATTCCCAAGATTAGGGTTGCCAACTGGCCAGTTTTCTGTCCCTGATGTTGCATTCACTTTCTCTTTTACCCTTGGGTCCAGCATCTCTCCCTCACCCCCTTCCAGGTCCTCCAGCCTAGCCTGAATTTCCAGCAGTTGCTATGATTAATGCAGGTTGCCAGCAGTAGCTACAATTGAGGCAGGGCTTCTTCTCTATTGTTTCACACCTCCTCTGATGCAGCTTCCTTTGTCTGCACAGGTAGAACACCCCAGAGGGAAAGCCCTACCAACTAATGCTTATTCCTAGGAAAAGCAGCAAAGCATCTGTCTTGCTACTTGGGATCTAGCTAGGTGCTTGGGACCTGGGTTAGCCATTGTTGGAAACAGGATACTGTAACTTGATGTCCCAGGATGGCATGGCAATTCTTATGTTCTTAAGAGCTTGGGAGGAAGAGATGCTGGACCCAGGGAGAAATACTGGAATCACTGATGGGGGTGGGAAGGACAGATGTTAGACCCCAGGGTGAGAAGATGTGCAGGATCTGGTGGAGAAGATGGAGATGGAGATGGAGATATGTTGCACCTTCTGGGAATGGGGGACAAGAGGAAAGAGGGAGGACTGAAGAGGAAGAGAGAAGAAAGATGCTACACTTGAGAGAGGGGACAGGATGGATAGACAAAGACCATATTTGGGAGGGTGGAGACACTAGACTTAGAGGGAGAGAGGGAGATAAGCCACACTGCAAGTGGGAGGGCAGGGGAGAGAAAGGAAGAGAAATGCTGGACCTAAGGAGGGGAATGAGAAGGGAGGGATAGGGCACAGAGAAATATGCTAGGCACAGAGTAAGCATAGGGACCGGGAAACAGAAGCATGATGGAAAAGGAGTGGGATAAGTACACAAAGGAGCAATGTTGAATATAAGTTGAAGATAGGGACACTAAGAGGACAGGTGCTGAACATAGGGGGAGAATAGAACAGGAACATGAAGAGATGCTGGGCAGGACAAATAGGGATACGCAGAGAAGATAGATGGTGAACATAAGAGAAGAAATATCAAATGTACAGAGATGCTGGAAAGATAGGAAACAGGGAAAAGCAGAAGAGACTTGAATCAAATTGACTGGAAAAACAAAATGTTCCAAATTTTACAAAAAGGTAAAAATATATATACTGTATTTTATTTTAAATGTATTAATTGGAACGTCAACTTTGGGAAATATGCATCTTCAATATCTTGCATTTCAGTTTTATTCTCTAATATTGCTGTATATGGAAGTCTAACTTCTTGATTTTCAGTTTTTTACCTTCATACCTCTGTGATTTCAGGAATGCTCATACCACCTACTCAAAAGATTGTTTAGCATCAACCATATTCCAGTCACATTCCATTATCTTGCTGGAAACCGTTTAGTTTTAAATGGTATATAAATTTTTTAAATAAATAAATATATTTGATTTTTGCTTCTCTTTTGATGAGCATGTCTCAAGTTCTTTAAAAAGGGGTTTTATTGGTTGAGACGTATTTGCTCTGTAAATTCTTATTTTGAACTCTCAAGCATCGCATACCTTTTAAATGCATTTGTCATCTCTAGGATTATTGTAATTCTGTATACTGTGGTATTTCCTCTGTCTCCTTGTGTCGTCTGCAAACATTACAGAATTCTGCAGCTAGACTTCTCTGTAAGGCTAAAATATACGACCATATTTCTCCATTGTTGATTCAACTACATTGGCTTCCAGCACAGTATAGATGTTCTTAAGATATTATGTTTGTTCTTTAAAGCTTACAATATACTACCGTGTTTCCCCGATGATAAGGCAGGGCCATCAAATAAGACAGCCCCCCCTTTTTAGAAAAAAAATGTAAAATAAGGCACCCCCCCGCAAATAAGCCACCCACCGATACCTGCGCTTACCCGAATCGGGTGGTACGGTGGGTGACTCCGTGTGGTCCCTGGCACCCCCGACACGATCGGGGCAAGAGGGAGCTCAAGCCCTCTTGCCCCCCCCCCGACTCCCCGACACGATCGGGGCAAAAAGGAGCCCAAGCCCTCTTGCCCCGCCGATTCCCCAACTCCCCGACAATATCGGGCCATGAGGGAGCCCAAGTCCTCCTGGCCCTGGTGACACCCCCCCCCCCCCCGCTAGTTGTTCGGGCCAGGAGGGAGCCCAAACCCTCCTGGCCACGGCGACCCCCTAACCCCACCCTGCACTACATTACGGGCAGGAGGGATCCCAGGCCCTCCTGCCCTCGACGCAAACCCCCCTCCCCCCAACGACCGCTCCCCCCAAGAACCTCCGACCGCCCCCCCAGCCGACCCGCGACCCCCCTGGCCGACCCCCACGACCCCCCCAACCCCCTTCCCCGTACCTTTCTGTAGTTGGCCGGACAGACGGGAGCCAAACCCGCCTGTCCGGCAGGCAGCCAACGATGGAATGAGGCTGGATTGGCCCATCCGTCCCAAAGCTTCGCCTACTGGTGGGGCCTAAGGCGCCTGGGCCAATCAGAATAGGCCCGGGAGCCTTAGGTCCCTCCTGGGAGCGGGGCCTGAGGCACATGGGCCCAACCCGACCATGTGCCTCAGGCCCTGCCCCAGGAGGGACCTAAGGCTCCCGGGCCTATTCTGATTGGCCCAGGCGCCTTAGGCCCCACCAGTAGGCGGAGCTTTGGGACGGATGGGCCAATCTGGCCTCATTCCGTCGTTGGCTGCCTGCCGGACAGGCGGGTTTGGCTCCCGTCTGTCCGGCCAACTACAGAAAGGTACGGGGAAGGGGGGTGGGGGTGTCGTGGGGGTCAGCCAGGGGGGTCGGGTCGGCTGGGGGGGCGGTCGGAGGTTCTTGGGGGGGGGGGGGGGTCGTTGGGGGGGGGGGGGTTTGCGTCGAGGGCAGGAGGGCCTGGGATCCCTCCTGCCCATAATGTAGTGCGGGGTGGGGTTAGGGGGTCGCCGTGGCCAGGAGGATTTAGGCTCCCTCCTGACCCGAACAACTAGGGGGGGGGGGGGTCGCCTGGGCCAGGAGGACTTGGGCTCCCTCTTCTTCATGGGTAAATAAGGCATCCCCCCGAAAATAAGCCCTAGAGCATATTTTGGCCTTCCAAAAAAAATAAGACAGTGTCTTACCATCGGGGAAACACGGTAGAAAACAAATCACTCCATTTGATCAGTACACACCAATGCCAGAAAAAGTATTTTAAGGCAAAAGAAAAGCCTCAGGCATGGAGAGGTGTTCCCACTCTCTTCCAACCAAGCATCACTGGCATCACTGGTAGCAATCAAGAACATAAGAATTGCCGCTGCTGGGTCAGACCAGTGGTCCATCATGCCCAGAAGTCCGCGGTGGCCCTCTGGTCAAAGACCAGTGCCCTAACTGAGACTAGTCCTACCAGCATACGCTCTTGTTCACCAGGAACTTGTCTAACTTTGTCTTGAATCCCTGGAGGGTATTTTCCCCTATGACAGACTCCGGAAGAGCGTTCCAGTTTTCTACCACTCTCTGGGTGAAGAAGAACTTCCTTACATTCGTATGGAATCTATTCCCTTTCAACTTTAGAGAGTGCCCTCTCGTTCTCCCTACCTTGGAGAGGGTGAACAACCTGTCCTTATCTACTAAGTCTATCCCCTTCAATACCTTGAATGTTTTGATCATGTCCCCTCTCAATCTCCTCTGTTCGAGTGAGAAGAGGCCCAATTTCTCTAATCTTTCGCTATACGACAGCTCCTCCAATCCGTTAACCATCTTAGTCGTTCTTCTCTGGACCCTTTTGAGTAGTACCGTGTCCTTCTTCATGTACAGGGACCAGTGCTCTAGGCGGTACTCCAGGTGAGGGCGCACCATGGCCCAGTACAGCAGCATGATAACCTTCTCCAATCTGTTCATGATCCCCTTCATCATTCCTAGCATTCTGTTCGCCCTTTTCGCCGCCGCCGCCACACATTGCGTGGATGGCTTCATCGATTTGGCAATCAGAACTCCCAAGTCCCTTTCCTGGGAGGTCTCTCCAAGTACCGCCCCAGACATCCTGTATTCGTGCTTGAGATCTTGTTTGATTGTGTCTTTCCTTTTTATATAGTTGACGTTCTTTTCTGAATTTTATTTTGGATTGCTTATTGTAAGCCACTGTGACTTTTTACATTCAGTGGTATATTAAGTTTTTAATAAGCATACATATTACTGATCTATAGTCTTTTGTTTCATATTTGGTGAGGGTCTCATCATATCTTGAGTTTTGCATATGTGACCAAGGTGTAGTACGTATTCTTCTAGCAGTTTCTGTGCACAAATCTGTCTTAGTCCTGTTTATTCTGTTTTCTTTCTAGGTAGTGTACTGGTGTTTTAGGGGCCGGTGTAATATTTAGAGTGCTGCCTTTTCAAGGTTAAGGTGGTTGTTCTTGAGTCCTTGAAGTCAGTGCTATTATGATATGGTAAGGTTCCAAGTGTGTTTTTGCACAAAGTTAGGTGCCCTATACAGGCTAAGAAAGCAAATAGAATGATAGGAATCATCAGGAATGGAAAACAAGTATGAAAATATTATAATGTCCTTTTATCTCTCTGTGGTACAGCCACATCTTGAATACTGTGTGCAATTTTGGTCATGGTATATCAAAAAAGATATAGCAGAATTAGAAAAGGTATAGAGAAAAGCAACAAAAAATGATTAAAGGAATGGGACGACTTCCCTATGAGGAAAGGCGAAAGTGGCTAGAGCTCTTCAAGCTTGGAGAAGAGATGGCTCAGGGGCGATATGATTAGAGATCTATAAAATAATGAGTGGAGTGGAAAGGGTAGATGCGAATCGTTTTTTCACTCTTTCCATAAATATTAGGACTAGGGGGCATGCGATAAATGGAATTAGTTCTGACCTAGTTTCAAGAGTGATAATTAAAAAATAACCACTTGTTAGATCAATATTACCTTTGGGTTGCTATGATTACCTGTTACAAGCTGGATACTAATACGAGGGGCTACTGGATACTAATACGAGGGGCCCAACAAAGTTGGGGGCAGTCTCCATTGAGGGCTATACACTTAGTCCAGCGATTTTCTACTTTTGTTCTGTATTTTTACTGACGGAAAAAATAAAGTGGAACAAAAATCACTAGACTAAGTGTATAGCCCTCAATGGAGACTGCCCCCAACTTTTTTTGATTGGGCTGAGAACTTTTCAGCAATCCCTCATAAAGCTTATTCTGTTGCATTGCAGAAGCTTTCCAATTTATTGTGCATTGAAGTCCTGCACGCTAAGGTGGCTGCGATGAAAGGTCTGGTGCAATCAGTGAGTTGTACTGGAAAGTCGCGCATGCCAAAATCCTGGGAACACCCTAGACCCATCCATGACCCTCCCTTGGCCATGCTCCCTTTGGATTGCATGTGAAGAGAATTAGGCATGCAGGTTATTGAACCTAGGTGCATAATTAGTGTCAATTATTGTTATCACCAATTTAACAAATTACTATTCACACATTTGTGATCCTTGCCCAAAATTCCATGCCTAACTTTAGCCGGCCTAGACAGAATTGGGGGACTAGTGTTTCTTTCCCATGCTACATTACAATCATAGTAACCATACTATCACTTCATGTGATCTTTTCTTCAAGAGTTCTGAACAGATGTCTAATCCTAGTGATTTTCCATTCCTTAGTCCCTTAATAGCCTTGATTATCTCATCCAGTGTGAAAGATTTTATTTATTTAATTCGGTTTCTATCTCATTCTCCCCAACAAGCTCAGAATGGGTTACAGGTTAATATACATATATATAGTTATACAATATATACATATACACTTCCCCCTCCCCATTCGCGGTTTCGGCAATCACGATTTCACGTATTCGCGATTTTTGGGGGAGGGGGGAAAAAAAAGAAAAAAAGCCCACAGTTTAGCCTTCCCCCCGGCGTCCCGGCCTTACCTGGTGGTCTAGCGGGCTTTCGGGGCAGGAGCGATCTTCCTACGCGCCTGCCCCGTGTAGATCGCCAATAGGAAATGGCTGTGGGGAGTTCCCGTCGCAGTCTCGAGAGACTACGGAAACCTACGGCAGCTATTTCCTATTGGCGATCTGCACGGGGCAGGAGCGTAGGAAGATCGCTCCTGCCCCGAAAGCCCGCTAGACCTCCAGGTAAGGCCGGGATGCCGGGGGGGAAGGCAGGAGGGAGGCGGGGGTGGGTCAGAGCCGGACCAGAAGATATTTGCGGTATTTCACCATTCGCGGTCCGGCTCTGCCCCTATCCCCCACGAATCCGGAGGGAGAAGTGTATACAATTTGCCACCTAACTCGAGACATACTAGTGATCTAATACCAAAAAGCACAGTTACTTACCGTAACAGGTGTTATCCAGGGACAGCAGGCATATATTCTCACACATGGGTGACGTCATCTACGGAGCCCCAGCGCGGACAGCTTTTCAAGCAAACTTGCTAGAAGTTTCAAGTTTGCACACTGCACCACGCATGTGCTAGCCTTCTCGCCACTAGAGGGCGCATCCCCACCTCGTGGTCCTCAGTTCCATATCCAGCAAAGAAAAGCCATCCCCGGGGAGGTGGGCGGGTTGTGAGAATATATGCCTGCTGTCCCTGGATAACACCTGTTACGGTAAGTAACTGTGCTTTATCCCAGGACAAGCAGGCATGATATTCTCACACATGGGTGACCTCCAAGCCAACCAGAAAGAGGGTAGGTGGGAGGATGGCAATTTAGGAAAACAGGTTACGTAACACCGACTGGCCAAACCGGCCGTCACTCCTGGACAAGGAGTCCAGACAGTAATGGGAGGTGAACGTATGAACCGAAGACCAGGTGGCAGCTTTACATATGTCCTCCATAGGAGTAGAACGGAGGAAAGCAACCGAAGCTGCCATCGCCCGGACCTTGTGCCCCGTAACTCGACCCGAGAGCGGGAGACCAGCCTGAGCGTAGCAAAAAGAGATACAAGCAGCTAACCAGTTGGATAAGGTACGCTTGGAAACCGGATGTCCTACCCGATTAGGATCAAAGGACAAAAACAATTGAGGAACCTTCCGATGAGACTTAGTACGTTGGAGATAAAAAGCCAACGCCCTCTTACAGTCAAGCGTGTGAAGCGCCGTTTCACCAGGATGAGAATGGGGCTTCGGAAAAAATACCGGAAGAACAATGGACTGATTGAGGTGGAAATCAGACACAACCTTAGGCAAAAATTTGGGATGGGTGCGAAGAACCACCTTGTCATGATGAAACACAGTGAAAGGAGGATCCGCAACCAAAGCCTGTAGCTCGCTAATCCGACGAGCGGACGTGAGCGCAATCAAAAAGACTACTTTCCAAGTAAGAAACTTAAGGAGAGCTTTATCGATCGGCTCAAAAGGTGGTTTCATCAGTTGAGCCAAGACCACATTAAGATCCCATACTACAGGAGGAGGCTTGAGAGGAGGATGAACATTCACAAGACCCCTCATGAAACGAGAAACCAGAGGATGCAGAGAGAGGGAACGACCCTCGAGATGTTGATGGAATGCAGCAATGGCACTAAGATGCACTCAAATGGAAGTCGTCTTCAGACCAGAATTCGACAGATGCAACAGATATTCCAGCACCGAAGACACTGGAACAGAACCCGGGTCAAGGTGGTTGGTGGAGCACCAGGAAGAAAATCTGGTCCACTTCTGGGAATAGCAAAGCCTAGTCGAGACTTTGCGAGAGGCCTCTAAGATTTCCCGCACTGAGTGAGAAACTGGAATCGAAGTTAAGGGGAAAGGAACCAAGCGGTCAGATGTAACGACTGAAGATTGGGATGTAACAGCGAACCCCGACTCTGAGACAGCAGAGAGGGAAAGACAGGCAGAAGCAGAGGCTCCCTGACACTGAGTTGAAGAAGCAGGGAGAACCAGTGTTGTCTTGGCCAACGAGGCGCAATGAGAATCATAGTGGCTTTGGTCGATTTCAGATGAACCAACGTTCTCAAAATCAGAGGAAAAGGAGGGAACGCATAAAGGAACCTCCCCTCCCAGTCGAGAAGAAAAGCATCGGCCTCGAGACGGTCCCGGGAGTACATCCGAGAACAGTAGAGGGGTAGTTTGCAAGTCTCGGGCGAAGCAAACAGATCCACCTGAGGAGTCCCCCAGCGGTCGAAGACCTCGCGTAGGACTCGGGAGTTCAGCGACCACTCGTGCGGCTGGAGGAGACGACTGAGTTTGTCTGCTAGACAATTCAGCTCCCCCTGAATGTAAACCGCCCGCAAGAAAACGTTCTGAGAGACGGCCCATGTCCAAAGCCGCAAGGCTTCCTGGCACAGAGGCCAAGAGCCCGTCCCCCCTTGCTTGTTGACGTAATACATTGCCACCTGGTTGTCTGTCCGAACGAGAACCACTCGATCGTGCAGGAGGTGACCGAAGGCCCGAGCGGCCAGATAAATGGCACGAAGCTCCAACACGTTGATGTGACACCGACGATCCGCGGCCGACCATAGGCCTTGCGTTCGTAAACCGTCTAGATGAGCTCCCCACGCATACTCCGAAGAGTCCGTGGTCAGGACCTTGCAATGCGGAGGGACGCGAAAGAGCAAACCTCCGGACAGATTGGTAGAGTTGGTCCACCAACGGAGCGAGCGTCTGAAAGACGGAGTCACAGTCAAACGTCGAGATAGCGGGTCGCGGTCCTGACGCCATTGCGAGGCCAAGGTCCACTGAGGGATCCTCAGGTGCAACCGAGCAAATGGGGTCACTTGGACCGTCGACGCCATGTGCCCCAAAAGCACCATCATGCGTTGAGCCGACACTACCTGCAGTTGCGAAACCTGCCGGCCCAGGCGAAGCAGGGCCTCCAGTCGCGGAGAAGGAAGGAAGGCACAGAGGAGAACCGTGTCCAGCACGGCCCCTATAAACTGGAGGGATTGAGTCGGCTGCAAGTGAGACTTGGGAAAGTTCACCTCGAACCCGAGACCCTGAAGAAGCGTGATAGTCTGTTGGGTCGCTGAAATAACTCCTTCCCTTGTCGGGGCCTTGATCAGCCAATCGTCCAGATAGGGAAAGACCTGCAACCCCCGGGAACGCAGAGCAGCCGCGACCACCACCATGCATTTCGTGAATACCCGAGGGGACGAAGCCAGACCGAAGGGTAGTACACGGTATTGTAGGTGCAAGTCCCCGACCTGAAATCTTAAAAACTTCCGAAAGTCGGGATGCACCGGAACATGGGTGTACGCCTCCTTCAAATCGAGGGAGCACATCCAGTCCCCCTCGTCCAACAGAGGGTATAGAATCGGAAGCGATAACATACGGAACTTCTCCCTGACCAGGAACTTGTTGAGCTTCCGGAGGTCCAAAATGGGGCGCAAGTCCCCGGTCTTCTTCGGGACCAAAAAGTAACGGGAATAAAATCCCCGGCCTCGCTGATCGAGAGGCACCCTTTCGACCGCCCGAAGGCTCAACAAGGCCCTGGCTTCCTCTCGGAGAAGGGTCAACTGGCTTCGATTGGACGGGCACGCCCCGGGGGGCATGTCTGTAGGCTGCCTGGAGAAGTTTAACGAATAGCCCTCTGAGACGGTCCGGAGCACCCATGCGTCTGACGTAATCCGAGACCAAGCCCTGGCAAAAGCCGTGAGCCGACCCCCGATGGGGAGGGGGTTGGGCGACCTCGCGGCGGGGGCCAGCCCCCGGCCGCTCATCCCGTCAAAAAGACGGCGCCGGCTTGGACGCCCCCTGCGCAGCGGGTTTGGCGGGCCCCCCTCTACCCTGTTGGTTAGGGCGACGGGGTGGAGGTCTCGAAAAGGCCGGTGTTGATTTTTGAGGATACCGCCTAGGCGGCTGTTTAAAAGGCCTCTGAGCCGGCGGCTTAGGCTTTGGACGCACCAGAGACGCCAGAGAGCGCTCTTGCTCAGAAAGCCTCTTGGTAGCCGCATCCAGGGAGTCGTCGAATAACTCCTACCCGACGCAGGGTAGATTGGCCAATCGCTCCTGCAGGTTGGGGTCCATCTCGAGGGTCCGTAGCCACGCCAGCTGGCGCATGGCTACCGCACAAGCCGAGACCCTCGAGGCAAGCTCAAAGGCGTCATATACCGCATGAAACAGATAGAATCTGAGCTGGGACAAGTTCGACGCAAAAGTGGCAAATTTATCCCTGTGTGACTCCGGGATCACCCCTTGAAAATCCGGCAGATCCTTGACCATGGACCTGAGGTAGGAAGAGTAGGCGAAAGCATAGTTGAGGACCCTTGTGGCCATCTGGGAATTCGCGTACAGACGGCGGCCGAATTTATCTAGGGTCCGACCCTCTCTCCCCGGGGGGACAGCAGCCGAGACTCTAGAAGGCTGCGAGCGCTTAAGAGCCGACTCCACCAAGAGCGACTGATGGGAGAGTTGCCCCTTGTCAAACCCCTTAGGGGGAAGAGTCCGGTATTTGGATTCCATCTTGGTGGGCACTACCGCCACTGTAAGAGGGGTCTCAAGGTTCCGTAGCAAGGTTTGAAGGAGGACCTTGTTAAGCGGGAGGCGGGGGGATTCCCGCTGCGGGGCAGGAGAATCCTGTTCCTCCAAAAATTCTTTGGTATAGTGTGACCCTGCCGACAGGTCCACCCCCAAAGCCCTCGCCATGTCATGGACAAACTTAGAAAAAGAAGATGTCCGTGCAGGCGGGGAGGGTGACCGAGACTTCTCAACGGAGCCGAAGGGAGAGGCCTGGCGAGAATACCCGAACTGTCCCCCGGACCCCGAACCCCAAGAGGCACGATCCCGTGACCTCGAAGGAGTCGGGGACACAGTCCGCCGAAGAGACCCCCGTGGGGAACCCCCCGGGGTACGGGGAATGGAGGCCCGTCCCTTCCGCCTCGGTGAGGAGGCACGGGAACTCTCCTGGATCGGGGACCGCAAAAGATCTGGGTTGTCGAGGCGGAGTTCCTCGACACGCAAAGCTCCGGTCTCGGGCGGGGTCGAGCGACGACCCCTCAGAGGCGAGGCTCGAGCCCGCTTAGCCTTTTTAAGGCGGTGCTTCGCCCGAGGCTTGCTCGAGGGGGAGGAATCCCGCGAAGACCTCGGGGACGAGGACGAGGAGATCCGGCGTACCCGGCGCTGCTTGTCTCGGGACCGCACACTGACCTCGGGCTGTCTCACCGGGGTCGGATCAGAGGGAAGCGTCGAGGTCGAGGCCGAGGGGGCTTCGGCCGCTGAAAGGCCAGTGCCCGAGGCCGAGGTCGCCAACTGCGGGGCCCCCGAGACCGAAGGCAAGGCCGAAGCCTGCTGCAAGGTCTCAATGGCCCCGGAAAGCTCCGAGGAGATTAAAGCGCGAAGCAACTCCTGGAACGCCGGGATAGTGAGGCCCGGAGGCAACACCTGGGGGCGCTCCGCAGAGGGCGAACTCGGTTTCGAGTATTCCCTCGGGGCTAACCCCTTCGACACCTTGGGCTGGGTCGAGGTCGACGGTCCCGCCGACGAAGAGCCCGAGGATGGCTTCCTGTTAGATGAAACTGAGGAAGGAAGTGGAGACTTACCCGGGGCTTGCTTCTGCGAGGCAACCGGCTTCGCGGGAGCCGAGGGGTCCGATGTCGAGGCCGAGGTCGAGGCCGGGGCCGAAGCCGAGGCCGAGCTCGAGGCCTTCCCCGTCGGGGTATCGACGGCAAAGAGATCAGCCATGCGGGCCTTGCGACGAGTAAGGGCCCGTTTCTGGAAGGTGGCACACTTAGGGCACGATGCTGTCGGGTGATGGGGCCCCAAACACCGTATACAGCACCTGTGAGGGTCAGTGATGGACAAAAGCCTATCACACCTACCACACTTCTTAAAACCCGTTACGGGCCGGGACATGGGCCCAAAACAAGGCCGGGAACAAGCGAGGTTCCTCGGCCACGGCTACCGGGAGCCCCCGGAGCGAAAAGGAAAAACAAAATATTTTTTTTTTTTTTTTTTTGAGAAATAAAGAAAACAAAGAAAGAAAATAACGTAGCGCAGCGACCGCGTCGAAAATCCGAACACAGCCGCGGCGACAGAAGGCAAAAGTTAGCACAAATTTATCCACAGGGCTTCTGGCTCCGCGGATGAAAATGAACTGAGGACCACGAGGTGGGGATGCGCCCTCTAGTGGCGAGAAGGCTAGCACATGCGTGGTGCAGTGTGCAAACTTGAAACTTCTAGCAAGTTTGCTTGAAAAGCTGTCCGCGCTGGGGCTCCGTAGATGACGTCACCCATGTGTGAGAATATCATGCCTGCTTGTCCTGGGATAATACATAATATACAGGCTACAATTTGCCATAGCTACAGTGCAAGATTTTCAATACAGGTTTTTATCCCAACATGAGACATACTGATGATCTAGTGCCAATATACATTTCTTTGTAATCCACCAGCCATAAGCAGGGAAGTTAGTGAAGAGGTAGGTTTTTACTACTTTCCTAAAGCTGCATTGAGTCCTTCAAGGGATCTGATCTGTGGGGCCAGTTGATTCCAGTGGTTTGGTATGAAGTGAGAGTAGGAATACCATTTGACAGTTTAGAGTTGAAGGCTGCAACAAGGGGGCGATTTGAGGCGGAGGGACCTGTTTGGCACATATGGAGGAAGCTTAGTTATCATGTAGCCTGGCGCCATGTTGTATCTATCTGCAGCCCTGTTGATGTTTTAGCAACTGGCTGGTGTCATGCTACATAAGAACATAAGAATGGCCTTACTGAGTCAGACCAGTGATCCATCAAGCCCAATAGCCCGTTCTCATGGAGAACAATCCAGGTCCCTAGTACCTGGACAAAACCCATGGAGTAGCAACATTCCATTATCTCAGAATAAGCAAGATTCTGGAACCCCAAATAGTAGCAACATTCCTGACAGAATCCACAAAGAGTAGCAAGATTCTAGAATCCCAGGGAGTAGCAACATTCCATGCTACCGATCCAGGGCAAGCAGAGGCTTCCCCCATCCGCTATAATAAAACCCTTAGCGCGCAGTTGAAACTCCGTGCACCCATGATCCGTGCCTCCATGCCCCCACATGCGCAGTAGAGGGAGAATGGTTTTGCGCGGCAGTTTCCATATACGCAGTGGGAAGGAGTGTATGGCGGTTTCCCCATCTCGACAACGAGCGTTGGAGCCTGCGGCGGTTTTAACATTGCATTCTCTCTGCGACGCTGCAAAAACCAGGAGAATACTCTGTGTGCTACAGATTGCCTTCCCTCCGCGATGCTGGACAGGGGGAGCAGGGAAGGGCTACTGCTGGACAGAGGGCGCAAGGAAGGGCTACTGCTGGACAGGGGGGAGGAATAAAGGAAGGGAGAAGGGCTACTGCTGGACAGAGGGAGCAGGGAACGGGTGCTGCTGGACAGGGGGGAGATAAAAGGAAGGGAGAAGGGCTACTGCTGGACAGGGGGAGCAGGGAAGGGGTGCTGCTGGAAAGGGGGGAGGTAAAAGGAAGGGAGAAGGGCTACTGCTGGACAGAGGGAGCAGGGAAGGGGTGATGCTGGACGGGGGGAGACACAGAAAGAAAGAAAGATAGGGGGCCAGGGAGAGAGAAAGAAAAAGAGAAAGAAAGGGGGCAGGGAGAGAGAAAGAAAGACAGACAGAAAAGAAAGAAAGATATGCCTAAGTCTATACATCTATTCTAGCACCCATTAATGTAACGGGCAAAAAAACTAGTGTCTTAATAACAGACTATGGGCTTTTCCTCCAGGAAATTGTTTAAACCTTTCTTAAAATGCTGTCTCAGGTTTTGGACAGTTTACTATTTCTTTAAAAATGTTCTTCCCAACCTGGATTTTTCTCTCAGCTGCAATCACTTTGCCACCTTTGTCTTTAATAGGTAGTACTTTTCTTCCTTATATACCTGTTAACTGATCGATTATGTGATGCACTTTTTCAAGTTTCCTTTTTGTGCTGCTGCTTCTGCTCTTTGAGCATTTTCTTCAGCCTATTTTCTCTTATCTCATCTCACGCCTTGTTTAACTTCTTTATCATGCTGAATATACTGTCACTACAGGATACAATATTAGATGAGTCACTCCCGAGTCTCGATACAGGAAGAGGGTTGGGAATGGGCTAGTTACCCATCCCTGTAGAAACGATTAAAAGGATGCATTAAAATACATTCGTGAACAAGACTGACTGAATTACCACCATGAGATCCTCTGACCCTGCAACAAGTAAAGTACATTGACGGTCAAGAGAAGGCACCAGAATTGCTGTGTGATGGGCCAAGGTCAAAGTCAAAAATACACCATGGTAAGTAGTTCAGTACGCACAGTAAAGTCCTTCAACAGGATTTGATTCTGGAATGTATACTTTGACAGGGCTAGGCACCAGACATGTACGCCAGAAGTCAAAGGAGTGAGCTTAGCATCCCTCGGTTGCTGGAAAGGGGGTTGTACATGATTAAACCACCAGGGGGAGAGGGAGAAAGCTCAATTACTCCTGTTAAAACATCAATACATTATGCCCAGCAAGGCTGCTAAGGGGGGGGAGGGGAGGAGAGAATCAAGAAGAGAATTGCAGGATTGCCCCAGGTACCTCAGTAGGGGAACTGACTCACAAGGCAGGAGGAGAGCAGATGGAGCTCTAGAGGAAATGGGCTGGAGGGAAGCAGAGGTTATCCCATTACCTGAACCTATGTATTGTAATGTAGGTCAGAGAATGAGCAGATTGGGAAAGTAAAAGGCAGTGTGGCTAGACAGCTGTTAGAGGGTTTAAGATACCCCAAAGTCTCCTACATTGCTTGGAAGGAAGACTTTGGTTACAGAAGAAATACTGTCAGGAAGGAACTGAGAAGCTGTGAATATTTCCTGAATTTATTGAGTTAGGAAGTTATAGAAATGTAAAATAGAACCATAAACTTGCTTAGCCAGCTGTATCATTGGAACGGTTGAAATAAAAGCGGAAAACCAGGAATGGATCTGTTTGCAACCCTTTTCTGGGTAATGGCTGGAAGGAGTTACAAGTGGATTTCCCCCCATTTTTTTTTTTTGTTGTTGTTGTTGCTTACCTTGAGGATTGCAAAGTGTTTGCAGTGAGGTTACTTACCTTTTGGATTACAAAGTGGTTGCACTAAACTTCTCACCTTGTGGATTATAATCGCTTCACTGACGATTGTTTGATCACGTTACAAGATTGTTACATAATCTCTTCTGAGCAGGGACCGTCTATTACATGTTAAAAAGTACTGGGCTACATACACCTTTCAGCGCTATAGAAATTATGAACAGTGGTAGGATCCTGGCATCAAACACTATTCTACGAAAGATGCCCAACTCCGACCGCCACATATAGAATAGCATTAATTATCAGCCCCTATATCTGGGTATCGTTTATAGCAGTGTATCGCAAACTGTGTGCCACAGCACACCAGTGTGCCTCCTGAGATTTCAGGCGTTCCACAACACTGGCGAGGAGGAGAGTTTTCCATGCCAGCCGACTGCCTAAAGGACGTGCCTCTTGTAGGAAGTCAGCCAGTGCAGATGACTCTCCTCCTGGCCGACATCTCTCCCTGCACCTCCTGGATCCCTCCACTGAAGAGGGTCACGGCCAGATGGGCCTCCACGCATGCGCAGATGTCAATGTCATCGGGTTGACGTCTGTGCACTTCCGGGCGCCTTCCTGCCGGAGCACTGGATTTACTGTGCCGCCAGCCGGAAAGTTTGTGAGATACTGGTTTATAGAATCAAGCCCTTCATGCCTTGTCAGCTAAGCAGTGGAAGAGCCGAGGAGCTGTGCTTAGGCCATCAGCTGGACTTAATCTGGCCCTGATACTGCATTTTTATGAAGGCACAAGCAGTGCCACCTCAACTTGCATTGAAAAATTAAAATTCTATTCTCTATAATAGAGACTCGCATGTCCTTACTTGATATTCTCACTGGTATACACTAATTAGAAATGATTTATGAAGATTTTTAGGCTGTTTGAGCTGGATATATATTGCAGCGTCCTTAAAATCCATTTTGGTATGTACCTTGGTTTAGCTGTTCTAATAAAAATGCAATGTTGAAAATTTTTGTTTGAAACCCAGTTGTGAAGACAAAGTTGTATAGATTATAATGGTATCCCTTTCCCCAGTAGAGATCTCGCACTGAATGAAGGCCTTTTTGCTACTGCTTGTCACTACAGGGTAAAATAAGTGGCATACATGTGCAATATACTAAATTCAGTGAACTGCACTTAAATTTGGGCACTGGGGAGGGGGAAAAAAAAGCCAGAGTTCTGTAATATAAATGGCACTCCAAATTGTGTGCTGTTTACACAGCATCTCTTACAACTGATCTGGGGTGCAAAGGTTTACATTAACTGAAACCTGGTGTAAATCTTGGTATATAAATTAGGCATGGATCCCTGGTATTCAGTAAAACTGCACATATCTGTAGTGAACACCCCGACTGCCTGTGGCCACGCCCCCCTCTAAGTTCTGCACTATGGGCTAGATTCACAAAGCAAACCGATCGTGTACCAATCGGTTTGTGACCCCTTTGCGACCAGATTTCCTTTGGGCCCCATTCACTAACCTCTCCTGCGATCTGCTTCGAATCCGTGAATGCAAATGAGGTGAAACGCATGCAAAGTAGGCAGGGATGTGATTCACAACACAAAATTTTACATACGACTGGGCTGGACGATCAACTGAAGAAGCGACTGCTGGGGACCAGTCGAAAACGTCTTTCCAACTCTGGAAGCCCTGCTCGCCACGCTCTCCTGCCTGCTCGCCCTGAATCACCGCATCGTCGCCCCGCTTTTCTCCTGCCCTTCCCCGAAACTCTCTTGCCTGCTCGCCTCCCCGGTTTTGTCCTGCTCTGACTTCTCCGAATCTCTCCTGCCCTTCCCCCACTCTGCGAGCCCATGGATTTAACCCGCGGGTTTAAAGCAGGTTAAAATCACGGGTACCTGGGGGGGGATGGCTGCCTACCACTAGACCTGCCTTGTATCCTGTTCTGACCTACCACTAGACCACCAGATGGGGGACAGGGTACAAGGCAGAGCAGTGGGCCAAAATTTTTTTCCTTGGTTTTTCCTCCTCGATAGGGGGGTGCGTCATATAGAATGGAAAATACGGTATGTATCATATTAACTGACTGTCTATTAAAAGGAAAGCAGTCCCCATACCAATTTTTTTTTTACTCCAATTATAAATGGTTTCTGTGTTAGACAAGTTTCTCTTTTTAAATATTAAGAATATCATGCTGCTCTAAAGCAATAGCAAAGTCTAAAGCAATAGCAAAATCTTTATCTCAGGTGTCCTTGTAGCTGGAAAATACTTGGTACTCTCAAAACGAAATCATTGAAATTCATTACCTCCCACAGGCTTGCTCAGCCTAAGCTGCAGAGTTAATTTCTCTTACCTGAGCTTGCATTTTAGCAACAGGAAATTATGCTACTAACTGCCAAGTCCATAATGCAGAAATGTTATTCATATGAATATGTTCTGATTATAGTATGTTCATTCTCTGGATGGATTGATGCTTACCCATGTGGTAAAGTGGATATTGTCACTATAGCTCAGAAGCTTTTGAAGTAGTGCTGGGGGTTCCAGCCATCTTTAGCTCAGATAAGGTACACATTTCATAAATCAAACTTTAAAAAGAAATTTGCCATGCCCTCTGTCAGCAGTTGCACACACAATTCTACCCCCAGTCCAGTTGGAAAGCTGAGACTTAATGAAGTGCTTAAAAAACAAACTAGCAAGGGTTTGCAGCCTGACATGGCCTAACGTGCTTCCTTTAACCCTTACAGCCATCAGATATACTTCTTGAAGGCAGATTGGACTTAACCTGCATGAGATACTGATGGCCAGAATCATGAGGTTACCACTTTTTGCAGCAAAAGGACAACTTGTCTTATTATTTAAGATGAATTGTTACAAGATTACTTCAAAGCCTTGCTTCGAAATCCTGAAGGATTGTGTCATGGCTTAAAGTGACATACCGAGAGGTCACGTGGTGTCATGAGCGCGTGAGGACGTCTCCTCGCTCGCTCCGGGGCTGCCCTGCCGATTTTTCCCTACTATATGCTGACTAAACCCCGCTCTTCGCGCGTACGCCACGGATTGTGATTGCGCTAGCACATGGAACAGTACCTCACCAGATCCAGGGATTTAATGCACGCTAAATCTGCCCGCAAGGATCGGGATCGGGTGCGGCCGGGTGACCCCAAAATGGCGGCGAGCCCCGCGGCGGCGGTATCGAGCCTGACGGAAGCCGCATTGAGCGACATAAAGGAAGCTCTGGCCCAGGTCCTGGGACCGAAATTGGAGGTGCTGACCGCGCAGATCACTAATATAGAAACGCTGCTGGAAACAGCGTCGGCGCGCACCACTGAACTTGAACAGCGGGTCTCTTCCCTGGAAGACACTGGTAACACTCAGAGTGCCGACCTTCTTGCATTACAGGCGCAGGTTCGAGCCCAAGCTGATAAATTAGATGACCTGGAAAACCGGTCTCGTCGCTCGAACCTGCGCCTGATGGGTGTCCCGGAAACGCTCCCGGATCGCTCGCTGCCGGAATTGATGGAGGGGTGGCTGCGAGAGGAGCTGCCGCTTTCTTCTGCTGCGGGGCCTGTGCGCATTGAAAGAGCGCACCGCTTGGGCCCTCGCCCTGGCTTGGAAGCCAGACCACGTGTGGTCATCTTAAAGCTCTTAAACTACAGACACAAAGTGGAGATTCTACAGCAGTACAGAATCAAGAAAGATGCTTTGAAATATGATGGCTCCCCGATTCGCATCAGTCAAGACTACTCTATGGCCCTGCAGGAGAGGAGAAAGCCTTTCTATTCACTGTGTGCACAGTTGTCGGAGCTCAAGCAGAGGTTCCAATTCAACTACCCAGCTGTATTGCGGATCCAGCGAAATGGGATCTGGAAATCCTTTCACTCGCCAGATGAAGCGGCTGCATTTATCAAACTTCTTGGTAGCCCAGATTCGGGGGCTGCCTGACTGAACTGTTCCTAGTCTTGCAGTGTGGTTTATTTGTGCTAATGGCTAGTTCTGGTTCATTAGCGGGGGGATTGTGTCTTTTGATGGGGCGGGGCGGCCCTGGACGGGACGTCTTGGGTGACCTCTTAGCTCCCACATGTGGGGGAAGATTGGGGCTGTTGGGGGGATTTGGGGAATGGGGGGGTCCTGGGTGGCAGCGACATTGTTACTAGTTTCTTTTGTTTTTCCTTTTCAGGGTTGTCTTGGGCTAATTTCTTTCAAAGTGGTGAGGGTGTCTACAAAGTGTGTGTGTGTGAGTCTTGGGGTGGGGCTGGGCACCCTGGGACTTTGTTTTCCAGAACTCATTGCTAGCTGTGGTAGGTCTGGTGTTGGCCTTTGATGGGTGACCGGAAGCTGCGTATACTTTCCTGGAATGTATCGGGCATTACTTCCCCCGCTAAGCGCACAAAAATTTTGTCTCAACTGAAACATCACTCGGCAGATATAGCTTGTCTGCAAGAGACTAGACTTACGGATTTAGAACACCAGAAATTACGCCGGGGTTGGGTGGGGGACTTGCATTATGCCTCCTCCCCTGGAAAAAGGGCGGGGGTGGCGATTCTATTTCGGAGGGGTCTGCAGTGTACAGTCCAGGTTCTGAGGCGTGACACTCAGGGTCGGTACCTTTTGGTGCGGGTGGTTGGATCTGGGGGGCCCTTTCGGCTTCTGGTGGGATATGGCCCTAACAAATATCAACACTCATTTTTTCAAAACTTGGTTAATATTTGTTTGCGAGATTCAGACTGTCCCCTGATTGTAGTGGGTGATTTGAATCAGGTAATGGACCCGGGTGTAGATCGCTCTGGAGGAACGGGGTCATCGTCTGGGAGGCTGACTAGGGGGATCCCTTATCTTTGTCGAGCTCTGGGACTGGTGGATCCTTGGCGGCTATTACACCCCACGGAGAGAGATTACACTCATCAGTCTAGAGCCCATGGTTCTTTCTCCAGGATTGATTATGCACTTTTATCTGAAACGCTGTTTGCGCGGGTCTCGGAGGCCACCATTGGCCCTCTTGAGGTGTCGGACCATCACATGATTTGGTTAGATGTTGCAGTGGGGGGCCCTGCGAGTTTGGGGGCGGGATGGAGATTCCCTGCGTACTTGCATGAAGACGTTCATTTCCGGGAATTTTTAATGACCAAATGGGAGGCCTATTGTTCCTTTAATGCGCAACACATAGAACAACCTATTTTATTTTGGGACACAGCTAAAGCGGTGTTGCGTGGAGATATTATAGCTTACGTTGCCTCTAGGACCAGACGCATTGCACATCGCATAGTTCACCTTGAGCGTCATTCGCGGCAGTTGAAACGTGAACTGCTGAATTCCCCGTCGGTGGCTACTAATGACATGTATAAAACGGTTTTGGCTGAGCTGAATACTCTTATACATGAACGCACGAAGAAACTGTTATTTTATAGAAAGTTTCGATTCTATAAACATGGAAACAAGACGGGGAAATTGCTAGCATCAGTAACAAAAAGCTGGTCGGGTTCTAGATATATTCCTATGATCCGTGAGACCTCGGGGAACATGTTGACCTCAGCAGTGGCAATTGCGGATTGTTTCAAACATTATTTTGAGGCCTTCTATGCTTCCCCGGGTCCCTATATGGGTCCTGATGTGAGTGATTACCTAGAGGACGCGGGGATGCCTAAATTATCTCCTGCCCAGAAATCTAGACTAGATAGGCCTTTACTCACACAAGAAGTGTTACGAGCAATACAAACATTGAAGACTTGTACGGCTCCGGGGCCGGACGGTTATTCTCCGGAATTCTATAAGATCTTATCTTCGGTCCTGGGGGAGCCCTTGCTAAATTATTATTCAGCAGTTCACGACTGCGGTACATTTCCCTGCTATGCGAATGACGCTCTCATTACTTTGATTCCAAAGCCATCTAAACCGCCCACCGAGATTGAATCTTACAGGCCGATTTCGCTTTTGAATGTTGACATAAAAATTTTAGCTCGAGTACTGGCTGACAGGTTAGCGCCTTTGTTGCCTTCCATCATAGTGCCAGAGCAGGTGGGTTTTGTTCGGGAGCGGCACTCGGTTTTGAACGTACGGAGAGTGTTGATGGCGTTCTCGCGGGCACAGCATACTCAATGTCCGGGTCTGTTAGTTGGACTGGATGCGGCAAAGGCCTTTGACAAGGTTCAGTGGCAGTACCTCTTTCATGTATTACAGCATGTAGGACTCCCGGATAGTTACTTGGCCTTACTCAGACCGCTTTATTCAAGCCCCACCGCCTCGATACTAGTAAATGGAGTGCGCTCTACTGGCTTTGTTGTGGGTAGGGGGACTCGCCAGGGATGTCCTTTGTCTCCGCTGCTCTTCTTGTTGTACTTGGATCCTTTGTTGCGTACTCTCCAGAGAGATGATGAGATTGTAGGATTGTCCGAGGGTTCTGCTCAGTTGCGGGTGTTGGCATTTGCCGACGACCTTTTACTCACTCTGGGGGACCCACATCGATCCCTATCTCGAGCGTTGGACATCCTTGATGAGTTTCATCTTTACTCTGGCTTGACTCTTAATAAGCAGAAATCCCTGGCTTTGCCAACTTCAGATACTGTGCGTCAGGGTTGGCAGGGGGAATTCCCGTTGCAATGGGCTTCTTCTTCCTTGCGTTATTTGGGGGTGGTCATACCTCGGGACCTGGATGGACTGTACACTGCCAACATCTTACCTCTGCTCCGTCGTACGGAGTCTACTCTTTCTAACTGGAGACGCCTTCCCTTGTCCCTTTCGGGCCGTGTTGCCCTATACAACATGATGATCCTGCCCCAATGGCTTTATATCTTACAAATGCTCCCCCTCATGCTTTCCCCGGCACATGTATCTCAACACAATTCGCACCTTACCACATATCTATGGCAGGGGAAGCGGGCTAGGATTTCTTTATCCAAGTTGATGTTACCACGTAGGAAAGGGGGGTTGGGTCTCCTGAGTGTTTCTAGATATAACCTTGCCTGCCAGTTACGACATATCCACGATTGGTTTTGTGATACTAACTATTTTTCATTGCCGGAGATTGAATGCTATTGTTTTAAACCCTACCATTTTAGTTATTTATTACATGCTCTCCACTTGCCAGACCTGCCACAGCTTCGCTCGCATCCACTTCTGCCGGCCATGCGCAGAGCCTGGAAATCACTGTGCAGACTGTTGAAGATCAACTCCAGGGTGACGTCTTGCTTGCCCATTGCTGGTAATGGAGATTTCTCACCTGGTCTAGATTCTGGACCGTTTCATCGCTGGACTTCAATGGGACTTCAGTATGTCTCCCAGGCTGTACACCATACGGGACTTCCTATCTCCTTTCCCGATTTAATCACGCAATTCCGCATTACCGCAGCTGACTGGTTTGCCTACAGACAATTACAACATTACTTGCGGAACTTGACGCCGGCGGTGCTGTGTGAGGAGACCTACACTAAATTACACGAAGTACTTGGACTGACAGCACAGGACCTGATACCCCTGAAAATGTATCATGGGTTGCTGCTAGACTGCTTGGGAGATATAGACTTCCTGGCACTGGCCAGGAAATGGACGGAGGATTTGCGGGTGTCCATCACAGCTGAGATGATTCAAAAAGGACTTCGTTTGGGGAGTGCTTTACGCCTCTCTTCCATGGAGTGGGAACGCAATTATAAATTCATCTTGCGAGCCTTTTACCCCCCCAAGAGAGCTCATATAATGAGGATTAGTGCGGAGCACAGTTGTGGTAAATGCGAACAGCCCATGGCGTCTTTTGGCCATATGTTCTGGACCTGCCCACTGGTGTCTGCCTTTTGGTTGCAATTGATATCTGCCGTGGCCCAGTTATGGGGGTGTTCTTGGAGACTACATCCGAGTTTCCTTATTACATTACAAATTCGTTTCCATCCACCCAAGCCGGGCTGTTCAGCTTTTCTTAAGAGGACTATCCTGCTGGGGAGGAAGTGTGTTCTGTTGCAGTGGCTTTCTTCTCAGCCCCCGACTGTTCAGCAGTGGAGAGCATTAATGCTACAGCAAATGTTGCTGGAACGCAAAGACATTGTGGACTTGTCAGCCAAGTCTGGCAGACTTTTTCGTCAATGTTGGTATTCTTTTAGTTTGACCTTTACTCCCTGTATTCGTAGACAACTCTGGGATGCTTGAGATGCTTCTTGTTTATTTCTCACTTTGGTTCTAGTTGCTGCTGCCTGGGTGGGGTGGGCGGGGGGTTTGGGGGGGGATTGGGAATTGAGATGGTATGGAGAAAAAGTTTTGTTTGCTGTATGCTGTCATATTATTCTCTTGTTTAATAAACATATTTACACATAAAGTGACATACCGAGGGGTCCATCCCAGATGTAGCCCATAAGAGGGTGCTCCGAGAGAGGGCTGTCATGGTTAGCCTCCAGGAATTTCTTCCGGCAGCCCAATATTCAGAATTCACTACTCTGCCAGTGTCGGGTCCTGCCTTTGTGGAAACAGGAAGTAGAAGGGACCTTGCAGAGCGGAAGACCCACCCAACGCTGACAAGAACAGTGAATTCTGAACGCTACGCTGATGACTGGAGGGTGACAAATAAAGGAAGGGAGGGGAGGGGGGAGAGAAATGCTGCACCCGACCGGGGAGGGAGGGAGAAGGAAGACCAGAGAAGAGAGAAGAGATGCCAGACCATGGGTAGAGTTAACAGACGTCCGGATTTACCCAGACATGTCCTTTTGAGAACATGTCTGGGGGTCCAGATGGCTTTTCAAAACGCAGCACTTTGGGTTTTGAAAAGCTTCCAACTTCGGGAATGCTTCTGTGAAAGCACGGATGCAACGCAGCGATGTCACATGCAATGTCATTGCATTGCATCTACGTATGTCTTCCCGACACATGAACAAGTTAAGGGGGTGGGGTTGGTGCAGGGCATGACATGGGCAGAACTGGGTGAGCCTGGGGGTGTGGCCATGGGTACGAATTTCCCTTCAGGAAAATCTGGCAACCCTAACCATGGGGAAGGAAGGGAAGAAAAGGAAAGAAGGAAAGGAGATGCCAGACCAGTTAATGTCCTACATCAACCTCCAAGAAAGCACAATGACACCAGGGTCAAAGTCTTCCCCCTGAGGATATGCTGAAGACTCTTGATGTATACAGAGATCTGGGCACAGTTCTCCTCAACTGCTGGGTGCTGGAGATCATTCAGAGAGGATACAAGCTAGAGTTTGTCCATCCCTTAACAGACTGGTTTGTGGACTCCCCGATGGGGCACTCAGAAAAAAAAGTCATACAGGGTCTTAGCAACAGTGCAAAAACCTGTAGAAATTTAGGTCACAGAGCCAGTGGCACCTGAAGAATCTGGCTTAGGCAGATACTCCATATACTTCATAGAGCCCAAGAAAAGCTCAGAAGATTGGAGACCCATTCTGGATCTCACACATGCCAACGAGGCCCTGAAGGTTCCACATTTTTGCATAGAAACCATGCAGTAAGTTATCACAATAGTAGCTTCAGGGGAATTTCTAACCTTCCTTTGACTTGATGGAAGCCTACCTGCACATTCCCATATTTCTGGAACACAGGAGATTCCTGAGATTCCATATGTTAGAGAGAGATAGAAACATAGAAGATGACGGCGAAAAGGGCTACAGCCCATCAAGTCTGCCCACTCTGCTTACCCACCCCCTGTCTATGCCCTAATGACCCAATTTCCTTATCTTGACCCTCGTAGGGATCCAACATGAGTATCCCATTTATTCTTAAAGTCTGGCACTCTGTCTGCCTCGATCACCTGCACTGGAAGCTTGTTCCAATGATCAACCACTCTCTCTGTGAAGAAATACTTTCTGGTGTCGCCATGAAATTTTCCGCCCCTGAGTTTGAACGGGTGCCCTCTTGTGGCCGAGGGTCCCTTGAGAAAGAAAATATCATCTTCCACTTCGACACGTCCCGTGAGGTACTTAAATGTTTCGATCATGTCTCCCCTCTCCCTACGTTCCTCGAGATCTGTTCTCACAATTCCCCTTTCGGTTGGCAATAGCACCCTGCACATTCACTAAGGTGATTGTGGTGGTAGCAGCCCATCTCCACAGGGCAGAATTACAAATGTATCCATATCTTGATGACTAACTGATCAGAGCTCCGTCGTAATCAGAAGGGGAACATGCAGTGGCTCAAGTGGTCCAGATCTTGGATAGTGAATTTTTGAAAGAGCAAACTGGTTCCATCCCAATCCCTGGAATATCAAAGTACTATTCAACATGGCAGAAGGCCAGGCCTATTTTCTAGAAGCACATGGACAGAAGCCTTGCCCTCAGACAATGGACATGATGGTCAAGCCAGCTCCAGCTGCATGGCACTACCTCCAAGTACTAGGCTCCATGGGAGCCACTATAGATGTGGTCCCTCTCCAGAACACACTACTGTCTCTGTGGTCCCTACAAACTGACACCCTTCAAATGACTCTCCCATGGGCGCTGATATCCCGTCATAGTTTGAATTGGTGGCTCCATCCACAGTCATTATGGGGCATGCTCCTTAGAATTACTCATGGGTGATTCTTATAACAGATGCCAGCTTATTTGGCTTGGGAGGCTATTGCAACAGATGCACAGACCAGGGGCGGTGGTTGACTTCCTAGAGAAAATGGTTCACCAACAGACTGGAACTTCAGGCCATTTGATTGGCGTTACAGAAACTAGAGAAGAGTCTGGAAGGACAGGTGGTCCGAGTCTTCTCTGACAATGCTACAGCAGTGGGATATGTCAGTCACAAAGGAGGCACCAAGAGTGTGCAGCTGAGCCTAGAAGCCCATTTATTATTCCAGTGGGCATAGCTACACCTACAGGTGAACTCCCTGGTGCATGTAGCAGGAGTAAACAATGTCCAGGTCAGTTACTTCAGAAGGCAGACCTTAGACCCGGGAGAATGGACTTTATCTACAGCAGCATTCCAGTCCATTGTTCTTTGACGGGGTCAGTCAACTTTCAATCTGATGGCTACAGTGAGGAACAAGGCAGACTGCTTCTTCATTCAAAGAACTGAGTCTGAAAGAACTGAGCCTGGGCGCCCTAGTCCAGCTGTGGCCAAACAGCGAGATCTTGTATGTGTTTCCTCCATGGTCCATGACAGGGTGGGCACTTCACAGAATAGCAAACCACCCAGAGAGGGTGGGGTCCTTGTAGAACTGGATTTGCCATGGTAAACTAACCTAGTGTCTTCAGAGGAACAAGGGTCTTTGACTGCTGGTACAGCCCAATCTTCTGTCTTAGGGCCCAATGTCATAGAAGATCTGGATCACTTTGGTCTTATGGCATGGCTCTTGAGCGCGTGGCATTGGAATGCAAAGGATACTCAGAGGTAGTCATTACTACTGTGCCTCGAAGCCTACAACTGTCTCCACTTACGCTAAGGCATGGGAGACATTTCAACGTGCTCAAAAGAGAAGATGGAGCTGTTTAGTGCTCCGATTGTGGTTGTGCTAGCTTTCCTTCAAGCAGGTCTCGAGAAAGGCCTTAAAGTAGCATCACTTAGGGTCTAAGTGGCAGGCATCTTGTGTTTCAGAGACCATTGAAAAGGATCAGACCCCCAATACTGTCTCACACACATACTCTGTCGTCTCTGGTACCGATGCATCGGGGGGCATCTCATTAGAAAGAAAAGAACACACATGCAGTTGCATGGCCAAAGAAATGTCCCGTTTATTCAGAGTACTGCATACATATTTATAGCATTTTACATGGGTCAGGTTTTTCAGCATATGACTGTAGGAAAGACCATATTTGGTAACAGGATACATAAAAGCAACTAGAAAGAGGTAGCCGTTGGCCAGCAGTAGCAGGAAGGAGCTGGGACGGACCATGCCAAGTACACATTTACCAGTCCGGTTAGCAGGCAGCCAAGGGTAAGCAAACAAGTCACAGAGCCAATATCAATCATCAGGAGCTGGCCATCAGGTGTAGGAAGTTCCATGGAGCAGGTGCTGAAGAGGAGGTCCTGGTAAATTGAAGATGCAATAATGGAAGTCCGCAAGGCCCACAACCATGGATGCAAAACTCCCCTGCATCTCATCCAGACATAGCCAGATTCCTAATGGGGGCACTAAGGCTCAGACCACTGGTAAGGCAACTGTTTCCATTGTAGAACCTTAATGTGGTTTTGCATGGCCTCAGTTACGCTCCATATGAACCTACTCAAGAGGCGTTCTTGTTAGATTTTAACATCAAGACCATTTTCCTCTGGCCATTATGTCAGTAAGGCGAGTCTTGGAGCTGCAGGCCCCGTCATGCAGGAAATCCTTCCTCATAATCAAGAAGGCAGGAGTCTCCTTGCACAGTCCTGTCCTTATTGCCAAAGGTTGTTTTGGCATTTCATGCCAAGAGGTAAAATTACCAGCATTCCAGACCACAGGGTTAAAGAAAGGACTGGATTCTGAGGAAGCAAAATGCGAGAGTCCTCCTATGTTTATAGGTCACCAATTAGTTCAGACTGTCGAACCATCTTTTTGTGCATACCAGCCAGGCTAGACACTGTAGACCAGTGTCTAAGGCTACCATTTCAAGATAGATATGATGACCACCTCATCAGCATATATTTCCTGTGGCAAACAATCACCGGTTGCCTTGGAAGCACATTCCACAAGCAGCATGGCTTCTTCATGGGCAGATGTTTGGGCAATTTCATCAGAGACTTGTAGGGCAGCAACCTGGTCCATTCTGCATATGTTCTCCAAATTCTGTAGAGTGGACGTGGCAGCACGGGAGGACAGTCTTTGGGTCCTCAGTGTTATGAGCAGGCACAGAGGTTCCACCCTAGATTTCTGGGACTGCTTTTGTACATTCCTCCTGTCTAAAATAACACATCTATTGCACTAAAAAAAGAGATTAGGTTCTTAACTTGCTAATATCTTTTCTAGTAGATAGGTATGTAATTCTAGAACCCTGCCCTGTCAGTGTTTACTCCGCCTGCCTACTCTCTCAATCAGAAAGTTTGAGTCAAAACTGAGATTTTTATGTCAGTCAGACCTTAAGGGTATGAATCTACAGCTATAACGCATTGAGGGAATGTTTGAGCTCCATAAATGGTTATTTTGAAGTTTCAATTGTTCAACTAAAATGTTTTAACATGTTTGTTAAACTTTCAGAGTAGAACAGATTTGTAGTATGGCGAGTCTCCCTGTACCCCTTCTTATTTGTTCCTATATAGGGCTGTTACCTGCTTTGGTATAAACTGAAGGGGGCAGCAGAGCCCTCTGGAGATGGAGTTGAAAACCTGAAATAGATGCCTTCTCCAAGGCTTGCTCTACTGTCCAGAATGACACCTATCTACTAGAAAAGATATTAGTAAAGAACCTACCGTATTTTCACGCATATAACGCGCGCGTTATATGCGTTTTTACCTACCGCGCATACCCCTCGCGCGTTATACGCGTGAGCGCGGTATACAAAAATTTTTTTACATAGTTCCCACCCCGCCCGACGCCCGATTCACCCCCCCAGCAGGACCGCTCGCACCCCCACCCCGAACGACCGCTCGCACGCGCTCCCACCCGCACCCGCATCCACGATTGGAGCAAGAGAGAGCCCAAGCCCTCTTGCCCGGCCGACTCCCCAACTCCCCGACAATATCGGGCCAGGAGGGAGCCCAAACCCTCCTGGCCACGGCGACCCCCTACCCCCACCCCGCACTACATTACGGGCAGGAGGGATCCCAGGCCCTCCTGCCCTCGACGCAAACCCCCCTCCCTCCAACGACCGCCCCCCCCAAGAACCTCCGACCGCCCCCCCAGCCGACCCGCGACCCCCCTGGCCGACCCCCACGACACCCCCACCCCCTTCCCCGTACCTTTGGTAGTTGGCCGGACAGACGGGAGCCAAACCCGCCTGTCCGGCAGGCAGCCAACGACGGAATGAGGCCGGATTGGCCCATCCGTCCCAAAGCTCCGCCTACTGGTGGGGCCTAAGGCGCGTGGGCCAATCAGAATAGGCCCTGGAGCCTTAGGCCCCACCTGGGGGCGCGGCCTGAGGCACATGGGCCCAACCCGACCACGTGCCTCAGGCCGCGCCCCCAGGTGGGACCTAAGGCTCCAGGGCCTATTCTGATTGGCCCACGCGCCTTAGGCCCCACCAGTAGGCGGAGCTTTGGGACGGATGGGCCAATCCGGCCTCATTCCGTCGTTGGCTGCCTGCCGGACAGGCGGGTTTGGCTCCCGTCTGTCCGGCCAACTACCAAAGGTACAGGGAAGGGGGGTGGGGGTGTCGTGGGGGTCGGCCAGGGGGGTCGCGGGTCGGCTGGGGGGGCGGTCGGAGGTTCTTGGGGGGGGCGGTCGTTGGAGGGAGGGGGGTTTGCGTCGAGGGCAGGAGGGCCTGGGATCCCTCCTGCCCGTAATGTAGTGCGGGGTGGGGGTAAGGGGTCGCCGTGGCCAGGAGGGTTTGGGCTCCCTTCTGGCCCGATATTGTCGGGGAGTCGGCGGTCCTTCAGGGTGGGGGTGCGAGTGGTCCTGCCGGGGGGGGGATGTATCGGAGAGTCGGGACAGCGCACGGAGAGTCGGGGCAGTGCACGGAAAGTCAGGGCGGGTGAACGGAGAGTCGGGACAGCGCACGGAGAGTCGGGGCAGTGCACGGAAAGTCAGGGCGGGTGAACGGAGAGTCGGGACAGCGCACGGCGAGGCGGGGCAGTGCACGGAAAGTCAGGGAGGGTGAACGGAGAGTCGGGACAATGCACGGAGAGTCGGGGCAGTGCACGGAAAGTCAGGGCGGGTGAACGGAGAGTCGGGACAATGCACGGAGAGTCGGGGCAGTGCACGGAAAGTCAGGGCGGGTGAACGGAGAGTCGGGACAGCGCACGGAGAGGCGGGGCAGTGCACGGAAAGTCAGGGAGGGTGAACGGAGAGTCGGGACAGTGCACGGAGAGTCGGGGCAGTGCACGGAAAGTCAGGGCGGGTGAACGGAGAGTCGGGACAGCGCACGGAGAGGCGGGGCAGTGCACGGAAAGTCAGGGAGGGTGAACGGAGAGTCGGGACAGTGCACGGAGAGTCGGGGCAGTGCACGAAAAGTCAGGGAGGGTGAACGGAGAGTCGGGACAGCGCACGGAGAGTCGGGGAGGGCGAAAGGAGAGTCGGGGTGGCCAGAGGAGAGTCGGGGCGGGCGAAAGGACAGTCGGGCTGCATGCGCGGTATACCCGTGAGCGCGGTATACAAAAGTTTTTGTACATAAAATCGTGGTTTCTGCGCGCTATACCCGTGTGCGCGTTTTACACGGGTGCGCGTTATCTGCGTGAAAATACGGTAATCTCTATTTTTATATTGAACCAGTTTACCATGTAAACCTCAACACAGAACTCTATGATCATTCTTAAATAAATTGTCACAAAAGATATTACGGTAATATGCAATGCAAACAAAAACTATTATGAGAGCACTTAAACATATTTCAGTAATTTGTTTATTTTTGCATCATTTCCTAGAAATTCCAGGTAAGTAGATAACATATTACACAAAATGTAAAGCTAGTTGTTGATTTTCCACAAGAAAGAAACTACCATTTTTTCACTAGTGATTTTTAAAATTATGACATCTCCAAAATTGACACACCCTAATACATACATTCATGTGCATACTACAGAAGCCCTGAACCGTAACTCAAGACAATGACAGAAGATAAAGGAAGTCAGCCAGCATTTTTATTTCATCAGTTACGTATTCGCTATTACAATGCTAATGCAATCCCTCAGAAGTTAAAGTGATTTATTCAACCCTTTACACCATGGTCCATTTTTAAACTATAGCCTCCACCGTTATCCTTGTAAACTTGCTTCTTCTCAGATTCTCCAGCTAATTACCGTGTTCCATACTGTTTTGTTTCTTCCATGCAGGGATCATAATGATAATAGGAGACAGTAATTAAGTCACGAAGTCTGAGTCTCCCACAAGATTTCAAATGTCTTTGCAAATTTACACTCATTCCCTGTTCCCATCTCCCCCCTCCCCCCATTAAGCCAAAAGCTCTTCTCATTCTGCTTCATCTGTGGAAAAAAAAAACAACAAATTTGCAATTCAGTTTTATACTTGTGAGCTTCCTGTGTCTTCACAGTGCAGCCTAAACACCTGTTCCCATTGCTGAATGCTCTTCTTTCAAAGCTACAGCTAAGTTAATCTTGGAAAGATTTCTGTGGCCTGTTCATGAGAACTATAACTGTACTGAGAGGGCCAACTGGCGACCATTTTACCAGTCTGTATTTTATTAAAGCCGGGTACAAGTGGATCGATTTTTCGCTCCGTCAAAAATTACAAAGATAAGGGGACACTCAAAGTTACAGGGAAAAATACTTTCAAAACCAATTGGAGGAATTTTTTTTCACTCAGAGAATAGTTAAGCGCTGGAACGCGTTGCCAGAGGATGTGGTAAGAACGGATAGCGTAGCTGGTTTTAAGAAAGGTTTGGACAAGTTCCTGGAGGAAAAGTCCATAGTTTGTTATTGAGAAAGATAGGGGGGAAGCCGCTGCTTGCCCTGTATTGATAGCATGGAATATTGCTACACCTTGGGTTTTGGCCAGATACTAGTGACCTGGACACCGTGAGAATGGGCTACTGGGCTTGATGGACCATTGGTCTGACCCAGTAAGATTATTCTTATGTTCTTATGGTTACTAGTAGAACCTTTAAACCAGTAAACCTTTAAACTACTGCCTTGAGTCTCAAACGCTGATGAGCTTAATCCTATGTCTGACCATGCCATGTTTTGCCATACAATGTCATACTGTTTCCCACACTATACTATATGCCCTATTTATCAAACTGTGTCTGCCACACTATGATTGCCATGCTACGATCTCTAATGCCATGTTTGCCGTTCCATGTCTTCCATGCTATGTTTCGTCATGCACGCTTGCCTTACCAATTTTGCCAAGTCATGTCATACTATATTAACCATGCTTTGTTAATATTATGTTTGCCATATTATGCTTTGCCATACTATGCTCACCATGCTATGTCTCACCATGTTCTATCACATTATGTTTCACCATGTTTTGTTAGATATGTTTTGCCATGCTATCTTTTACCATATGTCCGAGAATGCACCATGGTTGAACATGCAGCCTCGGAACCCTGAGGTTGTGGGTGCAGGTCCACATTGCTCCTTGTGACCCTGGGCAAGTCACCTGCTCCCCCTTTGGCCAGGTACATTAGATAAATTGTGAGCCCACCGTGACAGACAGGGAAATATGCTCGAGTACCTGAAGAAATTCATGTAAACCATTCTGAGCTCCCCTGGGAGAACAGTATAGAAAACTGAATAAAGAAAAATATAATTACTGTCAAACCACCTTCCTTATAGCAATCCCTCCTCCAGCTAAGACACTTTGAAGGGCATTTCAGAAAAAGGTGCTCAAAATTAATTGCTAGAAAAGAATCAGCACTAAGCATGATTCTATCAAGGGTATGTGCCCTTTATAGAACTGTGCTTGGTACCGATTCCCACGCCTAACTTTAGGAAGCCAAAATTATGCCTGCTAAAACTCAATATGAATGGGGGCATGCTGAGGCTATATTTCTATAACTACATGTGCAAATGGCTCTGACACTCCCATGGCCACATCCCCTTTTGAGTTAGCACACGAGGCGTTCAATGCACAAAGCTCTGTAACCTCTGCCTTAACCACACAAACCTTGAACACTTATGATTTTAAAGTGTTTGAGGCTTGTGCAGATGAGGATGGAGCTTGCAGGAATGGGGCAGGAACAGGAAAAGAACTTGCCGGGACAGGAAAACGAGTTCCCACAGGGACATGGAAAAATTTGTTCCCGTACCGTTCTCTACTTCAGACCTGTTTGAAAATTTTGCTTGGTAGGAGTTGGGTGTTCCCTTCTGTGTTATTACAAGGAGTGCTCATTTTAATATTAATGAGCTCCTTGTAATGCGTTTGCATACGGTTTTCGGTGGCCGCTATCACAATTGGTAAAATCCCCCAAGAACCCTTTTGTCCAGCAGAGACTGAGCTGCTCAGTCAAAGGGCCAAGGGATAGTTATTCTAAGGGCATCTAGGACCCCCACCCACAAAGGGAATATCTGAGACTGCTCTGAACTCATCACACACATCAACTTCTACCTTCCATTCCACACATACTTATGTGAGCGGGGCACAGTAAACACTGCAGCCATTGGGCCCTGCAGTTTGGGCTCTAGGGGGAGGATGAGAGATGTTAGACCACAGGATGAGGGAGGGAAGGGGGGAGGACGAGAGATGTTAGACCACAGGAAGAGGGAGGGAAAAGAAGAGCTGCCAAGCTGTGGGAAGGAGAGGAGAAAGATGGTAGATGTTTATAGAGCTGCTATTGTTTTTTATGATGTTCTGTTATGTTTTCTAGGGTTGAGAGATGCTGAGGTTGTCTAGAATAGTATGTGATTATAATACTTTTGTTTGTTTATAATATTATGCATGTTCCTTCTGTTCACCGCCTAGATTTTAAGCGGTTCATAAATTTTTTAAATAAATAGTTACTTGTGAGAGAAAATTACCATGTGCTACATAGAGCAGTTTGAGCGGGCTAAGAGTCCCTTTTACGGGCTAAGCTAAAGCAGGGCTACTCAGTTCTGTTCCTCAAGGTCCACAAGCTCATAACTGAATAAAATAAAATTTAATCTGGAGATAGGCGCCTTGCGATAGGCACATATCTTTTGTAGAATTGCACCTAAGAGAGGTGCCCAACACTAAAATTGATGCCTGTAGGGCTGGAGAAAGACTAAAGACGCCTAAGTGTGATTGACATGCAATGGAGTCCTAACTTTAGGCATCTATCTTTTTAGGCACCAATGTACAAAGAGCATTAGTCTACTTGTCCGGTAAGATGCATCTCTGAAATAAAGTTTTAATGCATCAACAAATCTTGATATGTTAAGATAGTGTTGATAGCAAAGGAGCAATTTCTTTACCAAAACTAGCAGCCTGAACAATTTTTCCATTACAGTTGTCCTTTTTTTTCCCCTCAGCGAAAAGAAAGAAAATGGATTTACAATCCTAGGTCTAGAATTCATCACAAAACATAAGAGTCATTAGAAAGCAGGGCGACATGCCATATAATATCTTATATAAGAAACAGGTGAATTTAAATAAAATGTTAGCCTGTATAGGGAGCCTATAAGTCTTAAGATAAGGCATAATGCTGTCATATTTTTTCAATGAGTGTATCAAACATACAGCTGTATATTTAACTGTTAACAATTTTTTATCAGCTAAGTAGAACAGCCTAAGTCAGGGGTGTCCAATGTCGGTCCTCAAGGGCCGCAATCCAGTCGGGTTTTCAGGATTTCCCCAATGAATATGTATGAGATCTATTAGCATACAATGAAAGCAGTGCATGCAAATAGATCTCATGCATATTCATTGGGGAAATCCTGAAAACCCGACTGGATTGCGGCCCTCGAGGACCGACATTGGACACCCCTGGCCTAAGTAGACAATGTTACAATAGTCCTCGCATTAAGCAAAATTGTTCAAGATATTTATGGATTTTAAGTTTGTGCATTAGTACAAATGTTTTATCCATATATAATTGTGATTAGTTCAGCCCATGGCTGCGAGTGGCTTACCAGCCACTTACCACCAAGGGCCGAACATTGCTCCCCTCCCCCCCAAAAAATTTCACAAAACTAATTTAGGAGCATAAAAAGTGCTAGGCAACAGGAGAACCTTTAGGGCCGGCAAAAGTAGTTAAGATGCTTAGCACTGATTTTCAGCAGCGGTCTCAAATCAGACTAATCATATTTAGGCAAATGAATGGCAGGCCTACGAACATAACCTTTAAGATAAATTAAGATGAATTTTCAGCTGAGAACTTATGCTCCTAAGTTTGGCTGCAAATAGGGTACATATTTCGTAAGCTAACTTAGGTACATAAATTGAGGAGGTCCGTGTTTCTGAATATTGGGCCCTAAGGCCCTGATTACATAAAAAGCGACTAGCTCCTAGGCACTGTTGAGTGCCGGTGTCAATCACCCACTAGGCACCACTTATAGAATCACACCTAGTGGCACTTAAGCATTCTTTGGCACCAGTAGGCTTTTAAAACCACAGGTGCACCGCCATTTAGACCAGGGGTTTCAAAGCCTAAATAAGTGGGCCTATAGTAGGTGTCTACCAGCACCCGTCACACTACACCCAAAATCTGCCTCAAATCTGTCCCTAACTATGACTATTTGCCCGTAGGCACCTTGGTGTACACGCCTACCTCCAGGTTAGGTGTCTAGTGGCTAATTAGTTTGTTATTTTTTTAATTGTTTAATGGTACTTTCAATTATCGGTACTGATTATGCCAATTTAAAAAAATTAAGTTGAACATCTAGACGGGTAGGTGTGCTGATCTAGGCGTCTGACTTCCAGCACCGTTTATAGAATCTGGGCCTAAGTGTTGGAACAGCATTGAGCCTGATAGCCTGCCACTCATTCACAGCATTTAGACTCTTAAGTATCATTAATCCTTTTAAAAATTAGTGGTAGGCTGATTGGTCAGATGCATTGGTGTCTTTTTAGCCTGGTGCCATCTTCAATTGCTGGATTCGTGCCAGCTCTTCCTCCTGATGCAGCATGTTTTATGCGAAACAAGAGAATCTGTCGGGGTTTTGAAGAACGGAGCTCTCTATCAGATTTATGAGAATTAAAATGGATATGGAGCTTTCATAATGCAGGACTGTGAAGCCCCCGATGGTATGGTCAAGATAAGTACCAGTATTTTGGGGGGGGGGGGTTTAATGTATTTATAACTTTCAAATTACATATCAAGCATTGTAACTTGTACAGAAAGAAATTAAACCTGTGAACATATTCCAATAAAGTTTCCACTTTAACAGTAGAAAAATGAAGAAAACAAAAACATAGGTTTAACTTTACTCAAGTCCTCAAATAAAATCCAAGATTTAACACTTGGCGGGAAACAAAGAAATAAACAATAAAGAATCAAGGCTTAAACCCGAGAGCAAAATGTATAAATCAATCAATGAGCTCATGATTTTTCTTTCTCCAAACGGGAAAGTGACAAAAAGATAGTTAACTGAAAGGGTTCCACTATTTTTTATATGTTAGCTGAACAGACTAGATAATTTTATAGGAGAACTAACCTTTTTTGAGATTGGCTTTTGGCACTATAAATTGATTATAGATCAGTTTGAGATAGCTAAGGAGCCCTTTTACTAAGATGTATTAGGTGCTTATGCGTGCCTAACGCAGCTTAAAATGGTGTACCATGAGACACACTCAGATGTCCTACAGTAACTACCACATCTGTGCATGCCAACCGCACACTAAAAAAATTTTTTTTGAGGGTGACTGGGTATTCCTGCATGAATTAGTGCAGCTACATCGCCATGTGCTAACTGGTTAGTGAGCCCTTACCGCCTACAAAATTGGTGGTGGTAAATGCCATGAGAAAATCTTTATTGTGAACCGCTTAGAACTTGTTATGGTATTAGCGGTTTACAAAAATGAAGTTATTATTATTATTATTAATGGATGCACATTAATCACAACATTAGTCCATGGCTGTTAATACAAAAAAATAGGAAAAATGGTAAAATGCTATGATTACAATGGTCATAGTGTGGAGAAAAGACCTGAATAAAGATGCGTTAAGGCCACTTTTTACTGCACCTTAGTAAAAGGATTCCTTAGTGATTTCTTGGTCAAATGCTGAGCTAGTAAGATGCAGCTGTATAAAAGATGGCTTAGTGATAGACAATGTCAAATCAGAGGTCCAATTGAAAGGCGCTAATTCTGCCGACAGCTATCAGCGTTATCCTTGGAAATTCAATGCAGGGCCATGTCCAAGCTCCAGCACTGAAGGTACACGAAACCAGTGAAAACAGTCAAGCAAGTGCCATAAAGGTTCACAGCACAGAAATAATGAAGCAAATAATGATAAAATGTCAGAAACTGAAGTTTTACCAGAATATCACAGAAAAATTTCTATCCTCATGCACTGTAAGCTTTACGCAACCATATTGATAGAATATAATTTAATCACCCATACCACATAAAACAACTGATAATATAACAAAATGATATGGACAAATCTTTACCAGGTCTCATAAAATAAGGTTAAGCAAAATGATGGAGGTGTAAATTAATGTCTGCACAATAGAAAAAAAAAAAAAGGATTCACAATAAAAGCCAAAAGCACAGGAAAAAAATTTCTCAAAATCATTTAGATTCCCCATCATTTTCAATTTCTAGACCACCAGCAGTTGCCCATCATTAGTAAGGCTTTGTTCTCCCCAGGTATTCATGCAAACCATTCACTACCACCCAACAAATACCTGGAGAATTATACACAATTGAGCAATTTCTAACTGCAGTGAAAGCAATTTTCAAAACAATCTACCTGTGTTAAAGCAGACTAACACATTAGGATTACAGTATCATTTACAGTAAAGTCCAATGAAACAGAGCAAAACATTCTGCAAACTCCAATATAGTGCTGAAAAAGAGAATAAATACAAGTACACAGTACTTCAAATTCTTTATTCTCTTGGGAGCTCTAAAATAAAGTCCGACAAACCCTCCACCGGGAGGCCGTTCCACACATTCACCACCCTTTCCTTGAAAAAGTATTTTCTCAGGTAACTTCTTCGTCTATCCCCCGTCACCGTCATCCTATGCCCCCTCACTCCAGAGTTTCCTTTCAATTAAGAGACTCGCCTCGTGCGCATTTATGCCATGTAGGTATTTCAACATCTCTCTCATATCTCCCCTCTACCACCTTTCCTACAAAGTATATACATACGTGCCTGCATGCTAGTGTTCTAATCATTTGCACATGTAATGCACACAAATAATAGTACCCGTTTTATAGAACAGCCCCTTACGAATGGCAGTTCATAAAGTGGGTGCCAAACGTGTGCAAGTGACCAGAATATTGGCGTGGATTCAAATATTCCAGCTATACGCCATTCAATAAGAAAGCGCTGAAATGCAATGATGCATAGTTTGAAGTAGAGAATGACACGGTGACAAAATTCATCACCGTTACCGTCCCTGCGGATAACCGCAGGAAACCATCTTCATGTCATTCTTTAAGGAGAGAGGGAAGAATCAGAGTATGAATGGCCACAGCCACTGACCCTCAAGCTTTGCTTTGAAGAATGCTGGTGTAGAAGGACTGAGGTTGAAATAGACACTACAGAATGACAGTCTCTGGTATCCAGAGCAGATATTGTGATGTCATAATGCCTCATTCCACCAGTGCCTAAGAGCCAATCACATCAGTGATGTCACAATGGCTTCATTATCCTTGGCTCACATAAGAATCAGAGTATGAATGGCCACAACCACTGACCCACAAGCTTTGCTTTGAAGAATGCTGGTGTAGAAGGACTGAGGCTGAAATAGACACTAGAAAATGACATGGGATTATTTCCTGCGGTTATCCGCAGGGACGGGAATGGTGATGAATTTTGTCACTGTGTCATTCTCTAGTTTGAAGGTCAGCAAACACATGTAAAATTACATTATACTATCTAATTTATGCACATTTCTTTTGCAATCTGGGCGTTAAGTGTTTGCACTGGCTATGTCTAGAATAGCATTCACACCTAAAACACATTTATACCCAGGATACTAGTGTTCAACAAAGGAAAGTAGGCATATATTTTCCTTTATAGGATAGGCTCCATTTGGTTCTCTCCAGAAGCCTAAATGTAAACCTCCCCTTTTTCAAACTGATCAATTACTGTGCAAAATGACAAAGTCCTACGTGCTAACGAGTGAAGTGATTTAGGGCAGGACTATGTCTTATATATAAAAGGGTTCCTGGGTAAATAGCAGGCATAACTTTTAAACATCTAACTTTATATGCATAACTTTAAATGGTTTTGTTTTCAAAGCGGTATTTATAGATTTTTGCCAATTAAAGCAAAACTTATACGACCTCTTAGCTGGAGTGAGTTTTGATGGTAGCTTCAGAGATTGGGAAGGGAGGCCAAGGCCAAGCAGACTTCTATGGTCTGGGTCCCATACATGGTATAAAACAGATCAGGATCAAGTAGAGTTGCCAAATGGAAAATCCAGACCCCCCCTAGACCCACCCCCCCCAGGCCCGCCCAGTTCTGCCCATCCCTGCCCTGTAAATGCCCTAATCCCAACCCCAGTCCTGCCCTAGCCCCGCCCTCCGCTGCCTGCTCTTGTCAATGACATCACACGCGGACTTCCTCCATGCCCGACACGATTTGAGCCGGGTTTTGAAAAGCAATCCGGACCTCCGGACATATCCTCAAAAGGAGGACATGTCGTGGGAAATCCTGACATCTGATAACCCTGGGATCAAGGCTAGAGCAACTCCAATAGTTGGGAAGTCGGGCCAATGCTGGGCAGACTTCAACGGTCTGTGCCCTAGAACTGGTATACAGAGAGATTTAAGTATGCCAGTGTTTAAATCATGAAGTGGAACCAGTACAGAATGTCATATACAACTCTGGACACCTTGTGGGAAGGCTGGATGAAACATGCAGATCTTTAACTGCCGACGTATACTGTTAATTTATAGTTAACTAGTCTTTAAGCCCGTTACATTAACGGAAGCTAGAATAGATGTGTGTCTGTCTTTCTTTCTGTCTCTCTCTTTCCTTGGCTGTCCACCACCACCCCTTCCCTGCTCCCCCTGTCCAGCAGTAGCCCTTCTCCCTTTGTTTTAATCTCCCCTGTCCAGCAGCACCTCTTCCCTGCTCCCCCTTGTCCAGCAGTAGGCCTTCCCCCTTTGTTTTACATCTCCCCTGTCCAGCAGCACCTCTTCCCTGCTCCCCCTTGTCCAGCAGTAGGCCTTCTCCCTTCCTTTTACCTCCCCCCTGTCCAGTAGCACCTTTTCCCTGCTCCCCCTGTCCAGCAGCAGGCCTTCTCCTTTCATTTTACCTCCCCCTATCCAGTAGCACCTCTTCCCTGCTCCCCCTTGTCCAGCAGTAGGCCTTCTCCCTTCCTTTTACCTCTCCCCTGTCCAGCAGCACCTCTTACCTGATCCCCCTATCCAGCAGTAGGCCTTCTCTTTTTCATGCTCCCCCTGTCCAGCATCCGCTAGCCCGGGCAGCCTCGGGGCTTTTGCTAGGCCGGCCCACCTCGCATTATCGAAGTGGGCCGGCCTAGCAAATGCCCTACAGCTGCTGCGTTTGCTGGTCCGGGGGTGAGAAGAGGCGTCCCGGCAGCGCAGGAGTCAAACCGCCACCACCGCTGAACTCATTGCACGCCCCACGCACCGAAAATCAAATTCGGCATGGAGTCAGATCTCATGGACACAGGGATCACAGATTTTCTACTGCGCATATGCGGTAAGGGTTTTATTATTAAGGATAAATCCAAATAAGTATATATTTTAAACATTCAGTTATATATTTAAAAGTTAAATATGCAGTTGTGCCACCGACTACTGACCCCTAAGCAAAAATGAGAAAATGCCAACTCTAGAGCCCCAATTTTAAAAAAGGGTCATCATACACATTTCATCAAACCACAAGAAACATCCTGCTCAGAATCCCTTCAAACCCCAGGACGGTGATGCGATAATCCTTCTAGAGAAACCTACCCAGCGACCACGATCTCGAAGTCTCCATCGCCGTCCACATCGGTGACAGCTACTCCATAGTTCAGCTGAGTGGGGTTGCTGTCGTAGTCGGGTGGGAGCACGGCGTTGGTGGCAGCTGTGAACATGGGGTCAGATCGCTGGGTTGCCCCACAGCAGAGTACTATAGATAACAGCCACGACAGGACCGGCATCATCTTTGTAATCTGAAACCAAATCAATACATTTGTTTAAATCTCCAGTTCAAGTAAAGTGAAAAATCAATGGGCAGAAATAGTGAAGCACACGCTAGGAAACTTAAGAGAGAAGGCCGAGTGCCATGTGGCTTTCTTTATCATGCCTAAGGCAGACGTACGCTGGCTTTTCCCATGGAATTTTCAAGCTCACCGAGGTCTCTGAGGACGTCTACAATTCTTCAGGGCTGGGTAAGTTCTGATGATAAAGGATCAAAACGTTCTTTGCTATAACAGGGAAATTGAACTCCGTCTTTAGATTTATCTAAAGACTATCATGGCCACCCTCAATACATACATACCACTTCTAGACCATAGGGCAATTGAGTAACTGGGTGCCATGTTTTAGGCGCTACAATAGGAAGCACTAAGCACCAATAATGTAGCAATATCTGTAAACGTATAGGTTGGGCAGACTGAATGGACCATTCAGATCTTTATCTGCCGTCATCTACTATATAAGGGTGGATATTTAGCTGCCACCAACTTTATCACCTGAAATTCAATGTCAGGCCATGTCTGGGCATTTGTGGACAGATACAAATTTCTGGCAAGTGTGGTATTTGGCACTTAAATGGTTATGGTGAACCACAAAGATAGAAGTGTGTTTTAGGCATTTATGCAGTCCTGTGTTTTCAGGATATCCACAATATATATTCATGAGAGATATTTGCATGCTGAATATTCATGAGAGATATCCTGCTACATGCTGAATATTGGCACTTAACCACATAAGTGCTGACCCCTCCAAACGTAAGGAAGTTCTTCTTCACCCAGAGAGTGGTAGAAATCTGGAGACTCTTCCCGAGACTCTTATAGGGGAAAGCACCCTCCAGGGATTCAAGGCAAGGTTAGAAAAGTTCCTGCTGAACCAGAACGTATGCAGGTAAGGCTAGACTCAAATAGGGCACTGGTCTTTGACCTAAGGGCCACCACATGAGCAGACTGCTGGGTACGATGGACCACTGGTCTGACCCAGCAGCGGCAATTCTTATGCTATGTTCTCCCCTTGGTCACCCACGTAATAGCTGGCTATAGCTTAAGGCCTAATTGAGTATATCTAGGGTTACCATATTTTTCTCTGGGGGAAACCCTGGACACATGACCCTATCCGTTTCACCTCCATCCCACCCCGTTCCACCCCAGCCCCACTCCCACAAAACTTCCTCTTCTTCCGGATGAGATCCAGCCACATTTGGAGGGCCCGAAGCATGCGCGGATGTGTGCGACGTCATCTGCGCATGCTCAGAGGCCCTCCATACGCGGCCAGAGCTCGTTGGGGCTTTCTAAAACCCATCTGGGAGCCCAGACAAGTCCTCTAAAAAGAGGACATGCCTGGGTTTTCCTGGGCCTCTGGAAACTCTGAGTATATTAGAGCACTATCTGGTTTAAGTGTCACTGAATATGCCCAGTTAGCCCCAGACAAATGGGGCTATTTAAATCCATTTGGATATTGACCCCTTGGAATACTGCACCTCTCTGCATATATACCCCTTTACAGTTAACCCTTTCAGGACCATAAGGATCGTAGGCCAATTTTTGTGGTTTTGATGACATTTTTATGGTAAAAAGGGCTTGCAGATGCCAAAAAATTGATTTTTTTTTGTGAAATATCATTATTTTTTTTAAAAAAAATCAAACTTCTGGCTTATGGACAGTGTGGCAAGTGAATCTTCTCGTCAATCTGGCAACAACGCTAATGAATGAATGTCGGAACCAGTTTGTTTACATAAAGGCAGTATCCTATGGAATCCGTACATATCAAATTTAGAACTGTAGACTATCCCAATCAAAATTTATAGCATTTTAAAGTTATGGGACAAATATGTCCCTTGGTCCTGAAAGGGTTAAACACTAGTTCAGCGTTTCCCAACTTCAGAGTACTCCTAAGTTGAAAAACTTTCAACTGAGCACCCCAGCAATGATCAGCTACATTCTATTAGAAAATTACTTTTTCTATCCTTATTCTCTAATCATGTTTGTCACAGTATCTGGTTTCTGCTTTTCTCCATCTGACACACTCTCCCCCCCCCCCCCCCCCTTCCGCCATGCAGCCATCTCCTCGGTAACAAACCAATGGTCCATTTAGCCCAGTATCCTGTTTCCAGCAGTGGCCAATCCAGGTCACAAGTACCAGGCAGAATCTCAAATGGTAACAACATTCCATGCTACCGATCCCAGGACAAGCAGTGGCTGTCTTAATAGTCTATGGACTTTTCTTCCAGGAACTTGTCCAAACCACATCCTCGTGCAATAACTTCTAAAGCCTATAATTATTCATTGAGTGAAAAAATATTTCCTTCTTTTCTTTTTAAAAACGTTACCAACCAAGTGTTCCCTATTCTTTGAATCAATTTTTCACACTTTCAAAAAGAACACTTTAACCTGTTTTATACCACTCAGGGTTTTGTAGCCTTTTATCACATCCCTCCTCAGCTATCTCTTTTCCGAGCTGAAAAGCCCTAACCTCTTTAGCCTTTCCTCACTTGAGAACATTTCCTTCCCCTTTTTAATCATTTAAATTGCCCTTCTTTGAACCTTTTTCTTATTCCTTTATATCTTTTACGAGATACGATGACCAGAATAGCCCACAAAACTCAAAGCCAGGTTACGCCATGGAGTGATACAGATGCATTATAATATTCTTCATCTTAGTTTCAAACTCTTTCAGTGATGCACTCTCTCTCTCCCTATGCCATGCCAGAACATATTCTCTTTCTTCAGGCATGCAGCCATATCCTTGGTGATGCACACACTCCCTCTGCCCCACCCACCCCCACCACCATCTGTCTTCCCCCCTCCAAATCAGCATCAGCACTATTGAGTCTTTCTCCCACCCCCTTTACCTTTCCAAATTATCAGATGCAAATGCCATTGCAGTGGCACCCAGCTCTGAGGGTCACACTTAGAGAATGACACGGTGACAAAATTCATCACCGTTCCCGTGCCCGCGGATAATAATCCCATGTCATTTTCTAGTGTCTATTTCAACCTCGGTCCTTCTACACCAGCATTCTTCAAAGCAAAGCTTGCGGATCAGTGTTGGGGCCATTCATACTCTGATTCTTCCCTCTCTCTTTAAAGAATGACACGAAGATGGTTTCCCGCGGTTATCCGCGGGGACGGGGACGGTGATGAATTTTGTCACTGTGTCATTCTCTAGCTCACACTCTCTGACGTAGGACGTTACAGGTGTAATCAGCAGAGCAGGCAATGGTGCAAGCAGGGAAGTAATCCTGCCTGTTTTCATATTGTTTCTGCTGCAGCATCTACAGCTGATGGCCTGGGGCAGGGTTTGAAGAGAGATGGGAGGGTCACAATTTGAGCTATGCAGGGCCCCTCTACTGAGATTGTGAGCAGGAGAAACAGGGAGCTGCGGCAGCAAAAAAACAACAACAAATAACCCCAAAAACCTGGCATTTACATTCAGTGGCGTAGTGAGAGTGACTGGCGCCCCTCTCCCACCCGCCCGTGCCCCTTCCCGTACCTCTTTAACTTCAGCAAGGGCAGCGAAGAACTTGCTGCCCACATCAGCTTCGGAACTCTGACAACACTTCCTCCCGCCGAAGCAGACGCGGGCAGCAAGTTCTTCGCTGCTCATATTGATGTTAAAAAGGTACAGAGAAGGGTCACGGGTGTGTATGCGTGGCAGGGGGAGGAGTGGAGAAGAGGATCACCCCCCCCCCTCACAATGCCACTTTTTACATTTTCTGATTTGCTGGGAACCACATACCCCCCCCTCCCCCGCTTATATGTTACATACTCCAAGGGGTATGTGTACCATGTGTTGGGAATCTCTGCACCGGCGCATTTAGAAGAATGTGCGGGGCACATATGTGCCAATTACCTTGCCATTTATATATGTGTATTTATAGAATTTCCCTTTATACTCCTGGATTATGTTTAGTGGTGCAACTGCCTTTTAGAAAGGCATTGATGTTAGTTTGGGCATAGCCCTGCCAACAGCTTACAGAACTGCCTTCAATTTAGCCACAAATCTTTTACATTCTACAAAAATCAATAGCAATCTAGCTATGACATCCAGTTTAAAATGTTTTCAATATTTTAAGAACAGGTGAACAATATGGATAATCCAGTTAATATTTTATTTGGTTTTATTTCATGCATTAGTTTTCTTACCAGTCCTTTTGCAAAGCAGCCAGAATAGGTTGCAAACAAGCAGTATAATAAAATACAAGAGTGCAAAAGCTTCATTCACCAATTGCATATGGGCCAAATGAACTAAAGCAGTAGTTCCCAAACCTGGTCCTGGATGCATCCCAGCCAGTCAGGTTTTCAGGATATTGTAATGGGTGGAAGGGAAACCTAGAACCCCCTCCCCTGCCATGCCCCAGAGATCCCTTTTCTTGGCAGGAACCTTAGGAAGGATGAGCCTCCATAGATACATAGGCAATATATGAGGTTGGAGGCAGAACCAGTGCAGGGAGGGTCTTGGAGGGTGGAGAGGACTCCCATGGAGGTTGTGAATCTGAAGAAGGCGGAGCTGGTTCCTTTAGAACAGCGGTCTAAAACACGCGGCTCCCCCAGGGACTATTTTGCGGCCCGCAATCTGTCCTCTCCACTTCGCAAGTTTTCAGATTGTGGAGAGGACAATCGCGTACAGACCGCGACTGCTGTAATTTACTTGCGTCAGAGGGAATGTTGGCAAACAGCCTCCTGGTGGCGCTGTGCTTCTCCCAGTCTCAGCCTCCCTCCGCCCGCTTTGGCTTGCGTCTCTAGGCAGCATTAGCGGCTGCCGGGTTGCGCTGTGCATCTCGCGGTTTCAGCCTCCCTCCGCCCCCTCTCAGCCCAGATCCGGAGCACACAGTTCACTCTGCCCTGCAGCTCACCCACAAGCACCGGAACCAAGCAACAAGGCATCCCAAGCTGTGGTGGCTGTAGGCCTTTGGCAAGTATGTGAAAAATGTGTTTCTTTGGAAATTGCAATTTTCTGTCCCACAGAAATTTCTTTTTTTTAACCCCCTATGATTTCTCCTGTGGTGGTGTTTCTTCACATAGGCTTTGATTTATTACAATTGTCTGTCACATAGAAATTTTTTTCGATCCTCCCCTCTATGATTTCTCCTGTGGTGATGTTTCTTCACAGTGGTCGGCAAACTGCGGCTCTTTAGCCACTTGAGTGCGGCTCGCTGCTCGCCTAAAGCAGGGGTCCCCAACATGCTTCCCTTCTCACTGCCCTCCCCCAAGTCACCGCCATTGGGGAACAGGCCGCCACCACAGCCGGTGAATAGGCTATCACCGCCACCATCGGGGAATAGGCTAACACCACCGCAATCGGGGAACAGGCTGGCGACGAGTTCTTAGCTCTCCCTGCTTATCTTCCCCAGCGCGGAGCCGACCAATTCTCACCACCCGACATCAATTCTAACGTCGGATTGGAAGTTCTGGGCCAGCCAATCACTGCCTGGCTGGCCCGGAACTTCCTCTCCGACGTTAGAATTGATGTCAGGTGGCGAGAATCGACGGGGAAGATAAGCAGGGAGAGCTAAGACCTCGGCGCTGGCCTGTTCCCCGATTGCAGCAGTGGCAGCCTGATCCCCAATGATGGTGGCTTAGGGGAGGGCAAGGAGAAATAAAGAAAGAAAGGGGGGGGACAGGGAGACAGAAAGAAAGAAGGGAGACAGGACACAGACAGAAAGGGGCATGGAGAGAGAGAGAAAGCAGACATATAGAAAGAAAGGGGGCACGGAGAGAGAGAGAAAGAAAGAAGGGGGCAGGGTGAAAAAAATAAAAAGTTGGGGGAGGGAAGGAGACAGATGCCAGACCAGGGGAAAGGAAGGAAGGAAGGAAGGAGGGAGGGCGAGAAAGGAAAGAAAGAGATATCAGACCATGGAAATAGGGATGGAAGAAGAGAGATAGAAGGGAAGGTAAGACATGGAAAAGTAGATTTTGAAAAGAAAGCAGAAAAATTGAATATTAAGTTAATGCCAAAGATGGATGCAAGGCAGAAATTGAAGACGGAGAGAAAAACAGTCAAAGGACAAGAAGGCCCTGGAAACTTAGTTAAAAGCACAGAAAAATAAAGTCACCAGCCAACAAAGGTAGGGGAAATGATTTTATTTTCAATATAGTGATTGAAATGTGTCAGTTTTGAGAAAGGAAAGATATTAAACTTTAAATGTGAGGGCTGCAGAAAAAATAGGGTACTTGGAGGGCCGCAGAAAAAATAGTTAAACTAAGGGTTTGAGTTTGAGACCACTGCTTTAGAACCATGCCCAGAAATCTCCAAAAGGATCCAGTTGCCCAGGAGCAGATGGTTCAGTGTGGAGTATCCTTGAAGGATACTGTTGAAGATTCTTAATCTTCTCCTTTACCTTAGGGTGATGGCAGGTGGGTGGTGGGAATAAACCCAAGAGGTAAAAGGTTTCCGCTAGGGGTGCTGCCGCCTTGTTGTCCTACAGAGAAGAGATCTGAGGAGGGAGGTAGAGGGACCTTTAAGGATATTTTTGATGCTAGGGAAAGTGACCCAAAAGAGAATCTACATATAATATATATAAACATGAGGGAGGGAAGGGGGTACAACTTGGGGCTTCAGAGCTGCTTTCTCATCATCTAAGCCAAGTAAAAGGAGCCTGAATAAAAGACTGTTTTAAGCCTCTCAGCTGGAACGTGCTGAGAACCCCTAGGGAGGACTTAAGGAATGGTTAGAAAGACTACACTTTCAGGCTCTTTTGAGCCTTGGAGAGGACCTCTTCAGCAAGGGAGGCTGCTGTTTCCAGAGGGAGATTTCTGCAAAAGACCATACTGGCAGAGAAGTATCCAGAGAAAGAGTGTGGAGGTCAGTGATCAAGGCGATGAGAACCTAAATGGCAATATCTAGAGCAGTGGTCCTCAACCCTGTTCTAGGGGACCCCAGGCCAGTTGGGTTTTCAAGATATCCCTAATGAATATGCATGAGAGAGATTTGCATATAATGGAGGCAACAGGCATGCAAATATGTCTTATGCATATTCATTAGGGATATCTTGAAAACCCAACTGGCCTGGGGTCCCCTAGGACAGGGTTGCAAACCACTGGTCTAGAGTGTTGGTGATCTCACTACAATATCCACAATGAATATGCATAAGATATTTCCATGCATTGCTTCCACTACATGCAAATTCCTCTCATGAATATTCATTTTGGATATCCTGAAAACCTGTTGGGGTGCTTCCAAGACCAGGTTTGGGAAGCACTTGGCTAAAGGGTTTTTTCCCTAATGTGTCTATGGGAAACATACTTAGTAGATCAGCAAGATAACAAATGGCAGAACTCAGCAGTACTACTGCACACTGCCATTCAAGAGATACAAGTTTCATTATTAGCAGTTTTCACAGTGCATATGTTGGAAGGAGAGGCACCATGGCTCAACAGTGACACCTACTGGATAGAGTCTGGTTATACAAGTACCAAGCTCCAAAGGGATCTGCAATCTGTGGCCTTCTGTGGCCCTTGACAAGGGCTATCACTACAATGGCTGTGCTAGGTAGGGGGATTATAAATTAAGAAAGGAAACCCCCAGATAATTGTGAATTAAAGATCATAGCACTGTAGTCCTAGTAGAGGCCAGCTTTGATTGAGCTGTAAGGGACAGGAAGAAAGTGCTGGCTCAAAACACAAATACAAAAACTGTACTCTAACAGCATTTCCAGTGCAATAGGGATGGTATGCTGAACCATAGGGTTATCCATCTATGCTCGTAAGCACACTGTAGATGATGTCAGTCACAGCTTTTCAACTCCTCCTCCTTCTCCCGTCTCTGTTGCCCCTTCAGTTCCTTCTGCTTATTTCTTTGCTTTGATGGGGGGGGGGGGGGGTTCGATTTGTTTACAAGGGTTTTTTAACATGGTTCATGGGGTTGTGCCTACTTGGAGAGGAGCAGACTGTAGTCTGAAGCTGGAAGAGACCTTTGCAGCTAGCCTGAAGATTTGTGGAGCTCGTTTACTTGACTTGGTCGGGAACTTGAGTGCATGCTGTTAGGCATCATTAGCGTCCTTCGAGGCGCTCACGGTGCCAGGTGCAGTTTTGCCTCTCCATCTCTTTTCTGCGTCTGTTGAGACCTGAGGGGGTAGAGGATCAGTCTGACTATAGTCCATCTGGCAAGACAAAGATCTTGACGTGACAGCTGACCAGCAATGTGAGGCAGAGAACTCCTCCAGATCCAATTGAGTTGGCCACTGTTGGAAACAGGATGCAGGGCTTGATGGACCTTTGGTCTGTTCCAATATGGCAATTCTTATGTGCTTATGAATTGAAGCAGGCTGCAACACCATTCACCCAGCACATGTTTGGTTACTACAGGTAGTGACAGCCTATGGGAAAAATTAGGAGTTCATGTAAGTTCCCTATGCCAATAAAATCTTCTTAGCCAAGGAGGAGCTGCAGAAAAAACTCCTGACAGAACCATATGGAATTTCTTAGTGTGGCTTCCACTGAAAGGGTAAATCTGCAGCATGCAGGAAGCAAATTGCATGCAATTTTTGTGGACTGCAAACCTGCAGCAAAGGGGGGGGGGAGATATGCTGGATGCACGTGCACAGGGTTTTGCAATAAGTGCAGCTTTCTACTACTGCTAAACATTTCTATAGTCCTACTAGACATATGTAGCGTTGTACATCAAAACAGAGTCCCTGCTCTAAAGAGCTTACAATCTAGTCAAGAAAAACTGGGCATGAAGGTGCATCTATTACTCCTGGCAGAATTCCCCATCCATGCAAACTTTTCATTCTGCCCATGTCTCCTCCACCTTCCCTGCGCATGTCTGGCCTCTCTTCCTTTGACCAACTGCCCCCCTTCCCCCCCCCGGCTATGAGATCTGGCTTACCTACAGCCTCCCAAAGAGGCTTGGCATGGAAAGAAGCAGCAGTGGCAGCAGCTGGCTGGCTGGCAGAGGCAGCACTGTGTACAGGCAGTCCCTGCCAGCCAACTACTGCCGCTGCTCTGGGAGGCCTGCAGGTATGACAGATCTCAGTGGGGGGGGGGGGGGGGGGGGGAGTCGGTTGGTCATAGAGGCCAGATCTATGTGGAGGAGAGGGAATGGAGGATACTAGTCCACAATTTGGAGGGAGAGAACATTGATGATAGGCCCATGGGTAGGGGGGAAGGAAGAGGAGGGGACATGGATCCTGGACTGCAAGTTGAAGGGGGAGGGCACATGGATGCTGGACCCGCAATGGGGTTTGGGGGGATGGTAGAGAGGAAGAGTGACCAAGACCAGAAATGTGATGGGAAGGAAGGAAGAGATTCTTAGCCAGTGGAGAGGGAGAGAGATGCCAGATTATGGAGGTCAAGTAGGAGATTCAGGGTGCAAGTGAGAGAGGGGTGGGTTTTAGAGGGAGACAGAACTACAGTTGGAGTGAGAGAGAACTGAGGTGGCTGGAACCTGAGAGGAAAAGGCAGGAAGGAATTTCAGACCTCAGGATAGATGAATTCTATGCAAAACACTACAAATAAACTGTAGAATTTTGAAATATTGGGTGCAGAATTCCGTTAGGAGTAATCGATACACAGCATACTCTCGGAATACCATCGAATACCTAAATTACCTCATCAACATATATTTTAATATAATTTGCAGCTGTGTTTTCTACACAAGTTAACACCCACGCAGAAGTTCTCTGCATTCCTCAGTGCATATAACCAGCATTCAACCCTCAGTAACCCTGCGGCTAAGCCTGCAATAACTTTCTGCATTGGCCTTCAAGCGATTCTGAAAGGACAGAGATCAGGCAGAGGAAGGGCTATAGGGCTGAAGCTCGGCTGTGCAGGGGAATGGGTGGACAACAAACAGGAATGAACCAACCAGAAAAAAAAAAAAAAAAAGAAAGATACAGCAATTGCAGCCTTTTCTGCGTGCAGCCACAGAACTGCAGCACTCTGGCTCAGTTTGTCATTTTGTTCCTTATCTTTCTACACTTCCTCATCTGATACAGTCCTTCATTCTGCCACAATCCCTGCACTAAGTAAGACCGGAGGGGGAAGCAGACAGCCGATATTATATTGATATGTAATTATATGGTGACAGAGCAATAAGCCTAAAGAATAGAGAAGGCGCGAGATGTGAAGATACCTGTAGATAGGTGAGTAAACAGAGCCCTGCAGGCTCTCCTCATTTCACACACAGCTGTGCAGACTCCCAGTGCTTCCTAACACCCTTTTTCTAATATCCTTCTCAACAGGATATGAAGGAAGCAAATTATACCTGGCATCAGCATGCACAGTACTGAGTACAGAAACTCCATGCCTCTACTGATACAGCAGAATGATGCAGGCTAGAAGGAGAAACAGAAGTCTGTTACTTTCAGCCTCTAGATCAGTGTCCCGCAAACTTTCTCGAGCCGCGGCACACTAAATAAAGGTAGTGGCCGTGGCTCGAGGCACCTGAAGTGCGCAAATATCGCCGTGAAGACATCACGCGCATGCCTGACATCATCATGTCGATGTCCGCGTATGTGTGTGAAGACCCTCCAGGCGGGCCCTGAGACACCAGTGGGGGGTGCCAGAGAGAAGGCTAGGTGCTGCCGCCTCTCCTCCTCCCCTGTGTACCATGGCAAACCTGAAATCTCAGGAGGCACACTGGTATGCCTTGGCACACAGTTTGAGATACACTGCTCTAGATAAATGCACATGGGAAAAGGGTGTCCACCAGCATAGAGTAGCAATTATGACCCTAACCCTCTTGCCACCATCATTTACAATGTTACTTTAATTGCTGCATAATAGGAACAAGAAGGAATGAAATTTTTTCAGTGGTGGGAGGGGAACTAATCAAGCGAGTTTCCCTTACTTCCTAGGGGGGAAACTCGCTTTGATATACGAGCACTTTGGTTTACGAGCATGCTTCTGGAACGAATTATGCTCACAAGTATGAAGGGAGGGGCAGGAAGAGATTAGATGGCAACACTAGTAATTGAGAAGCAAAGCCAGTGCTGGGCAGACTTTCTACAGTCTGTGCCCTGAAAATGGCAAGGAGAAATCAAGTATGCATACCTAGTATCACATCAAGCCTTATGAGTTTATCTTGTTGGGCAGACTAGATGGACCGTGCAGGTCTTTATCTGCCATCATCTACTATCTTATTATGTCCTTTCTTACCACGTTGTATTGCAGATATGGCACCAGAATAGCCAGAAAGAAAGCCAACATTTTTAGCTTTTCACCTGTTTTTCACCAGGACAAATCAAGTATGCATATGTAGTATCACGTCATCACCTTACAAGTTTAGCTTGTTGCTCTGAGCCTTGATAATTTTGAGGATAAAAGCTAAATTGTGAAGACAGGTTTTAAAAGAGCAAATTTTAAGGACTTGGTTTCTAAAGTATAAAAAGCCTTTTATAGTTTTACAGTTTCCAAACAAACTTTTCTGCTAGAGATAGGGCTCCTTTTACTAAGCTGCGATAGCAGTTTTAGCACCCGCGCTAGACGCTAACGCCAGCATTGAGCTGGCGTTAGTTCTAGCCGCGTAGCGTGGGTTTAGCGCGTGCGGTAATTCTGCAGGCGCTAAAAACGCTATCGCAGCTTAGTAAAAGGAGCCCATAGTCTCTGGCCCACCCCTAGCTGGTTTGCAAACTGTTCTAGGAACTGTAGCATTTTATTGCACCATGTTGTTGTGGAGATAGAGATTTGCCCCAACTGTTTGTCCTGTTTGTCTTGAATGCTGGTAGACTGTAAGCTCTTGTCATGCAGGGATTGTCTACGTGTTTGTGTACAGTGCTGAATATATCTAGAACAGGGGTGCCCACACTTTTTTGACTTGTGAGCTACTTTTAAAATGACCAAGTCAAAATGATGTACCAACAATAAAATTTTAAAAAACACAAAGCACACTTTACGCAGAGAAAATGTTAATTATCATTTGTATTTGGGGTTTTCTTTTCCAGAGGTCACGGCAGATAGTATAGTAACAACTATACAAAAATAAACAAATATACCCCCTCCCCTTTTACTAAACTGCGATGGCAGTTTTTAGCGCAGGGAGCTGCGCTGAATGCCCCTCGCAGCTCCCAACGCTCATAGGCTCACTGCGCTAAAAACCACTATCGCAGTTTAATAAAAGGGGGCCATAGTGCAAAATATAGACAGCAGATATAAATTCTCAAAATGGACACATTTTGATCACTAAATTGAAATAAAATCATTTTTGCTACCATTTTGTCTGGGGATTTCATGAGTCTCTGGTTACACTTCCTTCTTCTGTAAATCCAATATTTCTTTCTGCCCCCTCCCCTTTTCTTTCTCTCTCCCCCTGCCCCTCCTCTTAATTTGTCTTTCTATCTCTCTCCCCCTGCCCCCAAGCCATCATGCCGATTTCTCCACTTCCTTGATTCTTTCTCTCTCCCTGCCCCCTAAAGCCACCACGCCGCTTTCTCCCTGCTTCCCCGAGCCAGGCCTGGCATGTATAAGCGCCATGCCCAAAAGCCTTCCCCCCCCCCTGGGACGTCAATTCTGACGTCGGAGAGAAAGTTCCAGGCCAGCCAGGTAGTGATTGGCTGGCCAAGAATTGACGTCGGAGGTGAAGGCTTGTGGGTCCGGTACTTGTACGCGCCTGGCCTGGCTCAGGGAGGCAGGATGGACAAGATCGCAAAGGCAACGCGATCGACTTGCGTTGCCTTTGCGATCTACTGGTCAATCGCAATCGACCATTTGGGCACCCCTGATCTAGAAGTACTATAGAATAAGTAGTAGTAATAGCTATTCCAACTGATGTACTTGTACCAACCTGGTAATCTAAAGGGGAGTGAGAGGAATGTCCTAATCATTCAGTACTAGAGTCAAGGAAAGAAGGAAAAATGTCCTTAATTGATACAGAGGAGAGTTAAAAAATTGCCCCTGAAAAAACTCAGATATGGCTGAAAGATACAGAATATTTCCCATCATTTTGGATGCCACAGGCTTGATCAAAAAAGAATTTCAAAAACACCTGGATACACATTAGCCCAGATTCTGTAAGTGGCGAAGATATTGGCAGCCACCTTAAAAATGGCCACTGATCACATGTCAATCACACAACGGTGAGGTTACCGAATTGCAGCTACATGGAAATAGGCACTGGAAATGTTGGCCGGGGTTTTAAAGGCTTGCATTTCTGGCGCTATCTTCCACAAAAATCATGTCCATGGAGGCACTTTACGCCACCTAATGCCACTACCAGCATTAACCATGTCTACCATGGCATTTGGCATCGTAAAGCACCTCTGTGGTTGGGATATTGGTGGCCTTTTAAGAGGTGCTGTTAGGAACTAGAGAATGACACAGGGACAAATTTTTCTCATCCCTGCGAGTTCTTTTCCTGTCCCTGCCCCATTGCTGTAAGCTCCGTCCTCATCTGCACAAGCCTCAAACACTTTAAAATCATAAGAAGCAACATTCTAGAGCTCAGACTGTGATGCCATAATGCCTCATTCCACCAATGCCTAAGCTCTGTTCTCATATGCACAAGCCTCAAACACTTTAAAATCATAGGTAGCAACATTCTAGAGCTCAGATTGTGATGTCATAAAGCCTCATTCCACCAATGCCTAAGCTCCGTCCTCGTCTGCACAAGCCTCAAACACTTTGAAATCATAAGTGTTTAACGCTTGTGTGGTTAAGGTAGAGCTTACAGCAATGGGGCAGAGAAAGGGACAGTGACTAAACTCACGGGGCTGGGACAGGGAAATTGAGTTCCTGCAGGGACAAATTTGCCCCTATGTCATTCTCTATAAGGCACATCCATTTTTTTAAAAAATCATGGGTTTAATTGTTTTTTTTTAATTGGCACAACCAATTAGAAAGCCAATTAAAACCAATTACGTTAGGGGGCACTAGAGCACCTACCACCACCTAACTTACAGCGCACTATGGAGAATTTGGGCCAGTATATTTAATGAGCTCCAGAGAAACTCTGGCAAGAGGCAAGATCTACTGCAAGCATTAGCAGCGGTTTTAAAAGACTGAGATCATACTCCCCATACCCTGGTTTAAGGCTAAGATTCATTTCTGCATTTCTGTCATAGTATGCACAAAAAACAAAAAGGCCAACCACTTACCCATTTGGAGAAATTGCCCCTGAGAAACTCAGGTATAAAAGGTTGCCCTATCATGTGGAAGAATCTCTAGGACCTATTCCTAAAAGAAGATACTGCCGATAAACAAGGACTTCAAGGCACTTAAGACTTGTGAGACTTGAAAAATATGCCTTCATCTTCTAATATAATCCAAAGTCTTATAGCCCATTACTTTTGGCCTCAAAACCATACAGCATGGATTACAATAGCATCAACTATAATCGGATAGTTGCCTATCTTTCCCTCCCCCTACTCCCAACTTTATCACTCAAAAAAGTAAAAAAAACAAAAAAACAAAACCCCAATAAAACAACAACAGCCAGGCAAGTTTTCAAATGTCTGCAAAATACTGCATATTCAGCAAGCAATTTAAAATCCTCGGGGAACCGATTCCAAAACTGTTAGTGCTCCTGAAAAGCATGAGCTTTGTGTTTGTAACAAATGAACCTCTTAGCAAAAAAACAAATGCCCAGATTACGAAAAGTTCCTGCGTACTGTCAGGTTATCACCATGGAACAATTTTTGCTTCAGTTAGCTTGAGGCTAGATTTACTAAAGTGTGTTACTGTGTCAGCATGCACCAATATGGTTAACATGTAATATTTGTAAAGTCTAATCATAAAATGGAACGTGCTAGCAAGCAGTCGCACATTTTTCATGAATCCCTTATTTTGTTGGCTCAGCAGCTTTTGTGTGAAGAGTGAATTATTAAGTCCTTTCATTAAATATCTAGAAGAAACTCACCCCAGTTCAGAAGAGACCTAGGCCTGGAAACTAGTGCTGCCCGATTCAGGAAAAAAATTTTTTGATTCGATTCAGCCTACTGAATTGGTTTTTCGATTTGATTCGATTTTCCTGCCCAATTGGGTGTTTTTTTCAAACATCCTGGTGGGTTTATTTTATAGCCTCTTCACCCCTTTTGCCTTCTTCTAACCACACTGGCGTGGTCTAACACCAGCTCTGGCAGGATACACATTACAAATCTGACATATTGTAATTACAAAATGGAAAATAAAATTAGTTTTTCTACCTTTTGTTGTCTGATCATTATTCAAATCTTGTTGGTCCCAGGCTCTGGTTGCCTTCTGATAACTTGTTTGCCAGGGTCTCCTTCTTTCTCCGTTCTAACCATCCATCTGCGATTTCTGTCCTCCCTTTCCGTTTCCCTTCCCTCCTCCGGAGGTCTGGCATCTTTCTTTTTTTTTGTCTCCATCCACAGATCCACCTTTTCTTAACTACCCTTTCATCCAGCATCTCTCCCTCCTTCCTTACCACCCCAGGGTCCACTATCTCTCCCTTTCTTTTCCCAACTACCCTCCTAAGTATCTCTATCCCCCTCCACACCATCCCTTGTGTCCAACTTCTCTCCCTTTCTGTTCCTTTCCTCCCTAAATCCCATTGTCCATCATCTCTTTCTCTCCTCTATTTTTAGACCCATTATTTCTTCCCCCCAAAGTCCAGCATATGCACATCTCTTTGAACCCCCCTACCCTCCCTCCGTGTACTTCTATACCAGGGCCTCTCTCCCCTGAAGGCCTGTCCCCCCCCTCCCCCCCCTTAAAGGCCTGCACCTCCCCAAGGCCTGTCCCATCCCCTGAAGGACTTCCCCCCTCTTGAAGGACTGCCCCTCTGAAAGACTGCACCCCCCCCCCCCCGGGAAAGCCTCTGTGTTCCCCCTGACCTCCTAAACCGTTTACCTTACAGCTTCAGCCTGCAGCCAAAGATCACGGTTACAGCGTCTTTGCACTGCAGTGCTTTGAGCTGTTTCCTCTGCTGCGGTCCCACCCCTCATCTGACGTCAGAGGCAGGATTGCGGCGGAGGAAACAGCTCAAAACACTGGGGAGGCCAGGGGGAACACGGAGGCCTTCCTGGGGGGGGGGTGCAGTCTTTCAGAGGGGGCAGTCCTTCGGGGAGGCCAGGAGGGAAGCTGGACCAGCACTTCTCAACTGACCCTCCCTCCTCACCCTCTAAAACAGGTGCGGCAGCGGCCAGCCAGCAAGAGCAGCACTGCCGCTCCTGCTTTAGGGAGCGAGGGGAGAGGGTCCTAATCGGGAAGCTGATTTTTTTTAATTTAAATGTATTTGAACCGATTCACCCGAAGTGAATCAGTGAACCAATTCGAATCGTGAATCGGGCAGCACTACTGGAAACCCACTGTCTAGTCCGTGGTGAGGACACATGAAAAAGGATGATGCTAGGTCAGTAGAAAGAAATCTCACCAGTAGAGTTCTCCAGAAAAAAACTAAAGTTGGAAAAACTTTTCATGAAGTTTCCCCCATGAATTTGATTGTGATTAATCAGAAAATAATTTTTATACATTTTTTAAAGCTCATCTTGGGGTCGTTCAAAGCCACTACATAAATCTATTTTCTTAAAGGCCCACCTTTACTAAGCCGCAATAGAAACCTCTACCGCAGCTTAGTAAAAGTGTGTGTAGGGGGGGGGGGTAGATTTGCTATTTTTGCTTAATGGAGCAAATTTCTTGGTATTATAGCTATAACTTTCATACTCAATGATACATTCATAAAAATATTTTATGCAAAAAAATCTAGATGTATTTTATTAAACAGACCTTCAATATCTGCACTTTATTGTGGAAAATAACAGAAAATTTAACATTTTGCCAATAGATAAACACATACACTTTGGTGTAGTCAACTACCAATGTCATTCCAAAAACTCAACCATTCATGTCTTCAAGAATCAGGATAAAGCCTGAGATGCCGTTCAACTCAAAAATGTCCTCCCTTTTCCTTCTGATCATGCCTGGTATCCACCGTTATGTTCACGTCTTGTTGGGGGGGGGGGTGTGTGAGAAGGTCAGTAACCTCTGGGGGATTAAGGAAGGGTCATGCCTTCATTCCTCCAGTGATCAAGTACTCGGATCATCTTATTGTACCCTAGTCGTGAATGAAAACAGGTCTAGATAACATCCTTTGCCTTGGATGTTTCTTCCGGTTCCATTATTGCTGAAAGATGTCCTAATTTTGAGCCTGCCCTAGTCCTGCCCAAAACACACCTCTAACTCTAGGATTGGCCATAACATCTGAAGTTGTCAGGTATGTACTTTTTCAATTACATCTTTGGGGGTGGGAGGGGATCAGTGACAACTGGGAGAGTGTGTGTGTGGGGGGAGATTGTGTTTACATCTCTCCAATGGCTATCTGGTTAGTTTGACAAAAACACTGTGGAGAAGGTGATGTTCAAGATGTAGTCTTTATTAAAAATATAGTCCAATAATCCACATGAAGAGATACCTAGGCCCCACGTTATTGGGGACTAGATCCAACATGGTCCGAGTTTCGACAAAACTGTTTTCCTCAGGTGTCCCTGGAAGTCCTAATGCAAAAACTCGTGGATCAAAGACTAAACAATCCTGGGCGAAAACTGTAGAGTTGAGAAATCCTTCTCCCGCTATTGAGGATTTCTCAACTGCGCAGAGTTTTCGCCCAGGATTGTTTTTAATCTTTGATCCACGAGTATTTTCATTAGGACCTCCAGGGACCCCTGAGGAAGACTTTTTTGTTGAAACACAGACCGTGTTGGGTCCATAGTCCCCAATAACTTGGGTCCTAGGTATCTCTTCATGTGGATTATTAGACTGTATTTTTTAATAAAGTCTGCATCTTGAACATCACCTTCTCCAGTGTTTTTGTTTTCGTCAGACTTCTGGTTTTCTGGAGCATCAAGAGTCAACCTTTTGCTTGTGTATCTGGTTAGTTTGGGCACTTATTCATTATTAAAACAGGTCTAGCTCCAAATATCTGTGCCATTGATATATTCTAAAATAGCCATTTGGGCTCCTCTCTTCAGTGTAAAGTACTCCCCCGATATTCGCGGGGGTTCTGTTCCAGGAACCCCTGCGAATATTGAAAAACCGCAAATACAGTTTTTCATGGGGGAGACTGGAGAGGGCAGCGATAGAGGCAGGAGAGCGCAATCGGAGCCCCGGCGAGTGAAGGAAATCACTCGCTGTATGCTCTGAATGTCTCTTCCTGCACTAAGTTGGGCCTTACCAATCAGGAGCTGTGTGTCAAAGCAGCTCCTGATTGCATAAGGCCCGACTTAGTAGGTTTTGAAAATAGCAAATTGGAAAGGTCTGACAAGAAAAATGTCCATCTGTCCTTTAGACCACTTTTTGTACGTTTTTGTTTGAAAATGAGCCTCATAGTGTCAAAATAAGCAGGAGCATTATCAGAGTCTTAAAAACAAATATTGATAGTAGTAGCAGTAATATATCTACTAATCATTTCTATTGCACTACTAGACATATACAGCGCTTTACATCAAAACACAGAAGAGAGTCCCTGCTCAAAAGAGCTTACAATCTAGTCAAGACAGATAAAATAGATAAGAAGGTGCATCTATATATTGTGCTCAGGTGGGGGAATTGCAGAGGGAATGAAGACAGATATTGGTGCTTAGAAGATGCGTTGGAGTTTGGAATTGAAAGTGTCTTCAAAGAAGTGGGCTTTGAGTCTGGATTTGAATACTGCCAGAAAGAGCCTGGCGTATCAAGTCAGGAAATTTGTTCCAGGCATATGGTGCAGCAAGATAGTAGGGACGGAGTCTGAATTGGCTGTAGAGGAGAAGGGTACAGATAAGAGACCTATCCAATGAGCAGAGTTCCTGGGGGAAGTGTGGGGAGAAATGAGAGAGGAAACATACTGAGACGCTGCGGAGCGAATACACTTGTAGATCAGTAAGAGGAGTTTGAATTGTATGAGGAAACGGATAGGGAGCCAATGAAGTGGATTGAGAGGGGTAATGTGGTCATAGCGACATTGATGGAATATGAGGCATGCAGCAGAATTCTGAAAGGTTTGAAGGAGAGAGAGATGGTTTAGTGGTACACGATATCGAACAGAGAACCAATGAAGGCCTGCAGAGTAAACAAGATCAATTTGTTGAAGCCCTGTTATCAAATGCACAGCTGCATGCTGTATCATTTAAAGAGCTTTTCAAACTGCATGTGATAAACTTAAGTATAGACCATTGCAACAATCTGATCTAGACAGTACAAGTCATTATTTAAAACATGAAAAAATAAAAACAAATCTGAACCACTTGCCGCTTGTAACCTGAAGTTTAACTGCTCATCCAGGGTTACTCCAAGACTTGAAATTGGATTTTTTAAAGGAATAGTATGATCCCTCAACTGTACAGGACAAAGGACCTTCTCAATTGTAACCTGATAACTCTATACACTTCTCCCTCCGTATTTGTGGTTTCAGCACTCGCGGTTTCGTTGATTCGCGATTTCTTGTATGCAGACTCCTCCCCCCAAAATTACATCATGAGTAAAGTACCTGTACTGTACCGATAAAAAAATCTGACACTTGCCTGCTATCAGCCTGAAAAAAAATCGCTGAAAAGTTATTCGCAGTTTCAATAGTAAAAACGGTGGCTGTTTAAAAATAAAAAAAGCAAATAACAAAAATTATTCACGGTTTTTCTGTTTTCTTGGCTATGTTCCGCCCCACAACTACCGCAAATACGGAGGGAGAAGTGTATTATATATGTTTACTATAACCTATTCTGAGCTCTTTGGAGAGAAAGAAAAAAAAGGAAGAAAAAGAGAAAGAAGAGTTCTACTAACCAAAATTATTTGTTTTATCCAAATTTTAAAGCCAGTCTACAATGTTGTAAATGCATCTGACCAATAAAAAAATTCATTATCCACTAAAAACAAAACAAAAACATACATTGGTATAAATTCTAAATTTTGCTACTAAATTTCTCAATTCATCACATGAAGGCTTCATATACAGATTAAAACAAAACTAACAAGGTTGAATCCCGAGGAACTCCCATTTCTAGCCGATAAAACCACTGATTTCTCATTACATGTCACTACTATTTTGCAATTTTGTAGATAAGAAACATACCAATCAAAAAAAAATTCTCTTCTCATCCCAAAGCTCCAAAGTTAATTTAAAATAATGGTAAATTTTATGGTATCAAAAGCCGATGATATGGTACATCAAAAGTCTCAAAACAGAACTTAATGTTCCTATCCATTCCTTTTTGAGTACATCAACAATTGATAACAAGGTCTCCGTATTATCCCCTTTCAAGACGCCAAATCAATTCTTATCCAATAATTCAGCACTAGCAATGAAAGACTAATTGAGTTGATATTGGGGTTGCTAATGTGATTTCAAACATACAACTACCCAAAGTAGAAGCATCTCAGATGAGCAGACTAGATGAGGTGGGAATAAATGGGCATCACCCCTGTCTCACTAGACAGCAGGGACCACCGATAAGCTCAGGGAATGCATTGGGGAGTGGAAGTAGGGGAGTTTGTGACCCCCTTCTAATTTTTTTTTTTTGGGGTGGAGGGAGCTTTGTGCCCCCAGGGCAGAGAGCATGGGCTTGTGCTTGCATATTGGGTCCTTTGGGGAGGTTGCTGCTAAAGCTGGACAAGGAGGTTGGGTGACAGGAGGATGCTCCTAATGCCAGGGGGGTCAGGTGATCTTGGAAGGGTGCTGTTTTCAGGGGCTGGCATCAGGGGATGTAGGGAGGGTGCTGCAAATGTCAGGGGGGATCTTGTGATACCAGGAGAGGGTTGTTAATATCAGGGATATCAGGAGGGGTGTCAGGTAAGAACTGGAATTGTGGGACCTGGTAAGCCTAGATTTGTTAAAGCAGAATTTACTGTTCCTATCCACTAGATATAGTGCCGTCCCTTAGTCATGCCTCAGAACAGGTCTAAATTCCATCCAAGTTTCCCCACTGTAGATGTGCATTCCATATGTGAAAATATTGAAATATAAAATGCACATCTGTATTGTTGACCTCAACCAGACTATTCCCTCTCCCTGCCTTCCTCATGCCCCCTTGCTATTTAGATATGTATTTATTTTTAAAATTTCTATCCCGCTTAAATCCTAAGCGGGTAACAGGAAATATATACATAAATACAACACTCTACAGATTTATCAACAAGATTGTGTCATAAAATTCATCATCCAATATCAATACTTATGGGAATACTGCATCATCTTTCGATTTAAAACAATCAAAAAGAGGCTCACAACAGAAGGCATGTCTTTAGTGATATTTTTTAATGTTTTGAAGTCTGCACATAGTTTCAGTGTACCACTCATTGAATTCCAAAGTCTTGGCCTTGCTACAGATACAGCAGCATTGCTGGGTTTTTTGTATTGTACTTCTTGGTTTCCCATGAGAACTGGTGGCAGCCATTCAACAAGCGGCTCAGGGCCCAGGCAGGAGCGCAAATAGCTCGCTCATGCCCGGTACACCACTGAGCCATGAGAACTTGAGGCAGCCATTCAGGGAGGGGCAGGAGCGTGGAAAGCTCGCTTTTGCCTGGTACACTGATGGACCACCAGGGATTCAAAAAGGTACGTGGGGAGAAGTGGGAGGGAGGTAAACAAAATTGTCAGTCGGCCAGGACAGGAAACGGGAGGGATCTCTCCTGTCCCAGCCCACCAGATCATAGGACAGGCTGGCGGAGGCCTGCAACAAGTCCAGAAGGGGGCGGGCAGGCGCTGACCCAAAATATAAGACAAGACCCCCATTTTTGGGCCTTTTTGGGCCCAAAAATCTAGCCTGAAGATTGGAACACTCTTTAAAAATCAGCATAACATTGGCCACCCTCCAGGGGAGATCCATGAAATTACAGACCAGTAAGCCTGACTTCAGTGCAGGGCAAAATGGTGGAAAAAATTATAAAAATAAAATTGTGGAACACGTAGACAAACATGATTTAATGAGACAAAGTCAGCATGGGTTCAGCCGAGGGAGATCTTGCCTCACCAATTTGCTTGATTTCTTTGAAGGTGCAAATAAACATGTGGATAAAGGTGAGCCAGTTGATGTAGTGTATCTAGATTTTCAGAAAGCTTTCGACAAAGTTCCTCATGAGAGGCTCCTGAGAAAATTAGAAACATGGGATACGTGGCAAATTCAGTTGTGGATTACGAATTGATTATCGGATAGAAAACAGAGGGTAGGGTTAAATGGTCATTTTTCTCAATGGAAGAGAGTAAACAGTGGAGTGCCCCTGGAGTCTGTACTGGGACCGGTGCTATTTAACATATTTATAAATAATCTGGAAATTGGAACAATGAGAGGAGATTAAATTTTGCAGATAACACTAAACTGTTCAAAGTTGTTGAAACGCATGTGGGTTGTGAAAAATTGCAAGAAAAATGTGCATCATTTTGCATTTGTCCACATTAAATTTCATCTGCCATTTGGACGCCCAATCTTCCAATTTCCTAAGGTCTGTAACATAGTACTATGTATCGCTCCATGGTGTGACCTAATCTGAAGTATTGTGTTCAATTCTGGTCTCCTTATCTCAAGAAAGATATAGTGGTGCTAGAAAAGGTTCAAAGAAGAGCGACCAAGATGAGAAAGGAGATGGAACTCCTCTCGTATGAGGAAAGACTAAAAAGATTAGGACTCTTCAGCTTGGAAAAGAGACAGCTGAGGGGAGATAGGATTGAAGTCTACTAAATCCTGAGTGGAGTAGAATGGGTACAAGTGGATCGATTTCTCACTCTGTCAAAAATTACAAAGACTAGGGGACACTCGAAGTTATAGGGAAATACTTTTAAAACCAATAAGAGGAAATATTTTTTCACTCATAGAATAGTTAAGCTCTGGAACACATTGCCAGAGGTTGAAGTATGAGCAGATAGCGTAGCTGGTCTTAAAAAAAGTTTGAACAAGTTCCTGGAGGAAAAGTCCATAGTCTGTTTCTGAGAAAGACATGGGGAAGCCACTGCTTGCCCTGTTTCGGTAGCATGGAATGTTGCTACTCTTTGGGTTTTGGCCAGGTACTAGTGACCAGGATTGGCCACCGTGAGTATGGGCTACTGAGCTTGATGGATGGATTCTTGTGTTCGAGTATATGATCTAAAAAAAAAAAAAAATCTAATTTACCTGTTTCAAGGTGGTTTTATTTGCTATGATTCTGGCTGATCCATGCTCTGATTCAGCTTGTCTGAGATCAAAGATGAAGTGATTTAGGACTAGAGGCTAGGAAGGGCACAGACTTATGTTGGTGCATGGTAGTTTCACCCATGGGTGCACAATACACATCAATGCCATTAAACAGTGCACAGATGCTGAGGCATCTTAGCATTGCTCTTCAGTCTGGTTTGGCTTGGATGTAAACGTACAGCTGGCATACTATAGATCACAAAAATTATATAAACTTTATGTAATTTGAACTCGGCTACTGGTAGGCAACTATTTTTGTGGGAAAATAGTACTGAGAAACCAATGGTGTTGCTAGGACTCTGTCAATCCTGTGCTGGAGTAACAATATGGACTCCCCTGCACATGGATTCTGCCCCTTTTCCAGCACCCTCACCTCACGCTCAGCCACATACTCACCCACAGATTTCTCCATAGCTACATCATTAAAGGCTGCCTCTCTGGCTGACAGGGCCTTTTTCTTGCTGTGACCTGCTGCAATAATGAAACTTCTTGTGGGCAGGATGCAGCAGAAGAAAAGTTTGCCTTTCTGGCCTGCGTCTGATGTTGTAGATCTGGAGGACCTGGCAGGCAGATAATTAGCTGACTGAGGGGGGTGGGGAGGTGCCGGACTTAAGCGCACAGAAGGGAGAGTTCAGCTGCAGGTGGCCCCTACCATTGGGCAGCCCTGGGCATTTTGCCAATCTCACTCAATGGTAGCTATGCCCCTGTGTGAGACTGTTGGTCTCCCCTCATAAGCCTGCTAAAGCTGTATGGGTAACAAAAACTAATACAACAATGAAAAATCCTTAAATCTAAATTATATAGAATTTTTGCATAGAATTTCCAAGTTTTACTTAAAATGAAATCAGTCTGATACAACAGCAGTTACAAGCACTTATAAACACAAAAGGGCCATCAATTAAAAATAACTGGGCAGTGATAAATGCTGTTCACTTCTACGCAGAGAAAGGTAGAATTCCTATATGCTTTTGCTTTTCCTGGGGGAGAAAGGGAAAAGGAGGCCTGAAAGTCTCGACAATTACTCAATAGCACCACCTTGAGGTGATAGTTCATGTTAACTGGACTCTGGACTGAGTCACCACTTGTAGCTCTGCTGGCTGACTTAAGGGGATTTAAAAAAAGGAAAAACGAAGGCTCATTTTACTGTTATAGTCATTAGAAGCTGGTTCCAATTGACCTGATGTCCAAAGTTATAGGAGGCAATTCCATTACTGGCATCTTGATTTAGGCAATGCAATGGAGCCCTCAGTGCCTACTCTACAACAGCACTTTAGGCTCACCTAAGTCATTCTAGAATATTAGTGCAAACTGCATTGGTGTGCCAATACTCAGGCATGACCCCTTATGTCATGTCACCAGTGTCTCGCAAATTTTTCCAAGCCCCGGCACACTAAACTCGGGGCCATGTCTGCAGGGCCTCCGGGCATGCACAGACGGCAATGCAATGTCACGTGCAAGTGTGACGTCGACCTCTGTGCAGAGGCCCTCCAGACAGTGTTCTGAGTTTGTTAATCCTGAATTTATTATGCCAGTGTGAGGGTGCTGAGAGGCGCTGGCAAGGAAAGGCACCAGTGCCAGTCGACTGTCTACAGGACATGCCTCTCGTGGCACACCCGGAATCTCGCTGCGGCACATTTTGCAATAAGACTGGGTTACGCCTAAATAAATTGAGTGATGCACATTCTAGTCATAAACAAACATCACCTGGTGCCACACCCACAGTCCACTCATATGCCTCCCAACTAGGGGGTTAAAAGCTATAGAACTTAGGTGCTATTTTATAGAATAACGCCTGGTGCCACACCCACAGTTCATCCATGCTCCTCCCAGCTTGAATTTACAGGCTATAGCACAAAGACACTACCTTACAGAATAATGCCTGGAGCCACACCCACAGTTAATCCATGCTCCTCCCACCTTGGATTTACATGCAGTACCTTACAGAATAATGCCAGAAGCCACACCCACAGTTTATCCATGCTCCTCCCACCTTGGATTTACAGGCACTACCTTACAGAATAACGCCTGGAGCCACACCCACTGTTCACCCATGCTCTTTCCACCTTGGAGTTATGCACTATAGCATTTAGGCACTACTTTACAGAATAATGCCTAGTGCACTTATACATGAATCATATGTGAAACTTAGCTCTAGGCGTGAGCTTATAGAATTGTCCCAATATGAAGAAACTGCAAGACTGAAGAAAAAAAGAAAAAAAAAAGGGAGCTGAACATCCTGAGAAGACATTAATCCAGGTACGGCAGGTGGTGTGGAAGGAAATAAGAACATAAGAATTGCCGCTGCTGGGTCAGACCAGTGGTCTATCATGCCCAGCAGTCCGCTCACACGGCAGCCCTTAGGTCAAAGACTAGTGCCTTATTTTAGTCTAGCCTTACCTGCGTACGTTCTGGTTCAGCAGTAACTTGTCTAACTTTGTCTTCAATCCCTGGAGGGTGTTTTCCCCTATAACAGCCTCTGGAAGAGCGTTCCAGTTTTTTACCACTCTCTGGGTGAAGAAGAACTTCCTTACGTTTGTACGGAATCTATCCCCTTTTAACTTTAGAGAGTGCCTTCTCGTTCTCTTCACCTTGGAGAGGGTGAACAATCTCTCTTTCGCTACCATGTCTATTCCCTTCATTATCTTGAATGTTTTGATCATGTCCCCTCTCAGTCTTCTCTTTTCAAGAGAGAAGAGGCCCAGTTTCTCTAGCCTCTCACTGTACATCAACTCCTCCAGGCCCTTAACCATTTTTGTTGCTCTTCTCTGGACCCTTTCGAGTAGTACTGTGTCTTTCTTCATGTACAGCGACCAGCAGCCCGAAAAGCAAGGGAAAGTGATCACCGTGGAGCAGCTGTAGAGCCTGATTTATCAAGATCTTTGCCCCATTGACAGAGAAAGCCTTAACGAAGCAGACCCTCAGAAGAGAAGATGTGCTGGCAACAAAAACCAGAATTTGTGGCATCACAACTGAACTGTAAGCTCCACAGCACAACAAAGGAGCCCTTTTATTAAGCTGTTAGGTGCAAAAAGCGTGCCTAATACAATGTAAAATGGTGTACTGCAGGACAGGGGCAGCGGAATGCTGTCTTGTTTTGTGGGGGGGGGGCGACAAGGCGCTCCGCCCTAGCCTCGGTGAAACCATGCGGTTGCTTCAATTTTAAATTATCGGGCAGTAGCGGCGCAGCATCAAGAAGAAGGCCTGCCCCCGGAAGTCTTCATTCTACTTTCGGGGGCAGGCCTTCTCCTTGAAGCTGCGTGGCGGCTGCCCGATCATTTTTAAGTTAAACCCTGGGAGTCGGGAGGGTGGGCAGGCACCAGTTTTGGGGGGGGGAGGCCATGGCCCCTGTGGCCTCCCCCTGTTCCGACGCCTATGCTGCAGGACAAGTTCAGGCATCCTGCAGTAACTGCCAAATGTGTGCTCTCAGACTGCAAACTAGAATATATTTAGGGGGGGGGGAATGGTGGGCATTCCTTCACTAACCAGTTACTACAGCTTAGCTACTACACATTAACTCAGTGTATCGCAAACAGTGTGCCTTCTGAGATGTCAGGTGTGCCGTGAGACGCTGGGGAGGAGGCTCCGGCCGACCGCCTACAGGACGTGCCTCTCGAGATGTACATCCTGTAGGCGATCAACCGGCGCCAGCGCATCTCCCACACGTCTTCCCTGCTGGCACTCCCCACTGGTGGCTCAGGACCTGTTCGGAGGGCTTTTGCACGGACGTCAACGGGATGCCATCACACATGCGCGTGTTCATCGCATCGACGTCTGCGCACTTCTGCATGCCTCGAGTCGCACTATGTTGAATGTGCCGCAGCTCGACAAAGTTTGCAAGACACTGCATTAACTGGTTAGTGCAGGGATACGATGCGAGCTCTTACTGCCTACAAACTACGTTGACAGTAAGTGCACACATGGTCATTTTTCCAAACTGGTCACATGCTAATAAAAATACTATTGCATGGCCTTTAATAGGAAAAAAATTAAAATAGAAAAATACCATTTTTACAACTGCAATCAAGATGGCTTTACCTCGCTCCGCGAGAAAGACCTGCATTGAGTGCGCCAAGGTTTTGTTTTTTTTCTGTAGCTTAGTAGAAGAACCCCCAAGTTTGGATTTGAACAATGCAAATGTTAAGATCTTAACATAAAATATGCGGTACATAAACCTGACACATGGCAGGGCGTGCAGTCAGAAAGATATATGCGCTTGGTGCAGATGCTTCGGAGGCACACTTCTGAAGGTCAAATGCTGACAGCATGCAGGCAGTGTTTACATCTTCATGACAGGTCACCCTGGAGTTCGTTATAATACTGTAGATGTGTGTTTTCCTTGTGTAATTAAAGCTTTACTTCTATTTCCTCAAGCACTACAATTCCACTAATCTACACTCCGAAGATTGTTTTGTTTTGTTTTTTTGTTTAAAAAAATCCTGAATTCTATTGATGACAAACTGTTCCTGGCAGAGGCACATCATTTGGTCGGCATTCCAGCAGCCTTTTTCAGACTCAGAACACCATAATGTGAGCAAGGAAAATTTGGAAGCTGGCATGGCCTTCGCCTTGCACAGAAAATCCCCTGAAACGTTTACTGAAATAATTTTGCAATGCTTCAGACATCACCGACTACATAATTCAATAAAATCAAGGAGAGGTAATGCTTGAAAGACCAGAACCAGCATGTCAACTGAATTTAAAGTCATAGTTAACCAGGCGCCTGGATTACAATTATAGTAACCCTGTTTTTTCACAAGAGGGTCTGACTTTCTTGCAGGAGTGTGGCAGAAACCGTTACGACAAGCATACCAAATGGAAACTAAGAACCATTAAAAAATATTTTAACATGGTGTCCTTTAGGATACTAGTTCAATCCACCATCCTATCCACCTTAGATTATTGTAATATCACATAAGAACATAAGAACATAAGCAGTGCCTCTCCTGGGTCAGATCAGAGGTCCATCATGCCCAGCAGGCTGCTCACGCAGCGACCCATCAGGTCCAGGACCTGTATAGTAATCCTCTATCTATTCCCTTCTATCGCCTTTTCCTTCAGGAAATTATCTAATCCCTTCTTGAACCCCAAAACCGTACTCTGTCCTATCACACCCTCTGGAAGCTCCACAAAAGTTTTTGCAGGCTGGCCAACAGGTACCACAAGTACTGCAGATCTCAGTCTGCTTCTGCTCCACGCAGGCAGAGCTTGACCCTCAAAGTGGGGAGCTCAGAGCACCAAAAGCCACCAAAAACCAAGAAAAAAGACAAAAAACAAAAGAAAAAAAAACAAAAAACAAAAGACAAAAAACAAAAAAAACAGAGCAGATCAATATACAGAACAGATCAGAAAGACTCTTTTCAGCTTGCAAGTAGAAGAAAAAACTGAAGGGCCCAGCAGAGACACTGCTAAGACTTCACCTGGTTCAAAATGCTGCTGTATGTTTGATCTTTGGACTGAAAAAGTTTGACCATATAAGCCCTTTTTACATGCAACTCCATTGGCTCCCTTTTGAAGCTAGAGTCATTTTTAAATTCAGCTGCTTTTTTTTTTTTTTTAGTTCATTAGTTTTTATTGAATATTATAAGAAATTTACAGAAAGCAGTTCAAACACACAAAATCTGAATAAGACACAATGGTGTAGAAAAAGTCTATATCTACAATCATTTACATACAACCAGATTAATAAAAAGAATCCAGGGTATGTGTAACTGCTAATAAAAGATATATGAAAGGCAGAAAAGCAGGGAGAGGGAAATAAGAGAGAGGGAAAGAAAGCACTCTTTGGATTACTACCATCATACTTATCTTCCCAATTAAATCTATTCACATCAAGCAATAACACAAGAAACTCGGGCATGTTCATGTACCCTACTCCGAAAGCCTGCCGTTTAAAAATTTTTTTAGACAAAACTCTAGCCTTTCAAGTGGGGAGAATGAACTCTTGGATGTGTTCTCTGATTGCCCACTCCCAATCTTACTATGAGTTTAGAAAAATCACTGAAAACCTACCTGTTTGGTAAATTTATGCGATGACTTTGCTTTGTATCACTCTACATTGTATCATGTTGTATTTTATTGTATTGTATAGCATTGAATTCTACTGATTCCTACTATATCTTGCATCTTCACTGATATGCCTCAGTTCTCTTGCTGTGAACCGCCCGGATCTTCTAGTTAGGCGGTATATAAGAAATACAATTATTATTATTATTACCCAAAAAACTACAGTTACTACAGGTTTGTTCAGAATCAGTCACTAAGTTACAACAATGTTAGTTGCAAATATTTCTCAAGGGCATTTTTTCCAGAAAATCTTGTTCAAAAATTTTAACTTATTTACCAACATTTAAGGAGGAAGGAGTGGTTAGAGCAACAGCCTCAGCACCCTGTGGTGGTGGGTTAAAATCCCATGCTGCTCCTTGTGACCCTGGGCAAGTCCTCCGTTGCCCCAGGTACATTAGATGGAGAAAATGCTTGAGTGCCTGTATGTAAAACCACTTAAATAACTTCAAATAGGCAATATATAAATACCTTAAATAAATAAAATCAGGATTAGGACAATCTGCACAATGTTGAATACCTCCTTAGGTGAATCTTCATATGGGGGGGGGTTAATAAAACCCAGTAAATTCCTAAGTTTTACATTAATAATTCTGCCAGCTTTTCAGTTGCATTCACTGCATTAATATAATCTTAAGAACATAAGAAATGCCTCTGCTGGATCAGACCCGAGGTCCATCGTGCCCAGCAGTCCGCTCACGCGGTGGCCCAACAGGTCCAGGACCTGTGCAGTAATCTTCTATCTATACCCCTCTATCCCCATTTCCAGTAGGAATTTGTCCAATCCTTTCTTGAACCCCAGTACCGTACTCTGCCCTATTACGTCCTCTGGAAGCGCAGAACTTCCTAGCATTTGTTTTGAATCTGTCTCCTATCAACTTTTCTGAATGCCCTCTTGTTCTTTTATTATTAGAAAGTTTGAAGAATTTGTCCCTCTTTACTCTCTCTATGCCCTTCATGATCCTATAAGTCTCTATCATATCTCCTCTAAGTCTCCTCTTCTCCAGGGAAAAGAGACCCAGCTTCTCCAATCTCTCAGAATATGACAGGTTTTCCATACCTTTTATCAGACGTGTCGCTCTCCTCTGAACCCTCTCTACTAACGCCATATCCTTCTTAAGGTACGGCGACCAGTATTGGACGCAGTACTCCAAATGCGGGCGCACTATTACTAGTCATTAAGCCCGTTACATTAACGGGTGTCTGTCTGTCTTTGTGGGTGTCTGTCTGTCTTTGTGTCTCTCTCCCTCCCACTGTCTCTCTCTCTCCCTGGCCCCCTTTCTGTCTTTCTGATCCTCCCCCTTCCCCTCCAGGTCCCTGTGCAGCAGTAGCAGCATTTTCACCCATCCCCCTTCCCTACTCTTACCAGATGTGGCCTGCTTTTTTTGGTCCCTCCCCCTTCCCTCCCGCGGTCTAGCCTGCTCAAAGGGCCCACCCCTTCCCTTATCAAATTTCCCGCAGGCAAGCCAAGCTTCTTACCTTTTTTTTTTTTCAGTCTGTTTCCCTCCCTCGCATGGCTCGCGGCTGGAGTCTCTTTGGCGCGCGGTCTGGCCTAATCCGGGAAAGTATCGCTGCGGCTCCTCCGACGCTGGTGCGGCTCCTCCGACGCTGGTGCGGCTCATGAGAGGAGCCGACACCGCTGGTGCGGCTCATGAGGGAGTCCAACGCAGGCAGCCATTCCTTTCTAGATAAGTGCTGGGGACCCGCGCATGCGCACTCCTGCGGCCATGGAACTACATCTCACAGATCAGAGATCTTGGAAGCACACAGTATGAGTGCGCATGCGCGGCTAGCTTTTTATTATATAGGATTCAAGCTATGGTGCACTGTTGAGTGTGACACTTAATGTGCAAGCATGTTGCTGTGAGAAAGAGCTGGGTGAGCAGTTTCATAAGAGGCAAACCTAGGAGTAGTCACATTTTTATAACTTTGCTAACCTCATGAAAGAGAAGCTGCCTGTTGCCAGCATCCTTCTTTTTTGGATACCGCTGATTTTCTATTGTCAGATAATAATAAACTTTATTCTTCTATACCCCCCCCCTGCCATAAGTTCTGAGCAGTTTCCATAAAGAAGACTATACATTCAGTGAAGTATATAATCAATAAGAATAAAAATACATGGGATTTCACAATTTTTCAAATAATTTCGTCTTTAACACCTTCCCTAAAAGCAAAGTAAGATTCAGCTTGGAGAATAAGGGAACTCAAACCAAGAATTCATTTTCCCTGCCTGGAAAGCAAATGTCCTTTCGAGAAATTTCTTGTATCAAACAAATTTTACAGATGGGTACATGAACGTGTTATGGTTTCGCGCATTATTAGTTGAATTATATAGTCTAAACTACGAGGAAAGATAAGGAGTGAAACACGGTACAACAGTGGTCTCCAACCTTTAGGGCCACAATGTGAATACAAGAAAGCTCTGAGGGCTACCATAAGATTTCAGGCTCACACATTTAAGCCTATACCAGTTAACTACTTCATTGAAAATTCAGTTTATATATCATGCACTTGTGTTTTACCAAAACTTTGACATGGTGTACACCAGTGTTTTTCAACCTTTTTACACCCGTGGACTGGCAGAAATAAAATAATTATTTTGTGGACCGGCAAACTACTAGGACTAAAATTTTAAAACCTCATTTCTACCCCATCTCCGCGAGCTCGGTCACCTCAGTAACTATAGAAAAATAGACAAATATAGTGCAAAATATAGATGGCAGATATAAATTCTCAAAACTGACACATTTTGATCACTAAATTGAAAATAAAATCATTTTTCCTATCTTTGCTGTCTGGTGATTTCATGAGTCTCTGGTTGCGTTTCCTTCTGTCTGTTTATCCTTTCTTTCATTTCTTTCTGCATTCAGGCCCAAGAATTGTCCCTTTCTATTCCCTCCCTCTTTCCTTCCTATATCCTTAGTGCCTCCTTCCCATGTCCTTAGTGCCCCTTCCTGTCTTTAGTGCCCTCAGTGCCTCCTTCCTATGTCCCTCTCAAGTGTGCCTTCCACACTTTGTCCCACCCCCACCCCCGAAACCAGCCTGCCTGCCTGTCTACCTCTCTCCCTCCCTCCCTGGCCAAAGCCAGCCTGCTTGCCTGCCTGCCTCCTTCCCTCCCTGTGTGCAAAAAAAAAAAAAAAAAAAGCCTCCCTCCTTCCTTTCCCTGGGTTGGCTGCTATCTTATTGCTCTGCTGCTGCTAAAGCCGACAGGAAGTCTTCTTTCCGACATCAATTCTGACGTCGGAGAGGACGTTCTGGGCCAGCCAGGCAGCGATTGGCTGGCCCAGAACGTCCTCTCCGACGTCAGAAAGAAGACTTCCTGTCGGCTTTAGCAGCAGCAGCAATCTTGCCGGCCCTGCGCAGACCGGCAGAAATTTCCTGCAGACCAGCACCAGTCCGCGGACCGGCGGTTGAAGAACAGTGGGATACACAATTATCTGTAACACAAGTCTTTCATGGTTTCTCTAGCTTGTCATGCCACTGTAGCATTTGTATATGTAAATATGAATCCTGACCTTTGACCTGTCCTACCCACAGGCATAGTAGGTCCTACATCCATTCTATGGTGACTTTCATCCATGCCTGGCCTATGGTAATCCTTTTTTCAGACATTCAATTCACCACCTCAGTGGCAAGATTGAACTTAACAAATTTGCAACCATTTTGAGGGCTGTTATGACTTTGGGGTCCACATGTAGCCCCAAAGCTAAACGTTGGAGACCACTGCTATACACTACTACTACTACTACTACTATTAATTATTTCTATACTGCTACCAGATGTATGCAGCACTGTACAAAGTCATGAAGGAGACGCTTCCTGCTCAAAGGAGCTTACAATCTAAACAGACAAACAGAATGCCATAGATACAGTTAGGGAGAATGGTTAATCTGCTAGTTACGGCAATGAGGAGGGTTATGGATTGAAGGCTATTTCAAAAAGGTGGGTTTTCAGTCTACTTTTAAACAAGGGAAGGGAAGGGGCATGACAGAAACTCAGGTAGTTTATTCCAGGCATATGGGGCAGTTAGATGAAAGGAACCAAGTCTGGAATTGGCAGTGGAGAAGGGTTAAGAGGAGCTGATCTGAGGTTAGTGAGGTCACCTGAATTTCAATTCTGGACCTATGATGCATGCATTCCATGCTGAAATCCAGCAATTTTGGGTAGGGTTACCAGATGTTTGGGAAAATCCAGACATGTCCACTTTTTAGAGAACTGTCCAAAACTCGGCAGTTTGTCCGGCCGAGCTCAAGCCACATCTGGAGGGCCTCCGAGCATGTGCAGATTACGTCACATATCCGCACATGCTCCAGACCCTCCAAACGCAGCTGGAGCTTGTCAGAGAGGAGGCTATGCAGGCAGCAACTTGGGGGGTATAGGAAAGGGGATGTGAAAGAGGAGAGAGTGGGCAGACTGTATGGAAGGGGGAAAAGAGGAAGGAGATATTGATGGAAGGGGAGAGAAAGAGTGGAGATGCTGGAAAGGGGGAGAAGCGGCAGATGCTGGATTGAAGAGGGGAGAGAAATGAGGTCTTTTTTTGGGGGGGAGGCAGAGGGAGAATGAAAGGGCAGATATATGAGCAAACACTACTGAAGAGGGGGGAGAAAGAGGGCAGAGTTAGTGAAAGACTGGGAATAAGGGAAGTAAAATAGGGGAGCAAGGGTGAGGGGAAAAGATGGAAAGCTGCCAGAAGACCATAAAAAAAGAGGGAACTTGAAGACTAGACAGTAAAAATGAGTTAAATCTGGACAGAGGTAGAAAAATAAATTGAAGAAAGCTGAAATGAAAAAGGAGAGAAAAATCCTGGAAAGACTTAAGACAAGAGGAAAGCAGAAACCAGAGATGTGAATGACCAGAACATAACAGTAGAAGAAAAAAATTATTTTTAATTCAGGATAAAGTGGTTTGGTACCTGTGTTCATGAAATTTAATATAAATAGAAAATAGAATTAAGATAATATCTTAATTGAACTAATTTGAATACATTTTTGACCACCTCTCAGAAACCAAAACCTCCTTTCTCAGGTCAAGAAAGCTTAATGTCTTGACCTAGGGAAGGATGTGTTGATTTGTGTGAGCTAACTGAAAAAAATGTTTTTAAGTCCTTTCAATAAAAAAAAATTCTTATTATTTCCATTTTATATTTATAATTCTTAGTTTGTAACATACATCAGGATAATGTTAACTCAGACCTTTGCTCACAAAAAAAATTATTATTTTTTGCTCACATGAACTCAGTCCTTAAGAGGGGCCACTGGGGTATAGTAATAAGCTGTGAGCAGCTCCTGAAAGCAGCAGAGATTCGAAGGGACTCCAGCAAGGCATGCTACACTTTCTCCACCCCTACCTACCCCCCTCCACCAGGGATTTGATGAGCGTTTATTTTGTTTTCTACCTGGAGAGAAGCGATTTGACCCTATACCCGGATTCCTTGTGATGAGCAGAACTGGTTTCCTCTGGGTTACTAATGACCTGACCTTGATTCAGTACCCTTTCCAAAGGGGCAGGTCTATAAATGGGTTATTGCCAGCGAGCAGATACCAAAAGGCTATGTGGGGTCCTTTGTGCTGTCATGAAGGAGATGAGATTTTTAATAGCAATTGTGCTATGCATTTTAAGTGTTGGTCTACAGATATTCTTGGACCTGATGAATCCTCACTAGAAAAATTCAAAAGCTCTTTATAAAGTTTCTTGTATAAGGATGCATTTGAGACATAGATAGGATAATTTGTCTATCATTAATACTTATGCTCTAATACCTAGTTTTAATCAGACCTTATATATAGGTCGCAATTCTTCTTAATCTTCACTTCTAGGCTTATCCATGCTTTCATGATTATTCTTTGTTACCCTCCAGATGTTTTTTCCCTAAATGTTTCTTTTCTTTAAAGATTGAAGTTCATCCCCCTCTCCTTTTGTATCAGTAATTATTTGTACGTATATATTGTATGTTTATTTGTATAAAATTGTTTTATTTTTTGTCTCCTATTTTTAAATTGTCATACACATTGAAGTACTTGACATTGTGTGTACAACAAATTTCTAATAAACTTGAAACTTGAATTAATTTCAGTAATTTAGGATAGGGGACAGTATGCACAGTCATCAAGTGGCTATGTGGGTAAGTTGTCCATAAGGGCATGATTTTGACGGAGGTCTTATTTCTCTCTCATTAGCAGCTAATATTACTGTTGTGATGTAGGGGAGAAAGGAAAATATGAAGCACTGTTTTGGGAGGGAGAGAAAACAGTTCATGTTGAGTATGATCCATGAGGGTCATTTCATAAATAATGCACACTACTTTTTTTTATTTTTCATGTTTTATATTTTTTAAGTATTTCTTTACAATCCTTCAATATAGTCTCCCTGCTTTACAATGACAGAGTCCCAACATCCGGGAAGCTTCATTATTCCATCCAAAGACACCGTTTTTGTTCAGTTGCCGAATGGCTCGGGTAATGGCAGAAGAAAGCTCTTCCAGAGATGCAAAACGATGTCCACGCATAAGTTGTTTCAACTTTGGAAAAAGGTTTAAGTCTGGAGGACTCAGGCCTGGACTGTAGGGAGAATGAGGTAACACCTCCCACCCGAATTCACGAAGTTTTTCAATGACGACATTCCCTATGTGCGGACAAGAGTTGTCATGAAGAATGAGTGGCCCAGCCAAGAGCAACTGAGGACGGGTTTTGTGCATTTTTCTGCAAAAAAAATCACGATAATACACTTCTTCCACATGGAACATTGTGATGATGATGCCTTCATGATCATAAGCAAAAATCATCATTTGTTTGCCTTTTGATTGAGCTCGTCAAAATTGTTTTGGTTGTGAGGAAGATGGAGCTCTCCACTCGGACTGTGATTTCAGCTCTGGTTCAAAGTTTCTGACCCACGTTTCATCAACAGCAACAACGCGATTCAAGAATGCCTGCCCTTCAACGTCGAATCTTCGTTTCAGCACGGTTGCATTGTCCAGGCGTCTCTGCTGCTGTTCAGCAGTCAAAAAGCGGGGGGGACCCATCGTGCAGAAATGTTTCTCTTTTTTAAATCATTTGTCAGAATTGCATCATCCACTCCCCAATGTTGCCAACCTGTGAATTATTTATGAAATGACCGTATATCATTCCTACCTACCGTATATGGCCTGACAATGTTTCAATAGAGCTTGGAAGGAGAAGGTTAGGGAGAGGCTACTAATTTTAGGCAAGAATATAGGTTAATATCCCATTATAACAGACTAAGAGTAGATTGTATTTTAGTTACTCGGGATACACTATGAAGAGGATTTATTTATTTATTCAATTTTCTATACCGTTCTCCCAGGGAAGCTCAGAACAGTTTACATGAATTTATTCAGGTACTCAAGCATTTTTCCCCATCTGTCCTGGTAGGCTCACAGTCTAATGTACCTGGTGCAATGGGGGAATTAAGTGACTTGCCCAGGGTCACAAGGAGCAGAAGCATGGGTATGAACCTACAACCTCAGGGTGCTGAAGCTGTAGCTTTAATCACTGCACCACACTGATAGCAATGTAGAAAAAATGGATGATCTGTTACACCTGAGAAGCAAAAGTAACCTCTTGAGTTAAGCCTATTAAAGGATAGATCACCAATTTGTAGAAAATTTGGGTTTTGACTGGGGGAACTAGAGCCTATGCATGAGGGAGGTCATAAATTGAATCATATTTTATAAATGGCCTGTTAGGAAACATTCAAAGCGTTGGCTATCCGGACTTCAGTTGTCCCTTTGTCAGATCACTATCTGGTGAGAACTGCTCAATGTGATGGTGGTGGTTGTGCTGGTCACAAAGCCAACTACTAGAAGGGCAGGATTAATTCTTCGAGGGCCCCTAGGCACACAAGTACACTGGGCCTCCTAGCCCCGCCCCTGCCCCACCCACAAAACTAAACCCCCTTTTTTTTTTTTTTTTTTTACAAAAGCACGGAAGAGGTTTTAAGTGCTGGCTGGCGGGCTGAATGTTCTGACAATCTTAAGAATTCTATGACCATCGGAGCAGTGCAGAGCATTCAGCATGCTGGCTTGTGCTACAAACTGAAGGAAGGATACAGTTTAGGGGTTGAAGAAACTGTGGTGCATATCCCCCAATACTGAACAAAATATAAAGATAGCAGATGTAAATTTGAAAAAAAGAGAAATAACAAATCACTTTACAAATAGCACAGTTACTTACCATAACAGATGTTATCCAGGGACAGCAAGGAGATATTCTTAACGCATGGATGACGTCACCGACGGAGCCCCGGTACGGACATTTTTCACTAGAAAGTTCTAGTTGGCCGCACCGCACACGCGCGAGTGCCTTCCCGCCCGACGGAGGAGTGCGTGGTCCCCAGTTAAGATAAGCCAGCTAAGAAGCCAACCCGGGGAGGTGGGTGGGTCGTAAGAATATCTGCCTGCTGTCCCTGGATAACACCTGTTACGGTAAGTAACTGTGCTTTATCCCAGGACAAGCAGGCAGCATATTCTTAACGCATGGGTGACCTCCAAGCTAACAAGAGAGGGAGGAGGGATGGTTGGCCATTAGGAAAATAAATTGTGTAATACAGATTGGCCGAAGTGCCCATCCCGTCTGGAGAAGGTATCCAGACAGTAGTGAGTAGTGAATGTGTGAACTGAGGACCAAGTGGCAGCCTTGCAGATTTCCTCGATGGGCGTGGAACGGAGGAAAGCCACAGAAGCAGCCATAGCTCTGACCCTGTGGGCCGTGACAGCACCTTCCAGTGAGAGACCGGCCCGAGCATAACAGAACGCAATGCAGGCAGCAAGCCAGTTGGAAAGCATCCGTTTAGAGACAGGACGACCTAGACGGTTAGGGTCGAAGGACAGAAAGAGCTGAGGAGACGAGCGGTGAGCCCTGGTACGGTCAAGGTAGTATGCAAGGGCATGCTTACAGTCCAGCGTGTGCAACGCCTGTTCCCCAGGATGAGAATGGGGCTTAGGGAAAAAGACAGGCAACACAATGGACTGGTTGAGGTGGAAGTCCGAGACCACCTTGGGAAGTAATTTAGGATGGGTACGCAGAACCACCTTGTCATGGTGAAAAACAGTGAAAGGTGGGTCGGCAACCAGTGCATGCAGCTCACTAACCCTCCTGGCAGAGGTGATGGCAATGAGGAAAAGCACCTTCCATGTAAGAAATTTGAGTGAAGTTGTGGCAAGAGGCTCAAACGGAGGTTTCATGAGTGCTGATAAAACCACATTCAGGTCCCAGACGACTGGAGGAGGCTTCAGAGGTGGTTTGACATTGAAGAGGCCTCTCATGAACCGGGAAACCAGGGAATGAGCCGTAAGAGGTTTTCCGAGGATAGGCTCATGGAACGCAGTGATGGCACTGAGGTGGACTCTGATTGAGGTCGACTTGAGGCCAGCGTCGGAGAGAGAGAGCAAATAGTCCAGTACGGTTTCCACCGCCAATGAGGTGGGATCATGATGATGAAGCAGACACCAAGAGGAGAACCGGGTCCACTTCTGATGGTAACATTGGAGGGTGGCCGGTTTCCTTGAGGCATCCAGAATACGACGGACAGGCTGAGATAGATTCTCTGGAGAGGTCAGCCCAAGAGAAACCAAGCTGTCAGGTGGAGCGAGGACAGATTGGGATGCAGTAGAGACTGATGCTGCTGTGTAAGTAGAGTAGGAAACACAGGAAGAGGAATGGGCTCCCTGGAGCTGAGCTGGAGTAGGAGGGAGAACCAGTGTTGGCGAGGCCACCGAGGGGCGATGAGAATCATGGTGGCTTTGTCCCTGCGGAGTTTGAATAACGTCCGCAACATCAGAGGCAGTGGAGGAAAGGCATAGAGGAACCGATCCGTCCAGTCGAGCAGGAATGAATCCGGGGCCAGACGATGAGGAGAGAAGAGTCTGGAACAGAACTGGGGCAGCTGATGGTTGTGAGAAGCTGCAAAGAGGTCCACCCTGAGGGGTGCCCCACTGAGCAAAGATGGAGCGGAGTGTGGGGGGATCCAGAGTCCACTCGTGAGGTTGAAGGATACGGCTGAGATTGTCGGCCAGGGAGTTCTGCTCGCCCTGGATATAGACAGCCTTGAGGAAGAGACTGCGGGCCGTGGCCCAGGTCCAGATGCGGATGGGCTCCTGACAGAGGAGGGGAGATCCGGTGCCGCCTTGCTTGTTTATGTAGTACATGGCGACTTGGTTGTCTGTGCACAGGAGAAGAACCTGAGGGTAGAGAAGGTGCTGGAAGGCCTTGAGGGCATAGAACATGGCCCTGAGTTCCAGGAAATTGATGTGATGTTGACGCTCCTGAGGGGTCCAGAGTCCCTGAGTGCGAAGTTCTCCCAGGTGAGCTCCCCATGCATAGGGGGAGGCATCTGTGGTTATGATCATGGAGTGAGGGGGTAGATGAAAGAGTAGACCCCTGGAAAGATTGGATGAGTTCAACCACCATTGAAGAGATTGCTGAAGAGACGATGTCACAGAGATGGGATGAGAAAGAGGATCGGTGGTCTGTGACCATTGGTTGGCTAGAGTCCATTGAGGTGTCCTGAGGTGGAGTTGCGCCAGAGGAAGCACATGGACCGTCGAGGCCATGTGGCCCAGGAGGACCATCATCTGCCGAGCAGGAATGGAGTGATGAAGGAGCACCTGGCGGCAGAGGTGGAGCAGGGTCCGTTGGCGGTCGGAGGGGAGAAACGCCCTCATGAGAGTGGTGTCGAGAACGGCTCCAATGAACTGAAGTCGCTGTGTGGGAAGCAGATGCGACTTGGGGTAGTTGATCTCGAACCCCAGGAGATGGAGGAAGGAGATGGTGTACTGAGTGGCTTGTAGCACAAGTGGAGACGTAGGTGCTTTTACCAACCAATCGTCCAAGTAGGGGAACACCTGGAGGTTGTGAGACCTGAGAAAGGCTGCCACCACAATAAGGCACTTGGTGAACACCCTGGGCGATGATGCGAGGCCAAAGGGTAGCACCTTGTACTGATAGTGGCGGTGCTGTATCTGAAATCGGAGGTAGCGACGTGAATTCAGATGGATTGGAATGTGAGTGTAGGCCTCTTTGAGGTCCAGGGAACATAGCCAGTCGTATTGAGAGAGAAGAGGATAAAGCGTGGCCAGGGAGAGCATTCTGAACTTTTCCTTGACCAGACACTTGTTGAGGTCCCGGAGATCGAGGATGGGACGAAGGTCTCCTGTCTTCTTGGGAACCAGAAAGTAGCGGGAGTAGAATCCCTGACCCCTTTGGTCTGTGGGAACCTCTTCGATGGCATTGAGGAGAAGGAGGGATTGGACCTCCCTTAGGAGGAGAAGGGACTGGGAGGAGTGGGACGCAGACTCTATAGGAGGGTTGTCTGGTGGAAGAGTCTGGAAGTTGAGAGAGTAGCCGTGGCGGATGATGTTGAGGACCCACAGGTCTGATGTGATGACCTCCCAACGGTTGAGGAAGAGTTGGAGACGTCCTCCGATTGGCTGAGGAAGAGGTAATGATGGTGGAAGACTGGCTATGCCCTGGAGAAAGGAGTCAAAAGGGCTGAGATGGTTTTGACGGAGGAAGAGGCTTGGCAGGTTGGTGAGATTGAGAGCGAGCCTGAGTGTGTTGTTGTTGACGAGGTCTGCGAGGCTGCTGTTGGGGCGGGTTGAGAGGCCTGGCCGAGAACCTGCGCTGGTAAGAGGACTGTGGTCTATAAGGACGAGCAGGTGGAGCCTTCTTTTTAGGTATTACCAGAGTGTCCCATCTGGTCTCATGTGCTGAGAGCTTCTGGGTGGTCGAATCCAGGGACTCCCCAAAAAGTTCGTCCCCAAGACAGGGTGCGTTAGCTAGGCGGTCTTGGTGGTTGATGTCAAGATCAGATACCCTCAACCAGGCCAGACGTCGCATGGCAACAGCTATGGCAGACGCTCGGGAGGTCAGCTCAAATGAATCATAAATAGAGCGCACCATGAATTTCCGCAGTTGAAGGAGGCTGGAAATTTGTTGTTGAAAGAGTGGAACTTTGCGTTCAGGGATGTATTTTTGTAGGGCGGATAGTTGTTGTACGAGATACTTCATATAAAATGAGAAGTAAAATGTGTAATTATTCGCCCTGTTGGCTAGCATGGCATTTTGATAAAGGCGTTTGCCAAACTTATCCATCGTTTTGCCTTCTCTGCCAGGAGGGGTGGATGCATAAACACTGGAGCCCTGAGTTTTCTTCAATGTAGACTCAACTAGGAGAGACTCATGGGGCAATTGAGGTTTGTCAAAACCCGGAATTGGGATGACCCTGTATAGGCTGTCAAGCTTACCAGGAGCTCCGGGGACAGTGAGTGGATTTTCCCAATTTTTATAAAAAGTTTCCCACAGTATGTCATGGACGGGTAACTTGAGGAACTCTTTGGGAGGTTGTTCAAAGTCTAAGGCATCCAGAAAGGCCTGGGACTTTTTGGAGTCGGACTCTAAAGGAATAGAAAGAGCCGCCGACATCTCCCTGAGGAATTTGGTGAAAGAGGATTGCTCAGGCTTGGAAGTGGTATCGGGCACTGAGGGTTCCTCGTCTGTGGATGATGCGTCCTCCTCGGTACCGGGTGGGGATTCTTCCCATAAGTCCGGGTCCCTGATATCAGTGTGCGCACGCCGAGATGTCGGGGTGGAAGGCTCGGTGTGGCGGGTCTTAAAAAGAGACTTGCCAGAGGGCATGGAGACTGTACCGGGAGAGGAAGACCGGTGTTGACCCCGGTCCCGGGAAGAGCGGTGACATTCTGGGTCCCGGGGAGACCGGTGCCCTTCCTGGTCCCGAGGAGGATCGACCTCAGAGCGGGTTTGTACCACAGGACGAGAACGGAGTGGTTCAGCCGAGAGGATTGGCATGGAAGTGTTGAGTGGCACCGAGGGGGTGGACACCGGTGGGATGGTGCGAGGCTCGGGCCGGTCTGGTACCGAAAGAAGTGGTGCCAATAGGGTCGGTAGCAGGTGCTGGAGTTGTTGCTGCAGCTGTTCCTGCAATTTGTCTTGGAGTATGGCCGCGATGCGGTCATCCAGGGGTGGCACCGGTACCGCTTTTTTCTTTTTCTGTTCCACAGGTGCTGCTCCATGCCCCGGCGATGAGGAGACCGATGACGAGGCACTCACCGAGATCGGGGCGGAGTGTTTGCGGGGTTGGCGTGAGGCTGGGAGGACCGGCGTCGCCACTGTGACAGGGGGGCGCTCAAGGGAGGTGGAAGGCTTCTTAGCCGGCTTACCTGGTGCCAGCGACCCCGAGGAAGGATAGGGCATCGTCGAAGTGGTCGGTGCCGTCTTTTGCGGTACAGTCGACGTCGCGGCAGTTTTCATAGCAGATCCGGTACCGAAAAGGATGTTCTGCTGGATCTGCCGATTTTTTAAGGTGCGTTTCTTAAGAGTGGCACAGCGGGTGCAGGTGTCAGCCCGATGCTCTGGACCCAAACACTGTAGGCACCAATTGTGTGGGTCAGTGAGAGAGATCGGGCGTGCACACCGCTGGCACTTCTTAAAGCCCGGTTGAGGGGGCATGAAGGGAAACACGGCCTCCGCAAAATCAAAGCCGGAGGCTTGTATGATGGCAACAGGCCCCGCCGGGGCCGGCCTGAAAAATAAAGAAAAAACAAAGTTTTTTTTTTTTTTTTTTACTATTTAGAACGGAAAAAGAAACCCGAAGGGAAAAAGAGAAAAAACAAGAAATTAACGCGAGCGGGAAGGCAAAAAGGAAGTTTTCAACGGCCGTTGAAACCACATGCATCTTCTTCGCTCCGCGGAAACGAAGAAACTGGGGACCACGTACTCCTCCGTCGGGCGGGAAGGCACTCGCGCACGCGCGGTGCGGCCAACTAGAACTTTCTAGTGAAAAATGTCCGTACCGGGGCTCCGTCGGTGACGTCACCCATGCGTTAAGAATATGCTGCCTGCTTGTCCTGGGATAATAATAAAAATAAAACAAAAAATGGAAAACAAGTGATACCATTTTATTGAACTAATACATTTTTTAAATTAGCTTTCAGAGGTCAAAACCTTTTTCCTTAGGTCAGTAAAGTATACTGCTGTTACAGTGTCCTGTACTGACCTGAGGAAGAATTTAGTCTCTGAAAGTTAATCAAAAATGTATAAAAATTAGTCCAAATAAAAGGATCACTATTTCTATTTCTAAACATTCAACACAGCTACAATACTACTTTATCCTAATGCAAAAAAATAAAACACAGAATTTTTTTCTACCTTTGTCATGTGGTTTCTGCTTTCCTCATCTTCTTGTCATTCTCTTCCTTCCATCCATTGTCTGCCCCTTCCAGAAAATGTCTGTCTCCCTCTGCCATCTCTGCTCCTGCCCCCTCCTCCCACCTTGGTCTAGCATCCATCACCTTCTCTCTCTTCCCCTCATAGTATGACATCTCTCTCCTTCCCTCTCCCCTCCAATGTGTTTTTAGCATCTCTCTTCTCATTTCCTTCACTCGGATCTGATCTCTGTGTCCTTTCCAATTATTTGGCATCTCTCTCCTCTCTCTTCCCTTTCTTCTCTGGTCTTCCTTCTCTATTTTCTGCCTCTGTCTAAATTAAATTCTTTCTTACTATTCAACCCTCAGTTTCCCTCTTTTCACTGTGTCTACTCACAGCTTGTCACCCCTTTCCTTCACCCCTCCACTATTTCACTAACTATATTCTTTCTCCCCCCCCCCCCCCCCCAAATCCCCATCCAGTATGCGAGAAAGCAGCAACACTCACCTTTCACTCTGGGTTTTTTTTTTTAGAATGGTGACGCCCCCCCAAGCATCGATCGGCAACACGCCCCCCCCATTAACAGAAAGTATGACAAGCAAGCAACGCAGGTAAGAAAGGCAAAAGGAACTGTAATTTTGCAAGGGATGCTGCTTGCCCAAAGCTTCCCTCTGACACACCCAGGAGGAAACACGAAGCTGCTTGAGAGGCAGTCATTGCTCTAGTTCGGGAAGGTTTTGATTGGTCTGTTAGTTGAATATGAGTGTTAAAAGCGAAAGTAAAAAATGCCACCATCATTTTCATCCAAAAGAAGCTGGGATGAATGGTCAATGTGGCAAAGAAAGATAAATTTAAATGTAGAATCGGATAGTTTAAGATGAAAAATGTGGATTTTATTCTAACCATTATGTGTGGTCTGCAAGGGTATGTCCTTGAAAAGGTCATCGTGGTGAAACATATGGCATGTTGGATATATTTTTTTTTATATATAAAGATTTTGCACCATGAGAATGAAGAAAAAAAAAAAAGTTGTTGGTATTTAAGAGGACTAATGAAAATGTGGGTGTATAAAGCTCAGAGCTATGAAAGGAACCAATATCTGAGTGGCACCACTGAAGTCCTGAGAGAAGGATTTAAATTAGTATAAAATCATGGTGTATGTATAACAGGGGCCTAGCTAGGCATTGCTTCATTTCTATGAGACAGTGGTCCAGATAAGAGGCTTCTGCTTCCTGCTACAGGTGCAGCTCCTCCAAGACAGCACAGAGAACAGCAGGGGAGGGGATCAGCTTGGAGAAGATATAGCAAAGAAAAGGCACCGTTTCTTAATCCTCTTCCCCTCCTGTCATTCAGGGATAGAAGTAAGAATGGAGCAAACACTGCAGAGCAAAGAGCAGGCCTTTTTCTCTGTTGCAGCCTCTTTCTTTTATGTTCTAGAGGTAGAAAAATAAATCTTATACTTGAATAAATTCTTGTAAAACTCTTCTGAGCTCCCCTGGGAGAATGATATAGAAAATTGAATACATATTCTGATTTGTGATTGGAATTAGTGATTCACGGCGGAATTCAAAGCTTTAGCATACACTAAAGAAATTAGCTTGCTAAATGTTAAGATGCCCATTTTATACCTATGGGCTTCTTAGCATTTAGCACATGCTAAGTTCCATTAACGCATGGTGCAACTTTTTTTTATCCGCCCCCCTCATAATAATTATATACTTTATGAGGGTTACCATATGGCTCCAGAAAAAGGAAGACGGATGTCTCAATCCATCCTCCTTTTTCTGGAGCCATATGAATGTCTCAATCTGTCCTCCTCTGGAACCCAGATCAAAATCCAACTTGGAGGTAACGCCCACATAAAATGTATATATTGGGCATAGCTGGATTCTGTTTGCTGATTTGTTTTGTTTTATCTGGTGTAATTCTATGCAGGGCATACTTGCCATCCCTGAGGCTTTTGTACTGAACCCAAAATATTTTTAGTAATACAACTTAAAGAATGCTTTTAGGTGTAGTTGAAGAAAAGATCACTGCAATTTTCTATTAAGACAGTCCACTAGTCACCCTCCCCACCAAACCGATTGCTCTCTATGTTTACTACACTGCACTAAGAGGCTAGTGCGAGTTTTGGCAAGAGCTAACAGGTAGCACTAATGCATGCTAGATATTAGCATGTGCTAACAGGCAGTGTGTTGCATATTCAATGCTTACAGCTTAGCACAGCTTGGACAGGCACAGGGTAGGAGATGAGCAGACAGTGGGTGTGGACTGCACAATACGGGCAGCGTACGGTAACGCATGTAACTGCTATATGTGCATTTAACACTAGTTCACCTACCGCCACCTCAATAAGTGAGGTGCATGTGAGAGAGTCTACAGCACAGTTCTTCAACCGCCGGTCCGTAGAAAATTCCTGCCGGTCCACACAGGACCGGCGAGATCAACTTCTTCAATTTCCTGCCGGTCCACGCAGGACCGGCAAGATCGAGGACCTGTCATTCGCGCAGGACCGGAGACATAATAGGGAGCCTCACACTGTGCTTTATCCCCTCCCAGCGGCTCTCCTAACAAACGCAGCGATTCAAAACGGAAGCCTTGGAGCTTTTGCTGAGTCGGGCCGCTTCTGATGATGCAACTTCCGCTTTCCTCAGAGGCGGTGCGACCCAACAAAGGACCTGAGGCTGCCTTACTGAATCGCAGCGCTGGCAAGGAGAGTTGCTGGGAGGGAGGGAAGAAAGCTGCTGGGCATGGTGAAAATAAAAAAGGGGACAGTTGTTACTGGACCTGGAGAGGGAGAAGGTGAGATGCTGCTGGGAGGGGGGAGTGAAAGGAGTCTGGGAAGCTGTTGGGTAAGGGGGAAAAAGGGACAGCTGCTATTGGACCTGGATAGGGAGAAGGAGAGATGCTGCTGGGAGGGGAGGAGGGAAAGGAGTCTGGGAAGCTGCTGGGCATGGTGAAAAAAAGGGACAGCTGCTACTGGACCTGGAGAGGGAGGAGAGATGCTGCTGGGAGGGGGGGAGGGAAAGGAGTCTGGGAAGCTGCTGGGTAAGGGGGAAAAAGGGACAGCTGCTACTGGACCTGGATAGGGAGAAGGAGAGATGCTGCTGGGAGGGGAGGCAGGAAAGGAGTCTGGGAAGCTGCTGGGCACAGTGAAAAAAAAAAGGGACAGCTGCTACTGGACCTGGAGAGGGAGAAGGAGAGATGCTGCTGGGAGGGGGGAGGGAAATGAGTCTGGGAAGCTGCTGGGTAAGGGGGAAAAAGGGACAGCTGCTATTGGACCTGGATAGGGAGAAGGAGAGATGCTGCTGGGAGGGGAGGAGGGAAAGGAGTCTGGGAAGCTCCTGGGTAAGGGGGAAAAAGGGACAGCTGCTACTGGACCTGGAGAGGGAGAAGGAGAGATGCTGCTGGGAGGGGGGAGGGAAAGGAGTCTGGGAAGCTGCTGGGTAAGGGGGAAAAAGGGACAGCTGCTACTGGACCTGGAGAGGGAGAAGGAGAGATGCTGCTGGGAGGGGGGAGGGAAAGGAGTCTGGGAAGCTGCTGGGTAAGGGGGAAAAAGGGACAGCTGCTACTGGACCTGGAGAGAGAGAAGGAGAGATGCTGCTGGGAGGGGAGGAGGGAAAGGAGTCTGGGAAGCTGCTGGGCAAGGGGAAAAAAGGGACAGCTGCTACTGGACCTGGATAGGGAGAAGGAGAGATGCTGCTGGGAGGGGAGGAGGGAAAGGAAAGGGAAGAAAGTTACTGCTGGACAGGGGGAGGAGGGAAGGGAGAAGAAAAAAGGAAGGAAACAGCTTGCAGGGAGATTAGAGGAGGGGAAGGGGAGAGACAGGAATGAGATGGGAAGGGGGTCAGCAGAGAAATTGAGAGGGACAAAGATGCTAGATCTGGTGTAGGAGAGATAAAAATGAAGAGGGCAGTGAAGCTGGAGTGAATCGTGTAAAAAGGAGAGAGGGGCATAGGCTGGATGGAAAGGGGAGAGGGGCATAGAAAGAAGACAAATACCATATGGAAGGGGGAGAGGTCAGACAGTAGATGGAAGGGGCAGATGCTGGATTGAAGAGACAGAGAGGGCAGACGCTGGAAGGAAGAGAGTGAAAAAAAGATGAAAGCAGAAACCAGAGACAACAAAAGGTAGAAACAAATAATTTTATTTCTATTTTGTGATTAGAATATATCAGATTTGAAATATATATCCTGCTAGAGACATAACTGGGGACTGCAGTATTCTGTTAGCATGATATTTCTATGAACTTGGCTTGTTCAGTTTTCTTGATAGTAGAGGGGATATATGTGAAGGGGAGGGGAGACAGGGGTTTTGTTGGCCCGTGCTCTGTATATTTGTATTTATAAAATCACAATTGTTCAGAATATTGTTTTTTTTTATACTTTAATAAAATACGTTCAATATAAAATCATAATTGCGGCTTGTGCAGATGGGATCAGATGGTTTGCGGGGACCGAGCTCGCAGAGATGGGGCATAAACGGGGTTTTAAAATTTTAGTCCTAGTAGTTTGCCGGTCCACAAAATAATTCTTTTATTTCTGCCGGTCCACGGGTGTAAAAAGGTTGAAGAACACTGGTCTACAGGACATAGCCACTTCCCCTGAAGGACACTCCCTCAGAGTCAGAACCCTCAGAGACACTCCCACCTTAAAACTCCACCCACAGGGACGTGATACAGGAGGGGTGGAGTCAGGAGAGCATGGTGCAGAAGTATAAGACTTCAGAGCACAACTAGGTTAAGGAGGCCCAGAGGGAAGCCACAGTGGCCCACTGCATATGCCTCCACTTTATGTCTGTACTCAACAGCCAGATAGGCCAAGTTAACTTGGGTCCTTGAACTGTTTTCTTGACCCAGCCAGAAACAGGTAGGTGAATGCTGACTGCAATGCATGCTGTGGCCTCCAGGAGTTGGACAACGGGAGGAGTTTGCTGCATAGGACTAGTTTATGTTATTTTCTCCCTTGCCTATGATGCTAACAGGACCCATCATACCTGGCATTGGTTTTCTGTTCCACTGAACACACTGTGTGGCTCCACTTTGACTGGGCACTTGGTTCATGTTACCACAGTGCTCATCATGCCATGCAATAATGCACATTAGAAGTTTCCTGGAGCAAGCATGGGCATTAGCAACTGAGAATTGCTCCTGCCTGACAAGCCACTAGACCATCAACAATATGGTAGGCCTGAAGCAAAGTTGAAGGAGGGGAGCGGAGGCGGTTCCCTGTGGGACCACATCAGTTTTGATTTTTGACTGTCGACTTGGTTTTTCACCTTTGAGGTTTCTGAAGGGGAAAATTTACTGAAGTTAATAAATTCTTCCAGAGGCAAATCAAATGATCTTTCCCCAGTTAAAAAGACGACATGGCAGAGTCCTGTTGAATACATTAACACTGGTGGTACATTTTGAGTTTAAAGTTAGGGAAATTAACAACCTTAATTGTGAAACCCAAGTAGAAGAGATCAAGGCATCGATCTCCAGATGTAAAGGATCTTGAAAAGGGGTTGCAGCAGGATTTGGAAATGGAATTGGAGCAAGGGGGTGGGTGGAGTTACTCTTGGTAGTTTGGAATAGATGGTAGATGTAGAGGGGCATTCGATATAACATCTAAGTCTGAATTTGGACTTTGGGGGGAAAACATTCAAAAATCTAGTAAAGAAGTGACTATTTTCAAAAGCAAAATGTCTTATTTACCATTTCTAGTTGTGTTTGCCCTTAGTGCAGCTATCATTTTTCTAACCATTTAAAAAAAAAAAAAATTCCATAATAAAAAAAGAATACAAAAGCCATTGGGATGTAGAAGCAGCCAGCATTCTTAAAACTGGCCACATAGGACACACCTGAACAGAGCACAGGGGCACCCTAGGGGGTATTGCAGTGAACATCATAATCCAAGGTTCACATGTCACCATAACCCACCTCTTTATGTAGGTACAGTAGGTTTTGGAGGGTTCACCATACAATATAAGTGGGTTATGGTGAGATGTGAACCTGGGACTTTATGACGTTCACTGAAGTATCCCCTAGAGCAGTATCCCCATGGACCAGTGCCGGTCCGCAGAAATTTCCTGCCAGTCCACACGGTTGGCATGTGCATCGGGCCACAGACAGTGCTCTTCAGCCACTGGTCCACGGTGCGTCGCAACGTCAGAGGGAAGGCTTCCAGATGAGGCGCAGGACAAGCACGGAGCCGCTGCCCATGGCTTTGTGCACTGCAGCACTGAGGAAGAGGGAGCCGGCCTAAAGATAACATCGGGGGACAGGCCAGAAGGCAAGGCACAGCATGGAGGGAGGGGAATGATGGAGGGAGGGAGACATGGAGGGAGGGAGACAACAACGATAAGGGGAATTATTTTATTTTTTAATTTAGTAATTGATTTACATCTGCTGTCTGTTCAGGAAGAAATGCATTTGTTTCTTTTTCTCTGGGGTTGTACTGCATGCAGAGTCTTACACCTTAGGGTTTGTTTGTATATATTAGTACTTTTAGTTTTTGGTCCCGTATTTGCATGGGGTTATCTGTGTTCTGGTAGAAATGAATATTGAGAAGCATATAGTGTGCTTTGTGTAATTTTGTGATTAACCATTATGTGTTGTTAATATTGTGTGTGTGTGTATATATATGAAAAATGAATAGAAAAAATGGTGTTACAATTAGTACTAATATGGGGGCGGGTCTGGGGTGGAGATTGGGTTGAGATGGGCGGGGTTTGGCCCATGACTTAGCCCAGTGTTTTTCAACTGCCGGTCCACAAAATAATTATTTTATTTCTGCCGGTCCATAGGTGTCAAAAGATTGAAGAACACTGCCCTAGAGTGTTCCTCTGCTCAGATGTCTGTGTGGCCGTCTGAAGCTGTCATACAAGCTGGTATGTACTGTTTCACACCTTTGTATGGTAGGAGTGGGTTGGCGACCACTGGGGGAGTAGGGGGAGGGGTCATGACTTATTTCCTCCAGTGGTCAGTTTGGGCAACTTTTTAGCTCTTATTCTTTTTTTTTTAAAACAGGTGTAGTCCCAGACGTCTAAATGGTGCCCTGGACGTTTTGTTAAATGTTTCATCACTGTAAAACATCCAGATCCTAAACCCATTCTAAGCCTGCCAAAAACATGCCTTCACACACCCCCTTGGAATTTAGACGAACAGTCTAAAAATATAGGGTTTTGAAAATAGTGATTTGGATGTTTTTAGCAAGAAAAACATCCAAATGCCACTTTATGCTTTTTTTTTTTTTTTTTTTTTTGGGGGGGGGACATCTGTCTCTTGAAAATGAGCCCCATAATATAGGAAGTACAATCTACATATAAGGTCAATCTAGGCTTCTCAGTATGGCTAGAATTAACTAGAGGGGCTGAAGATGAATTTGGGAGCTGGTTAATGTCTTACTGAGAGTTTAGTTCCATCATCTTTAAAGGCTGCGATAAGACCTGGATCTAAACATGCTTTTTTTTTTTTCTATAAAGAATTATAGACCAATTTCAGATCTTTCCTGTGTAGGGAAGGTGATTGAAACTGCTGTTGCAGTTCAATTGACTAGTTCTTTATCTGATAGGAAGATATTAGATGTTCTTCAATCCGGTTTTCTGAAACATAGCTCCGAGACGGTGTTAATCTCCGTGTTGAATCTTTATAGGATGCGAGATCAGAGCCATGAAGCATTAGTGATCTTTTTAGAGATGTCAGCAGCCTTTGATATGGTTAATCATACTTGTGTAACCCCTGCCAGTCTGAGGACCCTAACAGCTGCTGTTTTTCTGAATACTGCTTAAGAGAAGTTCTTTATGATTTTTTTTTTTTTTTTAAATGTTTGCACTATACAACCTTGCATTTTTGTGAGACTGACTAAATAAATGTTTTAAATATTCAAGTTTAAATTTAAGATATGTTTGGGAATAGTATATTGGACTGAAGAGGATGCATGGTGATGGACACTTTTGGTATGAAAGATATACATGGTTAAAGCTACAAGCAACCTGATGGTCCACATTACTACGGTATTGATTTAAGTACAGTTAGAAAATTTTGCATCATGCTGGCACATTCATGTGTTCGATATCCCTTGTGTTAAATTCAATTTTTGGACTACTTTTTGAATTTTACTTTGAATTTTACTACTTTACAGCACAGAGGTGTGTAGCTCAGCTCACACATTTTTTTATGTTGTGTCATTTCCCGTTTTCAGGAATTTTCTTTTTTTTGGAGTAATTCTCCATATTTAGTAATTATATGGAGTAATTCTCCATATAATTCTCCAATAGAGTAATTCTCTATTTTTTTCATTGCGGAAGCAATATCATTAACAGTGTGGCGTCTTTTGGAAACGGTGCACATAGGCCCCGATTCTTTAAAACAATATGTCGCAAACTTTTTGAATCCACGGCACACTAAATTTGGGGCCACAGCTGGAGGGCATCCAGATGTGCGGATGCCTTCCAGCCACAGCCCTGAGTTTGCTAACCCTGGAAGGAGAGATGCAGAGAGAAAGAGAGGTGCCAGTGCCGGCTAACTGCCTGCAGAACATACCTCTCACTGCGAGAGGCACATCCTGTAGGTAGTTGGCGCCCCTCCTCCTCACTGGCATCTCATGGAACACCCTGAATCTCACCATGGCACACAGTTTGCAATACACTGCTATAAAAAGACGCTCACCGGATCTAAGTCACTGAAATTGTAGACAGACCAGCCTGGCACTCAGAAGTAATTTGATAAAGCACCAACATTTATGCACTAATTAGACAAGTAAATCTTTAAAATAATGACAAATACTTGTATGCAGAAGTGTGAGTACATGCCAAAATTCTACCTAGTCACAGTTCTATAAATACACACGTATGTTAAATAGTGCCAGCAGCATAGCGAGGGGAGGCAGGATTGGGGCGTGACAGGATAGGGATGGGTGGAACTGGGCGAGCGTGAGGGCGGGTCTAGGGGGTCTGGATTTTCCAAACAGAAAATCTGGTAACCCTAGGTATGAGACAGTCTAGTACTTGGACTAGAATGCATAACTATCGTTGTGGAATATTTGGAAAGCAAACACGTTTACCCTACAGGCTAATAACTGGGCCTCGTAACTACTCCCACTAGTACACAGAAAGCTTTATATGACTTGTACACACAGGGAATGTCCTCCCTCGGCCAGTTTGGTCTCTGGCACAGACGCAGGAACACAGGGATGCTTTCCAACATGGTCTGTGGGAGAGAGATGCCATGCAGCTCTCTAGACCAGACTTGGGCAGCCCTGCTCTAACACCTACTCTCTGCCTCCAAACACACACACCCACACACACAAAAATAAATTTTAAACACGTGCCAAATTCCAAAACTATCATAGGACACCTGAGTGAATCCTGTGGTAGTGCAATCAGCATGACATAGTAAAAGGATTCTTAAGAGTAAATACTTCAGCTGTTTATGAAATTTAAGATAATTTTGTTCTAATCTTAGCTCTGTTGGCATAGAATTCCATAATACAACCCCTGTGAAGCTAAATAGCTTCTTACAAAAGATTTAAGCTTCAGACGGGATGGTGCTGGGGGGCGGGGGAAGATTATCCCTATGAATAAATCTGCTAGAGCTGCAACCAGCCTGTAAACCCCCCCCCCCCCCCAAAAAAAAAAAAACACTAAAGAGGATACTCAGGGCTACATCCATACAAAATTTAAACAATTTTAAACTCAGTCCTAGCATCTATCAAAAGTAAATGCAGATATTAATAAAAAGGTTATCACCCTGTCAAATTTTGAACTCTCTGGCACAGGGGAATATGGAAGTGCTGACCTTTCATAGAGGAGATGCAAGCACCCTAATGTAGCTATTAGAGAATGACACGGGGACAAATTTGTCCCCGTCCCAACTCAATTTCCCTGTCCCTTCCCCGTGAGTTTTGTCGCTGTCACTGTCCCATTCCTGCAAGCTCTGCCTTAACCACACAAGCCTTGAACACTTCTGATTTAAAAGTGTTTGAGGCTTGTGCAGATGAGGACAGAGCTTAGGCAGTGGTGGAATGAGTCATTATGACATCACGATCTGAGCTCTAGAATGTTGCTACTTATGATTTCAAAGTGTTTGAGGCTTGTGCAGATGAGGACGGAGCTTAGGCATTGGTGGAATGAGGCATTATGACATCACGATCTGAGCTCTAGAATGTTGCTACTTATGATTTCAAAGTGTTTGAGGCTTGTGCAGATGAGGACGGAGCTTGCAGAAATGGGTCAGGGACAGGAAAAGAACTCGCAGGGACGGGAAAATGAGTTCCTGCGAGGATGGGGAAAAAGGTGTCTCCATGTCATTCTCTAGTAGCCATCACAGTGAAACACCGATCAACGTCGGTGCTGCATAGCTCCACGACATACATAGTAACATACATATATGGCTGCCGTTGAGTTCCCGCTGTAGTCTCGAGACTACAACGGGAACTCAACGGCAGCCATTTTCATGATGGCTCTGCACGGGGCAGGAGCTTAGGAAGATCGCTCCTTCCCTGCGTCACTGCTGGACCACCAGGTAAGGTCCAGGGAGGTGGAGGTGGGTCAGAGCCGGCCCAAAAAATTATTTGCGATTTTTCTCTATTTGCGGGCCAGCTCTGCACCTAACCTCCATGAATAAACTGCTTTGACTAACCACAGAAATCAAGTCCTATCACATTCCCTTCCTGGTCAATTAAAGCACATACAAGGCTGACTGGCCCCGATATCCTGAGACATTTAACTGAGCAGTATCACAGTGTCAGTTCTGACCACCATTGCAATGGCTGGCTATGCTGGACAGTCCTGGAATCAGTGCTAGCACCCACAAACCTAAACAGTGCAATCACAGATTTGAGGTTTTTCCCCTTTTTGTTTTGTAGATACCTTTGGGGGAAGGGGGAGATAACCTAATAAAATATCCCCTGAACTGGCTTGAATTCTCTTGAATGTGGCGCATTGTGGAGTTATCCAGAGCATTTATCATGATCATGATATATTTGATTGTGTTTTTGTTATGAATCGCTTCCGCTCAAACTTTTGGTTTGAAAGAGGTGGTTCACAAGGATAACATAATATAAAAAAAAAGAACTTAAACCTAGATGCTTTTTTTCTCATTCGATTTAATTGTTCAAAGAGCTGAGAATTTGAATCCATCACAAGAAAAATGTTTTCCCTTCTTTGAAAACATGGCTGAGTATGGCCATGTTTACCAATGTTTGACTTTCAGGCAGCAAAGAATGCGCATCAGCTCTCTCCAACACGGCTAAGCAGGTACAATCTTCTGCGATATGATCCGACACCATGCATCTCTTCTTACAAGACAGCGGGGCAGATTTATCCATCATTTCCTCCAGGTTTGCTCAGTGCAAACTTCTGCACTGCAGCAAAACATTTGACAAATCTGTGCCAGTCGGGAGTGGGACAGCTTTACGGACTAATCAAATCACTTGTCTTGACACTTTATGAATGTACATATATGGTTTGCCAGCTCTGCGCCCTGTGGAGCAGGAAATGTATTGGGGTCGCTTCGCTTGATCAGGCTGCAGATGGGCTGCCCTCAATCCTAAAGGGAAGGAGAGAATGCAATGGGTGGTATCGAAAGTGCACTCCCCCTCCCCCCCTCCAGCGAGCATGTTTTCAAGAGCTCCCAGAGATGCTCAGAAACGGCAGTGTCAGCCCATTAAAACTCATACGTCACAAGGTGATCATAATATTTTACAATATCAGAAGTAGCTTGAACAGAAGTTACTGATTTACCAATTTTTTTTTTTTTAATGAAAAGACTTACTAAAATGCAGTGGCATAGTGAGGGAGGTTGGTGCCATCGCTGTGCCATGCGTCTGCCACTTGAGTGCCCCCCCCCTCACATACCTCTCCAAATGCTTGCCAAAGTGAGCAGCATTTTCTACCCGCTGCGCGCACCAGCGTCGGCTCCCTTCCGGCGTCACATCCTGGATCCAACGCCGGCACAAGCAGCAAAAGGGAGATGCTGCTTCCGCCGGCGAACATTTAAAGAGGTATGAGGGTGGGAGGCGAGCCGCCGGCACCCCATACACAAAGACGGCACCTGGGGCTGTCTGCTCCCCTCCCCGTACTTTGTCATTGCTAAAGTGCATTAAGTGCTCCTAATTTTATTCACTTACTGTAGCTGGTTAGACTGAATATAACTGCTGACAGGCTAAGCAGCTCCACTATGAGATGGCCCCTACCTAGAAGTCCTTTTAATAAGCTGCGTTAGGCACTAATGCACACCTAATGCATCTTAAAATGGTGCACAGAGGGACATGCTGAGGCGTCCTGTAGCAACTGCCAAATCTGTACACATTAACAATGCACTAGATATTTTGGGGGAGAGGGCACGTACGGGAGCAGAGCATGGGCATTCCTGCTCCAACCAAGCGCAGTTACATTAGCGCGCACAGATACCGCTTAAGCCCTTACCACCTACAAAATGGGTGGTGTATGGCTCCCAATTGTATTAATAACGTCTAAAAATTAGGCACCGAGCCAACGCAGCACATAGCAGCTGTCGTCTTTGAGTTAGGCGTCGTTTACAGAATCACACCTAGCGGCACCTAAATTGGACTTAGGCACACCTACTTTTTGGTAGGCACCTACCAAATTATGAGCCTATAATCTAATTGTTTTTCTTAATCGCTATTTAGTGATTTTTAGTTAACAGCACAGATTAAGCCTAATTAAGTTAGGCACCTAGAGCGGCCATGTGCACCAATCTAGGTGTCTCCTTTAGGCGTTGTTTTTTTTATTTATAAATTTAATAATTACAATATCAAATGATACAAAGAAAAAAAGGATCTTCCTTAGATATTAACAATATTAGTCATTCATACAAAATTCCTTTCTAAGCCCACAATAATGGGAAGACATGACACAATTCCACATAAAGAAATTATAAGGAAAGAAAAAAGGAAATAATTCACGATTCGTCCACGCGAATCCTAAATCATTCCTTACTCTAATAGGGATCCTAATTTAACTCTCTTATTCCTCGGTAGTGAAACTTAAACCTTTTAAATATAATTCATTTCTGTTCTCGAGCAATTAAAAATTGTTGCAATTGAATGGGATCCCAAAAAACATATTCAATGTCTTGAAACTTAACAAGACATTTACATGGAAATTTTAGGTAGAAAGATGCCTCAGAAATTCTTTCCTTCTTAATTGTGTTGCTCTAGAGACATCTGGAAAAATTCTAACCAAATCCCCACAAAATTTTGTTAACCTATTTTTAAAATAAAATTTCATTATTAGCATTTTATCTATCTCACTCATGCATGTTATCACCAGAGTTGACTGACTCTGGATCACATCTTGGCTATCTTCTAGAAATTCTGTCAAATTAATTTCAGTTGTGACCAAATGGTCTTCCTCCTGGGCGGGTTCTATTTTCTTTTGAGGAACATAATAATTATTATTTATTGGAAAATTTTCTGCATTGGGCAGCCCCAGTATTTCTTTAAAATATTTCCTTAATAAGATTTCATAGGATAATAAATGAGTTACTGGGAAGTTGACCAAGCGAAGATTTCTCGCTCTATACATATTTTTCATTAATTCCATTTTAGAATGCTGTAGAATCCTTAACAGCAGATACTGAGACAGCTTGAAGTGTATTACTTTGAGTTTCCACCACATTTAATCGTTTATACAAACAACCTAAATTGGAATCTACATTTTCAAATTTATGAGACACAGAATGTGAAAAATCTACCGTTTGTTTCACAGTTAACCTGAGAAACCCTTCTACTCTGGAAATACCTAACCACAAATCTTTAAGGGTAATATTTTGTGTTTCCACTGTTAGTGGTTGATCTTCTACTACACCTGAAAATTCAAGTGATTTAGATATTTCAGTAAAAACTAGTTTATTCATCTGAGTGCAGGATACCACATATTCAGTGGAAATAGCAGGATTTATATTCCCACTATCACTTGATACTGGATGAAGGGGAGGAGTCCTTTCAAGGGGACTAATTGAAGCTCCCAAAATGGAAGAATTCATACTAAGTGGTACCATTGATGGATTATCAGTTATTAATGTCAAGTGCCTGTCCATAGGACCAGATACAGCTGGGGATGAACTTTTAGGTTTAATTTTCCTTTTCCCCATGTTCAAGCTATTAAAAAATATAGAGGGAATAATATAACCTTACAGTCCAGTTCCTCGGCTCCTCGTGGCTCCCAAGGGGCAACACGTGCCCCTTTGGGCACGCCCCTTCGGCCACGCCCTACGGCCGCAATCGCAGCAGCGGCTTCAATTTGAGGATGTTGGTGGAGATAGACCCAATGACGTCAGGGGTCAGTCTCTTCCAGTGCCTGCCTGATGGGCCGCCAAAGAAACAGCTGCCGCTGCTGCGAGAGTCATGGGGCAACAAACAAGTCACCTCTGGTTGATCCTGTCATAAGTATCAGCTCCCGAGAAACCGCGGCAGCGACTTCAATTTGAGCATGTTGGTGGAGACGGACCCAATGACGTCAGGGGTCCGTCTCTTCCAGTGCCTGCCCGATGGGCCGCCGAAGAAACAGCTGCCGCTGCTGCGAGAGGCAAGGGGCAACAAACAAGTCACCTCTGGTTGATCCCATCGTAAGTATCAGCTCCCTCCTTTAGGCGTCTTATAGCATCAAGGCCTAAATGCTCACAAGGTAAATTTTAATGGAATATTGCTACACCTTGGGTTTTGGCTAGGTATGAGTGACCTGGATTGGCCACCAAGAGAACGAGCTATTGTGCTTGGACCATTGGTCTGACCCAGTAAGGCTAGTCTTATGTTCTTATGTTTAATACTTGTGTGCTAATACAACATTAGAACTTTAATGTAAAAAAAAAAAAAGTACAAAGAGGCCATGTATGAGCATGTTAAGGTCTATCACAGCTTAGAAAAGGTGACCCCTAGATGGTTTGCACATTGTCAGTCAGAACCAATATTCAGCAGCCCTACCTAGTTAAGGGCCGCTGAACATTAATCATTCGTTTATTACTTATTTATTAACTGCCTTTTTAAAGAGATTCCCAAGGTGGCTATCCAACCAAGCTCACCTGTCCAATTAAACCCTTTGACTATTGACCCGTGGATGCTTTTAAAATGACCTCCGTGATCCCTAAATTAGGTGCCTAATTTTCAGTTAAAATTAGGGCTTATGTTTTCATGCGAAGTGGCCTCTCCTGGAGGTATGCCTCTTGGGTTTTCAGAACCACCACCACGAATATGCACGATACAAATTCACATACTGCAGAGATCCGTTATATGCAAATTCATCTCAAATATTCATCGTGGTGATCCTGAAAACCTGATCGGCAAGTTGTGCCTCCAAGAAGAAGGTTGAGAATCACTGGACAAATGGTTAGCACAGCAGGCTGAGAATTAGGAATATCGTGGTTCAAATCCCCTTGAAACTCCTGATCTTGGACAGGTCACTTAACCCTTTATTGCCTCATTTGGGCCTATTTTGTAGGCAGTAAGGGCCTGAATCTATAAAAAGCGCTTAACTCATAGGCAGTGTTAGATGCAGCTGTCAATCATCTACTACCGTGTTTCCCCGAAAATAAGACCTAGTGCGTTTTTTGGGCCCAAAATTAATATGACACTGTCATATTTTGGGGATATGAACATGATCATCTCTCCCTTCCTCTCCTTCACCCCAATTCTTCCTCTTTCCTTTCTCTCCCCCACATATGCAGCATCTTTCCTCCCCTCCCATCCCCCTGTGCAGCAGAAGTTTGCCCAACTTCTATCCTTCCCTCCCTCACGCAGAACCCTTGCCCAGCTTCTCTCCATCCTCCCATCCCTCGTGCAGCAGAACCCTTAAGCACCCCCGCCCCACCACACAGCTGACCCTCCATCTTTCCCTCCCCGCTGACTGCGAGCGAGCTTACCTTGATCCAAAGCAGCGTTGGGCCAGCAGCACTCTAAACTGCTTAGCCATCGGGGAATTCACTCTGCTGCGTTACTGATGATGTCATCAGTAGCACGGCAGATTGAATTCCCTGATGGACAAGGCCAAGCAGCCTGTTTAGAGTGCTGCCAGCCCAACACTGCTTTGGATCAAGTTAGGGCTTGCTTGCAGTTGGCGGGGAGGGAAACATGGAGGGTCATCAGGGATTTGGCTGCGCGGGGGGGATGTTTCAACAGTTGCTGCCGGCGAATCCCGGGACTAGGGCTTATTTTTGGGGTAGGGCTTATTTTGGGGGAAGCACAGTAGGTACTGTTTTTAGAATTACACCTAGCAACTCCTAAGCATTCTTAGGCACTGGTAGATGTTTGTTTGTTTGTTTATTTATCGCCCGCCCTTATCCAGGCGGAGTTACATGTTAACATACAAAATAAAGCTAACATTTATCGTACAAAACACATCAAGACCATCACTAACTACATACACATAAAATCAGATTGCATAAAACATACCAACCAATCCTATCCTACAATCGAAATGTAAAAGGCACACAAGATGCCTCAATGAAAAACATCTGTGAGGGCTCAAAGAATATATATGAATGTTGATCCAAAAGGATCTTACATTTACAAGGATATCTCAATTGGTATTTGGCCCCCAATTCATATATATTCTTTGAGCCCTCACAATTACAATTTTTTCTCGAAGGAAAGGGAATAACAACTTCAAATATCTCTGAAGGGAATGTACTCCCAAAGTAAAGTAAGAGGAAGATGTACTCTACAAATATGGTTTACTGATAAATATCTCTCACAAATGTGAATTGTTCCTCCTCCAGAATGTGGACTAATTAAGAGTGAATTTTTGGCTCAATTATGAAAATGGACATTATTCGGATATATTTTTTCCTTTAAAACTTGTGGAAGTTCTCTCTTTATTTTCTTATACAAGTAATGTATATGTATCTATATATAAAATGATAAAGAAAAAAAGAAAAAAAGAAAAACATCTTTATGCCAAATGAGAACCTAGACCATCGAAAACCTTCGTGTTAAAACCATAGGCACACTGTCATTTAGGCCAGGGGTTTCTTGGCAAATTAACTGAACAAAAGTGAAACCAAGACCACAATCTGCCCTGAATTAGCCCCTAAATACACCTAGTTACCGGTAGGCACCTTGGTGCAGATGCCTACCTCAAAGTCATAGGTACCTATCGAGTTAAGCGCCAACCAGCTAATTGTTAGATGTTTTTTTTAAACTGTTTTTTAATGGTGCTTTCAATCTCGGCACTGATTAAACCAATTAAGGGCTCAGGTGTTAACTGTATGCTAAACAATATAGCTATGCTGATCAATTGGCGCAGAAAACTCTCCGCCCCTGACCTACCCCCAGTGGTAATTTTTATTTTATTTTAATTTTTTTAGCATATGGGAAGCACATGCAAAAATTACCACAGGAAACCTGAAAGGCATCCTGCGGTTATGTGCTTTTTTGCCCCATGAGGCGTTCTCTGTTTATTTTCATTTCTTAACAGGCAACTAGAGAATGACACAGTAAGAAAATTCATCACCGTTCCTGTCCCCGCAGATAACCGCGGGGAACCATCTCCATGTCATTCTTTAAGGAGAGAGGGAAGAATCAGAGTATGAATGGGCCCAGCCACTGGCCCTCAAACCTTGCATTGAAGAACGCTGGTGTAGAAAGACTGAGTTTGAGATGAATACTAAAGAACGGCACGGAATGCTTTCCCGCGGTTATCTGCGGGGGCGGGGACGGTGATGAATTTTCTTACCGTGTCATTCTCTACAGGCAACCCTCACTAACATCATTTATCTCCCCCTATGTTTTCCCCCATGAGTTTCGCTCAGCTAATAAATCCCTCCTATCTGTGCCCTTCTCCACTGCCAATTCCAGACTCCATCCCTTTTATTTTGCTGCACTGTATGCCTGGAACAAACTGCCCGAATCCCTAAGGCAGGCTCCACCTCTGGCAGTGATCAAGTCCAAGTTATAAGCCCACTTCTTCGAGACTGCTTTTAACTCCTAATTCCTCTCACCTTGGGTTCTGCATCCCTAACCCTATATGTCATGTATGTCCGAGTTAGATTGTAAGCTCTTCTGAGCAGGGTCCGTCTATTAAATGTCAAAGGGATAAGCAAACTGATCGTGTACCAATCGGTTTGCGACCCCTTTGCGACCCAATTTTACTCCGGCCCGATTCACTTACCTCTCTGCCAACCATCCTTCGATCCTCACATGCAAATGAGGGGAACGGCATGCAAAGTAGGCAGGGATGCGATTCACTAACCAAAACCCTGTAATACCAACTGGGCTGGCCGATCACAAACAAACTGAGGATCAGTCGCTCAGGTCCTTTCCAACTGCCCTGCCTTCTGCCACCCTTCTCTGCCCCGAGCTCCTGCTTTCAGCCCTGCTTCCTGCTTTCAGACTCTCCCGCCTGCCCCGATCTCTTGCAGCCCTGATCTCCTGGCTGCCCCAAACTCCTGCAGCCTGGACTCTCCCGCTGCCCCGACTCTCCCGCAGCCCTGAACTCTTGCAGCCCTGACTCTCCCGCTGCCCCAAATGCCTGCCTGCCTCGACTCTCCCACCCTTCCCCGCAGTGCAAGCCCGTGGTTTTAATCCGCAGGCTTAAAGCGGGTTAAAATCACGGTCTCCAAAAAAGTGAAAAAAAGAAGAAAAAAAAATTCTCTGCCGGGCCCGGAGGTCCAGCGCATGCACAGATGGTCTACAGATGGTCTGCGCATGCGCTGGGATCGCTATAGAGCAGGGGTCTCAAAGTCCCTCCTCGAGGGCCGCAATCCAGTCGGGTTCTCAGGATTTCCCCAATGAATATGCATGAGATCTATTAGCATACAATGAAAGCAGTGCATGCAAATAGATCTCATGCATATTCATTGAGGAAATCCTGAAAACCCGACTGGATTGCGGCCCTTGAGGAGGGACTTTGAGACCCCTGCTATAGAGCGATCTGGGTAGGCAGTTGGGGGCTTAATTCCAATTGCCCTCATTTGCATGAGAGCGATTCGTGAATCAGCCTCCCGGACACGGAACGGATCAGATCTGTGCCCTTAGTGAATCTAGCCCAAAATGTACAGCACTGCGTACACCTTTCAGCACTATAGAAATGATGAACAGTAGTAGTAACCATTTGGCTACCTATTAAATTTTTGCAGTTCAAATCTTTTAAGATGCAGGAACAGGGGACATACGATACCCTTCACTTTCTCATGCCATTGCAAATAACAGTCCATCCCTAGTATACAGTTATGCAATTACTCCCAAGATGTATCCATGGTCTGCCCCCTCCTGTCTCTCTGCTCATTCACCTTTATGTCCCAGCTCTCCCACTTCGCTCCAGTAATCACATTAACACTTTAGTAGACTTCAGGAAGCTTTCTCACACTTTCTCTCCTTAGCTTCTCCCTCCAGACAGAGTGTGCCCCAAGCACCTTCCTTTTCCAGAAGACCGAAAAATCATTTCTTCGCTTTTTGCATTTCCATAACCACCCCAGTCCCATGAGTCCTGACTAGTTTTGTCTGCCTTGACAATCTGCTGGACACACTACTTCATTCAGCTGTGCCCTGCTCGCTTTGCATAGAGGGCAGCCATATCAGTAAGAAAATGGAAATGCATCAGAAGTTTTTCTTAATGACGGGAATAGCCATCCAGATGATAACACGCAACTGGAAGAGTTATGATCGACTTAATTGTACTTTTTGGTGGGCAAACTTATGTTTGAATCCTGGCCAATGCAAGGGGCATTAACCTTTTTTTTTTTAGTCTCTTTAGAATGTATCAGTCTAAGAAGTCTTAGAAAACAGAATATTTTTTTGGGAAGGTGTGTAGAGAAGGCCACAAGATATGTTGAAAAACAAATGCTAGGTAAAAATGAATTCAAAGAGAGAAATTAAGAAAAAGGGACAGTAATAGAAAAAATCCATATGAAAAAATAGAGAAAAATAGAAAACATTCACTTCTCTACAAGTAGATACTGGTGTAAGGTGACCAGACAGCCCTGTGTTCTATGAGGCAGACAAAGTCAGTGCTTTGTTTTAGGAAATCAATAAAAAAACACCTCTTCACCTAACTCCCCTGCCTATGACCCATGGTGGTGACGGGTCAAAAGCGCGCGAGGACAAAGGCGCGCCGACAACTGAGCACAGGACTTGATCGCGCCGAAGAAAACCCGTATTTTAAAGGGTTCTGATGGGAGGTGGGGGGGGAACCCCCCACACACACTCTACTTAATAGGGATCGCGCTGCCTCATGCTGCCATGTTGGGGGGGTGTGGGGGGTATAACCCTCCACATTATACTGAAAACTTAACTTTTTCCCTAAAAAACAGGGAAAAAGTTAAGTTTCTAGTATAATGAGAGAGGTTACAACCCCCCAAAACGCCAGCGCGATCTCTATTAAGTAAAGTGGGGGGGTTCCCCACCAACATCCCGTCGGACCCCTTTAAAATATGTTTTTTCTTTGGCGCGCTCAGTTGTCTGCACTCGGTTGTCGGCGCGCGCTTTTGACTATGAACCACCCATGGTATGTGTCAAATTAGGATAGAAGCTTGTATTGAAAAGTATTGCACTGTAACTTGCAAAATTAACCTGTAAACTGTATATTATGTATATTGGCATTAGATCGAAAATAGTATTCAGAATTCCACAATCAAAGATAGCAAAAATCAAAACAGAAATGGAATTCAGTGCAATGTCGTGTTCTATTATTTGTCTGGCATAAATACTACTACTATTAATTATTTCTATAGCGCTACCAGACGCACGCAGCGCTGTACAGAGTCACAAAGAGTAAGAAAACAGTCCCTGCTCAAAAGAGCTTACAATCTAAACAGGCAAGACAGACAAACAGGATGTCATGGATACAGTTAAGGGGAACTCATGAGTCGTCCAGCACTACAAAGATAAGTGGTTTTATGATCGATATTGCTGGGGTGTACGACACATATGTATATTGCGAGTTTTGCGCATATAAGCTCTCTTGAATGTAAACCGCCTAGAAATCGCAAGATTGTGGCGGTATAAAAAAATTAAGTTATTATTATTATTATTATTATTATATAAAGAATATTAATGAAAGCAATGGTGATGGAGGAAGACCAGGGATTATAACATTGTTCTTATTGGCCGAATGGCCATTTAGCCGGTATGTGATAAGAAAAAATGAGGTCTTTCCTCCTTTCCACTGATTGCGAATAATCCAACAACTGAAACATGTTGAGACAGTAATGTTTATTTGTGCCAGACGATTAAATAATAGAGCACGACATTGAGCTGAATTCCGATCCCAGTTTATGTGTCAAGTTAGGATAAAAACTTATATATTAAAAAAAACCCAAATTAAGACTGTTAACTATGGCAAATTGTAACCTTTTAACTGTATATTATGTATGTTAACCTGTAACCCTTTCTGAGAACAGGATAGAAAACAAATACAATTTTGCCTCACACCTCCCTTAGTTTTAGTTTTCTTAAATAACCAGATAAATAAAAAGACCAAGATTTTGAGTATGGCTTCTATTCTTAGGTGCTTATAAATTGTACATTTAGGTGTTTTTTTTTCCAGTTTAGAGGCTCTTTGAGGATACAAAATATCAGTGTTTGTATTTTCATGTCATAGGTACTACCGCTAAGGCATCTTTTCCAGTGGAATCAAAGGCCTCTTTTACAAAGCTGTGGTAGCGATATTACTGTGGTATACACGCCAAAGCCCTTAGCAACTGAATGGGCTTTGATACATTTACCACAGCAGCATTGCTATCACAGCTTTGTAAAGGGGACCCAAATGTGCACATCTGAATCACTTAGCAGTTCACCAATGCAGAAAGGGTATAAAAAATGAATGATCATGGATACAAGGCGAGTCGAGGAAGGGGCGAGTAGAGGGGAAAGTGGAGTTTTTCTGTTTATCCAAACAGCTATTTTAAGTTTTGGGCATTTTATCAGTATTTCAATTTAATCCTAAAATCAAAAGTCCTAATTATGATTCCATAGTGGCAATGAAGAAAACCATGGCTCAGAGCTCTTGGCAACCCAGACACAATCCACAATCCACCTCCCACCCACACAAAAAACACCCCAGAGGTTATGTGCCTGAGTTACCAGAGAACTACCTGATCACCACTTTTTATCTCTGTCCCTTTGCAACTTCACTCTAGAAAAAATGCAAAATCATTCATATGCTTGATTCTGACTGGATGCAAATATCCTAATGTCTCCCATTTTCCACCAAAATTCCAATAATGCCTCCATTCCACTGCATATCTGGTCCGTGAGCTGACTAAAAAGCCACCAACTTGAGGGGTCAATGTAGAAAGCCAAATAGAAGAACCATATGCCGATGTCTGAATGCACAACTTCTATGTACCATGAACGTATCAAGAAAACTCTGCCCACCGATGCAGTAAGCTAATTGTAGACAAATGCAAAGCATGCAGAACGCATGCGCTAATCAGGGTACGCCTGCCGAAAAGGTAGAGAAGAGCGATGAAAATGATAAAATGAAAGGGCTGATTTCCCTATGAGGAAAGGCTAAAGCAGCTAGGGCTCTTCAACTTAGAGAAAGAGATGGAGGTCTCTAAAATACTTAGTGGAGTGGACCAGGTCGATGTGAATCGCTTGTTTACTCTTTCCAAAGATGCTAGGACCAGAGGGCATGCGATGAACAAACCGGATAAAAATATTTCTTCACTCAGTGTGTAATTAAACTCAGATTTGTTGCTGGAGAATGCAGTGAGCTTATCGAGATTTTAAAAAAGTTTGGATAATTTCCTAAAACAGACGTCCATAAGCCATTATTAAGATGGATTTTCACTGTTTATTCCTAGGATAAGCAGCATAAAATGTGTTTCTCTTTGGGGCCTTGCCAGGTACTTGTGACCAGGATTGGCCACTGTTGGAAACAGGATATTGGGCTTAATGGACCTTCAATCAGCCCCAGTATGGCAACTCATGTTCTTATGCACATAAGCTTCTGCATTGAGGGCCATCGGCATTGTGTGCATGTCTGAGCAAAACATCTGATAATGGGTTGGAATGTTATTCTTATGGATAAATATCTGCTTTGCAAAAAGCTTTTGCGCTAACATTTTTGTGAGGTTGATATTTACAAACAGAACATTCCAGTTCATGGGCAGATACTTTCTACTTGGATCGTCACTTCCTGCTCAGTCTTAAAAGTAACAGGCTCACAACAGAAAAAAAAAACTGGCATTAAACCCACTCAACCTATCCGGCATCCCAAGTGCTAACGCTGTGCGCATCTTAAAAATTTTTGTGCACTTCTCTGCATTGCGGCAGAATAACTATTAGTCTCATCGCCGTTCATTTTAATATGTTGTGTGCTAATGTCTACGATGCAAAACCCATTTCTACATTGTGCACCCAGAAACTTTCACGTCGACCTTTTAGTAAGCAAATGCTTCTGCCTGTAGTTGATTTTTGCATCAACTCCTTAGTCTGTTCTCTTTACTCTCAAGTTTTCTATGTGCAGTAGGAAGCAACAGCACCCCTGAAAATGAAATTAAACTCAACTCAGGGGTGTCCTACCAAACTTCAGCTTCGGCCTATTGCGCCCAAAACCATGAGTGATGTCCAGCTTCTCACTTTATCCTTGTGTTTCTTCATATTCTATTGTCCCCCTAGTGCAGGGGTGGGCAACTCCGGTCCTCGAGGGCCGGAATCCAGTCGGGTTTTCAGGATTACCCCAATGAATATGCATGGAAAGCAGTGCATGCAAATAGATCTCATGCATATTCATTGGGGGAAATCCTGAAAACCCAACTGGATTCCGGCCCTCGAGGACCAGAGTTGCCCACCCCAGCACTAGTGTCTATGTCATCCTAATGCTGGAAATGTACTGGGATTTTACCGCGCCTTTAATTTTCGCACAGACTACATCTAGACTCTAATCATTAATATTAAGACATTCAGGGAGGAACTCCACCCTGTCTGCTTGCAGTCTGTTGGGATTTTCTTTTTTGCAATGGCGTGCATTCATTTGCAACGATATGGGAAAGGTAACCGAACCAGTCTGTGTCACATAAGGATAACTACACCTAATACGTCCCAACTAGGATGAAAACTTGCATTGTAATCTTGTACCGATATTAAGTATGTTTAACCTGTAACCCGTTCTACACTCTTTGGGGGCAACGGGATAGAAATTGAATTAAATAAATAATTGTTCGCATATCCCTTATCGTATATCGTTAACAAATGGAAACAAGCAGAACACCCACAGGTTTAAATTAAAACCAATGAATGTAAATTGCTCATTAAGAATCCAATTTTAAGAGCTAATTGAGTCGTTATTCGATTTTTTTTTTTTTTAAGTTGAACACGCAAATTAGGTGTGTGCCCAAATTTGCATGCACAACTCAAAGCACCGTTTATAGAATTTAGGGGACCGCATATCATGATGCAACAAAACTAACCCAAGAAAGGCACAAGTTATTTCTTGCAATGAGAGATGAGACAAAGAAATCGGATGCCACCTTTAGGTTAACTTACCCCTGCAAGGGTATTATTAAATATATGAGTTTGAAATATATATTTTATGCGCCCGATCAACTAAGATCCTTTTTGGACCTCAAGGGGTTTATCAGAGATGGAGTGTCTGGTTCGAATAATTTGTAACTGGGGGGTTTGACGTATTACACCTTTTCCTGTAACTTATCTCTCGGTAATGTTGACTCCTCCTTTCCTTCTGTTTGTGGTCTAAGGAAGAGCTATTTCCATAAGATTGTTATTACTTCTTAATTTGTACTAAAATTTATTTTCATGTTGGATTATGGCTCTGTATTTCCTTAAACAAGTTGTTATACTTGTGAAAAACCTATAATTAATAAAAATAAAATTAAAAAAAAATTTTTTTTTTTCTTTTCTTGATCATGACGGGAATAGCTATCCAAATGGTCACACATAACTGCAAGAACCACGACAGAATAAATTACACATTTTGGTGGACAAATGTGTGAACCACATAGAAATATGAGAGAATGAATGCGGAACGTATGGGGTTTAGTAGTTCATTTAATAAAATGTGGAGCCCATTGACTACATTTGCTACTTCGCAATAAGGGTCATGTATTTCTCCTTTTCTTAGATTTCTTTACACATCCAGGGTGAGTAGGTGGGGGGAGAGAAATGTATTTTGAAGATTAAAGTTACTTAATTATAATATTGTAATCACATCATATGTCTTATTGTATTAATAATTGAGAGGAGGATGGGAGAAAATGATTGTTTTATGTATTACTTGTGTAGTTAATAGTGCGTTCTTATACAGTATTTTATGTTCAATTAATTGTATTGCACTGTCAAAGTTTGGAAATCAATAAAGTTAAAAAAAAAAAAATAGGAATTTAGGGGACCACACACATTTTTTCAGAAAGAATGCTCCATTTGCACCGAGTTGGGTTCTTTTACAAAAGGTGTGCTGCCAAGCGGCTCGGCATTCAGCATGCGCCACTCAGAAGCGCACCTTTGTAAAAGGTGACTCTTTTAAGAGAGTGCAAACTAAAGATTTTGCTCCCGTGACAAAAAATAATAAATAATAATAATCAATGAACTAAACACAGGAAGCCATACAAAGTGAACATTTTAGGGCTGCCCATCCTTAATGCGCACACAAATAATTTTGTTTCACTTTTGTTTCTCTTGGCCTTTATGCCCGATTTTTGGATTATGCCAGTTCATTTTCATATATTTTTTAAAATAAAACAGTTTCATGCACTTTTAAACATTTTAATGTTTAACAGGTGTTAATTTATAAGTTAAAAGAGGTTAAATTTAGTGCACATTATAATCTTTAAGGCATGCTAATGAGCAAACATCTAAGAAAAAATATTTAAGGAACAGAACATACAATGTAAGAGGTAGAATGCTCCTGCACAATTCTCCAACATGGCACAATTAAACTCCACACAAATTCAAAGGTAAGAATAGGTCTAAATTTGGAAAACAGACCTGTGTACCTACTGCTATTTTGCTTGAGCCTGCACTGCTGCTTTCCCTATGCAATAATAATATTACAACATGGGTAGAATGAGCAGACATTTTTGTTGGTGTAACGTGAATTCCTGCCCCACCTTCCTTCCCTCAAAAACTGTACTAGAGGCTTCGCGTGCTCACCCCTCGGCTTACTGTAATAGACCAGCACGGCTAGCAGTATCACAGTGAGAAAGCACTGTAGAGTTAGCAGCATAGCCCAGGAATTAGCGTACCTAGTGGTTAGTGCAGCTGCCTGAGAACTAAGGGAACCGTGTTCCATTTCCACTGCAGCTCCTTGTGACTCTGTGTAAGTCACTTAAGCCTCCATTGCCCCTGGTTAAAAAAAATAATAATAATACATACCTGTATATAATTAGTAAACCACTTTGATTGTAACCACATTCCTAGTTCCCATAGGCTTCAAAGTCTGTCTTGACCGATGAACATTTTAAAACAGGAACTGTAGAGGCTTCTAGGGAACAGGAATGTGAATCCGTGCAAACTAGTTATTTCTGCATAACGTGACGGTTTTCTATCAGCAAATGTATGTCTTATCAGTGCGTGCTTGACAGAATTACCCCCTAACAGGTAAGTGCCATTTATGCACATAAATGTTTAGAATACTGGCATATGTATGTGAGTTTGCACATATGTGCATAAATGTAGAAAAACAAAAAAATGGCCTAAGTGCTATGTATTACGTAAACCGCTTTGATTGTGCCAAGGAAAGGCAGTAGACCATCAAATCTAAATCAGCATGTTTTGTAAATATACCCCTCTTACATGGCATGTATTTTACAGGTACACATACACATACGGGCGGGGCAGGGGTGGGATTTACATTTACATCCATAACTTATAGCATTCTATATGTCCAGCATTAAGGTGCAAGCATTTACATCAGCTGAATGGCTGGCATGTGTGTCGTTCACACCTAACGGCATGCAATACTATAATACCAGGTTATGCTAGTATTCTATATCTATAAAGGAAAGTACACACCTACTTTCCCTTTTTGGGGGGGAAAAAGTGCTACATAGGCTTGCTGTTATTTTCTCAGACTCCTCCTAATCCTAACAGTGCCACACTGAATCCAAGTGTTGGCCCAGAGACAAAAAAAAAATGGCTGTGTCATCTCGCCAGCATCCTAGGAATGGACCGTCCCTTTGATAACCTAGTACCATCCCAGTGTCCACAGGCTTGCTAGCCCCCCCCTCCCCCCCCGGGTACCACTCCAGCATCGTGATATAACATGATTTAACACTATCCCATGAATGTTTTAACACTCAGTAAAATAGCCCACCCTATGCCTTCAGCTCCCTTCCTTAATATTAATCAAGTAGCGCCCTATTCGTCTAATTCACACCATCCCAGGAACGTTAACTAGGACTAGCTCAGAGGGGAGTGTTTTGTGGTCTATTTGCCCTCATTAACAGGGACCTACAGAACAAACTCCCTTTTCAACTAGCCCCATCCGTTCAGAGCAGTGGTTCTCAACCCAGTCTGCAAAGAGACACACCTAGCCTGTGGAGGTATCGCATACAAACTTCTCTCTTGCCTAGCCACCGAGTACGTCCGGAGGACTGGATCGAGAATCCCCGGGGTTTTTTTTAAGACTTTGCACGACGGCCCAACTAGCACAGTTTTGCCGATTGGTCGCCACTCTAAAATACCAGCTGTGCGCATTCCCGCAATCCATTCCACAGGTATAGTAGCTCCGGTTCTTTTAACAATATTCCTCACAAAAAAAAATAATAATAATAATAACACCGACACACGGAAGCAACAGCCCCAAGTATTATGGAAGTACCTTGCCGGCAAAAATCCCCTCTGTGGTATGCTCATTACAGGAAGGGAGGCGCTGTTAATTAACACGCATGCTCTTATTTATTTATCAGACTGCCCGCGAGCCAGGGGCAGCAACGTGATAGTTCTGGACGTACTGCAGAGACTCTCGTCCTTTCACACTGACAGTAATGGAATCTAGAGGCCAGCAATTGGGGAGGGGGGGTCACAAGGGGGGGGCTCTAGTGCTTGCCAAAGAACTACTTCAGGCATTTACTGCCGCTTCCCTTCCCATCACCCCACAACACTGAGGGGAAGCAGGCGGCATACAGACCCCCCCCCCCCTCCAGTCCCGCTCCCCGCCACTTTTATCATCTGCAATTGATTGGGCTAAACACATTCCCGAGAGCCGACCGCGGCAAGTTGCTGGAGCCAAACGGGTGACCCCCCGGGGGGGGGGAGAGGGAAAACTCGCAGTACTTACAGGATGGGCGATCGCCTGCCGGGGTCTCATGGCAGTCGCTGGCCGGAGGCTGAGTTCGCAACTTCCCCACCTGCAGCTGCTCCCTGAGCCTCCCCGTCCTGCCCCCCTCCGTCGCTCTCTATTAATTCTATACTATAGCGGTGCCTCGCGCGCGCTCCGGCCTTATGTAAAGCCTCCCGGAACTCGGCGGCCAGTCAGAGGTGCCGCCAGGAGTCAGCCGGCCAATGGCAGCGGCCGGGGAGGGGTCTGGCTCCCCCACTATGATTTACTACTAGAAATTGCAGTGCCAGAGCAGATCAATAAGGAGGAAAATATTAGAGCCTTTTTTTTTTTAATCTTTTGAATGCATATTTCACGATGGTGTCTTGTAACCTTCAAAAGGCTGCCGGACCCCCTCCTGGGTGATTTTGTTTGGTTTCCTCCCCCGACAGGCAGGGTGAGCAAAGAGGCTGAGCGTTTAGCTTAAATAACGGAGAGAGACTGGGAGAGGAGGAAAAGTGGGGTTAGTGGCACACTAGGGAGATAAGGAGAAGAGAGTTTTGTGTACAGTCTGTCTCATCACAGAGGCGCAGTGAGGTGTGACGGTCTGCTACCTGTTTTTTGTCAGGAGATAAAATCAGCAGTCTGTACACAGACAAGGTTAGGAAGTGCGGGTGTGGGGAGCAGAATGGCTGTTGATGTGGATATATGTTACCGTATTTCAAAGTGAGGTAACATGAATAACCATATTCTTTTCGGACACATTCTTCTGTTAAAAAAATAATAAGAAGAATATAAAAGCAATTTCAAGATCGCTTCCTTACACACTGCTTTGGGAATGAAAATTAGAGAGCACTCTTTGATGATAGAATACTGTTTGCCATCACTTATCTGATTTATGATCAATTCACATAAGAACATAAAAATAGCCTTACTGGGTCAGATCAGTGGTCCATCAAGCCCAGTAGCCCGTTCTTACGGTGGCCAATCCAGGTCACTAGTACCTGGCCAAAACCCAAGGAGTAGCAACATTCCATGCTACCGATCCAGGGCAAGCTGTGGCTACCCCATGTTTTTCTCAATAACAGACTATGGACGTTTCCTCCTATGCAAGATCCAAAAATGTCTGTGTGTAAAGGTAATACTCATAAGGTTTGATTCCTGGTGCAGAAACCTTCTATGCCTTTACTGCATTTTCTGGTGTTCCAGCTGGCATCAACCTTGCAGAATTTCTGCTGGGTTAGCCAAAGTTACTCATCCTTGTAGAACAGGGGTAGGGAACTCCGGTCCTCGAGAGCCGTTTTCAGGATTTCCCCAATGAAAATGCATTGAAAGCAGTGCATGCAAATAGATCTCATGTATATTTATTGGGGAAATCTTGAAAACCCGACTGGAATATGGCTCTCAAGGACCGGAGTTCCCTACCCTTGTTGTAGAATCTCAGCTGGTATAGCCAGTGTTACTACTCTTAGCAGACGCTAAGCTGGTTAAATCACTGTTCCTGGCACCAGAACTCCTCTGCTGTTCTGTTCCCAGTGCCTTTGTTGATCCTGTTGCTTTTCCTTGCAGTATCCATACTGGTGGCTTAGTCACTAGTAATAATAATAATAATAATAACTTTATTTTTGTATACCGCAATACCACAAAACAGTTCAGAGCGGTTTACAGGTTAAGAGACTGTACATTTACAGTGAAGTTACAGCATATCAGAAAACAGTTCAGATCAATTTATGCAATGCAGGTGCAGAGAATAATTAAACAAATTATTTGGTATAAACCAGTGAACAATTACAAAATGATCCAATAATTGTTGCATGGGGGATGCAACCGGGGAGGGTAGTAGAGTTAGGCAACCCCAAAATTGTCATTTTATTCCATTTCCCATGTTGTTTACCACATTGTTCGTCTTGTGTTGTATTTGTAAGTGTGCCCGCATGTGTGCTAATTTGCATATGCACGATGGCTTGCGCATGCATGCACTATTAGGAAAGAGAGTGCCCTATTTGCATAAAGGGTGCACACTATTATTGGCAAATTAAAAAAAAAAACCCCACATAAAAAATGTATATATGGTGCCAAACATTAGGCAAAACAAGAGAATTCACCAAGAAAACTCCACAGAAGACAGGAGAATGCAAGCACAAAGAACTATGGAATCGATCTTGATACTATTATCAGTTTATTAAAAAGTCAACACATGAAAGTCTTCACAATAAATGCTGCAGTTCAATCGCCTGTACTGCTGGGTTTGGCAGCACAATGCTGTCGCATACACAGTATTCTGAATGCTTTACAGGAGGGGTGTCAAAGTCCCTCCTCAAGGGCCCCAATCCAGTTGGGTTTTCAGGATTTCCCCAATGAATATGCATGAGATCTATTAGCATAGAATGAAAGCAGTGCATGCTAATAGATCTCATGCATATTCATTGGGGAAATCCTGAAAACCCGACTGGATTGTGGCCCTCGAGGAGGGACTTTGACATCCCTTGCTTTACAGCATACCATATCTTGTGGTTACATCAAAAAGGACCCCAGAACAAGGTCTTTGTGACCGAAACACGGACCGTGTTGGGTCCACACCACAATACTCCTACTGTGTAGCATTGGATTATTTTATTGAACTGCACCATTGATTGTGAAGACTTTCAGTGTGTTGACTTTTTAATAAACTGATAAAAGCATCAAGACCATCGATTCCACAGTTTCCGTTCTTTGCGCCAAATATTAGGCGCTTCTTCTCCACTGAAATTTCAGCACAGAAAAAGCATTCTAATGGACACAAGGGGCCAGACTCTATATCCTGCAACCAGTGGTGTAGTAAGGGGTGGCGATGTCTTGGTGAGGGCACCGGCACCTCTCCCCACCTCACGCCATGGTTGCACCCTCCCTACCCTGTCCCCTACCCCGTACTTCTTTAAAATCTTCACCAGCACGAGCAACTACTCTAGCCTGTTGCTCACACCGGCCTGGCTCCCTCTAAAATCACTTCTGTGTTTCGGGGCCAGGAAGTGATGTCAGAAGGAAAGCCATTGCCAGCACGGGCTGCAGGCTGGAGAAGCTGCTCGAGCTGGCGAAGATTTAAAGAGATAAGGTGGTGAGAAGGGAGGGCATGAGTATGTCATAGGGGCACAGAAGGAGCAGGGGGTGGAGAGGAGAGCGTTGTGGGGGCACCACCGCCTCCTAACCTCGCTATACCACAGAGTGCAACCAGAGTTGCTTGTGCCAAAATATGCTCATTGTTGATTTGTGTGTGCAACTTTAATTCATTAACAAGCTAATCATCGCTGATAATCATCAATTGGCAATTAACAAGTAATAATTGGCCACTAATTAGAAGTTACGGACACAACTTTCTAAGCATATTCTATAAAGTGGTGCATGTAAATTCTAGTCTTTGGTTCTCAAAAAAGGGTATGGCCAGGGAAGGAGCATGGGCGGGTCGTAGACATTCCTAAAAGTAAGACACACTGTTATAGAATATGCCTGATCCGTGCACAACTGGGGCGCAGATCTTTAGACCTGGTTGTCATTGATGCCTAAATGTCAGTCATGCATATGGGCGCTAGGCATGGTTCTTTAGACTGTGCCTAATTTTGGAGGCATTTTATAGGCTCATGCTAAGCGCTGTTCTCTTCAGCACCAATATTTTAGGCGTCATATACAGAATATGCCAAGAGGAGGCAGAAATGGTAGATCACATGAGAACACACATTTATGTGCTCATTCATAGAGCAGAGTGTATTTCAGCGTGGATCTGCAAAGAGGGTGTGGCCTTGGGAGGTGCTTGGCCCACCTATGGGCCAAGAGCAGTGGTTTCAAACTCAAACCCTTTGCAGGGCCACACTTTGGATTTGTAGGTACTTGGAGGGCCTCAGAAAAAAAATAGTTAATGCCTTATTAAAGAAATGACAATTTTGCATGAGGTAAAACTCTTTATAGTTTATAAATCTTTCCTTTTGGCTAAGTCTTAATAATAATATTGTCATTTATAGCTAAAGAGACATATGATCAAGAAACTGTTTTATTTTACTTTTGTGATTATGATAAACATACCGAGGGCCTCAAAATAGTACCTGGCGGGCCACATGTGGCCCCCAGGCCGCATGTATGAGACCAATGGCCAAGAGCATTCACTTAAAATGTGTTCAGTGTTATGGAAATCAGGGGATCCTTGCCCAGCTCGTGTGCTGGGATTTACACCTGGGATCAGTAGGTGTAACTCCTCATGCCCACAGCTGAGTGTGAATCCCAGAAATATGCACTATGGATTCAGTGCGGCACTGTTAGGATTAGGATACAGAGGAGTCTGAGAAAATAACTGCAAGCCTATGTAGCACTTTTTCCCCCCCAAAAAGGGAAAGTAGGTGTGTACTTTCCTTTATAGATATAGAATACTAGCATAACCTGGTATTATAGTATTGCATGCCGTTAGGTGTTAACAACACACATGCCAGCCATTCAGCTGATGTAAATGCTTGCACCTTAATGCTGGACATATAGAATGCTATAAGTTATGGATGTAAATGTAAATTCCACCCCTTCCCTGCCCATATGTGTACCTGTAAAATACATGCAAAATATAATTGGAGTATAATTATATAAATATGAATCTTCTGTATATAAATACTTATTCTTCAAAAAAGAAAATTCTTACTCTAAAAATATACTAAATAAATATATGAATATATAAATAAATAATTAATAGTGCTCAGTGATAGCCAATACGAACTCCAAGAGTACGGGAATCTGCCAGTTCAGGCTTATATACATCATAGCACTCCTCCCTTCCTACCTCTAAAGCAGCTCAAGCTCAAAAAACAAAAGCTTTTTAAGTAAACATCAAAAAGAGAGAGAGAGAGGGTACTTATCTCTGCTGGAGTTGTGAAAGTTGTAAAGAGTCCCGGGCTTCTGTTGCTCCAAATCCAAAAAGTGCTTCGTGCCTCAAAGTCTAAAAAAGTGTTATAAAAAATCCAAGTCCAGGTTCCAAAACACATAAACAATCCAAATCCAATTTCTAAAAGTTCATCTGAAATCTCCTGCTTACTCTTCAGGGCTTCCAACTTTCACAACTCTTTTTTGATGTTTACTTAAAGCTTTTGTTTTTTGAGCTTGAGCTGCTTTAGAGGTAGGAAGGGAGGAGTGCTATGATGTATATAAGCCTGAACTGGCAGAGTCCCGTGCTCTTGGAGTTCGTATTGGCTATCACTGAGCACTATTAATGATTTATTTATATATTCATATATTTACCTGTAAAATACATGCCATGTAAGAGGGGTATATTTACAAAATATGCTGATTTAGATTTGATGGTCTACTGCCTTTCCTTGGTACAATCAAAGAGGTTTGCGTATTACATAGCACTTGGACATTGGATTTTTTTTTTTTACATTTATGCACATATGTGCAAACCTACATACATATGCCAGTATTCTAAACATTTATGTGCATAGTAGTTTGCCAGTCTCCAAATATCTGTTGTAGAAAACTGTTTGGTGCCAATTTCTTTCGGCACCACATTTTGAGCACTGTTTCTAGAATTTTTCCCTAAATGTTACCCCACCCCCTTTCTCATTTTCATTTGCTGATGATATGGGATATGTCATTGACATTTCCTATAACATCCCCCAAAATAATTATGGTTATGTGTGGAGACATTTTCCCATTTACTTTTTAAAAAAAATTTTAAACTTATAATTCACACACCCCCATCCCTTACTACGTCACTGCTGCTATCACCTCCTTTTTGCTGCTCTATGATGCACCCAAGCATGCTTCTGACTTTTACCATCACCTTTTCTTCCTGTTTGGCCACCTTTAGATCATCACATATGATCACTCCTTGCTCTTCTTTTGTACCACTTCCTCAGAGTTTTCAACTCAACCAAATGACTATATTTTTTAGCATTGAATCTTAGCTGCCAAATTCTAGACTATTCTTCAAGCTTTTCTAGATCCCTCCTCATGTTATCCATACCCTTTTGTAGACTTTGATATCATCTACCAAGTGAGCCCTTTGTCAATATCACTTACAAAAATGTTGAAAAGAATTGAACCAAGAACTGAATCGTGCAGCACACCACTGGCATCATCCCTATGCTCAGAGTGAGCTCTATTTAGAACCACCCTTGATACTCAGTTTATTTATAAGTCAGCTATGAGGAACCAAATCAAAAGATTTGTTAAAATCTAACTATACTACATCTAGTGTTTTCCCTCAATCCAAATGCCTGCTCACACAAAGAAGTTAATCAGATCTGTCTAACAAGACCTAACTCTAGTGGAACCATGCTGTCTTCGTACCCTTAATCTATTGGATTCCAGAAACTTCACTATCCTCTGTTGTATAAACATTTCCATTAATTTACTTATCATAATATCAAACTGACCGGCCTATAGTTCCCAACATCTTCCTTCTGCTTTTGTGGAGAGGGACCACTTCTGCCCTTCTCCGGTCCTTTCAGAATTATTCCAGAAAATGACATGGGGACAAATTTTTCCCATCCTTGCGGGATCTTTCTATCCCAATCCCGGATCTATCCCTGTCCCCATTCCTGCAAGCTTTGTCCTCATCTGCACAAGCCTCAAACACTTTAAAATTATAAGTGTTCGAGGCTTGTGAGGATAAGGCAGAGCTTGCAGGAATGGGACAGGGACAGAGCACACAGGGATGGGACGGAGATATTGAGATCCCACGGGGACAAATTTGGCCCCATGTCATTCTCTGGAAGCATTGAAAAGGAAGGAGAACAGAGCTGACAGCATTTCCCTAAGTTCCTTAACTACCTTCGGATATATTCCAGCTTGCTCTGTCATTTTATCTACCTGTAGTCTAGCTCAGGGGTAGGCAATTCCGCTCCTCGAGAGCCGGAGCCAGGTCAGGTTTTCAGGATCTCCACCATAAATATAAATGAGATGGATTTGCATGCACTGCCTCCTTGAGATGCAAATTTATCTCATGCATATTTATTGTGGATATCCTGAAAACCTGACCTGGCTCCAGCTCACGAGGACCGGAATTGCCTATCCCTGGTCTAGCTGAATACAGTCTTCTGAATATTGACCAAAATCTACTATATACCCATTCCTAATAGCATTTCTCTTCTCCAGTCCTATTCCCAGTTCTTCCACTTTATCCTTATCTGCTTCTACATATTCCTCTCATTCACCCTTGAGCCTCACATTGACGATTTTGCATTCCTCCTATCACTAGCATATCTAAAAAAAAATGTGTTGTCCTCCTGTTTTATTGTTTGGGTATTTTTAGTTCCATTAGCGTCTTGGTTTTCCTATCACCACCACTGATCTCAGTTAGTCTAATATTCTATTTTTAGGGATATATTACCTACCACTGTACAGCTCCTCATGCCATCCAGTTCTTACTGTTTAGTCTGGATCTGTGCATCTCACTCTTATCCCTTCCACGGATACTTGCATTACCTTTCTGGAGGAATTCCTGGTTTAGGAATCTGAAGCGTTTCTAAATGGCAAACTTGTATAAGAGGAAGTGAAGGGTGGAACAGGAAGTCCTAAGTGAGAAACTTGCTAACTCATCTACTGGACAGGCGTTTGACCTTTCTGTGAATACTATGGGCTGTTTTGTCTCTCTCCCCCTGTGGAAGGGAGTTATATATATTTTTTAATGCCATTGGTCTTCATGGTTTGAATTTAGAGACTGGTCATCATTAATATGAAACTAAGCAGCTGATTGGTTCAGATAAACCATATGATAAATTCAAAAGGCTAGCATTTAGCTCAGTCCACCAAGACATTTAAAGGTCTATTATTTTCAGTTGGCCTTTTTTTTTTTTTAACAATGACAGGACTTAAATTCAGTGTTGCAATCTGTATTAAATTAAATTATTGATGCTATTATTGATATTATTATTGATGCTATTATTGATGCATCGTAAGTAAGTTAGAGTTATGTTATTTTATATATTGTGATTTTTTTTTTTCTTTCTTTCCTTTCCTATTTTAATGGAGTTCTCTTCAATCATTTTTGAATTGTTTTGTTAACCGCTTTGATCCTGCTTGCTAAATTAAGGGCTCCTTTTACTAAGCTAGGCCTTTAGCGCACAGAATACCATGCACTACATTGCCGCATGTGCTAAACCTTAACGCCAGCATTGAGCACTGAGCTGGCATTAGTTCTAGAAGCGTGGCGCGTGGTAATGTCCTGCGTGCGCTAAAAACGCTAGCGCACCTTAGTACAAGGAGTCCTAAGTGGTATAGAAAGACTTTTAATAAACAAACATTTTGGTTGGAGATAATCAAGAGGGAAGCTGAGGCATATTGCCAGGTAAATTTCTATAAATATACAACTAGGAGGTTATAGTATAATCAGAATTGTATGTCGGGGAGTTGGGTCACAAAAGGACAGAGAAGATCTCCAGAAGGATCTAAACCAGCTGGAGGAATGGGCGGAAAAGTGGCAGATGAAGTTTAACATAGACAAATGCAAGGTGATGCACCTGGGTAGGAAAAATAGGGAACATGAATATAAAATGTTAGGTGTAACATTGGGCACAAGCGAACAAGAAAGGGACTTGGGGGTGCTGATAGACAGGAACCTGAAGCCGCCGGCTCAATGCGCAGCAGCGGCAAAGAAAGCAAACAGAATGTTGGGCATGATAAAGAAGGGGATCACGAGTAGATCGGCGGCCGTTATAATGCTGCTTTACAGAGCGATGGTCAGACCACACTTGGAATACTGTGTCCAACTCTGGTTTCCATACCTAAAAAAGGATATAACCCTGCTGGAAAGGGTGCAGAGGCGAGCCACAAAGCTCGTAAAAGGTATGGAAAATTTGAGCGACAAAGAACGCCTCGGAAAACTGGGATTGCTCACCCTCGAAAAGAGGAGACTGAGAGGGGATATGATAGAGACTTTAAAAATACTAAAAGGATTTAACATAATAGAGCAAGAAACGTCGTTATTCACTTTGTCAAATGTGACACGGACAAGAGGTCATGGACTGAAACTGAGGGGCAGCAGGCCCAGGACAAATGTCAGGAAGTTCTGTTTCGCACAGCGAGTGGTGGATGTTTGGAATGCTCTCCCGGAGGAGGTGGTGACGGAGACTACCATTCTGGGTTTCAAGCGCAAGATGGATGCACACCTCCTTGCAAAACACATTGAGGGATATGGGTAATCAGGTTCTTCATCTGGGAGCATCTGACTTGGCCTCCGCGTGTGCGGGTCGCCGGACTAGATGGACCTAGGGTCTGATCCGGTGAAGGCGTTCTTATGTTATGTTATGTTAAAACAACAATCGTGTACTTTATTTTAGGACTATGCCTTGATGGTGGCTAAGGTCCTGATGAGTGTAACTGGATGGAAAAATAAGTTAACTAGGGGTCCTTTTATTAAGGCGTGCTAGCTATTTTAGCGCGCACTAAAACGCTAACACATCCATAGACTATAATGGACATGTTAGCATTTAGCGTGCGCTAATATTTAGCGCACGCTAAAATGGCTAGCACGCCTTAGTAAAAGAACCCCTAAATTTCCTTTTTTTACAACTAAATATGGTGTATTAGGATAATAAATATAGCAAAGCTTAAGAAGGACCGATGATGAACTGAGCAAGTCACGAGGCTGTGAACCTTGTGTGAAAAAAGAGTCACTACCGAAATCGGCTTAAAAACTATTTAAATGTTACACTGTATCTGAACTAGTAAGCCTGTAGAGTTTATTTCAAGTTTCAAGTTTATTTAAAAATTTTTATGCCACTTAATCAAACTTCTAGGCGGTCTACAATAAAAAAATACTATAAAAACGAATTAAAAATTAGAGATGCTAAACAATACCAGGGTATATTAGTAGAACACATGACGTGACATAAAGACTTACTTCAAACAAATGGGGAAAAAGAGGGCAAGAACTACAATCTTTGGAGAAAAGAGCATAAAAAAGGAAAAAACAATAGGTGAGGGTAAAAACTACAAAGCCATGTTTTAGTCCTTAAAAGGACAGTTATTGTCCAAAAGCATCCTGGAACAAGAATGTTTTTAACTTGGATTTAAATTGATTTAATGCGGATTTGATGCGTAAGTAATTGGCCAGTGAATTCCAGAGAGAGGGTGCAGTGACAGCAAAATTATTAGATCTCAACGTGTTGATTGACTTTAAAGATGGTACAACAAGGAGATTCTGTGACATAGAACGAAGCGATTTAGAACACTGTTCTTCAACCGACGGTCTGGGGACCGGTGCCGGTCCGCAGAAAATTCCTGCCGGTCTGCGGAGGGCCGTCGAGATCGACGCAGTTAAATTTCCTGTCGGGCATCTCTTCCCCTTTCCCTTCCAGGGCTGCCGTTAGGATCGGCTGCGGACAGCAAAAAGAAACACAGAAGCCGCAGGACTTTTCCTCTTGCCTGCATCGCTATAGGCTCTGCCGATCCTGATCCCGTCCCCTCTGAAGTGACTTCCTGTGTTTGAGGGGCAGGATTGAGACCGGCAGAGCTTATAGCGAATAGCAATGCAGGCAAGAGGAAAGGTTCCGCGGCTTCTGTTTTTGTTCTAGCCGTCTGATTTAGCGGGACCATAATTGAAGGCAGGGCTGATAGCAGTCGAGTTCGGGAGAGAAATCCCTAAGCCCCATGGAATGGGTGGCTCCCCCGCCACTGTAGTTGAGCGCTAGTCTGAGGCAAGTCCCAGCGAGCAGGGGAGGCAGACAGCAGCATTATTGGGCTTAATTCTGAATGAAGCCTTTCAAGTTGCTTCCAGAGTTCTGGGCAAGGAAACTGTAAGTAAACTGACGCGAGTTAAGAACCAGGCTGCTTCCGATTTAGTGTCAGTTATGGTGAGACCAGCCATTGTGACACTGGAGTCACTCTGGGGCCAGCAGCCAAGGGAGGGAATAAGAGATGCTGGATTCCTATGTGTTGTGGGAAGGGGATGGTAGACCCGGGGGGGGGGGGAATTGGTGTGACAGAAGGGAGATGGTGGATCCCCTTGGGGGAGGATAGTTATTGGAACTAGATGGGAATTGGAAGAATAGGGACACAAAGACAGATGCTGGACCTTGCAGGGGGCAGAAAGACATGGAAAATGCTGAACAGGAGGGTGGAGTATGAAGACAGAAGTAAGATGTTGGACATGGGTAGAGGGAGTAGGGAGACAGAAGGGATATGCTGGACATGGTAAAGGGGGAATAGGGAGACAAGGAATAAGGAATGGAGGGAGTAGGGTGATGGAAGGTATCTGCTGGATTAAGATGGGGAAAAGAGGGGAGGTACTGGAATACGTTCAATATAAAATCATAACTGAGGCTTGTGTGGATGGGATCAGATGGTTTGCGGGGACCGAGCTTGCGGAGATGGGGCGGAAATGTGTTTTTTTTTATTTCAGTCTTAGTAGTTTGCCGGTCCACAAAATAATTCTTTTATTTCTGCCAGTCCACAGGTATAAAAAGGTTGAAAAACACTGATGTAGAAGGACTATAAGGGATTAAGAGTCTGCCAATGAACTCTGGTTGATTGCTCGAGCGTATTTTAAAGGTTAAAAGTAGGATTTTGTAGCTGATTCTATGTTGAATGGGTAGCCAGAGTGCATTGAACAAAAGAGGTGAGACATGATCATATTTTTTTGCGTTACAAATAATTTTGATGGCTGTGTTCTGCACAATCTGAAGGCGTCTTATTTCCTTTTTTGTTATGCCCTTATAAAGAGCGTTACAGTAATCTATGCAGGAAATTACCAGAGTGGATCAATGTATTCAAGGAGGCTAGTTCCAGTAGTTTTGAAACAGAACGAATCATTGGGTTTCAATAAATGAATAACACTTTTAGCACCCCCACTTAATTAAATCAAAAGAGTATAAAATACTTACGTGTGCCCTTACAGAGTGGCGCTTAGATGTCTTGCTAGAACTCTTGAGTGTAAGGGCTCCTTTTACTAAGGTGCGTTAGGGCCTTAACGCACGGAATATAGCGCATACTAAATTGCCGCACGCGCTAGACCTTAACGCCAGAATTGAGCTGCTGTTATTCTAGAAGTGTACCACGCGGTTTAGCGTGCGGTAATTTTGTGCGTGCGCTAAAAACGCTAGTGCACCTTAAGCAAAGGGAGCCCTAAGTGTGCACTTTCCTGTGAAAATGCTAGTGTTCTGTAAACTTACGTGTGCAAGTGGTGCATAAAATGGGTGCCTAGTTATAGGATTGAAGAGTGAGTGCGGACTGTGGTGCGTAAGCAGCAGGCTAAAACTACACCCAGAGTAGCAATATGGATGATAATTTTATAAAGGTATTTTGGTGACTATATAAGCAAAAAGCTAATTTAAAAGGCAATTCTATAGCCTGGACAACTGTATATGCATGCATTTTATGCACATAAATATTTAGAATACTAATTTATGCGGTATTTATGTATGCCCATGCCCATGTCTGTGCTAGCATGGTGCCTAAGTACTATTCTGTAAATACCCACACGACTGACATAAGAACATAAGAGTTAACATTGGCTTCCAGTTTCCTGGAGGATTCAGTTCAAGATTCTGGATGCTGGTGTTTAAGGCCATTCAGCAGTCATTGCCAAATGCAATTTCTGATTTAATAGTACTGTATATACCTTCATGTACCTTGTGCTTGCAAGGTTTTTTAGGTGTTCCCTCTTTGAAGTCTGTTGCCAAATCTATAATTCGTGCAAGGGTTTTTACCCCTCTTATACAAAACTGCGATAGCAGTTTGTAGCGCAGAGAGTCACGCTGAATGACCCGCACTGCTCCCGATGCTCAAAGGAGCGTGGCTCACCGTGCTAAAAATTGCTATTACAGTTTCGTAGAAGAGGGGGTTAGTGTAGTAGGTCCACAAATGTGGAACGCACTACCTGACAATATCTGCCAAATTTCACAGATTTTATCTTTTCGTAAGTCATTGAAGGCTTACTTTTTTCAGGGAAGCCTTTGGAACTGTATGATGAGAAAATACTGTGCCAATTGTTTTATAATATTGGTTCATTTTAAATTTGTATATAGTTTATTTTAATAATTGTATTTTGTTTGATGATTGAAGTGTTTTTAAAGTGTTTGTTTATTAATTTATGTGTGTGTATTTTGTAACCCGCATAGATCTTGTGATATTTGGGATATAAATGTTTTAAATAAATAAATAACCCCCCTTTTAACAAACCGTAGCACGGGTTTTAGTGTCAGCTGTGGTAGTAACAGCTCTGACAATCATAGTGAGAGTCAGCGCTATTACCGCTGCAGCCGGCAATATGGCTTTGTAAAAGAGGGGAGTAAATACTGGTACAGATCAAAGGTCCATCGAGCCTAATATCCTGTTTCCAATCCATGTCACAAGTACCAGGAAGATTCCAAAACAGTAAAGCAAATTTTATGGTGCTTATCCTAGAAATAAGCAGTGGATTTTCCCAGGGCTTAAGAACTTTTCTTTTAGGAAATTAAACCTTTTTAAAACCCTGCTAAGCTAACTGCTTTCACCACATTCTCTGGCAATAAATTCCAGAGTTTAATTGCATGGCCTACAAGCGTGTTCATTCTGCTGTCCCTCAGTATCTCTCCTCTCTTCTCTCTCCTTATACACCTCCCAGAGAACTCCGTTCCTCAGATAAGCCATTCTTAGCTTACACACAAACATTTATGCCTGCTTCCGAGTAAATGTCTGTAGTTCACTTTATGAATGATTTCAGCAGAATTTGTGCCTGTATACTTTTATAAAAATGGGCTACAAATAGGCACCTTCTTACCTCTTAGTCTAAGCAATCTATCATAAAATTACCCCCCATATTTAAGCAGCTTAATTTAGGAAAGAAAGAGGGCTGTCCTAAACTGAAGTGCTTAGCTCTTTCGCTCTATTTCTTTTAAAAAATATATATTTAACCAACCCCCGATTTAACGGGTTACCCCCTTTTACAAAACTGCACTAGCATTTTTAGCACTGGTCGCGGTGGTAACAGCTCCAATGCTCAAAGATTTATTTTATTTATTTAGATTTCTATCCCGTTCTCCCAGGAGCTCAGAACGGGTTACAATTGACTTTCACAGTAAAGTTACAGGACAAAAAACAATTTCTAGGCAATCAAAGAAGAGGCAGGTAAGGGGACGTAGAGAGAGAAGGGGAGGGGGAGCAAGGGAAGGGAGGAGGGCAGAGATGGGGAGAGCGGTAGGGTAGCAAGGCGTTAGAGGAAGGGGAACAGGAGAGGGAGGAGAGAGGAGAAAGGAAGGGTAGCTAGGAGGAGAATTCCTATGAGTATCAGAGCTGTAACCGCTACAGCCGGCGCTATAAACCTCGCTACAGTTTTGTAAAAGGAGGGGATTCAAATTTAATGGACAAGTTGGAGTTCATCAAGGTATATGCAGTTCGGTCTGTCCCTGTTGTTTTAAGTATAAATTGCCAGTGGCTATGGATTATAACAGCAGCTCTGACATTAGATATTTGACGGTCACCGCTAAATTTGTGGTTTTTAATACGAAAACTGATGATGCACCTTAAAGTATAAAATGTAATATTTAGTGGACTTTTGGTTCTTCATAGACACAATTTTTCAAATATTTTGATTTAACTTACAATTTGACTTAACGCGCATCTCCTTCCCCCAATTAGTCCATTAAATCAAGGGTTGACAGTATATACAGGATGAGGCCAAAAATAAAGAGTAACCCCCCTAGAGATTTTTGCTGTTTTCTCAGCAACCGCTTAGAATTTCAATGTGAAATTCTACAGCTTTATTTGTTGTTAACATCTATGTTTATGTCCTTAGTAGAATAAGATTATCTTTAAACCTGGAGAAGTTACAGACTTTTTAGTGGGATCACCCAGCGATTTTCATACATTCAAAAATGTTTGCACTGTAAAACTTCAATTATTTAAAAACAACGGGGTACCGACTTACTGCCAATGACATCACAGTAGACTTTTGTATAGGGAACAATATTAGAGGCATATCACAAGCTTCACCCAAGGCCACAAACAATCACTGATCTTAAAGAGCACTGCGAATGATCTGGTACATCCTGCCACAGGGATTGAGCGACAAGGCTGTTAAGAACTTCCCAAAGCAAATATACAGTATACAGTGTGTGTATATATATATATATTTTTTTTTTTTTGACATTTACCACTTGTCTGAACATTTTAAACAAAATGGTGCATACAAATACCAGAAGAGATAAGAACATAAGAATTGCCGCTGCTGGGCCAGACCAGTGGTCCATCATGTTCAGCAGTCCGCTCACACGGCAGCTCTTGGTCAAAGACCAGCGCCCTAACTGAGACTAGCCCTCCCTGTGTACGTTCTGGTTTAGCAGGAACTTGTCTAACTTTGTCTTGAATCCCTGGAGGGTGTTTTTCCCTATAAAAGCCTCCAGAAGAGCGTTCCAGCTTTCTACCACTCTCTGGGTGAAGAAGAACAGAATCTATCCCTTTCAACTTTAGAGAGTGCCCTCTCATTCTCCCTACCTTGGAGAGGGTGAACAACCTGTCCTTATCTACTAAGTCTATCCCCTTCAGTACCTTGAATGTTTCGATCATGTCATCTCTCAATTTCCTCTGTTTGAGGGAGAAGAGGCCCAGTTTATCTAATCTTTCGCTGTACGGCAGCTCCTCCAAATCCTTAACCATCTTAGTCGCTCTTCTCTAGACCCTTTTGAGTAGTACCGTGTCCTTCTTCAAGTACGGCGACCAGTGCTGGATGCAGTACTCCAGGTGAGGGCACATCATGGCCCGGTACAGCGGCATGATAACCTTCTCTGATCTGTTCGTGATCCCCTTCTTTATCATTCCTAGCATTCTGTTTGCCCTTTTTGCCGCCGCCACACATTACATGGACGGTTTCATCGACTTGTCGATCAGAACTCTCAAGTCCCTTTCCTGGGAGGTCTCTCCAAGTACTGCCCCGGACATCCTGTATTCGTGCATGAGATTTTTGTTACCGACATGCATCACTTTACACTTATCCACGTTGAACCTCATCTGCCATATCGATGCCCATTCCTTGAGCCTGGTTATGTCACGTTGTAGATCTTTGCAATCCCCCTGTGTCTTCACTACTCTGAATAACTTCATGTCGTCCGCAAATTTAATCACCTCGCTCGTCGTACCTATGTCCATATCATTTATAAAGATGTTAAAGAGCAAGGGTCCAAGCACTGAGCCCTGTGGCACCCCACTGGTGACTCTCTTCCAGTCTGAGTATTGTCCATTTACCCCCACTCTCTGTTTCCTATGCTCCAGCCAGTTTTTAATCCACGTGAGTATTTTACCCTCGATTCCATGGCTCGCAATTTTCTGAAGTAGTGGTTTATGCGGAACCTTGTTGAACACCTTCTGAAAATCCAGATATACAATGTCGACCGGCTCGCCCTTGTCTATCTGTCTGTTTACTCCCTCAAAGAAGTGCAGCAAGTTCACAATTTGCATTTGCTAAAACCGTGCTGATTGGTCTTCATCAGCCCGTGTCCGTCAAGGTGATCAATGATGCTGTCCTTTATCAGTGACTCTACCTTCTTTCCCGGTACCGAGGTCAGACTCGCAGGTCTGTAATTTCCCAGATCTCCCCTCGAACCTTTCTTGAAGATCGGCGTAACATTCGCCACCTTCCAGTCTTCTGGAATCTTTCCCGATTTGATCAACAGATTGGCTATTAGTTGAAGCAGTTCAGCTATGGTCACTTTCAGTTCCTTGATGACCCTTGGATGTATGCCATCCGGTCCCGGGGATTTATCGTTCTTAAGCCTATCAATCTGCCTACACACCTCCTCTAGGCTGACCATCAATCCTGTCAGCTTTCTGTCTTAATTTTCAGCATATAGCCTGATGGGTTTTGGTATGCTGTGTACATCTTCTTCGTTAAATACAGATGCATAAAATGTGTTCAGTTTGTCGGCTATTGCTTTGTCCTCTTATAGCGCTTCCTTTATTCCATGGTCATCCAACGGTCCCACCGCTTCCTTCGCGGGTCATTTTCCCTTAATATATTGAAAGAACGGCTTGAAGTTCTTTGCCTCCTTAGCTATTTTTTCCTCGTAGTCTCTTTTGGCCACTTTTACCGCCTTATGGCACCTGCGTTGATGTTGTTTTTGCTTGTTCCAGTTTTCGTCCATTTTTTATCTTTTCTATTCTTTAAATGAAGTTTTCTTGTCTCTGATCGCTTCCTTTACTTCTACAGTGAGCCACGCCGGTTCTTTGTTCTTTTTCTCTTGGATCCCTTGTTGATACGCAGTATATATAGATTTTGCGCCTCGGTGACTGTGTCCTTAAAAAGTGACCAAGCTTGCTCTAGCTTTTTTACAATGCTTATCCTCTTCTTAATCTTCTTCCCTACCATGAGTCTCATCCCTTCATAATTCTCATTTCGGAAGTTCAGTGCCTTGGCTGTCGTTTTGGACCGTTGTTTCTCTCTTGCGTCCAGATCAAAGCGGATCATATTGTGATCGCTGCTTCCCAGCGTCTCTTCTACTTCTACATCTTGTGCCGGTCCTCGCAGGCCATTTAGAATTAAGTCCAGAATTGCATTTCCTCTAGTATTTTCCTTGACAAGTTGTTCCAAGAAGCAATCGCCTACAGCATTCAAGAACTTGGTCTCTCTAATGCAGCCTGATGGGCAGACTGGATGGGCCATTTGGCCTTTATCTGACATCATGTTTCTATGTTCTATGTTTCTTTCTTTGTAAAACAGTGATGTCTATATCCGATTCCCAACCCCAACCCCAAAATATTGCTTGATTTTTGGTTTAAGGAAGTATGATCATGTCAGCCCATTTTATAGAGAATTGCATTGGTTGCGTATTGAAGCTCGTGTTAAATTTAAGTTTGGGTGTTTATGTTATAAAGTTCTTTTTTGGTATAACTTCCACTTACCTTTTTGATTCATTTTCCATTGTTGGATCCAAACACCAGTGAAGTACCCATGGCTTGCTTAGCTTTCCTTCAACAAAAGGATGTCGGTATAAAAAATGTCATCACCATTTGTTTGCCTACCAAGCGACTCTCTAGGATGGGAATTAAAACCCCTGTTACTTGGGGCTCCTTTTACAAAGGTGCTTTAGGGCTTTAACACGTGGAATAGCACACACTGAATTGCCATGCGCGCTAGACCTTAACGCCAGCATTGAGCTGGCGTTAGTTCTAGAAGCATAGCGCGGGTTTAGCGCGTGCTAAAATCCTGCGTGCGCTAAAAATGCTAGCGCACCTTAGTAAACGGAACCTTTAGTTCCAAGTCTTATTGTGATTTTAGAAAACAATTGAAAAATCATCTGTTTAGTATTTAATAGTACTTAATAGCATTTAATAATTTAAATTATTCTGATCCTTTTGTTTAGTGTTCTTAAAATTTATATCAACCGCATTGAACGTTTTGGCTATGCGATATAGAAATGAACTATTAGATTAGATTAGATAGTTCAATCCCATTACATAGAGCAGGGTGTACACTAGGAGACAGATTCAGTAAATGTTACCCAAATTTAGGCGTCATTAGGATCTGATTCTATATATGGCACCTAAAAATTAGGCGTCAACTAACACGCCACTAAGAGCGATCCTAGTAAAGTTAGGCACACTTTATAGAATCACACTTAGCCTATGCATCTTAACTTTTAGGTGCATCCTATTTATGCCAGGGTTTTCTTGGCCTAAATGTGTGTGCCTAAGTTAGGCTCCAACCAGCACCTAAGTCCAAAACAAGTACCTACACACAAAAAAATGCCCACGATCCACCCCCCTAACCAAGCCTACTTTGTAATAGGCGTCTTGGATGAGGTGCCTACCTCAAAGTGGTAGGTGCCTAACATCCAATTAAGTGCAATTTGTCATAATTATGAGGTGTTGTCAATTATCAGTGCCAATTACCCCTCCCCCCACCACCACTTTTTTATGAAGCCACTTTAGGCTTTTTTATTGCCAGCTGTGACGGTATTAGCGCCGACCCTCATAGCGGTTGGATGCAGAAATCCAAGTACTTTATAGCATGGCACTTAATTTCTGGGAACACCTCTGACTTGCCCATGCCCCTCTCATGGTCATGCCCCCTTTTCAGTTGTGCACAATGAAATTTAGGTGTCCATGTTATAGAATAAGGTACAGGGTAGATGTGCATCTAACCCATAATTGACACCAATTAACTCTGATAATTGATTGTGTACACTTAATTGACTAATTAGTTTTCACACACATCTGGAATCTGCATCCAAATTTGGGAGCACAGCTGTGGGCAACTTTTATAGAATCCAGGGGTAGGTCTTTTCTAAATAATCACAAAGCAGAGCCCAGATTTTGCTGGACCTCTCATAACAACCAGCCTTTTTGAGCTGCTATGTTTTCATTTGATTTTTTTTTTTTTTTTTTAATCAGACATAGGGAATTCTACCAGAACTACTTATTTAAGAATGTCAAATTCTTCCAACATTTACATATGTCATGTATAGCGATGTGTAAGAAATAGTTGGTAAGAATTATCTTATTTAAACTACTAATTCCATATTCTACAAGAAGAAACTTAAGATCCAATGAACAAAACCTACTGTCTATCCCTTCATTGAAAATTATAAATACAAGACGACAATTTATTTTTTCAGTTACTGCGCCACAGATTTGGAATGCCCTCCCTATATTTTTAAGGGAAGAGAAGGAATTTGGAAAATTTAAAAGTAACTTAAAAACATTCCTCTTCAAGGATGCCTTTGCAAACTAATTTTATTATCCAGCTAACCCCATGCTATCTGTATTATATTTATTTTGTTAACCTCTTGTATTTTCCCTTAATGTTCTCTCTTTACTTTAAGATTTGTATTTCTTTCCCCCTTACCTAATGTTATGAATATGTTAAATTGAGTGTAATTTTGTCTTTTTTTTTTTTACTTACTGTATTGTTACCTAAAAATGTAAATTTTAATTTGTACTTCGCTTAGAAGTCCGATTAAGCGATTAATCAAGAAATCTAATAAACTTGAAACTTGAAACTTGATCTTGGATAAATCACCATTAAAGGCACGTAGCACTTCAAGGAGAATCAAACAGACACTCCAAAAAAATATATAAGAGAAGTGAAATTAACTGAAAGGTTTCAGTACGGGCTTAATTTTCCCTCTGAGTAACCAAAGGCCCCGAGCAGGTATTCATGAGTCAACTAGCACTTAGAACAATGTCTAAATAAATCCTGCCCTGTACATCATATAACCTTAAATAAATAAATATAAAGTGCAAACGTGCATCCGATGTGGGGACCAAGAAAAAATACAAAAAATATATATCAAAAGAACCCCAAAACTCAATAATGAAAAGAAAAAAACCTCAAAATCAAAAAAATTGATAACAAACATCCTCACGTATGAAACCACATAAAAACAAAAAATCCCAAAAGTCATAAGAAAATGGTATCAATAGTTCATATGAAAGTTCATATTAAATCTATCTCCAATGCATGTGTAATATGATATCCAGTAAAGTGAATAAATAAGTAAATCGTGTCTCTGTTCACTAAATAGCTGATAAATAAGTAAATAAATATCTCCATTCACACAATTCAAATGAAAGGATAACTTAGCTCATTCATAAGCAAACCGTATCTCCACTCGACTTAGCTCATCCGAAGGCAGACTGTATCTCCACTCAACAGGTCCTGTTTCGATATTCTTCGTCAGGAGGGAGAGTTCAGAACCACAATAAATTCTCCGGTCCAAGAGCTGGAAATGCATTTATCATCGTGTAGTAAACCTCTCACCAAGTACAGCGGCTCAATCACGCTGTACTTGGTGAGAGGTTTACTACACGATGATAATTGCATTTCCAGCTCTTGGACCGGAGAATTTATTGTGGTTCTGAATTTATTGTGGTTACAAATTTATTGTGGTTCCGAAGTAGGCATTGATAGCCTAAGGGACATATACCTAGTGCAACTATCATTGTTTTAAGTCAGGTTTTAATAATCAGGAAAAATGTCCCAGTTTTTATTTGTGAAGACTTTTAGTATACACTTCTCCCTCCGTATTTGCGGTTTCAGCAATCGCGGTTTCGATTATTCACGGTTTTTAGCTTGCTGGCTCCTCCCCACAAATTACATCAGTTTGCATAGAGAAATTGCTGATTGCAAGCGTTTACAGAGAAAATTGCCGATTCCCGGCACTTTCTTCACCGTGTTTTGTCTCTCCTTCAGGAACAGGCCAAGTCTCCCACCATGTTATTCGAGGTTTCACCATATTCACGATGGTTTTTAATAGAAAACAGCTGAGAACATATAATTGGAAGGATTGGAGAAGATTGAATTACAACTTTTGGTGGAACTCTCTATGCCATATCTATAAAATGGAAAGATTTATTGCATTACAAAAGGGTTATTTCAAGAAATTTCAGGATGTATGGAAACCATTAACAAAATATTGTACAGAGTAGTAGAGTTTGTTTCCCTTAAATTTATTAGTATTAATAGGGTAGGGAGGGGATATTTTATTTTATTAATACATATTTATATTATACTGGATTATATGGTAGAGAGGGAGGGAAGGGGGAGGGATAAGATTTTAAGTTATGTGCAAATGATAGTCTGTAAGTGATATATTTATTGCTAATGTGATTGAATATATGTAACACTTAATGTAATCTTAAAAATGAATAAAGAATTTATTAAAAAAAAAAAAGAAAACAGCGAATAACATATGAAAAAGTTATTCACGGTTTTTCTGTATTTGCGGTTCTGTTAATCCCCTATCACAGCAAATACGGAGGGAGAACTGTAATGTCTTTGTTATTTACTGATCTGGCAGTTATGACTGTGATAGATACGGTTTTTGTTGTGGAGAAAAAGGGGATTGCTCTCAGGTTGCGGGGAGCTGTGTTGGGAGTTTTGTAATCCACAAAAGTCCTGGTTAGAACTGTATGAATAGTCCAAGCTCCCACTCTAGGGCTCAGTTTGCAAAAGAAAAAAAAAAAAGACCCCACAAATTTTATAATAATAATAATAATAATAATTTTATTCTTATATATCGCCAGACCAAAAGGTTCTAGGCAGTTCACAACAAATAAAACAGGTACATACAAAGCAGATAAAAGTGCATTAAATTATGAAAATAAAGGACTCAATAGAAAATTAAACATGAAGTATTATGATAAAAGCCTATCAAATAGTTGTGTCTTTAACTATTTTCTAAAATCATGATAAGGAGGAGCCTCTAACATAATTTTATCGAACCATACATTCAGTTTAGCAGCCTGAAACGAGAAAGTTCTCTCAAGAAACTTCTTATAATGACAGAATTTTGTGGAAGGATACGTAACCAGAAGCGCTCTGCGTGTAATCTTATTTGACTGGTTCAAAGAAAAATGGGAAACAAGATAACCTGGTGACATACCGAAGATTGATTTATAACAAATGCATGAAAATTTAAACAAAACTCTCGACTCAATCGGCAACCAGTGGAGTTTCTCATCTTCTTCACACTTCACATTGCTCCTTTAGGCTCTAGTATGTGCTGTAGTGATAATGAGCCTTAATCACCAGGAAGAGCTATTCCCTCAGCTGGATACCTCCCTCCCAAACTGTAATGCACCAACCGTGCAGCAGTACAGCTGCCTCCTCATAGTTCACCAGGTTTTGCTTGAAACAGTTTACCCAGTCTTTTTAATGTCCATGAACAATGTTTGAAAAAAAAAAAAAAAATATATATATATATATATATAGGCAAACCAAAACATACCACAGGTTTTCTGTATATCTCAAACAGTTAAATTCTCAGCCTTCAGTGCCAAGCCCCAGTGGCTCAGGAAAAACGAAAAACAAACATGCAGCACAAAATAATGTCCAAAAGAGAAAAAAAACAGAAAAATATTCCAACCTGCCATTGGCTGTTAACACAGGTCCATACTTTCCTCAGCATTGAGGTCTTGGTAAGAGGAATTCTCCCACTCCATTTCAGGGTCTTGATGGTTACGTTCCTCCTGGACTTCTTCCTCAGGCGGGAACTCCTCAGACATTTCCCAGTCACTTTCACAGTGCTGGTTACCCTCCCAGCTCAGTCAGCTGAGCTCATGGGGCTGGGCTTCTCCCAGCTTCTTCCTATTCCTTCCTTCACCTGTGAAGCTTCCTGGAGAAAAAGGGTTCTGCCTTATCTCGCCCCACTCCCCTGGTAGCCTCAGGCAGATTCTTAAAGGGGCAGTTACTTTACAGCCTGAGTTCTAATCTGTTGGTTCTTAAAGGCATAGTATAAACTCCAGGTTCTGGGTTGTCTTATCCTTCTCTTCTGGGGCACACTCAGTTTAGAACTGAACTCAGGGGCAGGGCAGGATTAATTCGTCAAGGGCCCCTAGGCACACAAGTACACTGGGCCCCCCTGCCCCGCCCCACCCTACCATGCACCCAGGCGGAAACAGGAAGCTGCGTCAAGGAAAGCTTTGAGCAAGCAGCACCACTTGCACAATTACAGTTCCTGTTGCCTTTCTTAACCCGCGTTGCTTGTTTGTTTTACTTTTTGTCGATTGGGGGGGCCCATCGCCGTTTGGAAAAAACAATGTCGATGCCCTCCTTATCGGGTCCCCCTAACCATTTTGGGCCCTAGGCACGTGCCTACATGGCCATTGGTTAATCCTATCCTGCTCAGGGGTAACATAGAAACATAGAAAATGATGGCAGAAAAGGGCCAAGGCCCATCAAGTCTACCCACACTAATGACCCACCCCCCTAACTTTACCCTCTTAGATATCCATAGCCCATCAAGTCTGCCCGCTCTGATTGCCCTCCCCCAATTTACCCTCTTAGAGATCCCACATGTGCATCCCATTTTTTCTTAAAATCTGGCACGCTGCTGGCCTCAATCACCTGCCTTGGAAGTTCATTCCAATGATTAACCACTCTTTCAGTGAAGAAATACTTCCTGGTGTCGCCATGAAATTTCCCACCCCTGATTTTTAGCGGATGCCCTCTTGTTGCCAAGGGTCCTTTAAGAAAGAAAATATCATCTTCCTCCTTGATATGACCGGTGATATATTTAAACGTCTCAATCATGTCTCCCCTCTCCCTACGTTCTTCGAGAGAGTACAGCCGCAATTTAGTCAGCCTCTCCTCGTATGAGAGATCCTTGAACCCCGAGACCATCCTGGTGGCCATTCGTTGAACCGACTCTACTCTCAGCACATCTTTTCTGTAGTGTGGCCTCCAGAATTGTACACAGTATTCCAGATGAGTTCTCACCATGGATCTGTACAACGGCATTATGACCTCGGGCTTCCTGCTAACGAAACTTCTACGGATACACCCCAACATTTGTCTAGCCTTGGATGAAACCTTCTCCACTTGATTAGCAGCTTTCATGTCTTCACTAATGATTAGTCCTAAATCACGCTCTGCTGCAGTCCTAGTTAAGGTCTCCCCATTTAGGGTGTAATTTCTGCACGGATTTCTGCTGCCAAAGTGCATGACCTTACATTTTTTTGCATTGAAGCTGAGCTGCCAAGTCAAGGACCAATGTTCCAGTAGAAGTAGGTCTTGCGTCATACTGTCGGGCAAAGTACTTTTACCTACTATGTTGCAGAGTTTGGTGTCATCAGCGAATAATGTTATTTTACCTTGAAGCCCCTTAGTCAGGTCTCCTACGAATATGTTGAAGAGGATTGGACCTAAGACCGAGCCCTGCGGCACTCCACTGGTTACCTCTGACATTTTGGAGAGGGTACCGTTAGCCACTACCCTCTGAAGTCTACCACTTAGACAGTTTTCGACCCATGTAGTTAGTGTTTCTCCTAATCCGATCGATTTCATCTTGCTCAGTAACCTACGGTGTGGAACGCTATCAAAAGTTTTACTGAAGTCCAAGTACACAACGTCCAAGGACTCTCCCAGATCTAGTCTTCTTGTGACCCAGTAGGACTAGGTGCTTGACTGTTACAGAACTGAAGATCATGGCTAAGCTACATGCAGTCCCTGTCTCAATATGTATATAAATAGATTGTATTTTTTTAGAGTACATTTATTGACTGTATATATTCTGCTTCTTTGTGAATGGCACCGGATGGTCTTTTGCTGGACCAAATAAGCAGTATATAAATCCAGAAAGATTAGATTTGTTTTTGGATAGCAGCTGAATATAACCTTTGTGGGTCTGCTATTTAACCTGGTGGTCAATGTTTAAACAAAACACCTGCCACTACAATTAAAATGAAACTGGATATTCAGTACCTGTACTCAGATACCAGCCAGCACCGAATGTCTGCTTTCAGTGCCGACTCAGAAATGCTATCTGGATAATGGCAGTATTCGGACTGTTAACCGGATAGCTAAACAGATAACGTAAGGACAGCGTTTTTACCATCCTAACTTCATCCTGTCTGAATATTGCCACTAACCAGAAAACCTCCAGCTTTACCTAAGCTCCGCCCACAGGCCACTCCAGCACTATCCAAGATAGTGCAAAATGATCATCAGAGGACATATTAGGAGGGATGGGCGGCCAAAGCATTTTTGTTTTGGGTAGTTTCCTATATCATATTTCATTTAGCCATTTTATTATCATGGAAGCAAAGTCGAGTGCACACTTTTGAAAAGGGGTGCTCTATCTGCAAAGAGAGTGCACTCTTTCAGAGGAAGTGTGCACTAATCCTCGGAGTCTTTATATGGCACCCCGACTTGGGCACACTCCCGAGATGTGCGTACAAATTATTTGAACAATGAGCTCAGAAACATCAGTAATTGGGTGCTAACTTTCAATTATTGCAATTAATTGGCAATCATTAGAATTTGTCTGCACATTATTTTACGTGGTTGAATCACATTATTATAACTACCACCTACTTCTGATGTCAGCGAAGCACAGCTAATGAACGAATGCACGTGTCGTTCGCATACTTCGTGGGTATATTAGGTAGGTTGTCAGCAAGTTGCCAATATAGCAACTGTGGCTGTCCTGGAGAAAAAAGCACAATTTATCAGACATTGAAAAAGGCATAATCATAGGCTACTGGGCCAAGGGTGGAAGCAAATTGGAAACGGCGGAGTTTGTGAACTGTTAACGGGCTGTTCTGGTTAAAATGTACCGTAAGTGGTCGAATGGAACCTTTCGATGACCCAACGTGGTTAACTGGAACAGCACGAGCCATCGATGTGAGAGAGGTGAATATCGGCTGCGCAGGTTGGTGCGGGCCGATTGGCACATTACCGTGGAGCAACTCACTGTGCAAACGAACCAGGGGGGGGGCTTCCGAATGTGCGTCCAAAATGACTGCGCAGTGAACCCTGTTGCAAATGGGGCTCCGGAGCAGACGGCTGATGACTGCACCCATGCTCACGAGGGTTCATCGCAAAACAACGGCTGCAGTTTGCACAGCGGTATGGACAGTGGACTTGCACCAACTGGCAGATGGTTGCATTCTCTGATGAGTCATATTAGATGCTCCATCGAACATACGGACATTGGCGTGTCAAGCATGAAACCTCCGAGAACAAACATCCAGCAACCATTTTTGGATGTACACAAGCCGGTGCCAGTAGCGTTATGGTCTGGGGAATATTTTCTTGGTATGGTCTGGGTCCCTTGATACCTCTGAAAGGCACTCTCAGCTAATATGGGTATCTCTCCATCCTCGCCGATCACGTACGTTGACGGTCTTCCCTTTGGCTGATGGGATCTTTCATCATGACAATGCGACATGTCATACCACCAGAATTGTTTGTGAGTAGTTTGCAGAGCAGTACCAAGACTTCCAGCTACTTCCCTGTTTTCTGAATTCCCCAGACCTTAACCCTATTGAGCACCTCGATCGACATATTCAACGACTGAATCCACCACCACGCAGCTGTCAGATGCACTACATTCTGCATCCAGCATCTTATTGAGTCACTCCCACAGCGTCTGGCTGCCGACTATGCTGCCAGAGGCGGTTATTGTGGTTATTAGCAAGTGGTCATAATAATGTGACCCAACCGTGTATAAGGTAGCGCACCTAACTCCCATAATATGTATCTCAAAAGGGGATGTAGCCACGGAAGGGGCATTGAGTATGTCAGGGACATTATAAAAAAAATTTGCATGCATTGTTATAAAATACTGGGTCAATTCACCCAACGTGGGCAACAGCATTTACACCAGGTTTCAGCAGGCATAAGTCTGGCAATTAAAGTTTGGGCATGGGAATCGGCGCCAAGTGCATTTCCATAAAGGGTACATGCTTTATATAGAAAGTACATAGCCCTGATGTTTTCTGGCACCCAGTTTTGAGCATAATTTATAGAATCTGGCCCTAAATGCATTTCAGTGGAAACCTCTTTACAAACAATAAACATTCTTTCAAAAGTGTACACAACATTATTGCCAAATGATAAAACATGAATTTTTCTATTTTGTTGCTCCTTTTCGGTTATTGCCATGCAAAAACCTGGGATATCATAATCTGTTAGCAGCGTAGCGGGGGAAGGAGGCACCCAGGGGAGAGGTGCCAGGCATCGCTGCTGTGTGCCTTCCCCAGATTTCTTTTCAAATCTTTGCTACCTACCCGCTGCTCGTGCCGGCCTCAGCTCTCCCTCTGACATCAATTCCTAGTCCCACGATCAGGAAGTGACATCACAAGGAGAGCTGAGGCCAGTGCAAGCAGCAGGTAGGAGATGCTGCTCGCTGCTGACAAATATTTGAAGAGGTGGGTGGGCAGAGAGCAGGAGAGGTGCTGGGTCCCTTGCCAAGATGGTGCCCGGGGCAGTATGCCCCCGCTTGCTACGTCACTGTATCCCATATCATTGCAAACTAGTGTCCGTCTCGCATATATAGTGGCACTGTCTGGATAGTGTCTGCTGAATATCCCTTTCATCAGCATTTATCTAGTTTGCAGCTCCTGCCCCCTATACTTATAGCACATCAACCACATATATATATATATATATATATATATATATATACAGTCAAACCTTGGATAGCGAGTAACGTGGTGTGCAAGTGTTTTGCAAGATAAGCAAAACATTTTATTAAATTGTAACTCGATAAACGAGCATTGTCTTGCAGTACGAGCACGTATACGCGTGCCACATCATCCGCACAATATCCGCGCATCGCTGAGCGTGGCTGAACATGATACAAGCACCCGCAGTTCAAGCGAGCACAACATACGCACATCTCACGCTGAACGTAATAAAAGCATCGTGCCCAATGTACCCGCAGTGTAGTGACTGTTCGAATCGAGTGAGGTCTTGCAATACAAGTACGTACAGTATTTCGTATTAAAGTTTTTGGGTCGTGGAACGAATCGTCTGAGTTTCCATAATTTCCTATGGGGAAATTCGCTTTGATATACGAGTGCCTTGGATTACAAGCATGTTTACGCAACGAATTATGCTCGCAAACCAAGCTTTTACATAGAGAAGTGCTCAATATATATGATTGATTCAAATGCCATGGTAAAAAAAATCCTAACCATGCACTTAAATTTTGACCCTTTTGCATGTTAAATTCTGTTTATCCATTCAAAGGTAGTTAATTAAAACATTTAAACATCAATGCTTGTTTTCAGGGAGCAGGATTAGTATGTGTCTGAGGGTTACTTGGTCACCGTCTACTTCATCTAAATGCTGCATGTGATGGAAAAGGAGATAATTATCCATACTATTGTCTGCAATGCTACTGGTTTAAATAATAGCCTTAATTATTGCGGAGCCTCTGCTGGGCTAATCAGAGAAATAAATATTCAAGCCGATATTCAAGGAACACTTAGACGTTTGGTGCCAAGCCAAACGTCTAAGTGCTTTTTTTCCTTTTATTTGGAGGCACTAGGGTGGTAATTTTATAAGGAGCTGCCTCATTGGAGACAGTAAGAAGACACATAAATGCTAATATTTTAGTCATTTCATTTATTTACATATATAATCTGTCTTTACATAACATAACATATCAATCAGCTTATATACCGCAGGACCGTGAAGTTCTATGCGGTTTACAAAAAAAATAAGATATACAATTGAATGGAAAAATTAGTTACCCCCCTAAATTCTAAGTAGGAACTAGAAGTCATGATCAATCGATCCAAATCCTTATCCCTTAGAGCCACTTGATAAGACAAAAGATGGTGATTTTTTTTTTAACTTTACAACCTTTTACAGTCTGGAAGACAAAGTTCAAATGTGAGCTTCTCATATGTTTATTAGTGGCAAGAGAGAAAAGATCAGTTAAATATTTAGGGGTAAGACCAAACAAAACCTTATAACAAAAACAACCAAAGTTAGCCAAGGCGGAGTAAAAAAATAACATGCATAATCATAAAAACAAGAAACACATAACGGGGAAGAGCAATTGTGTGTCCTCCAGGAAAGATTAACAGCAGCAGAGAACAAAGGAGGGCCCTGGCCTAGCAAATGAACATAGAAAGGGAAGAGATCGAGACGGCAAAGAGTACATTGCTGGATGAGTAGCAGTCTGTGATGCAGAAGTGTGCGGAAGAACGCAGAAAGCTCACCATGGAGTGGTCGGAGTTTCATGCCTAGCAGAAGCATAGCCAAGAGCGAACAGAGTGAGACATTAGCTGTGCACTGCAGATTGATTCACAGAGGGAAGGCGCCATCAAGAATATTGCCAAGAAACAGGCGGATCTGAAGATTCAATGCTAATGAACGGTGTATATATATATATGTATATATATGTATTTATATATACATATATATATATGTACATATATACATATGTATGTATATATGTATATATATGTATTTATATATATATATATATATGTATGTATATATGTATATATATACATATATATACGTACATATATATATGTATATAAGAAAATAAGAATTTGCCTCCGCTGGGTCAGACCAGAGGTCCATCCCGCCCAGCGGTCCGCTCCCGCGGCGGCCCCTCAGGCCTATCACCTGTGCAGTGATCCCTGACTATTCCTATAACCTAGCTCAACTCCTATTGTACCCCTCAATCCCTTTATCCTCTAGGAACCTATCTAAACCTTCTTTGAAGCCCTGTAACGTGCTCTGACCTATCACGGCCTCCGGAAGCATGTTCCATGTGTCCACCACCCTCTGGGTAAAAAAGAACTTCCTAGCGTTTGTTCTAAACCTGTCTCCTTTTATTTTCTCCGAGTGCCCCCTTGTACTTGTGGTTCCCCACATTGTGAAGAATCTGTCCCTGTCTACCTTTTCTATGCTCTTCAGGATTTTAAAGGTTTCTATCATGTCTCCTCTAAGTCTTCGCTTTTCCAGGGAGAATAGTCCCAGCTTTTTCAATCTATCAGCATATAAGAAGTTTTCCATACCCTTTATGAGTTTAGTTGCTCTTCTCTGGACTCCCTCAAGTACTGCCATGTCCTTCTTGAGGTATGGCGATCAGTACTGGACACAGTACTCCAGATGCGGGCGCACCATTGCACGATACAGCGGCATGATGACTTCCTTCATCCATATATATGTATACATATGTATATATATACATATATATATATATATATATATATATATATGTGTATGTGTATATATATATATATATAGATATATAATTATTTTTTTTTCTTAATGGATTAAATTATTGTTTGATATGTTTGATTTATTAATTAATTGAATGAATGTGGCAGTTATTATGAACCTACTAAGTATGATATGTATGTATGTGTTATTTGTTGTGTGTTTTATGGTTCCAGAATATTGTGTTTAAAGTCAAGGAAAAGATGCACTTTTACGGTGAAAATTAGAAATAAGTTATATCTGCTGTTATTTATACCAGCTTGGGTCACACAAACATATTCCAAGTTACTTTGGGACATATTTTGTAAGGTGTTAATCATATTTTACATGCCAAAAATATATGATTTAGGTGCAAAGCTATGGGGGACACGTTTATCATTCCTCCTGCAATCTTCATTTAGGGCTCCTTTTACTAAGGTGCGCTAGCATTTTTAGTACATGCAGGAAATTATTGTGCGCTATGCTTCTAGAACCAAAATCAGCTCAATGCTGGTGTTAAGGTCTAGCGCGCACGACAATGTAGTGCGCGCTATTCCGCGCATTAAAGCCTTAGCGCACCTTAGTAAAAGGAGCCCTTAGTGTAATGTAGCATTGTTTCAGATGCTAATGCCACCTATTGAAATGGATTTAAATTATTATTAACATTAAATGATTATTAGGAAATGAATTGGGAGCCCTTCCTACTGGCTAACTTCCATCTGGTTTTTTGCTTATGAATATATATATTTTTTAACAGATTAAATAATTGTTTTATTAATTAATTGAATGAATATTGCAATTTTTAATAAATTTATTATGTACAATAGAGTATATTGGGGTATAGTCCTAGTAACATTAATAGATATTTCTGCTGGAAGAGATTCCAAATGGTTTTAGGTCTGGGGGGGGGTTTGTTTTAAGTTTTAGAAGATCTAAATGAATTATTTGTTATTATAGAGTAAGGTAGCTCAGGATAAGATACGATGTATGATCTATACTGTATAATGTTTAACTGAATACATAGATGAGGCGATAACTTGCTTTTAAAATTTATTGTATGGTAAAATTTTATGGGGATTAAATTTAAATTATTCATATCAATTGATACATGGAGGGTTAATTTAGGGATGAATTTAGGGTGCTTGGGGGAGGACTGTAGTCACCGGTCTATATGTTTGCATACAAGCTTTCGTGTTATATGCTGGGATGGGTTTGGGGAGGGAGTGGGGGGAATTTTAGATTTGGGTCCTGGATGTGTGTGAAAATATTATTTTTCTATTCGGCCAAAAGGAAATTAGGGGTTCATTTTTTAATACGTATTAATCAAATAAAATGCCTTTAAAATTCTATTCCTTGAACATTAATAGACTCAATCACCCCATCAAGAAGAAAAAGATTCTTAACTTTCTGAAAAAGCAACAAGCAGGCATTTATTTCATACAAGAGACCCATCTATCAGCAATCGAGGCGGCCAAATTAGAAGGGGGGTAGATAAAACATTGTTTTTTTGCACCAGCAACAGGGAAAAAGGTGGGTGTGGCAATCCTGGTTAATAAGAAGATTTCTGCTACATTTGATAACTTTCGGGCTCCATGTTAATATGACTTCAAGAAATGATACCCTGACGTTTTTTAAAATTTATGCACCAAATACAAATCAGGCAAAATTCTTTAAGAAACTTCAAGTAATTCTTTCACTCACTACTCCTAATGTAATCGTAGTTGGAGACTTCAATGCTGTAATAGATCCAATAATGGATAAACAGCCAAGTAGACAATTAAAATCATTAGGTTTAGATAATCTTATGCATACATGTGGATTAAAGGATATATGACGGATTTTTCATTTTAATGCTCAAGAATTTACGTTTTGTTCCCAAGTTCATAAATCATTTTCAAGAATTGATTATTTTTTGTTTCAGATCATTTAATTCAACAGGTTACAAATGCCAACATAGATACTATTATTTTGTTGGATCATGCTGGAATTTGGATAGAATATCAGTTCACTGAAGAATATTCTAGTAGACCTGTGTGGAGGTTCAATAATACACTGCTTACAGACTCAAACTTTCTTGAGGAAATTCAAATAAAAATGGATGAATATTTTCAATTCAATACCTCGGAGGAAATCTCTTTGGAAACTCTATGGGATTCATTTAAGGCAACTATAAGAGGGCAGATCATTTCATATTCGGTGCATATACGGAAATTATTTAGATTAGAGTTTTCCAATCTAGAACAAATTATTACTGCTTTAGAATTGCAATTGGCTTTAAAATGGGAACAAGATACTTTGAATGCCCTATTGAAGGCTAAATATAAATATAATGAGATTTGCTCACAATTGGCTAGAAAAGATTTGTTTGGTCAGCAGGCGGCGTATTATGGAAATTGGAATAAAGTGGGAAGAGTATTGTCTAGCTATCTTAAAGCTAAAAAGAGAAAAGTAAAGATTGCGGCCATTAAGGATTGAAAAGGTAAAATCTATACTCACATTGCAGATGTTTTAAATCAATTTCTGGATTATTATAAAGCTTTATATTCTTCTGAGCTATATTCGAACTAAGAAAATGATGGAAGAGTTTTTTAAAATTCAATTAATGGGCCAAAAATTCCAGAGCATATAAAAGAAAAGCTTGAAGCCTATATCGTTAACAGAGCTTCAGTTAGCATTGAAGTCTTTCAGATCTGAGTTGGCTGCAGGTAGGGATGGATTTACAGCAGAGTTCTTCAAATCTTTTCAAAATATACTGTTACCTTATTTTTTAAAATTATATCAATCACAATTGACAAAGGGTCAGATATCAGGTACTATAGCAGAAGTTTTAACAATTGTTTTGCCAAAGCCGAACAGAGATCCATGTTGCTATCAAACTACAGGCCTATCTTCTTAATTAATGTGGATGGTAAAATTCTGACTAAGTTATTGGCTTTGAGATTAGCTAAGGCTCTCCCTTATATGATTGGACTGCACCAAATGGGATTTGTTGCTCAAAGACATTCTGCAAATAACACCAGATTGGCACTTCATATGCTAAATTTGGTAAAAACAATAGAGGATCCGGCCTTTTCTATTTCTTTGGATGCAGAGGCCTTTGATCGTGTAGAATGGACTTTTAAGTATCAAGCAATGGATTGGATTGGTTTGGTTTATTCAAATGATTCAAACCTTGTATAGTTCCCCCTCTGTCAAATTATATATTAATAATACATTTTCTGATTGTTTTAGTCTAAAGAGGGGAGTTAGACAAGGATGTCCCTTATCTCCTTTGCTTTTTGATATTGTTTTGGAACCTTTGTTGTTGGCCATTCAACAGGCAAAAGAGATCCAGGGAATTCCATATGCAGGTCGAGATTATAAAGTTTTGGCATATGCGGATGATATTTTGCTTCACTTGAAGAATCCTGAATCAACTGTTTGGCATTTACTGGAATTGATTGATCATTTCGGGAAAATTTCTGGCTATAAGATAAATTGGAGTAAATCAGAAGTTCTTCCATTGAATGTATATTGTGTAAAAGGTTTATTTGACCCATTCCCATTCCTTTAGAAGGAAGAAGGAATCAAATAGTTGGGTGTAATGATTCAAAAAACATTGGAAGATACAATGACAGTAAATGAACAATCTTTATTGTTGAAAGTCAAAGAAATGTGTGAGCATTGGAACCCATTACATCTTTCTTGGTGGGGGAGAGTCCAAATCATCAAAATGATGATCTCGCCTGTAGTTTGTTATCAAATGAGTATGTTACTAGTTTATTTTCAGAGTTCTTTTTATAAAAAACTGAATGGGATTCTCATAAAATTTCTTTAGCTAGATAAAACTTCTAGAATAGCCTTAGTATCTTTGCAAAAATTTCAATCGGTGGGAGGGGGTAAATTTTCCAAATTTTTACAGGTATCATCAAGCCTTTACTTTGTGTCAGGGTATGAATAGGATCCTTCCTGAACTCATAGAGAATCTGCCAGTTTGGTTGACACTTGAAAGTCATCTTATGGCCCCCATTAAATCTTATACCATAAATCCACAATGGCATATAATAAACTTCAAAGTGCCTAATTTCTAAGTGATCTCTTTTTCAGATAATACCTTTCTAAGTACCTCTATGGTCTTCAGTTCCAGCCAAGCACCAGCCAAATTATTTGAAGGCTTGTTTCTCTTTCTGGCTTTTATTCATCATCAGACCTTCGTTGTTTTTTTTAAAGTGCTTGTGCTGTGTATTCTATGTTTTGTGCAAATCGATAAACTTTTCTTATACAACTTTAAAACTTTTGTACTTAGCTTTAGCTTTAGCTATTTCTTCATTCTTTTTTTAAACCTCGGGAAGGACCTTAAGGTTCAACCAGTTTCACCCAAAGGCTTTTTCAAGAATGGGTCCCCTGCAAATAAGAGGCAAGAGTTGGTAAATGCATCAGTTTTATTGTTCTAAAACTTTAAACTAATCCCTCAATATCTTAGCAGTTCTAGTTTTAGAAGTAAAATTACCCCTTTTGTTTTGCTCCACAGCATCCCGACGTGTATTCTTCTATGTAAAGATGGCCACGGCATTTTTTGATTCTGTTTATATCAGGTGACTCATTAACTACCTCACTGATGACATCAGTTCAGTGGGAGGAGCCTAAACTAATGTCATCCATTCTATTTCTAAATTTAATCCTCCTGGATGCACCGTATTCAAAGTGTATATCCAGCATTGTTCTTTGAAATTTAATCTGTTCTCAATGTAACCACCCTCCCACCCTTCTTTTATACAATCTATGACCCTCCATTTTAAATCATCTATGGTGTGAGCTTTTTCCATCCAGTGCTGGACTAAAGGTGCCTGGATGCTCTCTGTAGCTATACGTGACTTGTATTCATTTAGTCTAATGTGCACTGGTCTACTACTTCTCCCCACATATATGAGCCTGTGTGGGCATGTGATAGCATAAACTACATTATGAGATTTGTATGTAGTTAGCATACGAGCTTTAATCTTGATGTCTCTGTTGGGAGGATTCCACATATGGCCATCAATAGTTTTTGTGCACCATTGACAACGGCCACATCTGACATGATTGACATCCTCTCGATCGTAACTGGCTTCCTCATACCTAGACTTGGAAAGGCGCTCCCCTGAATTCTGTCCTCTGTTGAAGGTGATCATAGGAAATTCTTTCTCAAAAGTAGGCATCAATTGGAGTATATGCCAATGTTGTTGCAAGCTTTTAATTAAGCTATAAGATAAATCATAGTATGGAAGTACACATACCATCTTATCTTCTGCTGCCTGAGGTCGATCCTGGAGAAGTAATTCGCGGTTAGCGTATTTTGCTCTGATAAAAGCTTTTTTCACACATTTCTTAGGGTAGCCTCTGCAAGCTATTCTATTCTCCAATATCCTAGACTGTTTTAAGAATTCATCTTCATCAATATACAAACATCTCAAGCGGAGAAATTGTCCCACAGGGAGATTGAGCTTCAGTTTTTGTGGATGGTGGCTGTGAAAGTGCAATAATGTTTTCTTTTCTACTGGTTTGCGATATACTGTGGTTTTTAGCTTATTATGATCTTTATATACTATCATGTTTAAGAATTCCATCTTCTCTCTGTCAAATGCCATGGTAAACTTGATGTGTGAGTTGATGGTGTTCAGCCATTTGCCAAAACTTTCCAAAGCTTCCAAGGCGTCATTCCATATAAAGAAAATGTCGTCCAAAAAAATGTCGCCAGAAGAGGACAGATTTAAAAGGAGTGGCCGGATATATGTCATCTTTTTCCATTTTAGCAATGTACAAAGTGGCCAACGAGGGGGCTAAAGTGGCCCCCATGGCGACCCCTTGAATTTGTTGGTAGAAATGATTGGCATACCAAAAGTAATTTTGAGTGATCACCATCTCAGCTAGTTGTGGTTCTTCCCTTTCGCTAAGGTGGAGTTGGGTAATGTCTAATGCTGCCTATTGTGGAATCATAGTGTATAATGAAGTGATGTCCAGAGTGGCTAAAATAACATTGTCTGGAAGTTGATCAAGCCCTTGTATCAATCTAATAAAATGAGCAGAGTCTTAAAAATGATGGAATAGTAGTAGTCATGGGTTGGAGAAAGTGATCGATAAACTGGGACAGCGGTTCCAGTACTGAACCTCTTGTAGATACAGTTTTATAGGCTTTTATAGGTTTTTATAAGGTTTTATAGGGATTTATAGGCTTTTATAGGGTTTTATAGGCTTTTATGTATCTTAGGAACTAGATATATTTTTGAGGTTCTGGGGTGTTTCTCCATAAGGAAAGCTGCTTCTCTCTTAGTGATCATGCCCCTTTGTAGAACTGGTTCTACTGTCTCCTTAATGGCTTGTTTCAAGTGAGTTGTAGGATCCATTGGTTGCAGGCAGGCATACGTACTCTAGATGATGTAATTTTAAATGGGAAAATGGTAAATTTATTATAATTACAACAATCATTTGGCATATCAAAGTTTCAAGGTTATAAATGGTTGCAATTGAAACAGGCCATTCAGAAAGGGTTCCCTAACTGGCATAACTTAAAAAATCAGTACAGCTTGCCAGGTCTATGTTTCCAGACAGATTTTCAAGGGCATCAGGCCGCCAAGTGGTACAAATTAATATCTGATTGTTTGGCGTGCATTCCGGTTCAGCAGGAACTTGCCTAACTTTGTCTTGAATCCCTGGAGGGTGTTTTCCCCTATACACTTCTCCCTCATCATTCGCGGGGAATACGGGCAGAGCCGGACCGTGAATGGCGAAAAACCGCGATTATCCGGCTCTGACCCACCCCCACCCCCCTGCCGCCTTCCCGGCCTTACCTGGTGGTCTAGAGGGCTTTCGGGGCAGGAGCAATCTTCCTACGCTCCTGCCCCGTGCAGATCGCCATGAGGAAATGGCTGTAGGGAGTTCCCGACGTAGTCTCAAGAGACTACGGGAACTCACAGAAGCCATTTCCTCATGGCGATCTGCACGGAGCAGGAGCGTAGGAAGATCGCTCCTGCCCCGAAAACCCTCTAGACCACCAGGTAAGGCCGGGAAGGCGGCAGGGAGGAAAAAAATATGGATTATTTTAAAATTAAGACTGCTTTTTTTATTTTCCTCCTCCCCAGAAAAAATCGTGATTATATGAAACCACAAATGGAGAAACCGCAAATGGGGATGGAGAAGTGTAATAGCCTCTGAAGAGCGTTCCAGTTTTCCACCACTCTCTGGGTGAAGAAGAACTTCCTTATGTTTGTATGGAATCTATCCCTTTTTAACTTTAGAGAGTGCCCTCTCATTCTCCCTACCTTGGAGAGGGTGAACAACCTGTTTTTATCTACTAAGTCTATTCCCTTTAGTATCTTGAATGTTTCGATCATGTCCCCTCTTTTCAAGAGAGAAGAGGCCCAGTTTCTCTAATCTCTCGCTGTACGGCAACTCTTTCAGCCCCTTAACCATTTAGTCGCTGTTCTCTGGACCCTTTCGAGTAGTACCGTGTCTTTCATGTATAGCGACCAGTGCTGGATGTAGTATTCCAGGTGATGGCGTACCATGGTCCGGTACAGCGGCATGATAACCTTCTCCGATCTGTATGTGATCCCTTTCTTAATCATTCCTAGCATTCTATTCGCCTTTTTCGCTGCCGCCGCACTTTGCACAGATGGCTTCATCGACTTGTCGACCAGTACTCCCAAGTCTCTTTCCTGGAGGGTCTCTCCAAGTACCACCCTGGACATCCTGTATTCGTGTATAAGATTTGTTACCGACATGCATCATCTTACACTTATCCACATTGAACCTCATTTGCCATGTTGCGGCCCATTTCTCGAGCCTGTTTATTTCACATTGCAGATCTTCGCAATCCTCCTGCGTCTTCACTACTCTGAATAACCTAGTATCATCTGCAAATTTTAATCACCTCACTCGTCGTGCCAATTTCCAGATCTTTTATAAATATGTTAAAGAGCATGGCCCAAACACTGAACCCTGTGGCACTCCACTGGTGACGCTTTTCCAGTCCGAGTATTGTCCATTTACTCCCACTCTCTGTTTCCTATTTGCCAGCCAGTTTTTAATCCACGTGAGTATTTCACCTTTGATTCCATGGCTCACAATTTTTCAAACTAGTTGTTCATGCGGAACCTTGTCGAACACCTTCTGAAAATCCAGATATACAATGTCGACCGGGTCACTTTTGTCTATCTGCCTGTTTACTCCCTCGAAGAAGTGCAGCAAGTTCGTCAAGCAAGATCTTCCTTTGCTGAAGCCATGCTTGCTGGTCCTCATCAGATTGTGTCCATCAAGGTGCTCAATGATGTGGTCCTTAATCAGTGCCTCTACCATCTTTCCCGGTACTGAGGTCAGACTCACCGGTCTGTAGTTTCCTGGATCAACCCTTGAACCTTTCTTGAAGATCAGTGTAACATTCGCCACCTTCCAGTCTTCCGGAATCCTTCCTGATTTGATCGACAGATTGGCTATTAGTTGAAGCAGTTCAGCTACAGCCCCTTTCAGTTCCTTGATTACCCTCGGATGGATGCCATCTGGTCCTGGGGATTTATAATTTTTAAGCCTATCAATCTGCCTGCATACCTCTTCTAGACTGACCGTCAAACCTGTCAGTTTCCCGCGTATAGCCTGTCGGCTTTCGGTATGTAGTAGACTTCTTCTGATTATGACGGGAGTGGCCATGCAATTGATAACCAGAAACTGGAAGAACTAGGATAGATTAAATTTTTCTTTTTGGTGGGATACACTTTGTTTGTATTACAGACATGAAAGAATGAATGCAGAACAATTTGGGAATAATAAAAGGTTTAAATAAATATGGGGTCCATTAGAGGCATTTGTTAAACAAAAGACTGATTAATTAATGAAACCTTTAATTCCTAGATGTTTTCTACACACATCCAGAGAGGGAGGGAGGGAGGGGGGGGGGGGGAGAAGGGTATTTTGTTTTAATATTTGTTCGACTATAAGTGCTGTTTTATGTATTATCTGAATGTATATTTGCTTGCACTTTGTATCAGTTCTGAAAATTAATAAAGATTTACAAAAATCTTCTAAGTATTGTAGATTACTGTAACAGCCTATACCTATCATGCCCAAACTACATGATAAAACAATTACAGACAGTTCAGAATACAGCCCTCAGAATCATCTACTCACTAGGCAAATATGACCACATCGACTCACACTGGCTACCAATAAAAGCAAGATCCCAGTTCAAATTCTACTGTCTACTATACAAAGTAATACATGGAACAGCACCCAGCTACCTAAACAACAGAATACACCGTAACCTCTCACACAGATTAAGGAGAACTCAGAGCCTATTCACTCACCCCCCTCTCAAAGGAACACGACGAAAAAAACTATATGACAGCCTTTTAGCGACACAGGCAGCAAAGATCGATACTACCATCACCAATCTACTGACCAAATCAATAGACACTAAAGTATTCCGAAAAGAAATCAAAACTCATCTCTTCAAAAAACACTTCCCATCATCATAACCTCACAAAAATATTAGAAAATGCTCTCATGACCACCCTACCACCACCACCAGCAACACCTTGAATCCGGACAGTATTATCTCTATTCGTCTAAACAACAGAATCCGGACAATATTATCTCTATTCGTCTAAACAACCTATCACTATCTGCTATCAATTTCTCCTGGAAAAGTCCAGAATAACAATTGTAACTTGACGCATTCTTGTTTACATGTACTACAATGATACTGGAAATGTCCAGTCTTCAAACTTGTAATCCGCTTAGAACCGCAAGGCACAAGCGGAATAGAAATCACTAATGTAATGTAATAATGTAAAAAAAAAAAAGAAACATAACAAATAACCACAGACTATTCACTTCATATAAAAAAGGACAAAGGTTAATGTTTATTGCTAGCCATTGAGTTCTCAAGGTCCACAACTCTGCGTAACAAATGCTGTTTAAAATGGCAAAAAATGGCATTGTTAAAGCACCTATTGACTAAAGTTCCGGAACTGAATCTTCCCCCGACGCAGAGAGTCTGTCTACCTTCTAAAGAAAGTGCAAAAAGAAAAAGGTTTAGAAGCTGAAACTATGCAATTGGATGTATCTGCTATATTGCAATCTTCTGATATTGAAACACTGGGTCGGGCGACATTGTAGTCTCTCTTGTATTTTTGCAGGATAAAGAAATGATGTTGAAATTATACTTTAAATTAAAGCAAGTCACCTTTTTAGGTGAAAGGATATACATATTTCCTGATGTCTCGAAATGGACACGATCCAGGAGGAAAGAATTCTTGCAATTTCGTTCTAAAGTGATTTCTTTGGGGGCAGATTTTCAGTTAAAGTTTTCTTGCAAATGTTTTGTTTCCTATCAGGGGAATAAATATATATTTTTTGAACCTGCCCAATTAGGTTTTTTCATAGAGAGTAAGGGGATCTCAACGCAGCCAGAATGAATCAAGTTGTCTAGTGTGGTGTTTAGACAAATAATAGGTTAACATCTAAATAACTGCTCTTTTGCTTTTTTTTACTTTTTTATTGTATTTATATCCCCTTTCCCCATGGTTTTTTTTGTTTGTGTCTTGCATCCCTCACTTAATAGAGGCCTATATAAGATATATATTGCTTTGTACATTTTTTAGTTAGTCAATATTGACTAAGAGCTCCTTTTACTAAGGTGTGCTAGCGGTTTTAGCGCGCGCACAATGCCGCGCATGCTAAACGCTAACACCTCCATAGAGCTTGCGTTAGTATTTTTTGTTTAGCGCATGGTTTGTGCGCGCTAATCTTTAGCACATGCTAAAAATGCTAGCACACCTTAGTAAAAGGAGCCCTAAGTTATATATATTCAGTATTTTTTGTACCATTTATGTATATTGATTGCATGGAAATGATTTAAAAAAAAAAAAAAAAAAGCGCCTACTGACTCCTAAATATGCACCAGAATCATGCTTACATAGGCGCTTTAGGCCTCCGAACATAGGAAAATTTGGAAAATCCAGACACCCTAGACCCGCCTCCAGGCCCGCCCCATTCCTCCCCCCCTAGCCCCACCCACGCTGCCTGATCTCGTCGAGCAGATCAGCATCCGCGCATATTTGTGCACAAATTTTCATGAGTGCTAATTAACTTTAATAATTGGTTGTTAGCGCCCAATTACTGATGGTTAAGGGCTTGTTACTTGTTTAAATTGTGCACGCATCTTGGACGCCATATATAGAATCCAGGGATTAATGCACATTAGCAACACTCACAGTAACCGTGACAAACAGGTCCTGCACCTCAGGGACATAGCTATGGGTGCGCCCTGCCCACCCAGTCTCGGCTCAGGCCCGCCCAGCCTCTCTCACTGCACGAGGATGTGGCGGTGCCAGGGCCAGGCTGCAGCACCAGTCCTGCTCACAGCGGCACTGCGCCTCCATGCAGCTCAGCACTCTGCCTCCAATGAAGGGTGGGTCGCTGCCACCACAGCCCCGGCTCCAGAGGGGGGGGGACAGAAATACCTTGATGGCGCTCTTGTGCAGGCACAACTGCACTCCTCAAGGTTGGGCCTAGGATGTGACATCAGAGAGATAGCTGGCAGTAAGTTCGTGCTGTTGCTCATGCTTGGGAAATTAAAAAGGTACGAGGAAGAGAAGGTGTGTGTGGGGGGGGGGTGCCCATACAGCAGGAGGAGTCGGGAAGATGCAGGGGGCGAAGAAGAGGGCTGAGGGGCGCCACTCACCCTTGCTACACCACTGGTTGTTTACAAGGATGGAGTATAGGCAGGACAGAGACAGAGCTCCCATTACATGAACTTTGAACTTGATAAATATGAACATATTACTCCTTTGTTTGGGAAGTTGCAATAGTTACCTATTGCTGATAGGGTTCAATTTAAATTGCTGTTGACAGTGCATAAATGTATGTATCAACAATCCTGTTAATATTTGAAGGACTGTATTCAGTGGTATGTACCGAGGAGGTCTCTCCATCCTGAAACTGCATGTCAACTAGTGAGTACAATGATTCAGGAGGCACGTCTTGAATGTACTTGTAGACAAAGTTACTCTGGCAGGCCCCATGGCTTGGAATAGGTTGCCAACAGGACTTCAATGTCAATCAAATTTGAGTCAGTTTCAACAGTTATTAGAGCGACTTCTATTTATTCAGGACAGTTGATATAAGGTAGGGTTGTTACTTGGGATCTAGCTAGGTATTTGGGACCTGGTTTGGCCAATGTTGGAAACTGGATACTGGGCTTGATGGACCTTCGGTCTGTCCCAGTATGGCAATTCTTATGTTCTTATGTTGTCCAACTTCGGTCCTTGAGGGTGTGGCCACCACTGTAGCCCAGAGCAGGGCTCAGAAGAGATACTGGTGGCTACAAAACACAGTACATTAGCGTGTGACCCGGCCTGGAGTCACCCTGCAGGACTGGATTTTTCCAGAAAATCAACACTCACAAATCAAGTTCATGAAAACATAATTCAGCTTTACTTTTCTCCAACATAAAGGTAAGCAGTTCATCAGAAAAAATGTAAATGTCAGTAGGCCAAAACTCCAGCAAAGCAAAAATACAAAATACAAAATAAGGTCCCAAATAGTAGCTAAGGATTCAGCTCTCCTCAGCCAGCACAAGGCTACTCCCAAGTAGTTTGTGCAATATACAACAACACAGTTCAGTGCACTAGTTTCAGCAGTTCCACAGTGCTTAAAACTAAATAAAGCCTCTGGCAGGTTTATGGTAATGCCAGGAATAGGAGATAGCCTTAGGTTTTGCAAATTAAAGCATACAGATAGCTTTTCAAAATTCCCTCCCAAGGTGGAAGCAAAACCTCTCCCCAATCTTCTCCAAGCTTTCTCACACCAAACCAAAAATCAACAATTTAGAGAAAAGAAAAAGAAAAACAGCACACAAACAGTTCAACAGCAATCACACTCACTGTTTGCGGCAACAAGCCAAGTCCACCTGCATACTCTCAGGATAATTGCATTCCAAGCCAGCACAGGCTTCCTCAAATCCATAGGTTCCTCACTGAGACCTGGCAAGTCCTTAGCTGATTCAGCCTCAGTCCAATCCATGGGAACAGGACGGTTGTCCCTGTTTGGCTTAGGTGGATCTTTAGGGAGGCAAGACCCAAACTTCCTCCCTAACCGGCTTCCTTGTTTGAATGCCACTGCTGGCTTATCTACCCTAGGGGTGTGTCCTGATCTAGCAGTGTCAGCAGTAGACCAGGGCCCTCTAGAGCTCCCCTGGTGGTGGCTTATGTTATCTTCCTCAAACTCATCCTGGAAGATCCTGGACTTTTCCTGCCGGGTTTCTACTTTTACCCTTGTTTTTTTTAATTTATCTAGCATTCTGGCAGGGCTTGTATCTGGCTGGTCACATACCCCCACCCTTAAACAATGCTTATCCCTATAAGCATGGGGTTTACCCTCATCAAGAAAAGATTATTTGCGTCGCCTATTCCTAAATTTCTTTTCCTCAGGCCGAGGATTAGGACACAAATTTTCAAAGTCCTCGGGCCAACGCAAGACCGGAGGTTCCGGAGCTTTAGCCTCTATTCTTTCAGGAAGAACCTCAGTCTCTTCCAATTCTTCAATTCTGGTAGTTATAGCTGTCATAACCTGTGCTAGTTCTTCAAAACGCTCCTGGACTTGATCTTGAAAATGTGTGACGCTACCTCCTACGTGTTTTACTGAATCCTTAATGTTACCTAGTTGCACAGCCTGTTGCTCTATCTGGGATTTGTTGTTCTGGCTTTGTTTAACCAGCGTAGTTGGTTCAACTCCTTGGCTAGCCCAAAGTTCCTGCTTAGCCTGTATTTTCTTCAGTTGTTCCAATATTTCCTTTTGGCAGGTCTGATTATCTGTTACCTTTGCCTCCATTTCCTGTATCTGGGTTTTTGTTTGATCTACTAGCTTTCGGACCGTGTCCGCTTGCTGCTGTCCTTGCACTACCATTTCCTGCTTCAAAGTTTCTCTTAATTCCATCATACCATTATTGGCCGGTGGTTTAATCTCAGGGTTGTACTTAGAGACAGCATCCAAGCATTCCTGCCGTAGAACTTGCATTTCCCCTTTCCACTGGGACACTTGTGTATTTGTGAACTCTTGTATCTTGTTATGTAAGGAAGCTAGTTCTTGTTGGAGGTGTATCGCCCTTTCCTTAAAGTCACACCCCTCATTGTCCTGTGATGAGTTCATCGCAGGTTTCGGCTTTTCTTCAGGGGCGCCTACCCCTGTAGAACCGAACCCCTTTGTACCTCTATGGGTTTCCCTCAAATGTACCCAACGTTCCAACCTTGCATGCCAGATCCTTTCACACACCATTTGTGCTATCCTATCCCCAGTCTTTACTTTATATTCAGTATCTCCCTGATTTACCAGGAGTACTGAGACATTGCCCCTATAATCGGGGTCGATAATCCCTGCTGCCACATCAAGGCAATGTTCTACTGCCAAACCAGATCGGGCTCCGATCCTGATATATGAGCCTGGGGGAGGTGAAACTTGTAAGTCCGTTTTAACCAAAGCCCGGCCCTTAGCTGGTATGACCTGATCGTGGGCTGCATAAATATCAAAGCCTGCTGCCTTGGAATATGCCTGGGTGGGTGCCTTAGCACTGTCGGAGAGTGGGACCCACCTAAGTGTGGGCCGCCATCCCGGTCCACCGTTAGACGAACCAAATCGTTTAGTTTTCCCCTTCTTCCTATTAGAATATCTATCCTTAACCTGTGCCCCTAACACCAGTTTAGGATGATGTTGCATCCCCACTTGGGCCTTACCTAATACCGGCTTGGTACACTTCACCGCTTCCTCCCATCCTGGCCAATCCCTTCCTAGAATTAAGGGAAAGGGACAGGACTCTAAAATAGCTACAGACAGGTCATACTTTTTCTTATCATATCCAACCGCTATTTTAGCCAAAGGGTACCTTTTCGAATCTCCATGCACACATCTTACATACACTGTACTTATTTTCCCCTTCCTAAAGGAGGAGGCCTCAAACTGCCTCCAAAGTAGCCTGGAGATCACTGATTGCTCTGCGTCGGTGTCAATCAGGGCCTCTATTCTTTTCCCGGCCACCCATACCGGAACCTGGCACCTTAACGTGTCTGGTCCTTTAGATTTTTGCAGAATAACAAAATCCCTCCTCTCACGGCAGAACTTCTGCATATGTCCTGTCCTGCCACACCTGTAACATTTCCGCTCATTTCCCTGCGTGTTAGGCTTAGGTGTAAAAGAGGATGAATCCTTAAACGTGTTTTTCTTATTCCAGCCTTTATTCATTTCTGCTGGACTCTGCCTATATGAGTGTGCCTGTGCTATGTTTGAACCTTCTCCTACGAGTTCTTGTGAGTCCAGGTATGCCTCTGCCCCTTCCAAAACCTGCCCCAGCGTCTTACAGTTTTGCTTTTTAACCCAGGATCTAATATTTTTAGGGACAGCCTCTAACAATTGTTCTTTCACTATTTCTGTAAAGAGGGCCCTCGCATCATTCAGAAAAGGCTGTAGCCACTTTTCAGCCAGCTTGGTGATACGCTGCAGTAAGGCTTTCGGCCTTTCTGGATGGAGCATCTGGGTCGCCCTAAACCTTTGTCTATAGTGCTCGCTGGTAAATCCTAAATAATCTAGAATGTGGGCTTTTACAGCGGGGTAGTTGTTAGCCTGCTCGGGTCCTAGGGTCTGGAATGCTGCTAGGGATTCCCCAGCCAAACAGGGCAACAACCTAAAGACCCACTGCTCCTGGGGCCATCCTGCCGCCACCGCTACTCGCTCAAAAGAATATAGAAACTCGTCAGGAGCATCACCGGGCGCAATCTTGCATAAGTTCACATTCATCAAAGTATTCACTCCTACCGGAGTTGGAGATACCATACTCGGTATCTCAGGGCGGACTGGTTGGGCCGTTGTCTGTTGCAGTATCTGAGCAAATATTTTAGACTGATCCTGCATCGTTATCATCAGTTCCCCGTGTTGACGTAACATGGTGTCCTGACTGGCTTGCCAACACTCTTCACTGGATCTCAAGAGGCCTTTCAGCTCCTCGGCTTGTCTTTGCCGCTCTCCAGCCAGTGCTGCCAAAATCTGGGACTGCTCCATAGCATGTACCTGAAAGGCAAACAAAAAGAGAAGGAACCCAAGTGTGGCCGTTTGGTAAGAGTGTCCTCCCCTTACTAGCCTCCCCAGCTTCCAGTCCTCCCCAACCAGCACCACTTTATCCTCACCAGCTACCCCTAGATACCCTTACCAGAGGTACTGGTGAGTCTTCGCATTCGTGCTGATTGGGTGCACCGCCCGTGCTGTATCCGGTCTGGAGCTGGTTTCCGGCTCGGTCCACAGGTCCCTCCGGTCCTCCTGGAACAGGGCGCTGGAACTCTGGAACTCAGGTCCGGCTCTCTCCACCCACTGAGCTCCACGCCGTCCTCCACAGGATATACAGCTGTCTTTGATTTCTGATTTCCGGCTTCCGGTTGGAAACCCCTCCTCCGAAACGGACACAGGAACTCCAGACAAAGTAGGTTGAAGAAAAAGAAAAAAAATACTTCTCCACACAATTAGCAAATTGTTCAATAGCTCCAATTACCAAAAAATAAAGGGTAAGCAAATATGCCTCTTCCAGCACAAGTCCCAAAATGGCACTGCAAAAGAAAACCTTTTTTTTTTTTTTTTTTTTTTTTTCCAAATTGCAGTTTCTTGTGTGTCCTGCAGGAGGTGCAATATCCCACTTCTGACACCAAATATGTGGCCACCACTGTAGCCCAGAGCAGGGCTCAGAAGAGATACTGGTGGCTACAAAACACAGTACATTAGCGTGTGACCCGGCCTGGAGTCACCCTGCAGGACTGGATTTTTCCAGAAAATCAACACTCACAAATCAAGTTCATGAAAACATAATTCAGCTTTACTTTTCTCCAACATAAAGGTAAGCAGTTCATCAGAAAAAATGTAAATGTCAGTTGGCCAAAACTCCAGCAAAGCAAAAATACAAAATACAAAATAAGGTCCCAAATAGTAGCTAAGGATTCAGCTCTCCTCAGCCAGCACAAGGCTACTCCCAAGTAGTTTGTGCAATATACAACAACACAGTTCAGTGCACTAGTTTCAGCAGTTCCACAGTGCTTAAAACTAAATAAAGCCTCTGGCAGGTTTATGGTAATGCCAGGAATAGGAGATAGCCTTAGGTTTTGCAAATTAAAGCATACAGATAGCTTTTCAAAATTCCCTCCCAAGGTGGAAGCAAAACCTCTCCCCAATCTTCTCCAAGCTTTCTCACACCAAACCAAAAATCAACAATTTAGAGAAAAGAAAAAGAAAAACAGCACACAAACAGTTCAACAGCAATCACACTCACTGTTTGTGGCAACAAGCCAAGTCCACCTGCATACTCTCAGGATAATTGCATTCCAAGCCAGCACAGGCTTCCTCAAAATCCATAGGTTCCTCACTGAGACCTGGCAAGTCCTTAGCTGATTCAGCCTCAGTCCAATCCATGGGAACAGGACGGTTGTCCCTGTTTGGCTTAGGTGGATCTTTAGGGAGGCAAGACCCAAACTTCCTCCCTAACCGGCTTCCTTGTTTGAATGCCACTGCTGGCTTATCTACCCTAGGGGTGTGTCCTGATCTAGCAGTGTCAGCAGTAGACCAGGGCCCTCTAGAGCTCCCCTGGTGGTGGCTTATGTTATCTTCCTCAAACTCATCCTGGAAGATCCTGGACTTTTCCTGCCGGGTTTCTACTTTTACCCTTGTTTTTTTTAATTTATCTAGCATTCTGGCAGGGCTTGTATCTGGCTGGTCACAAGGGCCACAAGCCTGTTGGATTTTCTGGATTTTCCCGGTGAATTTGCATGGGATCTATTGGTACATTGTATGTAAATAGATCTCATGCAAATTCATTTGGGAAATCCTGAAAACCTGATCTGGTGAAGGCTGAAGTTGCATGCCCCTAATATAAGGGATTTAAGACCTGAACTCTCCACTGTTACTGTTATTCTTATTGGCTTGTCGCTTTAATATTGTGTAGGTGCTTTTTATACACTGCTCTGGAATAAGTCCGTCTATAAATTTTTAATAAATGAAATGAAATTACAGGAGTAACATACAGAATACTGCAAGTCACACAGATATCTACCACAGTTAAATATTCCCTCTCCCACTTATATCAGCTCTATGGCTTGCATAAATACTCATGCATAAATCTTAATTTACGTTATACTGGATCTTCTGTTCTGCCACTACCTTCTCAGTTCAGGGTAGATTCCACATACAAGAAAATAGATTAATGTATCTGGGAATTACATAAAAAAGAAGGAAAAGAAAAAAAATCCCAATCAGTGCTGACACAACATAGCTAAAAACTATCAATTAGTATCATAATCCAATTAACTAAATTTATGAAACAAAAATGCTTTCTCATATTTCTGAAACTGTAAATAATATCTGCAACATCTTAATGAGAAAGGCAAGGTATTCCAAATCTCTACCATCTGATATGGTGTACAGAGAGAAAATGCTTCACTGTTTTAAATTGTTGCTTCTTGGAAATACATAATAAAAACTGATTACAAGTATATCTTGCATTTGAACCATGTAGCAATGTAATTAAACTTGTCATGTATGAAGGGCCCTCCCCTGCTAAAATGTTAATAAACATAATACAAAGATTAAAATGAACTCCAGGCAGCCAGTGCAACTTGCATAAAAACACTTCACAGATTCACTCTTGTGTAACCCCAAAATCAGCCTGATTGCTATATTTGAATAACTTGTGACTTATTGAATAGAGCCTTAGAACAACCTACTGAGGTAAGGGCCTCTTTTACAAAGCTGCAATAGTGATCCTCCTGTGGCAAATGCACCAAAGCCCCTAGGAACTGAATGGGCTTCGGTGCATTTGCCATGAGGGAATCGCTACCATGGCTTTGTAAAAGGAGCCCTATGGTTGCAGTAGTAAAACCTTGACAGAAGAAGCAGTTGTGCAAAAACCCTGAACAGTTATATTTATTAAAATTCAGTATTCCCCCAATACTGAATTTTAATAAATATAACTGTTCAGGGTTTTTGCACAACTGCTTCTTCTATCAAGGTTTTAATAATAATAATAATAATAATAATAACAGTTTATATACCGCAGGACCATGAAGTTCTATGCGGTTTACATAAGATTTAAAAAATGGTACAAATTGATTGAACTTAAAGGAGGTGAGAGAAAGTGGTTAAGAGGTCAAGGGAACCGTTATTGAGGGGAAAGAGATGTACGGGTCAACTGTCTAGATATTTCAGGAACAAATATGTTTTTAGGCGCTTCCTGAATTCCTCATAAGTAGTGGATGAAAGCAATTGTTCTAGATCTTTACCCCATAATGCTGCCTGATGTGAGAGAAGGTGTTGATGGTGTTTTTTTAGTTTATATCCTCTAACTGGGGGGGGAAACGAAGGTCAAATGTGAGCTTCTCTTGTGTTTGTTGGCTGAGAGGGAGAAAAGGTCAGTTATGTATTTAGGGGCTAGTTCATATAGTACTTTAAAGCAAAGGCAGGCGAACTTAAACTTTACACGCGCTTCCATGGGCAGCCAGTGCAACTGCCGGTAGTAAGATGTCACGTGATCAAATTTCTTTAGCCCACAGATTAGTCTGACCGCTGCATTTTGCATTAATTGTAAACATTGCATATTCTTTGGGGAAATTGCTAGATAGGCGATGTTACAGTAATCAAGTTGACTCAGTATGAGGGATTGTACCAGGAGTGAGGAGCGAGGCGAGAGAGAGGAAGAAGCCACAAGGGAGAGCTAGTGAGACTCGTGGGAGCACAAGCAGCCTTAGGAGAGCGCGAGGAGAGCGCGGGAGGTAAAAGGTTACATCGGGGCAGCAGCGAGAGTAGCTCCGCCCACCCCCACTGCGTCAGCAGTAGGCGCCCAGGCCCCTCCATAAAAGGAGGTGAGCCAACGGTACTCAGCTGCAGGAGCGAGGTGAGAGAGAGGAAGAAGCCACGAGGGAGAGCTAGTGAGACTCGTGGGAGCACAAGCAGCCTTAGGAGAGCGCGAGGAGAGCACGGGAGGTAAAAGTTACATCGGGGAAGCGGCGAGAGTAGCTCCGCCCACCCCCACCACGTCAGCAGTAGGCGCCTGGGCCCCTCCATAAAAGGAGTCGAGCCAACGGTGCGCAGCCATTCGGCAAGTGGCAAAGGTGCTCGCCTTAGCGAGAGCGCCTTTGCGAAGAGCCTTTAGAATGGCCAAGTCCTTATCACAAGGACATCAAGGACACAGTAAGGTAAGAAGGTAAGAGGCACATAGCCAGCCACAGCTAGTGCTAGTGCGCAGAAGGTAAGATAACTAGTGCATAGCACCCAGATAGCTAGTGTGTATCACTCGGCAGAGACACATAGCCAGCAGCAGCTAGTGCATAGGCGGCAACAAACAGAACCCAGCAGTAACACACAGCCAAACCTGCGTAGGTAGCAACAAACAGCACCCAGCAGTAACACACAGCCGGACCACCAAAGACAAGATCATAAATGACAGGGAAGACTAGAAGCGCCAAGACTGCAATCAAGATCTACGCTCAGGCTACTGAAGAGATCCAGATGAAGACCACTGTCTCCGTGCAGACTGAAGAGGATCCCCCCCTCCTGACGGACGACAGAGGTCTCTGTGCAGACTGAAGCTGAACCCCAGCTGAGGACTTCAGTCTCCACGCAGACGGGACAGGACACCCAGCAACAGCCCAACGAAGACATCTTGCAAGAACTGACGAACCTGAGGGAAGAAGTGCAGCAGCTAAGAAGTATCAGAGAGAGTGAAGCATTCATCGATGAAGTCCTCCAAGAACTGTCTCAAGTCTCCGAGCAAGTGCAAGAGATACCCGAAGCAACCAGATGGCAGTAATTGACGTAACAACTGGGGTACAAGAAGAGACACGAGACGATGACACCTGGCAACTGGTCACCTCTGCAAGCAAATACAGAAGACAGTCCTCGCTATCTTCATCTTCATGCAAGCACAGGACTCCCACATCGATACCGCAAATCACCCTGAGCAACAGATTTCAGCCCCTACAAGAGAGACTTGCCAGCGGAGCTCAGGAGGATAGTCAGGAAGACATTCTGGAGTGTACTTTTGTAATCCAGCAGCTGAACCCAACTCAAGAAGCAATGAATCAGCACCCCCCAAGGAGCGCAGAGTGATTGTCATCAGGGACTCTTTGCTACGAGGTACTGAAGGACCGGTATGCAGACCAGACCTGCAATCAAGAGAGGTTTGCTGTCTATCAGGAGCCAGGATCCGGGATATGACTGCCTGCATAGGAAAAATAATCAAGCCCCAAGACCACTACTCAATGCTCCTCATCCATGTTGGAACAAACGATACTGCCAGGGACTCACCGGAGAAGATACCGGAAGACTTTAGAGCCCTAGGAGTCAAGCTGAAACAGATGGAAGCGTAGGTGGTTTTCTCCTCCATCCTACCAGATGGAGGAGAAAGAGACCAGATGGAGGAGATGGAGGAGACCAGATGGAGGAGACCAGATGGAGGAGACCAGATGGAGGAGACCAGATGGAGGAGATGGAGGAGAAAGAGACAAAGAGAAAGCAAGAGAAGAACGAATACAGAGGACGAATGAATGGCTACGGGGATGGTGCAAAGAAATGAATTTTAGCTTTCTGGACCACGGAGAGGCACTTCAGGGACTGCAGGGACCAGACGGGCTACACCTATCCAGAAGAGCCAACCCACACCGAGGATACAGATTTGAGACCTGTGAGGAAGCTGAAGAAGGGGAAATCTGCAGTCGTCGTGGGAGACTCAATCATGAGAGAAGTGGACAGTCACGTAGCAGGAGGGAGAGAGGATCGGCTAGTGACCTGTCTCCCAGGAGCAAGAACGAAGGACATCACTGACAGAGTCGAGAGGATCCTAGACGGAGCAGAAACAGAAGAGACAGCAGTGATAATCCACGTGGGAACAAATGATGTCAACAGGAGAAATTACAGCAGGACTACGATAATTGAACAGTTCAAGATCCTGGGAAGGAAACTGAAGCTGAGGACACAGAAGATAGCATTCTCAGAGATTTTGCCAGTACCAAGGGCAGACGTGAAGAGGCAGTCCGAGCTACAAGCAATAAACGCATGGTTGAGGAGATGGTGCGAAGAAGAAGGATTCCTTTTTATAAGAAACTGGACAACTTTTTGGGGGAAGAACAAGCTCTTCAGGAGGGACGGACTACACCTGAGCAAGGCAGGAACGAGACTGCTAGCAAACAACGTCAAGAGAGGAATTGAGCAGGCTTTAAACTGAGAAAAAGGGGAAAGCCGATAGTTGACCTGACGTCGACGGTTCGGACAAGAGTATCCAAAGAAGATACTGAGAGGGAAAAATGCTGGGAACAGGCAAGAGACGAACAACAGAAGCTGTTGACCAACAAAAAGGACAATCAGATAAAATTAGAGGAACAGGAGAGATCAGGAAATCAGGATGCAGACGAAAAAGATACACCAAAAAATAAGGAACAAAGGAACAGAAAAGATACACCAAAAAATAAGGAAGAAGGGAACAGAAATGAGGGACCGACAGCCCAAATAGGGGATGGTATGGGGAGCAAAACACATGTAAAACCAGCAGAGAAAAGAAAAGACCAGGACTTAAATTGCTTGTACGCTAATGCAAGGAGCCTAAAGTCCAAAATGGGAGAATTAGAAGCCATAGCCATAAAAGAAAACCTAGACATCATTGGAATCACGGAAACATGGTGGAACGAGGATAACCAATGGGACGTAGTGCTGCCAGGGTACAAACTCTATAGAAGAGACAGGACCAACAAGAAGGGTGGAGGAATAGCACTATACATAAAAGACACCATTCCCTCGTCCGGAGTGGATATAGAACCAAAGGCGGAAGGACTGGAGTCATTATGGGTCAAATTACCAGGAAAAGGTGGCCTTGACATAAGATTGGGTCTATACTATCGTCCACCTGGACAAACGGAAGCAAACGACAAAGATCTGGCGGCAGAATTGAGGCGGGAAGGCAACAACAGGAATGTGACAGTAATGGGAGATTTCAACTACCCCGGGATAAACTGGAGTATTGGAAACTCAAACTGTGCGAGGGAAACAGAATTCTTAGAGGCTGTGAGCGACTGCTTTATGGATCAGCTTGTCAAGGAACCAACAAGAGGAGATGCCACTCTTGACCTAATCCTCAACGGATTAGGGGGACCTGCAAAAGAAGTGGAAGTAGTAGGGCCAATAGGAAACAGTGATCACAACATGATCCAGTACAAATTAGGAGTAAGTACAACAAAAGGGAAAAGAACCACAGTGACAACGCTCAACTTCAAGAAAGGGAACTATGATGCTATGAGAGCAATGGTAAGAAAAAAACTTAGAAACAGCTCAAGGAAAACAGAAACTGTAGAGCAAGCATGGTCTCTATTCAAGGGCACATTGCAAGAAGCACAACATATGTACATCCCCATATTTAGAAAAGGGTGTAAAAAAAAACCGAACAAAAGACCCCGCATGGATAAACAATGACGTGAAGAAAGCGATAGGGAGACAAAAAAAAAATCATTCCGGAAATGGAAAAAGGACCAGACTGGGGAAAACTGGGATGAACACAGGAAAGGCCAAAGAGAATGCCACCAAGTGGTTAGGAGAGCGAAAAGAGAATACGAAGAGAGACTGGCCAGGGAGGCAAAAAACTTCAAATCATTCTTCAGATATGTTAAGGGGAAGAAACCGGCGAGGGAGGAAGTAGGGACCGTTGGATGATGGAGATAAAAAGGGAGTGATAAAGGAGCAAAAAGAGGTAGCTGACAGGTTAAACAAATTCTTCTCGTCAGTCTTCACAAGCGAGGACACATCCAATGTACCGGAACCCGACGTGATCTTCCACGGTGATCAAGAAGAAAAAACTGTTGGCAATAGGAGGTGAGCCATGAGGATGTCCTCCAACAGATAGATAGGATTGAAAAGCGACAAATCACCAGGCCCAGACGGAATCCACCCTAGGGTACTAAAAAGAACTAAGAAATGAGATAGCGGAAAATACTCCAAAGAGTTTGCAACCTATCCTTGAAAACTGGAGAGATACCGGAGGACTGGAAGATAGCAAATGTCACACCTATCTTTAAAAAGGGGTCAAGAGGAGACCCGGGAAACTATAGGCCGGTAAGTTTGACATCGGTTCCAGGCAAGATGGTAGAAGCACTGATAAAGGACAGCATCTGTGAGCACATCGAAAAAAATGGGCTGATGAAAGCGAGCCAACATGGCTTCTGCAAGGGAAGATCGTGCCAAACAAACTTACTGCACTCTTCGAGGGGGTAAACAGCCATTTGGACAAAGGGGAACCTGTAGACATCATCTACCTTGACTTCCAAAAGGCCTTTGGACAAGGTACCCCATGAGCGGTTACTTAGGAAGCTGTGGAACCACGGGGTGGAAGGGGACGTACACAGATGGGTCAAACACTGGTTGGCAGCAGGAGACAGAGGGTTGGAGTGAAGGGTCACTACTCGGGCTGGAGAAAAGTCACGAGTGGAGTTCCGCAGGGGTCTGTACTTGGACCGCTGCTGTTCAATGTATTTATTAATGACCTGGAAACGGGGACGAAATGTGAAGTTATAAAATTTGCGGATGACACTAAACTCTGTAGAAGAGTCAGAACTAAGGAAGAGTGTGAGGCCCTACAAAGAGACCTAAGCAAACTGGAGGAGTGGGCAAATAAATGGCAGATGAAATTCAATGTAGGGAAATGCAAGGTCATGCATATAGGGAGAAAGAACCCGATGTTCAGCTACCAAATGGGGGGATTAGTATTAGAGGGAAGTAACCTTGAAAGAGATTTGGGTGTACTGGTGGATACAACAATGAAGTCAACGGCGCAATGCGCAGCAGCCGCGAAGAAGGCGAACAGAATGTTGGGTATATATTAAAAAATGGTATTACGACCAGAACGAAAGAAGTCATCCTGCCGTTGTATCGGGCAGATGGTGCGCCCGCACCTGGAGTACATGTGTTCAGTATTGGTCACCGCATCTTAAGAAGGATATGGCAATACTTGAGAGGGTCCAGAGGAGAGCGACACGAATGATAATGGCATGGAAAACCTTTCATACACTGAAAGATTGGAGAAGCTGGAGCTCTACTCCCTGGAAAAGCGGAGACTCAGAGGAGACATGATAGAGACCTACAAGATCATGAAGGGCATAGAGAAAGTGGAGAGAGCCAGATTCTTCAAACTTTCAAAACATAAAAGAACAAGAGGGCATTCGGAAAAATTAGAAGGGGATAGATTCAAAACAAATGCTAGGAAGTTTTTTCTTTACTCAGCGGGTGGTGGACACCTGGAATGCGCTTCCAGAAGGATGTAATAGGGCAGAGTACAGTACTTGGGTTTTAATGAAAGGATTGGACAATTTCCTGTTGGAAAAGGGGATAGAGGTGGTATAGATAGAGGATTATTACGCAGGTTCTGGACCTGTTGGGGCCGCCGCGTGAGCGGACCTGCTGGGCACGATGGACCTCAGGTCTGACCCAGCAGAGGCATTGCTTATGTGCTTATGTGCTTATAATATCCTGGGACTACGCCTGGCTCGCCTGCTCCCGGAAGGCTTTAAACTAGGTGAGCAGGGGGAGGGGACCCACTCTCACACTAGTAAGGTAGGTATCTTCCATCTTGGAATCTGAGGTAAGTAATAGCAATGATAGAGGGGACAGAGGCTATAACAAAGGGGAGGGAGGAAGTGCGAGAGACAGAGATTCCATACTGGAATCTGAGGTAAGTAATCGCATCAATAAGGAGGAAGATAGAGGGAGAAATGAAAACTCTATCCTAGACTATAAGATAAGCTATCAATTATATACTAAAAGGGGACAGAGGCAGGTTAGAGGGGGGACAAACTACCTCGGAAAGGAGAACACTTCATAACAGACAGAACGAATGGACAGCCATATATGTTAATGCCAGAAGCTTGGGCAATAAAATTCTGGAACATGGAAACAGTAAATGAGAAACGCCGACCTTGATATGGATGGCGATATCAGAAACATGGTTCACAGAGTCCCACAGCCTGGGATATGGTCATACCAGGATATAACTTACTCCGTCACAACAGAGAAGGTAAATCAGGAGGAGTAGCTCTATACACTAGAGAGAACATCAAAGTCACTAAAATCACAGACATCAAGTATACGGGAGAATCCCTTTGGGTGAACCTTGCCAGGGGCAATAATAAATGCCTGTATCTTGGTGTTGTGTACACTACAGACCACCAAGACAAAAGAGCGAAGCGGATCAAGAACTAATTGAAGACATTGAGAACATCACACTGCGAGGAGACACAGTGCTGCTGGGAGACTTCAATATACCCGATGTGGACTGAAACAAACTTTCTGCTACAAGCAAGAGGCTACTAGCCTCCATGCAAGGAGCAAGCCTCAAACAGATGGTACTGGAACCCACCAGGGATCAAGCGATCCTGGACCTGCTGCTCACTAACGGGGACAGCGTCACAGAGGTATCAGTGGGAGAAGCTTTGGCCTCCAGCGACCACAACACGGTGTGGTTCCACCTGAAGAAAGAAATCACCAGGTCAAATACATCGACTAAGGTCCTTAAAACTTTAAAGGAACTGAACTTTCAGTGCATGGGAAACTATGTCTACAAAAAACTGCAAAACCAAAGCGTGACAGACAGTGTAGAGGTACTATGGTCGGCTCTGAAATCAACCCTGGAAGAAGCAACCAACATATACATAAAGACCGTGAGCAAACAGCGTAGAAAAAATAGACCACAGTGGTTCTCAGAGGAGATCTCAGCACTAGTAAAGTAAAAGAAGAAAGCATTCGTAACATACAAATGATCACTACGACCGGAAGATAAAGAAAACTATCTGATGAAATCCAGGAAAGTTAAAAAGACAGTCAGGGAGGCCAAACTCCAAATTGAAGAAAGTATAGCAAAACAGGTCAAAAAAGGGGATAAATCCTTTTTCAAGTACGTTAGCGACAGGAAAAAAAACACAAGCGGTATCGTACGCCTAACGAAACCCGACGGAAACTTCGTAGACTCGGACGCAGACAAAGCAGAACTACTCAATAACTACTTGTGATGCCTCTGTATATTACTGACATGTTCAGAATATTAATGATATGTATCCTCAAGTCTGCTTACCTGACCTCCTTGACCTCCAAAGGACAGTAAGACCAGATGGTTTCTACAATAACCTTGCTTATTTGAGATCCTGACTTCCTTTGTCTGAGTGTCAACTGGATAGCATCAAAGAGACAAATAAACTGCAACACCTCCTTGCGTATTTGACATCCTGACCTCCTTGATCTCCACAGGACAGTAAGACCAGATGGTCTCTGCAATAGATCCTGACCTCTTTGATCTCCACAGGACAGTAAAACCAGATGGTTTCTATAATAAGTTTGCTTAGCTAACATCTTGACTTCCTTTGCATGTGTGCCGCTCAAATAACATCAGTAAAGACAGATGGGAAACCGGGCTCTGCCACACCTCCTGGGATACATCAAAAGGACAGGGAAACCAAACAAGTATCTGCTATCTTGACCTCTTTTGACCTGGGTGTTGTCAAAACAAATAACAAAAGACCAGAACCAGCTGTCTTACTAAGAAGGCAGCAGTTGTTACCCTATATAAGAGACGAACTCAGCCCATAGAAAACGAATCCATTTTCGTTGCAACGAAGGGACAGAAACCCGGTTCTCCCCTCCTATCAATCGCAGAGGGTTCCCAATTGTGAAGGATGGTGCTGCCCAGAAATACGGTGATGTTATTCTATTTATATATGTATAATAAAGTGTGATTGTTTATGCTTTATATTGTCTGTGTGCTTTTCTGAGTGTCACTGATCATCCCATTTGACAGAAATAAGTGGCGGAACACTACTTCTGCTCATTTTTCACCTGTGAAGCACCAGGATCCCGGTCCTCAGCTACAGACAAAGGGGTGCTCAGAGGACCCCTTCCGGGACCTTGAATTTACTGCGAGCGATGTCTACCACGAACTATCAAAGCTAAAAGTAAACAAAGCTATGGGCCCAGACAATCTACAGCCCAGAGTACTTCTGGAATTGACGGATATCCTGGCAGAACTGTTAGCTGAGCTTTTCAATCTTTCCCTAAGCAAGGGAAAAGTCCCCTTGGACTGGAAAACTGCCAACGTTATTCCGCTCCATAAAAAGGGATGCAGGTCTGAGGCTGAAAATTACAGACCGGTGAGTCTCACATCAATAGTGTGTAAACTCATTGAAACACTGATAAGAAACAGATTGGATGAAATTCTGGATGACGAAAAATTAAGGGATCCACATCAACATGGCTTTACGAAGGGAAAATTTTGTCAATCCAATCTGATAAGCTTCTTTGACTGGGTAACAAAGAAACTGGATGAGGGAGAATCCCTGGACATAGTGTATTTGGACTTCAGTAAGGCCTTTGACAGTGTCCCACACCAAAGGTTACTGAACAAAATGAACGCAATGGGGCCTAGAAGTAACACTGACTGCATGGGTAGAAGACTGGCTTAGTGGCAGATTTCAAAGGGTAATGGTAAATGGTATTCCCTCAAAAACATCGGAAGTGTCCAGTGGAGTACCACAGGGTTCGGTCTTGAGCCCAATACTATTTAATATCTTTATAAGGGATCTACCTCAGGGACTTCGTGGCAAAATTACATTATTTGTAGATGACGCTAAACTATGTAACGTTGTGGGCAACGCAGCAGAACCAGGCAGCGCAACCATACCCAACTCTATGACGCAAGATCTGCTTTTACTGGAACAATGGTCCAGTATAATGCACCTTGGAAGAGGAAATCCTTGCAAAACATACACCCTGATTGGTGAAGACCTAACAAGAACTGTAGCAGAACGGGACTTAGGAGTAATCATCCGGGAAGATATGAAAGCTGCCAATCAGGTGGAGAAAGCTTCAGCAAAGGCTAGACAAATGCTGGGTTGCATCAGAAGGAGCTTTATTAGCCGAAAACCTGAAGTTATACTGCCACTATACAGATCCATGGTGAGACTTCACAAGGAGTAATGTGTTCAGTTTTGGAGGCCACATTATCAAAAGGATGTGAAGAGAATGGAGTCTATTCAGCGGATGGCCACCAGGATGGTCTCAGGACTTAAAGATCTCCCATATGAGGAACGTCTGAGCAGACTGCGCTTATATTCTCTCGAGGAGCGCAGAGAAAAGGGGGACATGATAGAAACATTCAAATACATCACAGATTGCATTGAATTGGAGGAAGAAATATTTTTTCTTACCGGTCCCATGGTTACAAGAGGACTTCCGCTAAAACTCAGAGGAGGAAGATTTCATGGGGACACCAGGAAATACTTCTTCACCGAAAGGATGATTGATCGATGGAATGGTCTTCCATGACAGGTAGTCGAGGCCAGTAACACGCTTGACTTCAAGAGACGATGGGACAGACTGGTGGGGTCGCTTAAGAGGAATGCTTAATAGATGGATTCTCAAGAGAAGGAGGGAAGCTTAATAGAAGGATTTTTGAGGGAGGGAGGGTTCTTGAGTGGGCAGACTTGTTGGGCCTTCGGCCCTTTTCTGCCGTCATGCTCTATGTTTTCTATGAGTCTGAATGCTGACGTATCAAAATGTGATTTAATGGATTTATGTTTCAAGAGAGTGAAAAAAACCCTTTCTGATTAAGAAGTCCACCTGGTCTTTCATGGTTAGGCGTTGATCCAGAGTTACGCCCAGTATCTTTATGGTAGAATGAATATGGTAACTAAGTTTATTGATGCAGAGTGGTGTTTTGGTGTCAAGCGGATGAGGTGAGGCAACGAAAAATTTCATTTTTTCGGAGTTAAATTTGAGCTTGAAGTCAGACATCCATTGCTGCATCAGATTTATAGCTTCTGATGCCTTGGGAGTAGTTTCTGAGATAGAGTTACTACTGCAACCATACCTTTTGAGAAGGTATCTCAAGGAGATACTTGGGGTAACTAACTCAGATACTATCATGTTTTCTAACTTTTTTTACATATCCCCCCCAAAAATTGAGTGCAGTAGATTTAGATCTAACAAAATTTTTAGAAGATTCTCAAGAATTGATCCAAACCCGGGCTACTTTGTTAATTACCTGTGTAAATGAATCAGATAAAACTTTAATTTTGAAACTATATTTCCAGAATAGAGAGGCAAAATTTTGTGGAGATAAGGTCTTAATGTTTCCTGATGTGGCAAAGGTTACTCAATATAGGAGAAAAGCCTTTTTGGCTTTACGACCTAAGGTTCTTGAAATTGTTGCCACATTTTTCCTTAAATTTCCCTGCAAATGTTTGGTGCATATTCAAGATAAAGATTATGTTTTTTGGGACCCATTTCAATTAGAATTATTTCTTAAGGGAAAAAACATGACTAGTTTACTTGCTATTCTCAATGGGGATTTATATATGTGTAGCGCCATATGAATGTATATAGGTTGTGAAAGGGGGAAAGGTTTTTCACCTTTCTATTCCTATTTTTTATTTTTCTATGTTATCTGAATTATAAGAGTTGTCTTCCTTCAATTGTGGGCTAGATGGATATTCACCGTAAGTGGTTTATTTGATTTGGATGATGTATTAATTGCTTTGAAATCCATATCTTAATTATGTTTAAGTGGATGTAATATGATGAAAATACTTTAATAATAAAAAAAATTAAAATTCAGTATTCTGCAATTTACAACAAATCAATGTGGCTTACGAAACACAATAAAATCAGTTAAAACAAAAAAAGAACACCATTATCAATAGGAAAGACCTAGGGCTCCTTTTACTAAGCTGCAATAGTGTTTTTAGCGTACGCAGGATTTTAGAATGTGCTAAACCCAAGTTACGCGGCTAGAACTAACGCCAGCTCAATGCTGGCATTAAGGTCTAGCACGTGCGGCAATTCAGCGCGCGCTAAAACCGCTAATGCAGCTTAGTAAAAGGAGCCCCTAATCTAAATATTAGGGAGTGAAAAAACCCAAAGCCTTTTTGTTGTGGTCTCCTGAATGTAGTCTTCTCATGTCCACTGACAATCTAAAACTTATCTCAAATTAAATGCCAAATTGGAAAAATGAGTTTTCAGCATAGACTTAAATTTTGGAAATGAAAGTTCACTTTGAATAATTTGTGGAAGGTCGTTCCATAAGAATGAAGATAAAAAGCAAAGAGCAGAATTACGAGTTGATTCATAATGAGCCATTTTTGGTGAAGGAAGTACCAGTCTCTGAGAGTCAACTGACCATAATGTATGTGTTGGGGTATATGGAATGGTTAAAGCAGCCAAGTATGATGGGGCTGCATAATGTAGAGCTTTAAAAGTCTGACAATTTTAAATTTAAATCTGTGGAGGGGCATAATCGAAAGGAATGTCTAAGTTTTTGTCCAAGTCACAAGTCGTCCAAAGTAAAAAATAGCTTAGGACACATTTACGAAAAATACATCCAAATTTTTTTTCATTTTGAAAATTGTCTAACTATATGTCCTGTTGATCTGATCGTCAAAGCCGCTAAATCGTCCATCTTTATACCACATTTTCGTCCAACTTTTCATCCAAGTCAAAAACGCCTAGAACAAGCCCTGTTGGACGTGGAAGGGGTCTGCAAAGTGATGGACTGAACACCCAGACATGGCACCTAAATAGTGGGGTACCTTACAGGACACTGCTGTGAACTTCACATAAAGGGTGCCATGTCATCATCTTACTACAGCTCCCTTATAGGTCATGGTGAGCCCCCCAAACCACCTCCAGAATCCCATAGATCCACTTATCTACCACCGCAAATAGCCCTTATGGCTGCAGGAGCCACTTAAAAGCCAGTACAAAAGGGTTTTGGGGGTGTATAGGGGAGTACACATGTTTCGATATCAATGCAGTGATTACAAGGGCCTCCTCTCCATGGTTCCCTAACCCACCCCCATGATGGCTTAAGACGCCTCTGTTCAGGTCGACTAGGCTTTCCTATGCCATGCTGCCAGGTGATGATGGTCTGGAGGCTGAATTTTAAAGGTGTGATTATGATTTATATGGGGTGGGGGGGGTTGGTGATCACTGGGGTAGTGTGTGGGGGTCTATATTATGTGTTTGCAGTGCTTATCTGGTGACTTTAGGTGAGTTTTTGTGACTTAGACCATGTTTTACATGGTCTAAGTCACAACGTCCAAGTTCCATCGATCATGGGCTGTATAACTTTCGGTTATACATGCTGTACGACTAAGTCTAAGCTGGCCCACGTCCCGCCCAACTCCTGCCCTTGACACTCCTCCTGAACGCCCTATTTAGCTATGTTTGTTCAGCAGCACTTTGAAGGCCTAGGTCATTTAGAAATACGTCCAAAACCCGTTATTATCGGCACTTGGACGTATTTTGACAATGTTTGTCCAAGTGCCGACTTAGGCTGGTTTTTGGATGTTTTTCTCTTTCGATTATGAGCCCCATAATGTATGGGCAACCAGTGTTAACTATCAACAAAGGAGTGATGTGACCATATACTTTAGCTTTGAATAGAAGCCTAGCTGCTGAATTTTGTAATGTCTGCAACCTATGTAAAAGTGCTGCATTGATTCCACAATATATTGGATTACAATAATCTAACCTTGATATTACAAAGGCATGAATTAATGTATGAATGGAGTCAAAATCTAAGGTCATACTGACTGAATGAGTATGTCTAAGTCAGTAATAGCCTGACCTATCTGCTGTTCAAAGGAGAGTTTACTGTCAAAAAGGATTCCTAGATAACGAAATGTCTTTACTGGAATCAAATCAACAGCTAATAATTTAATAGGATCTGTAGGTACAGAAAGCATTCCACTAATCCAATGGCTAGGGGGGGGGAGAGGGGGTTGGATTAATAACTAGTCCATGGATGACAACCAATCTGCAACAACAGACACACCAAGATTGGAGAGTGGCTAAATCTATATTATGTGGGGAAAGATCAGTAGGATGTCATCTGCATATACAAATGCCTAAATATTCTTTTCTTGGATTAAAGTCAATAGTGGACTTAAAAAGATTAAATAATAACGGAGACAAAACTAAGCCCTAAGGGATTCCACAGGTCAATTTAAACAGAGAGGATATAGATGTAGATGAAGTAAAAACCTTAGATGTTCTATCTTTCAAACATGATTCAAACCATTTTAATACCAAACCTGTTATTCCAGTTGATTGAAGTTGTTTAATAAGAAGTTCATGATGAACCATATCAAAAGCTGCAGAAAGGTCTACAGAGACCAAAAGAATTAAATTTCCTGCATCTAGTGAAGCATGTAAAGGAAAGTAGATGCCTACTTTTCTGTACAGAAGAGGCCGTTTGCCCTGTGGATGCCTAATTGTAGGTGCGCTGATAGAATTACCTCTCAAGGGCTAGATTCGGTAAATGGGCATGGGAAAAGGTTGGCACTAAGCCTTTATAGAATTGCACTGAAGCGCCGATCAGGTGTAAATGCTAGCGCACAAGTTAGGTGCTCTGACAGTATTCTGTAATTGCATGCCTAACTCTTTGGAAAGTCCCTGATGTGCCCCTGGCCACTCCTTTTTTTCAGATATGCACCATGCCTTAGAGAATAGCGCACAACTAGATGTTTCAAGTTTATTCAAAATTTTATATACCGCCCAATTGGCCTTCTAGGCGGTGAACATTGTCTTACAAACATACAGGAAATAACAATACATTATTAAAATAATAATCATTATAAAAAATAAAAAAAAAAACATTTAAAAACAAAACAAACAGAAACAAAAAAGGGAGAATGGGTAGAACTACAATTTATCAAGTAAAAAAAGAGAACATATAGGGAAAAAACAAAAGGGAGATGTGAGTGCAAATCCTGTTTGTTGCCAATTAACTGCAGTAGTTGGTTGTTAACACCCAATTATTGCTAGTTAAGGGCTCACTGTTTAATTGTGTGTGCATCTTGGCCATTGTGACACGGTGAAGATCCTGTCACTAGCCAGCAGAGGGAAGCCTCAGCAGTGGCAAGTGAGCTCATTTGCATATAAGTTCCTGGAAAGGCACCTGACAGCTGTCCACTCACCCTGAGTGGAAAAGGGTGCTGAAAAGAACATTTCCAGCAGAGAGAGCTAGAGAAAACAAAAGCTCCTTTAGGAACTTAGGCGACTCTTGAAGGGAGGAATGCTGGCTTCAGCCTAACCCTCAGTAAACCTGACTTAGACCAGCCTGTCCAGTAGAGCTTGGGGTGACCAGAGAGGGTCAAGCTTGATGATCGGCAGAGGGCCTGGTGGAGAGAGCCTGAGCAACTGGGAGAGTCCTCATGGAGAGGCTCAGCGACTGGGAGAGTTCTCAGGGAGAGTCTGAGTGATTGGGTGAGTCCTCAGGAAGTGTGTCCAGAAGACGAGACTGAGTGACTGGGAAAGTCCTCAGGGAGTGACAGGTGACTGGAGTGTCCGTGGAGTGATCAGCATACCAGTGGAGTCCTGGCTGACAGTGTCTGGTGAAGAGACCGGTGGGGAAGACCGGTGGTGACCAGCACAGGAATCAGAGTAACTGATTGGGACCACAGAGACCAGCAACCAGAGGGACTGGTAATGTTCAGGACCGGTGGGGACCCGAGAGGCAGGCAACCAGAGGGACCGGTAGTGGACCCAGAGTGAGTGGCTGGTGGTGACCAGAGGGAATGGTTACCTGAATATCCAGAGATGACTGGTAGTGACCAGGGTGAGTGGCGACCAGAAGGACCGACAGAGGCTGGAACGATCTTTGGCAGCCAGAGAGACCAAGGAAGTATTTGGAATAGCCTATTTGTCTGTTTTAGAACTGTGTTATTCAAATTGTGTCTGTTGAACCTGGTGATACAAGGAAAGAAGACCAGAAGTGCCTGGAGGTGGTGGAGTGATGGGTGATGACTGCTCGGTCCATTCACAGGTGCACACCTATATTTAGACTCAATTAGGAGTGTTTAAAAAACATGTTGAAACATTTAAAACGATATGCAATCTAAAACTTTGTTAAAACATTTAACGTGCAATGCAGTCTAGTAAATAGACCCCTTTGTGTTTCTGTGTGGTATGTGTGATTATAAGAATGGTGGTAAGGGAGTAACAGGGACTATTGTCTGTAATATAAATCACAATTCTATTCCTTCCCAATGATTTGTGATATTTATAGCACAACCAATTGGGTCTTCTTTCTGAATGTATTGCTACCAGAGTTAAAATATGCAATGATTGGCCAATTCTCTAGGAGTTACATGAAGGCATCTGGTACATGTGTACTGGGGTCCTTTGTGCCCTCAGAAGTCATGTATTCTCTCAGTATATGCTTTTTAAGAGTTGGAAATCCCAGGAAAAAACCCACTTTTAGACTCACATCTTATCTCTCCCCTACGTTGTTACCCAAGGGACCAGTATTTCCTGAGAATTAGTCTTATTGATTGTGCTTTGAGTAAAACCTACAGTTCCTTCCTTTACAAATAAAGCGTAAACCCTAAATGGATAAAAATTCATGCATAGGAAAAAAATCTCCACAGAATAGAAAAATAATGCTTCCCTAACTGAAGCAAACATTTTTTTCCCCCTTGTAACATGAAAAACTGTCTCCACAGGCAAATTTCACAACTCAAGAAAATGTGTCCAAAATGCCTATTAAATATTGAAAGCAATTTTTTTTTCTACAAACATAAAATGGGAGATACTGCTAAGGATATTCAGTCCTTGGTTTTCAGAGTTTGTCAGCATATAAGAATGGCCACTTTCGTTTTTGCCCTGCACCACGTAGGAGCTTTTACGTCTGTTCAGCTATTCACTGCTGATTCCAGTTTTTATCCAGTTGTTATCCATCAGGTTTTCTTGCATTGATACATTATAGATTAGGACCCCTGAGGAAGGAGTGTTTCTTCGAAACACTGACCGTGTCGGGTCCAGCCTTATTTGTCCTTTTAGATACAAACTGTTTCATGATTTTACTTTTATGTTTGTTCAATAAAGACATGGTGTTCTGTACACCATCACGCCAGTTTTTGCTTTTGTTCTTCGACTTGTTATTTTACTGCAGTTGCGTTGGATTCTTTGTTTGTTGTAGCATGTAAGAATGACCATTTATTTTTCAAATAAAATGAAGTAAATGTTCATTATTATTATTGCAGTTGTTCACTGTTCGCCATGTCTGGGTAGGTAGAACCAATGTGCACACCCTGAAGGAAGCCATTGCTTGGTGACTGAAATGTTGGTTCATCCTACCCAGATGCAGCAAGACCTAGACAACTGCAACAATCATGACGCCAACAGCAGAAGCCTAAGGGAATGTTGTTTGTTATTGTTATTTGATTTTATAAGAATAAAATCTACTATGAAAAACACTACTCCCAGGTTCTCTGCCAATCTACCAAGACCCCCATCTCCAGCCTCACTTACTCTAATTAACCCTCTCCCCCCTTTTACAAAGCCACGTTAGGCTTTTTTCTATCGCCAGCTGTGGTAGTATTAGCTCTGATGCACATAGGAATTCTGTGAGCTTTGGAGCTAATGCCGCCATGGCTGGTGATAGATACAAAGACTAACGCAGCTTCATAAAAGGGGGGGAGGGGGTTTAATTAAAGTAAGTCTTTATAATTTTTGACGGAGTGAAAAATCGATCCACTTGTACCCGTTCTACTCCAGTCAGGATTTTGTAGACTTCAATCATATCTCCCCTCAGCCGTCTCTTTTCCAAGCTGAAGAGCCCTAACCTTTTTAGTCTTTCCTTGTACGAGAGGAGTTCCATCCCCTTTATCATCTTGGTCACTCTTCTCTGAACCTTTTCTAGTGCCGCTATATCTTTCTTGAGATAAGGAGACCAGAATTGAATGCAATATTCAAGGTGAGGTCGCACCATGGAGCGATACAGGGGCATTATAATATTCTTAGTCTTGTTAACCATCCCTTTTTTAATAATTCTTAGCATCCTGTTTGCTTTTTTGGCCGCCACTGCACATTGTATGGAAGGTTTCATCGTATTGTCTAAAATGACACCCGGATCCTTTTCTTGGGAACTAACCCCCAAGGTGGATCCTAGCATTTGGTAACTGTGATTTATCCCTTTCCATGACCTGGACTTGCAGAGTGAGATATGACTGAACAGGTACAAGTGGATCAATTTTTCACTCTGTCAAAAGTTATAAAGACTTACTTTAATTACAGCCCCTCCCCCCCCCTTTTACGAAGCCCCATTAGGCTTTTTATTATCGCCAGCCGTGGCAGCATTAGCTCCGACGCACATAAGAATTCTATGAGCATCGTAGCTAATTCTGCCACAGCCGGTGATAAAAAAAGGCTAACAGTGGCTTCTTAAAAGGGGGCCTAACAGTCTTCACAGGGCAGAAGCGATCCCCAGTTGGTCTTGCAAGGCACGTTTCGCAGTTACAACGGCTGTCACAGACCAAGACCAGCACCATTGTTATTTTCTTCCATATAAAACGCCTCCAGCCTTCTTTTGCTGGCGTCATTTGTACTGTAATTGCAGCATCAAGAGGAAGGAGAAACCATGGAGTATATCTACCCCACTAAAATTCCTGCCTAGGGTAAAAGGGGCTGGAGAGGCAGCAGAAATCAAGAGACAGCCCAACAATGGGATTATTTTTTCCAGTGGTGTTTTTTGTGTCTCATTTTTTTGAAATTCACGGACAGAGGACTCTGGGAAAGCAATTAGCAGGGTTTAAAAAAAAGGTTTGGAAAATTTCCTAAAAGAAAAGCCATTATTAAGACAAACTTGGGGAAATCCACTGCTTATTCCTAGGAAAATCAGCATCAAATCTGTTTTACTCCTTGGGGTCTTGCCAGGTACTTGTGACCTGGGTTGGCTACTGTTGGAAACAGGATACTGGGCTTGATAGACCTTCAGTCTGACCCAGTGTAGCAACTCTTAAGTTCTTATGAAAATTCTCTATATTTTGTTTTCTTATCTATCAAATGCTTAGCCTAAGTTAGAAGGCTTCTGAAGCAGTGTCAGAGGAAGTCTTGATGGTTGGTTTTGGTGGAGCAGAAGCTGTTTTCCTCTTCTGCTCTACATTACAACAGGGATATAGTCATAAATTTAATAAAATTTGGGGACCATTGACTAAATTTTCTAAAGATCAGACATCATAACGCATGTATAGAACATATAAGGGGGATGGGAAGGGAAAATGTTTGTAATAATATTCTGATATAGGGATTTCTTTAATTTACAATGAAAGAACATTTATTAGTAATTTCAAGTGTTTATTATAACTGATGGTATTACATATATTTCACTTGATGTAAGAAATAAAAAAGAATAAAGATTTGGAAAAAATAAATAAATTTATTTATTTAGAAAATTTGTTACTCGCTCATTCTGCAATTCTGTGAGAGTTACAGAAGACGTACACAATGCAATCATCGACCGTTACAAAAAATAACATCGCATATAACAACATGCTTAAGATCAATTTCCTAGATAAAATCTCATGACACCTCGTACTTCAAAACCAACAATCCCATTTTCAAGAAAAATATCGTCGAAAGAATATTGTTTTCAGTCATTTCCGGAAATTCAGTAAAGATCACGCCTTTTTAATCTCAAGTGGAGAGTGTGGCGCAGTGGTTAAAAAGCTACAGCCTCAGCACCCTGGGGTTGTGGGTTCAAATCCATGCTGCTCCTTGTGACCCTGGGGAAGTCGCTTAATCCCTCCCATTGCCCCAGGTACATTAGATTGTGAGCCTGCCAGGACAGATAAGCAAAAATGCTTCAGTATCTGAATAAATTCATGTAAACGGTTCTGAGCTCTCCAGGGAAAACGGTTTAGAAAATTGAACGAATAAAGTAGTAAGGCGTTCCACCATTGGGCCCCCTGCACCACAATCATAGAGGCATAATCATAAATCAGTGTGTGCACCGGGGCTTGAATCCAGGCATCACCACTGTGGCAATCTTGGTGCAGAATGATGATGTCAGTAGTGGGAGCTGGAGAAAGAGTGGCTCTGAACCTCAAAGAAGGTCCTTTAGTTGGCAGTGGGAACAGTCACTTTTATTGCAACATAGAGAGGGTGGTTATTATCCAGGAAACAATGTGGCTGGGGCTTTTGGACCAGGTGAGCCACTAATGACATGATGTCCTTTAGTTTAAAGGTTCTTTATAACAACCGCACTGGCTCCCCCACCCACCTGAAGGCCAGATGATCTCCCTGAACTGCCCTAGTGAAACTGAATGATTTGATTTCCAGATTCTTAATATTGTACTGTATACCGTATGTTGCCACTTTTGTCAAAATTATGAGAATTCTTGCTCATAGCCAGTAATCCAGTTCTAGGGAAGAAGGGAGCAGACTGGAGGTTTTAAAAATTAAGGTGAAGGAAATTTTGGCAATTAAGAAGGAGTTGCTGCATTGCACTTTCTTAACTCTGTAAAATTCTGGCATGTCTATACAGAATTCTTTCAAGAGAAATGTATATTTTCCACCTATAGGAAGAGGACTTGACCACTCTTCAGTACAAGAGGAATTTCCATCTCTAAAAAGTATGGCTCAGACCATATCACCCCTTTCTACCACAAACTCCACTGGCTAGAATCCAGAATCATATTCAAATTCGCCTGTTTTTGCTACAAAACAATATTTGGATTATCCCCAAGCTACATCACCCCTCACTTCACCCTTAACCACAACTGTAAGAACTCCCGAAAAATTCAACTCTTCGCCTTCCCCTCCCTAAAACTATGCCACTCAAAAAAATTCCTTGACAAAACCTACGCCTTCCAAGCCGCCAAACTAAACCCTTGGCTAGCCCAAATGGTCCTCAAGGCCTACAACTACCTCGACTTTAGAAAATTACTCAAAACTCACCTATTCCGAGACCAAGACCCTTAATGCCCCTTTTCAATCCTCCCCCCATTCTGATTTACTCCCCTCCCCCTTCTCCCTCCCCTCCCCCCTACTTCTCTCCTTGCTGTTTGCAACTCTATGATCAATTTGATATGTAACCACTTGTAATCTCTGTCTAACTAATGTGAACCGCCTAGAACTCTTCGGGGTATGGCGGTATACAAAAATAAAGTTATTTTTTTAAATTATTATTATCTGAGAGATATCTACTCAAGAAAAGCCTAATACCACTGTGTTGGTCTCCATTTTCTCCTAAAACTTGGAACTGGTTTTGAGACTGAATTTTTCTAAATCTAAAACAGGCCCCCTTTTATCAAGCTACGTTAGGGATTTTTTTATCGCCAGCCGCAGTGGTAAAAGCTCCGACGCTCAAAGAAATTCTATGAGCGTCGGAGCTTTTACTGCCATGGCCAGTGATTTAAAAAAAAAAACCCTAACGCAGCTTGATAAAAGGGGGCCACAGTGTTTTGGGGAAGAATCAGGATTTGCCTACAGGTTGCTGGATCAGTTCAAGAAAGTCAGAAACTGAATTTTAATATGTGATATGATGACCTTCCTAATAGTAACTCCCTTTTACTTTGTTACTTTGTGAATTTGTAATAGAATGTCTAAAAGAAACTGAGGTAAATTTACAAATTTATGTAAAATCTCATGCCAGTGGTTCCCAACATTCTTTTTTTTTTTTTTTTTTAGCAGACATGAGAAGACTGCGTTTAAGAGACCACATCAAAAAAAAGAGGTTTTCGTTTTTCTTTTTCTTTCAATATTTAGGTTAGGTCTTTTCTACTGATAATGGTGTTCTTTTCTTGTTTTTAATTGATTTAGGCCCCCTTTTATGAAGCCGCGTTAGGGTTTTTTATCGCCAGCCTCTGCGGTAAAAGCTACCATGCTCATATGAGTGTCGGAGCTTTTACCACAGCGGCTGGCAATATGAATTATCACTTTAAAGACAATTCGTTGCTAAACCGGTAGCCAATGGTGGTGTTTGAGGAGCAGGAAGCCATGATCTGATTTGCAAGCAAAGATAAGGAGGACTGAATTTGCTTTGAGTAGTGGAAGGTGCCAAAATGACAATTCTGGTCGGTATGAATTCCCCAAAAAACATGCCCCAAATCTGGCAAAATCTTTATGGACTGATTTTTTTATTGATATGTCTTTCTCCACAAATATCTTTTCCATGCCACAAATATTTGCTCCGAAGTGCTTCTTATGCGTTTTGTTTGTTCCCTCAGAGCTGATTTTGTAAAGATCCTAAGTAAGTTAAGGCCCTTTCCTGACCTTATGGATATCAGTGTCACCTTAGGTCCCAGTGCTCTGTTTCAAATGTTTCCTGTCGCCAAGCATCATTAGAATGTTAATTATTAATTATCCCTAAAAGCAGTTTTGCTGCATTGCCATTCTTGATCTATCCCCTATCTCTTGATTTTCCACTTTCTTTCTGTAACCAGATCTCCTCTCTTGCATCATAAAGCCTCTCAGTCGCTTTTGCTAGATCTGTCCCCTTACCTTGGGGTTATCCTTAAATAGAGGAAGAGACAAATTTGTGTGCCCCACTGACTGCACAGAAGTAGGCCCCTGCTATATCCTTGAACACATCCTTGTGTCTTTCGAGGTCATGAGATGGTTTCAGGAATGAAATCTTTGAACACTGAGGATCATACACCTTGAATAGATCTAGTGAAACACAAAAGCAGTGTAGACTTCAAAGCTTAATTGGTCCCAGAGCAACTGCTAGAGTATATGGCTTTGTTTGTTTCTAAGTGTTAGCCATTTATAAAGATTCTGTCTATGTGCCAAAAAAACCAGACAGACTTGGGAAAAGAGCTAAACTGCTGAAAAGGGGCTTAAAAAGACAACAGAAAGCCAAATTATCTTACTCTACAGTTCACTTGTGTATAGAAGGTTTAATAAAAATGAAGATGGGGGGAATAATTCTGATTTTCCTGACACATTTTCAGAAAGCAGAATTGCACCTCTTGGCAAAATATGTATATTCAGACAAAAATATTTATTAGGAAAGTATTATGCGTACTCTCCTGTTTGTATACATATACATAATTCACATAATTCCAAATTCTAATAGCTTTTGTGGCAGTGTAGCTATGGCTGCAGGACCTCACTCAAACCTGGCACTCTCATACAAATGTTGCAGATAAAAGTAGGGCTACCAGACGTCCGGATTTACCTGGACTTGTCCTCTTTTTAATAATAATAATAATAATTTTATTTCTTATATACCGCTATACCCTAAGTTCAAAGCGGTTTACAATGAGAGTCGTGCCTAGAGAAAGTGCAGTGTTTACAGCAGGAGACATGTGTTTACAACAAGATACATATGTTAGAACAAGATATAAGAAACAAGCTTTGGGACCAGGAATCTGAGGTACATTGGCTTTGGAGCAAGATATCTAAGATACATTGGATTGGAACACGGTAAATCTGAATGGGGCAGTTTGCCGAAGGTTCGGCTGTAAAATACATCTGGTCGAAGTCGCTAGCAAGAACATACAGACGATCGGAAAAGGGGAGTTAACAAAGAGGTGAGGTGTTTTGGGTCAAGTTGTAGGACGAAGGGTTCAGACCGAGGTACAAGAGATCAAAGCGGTTACAGGAAGATAATTACAATATGAATAGGATACAGGATATTACAATATGAGTAGGATAGTGGAAGATAATTACAATAAGATACAATAAAACAATAAGATAATTACAATAAGATACTATAAGATAATTACTATAAGATACAGGGTATTTCAATGTGAACATGATACAGGGGAACAGCGCTGATTATTGGAAGAATTTACAATGAGAAAAGGGGGGATTACAGCAATATACATTGGAAGGGGAAGGGAAAAGGTAGAGGACGGTTTCGGGGGTTACGATTGGTGGAAGAAAGGACTGTCCAGGCATCCAGATGGGTTTTCAAAACCCGACACTTTGTCCGGGTTTTGAAAACCATTGAGCTCCGGGCCGCGTCTGGAAGCCATCTGGTGCATGCATGGATATGACATCATGACATCCCATGCCTGCGTGCATGCGCATGATATCATCATGTCACATTCGTGCATACGCAGATGCCCTTCATATGTGGCCACAAAGAAATGGGGTTTGTATGGGGCCAGGGTTGGGGGGCAGAATGGGGCAGGGCCACGCGTCCTCTTTTTTTGTGAACAAAATCCAGCAACTCTAGATAAAAGTACCATGACTTTTCAGCCTGAACAAGAGACGACTGATGGGAGATTTGAATGAGGTCTACAAAATCTTCAGTGATGTAGAACGGGTAAAAATGAATCAATATTTACTGTTTCAGAGTCTAGGGAACACTCAATGAAATAGGCGAATGTGATAGCAACAGTTAGCATACGCGTAGCTGGGTTTAGAAGGGGTTTGGATGGATTTCTGGAGGAAAAGTCCATAGTCTACTATTGAGACAGACATGGGGGAAGCACTCCTTTCCTTGGGATCAGTGGTATGCTATTGTTTGGGTTTTTGCTGGGTACTTGTGACCTGGATTGGCCATTGTTGGAAAGAAGATACTGGTCTGATCCATTATGACTATTCTTATGTTTTTAAGACTTTTCTTTTTTTGGAGGGGGGAGGGGGGATTCCTATGTAAGTATTTGGTAAAATACCAGGAAGCTCAATACAGTTTTTTTTTATTCCTTACAATTAGAAAAGTTTCTTTGGATAGAAACAGTTGTATTTAAAACTTTAATTTCATTGTAATTTCTCTTCGCTGAGATACACAGATGATACTGTTGGCAGAGAATGAGAAGGACCTCAAGAAGCTGATCCTTAAACTGAAAGAAGAAAACGAGAAGATGGGACTTTACCTGAACATCAAAATCATGACTACCACCAGTAAGAAAGTCCACATAAAGCAATAGAAGTGATTGACAGCTTCATTTTCCTCGGGTCTCTCATTGATCACAGTGGCAGTTCGACAGCAGAGATTAAGCGTCGAATAACACTGGGATGTGCAACTATGGTGAGCACGGGCCAAATTTGGAAGTGTAAGGACGTCTTGGCTGCGAGACATGGACACTCATGAAAGCAGCTTGAAGAAAAATCGACACCTTCGAGCTGTGGTGCTGGAGAAGATTTTTACGAATCCAATGGATAGCTAGAATCACCAACAAAGATGTTCTTGATCATATAAACCCAGAGTTGTCCCTGGAAGACAAGATTACCAGACAGAAACTGACCTATTTTGGACATGTGATAAGGGCAAATTCACTAGAAAAGGAGGTGCTACTCAGAATGATCAGTGGTAAAAGGAAGCAGGGGAGACCAAAGGCTCGCTGGCTGGATACCATCAAGAATGACACGAGAATAAACATCAGGCAATTGAAAGAAGCCGTGGAAAACAGGGAAGCATGGCGAGGACTGGCCTACAGTGTATCCAAGGGTCGGATACGACTGAATGGATAGTAGTAGTAGTGGATGTTGGATAGCAGGATGTTGGTCTAAATAATGCATGTAATTAAATGAAGGGATCCTTCTAGGTTATTGTTGTTGATTTATTTTCCTTTGTATTTCCTAATCCTTTGTGTTGATATGGGCTTGATACTAAACAGCGCTAAATGGCTAATGTGGGTTTTACTATGCTGCTTCATCATTACGTGAGCAAGCATGGTAAAAACCTCACATTAGCTACCTACAACAGGAGTGAGTGGGAGCCAGGCATGACATGGACGGGTGGAGGATGGGTACCTTGCACTAACTGACACAACTGTCAATAGCGTTTGTCACAGTCTCAAGAAGAGGAAGTCACTGCAGCTGCATTATCAGTATTCCAAAAACGCGATTGCTAACAGATTTTGTGCTGTGGTAGCACCCCCCATATCCTTCTATGATATCAAATCCCTCCTCCCAATTCCCCATGAGCTAATTCCTTCTCCTATACCCCCCTCAAGATCCAATCTCCCTCCCTCGTAAGCCTAATCCCCCCTCTCATTCTTCCCATTCTGATCTCCCCAACAGAAAACCCTGTCCTCCAACAGAATAATTTTGCCCAGAAAATACCCATCCCCAGATTCCTACATTCCTGCCATTCCTGACCGTCCCTCAGGACCTATCTGGGATTCTGAAGTGGCAGTTAAGCAGTCATGTGCAGCAGCAGTCCTCCTTCACTAATGCCCTAATAGTAGTTTCATAGTACTTCCACTAGGAGTCATCTTCTAGCCACTTTTACTACTCCGGTTATGGGAACTTACTGATTCTTGATGCAGATAGCAAAACTTGATGCCTCATTGGATTTAAAAGTGGCTTACAACAGTATGACATACTGCCTTTAAATCTGAGCACCAGGGAGACAACAACAGCACATGGAACACCATGAGTTACAGCAGCATATAGATAAGTTGGCAAATGCCATTTTTTATGTCGCAAATAGACAAAATAGCTCTGATTTAAAGAAAGACTTCTGTACCCATAGCTTCAATGTGCTTTCGCATAAAGGAGATGAATGAGTGAACTTTTTTTTAAGTGTCTAGGCCAGTTTTGAGTTTGAATCAGCAAATTACTTGTAGTTTGCATAAACACTTTTGAGCACAGAGATAAAACAAATCAGATTTAAAAAGATTGGTGATCATATCATTGTCAAGCGTATGAGCTTACAAAGGTTTATTTATTACCCAGAACTCTGTAGTCTGAAAAGCTCCTTAATGCTAATTTGTAGGAAGTTTTCATTATTGGGGATATATTTTATTTCCTACTTTTTGAGTCTGAGTTTTGCCTTTTTAAGTTATTCATTCAGAAGCTGAATGAACTTTGTATATTTTTTCAGTGGTATATTCAGGCATAGTGGGTTCCTCCCAGTCCTCAGAGGCTCTACAGTCTATGTTTTGTTCCTGAGGCAATATAGACCTACCCCTTATGCAGGTCTTTCCTGCTTGCTAAGGCCATTTTTACCATAGCCAATAAAATACTCAATTTTTAAATTTTTTAGCATTAATGGCCATGCACTAATGTTGTCATTAGCATGTTGCTATTTAAAAACAAATTACTGTTTGAGCATTTACCAGCACTCATTTTGTAAGCATTAAGACCTGGATTCTATAAACAGTGCACTACGTTAGGCAGCGGTAAGGTGTCGTACTGCTGCTTAACTTGGATAATTGGTTTTAAACAGCACGGTATTTGCCCACATCCTTTAACCCTTTCAGGACCAAGGGACATATTTGTCCCATAACTTTAAAATCCTATAAATTTTGATTGGGATAGTCTACAGTTCTAAATTTGATATGTACGGATTCCATATGATACTGCCTTTATGTAAACAAACTGGTTCCGACATTCATTCATTAGCGTCGTTGCCAGATTGACGAGAAGATTCACTTGCCACACTGTCCATAAGCCAGAAGTGTGATTTTTTTTAAAAAAAATAATGATATTTCACAAAAAAAATCAATTTTTTGGCATCTGCAAGCCCTTTTTACCATAAAAATGTCGTCAAAACCACAAAAATTGGCCTACGATCCTTATGGTCCTGAAAGGGTTAAAAGCAATTATTTTCTCATTTAATAAAATGGGGGTGCCTCCAGGAACGGCGCCATTCTTCCGAGTACTAAGGTGCCTAAGGTCACAGAAGGCGTGATTAACGCCGGAAGTGATCTTAAGTGCCCTTGGGCCCCTCCGTCGTCATGATTCACATCAAAAGATGGCTGCCTGAAATGTAGGCCTTTAAAAACCTGGCCTACATTTCCGTCACCTAGCGTTTCCATGGCTGCAATTCTTGAAATGGTGCCATTGCGTGATTGACATACGATCATAAGAACATAAGAATCGCCACTGCTGAGTCAGACCAGTGGTCCATCATGCCCAGCAGTCCGCTCATGCCTAACTGAGACTAGCCCTACCAGCGCACGTTCTTGTTCAGCAGAAACTTGTCTAACTTTGTCTTGAATCCTTGGAGGGTGTTCTCCCCTATAACAGCCTCTGGAAGAGCGTTCCAGCTTTCTACCACTCTCTGGGTGAAGAAGAACCTCCTTACGTTTGTACGGAATCAATCCCCTCTCAATTTTAGAGAGTGCCCTCTTGTTCTCCCTACCTTGGAGAGGGTGAACAACATGTCCTTATCTACTAAGTCTATCCCCTTCAGTACCTTGAATGTTCTATCCCATTCTCTCCAAAGAGCACAGAACGGGTTACAGATTAACATACATAATATGTATGTTCACGGGTTAAAATGTACCATATTTACAGTACAAGTTTTTTCAATACAAGTTTTTGTCCTAATGACACATACTAGGGATCTAATGCCAATATATACAATATACTGGTTACTGGTTAAATTTGCCAGTTACAGTGCAAGTTTTATCAGTACAAATATAGAAAAATAAATAAATAAATAACCCCCCTTTTACAAAACCGCAAATGCAATTTTTAGTACAGGTCGGTATACTGAACGCTCTGAGCTGCGCCCGACGCTCATAGGAACTCTGAGTGTCGGGAGCAGCGGAGAGCATTCAGCGCACCGGCCTGCACTAAAAAAACACTTATCGCGGTTTTGTAAAAGGAGGTGGGGGGTAAGTTAGGTGCCTACCAGCGCCTAAGTACAAAACAGGTGTCTTCATACAAAACATGCCCATGATCTGCCCCCTAACACGCCTACTTTGTGGTAGGCATCGTGGACTAGACGTCTACCTCAAAGTGGTAGGCACCTACCAGGTTAGGTGCTTAACATCCAATTAAGTGCAATTTACCTCAATTAAAGAGTGCTAATTGTCAATTATCAGTGCCAATTAAGTCTATTAAACAATTAAGTTAGATGCCAGGCACCAATTTCCCTGAAAGGGTTCACTTGGCATCACAGCACTAAACAGTTTAGGAAGATGTTAAAAAAAATGGTGTGGTTTGAACAGACATTTTCAATATGAGTTGGAGTTTTTAGATATCTGTTTGGTATCTGCTGGAGGATCTAATACTTAGGGCTCCTGCTTTTTATTATATATTTTCGGGTGAATTTTTAAAAGTAAGAGTAATATCTTGTATTTTGAATGCTTATTGTCTCGCTATATTGATTTGCTTTAATTGTATGTCTGTTATGTCTACTGTTGTGATTTTATTATGTGTGATACGTTGTTACTCGCATAGAATTGTTGGATATGCGGGCTATAAATGTTTAAATAAATAAAATAAATGCATGGTAATATAGATGCACTAATTGGTGAATGCAAGAATGCCCACTCTCTGCCCCTGACAAATCCCCAAGGAATATTGGTAGCATGCAATTAACATGTACACATTTCAGGAATGCTTATGTGTGACTTGTGTAAAAGTGCACATACTCTTTACATGTTCCAACTTTTTATGTGTACTGTATATATGAGTACCAGAGAGCAATTAGATAAGAGTTCTTTTTCATGAGTACTGGTAGATCATGTTTTACATATAAAAATAGCTTTATAAAGTTATTCCTATTGTATACATAACAGAAGATACCTACAAAACGTTTCCAGCTGCCTCAGCATTCGCCACCCTCCCCAACCCCAAAACCCTCCCCTCCCTCTCCAGAACTTTCTCTCCTCTCACTTTCTTTTCTTACCCTCCCTTCTCCTTCGTTCCCATCTCCCAATTTTCACCTTGCCCACTCTCTTCACCTCCTTTTCCTCCTCTCTCCTTCTTTCCCACCCACCCTCACTCTCACTCCTGCTTTCTCTTCATTTCTACCTTCTGAACCAGCATAGTCTCTCTCTCTTCCCTTTTCCCCATCACTCTCTCTACACCACTATCCCTTTTCTTTTGCCCCATGACTCTCTCTCTCCCCTTTCTCTTCCCCTCCCACACAGTTTCTCCTCTATTCTTTCCTCAACCTCCCCTACTAAGCTACAGTAGCCCCTGTGGCACATCTTTCTTTGCAATGCCACTGCTCTTCAGCTGCTGCTCTGCTTGCTACATGTCTCCTCTCATGTTGGTGTTCTTTTGCTCCGGATAGCCCCAACCACCATGGGCTGATTCTCTAAAGCAGTGTCTCTGAAACTTTTTTAGCTCCAGCACACTAAACGGAGCAAATGTTTTTCGCGGCACCTTATAAATGAAATGATAAAATTGCAAATCCAACAAAAAATTACATTTGAGAGTTATTTATTTAAAGTTCTTTAAGCTAGGTATGGGTAATTGTAACAACAGTGAAACTAAAGTAGATAGAATAGAATTGCTAATCAATGCAATGGATGCCCTTGTTTTTGAGTGCAAATTAATTCAAAAAGTGGCTCGATAGTCGACCAGCAAACACGCATTTCATCATCCTCCATCTACAATCGCTCTCTCTTTTTTTTTTTTCAATTTAATTTCTGTCAGAACTGAAAATCCAAGTTCACAAAGATCAGAAGATCCAAACGGTAACAAAGTCTTGTTTGCTTTGTTGACTAAGTTAGGATAACTACTGCATAAAAAATAAAATTACTAGCCATTAGTTTTCAAGGACAAATCGTGTCAAACAATGATACTTGTCTGGGTGGTTGTACACAGATGCTCATAACATTGGCAGAGTCTTGTGTACGTGACGTACACATCATGTATTCTAGTGTATACTCATGAAGGGAATTTTTAAAAATAAAGTAAAATTGTGGAATCTCTTTGGGGAACTCTCATGGCACACAGTTTGAGAGACACTTCTATAAAGGTTGCTTAAGGTTAGCTGCTTGTACACTAAGCATGAATTCTTTAATGACAATTATTCTTATTTTAAAGTTTATTAGCCACCATTTTCATTAAGAGATTCACTCATAGCAGTTTACAATTTACAATTGTGTATGCAGTTGCCATACGGAATACTAGTGTAAATCTGCGCTTAGTTAAGTGCCAATATTTAGCACTTAACCACTTAAATTAACACATCAGACTGCATAAAACTCAGCCCTACCTTCTTCCTGTTTCACTTATGTTATTTGTGATCTTATGGCGCTCGAGGTGGGTTACAACAGTAACTATTGCAACACAAACTTAAATGTACATTGTACTGTAGAGTCAGGTTGTACTCCTAACATACTCATAGATTTCAGGTACAGTGAGTTGCAGACAGTATATTCGCTTCATAATAGTAGATATACTTGTACAGTGCAGCTGGCCTTTTGGAAAGCTAGAGATGCTGGAATTAAAAGAAATCGAAAGATGTTATTTATACAAATCTGGGGTTCTTATTTGCAAGACTTACATCCTAAGGGCCGTAATGCGATTTTAAGTTAGATCTCTTAATTGGGCTTTTATTTAGTTAAATGAAGAGAGTATCATTGGGTAGAGAGTACTATAGGGTGGGGAGGGGTGGGAGTGAAGAGGGATGGTAAAGGTTCAAACACCTAGTGGGGGTTTATTGGAATTGGAATTTGTCTTTTATTATGTATATTATATTATAATAGTTGATGCATTATTGATGTGCTTTGATGTTGTATTTGATGATGTTTGCATCAATAAAAATTGTTTGAATCTAGGGCCAAGCTAGTCTCCCTTCTAGGATTTTTGGAAGAGCCATGTTTTCAGGGGTTTTTGTGTGGGTTTTGGTTGTTTGTTTGTTTGTTTTTTGCAAAACAGAGCATAACATAGTAGAAGTAGTGAGTTCCATACTTTTGTAGTTTAGGAGTCAAATGACATATATATGTATCATAGATTTGAATCCTATGCATATGAGAAGAAAATTACATTCCGAACCTCTATGAACTTGAAGCACAACAAATCACCTTGGTCATTCCTGGATTCCTATGTACGCTCTGCTTCTTAGACACTCCTGTCTTCCTTTTCTTCTTTCTTTCTTTTCTTGCTCTCCCTCATCTTTTTTTTTCTTATATATTCTTCTCACGCAGTTCCAATACTTGGAGCCTTTCTTACTGTTTTGCTCCTCTACAGTTAAATATAGATTTGTAGATTCTTTATACAGAAAGCTTTATTTTGTTTCTATGTACTTGAACTGCTTCCTCTATTTTTCAAAATACTTAATAAAAATTATTGAACTAAAAAAAAAAAAAAAAGGAGTCAAATGACAATTCTTCTGTGAGAATAGTGTCCTCCATTTTTCTCTAAGCTGTTGATCTGACTTCCCCAGGCTCTTTATCATTTCCAACATTCTCTTAGGTGGTTAAAGGCTGAATATCACACCAGTGGCGTAGTAAGGGGAGCTGATTGCCCTGGGCATTGTTTGGGCATTGTTTTTGTGGGGGCGCCAGCACCTCTCCATCACCCTCCCCCCCCCCCCCCCCACCATGCCATGCTCGCACTGTCCCTTCCTGCTATCCCCATATTTCTTTAAATCTTCGCCAGCACAAGCAACTTCTCCGGCCTGCTGCTCGTGCCGGCCTGGCTCCCCTCTGAAATCACTTCCAGGTGGCAGGGCCAAGACATGACGTCAGAGGGAAAGACAGCGCTGGCGTAAGCAGCAGGCCGGAGAAGCTGCTCATGCTGGCGAAGATTTAAACAGGCACGGGGAGAAGGGTAGGTGTGAGTGTGATGTGAGGGGCGGGGAAGGAGCGGGGAGCACGGAAGGAACAGTTGGTGGAGAGAAAGGCATGGGGGTGTCACCACCCCAGGCATCTCCTACTCTCGCTATGCCATTGTATCACTTTACAAGGAACAGTCAACTACACACAGCTGGATATTCAATGCCAATGGCTAGAAGCAGCCCAGCATTGAATATCTGGGCGAAACACGGGTGGGAGCCAAAACAAAATGCTAACAGCCATCAGCTGAATCTTTACTCCATGATGTCCAAATTATGCTTTTTATTTCTTCCAGGATTTTTCTAGGACTGGTGATGTGAGAGTGATAATGGTTACAGAGTTTCATAATGAAAATCTCAGGGGTTGAGGTGGGGGAGGGGAGGCGCTGAAAATTAACTGAAGGGTCTGTGCAAGAGTGAAAGTTCATCTCGCTGCCTATTACCCTTGCACTGGCCCTTATCAAATGCCTTATAAAGAATCCTCTAAAAGAATTTAGACGTTCTGGGGCCCTGGAAAGAAATGGGGAGAGGATCCCATAGTCCACCTGAATTTAGCGGACACATTTTCTCTGTGGTGAAAAGTTACTGTATATTGGGCAATGGCATTTGATATACCAACTTTCGGTGCCAAGTTCCTTTTTCAGGGGTGGGGGAAGAGAGGGCTAGCAGAATTAGCGCACATTATGCATTAGTAAAAGGGCCCTTTAGTTTGACAATAAGGTAATGGAAGGATAAGTGACTTAAAAACCAAAAAGGGAGACCCAATGATCCACAGTAAAAACAATCCAAAGATAAAAACAACAGGCTGTGGATGTGGATGGCCTGAAAGATGATTTTTATTCGCTCTTCACAATAAAAATACAAATAAAAGTCTAAATTAGTAATACACGTATGATTGTCCTGATGGACCCTACACGGTCCGTGTTTCGGCGAGACCAGCTTCCTCAGGGGTCCTAAAGGGGATAAGATATAATGAAATGAAATAAGAAAGATAAATGAGAAGTAAAAATGACGTGAAGGTGACTGTGGTGCCAACCTTATACATGTAAATTTGATGACTGATAAGTGACTTCCCAGGATCACAGGGAAGAGCAGTGGGATTTGAACCTGGCTCCCGTAGGTCTCAGCCCACTGCTCTAACCATTAGTCTACTCAGTGAGATTCAAACAGGCTTTGACCCCCTCCCCCCTCCCCCGCTGTAGCATGAGGGCCGTGGGACAAAATCACCTTGGTTGTCTATCCTATTTTGTAGACAAGGATAAATACTTCACATTGCAGTTACCTGGAAGCCCTTTGAACTAATTCAATAGTAAGGTAGCTCCACAGCAAAAGAACCATGCAATAATAAATTGCAGAACATCCATATTTCAGTGTTTGGTATTACATTTTATTACCACTTCCAGCTGACACTAAGGCTATCACCAGTAACATCTTGTGTATATAACTTCACTGTGAGCTCAATGATGTAGTACTTTGTGCTCCCACTGCCTCCTAATTATAAAGTAAATGTACAGCTTTTGCTGCGAGTGAAAAATAAATACAGCAAGATACTCTACAAAGAATTCCGAAACGCTGTAGGGAAATTCTGCCAATGAATAGATTCTTTTTTTTTTCTCCCATTGCCAGGACTGGGGAGGGAAAGGGACAGCTAGGCCAAACATCACAACCAATTCAGAGAGTACTGAGGGCTCTGCCCCAATTGCTGCAGCGGTCACTTCTCCAATCTCAAGCAGCAGAGAGCACCCATCTGCTTCCTCCTACAGCCTCTTCTCTCCCAGACAGTGTTCAGGAGGCATAACAAAGGGGATGAGCCATGGGGCAGATAGAGCACTAAGCAAACCCAGCCCCTTTCTCTTCTTTTTTAACCCCTCTCCTGTACTACGAGCCAGCCCGACCACTAAGTGGAGTAGGCACCAGCCTGAGGCAGCTGGCTTCAGAGAGTGGCAGTGCAACATGAGCACAGCTGGCAAACATAGCAGCAGGGAAGTCACTAGCAGGCCTTTCAGCATCCTAGAGCACATAGGAAGAGGCAGAATATAGTAAGCCTTGAAAATGTGCATGCTGGGATTCTGAAAGACCTGTAATACATAACAGCTTTTAGAGGGTTTCTTTGCTGCTGTCTCTACCAGCACTACATTGCTGTCTCACCCAAAGCCTGAATTTTCTTTGGGTTCCCATAGTGGTAAGCTGGTAGAGGTGGAAGAAATGATGGAAGGGTGACTAGAAAAGGAGGAGATGCTTTACATCTTAATGGGGGAGGGAAGGAGAAAGATACTGGACATCAGTGAAAAAGGGTAAGGGAGATGCTAACTACAGGTGGGGGGAAGGAGCAGAGAAGGGAAGATGGTCTATAGGAGGGGTGAGACAAGGTACATAGCTGATGGTTTACTTAGGGCATCCAATATCATTGAACAAGCCTTGCCTGTTCTCTTCAGAGGAGAGGAAGGGGAAATATTGGAGTGGATAAGAGAGCAAAAACAGAATTAAGTTTTGCTTTGCATAGTTCCCTTTCCAATTTGTGGCCACTCATTCTATATTTTGTGAAAATCTGTGTTCTACAGAGATCCTTAAGGTTTTACCAATTTTGTAAAGTAGAGACCTCTAGTGGTTCGCCAAATTAATGTGACTTTTTATTCCACCCATTTCTTTCCACTGATGGAATAGTAGAAGGAGACCTCATATTGGAAGAAAAATTGAATAGTATAAATACCAAGCTCTAAGGCAGTTTCTTGTGTTTGGCTAGCTAAGCCATCATAGCAGCATATGTGTGGTGACAGGGGTAAGGCCTGTGATGGAAGGAGAGTGAACGGTTTCCACTGATCCTGGAAGTAAAGAGGAGGATTCAAAGAACAACCCTCGGAGGAGAGACAGGAGTTCGACAAGAAAAGGTGTCTGCTCCCACACTTCGACCCATGGTATCTCACAGTAGCCGGATTTAGGAGGTGCCAGGGTTCAAGGCAGGACAAACCTGCAGCCTGAGCTCATTATTTTCCTCTTAAGTAATAAAATAAAGATTTTATTTTATTTATGTATCCATATTTCTATTCTGAACACTCCTGCATTCTCGGCAGATTACAAGAGTAGCATTCGCAATTCTACCCCCCCCCCCCCCCAACATTTAAAATATTAAAAGCATTATTTATCAGCTCCTCATCTTACATTCCTAATACATCTCGGGGCTGATTCTATAAAGGGCGCCTAGAGTTAGGCGCCTAACTTACCCTCCTTTTACAAAGCCACGCTAGCGGCTGCCATGCGTCAAAAGCCCCGAAGCCCTTTAAATCTCTATGGGCTTCCGGGCAGTTAACGCAGCAGCATCCGCTTGCACGGCTTTGTAAAAGGTTGGTTTAATTGGCAAAATACCCGTAATAGCCTCAATAATTGGTAAAAATTTTATATATATATATATATATATATATAATTGGATAGACGCCTATCAGATTCAATAAAACATAGGTACTTATCACATGGCGTTTAGTGGCACCTAATGCTTAAGTGAGCATTTCTATGGTCAGACTGTGACTTAGGCTCTGCTATGCGTGATTTTTCAAAAACTTAGGCGCTTGAAATGTAGGCCTTTAAAACCCTCAAATTTCAGGACCCCTCCCTGCCCTCATCTCTGCCACCACCCTCATCCATTCCTTCCCTGCCCCCTCCTGCTGTGCCTGCCCCTTCCTTTCCCCCGTACCTCTTTAATGTTCCATGCCCGAGCACCTGCCTCAACCTGCTGCTCACACCAGTGTTGGTTCGTCCTCTGAGGTCACTTCCTAGGCACGGGTCCAGGAAGTGACATCATATGAAGAGCCGACACTGGCATGAGCAGCAGATTAGGGGTTGCTGTTTGCACCGCGAATGCCAAAGAGATATGAGGGAAGGGAAGGGGTGTGCAAGTGCGATAGTGGGGGAGGGGGGATAGGGAAGGAGCATGGGGATGGATAGGAGGATGGGTATCAACACCCCTACCAAGATGGTGCCTGGGGTGCACCGCCCCCCCCCTCCCCACCCCCTTACTATGCCACTGTTCAGGAGCCTAAGTTTTTACATTGAAACATAGAAACATGATGGCAGATAAAGGCCAAATGGACCATCCAGTCTGCCCATCCGCAATAACCATTATCTCATCCTCTCTCTAACAGATCCCACGTGCCTATCCCAGGATTTCTTGAATTCAGGCACAGTCTCTGTCTCCACCAGCTCTTCCAGGAGACTGTTCCACGCATCCACCACCCTTTCTATAAAAAAGTATTACCTTAGATTAATCCTGAGCCTATCACCTCTTAACTTCATCCTATGCTCTCTCATTCCAGAACTTCCTTTCAAATGAAAGAGACTCGACTCGTGCGCATTTACATCATATAGGTATTTAAACCTTTCTGTTATATCTCCCCTCTCCATTTTTTCCTCCAAAGTATACAGAGTGAGATCTTTATGTCTGTCTCCATCCATCTTATGACGAAGACCACACACCATTTTAGCAGCCTTCTTCTGAACCGACTCCATCCTTTTTATATCTCTTTGGAGGTGCAGCCTCTAGAATTTTACACAATATTCTAAATGAGGTCTCACCAGAGTCTTATACAGGGGCATCAATACCTCCTTTTTCCTACTGACCATACCTCTCCCTATGCACCCTAGCATAGCTGTCACCTTTTCAACCTGTTTGGCCACATTAAGATCATCATATACAAACACACTGTGACAGGGAAGAGCCTGTCAGCAGTTTAAACCCAGCTTTAAACCCTGCCTTGCAAAGGCTGGCCCCTATTCCTAAGCCCAGGAAGCTGCCCAGTAACCCTGTGCCTATCACCAAGAGCCAACAGGCAGGGCAAGGCAGAGAGAGAAGGGCAGAAACCATAACATCTGGTTTAGGGCACTATAATCCCTTTTATAATACCTTGGGCAAATCTCCAACAAAACCTCTAGTAAAGAAAACCAGCACAGGCATGGTTAATGAGAGGGGTGTGGCTGGCAAGCAGGACGAACCCAGAGAGAGAGTGGGATTAGGCTTACAGCATAAAATGAGCACAGGTGGAAACACTGGGGGAGGAGATTAGAGAGAAGATTGGAGAGAACACTCGGGAGAAGACTGTAGGGAGGAATGCAGGGGAGAGACATCCCGTACTAAGCAGGAAAGAGCCTGCTAAGAGTTCTCTGTCCCAGACCCTAGCTAAAGCACAGCTGGTCTTACAACCCTCCCGAGCTAACAGACTTCTGACTCCTAAGCAGAAGTGCAGGGGAGTAGAAAGACCTCCAGGGCAGGGCTGGCCGTTAGCCGTCACTGAAGGGAGTTCTTACCCTGTCTCAGAAAGTGGAGATTCCCTAATGGAATTAGAGGGAGAGCTATCTGAAAGCAGTGAGATGGAGTGCAGTCTCGCAGTATGGGATCTTCTCGAGAATCACAGTTAACAAGGTATGAATGGGGGAGGGGAATGAAAGTGAATGTATCTTTGTGTAGCTTCTTTCTCCCGTAGTAGAACTGTGAGCATGTGAGCATGTGTGAATGAATCACTTAGAGCCTGAGAGGGAGGCCATGTAGATAAAGGGAAGGAGGTGAGAACCTTTAATTAACTTCCCCGAGAAGTGTAACGGAACTCAGAGACCTGACATTGTGTAACCCTGAAGCAGAGAACTTTCGGGAGAGGACTTACACCAGTCATAAAAGGTTGGGTGATATAAAGTTCCCTAGCCCCTACCCAGGAGCATAGGGTAGTGGGGGGCATTGGACTTCGGGTGGGTTAGGTCACAGAGCTTCCTGAAGTATTTCCAAACAAAAGGAGCAAAATTAAGGAGAAAACGTTTTGGTTTATTTTTTTGGCTTTTCTGCCTGGGCAGCAGGCTAGACTGTATTGTAAGGAAGAAACCTTTTGAAAGTATGTTTTGTTTTAAGTCTCCTCAGACCAGAGGGACTACTGGAACCCTAGTGCGGTGAACTAGGGGAAATAAAGATAAAAGCTGAACTTTACCAAGAACGCAGTCTCCACTAATTATTCTTCTGCTTATCCAGTGGGAGTCCTCCTGGGAGCGCTCTGTCCTTACGCCTGGGGCGGGAGCCGGGTTGCCAGCGCTAGGCTTACCCCCGGCTCTGCCACAACACCCATAGGTGCCACTAGCTGCAATTCTGTATATGGCACCTAAGTGTATCTGATATGTGGCCAGCACCATTTTTCTAGGTGCTGGCTGCTTTAGGTATCGTTTATAGAATCAGCCCCAATGACTGCTTGTTCCGCTCCTGATTGTATGTTCCTTTGCAATTGCAAATAAAGACATTTAAAAAAAAAAAGAATCAGCCCCATCCTGCTTCCCAAAAGCTTTAAGAAAAAAACATATCTTCAAATACCTTCTAAAAGTAAGTAAAACCTCCATTTTATGCAGTTATAGAGGTAAACTATTCCATAATTTAGGTCCTGCAATTTGAAAAGTGGTAGTCTGAATACCTAATAAAGTCACTGATTGAAAACTTGGGACTTAGATAAGATTTTTATTCTCCATTCTCAAAGAACGTGAAGATTTGTGTATTTTTTAAAGTGGAAGGAAGTGGATGGAGATTGAACTGTAGCATTCGATGCTTTGAAAATCAGTGTCAAGACTTTAAGGGCTCCTTTTACAAAGGTGCGCTCGTGTTTTTAGCACGCACTACCCAAAAAACTACCGCCTGCTCAAGAGGAGGCGGTAGCGGGCTAGCGCGTGGCATTTTAGCGTGCGCTATTCCGTGCGTTAAGGCCCTAACGTACCTTTGTAAAAGGAGCCCTAAATTTGATCCTACAGTATAAGAACATAACAGTTGCCATACTGGGACAGACCAGAGGTCCATCAAGCCCAGTATCCTGCTTCCAACAGTGGTCAACCCAGGTCACAAGTACCTGGCAAGATCCCAAGGAGTAAAACAATGGAAAGAGGCTAGCGTGGATAAAGATAGAAACCACGTTGAAACTACAGGATCCCTCACTTTAGAAGGAGAAGAATACTTTGAACAGGAAAATGTATATTCTCTAAAACGAAAAAAGGAAGAAAAGTGCACAGAATTCACAACATGTAGTCCTCATTAAGGAGTGTACTGAGAAAGCAGGTCACAATGAAATTTAAACGGTGTCAGGTCAAAACCGCGGAAGACAAAGGCGCGCGCAGACAACTGAGCGCAGCGCGGAGGCGCGCGCCGAAGAAAATAACTGTTTTTAGGGGCTCTGATGTGAGGGTGCGGGGGGGAACCCCTCCACTTTACTTTATACAGATCGCGCCGCATTGTGGGGGCGTTGTGGGGGGTTTGGGTGGTTATAACCCCTCACATTTTACTGAAAACTTCACTTTTTCCCTAAAAACAGGGAAAAAGTTAAGTTTACAGTATAATGAGGGGGGTTACAACCCCCCAAACCACCCACAACGCCGCTGCGATCTGTATTAAGTAAAGTGGGGGGGCTCCCCAACAAAACCCCCGTCGGAGCACCTAAAAACTGTCATTTTCTTCGGTGCGCGCCTCCATCTTGCGCGGTTTTGTCTATGAACCATTTAAACAGGAAATTGTAAGATATATTTGTCTGAACTTATATGGCCCAGCCAGAAGCAAATAAATAAATAAATTATAATCCTGCATTTGGAATCCCTTTCACTTCTAGAAAAAAAATTGAAATTGTGATGAATAATAAAAAAAAACACCCCAAAACAGATGAGTTATTATCTACAGAAATAACACATTTACAAAGATATCTCAGTTGAAATTTGACCCTCAAAGACAAAACTTGATGACAATATAACAATAATTTCTTTCTTCTTGCCTTTGGCAAGAAATCTTCTCACCTAAAAAATTGTAGTCAGTGGTCCTAAAAATTAAACACAGCAAGACATCCAAGTGAGACCAATAAGTTAGCTCTTGAAGTCACCTCTCCAGTAGAACTTTCAAATATCTCTGCAAGATTCATCCTATCAGAAGAAACATCTACTACTGAATAGCCAACAGGAGAACTAGATTGCCCTCTGAGGTAAATAATATATTCTTTGAAGTGGAGGAAGTCCAGAATCTGGATATTTATTTACAGTATATACGGTACCATCTACTTCTTTTGTAAACCGCATAGAACTTAACAGTATTGCGGTATAAAAGTGAGTTTAGACTTGAAGCGGTCCAGAGGAGGGCAACGAAAATGATAGGAGGCTTGCGCCAGAAGACATATGAGGAGAGACTGGAAGCCCTGAATATGTATACCCTAGAGCAGGGGTGTCAAAGTCCCTCCTCGAGGGCCGCAATCCAGTCGGGTTTTCAGGATTTTCCCAATGAATATGCATGAGATCTATCAGCAAACAATGAAAGCAGTGCATGCAAATAGATTTCATGTATATTCATTGGGGAAATCCTGAAAACCCGACTGGATTGTGGCCCTTGAGGAGGGACTTTAACACCCCTGCCCTAGAGGAAAGGAGGGACAGGGGAGATATGATTCAGACCTTCAAGTACTTGAAAGGTATTAACGTAGAACAAAATCTTTTCCAGAGAAAGGAAAATGGTAAAACCAGAGGACATAATTTGAAGTTGAAGGGTGGTAGTTCAAAGGCAATGTTAGGAAATTCTACTTTACGGAGAGGGTGGTGGATGCCTGGAATGCGCTCCCGAGAGAGGTGGTGGAGAGGAAAACGGTGACGGAGTTCAAAGAAACGTGGGATGAACACAAAGGATCTAGAATCAGAAAATAATATTAAATATTGAACTAAGGCCAGTACTGGGCAGACTTGCATGGTATGTGTCTGTATATGGTCTGTATATGGTTTGGGGGAGGATGGGCTGGGGAGGGCTTCAGTGGCTGGGAAGGTGTAGATGGGCTGGAGTAGGTTTTGACAGAGATTTCGGCAGTTGGAACCCAAGCACAGTACCGGGTAGAGCTTTGGATTCTTGCCCAGAAATAGTTAAGAGGAAAAAATTTTAAAAATTTGGATTGGGTCGGGTTGGGCAGATTGAATGGATCTGCCATCATCTACTATGTTACTATGTTATGTTATAGCCTAAGTGGTTTACATTCAGGTACTCAAGTATTTCTCCCTATCTGTCCTGATGGACTGGGGCAATGGAATGGAGGTCTTTCAGTTTAGCTGTCAGTATGTGTGGAAAATGCAGTATTCTCAAGTCCTGATGTCTCAGAGTTCTCCGCCTTATCTTCAATATGCAGCTTATCCTGAAATTGACCTCCCAGTTCCTCAGGTTTAGCAGTTTGAGTAGAGAACCCTTCTTGCAGCTTCTGCAATTTAGAAGAGTTTTGCTTAATTGAGGAAACAATTCCAGAACAAATTTTGATGAATCCATTGTAGACCATATTGAATCATGTCATTTCTTCTGGTTTACACTGAAGAGAAAGTCCAAATGGCCTCTACGATGAAGACAACAATCCAAATACGAAAGTCATGAGGAAAAGATGTCGATCACTCAGCAGTAGACTATTCAGGATACATTTTATTTAGTAATAGCACACTGTGGACTTTTAGACTTGATACTGATAGTGACAGTGACCAAAGCGAGGCTAAGTGTCACAAGTGAAGCTTTGGTCACTAGAGGATTTCTATGCCCACTTCATATTTTCTTTACCATTTATAATTGCAGTTCATGCTACACCACGTCATGAAAAAGATCTTTAATTGGAGACTCTTGATAAAGGTATAATTGCTGAAACACTGTCAGTGTCGAGTCTACAAGTCCACAGTGTGATGTTACTAAATAAAGGGTATCCTGAATAGTCCACTGCTGAGTGATCGACATCTTTTCCTCATGACTCTCGTATTTGACTTCTGGTTTAACCAGGAAAGGCATTGATGCATCCAGTCTCACCACCTGGTTTTCTTTCTTACCCTTCAGGAACGGTGGAGTCTACTGGAAAGACGATGAGAGCAAACACAGCTGCAGTTTACCCCCAGTAGATCAGCAATGCTAATCCATAGCTTGACATGTCTGAACAACTGCTAACTCCCACAGAACCGAAGAGACTGCTGGGCCTGAGGGGCTAAGCACAACCTCACTCCTGAGGTCCTAATGCTCAGACCTACTGATTCAACCTGTGGCAAACATTTAACAAAGCTGGTTATCTTCAACTATTAAAGCAAGATAGTTTCCTGAATGTGGGCAGGAGCTTGCAGTTCCCCCCTGCATTAAGTAAGAATACACAATTCAAATGAAACCAGGAGAATAAAAGCTTTCTTACTGAGGTACCATCTTATTTATTTTTATTTATTTAGTCAATTTTCTAGCCTGTCTTTCCAAAAGAGCCCAGAACGGCTTACAAGTTTACATACATAATGAAAGGCTAGCAACAAGGTTACAAGTTGATATACAAGCAGACATACATAACTGCAGTTAGCGACATGGTAGGCCTATTCTTCATACAATAGTGAGACATAGCCGCAATCTGAAGGGGCTTGTTGTTTGGTTGGCAGGAAGCCCGAGACAATTTCCATATACAGCATGGGGAAACAAATACCAGGTTTGAAAATGATTAGCAATAGTAAGATAATTCCTATATACTGCATGGAAGATTGAATCATGTTTTGGGAACTAAGTACAGAAGTATGATAATTAACTGTTAAGGCACTCTAGGGCAAATTCTATAAGAAGTGTGCAAAAGTTAGGCGCGATTCAAGTAAAATTGGGTACGGTTTAGTGAATCACGCTGAGCGGCACCTAGTTTGGAGGCACCCAATAAATAGACCAGCTCTAGGCACAACTATAAGATAGGTGCCCATGCGAGCGCTTAAGCATGCTTAAGAGCAGTGATTTTGCAACATGGCACCTAACCTGTAGCCACGCCCGTGAATAGCGCCTTCTTGACAGGCGACTAAATTTCAATTATTGCTGATTAAAAAGCTTAATTGAGCTTGTTAACCAATTTAGATAGGCGCCTATCTAGATGGGCACCTCCAAAATAGGTGCCCAACATTAGAATTTGGGCCTCTATGTATCGCAACAATGAAATACTTTCAATGCACAGCATGAAAGATCGGACATTTGTTTTGGTCACTAACTATAGTAATAAGACACTCTTGATGTGGGAACATGAAGTAGAGAGACATGTCCATGCATAGTCTAAAACAAAAATACGCATTGTGTCTTAATTGAAGCTACAATTCTAGTGGTAGGTGACTTTAAGTGATGTTTCCATAACACTTGCAGAAGTAGACTCAGACTAGTGGTTCCCAACCCTGTCCTGGGGGACCCCCTAGCCAGTCGGGTTTTCAAGATATCCCTAATGAATATGCATAAAACCTAAGCTTGTTTTTTTCCCCCCAGTTAATTAAATAGCTGCCTATTGGATAACTCAAATTCTTAAAACCAGCTATTACATATTTAATACAAACAAGTATTATCTGAATCAATTCAATTTTAATCTTATCTCCCACAGTTCATTTCATTACAGTACTTTTACAACTTACCAATACTTAATTTATTAATAAATATCAGAATATGCATGAGAGAGATTTGCATATAACAGAAGTGACAGGTATGCAAATCTCTCTCATGCATATTCTGATATTTATTAATAAATTAAGTATTGGTAAGTTGTAAAAATACCCTAATGAAATGAACTGTGGGAGATAAGATTAAAATTGAATTGATTCAGATAATACTTGTTTGTATTAAATATGTAATTGCTGGTTTTAAGAATTTGAGTTATGCATATTCATTAGGGATATCTTGAAAACCCGACTGGCTGGGGGGTCCCCCAGGACAGGGTTGGGAATCACTGATTTAGACAGTTGGTTTAGAGTTGGGAGTGTCATTACGGGCAAGAGTTAGATAAAGAGGTGGGTTTTTACAGCTTTCCCGGGATTTAATAAACCTGCTAGTGATCTAATAGTTAAAGAAAAGAGCTGACTCTGTATATTAACACACCTCAAGAGCAGAAACTGCTATGCAAAAATATTTGCTCAGAGAAATGTAACTCTAAAGAGGGAGAGGAAACCCCCTCTTGGACGAAAGAGTTTTATCTTCCAATCATTGCTTAATAAATGCAAAAGCAATTCCCACTCAAGGGTGCAAATAAGTGAAAAAACTGAACTGAATAAATCTCTTAATATTGCTGTATGCTTTCAAAAACTTTCAAAAACTTTCAAACGACTTCAATTCTTGCATTTAGGTTGACACTGGACACTTTACAGTCATGAGGTTGAAAAGTAAAGATACTTATCAGGGTCCCGACGCGGCCCCGTTTCAGTATCTGCTTCAGGAGACCCCGTCTGATCAAAGCTGAAAAGGGTAACAACCATAAGACAATTCCAAAAAAGTGTCGTTCTTAAGATGAAACCTCTCTGTGTGTTGCACAGAGAGGTTTCATCTTAAGAACGACACTTTTTTGGAATTGTCTTATGGTTGTTACCCTTTTCAGCTTTGATCAGACGGGGTCTCCTGAAGCAGATACTGAAACGGGGCCGCGTCGGGACCCTGATAAGTATCTTTACTTTTCAACCTCATGACTGTAAAGTGTCCAGTGTCAACCTAAATGCAAGAATTGAAGTCGTTTGAAAGTTTTTGAAAGTTTTTGAAAGCATACAGCAATATTAAGAGATTTATTCAGTTCAGTTTTTTCACTTATTTGCACCCTTGAGTGGGAATTGCTTTTGCATTTATTAAGCAATGATTGGAAGATAAAACTCTTTCGTCCAAGAGGGGGTTTCCTCTCCCTCTTTAGAGTTACATTTCTCTGAGCAAATATTTTTGCATAGCAGTTTCTGCTCTTGAGGTGTGTTAATATACAGAGTCAGCTCTTTTCTTTAGCTACATTTTTTCTGACTCCTTGGTTACTTTGTCCCTGCCATAGTGGAAACATAGTGATCTAATAGTTGGCAGGATTCTGTTCCATAATTTGGGTGGTCCCTTTATTAGTAGTTTTAATACTACCCAAAAGTAGGGTTACTTTAAGCCCTCTTTTAAAAAGCTCTTCTTCAGATATATCCTCCAGATGTTTTAATTTTTAGGAAAATTATTCTCTTTCTTTTTTTTTTATTTATTTATAAATTTCAAATTAACAAATCAAGATAAATCTTGTACAGAAAGTGATTACAACAAAAGAACAAAGAAAAACCTCATAATTTTACGTAGAAACCAAAATTTTTTTGTATAATCTCTCAAGTCCACCATTATGATCCATGATGTAAAATAAACGGAATTTACACAGAACTATTCATTAAAGATAACTGGTACGTGGTTAACTGATGTTCAGGCGTCTAGTATCTTGAAGCCCTCATTCTTTCCCCTTCTCCAGGCGGGACAAGGAGAGAAGGGCCGTCAACTGGTTGGGCTCAAAGAAAACATATTTCTGAGAATTATATTGAACTATACATTTGCAGGAATGACAAAGATAAAAAGTTCCCCCAAGAGCCAAAACTCCAGGTTTTAATAATAGAAACTCTTTTCTACGTCTTTGTGTATCTCTTGCCAAATCTGGGAACATCTGTATCTTCAAATCAAGAAACTTTTTCTCTTTATTTTTGAAGAATAATCTCAAAAGCCAATTCTTATCCAACGTAATAGCCAAGGTCACAATCAATGTAGCAGGTATTGCAACTTCTTTATCAGATAGTTCAAGTAAAGCGGATACATCAATTGGTCCCTGAGTTTTTTCTTGAAAATCCTGATTTTTATTAGGTAAATAATATACCTGGGTGAAAGGAGGTAATGAATCTTCCGATACTTCCAATATCTCCAGCAAGTACCGTTTTAACATTTCTTTTGGAGTCACTGTTGAAATTCGTGGAAAATTAATCAATCTTAAATTGTTATTCCTAGAGAAATTTTCAAATGTCTCTATCTTCCTTCTTAGATTTATATTATCCTTAATTAAAGTGTCCTGAAGCAACTTGGAAGATTTAAGATGATCTTTAATACTCTGGATATCTAATTTTGATTCTCCCAGGTCTTGTTTTATCTGAAGAACTTCTTTCTCTTGAGTTTTTATTTTCCCCTCTATTTGAAGATGATTAGTATTTACTGTTCTAGCCAAATTGGCAATCAAATCCCACAAAGCCTCCAGTGTAACTTCTTGGGGCTTTACAATATTAAAAGTCTGCAAACTTGATAGTGATAAATTAGGCTCACCAGCTAAAGGATCCTCTCCTCTCCGTTCCTCCTGTGTCAGGGTTAACCCCAGCGTTGTAATATCCTCATATGCACTCAGGCTCTGCTGCAATCCGTGCGAGCCTGAATCGATGTTCATCTCGCCGTTCCCTGCAGCCTCTGGGAGGGAGCTCATGCCGACTTCCGGCTGCCTCCCCACTCCCGGGGAACTGGCGGCTCGAGGGTTGGGAGGAGGGATTCTCACGTCGGGGCTCAGCGAGATCTCATGAGCCCGAAGAGACGCCTCCAGTCCGTTGCCAGGAAGTGTCTCAGCCAGGGGCGACACCGACGCTCCAATGGCACCCTGCATCCGTCTCAGCAACTCCTCAATGTTGCCAGTGGAGGCTATTCCGGGACGCCGCAAGACCGAAGAGGCTCCCTTTCCCCTCCTCTTTGGCATGGTCAAAGTTCTACAGCGTAAAACGCCAGAAAAAAAAGATTTCGAAGGTAAGGTTTTGCGGGCGGTTGCTCAGTGAACTACGACCGCGGCCATCTTGGATCTCGTCCACGCTGCCTCTTTCTTTTATGTGCCTATGTCCAACACACCTACCCATTTAATGAAACTATCTCTGGTGTATTATTTAGTCTGGCCACATGGGGGTGCTAAAGAGAGAAAGAAAGGCATTGTTCTCTCTGTTTCCCTGCTGCTTGAATCTGCCAAAGGAATTTTGTTCATGCAGCACAAATTTAAAGGTACGATGTCATGCAAAGACTTTCACACCTATCTCAGAAGCCAATCAGAGTTGTTGAGGGATATCTGCTTTTTGGATAAGTACGCTTGGACTCAGATTCAGTCAAACTCAAATCTGGAAGATTTTGAAAAATAGATTATTGTCTACTGCTGTGTTAGCTAAAAGCTATTTACACATTTACTATGATTAAATATTTCTTCAGCAACGGTAGGAACCATTTTTATTTTGTGTCCTCTTTTTTTGTCTCTGCAAATATGGTAACCCTAAGCCAGGGGTGCCCACACTTTTTTGACTCACGAGCTACTATTAAAATGACCAAGTCAAAATGATCTACCAACAATAAAATTTTAAAAAAAACACAACGCACACTGTACGCATAGAATTGCTAATTATCATTCCTATTCCGGGGTTTTTTCAAAGAGGTCAAAGCAGATGACTCTATGCGCTGTCACCTCAGTAACAACCATACAAAAATAGACTAAAATACCCACCCCCTCCCTTTTTACTAAACCACAATAGCAGTTTTTAGTGCAGGGAGCTGCGCTGAATGCCCAGCGCTGCTCTCAATGCTCATAGGCTCCCTGCGCTAAAAACCACTATTGCGGTTTAGTAAAAGGGGACCATATTGTAAAATATAGACAGCAGATATAAATTCAGACATATTTTGATCACTAAATTTAAAATAAAATCATTTTTCCTACCTTGTCTGGTGATTTCATGAGTCTCTGGTTGCACTTTCTTCTTCTGACTGTGCATCCAATCTTCCTCTCCTCCACACCTCATTCCATTCCCCAACTTTTTCTTCCTCTCTCCCTGACCTTTCTTTCTTTCTCTCTTCATGCCCCCTTTCTTTTTTTCTGTTTCCCTGCCTGCCCCCTTTCTTTCTTTCTCCCTGCCATTCCCGAAGCCACTGCCACTGCCATCGGGGAACAGGACCCAAACGCCACCAATGGATAACAGGCCTCAAAGCCAACGCCGCCAACACCCCATGCTCTCCCTGCTTCGGGCCGATCAATCTTCCTCTCCCCGACGTCAATTCTGCCGTCGGAGAGGAAGTTCCGCCCAGCCAGGCAGCGATTGGCTGGCCCAAACTTCCTCTCTGATACATAAGAACATAAGAAGTTGCCTCCACTGGGTCAGACCGAGGTCCATCTCGCCCAGCGGTCCGCTCCCGCGGCGGCCCATCAGGTCTGCGACCTGTGAAGTGGTTTCTGACCACTTCTATAACCTACCTCAAGTTCTATCTGTACCCCTCTATCCCCTTATCCTCCAGGAACCTATCCAAACCCTTCTTGAATCCTTGTACAGAGTTCTGGCCTATCACTTCCTCCGGAAGCGCGTTCCATGTGTCTACCACCCTCTGTGTAAAAAAGAATTTTCTAGCATTTGTTCTAAACCTGTCCCCTTTCAATTTCTCCGAGTGACCCCTAGTGCTTGTGGCTCCTCTCAGTTTGAAGAATCTGTCCTTATTTACTCTCTCTATGCCCCTAAGGATTTTGAAGGTTTCTATCATGTCCCCTCTAAGTCTCCTCTTCTCCAGGGAGAACATCCCCAGCATTTTTAACCTGTCAGCGTATGGAAAATTTTCCATACCTTTTATCAGCTTAGTCGCCCTCCTCTGCACTCCCTCGAGTACCGCCATGTCCTTCTTGAGGTACGGCGACCAGTATTGACATGGCAGAATTGACAGATGGCAGATGGCAGAATTGACATGGGGAGAGGAAGACTGATCGGCTCGATAGATCGCCAAGGCAAAGTGAGTCCTGGATGATCGACTCACTTTGCGTGGGCGAGCTACCGGTCGATCGCGATCGACTTATTGGGCACCCCTGCCCTAAGCAATAGGTATGCTGTCTTTTTGTAGTAAGGCTTAGATCAGCACCTCTACAGGTGACAATATGCATTTACACCAGCATCGGAGCAAGCATAAATATATGCATCAGCATTTGCATATTGTTGAGACTAGGGACTAGATGCACTAAAGAAGATCAGTAAAACTGTGTGGGTCTGCTCCAATCCAATTTTTTGCCGATTCAAAACGAGCTATTGATGCACTAAAACGTTTGCATGCATCTGATTCACTCGGAGGATCGTTGTAATCCCCGTCTCTCTCGTACGATTGATCGCTGTGAGAGCGACACTCACACATGCGCAGAGCCGGCAGGAGAAGCCTGAATAGCTAAGAGGCAGGAAGAGCCCCAAAAGCTGCCTCCTGCCACTCAGCTGTTCGGTGTAGGAAATCTTTTTTTTCTTTAATGGGCACATATGCTGTGCACGTTACACAGGCACAATACCTGCTCCATTAATTAAAAGGAAGCAAAAAGCCCCACCCCTGCTGATGACAGCCGTTCCTGATGAACACATCACCGGGAATCCCCCTCCCCCCGTGCTAGGGAAAATCAACAGGAGGGATGCCCATTCCCTCCTGCCATGCCACCCCGCCCCACTCCTGTGTGAGAAAAAAGGATGCCCACTCTTTCCTGCCACCGAATGCCCACCTCCATGCCAGAAACCCTTCCCACCAAACATCCCCTACCCTACCCCTTATCCTTCACAAAAAAGGTAGGAGGGATGCCCACTCACACCTGCCACTAGAGTTCCATCAAAACACCCCCGAACCTCCCCCACCCATACCTTTCAAGGAAATTGAGAGCAGGAGAGATGCTCAGTCACTCCTACTCCGAGGCCCATCTGTCCAAAGTGGCTGGCCTTCCCCTCCTCAGTGCATCATGTGATGCACAGAGAGGGGCCTAAGGCCCTGGTTGGCTCAGACATCAAAGACTCCTCGTCTTGGGAGGTGTCTGAGCTAACCGGGGAGGAGAAGATGTACCATTTTGGACAGGCGAGTCTTGTCAGAGGAGTGACTGAGCATCCCTCCTGCTCCCAACTTCCTTGAAAGATACGGGGGTGAGGGACTTCTGGTGGCAGGAGGAAGTGGGCAACCCTCCTGCCTTTTATGGAGGGAACGATAGAGGATGGTGGGGGTGGGGGGAACCTGCCACAGGGGTGGGCCTTCTGTGGCATGAGGGAGTGGGCATCCCTCTTGCCATTTTTTTTCTCACTCAGGGGGAGTGGCATGGCTGGTAGGAATGGACATTTCTCCTGCTGATTTTTGTTAGTACGGGAGAGGGGTGGAATTCTCAGTGCCGTGTTCGGTGGGTGTCGTCTAGGAGGGCCATCATTGGTGGTGGGGGGGATTTTTTCATTTTTTATGGGACAGATATTTTGCGTGTGTAACACATGCAAAATATTTGTGCCATTTAAAAAAATGAAAAAAATCCCAAACAGGCAGACCTGTCAGTTTATTCAGATCGCTAAAACCCATGCTTTTTTTTTTGCATAGCGAAGCAATGTTAGTGCATCAATCGCTTGACTAGTTTGCATGAGGTTTTAGCTAATTTGCATGGCTGGGCCAGAAAATGGGTGATCGAGGGGAAAAACACACGGTGAGCTGTTTTGTGCATCGGGTCGGCAAATGCGAACATCGCTAAAGCTGTCAAAACAGGTATAGCAACAATCGTTGGCTTTAGCGCATCTAGGCCTAGGTTGGAGAGCCTTTTTTTTTTTTTTTAATAAATAAGACATAGCTTATTATATAAAGGCTACACAGATGCCTATCAATAGCATCCCCAAAAATATGAAAGATCTGTCAAAAACACTCTCAGATCATTCTCATATATACAAAAGAAACAATTTAATATATACTGTATAGTCATGGACCATCATAAAAAAGAACATATGTCACTTGACAGACAACTCGTGGTTGTGAAGATTTCCCTGAGGCAGAGCCAGTGGTTTGAAACATGATGTGTCAGAGCTATCTTCAGAGATTTTTCACATTTTGAGATAAGTTAGTTTTCACTTGTGATGTGTGATTTCATATAATAATAAATTGAGGTTGGACCGATGATTAGATCTAAGATACCAGGAGCTGTCTGCTAAATCACATGTTTTATTTTTTATGAAAGTCTATGAGTACATACATTAAAATTGTTTCTTTTGTATGAGAATGATTTGATGGTGCCTTTTTGCTAATAGGGCGTAACTACCGTTGAGCAAGCCTGGAAAAAAGCTCAAAACTGCCCACTGGTAGGAGCCATTTGCTGCTAAGTCTGCCAAGTCACTCCGCCCCTCCCCCCACAGTCCAGTATCTCTCCTCCCCTCCCTCTTTTCTGAGATCTGGCATCTCTTCCTTTTTCTCATGCCCCCATCTACCATCAAATTTATCTGTATATTAAAGATCACCAGCAGCTGCAGGGCTTCATCACAGCTACCTGCAATCCACATCAAAGCCTTATCTCTGATGTATTTGCCTCTTCTGATGAAACTTCTTTTTTTCTATGTGTGAGGGCCTATGTGTAAGATCCCAGAGCAGGCCACTGACAACAGTGGTGAAGCCTTTCCATTGCCAGTGACTTTTAGTGTGAAGGCAAATAAGAAGAAGGTAAACATGGGTTGGGGGATGGGGTTTGAGAAAATGGGAAAGATGCAGAATCATGGATGGAAGGAGGGGAATGGAGAGAGGAGGAAGGGAGACCATGGGAAGGGAGGAAGAAATGCTGGACCCAGGAGCAGAAGGGAGGGGGAGATACTGGACAATGGGAGGGAGGTACGAGAGAAGGAAAGGTGTTGGATCTGGGAGAGAAGGAAGAAAAGGAAAGATGCTGGACAATTGGAAGGAAGAGAAGAGAGATGCTGGACTATGGGTGGGCAGGAGGGAAGAGAGGAAGAGATGCTAGACCATTGGGGCATAGAAGAGGAGGGAGTTGTAAGATTGTGGCCTACCTAAGCCAGGGATCCCCATACTATTGCTCTAGAGCTGATTCTAGAGCTTGTGCTGACATGGGCTAGAGGCAGTAAAAGAGTACTGTGGACTGAATTGTGGGCAGGAGATGGAATAAAGGGGCTGACATACACCGGGGATTGCAGAAAAGGGCTGATGCTGGAAGATGGGGGCATAGTAGAAGGGGACATCTAAGGCTGGGAAAAAGTCTGATGGTAGGGCTATGAGATGAGGGCTTGGAGCAAACACAGGGGCTGAAGTTGGGAGAAAAGGCAGATGTTAAGAGAAGTGTTCCAGTGCTGAGCCTAGAAGAGGAAGGCTGAGGGAAGGGGGATAGCAAAGAGGCTGGGGTTGAGAGGGAGGCAGATAAGGAGGAGTCTGATGGGGCTGGGAGAAGGAGTCTAGCTGTTATTGCAGAGACTAGGGGTAGGCAATGAGAGGGGGCAGAGGATAAGAAGGGACTTAGAGTGCAACTAGAGAAGAAGAAGAGAGAGCGTGAAATAGAAGGAAGGGGTCAGAATAAAAGGAAAGAGGAAAATAAGTGGTAAGAAGAGTTCAGAATTGAGGAAGAAAGGGTAAGAAGAGTTAAGGGAGGGAGAGGGTGAGAAAGGGAAAGCAATGAAAGAGCTAGGGAAGGTGGATAAGGATTGAGACTTAGAGGAAGATAAATGAGGGTTGCGGAGAGGTGAGAGTGGAAGTTGGAAAACTCATAGGTAGGTGAGATGTGAAAAGAGGGAAACTGAAGACTAGATGGTGAGAAGAAGGAAGAATAAGGGGTATAATCTAGCTGCTGGGTGGTGATACACAAAAGAAAGAAAGAGAAAAACAATAAATGGAACAGTCAATATCAGAGACAGATGTAGAGAGGAAAGGAAAAAATGAAAACAAGACCCTGGAAAAGAACTTAACTGAAGATGACACAAGAAAAGTTGAAAAGAGATGTTGGGAGTGGGACCAAATGATTATACTATGTAACATGATTTTTGTTCTTGGGCAGTAAGTGTAATTGCCTAATTGCTCATTCCTAAAAAGTATAGACAATGTCTGTTATTTCCATAAAACTTTGCTTTTGTGATCAATAGAAGTCAAATTTTGCAATTTACCTATTTAAAATGTGAAGATGCTGAATTTTCATCTTTTATTTCTTATATAGTCATAAAAAGCAACATATGAATCACAACTAACATGTTTTTATATTGAAATTATACAAAGATGACCACAGAAGATTTAGAAGTGACTAGATTTTCAAGATTCGCAATTATATTGTAAGTTACATTCATGAATCATCCCCAAGATGTAATCTCCTATCATGTTCTCATTATATTATCCTTTGTAGTGGTGCTTGAAATCCAGTATATTCTGGTGGAAGCGCTCCTCTGAGTATGCTCCCATGTTCTCCTTGAATGTCTCAAGATGAACATTAAGGATGTGGACTTTGAGAGACATCCTACCTAATTCTTCATTAGATTCTCAACCAACCCCACGTAGTTTTTGGCCTTGTGATTGCCCAGGAAGCCCCGAACCACCGTGATAAAGCTGTTCCAAGCTGCTTTCTCCTTCCTAGTTAGCTTCTTGGGAAATTCCTTGCACTCCAGGATCTGCGGTCCGATGAAGACACCAGCTTTGACCTTTGCATCAGAGAGATTAGGGAAAATATTTTGAAGGTACTTGAAGGCTGCCGACTCCTTATCTAGAGCTCTGACAAGTTGTTTCATTAGCAGGCGGTTCCCTTTTGATGTTATTTCTCTCCACAGAGAACTCGATCCGCTGTGGCCAGCCCCACCTTTGTTTGCCATACTATGCTTGTGTATATTATTATATATCATTCTTTAAAAAAAAAAAAATTGTATGAGTGTGTATTTTCGGGACGTTTAAGAATTTTATGTTAGTATTTTAATATCTGAGCATGCTTGTTCACCTATGTTTTTTGTGTTTTCTTTTGTAATCAGCATAGATTTTTGGTTCTGCGGGATATGAAGGTTTTAAATAAATAAATAATGAATGACCCTGGAACTTTAGATAGATTGGGAGCCCACTGGGACAGATAAAGGTAATGCTTGAGTACCTAATTGTAAACCGTTTAGATAATTATATAGGCGGTATATAAATAACTAAACTAAATAAAAATAAATTTATAAATTCAAAACCCCAGCTTTTATTTATAAAGTTTTAATTCCTTACACTTCCTCTAGATTACTGAGTTCGAACGACCAATATTTACTGGTCATTCCATCTTTAAAATTTATTAACACACGGCGGCAATCTATCTTATCAGTTACGGCTCCTCAATCATGGAATGCCCTTCCAATTTACTTAAGAGAGGAAAAGAACTTGAATAAATTTAAGAGCAAACTTAAGGGCTTTCTTTTTAAAGATGCATTCAATGATTAATAGAATTGCTTATGCCTTTTAGTTTATCCTTACTTTCTTGATAGATTTTTTTTTTTTCTTCCCTCTCCCTTTCCTATTGATTTTTTTTTTACCTTAATTGTTTCTTTTATAAATAGATTGTATTTCTTCTCTCGCTTTTCCTTTTGTTTGACTTTACATGTATATGCTGATTTATTAAATATGTTCAGTAAATTTGTCCTTGTTAATTATGTATTTGCTGATTTTATAATATGTTCAGTACGATCTGCCCTTGTTAGTTATGTCTGTCTTCCCTGTTATTGTAATCTTTTTATCAATTGTACATCGCCTAGAATTTGGAATAGGCGATTAATCAAATTTCATAATAAACTTGAAACTTGATAATACTATATATGTCTGCCATACTATGCTTGCCATGCTATGCATGTATATGTAAGACTCTCCCCCCTCTTTTACAAAGGTGCGCTAAGCTTTTTAGCACGTGCTAGACATGCGCTAAATGCTAACGTGTGCACGTTAACCTATGGATGTGTTAGCGGTTAGTGCACATGTTGATTTAGCAGGCGCTAAATCCGTGCTAAAACGCTTAGCGCACCTTTACAAAAGAGGGCTTAAATCTGCCAAACTATGCTAGCCACGCTTGTAATATTGTGTTTATCATGCTATGCGAAGCTTGAAAATAAGACTGTTTGCCTTGCTATGCTGCCATCCTATGTTTTGTCATTCAGTGCTCATCATGCTATGTCACACTATATTTGTCATATTACGTTTTACAATGCTTTGCTATGTATGTAAACTTGTAACCCGTTCTGAGCCCTCCTGGAAGTATGGGATATAAAACCACATACATAAATAAACAGTACATCTTTGTGTCCTTGATGTCCAAAAGACAGAGATAGCAGGGAAACTTGGCAAAACTGCCCCAGAGACCCATTGGGAATGCTACCATTTTGATGACCTCCCGGCCGTACTCATTATACTTCAAGACGCCTAGTAAAGTGTTGATGCTGTTATAGTCTTCTTTGAGGTACACTAAGTGAGCCAGTGGAAGAGATAGGTACTTGTTCCCATTATGGAGCAGTGCAGCTTTAATACTCTTGCATGAGCTGTCAATGGAAAGATGCCACTCTTTCGGGTTACAGGCAATTCCGATTGCCTCAAGCAGACTGGTCACTTTGTGGCAGAAGCAGAGCTAATCTAGAAGGGTGAAGAAGGTGAAAAAGTCTTGGTGATGCTTCCTCTGATCTGTGACTTGCAAACTTTCATCCAGCAAGTTCCACTGCTTGAGCCTAGACATCATAAGCTCCGCATTGGACTTGGCAAGACCAAAATCTCTGATCAAGTCGTTGAGGTCTTTTTGGTTTGGCTAGTATAGGCTTCTTTCATCAGCTGCACCACTGATATTGTAAACTGGATCTACATCTCCCTCACTCTGAATTGCTGCTCTCTTCTGAAGACAGCTGTTCTCTGGGGCAGTGGGTATGGAGAGCTCAGAGCAATGTGGCACTGGAGCGATAGATGAAGGAATGTCCAGATATATGATTGCAGATGCATGCTTGCCAGTTCGACATTTGGAGGGGCCACCATACAGAAGTAGCAGTTGCTTGAGTGGTCAGTGGGCTCTCACAAAATTCTTGGAATAGCAAGCTTCATTGCTCTCTTTTCCCCTCCGTAGAAGAACAAAATGAAATCGTGGTAATGAAAACAATAAATTTACTTCACCTATGACAAATGTGTATGAGATTCTCATAACGTATTTCATATATGATATATTTTCAAATAACATTAAAAATTTAAATATAAAAATTAAGCATTCTAAGAAATTTTCTAGAAGAAAATTCCATCATCCTAGTGAGAAACAAAGTTGTCATACCTTCCAGAGTTTTTGGGCAGTGCTTGCATGTGAAGTGAGTTGCCCAAGGTTTGTTTTGATTCCCAACAGGCATGATGAACTATGCCTTGCAGGCATTGTACATCTTAGCAGATGCTTCTATGGAGCACTTTTTCCCTTGTCTTGATAAATTGGCTACATACATAGCAAAATGCATCTGCCGGATGTTTGCAGTCTCTGGATGCCATCTGAAATAATGCACATATTCTATCACTTACGCAGTTGAAACCGAACTGGTGGGCTTAAGATCTCTATAGTTATACTTTACTACTATATCTATTGATGGATAGTTCCAGAAAGTTCTAGAAGTTACTCTAAGGCAGGGGTCTCAAAGTCCCTCCTCGAGGGCCGCAATCCAGTCGGGTTTTCAGGATTTCCCCAATGAATATGCATGAGATCTATGTGCATGCACCGTTTTCAATGCATATTCATTGGGGAAATCCTGAAAACCCGACTGGATTGCGGCCTTCAAGGAGGGACTTTGAGATCCTTGCTCTAAGACAGTGGTTCCCAAACCCTGTCCTGGAGGACCCCCAGCCAGTCGGATTTTCAAGATATCCCTAATGAATATGCATGAGAGAGATTTGCATACCTGTTGCTTCCATTATATGCAAATCTCTCTCATGCATATTCATTAGAGATATCTTGAAAACCCAACTGGCTGGGGGTCCCCCAGGACAGGGTTTGGGAACCACTGCTCTAAGGGGACCTTTTACTAAGGCCTATGGCCAAAATTAGCGCAGCAGGTACCTATGCCGATTTTGGCTGGCAGCAATTCAGAAATTACCATGGGTCAAAAAAGCATAGCTCATAAGTAAATTTCAAAGATAAATTTCTAAATATCAATGTCCTGGGCAGAAAAACAAAGTTTGAAGGGCATGATAGCCATTTTCTATACTTTTGAGGCATAGGCAATTAAGAAAGAATACTTATTATCCAGGAAAAAAAAAAAATTTTGTTACACGGTGTTACTAAAATATGTATAATACTAGTGCAGCGGACAGTGATCCTGGAGAACTGGGTTCAATTCCCACTGCAGCTCTTTGTGACCCTGGCCAAATCACTTAACCTCTATTACCTCAGGTATAGAAAAAACTTAGATTGTGAGACCACTAGAAACAGATAAACATAAAACACGATACAGATACATGTATATAGACTATATTTAGTTGAATAGGCAATACAGCTTAGGTGGTGTGTAAATATTGTGCATATAGCTGCAATAGTAAACCTAATATTAGATGTGAATATAGGTAGGACGATTGATTTGGTATGAACATATACAGTGGAACCTTGGTTTACGAGCATAATTCGTTCCAGAAGCATGCTCGTAAACCAAAATACTCGTATATCAAAGCAAGTTTCTCAAAGGAAATAATGGAAACTCGCGAGAGGGAGAATTAGAAGGCCTTGAACATGCACAGATACATGCTCAAGGCCCGGCAGAGGCAGGAAGTTCTTCAAACGGCACCGGGTGGGAATGCTGGTTCACGCAGGGGGGGGCCTTTGCGAGTGGGGAGAAGCGATGCCGGTTCTCGGGGGAGGGGGGGTGCTCGCAAATCGAGTCAACACTCGGTTTGCGAGACAAGTTTTGCTCGTCTTGCAAAACACTCGCAAACCAGGTTACTCGCAAACCGAGGTTTGACTGTACATATATATACGACGATCGATGTGCTGGTAACATAAGTAGGATGATTGATTATGCTATAATTATGCTGGTATTAATAATTCAGTATTGTAACGCCGCTACAGAAGCCCCTGTAAGTCTGTAGAGAGCCCATATATTATAACACCTTCACAGAAGCTCAAGTATCGTAACACCTTTTATAGAAGCTCATGCAAACCGCTCTGAATTGACATCGCAGTCATTAGTAGCGGTATAGAAGCTCACAATAAACAATCTTCCATGTTGTGAAGTAGAATAAAAATGAATACAGGGCTAGTTTTAGACAGAGCTTCATGGAATTTCACTTGTCTAGGGCAGGAATAGGCAATTCCTGTACTCGAGAGCCGGAGCCAGGTCTGGTTGCCTCCTTGAGATGCAAATCTATCTCATGCATATTTATTGTGGATATCCTGAAAACCTGACCTGGCTCCGGCTCTCGAGGACCATAATTGTCTACCCCTGGACTCTAGGGAATACTTGAGAGATGGAAAGAGTCACTGCTGTGATTGACTTTCTTAGGTGCACAAATTCCATCCATGCAAAGGCGTTTGCCGAATCAAAAGGTTTGAATCCGGTTAGGTAAGAAGATAAAGACAGCAAGCAATCTGATCTCAGGACACTTGCAAATGGGAATCCATGGAACAGAGAGGTGAAAGGGAATACAAATTCACTTTTACTTTTCTCCTCTCTTCTTTCCATAGATCAAGTCTCCACTGCTGAGATATTTAAATATTTATCAGCTCACAGAGGGACCAGCTGATTAATCAGTTTAAATCATTGTAAATCAGAGTGTTACAGTTCCTTCCCAACTAAATTATTGTCATCAGATACTGTCTAAATTATCTCTCAACCCCAGTTAACAAAAGAAAGAAGCAATGTCATTCCTACTCATTAGTCTCTTCTTAAGCTAAATTTATTATCTCCCTCTCTCAACCTATTTTTTTTTTTTTTAGGAAAAAAATTGGAGTCAATGCTGGTACAAAAGGTTTGAAAACCTAGAAGTAATAAACTCGTTGCTTGCTAGAGCATGAAAGATCACGGTATCCATCAGGCCAAGGTTAAGATTATGTAGCAGAGCACCGAATAATAGGGATGCGATTTCATTTGAAATGACACTTCCCTTGTCGTATCTTGCCTAAAGCAAGAAGAAAACCCCCCTGAAATTTCATAATTTTTGCCTATGTCATCGACAGTGCATCCTATTTGTGAATACCGTGCACTATTTCCCAGTGCTCACTCTTTTGTGAGGAGTACACGCTTTGGGGAAATAGTACGTGTATTGTAACATAGTAACATAGTAGATGACAGCAGATAAAGACCCAAATGGTCCATCCAGTCTGCCCAACCTGATTCAATTAAAAAAATTTTTTTTCTTCTTCTTAGCTATTTCTGGGCAAGATTCCAAAGCTCTGCCTGGTACTGTTCTTAGGTTCCAGCTACTGAAGTCTCCGTCAAAGCTCACTCCAGCCCTTCTACACCATCCCAGCCATTGAAGCCCTCCCCAGCCCATCCTCAACCAAACAGCCATATACAGACACAGACCATGCAAGTCTGCCTAGTACTGGCCTTAGTTCTTCAATATTTACTATTCTTTTCTGATTCTAGATCCTCTGTGTTCATCCCATGTGTTTTTGAACTCCGTCACCGTTTTCCTCTCCACCACCTCTCTCGGGAGCGCATTCCAGGCATCCGCCACCCTCTCCTCATACTGCCCCTGAAATGGAAAAAAATAAATTAAAAATAACAAAACAAAAATTCCTGTAGACGAAATAGGAAACTGAAGAAAACAAAGCTGTTGTGTTTGCAAACTACTACTGAATGAATATGTTTTGCAACACCACCCTAGATCCACTTATTCCTTATATATCTCCTAGTGCAGGTTTCTATTGAAACAGGCCATCATTATTTTTTGTCTTACAGACAATATGGGATCATATATTTAGCAGCCACTCCTAACGGGTCAATATTCAAAGGAGTTTAACCAGGGAGGAACATAAAAATAGCCTTACTAGGTCAGATCAATGGTCCATCTATTTGTTTATTTACCTTTCTATACTGTTCTCCCAAGGGAGCTCAGAACAGTTTCCCTGTTTGTCTCTGAGCTCACAATCTGTCTAATGTACCTGGGTCAATGGGGGGATTATGTGATTTGCCCAGGGTCACAAGGAGCAGTATGGTTTTGAACCCACAACCTCAAGGTGTTGAGGCTGTAGCTCTAACCACTGCGCCACACACTCCCCAGTAGCTCATCCTTATGGTGGCCAATCCAAATCACTAACCCGATAAGCTGGCCTGACGCTGATATTTAGTGGCACTTAATTGGTTATTTTAGGTGGTCTTGTAGGGTCATGAAATGGTTAACTGCTGTTTAAAATATTGCTCTGGCCTACATAGCTGAAAACAGTGTACAATCTATTGACCTCATCTGCCTAAAATGTATGTCCCTACCTTACCACATTGTAAGCTAAATAGATAAGAGTTTGAGCCATGATGTACCCGGCCCTTCTGTACATTTAACATTTAGAACTGTAAGAGTTAGATAAGTGACCTGCTAGTGTGAGCTTGACCAATAATAATTGTAGAAAAGTTATAGAAGTAACAAATGAAAATTGTAGTTTTTGCATATATTAGTTTGCGAAAAGGGCATAAAAATCCGTGTATTTCCTGTTTCTGACACTCTAGTAGGCAGGCTATTAACTGCACTAGAGTCCGGTATACCGTAATAAATCTCTTGTACTTTCTTCACGCCTCTGACTTTGTGTGTCCAAGTGACCTTTCAGTCTGAGGATGGAGTTTTGGTGGAGCTGCTACTTACCTGTTAGCGGCAATATTCAGTCCACTGACTGATTGGCTGAACAGATAAAGTTAAGACAGCACAAAAGCTGTCATAACTTTAAGAACATAAGAATTGCCACTGCTGGATCCATTGTGCCCAGCAATCCGCTCACGCGGTGGCCCTCTGGTCAAAGACCAGCACCCTAATTGAGACTAGCCCTACCAGCGTACGTTCTTGTTCAGCAGGAACTTGTCTAACTTTGTCTTGAATCCCTGGAGGGTGTTTTCCCCAATAACAGCCTCCAGAAGAGTGTTCCAGCTCTTTACCACTCTCTGGGTGAAGAAGAACTTCCTTACGTTCGTAATGAATCTATCCCCTTTCAACTTTAGAGAGTGCCCTCTCGTTCTCTCTCCCTTGGAGAGGGTGAACAACCTGCCCCTTATCTACTAAGTCTATTCCCTTCAGTACCTGCAGAATTAACCGGGCACTGGTCTGAATATCTATTCCAGAGCTTCCATATGTCCTCTTTTAAGAGAACATGTCCTCCTTTTGAACTTCTTCAGATATGTCTTCCTGGTTTTTTTTTTTTTTTAATTTTCAGGAAGATGTTCTCTTTTTCTTTTAGGTGCCTCTGACCAAAACACCTACCCACATAATGAAACCATTTTTGATCTATTAGTCACATGTGGTTGCTAAAGAGAAAGAAAGGAATTGCTGATCTCTCTCTTTCCCGGCTGGATGAGTCTGACCACAGCACAACTTTAAGCATATGTCATACAAGGGCTTTCACGTGTATTTAAGAAGCCAACCAAAGTTGTTGAAGGATATCCACCCTTCTGATAAGTACGCTTGGGCTCAGACTTAAATCCAGAACTTTTTTTATCTACTGCTATACTGTAACATAGAAACATGATGGCAGAAAAAGGCCAAATGGCCCATCAAGTCTGCCCATCCACAGCATCCACTATCCCACGTGTTTGTCCCACACTTTCTTGAATTCAGGCACAATCCTCACCTCCACCATCTCCACTGGGAGACTAGTCCACATATCTACCATCTTCTGTAAAAAACATATTTCCTCACATTACTCCTGAGCCTATCATTTCATAACCTCATTCTATGCCCTCGCTCTGGAGTTTCTTTTCAATTGAAAGAGACTCACCTCATGTATTATGCCACATAGGTATTTAAATGTCTCTATCATATCTCCCCTCTCCCACCTTTCCTCCAAAGTATACATTTTGAGATCTTTAAGTCTGTTCCCGTACGCTTTATGACATAGACAATCAACCATCCTCTGGACCGACTCCATCCTGTTGATATCTTTTATGAAAGTGCATAAGAACATAAGAAATGCCTTCACCGGATCAGACCTAGGTCCATCTAGTTCAGCGATCCGCACACGCAGAGGCCCAGTTAGGTGCTCTCTGTTGGAGACCCAGATTTCCCGTATCCCCCGATATGATTTCCAAGAAGGTGTGCATCCAACTTGCGCTTGAAACCCTGAATACTAGTCTCTGCCACAAGCTCCTCTGGGAGAGCATTCCAAGCGCTCACCACTCGCTATGTGAAACAGAACTTCCTGACATTTGTCCTGGACCTGCTACCACACAGTTTCAGGCTATGACCTCTTGTCCGTGTCACATCTGAAAATGTCAGTAATGCTTCTTCCTGGTCTATTATGTCAAATCCTTTTAATATTTTAAAAGTCTCTATCAAATCCCCTCTCAATCTTCTCTTTTCGAGGGTGAACAGTCAACACCTCCTTTTTCCTACTGGCCATACCTCTCCCTATGCACTCTAGCATCCTTCTAGCTTTAGCCGTTGCATTATCAACCTGTTTGGCCACCTTAAGATCATTACATACTATCATATCCAAGACCCGCTCCTCTTTTCTGCACAAAAGTTATTTACCCCTAAAAACTGTACTGTTCCCTAAGTGAATATATGTATAAGGCAACCACCGCTGCAGGCCATATATGTATATCTAGGAATGATTGTCGGCTGCTATATATACAGCTAAGTGGTGTAATTCAGAACTGCTTTTTATAAGCCTAAAGTAGGACAGTGGCTGAATATCACCACTGGCAGACTGAAAAAGCTGGGGCTTTTCTCCCTGGAAAAGTGGAGACTTAGAGGAGACATGATAGAAACCTTCAAGATCATGAAGGGCATAGAAAGAGTAGACAGGGACAGATTTTTCAAATTATGGGGAACCACAAGCACAAGGGGGCACTCAGAGAAATTGAAAGGGGGAAGGTTTAGAACAAACGCCAGGAAGTTCTTTTTCACCCAGAGGGTGGTGGATACATGGAACGCGCTACCGGAGGATGTGATAAGCAGGAGCACGCTACAAGGCTTCAAAGAAGGTTTGGATAGGTACCTGGAGGACAAAGGGATTGAGGGGTACAGATAGGAGTAGAGGTTGGTTATAAGGATAGGATTAGAGGTTTAGAGGCAGTTACAGAATTACACAGGGACACTGTTCAGGCAATTAGGCCTGATGGGCCGCCGCGGGAGCGGACCGCTGGGCAAGATGGACCTCTGGTCTGCCTCAGCGGAGGCAACTTCTTATGTTCAGCTCTGCAAGGGCAGACTGGTCAATCACAGTGACTGAGGGCCTATAGCAGTAAGAGGCCCAGTCTCTGTGAATCAGTAAAAGCCAGCCCAGTAATATAAGTTGTATAGGTGTTTAGGAACCTATCAGCTTTATTGCCCAGGGGCCAGATCATGTCAGCCTGCCCCTGAGTATATATAAATGCGTGCACCTAAATGTTGCACTTTAGTGAGTAAATGCAAGTATTCTATAACCTATTCATGTAAATGTTTGACATACCCTTCACTGTTCACGTCCCCTTGCATTTATGAGCTGGATTCTGTAACCCCTGCTAATATCGGTGGCCGCCTTAAAAGCGACCACCAATCATGCATCTGCACCAGTTTCAGAAAAATTGGTGCCGGAAATGTAGGCCCTACTATTCTCTCCATAATCTCCAATAGAGTAAACACCCTGATGGTGTGGAAAACTTGAGAAAGGATCTAGTGAAGCTTGAGGAATGGTCTGAAATTTGGCAGCTAAAATTTAATGCTAAGAAATGCAAGGTCATGCTTTGGGGCTGCAGAAAGCCAAGGGAATGGTACAGTTTGGGGGGTGAAGAACTTTTGTGTATGAAAGAGGAGCGGGACTTGGATGTGATAGTACGTAATGATCTAAAGGTGGCCAAACAGGTTGTAAAGGCAACAGCAAAAGCTCGAAGGATGCTAGGGTGCATAGGGAGAGGTATGGCCAGTAGGAAAAAGGAGGTATTGATGCCCCTGTATAAGACTCTGGTGGGACCTCATTTAGAATATTGTGTACAATTCTGGAGATATAAAAAGGATGGAGTTGGTCCAGAGGAAGGCTACTAAAATGCTCAGTGGTCTTCATCGTAAGGCATATGGGGACAGACTTAAAGATCTCAATATGCCTACTTTTGAGGAAACAACAACCTTATAAGGCACTGTTTAAAGTCTTATTCCTGGAATTGTCACCATACAGCATAAATCTTGTATCTTAAGAGTCTATGCGGGATGGTGGTTAACGGCAAGAGTAGATCCCTGACGAAGCGGCAGCGAAACATGTCGGGTCCACCAGCCTAAGTACAGCAACACTTTTGAAGATAAGTACATAAACTTCACTAGTCGTTTTAAAGTATAAAAATTTTTCATAATAAATATAAAATTATTGAGCATCAGCCATTAAAAATTTAAGCCTTGACCGATGAGGAGGTTACACATGAATCTCCCCGTTATGAGATCATAACCTTTATGGGACGGAGGAGGGGTGTTTCTGAGGTCTATGGCTAAAACAGAAGTAGCAACATCAGTTAAGGATTTAAAGGAGTAACATAGAAAGAATATTCTAAAGGTTGGAAGCTTGGAATTTGATATTGGATTTATACTTTTGAGGAAAGGCAGGATAGGGGAGATAAGATAAAGACATTTAAATACTTATGTGGCATAAATACATGAGCTGAGTCTTTCAACCAAAAGGAAACTCCAGAGTGAGAGGGCATAGAATGAGGTTAAGAGGTGATAGGTTCAGGAATAATCTGAGGAAATACTTTTTTATAGAAAGGGTGGTAGATGCTTGGAATAGTCTGGTAGAAGTGGAAGAGCCAAAGACTGTATAAGTTTAAAAAAGCGTAGGACAGGCATGTGGGATCTCTTAGAGAGAAGAGGAGATAGTGGATGTTGTGGATGGGCAGACTGGATGGGCCATTTGGCCTTTATCTGCCTTCATGTTTCTATGTTATACTAAGGGGCACTAACAAATTTAGAGCATACTAAATGCCACGCAGCCCATTGTATATCTATGGGCTGGATGGCACTTTATGCATACTAATTTGGTAGTGCACTTTAGTAAAAGGACCCCTTATTATCCATAATTTTTAAACACCATGGAAAAGTGACCCAAAGAATTATTCTTATATGGATGAGGTTGTCCAGTGGTATCTTCTTTTAAGAGAGGGAGATAGATTAAAAAGAGCATTTGGAAAAGATACAGTAGATATGGGGGAAGCCACTACTTGCCCTGGGATCGGTGGCATGGAATGTTGCTACTACAGTAAAACCTTGGTTTGTGAGCATAATTCGTTCCAGAAGCATGCTTGTAATCCAAAGCACTCGTATATCATAGGAAATAATGGAAACTCAGACGATCCGTTCCACAACTTCAAAACTTTAATACAAAATACTATGGGGCTCATAATCGAAAGAGAAAAACATCCAAAAACCGTCCTAAGTCGGCACTTGGACGAACATTTCTCAAATACGTCCAAGCGCCGAGAATAAAACCGGGTTTTGGACGTATTTAAAAATGACCCAGGCCTTCATAGTGCCGCTCAACGTCCAAAGCTAAACGGGGCGTTTTGGGAGGCGTGTCGAGGGCGGGACTTGGGCGGGACCTGGGCCGGCTTAGACTTAGTCGTACAGCATGTATAACCGAATGTTTTACAACAGAGTCTAGACAGAACTTAGATGTTGTGACTTAGACCATGTAAAACATGGTCTAAGTCACAAAAACCCACCTAAACTCACCAGATAAATACAGCAAACACATAACACAGATCCCCCACATACTACCCCAGTGATCACCAACCCCCCCTCCACCCCCATAAAAATTTTAAATTTCAGCCTCCAGACCATCATCACCTAGCCGCCTGGCATAGGAAAGCCTAGTAGTCCAGCCCAGAGGCAGCTTAAGTCATCTTGGGGGTGGGTTAGGGACCCATAGAGAGGAGGACCCATGCCCATAAGCCCCTGTAATCACTGCATTGATACTTAAACATGTACACTCCCCTATACACTCCCCAAACCCTTTTTTACTGGCATATAAGTGGCTCCTGAAGCCATAAGGGCTATTGGGGTGGTAGATATTGGGGTGGGTCTAGGGGATTCTGGAGGTGGTTTGGGGGGCTCACCATGACGTATAAGGGAGCTGTAGGGAGGAGAAGCCATGGCACCCTTTTTGTGAAGTTTACAGTAGTGCCCTGTAAGGTACCCCACTATTTAGGTGGCATGTCTAGGTGTTCAATCCATCACTTTGCAGACCCCTCCCACATTCAACAGGGCTTGTTCTAGGCATTTTGGACTTGGACAGAAAGTTGGATGGAAATGTGGTATAAAGAAGGGCGATTTAGCGGCTTGGACGATCAGATCGGCCGGACGTATAGTTAGACGATTTTCGAAAGTAAAAAAAAGTTGGACATATCTTTCAAAAATGTGTCTTAGGCTCTGTTTAACTTTGGACGACTAGCGAGATGGACGTAAACGGACTTAGACGTCCCTTTCGATTATGTCCCTCCACACGTACTTGTATTGCAAGACTTCACTCATTTGGAAGAATCACTACACTTCTGCAACATCAGCGAGAGAAGAAACCATTGTCTCAGTTGTGATGATGTGACGCATGTATACTGTATGTACTCATATTGCAAGACTTTGTTTGTTTAGAATAGTCACTGCACTCTTGCAGTGTCAGAGAGAGAAGAACCATCGGCTCAGTTGTGATGTGTGTATACTGTATGTACTTGTACTGCAAGACATTGCTTGTATATCAAGTTAAAATTTAATAAAATGTTTTGCTTGTCTTGCAAAACGCTTGCAAACCAAGCTACTTGCAATCCAAGGTTTTACTGTATTTGGGTTTTTGCCAGGTACTTGTGACTGGGATTGGCCACTGTTGGATAGACCATTGATCTGACCCAGTATGGCTGTTCTTATATTCTTATGAGGAGACAATACAAAGGTGCTAGACAGCATTCTCAGCAAGAATGTATTTGTCTGCCTTGTTTTATAGAAAAGATTTTGATTCTAGTGCAGCTAGAATTATTATTGCAATATAAAGAGCAATATACAAAGCAGTGTTGCTTTTATGAGTCTGTAAACGGTTCATACATCTTGTAGCACTACATAAATTTTAATGTTAGTAGCTGAAAAATATACAGCTCTAAAGGGAAAGGTGATGGAGGCAAGGTGTCCCCTGTAGGTGGAAAGCTAACAAATTATTGGGACCTTTTGTTTTCCATTTAAGCCAAATTTCACCACTAAATTTCTGGGCTTTTGCAAAGGTGAAAATCAGTTTAAACTGATTTTCATATTTCTTTATTTGCTTTTCCTTGTTCTTGGATTATGCAATTCGTGGACTAAAGAATCAACTACAGTTTCTTACTATGTTTTGTGCCCCATAGTGGATTTTTAATTTCTAAATCTGTATTCAAGTAAAGTTTGCTTGTCTATATTTTGAAATTCAATAAATAAACTGATTTTCACTTTGATTTCAAAAACACTCTACAAGCCCATGATACTTTCCAGAACGGACATGCGGGCCACAAATTTTCATTTTACTTAGGCCCCCTTTTACAAAGACGTGCAGCTGAGTGCCGGGTGGCAAATGCTCTGGCACCCATTCAATTCCTATGGGCGTCAGAGCATCTACCGCGACAGCACGCACTGCCGGCTTTTGTAAAAGAGACGGTCAGTTTCTCACGTTGTTTGTAGGATTTTTCATTATCCTCTGTTTTTCTTTGTTTGGGGGGCAGGGTGTCTTTCACCCAAAGTGTGCACTTTTTCAAAATACTGCACTCTTTTGCTGAAAATGGTATACTATTTATTGTTTCATTGCCCATATATAATGAATTTTTGGAAATCAATTTGGGACCAAATTAATAATTTATTAGATAACCCAGTGGCATTATCCCATGATACTGTGGTTTTTGGTATGGAAATGAGAGCAAAAAGTCATATTTCTGCGAACAACAATAAATTGTTACTTATAATGACTGGGGATGCCATTCAGCAAATTACATATAATTGGAAGGATTGGAGGAGACTAAATTACAGTTTTTGGTGGAACTCTTTGTGCCATATCTATAAAATGGAAAGATTTATTGCAGTACAAAGAGGGTATTTCAAGAAATTTCAGGATGTGTGGAAACCATTATCAAAATTTTGTAAGGATTAGTTGAAAATGTTTCCCTTTAATGTATCAATTAATTTGGGTAGGGTGAGGGATATTTTATTAATATGTTTTTTTTAATTTTATATGATTATGGAATATATGGTAGGGAGGGGTGGGAAGGGGGAGGGATAAAAATTTATGTACTGTACAAATGATAGAAAGTTAAATGATATATTTATTGTTAATGTAACTGAATATATATATACATTTAATGTAATTTTGAAAATGAATAAAGAATTTTTTTTTTAAAAAAAAGAAAGAGTGTGCACTATTGATGTCGGAAAAAACAACTGAAATTTTTTTTTTTTCTTCTGTAGTTCTGGGATAAAAACAACATGAAATAGCATGTTGTTTCAAACAAATGCACATCCATACTTTCCAGCATCACGTTTCTGAAAATACTGACAGTGGAGCTTCCAAAGGAACTAGGCCCAGACCACACATGCAGCAACAAAGTGGGGACCATGACTATATATTATACTGCAAGTGGAAGAAGGGACTTAGATTGCATTCACACCTCTCTCAGGAGCTCGAGGCAAATTACATTTAGATATAGTAGGTATTTTTCAGTCCCTAGAGCAGTGTTTCTCAACTCGATCCTGGAGTACCCCCTCGCCAGTCAGGTTTTTAGGATATCCACAATGAATATGCATGAAAGAAATTTGCATATAATGGAGACAATGTATGCAAATCAAGTATATGCATATTCATTGTGGATATCCAGAAAACCTGGGACTGGCAAGGGGGTACTCCAGGACTGAGCTGAGAAACACTACCATAGAGCATTTACAGTCTAAGGCAAGAATGGGCAACCCAATTGAATTTTCAAGATTTCTACAATGGCCAAGAAAACACCATCTGAAAATAAGGCCTTCCTGTAGAAAGCCGCACTAGCATTTTTAGCACAGGCCATGGCAGTAAGACCTCCGACACTCGTAGGAATTTTCACTCTGTAGATGGTCTGCGCATGCGCTGGACCTCAGGGCCAGCATAGATTTTTTTAATTTTTTTTAAAGGTGATCGTTTTAATGTAGCCCATGGTTTTATCCCGCTTAAGCCCACGGGTTAAAACCAAGGGCTTGCAGTGCGGGGAAGGGAGGCAGGCAGGCAGCGCGTTCGAGGCAGGCAGGCGTGTTCGGGGCTGCAGGATAGGGGCTGACAGGGCAGAGAGCAGGGCAGCCAGAAAGGGCTTCAGCGACGGGTCCTCAGCAGTCACTTTTTTTTGATCGGCCAGCCCAGTCGGTGTTGCAGGGTTTTGTTTAGTGAATCACGTCCCCTGCCTACTTTGCATACCGTTGCCCTCATTTGCAAGCATGGATCGGAGGATGGTCGGAAAAGAGGTGTGTGAATTGGGCTGGGGTCGCAAACCGATCGGTACACGATCGGTTTGCTTTGTGAATCTAGCCCAAAGTCAGAATAAAGCCTGCGATGCTGTTCAACTCCGTGCAACAAGGTCTCGCGCTGCACTTAAGAGCACTAAGCAAAAATAATAGTAAAATTTGAGAAAAACAGAGCGTTATGTAATCAGTGGCTTTGAGCGACCCCAGGATGGGTTTTAAGCAATTTTAAAAAATTATTTTCTGATCAAGCACAATCATATTCATGGGAAAAACTCCACTTTGCAGTTTTTCCAACTTTAAGTTTTCTTGAACAACCCTAATATGCATGTCTGTAGCAGCCCCACCCATGCCCCTCCTATGCTCCACCCACTTCCCTCCCATACTTCACCCATATGAACATCCCCTTGCGTTTATGCACTATGCCACTTGCGCGTGCCTCACAGAATGGCACTTGGGGGGAATTCATCAACGAGCGCTAACTGCGTTTAGCACATGCTAATGATTAACATGCACTAAATGCCGAAGATGCCCACAGAAATGCCCATATCAGGCAGCATTATGGGGTAAAGATCTAGAACAATTGCTTACGCCTACTACTTATGGGGAATTCAGGAAATGCCTAAAAACATATCTGTTCCTGAAGTATCTAGGCAACTGACCCGTACAACGCTTTCCCTTCAATAACTGTTCCCTTGAGCTGTTAATCACTATCTTTCACGTCTGTTAAATTCAATCAATTTGTACCATCTTTTAATCTTTGTAAACCGCAATAGAACTTCACGGTCCTGCGGTGTATAAACTGTTTATTATTATTATTCTGTATATTTGTGCACACAAGAGACAATGGAATGTGGGTGTCCAGTTCTAGAATTTCCCTTCACATGTCCACATTTCAACTTCTTGCTCAACTCATAATAAACACTGATAATTTCCCAGGAACAATTTTGATAAAACTGAGAACAAAGGTGCCAAACAGCTATTTAAAACAGATTAGTAAAGTTATAATATGGATGGCAAAAGTACAAGAAATATATTTTCTCCTGGCGGAATAACAGCATGAAAAAAAAAATGATAGAAAATATGACATCCTGAAGGAAATATTGTGCTGGACATTACTTCATATAAACAAATCTAAATGAGACTAAAGGTCAGGAACAGTTCTGAGATGTATAGAACTGCTGACTAGATTTTGCAGGTTTGGACACGTCTCATCACAACTCACTGAGCTTAAGAGTCCAGTCTTCTGAGCAAGCCATAAAAAGTGACTGGTTTTCAGCTTTCAGTGGGATGTTTGTGGTGGTCATGTATTCTATAAGTTTTCTTTAATATCTTTTCCAAAGCTATTGCTAATATTAATATCTTTAATATCTTTCTATTCCCGTGAGGCCCTCAGAATCTGCAGTTGGATAGTTTAGTATCTCAGTAAGCAAGAAAAACATGTGGGTTTTTTTTTTCCAGTAAAACAGAAATAAAAAGCATCAATAAAAAGGTAAAACTGGTAAACAAACCGTCCCTTCCAAGGGTACACTATTATTCAGCATACCTTGGAGATACCATATATGCAACACGAAGATAAGCACCTAAGCAGCACAAGGCAATGTTTGGCGTGCAGTGAGACAGTTTCACACTTTCAAAGATAATTTGAACTGACAAAATTGTTATAAAAGGATGAAGAGCTTGATCCTAGGAATACATCCTGAAGGATCAGTGCCTGATCCTGGGAAGTCTCCAAAACCCTGTAAGGCAGAGTTAGTCAATTCCACTCCTTGAAGTCCACAGACAGGCCAGATTTTCAGGATAGCCACATTGAATATGCATGACAGAGATTTGCATGCACTGACTCCTTGGTACGCAAATCTCTCTCATGCATATTCATTGTGGATATCCTGAAAACTTGTCCAACTTAGGGAATGGAATTGAGTAACCCCGCTGTAGGGTATCAAGCCCTATTAGGACTTGGTCAAACTCCTCAGCACCCCTTTAAGAGATGTCTAATAAATAAACTGATCGCTCTTGGGATAGGCCCCAAAGTGATGGGCTAATAAATAAACTAGTCTAATAAATAAAGTGGTCTAATAAATAAACTGGTCAAACTCCTCAGCACCCCCAGTAACAGATGTCTGATAAATAAACTGATTGCTCTTGGGATAGGCCCCAAAGTGATAGGCTGGGTCAGGAAGTGGTTAAGTGGATGACGACAGAGGGTAGGAAACAGATGTTACCAGCGGTGTGCCTCAAGTTTCTGTTCTTGGGCCTGTTCTTTTTAATACTTTTAAAAGCGATATTGCTGAAGGGCTGTCAGGTAAGATTTGCCTCTTTGCAGATGATACCAAAATCTGTAATATAGTAGACACACAGGATGGCATGAATAACATGAAAAAGACCTAGTGAAGCTTGAAGAATGGTCTGAAACTTGGCAGCTAAAATTTGATGCTAAGAAATGTAAGGTCATGCCTTTGGGCTGCAAAAACTTGAAGGAACGGTACAGTTTAGGGGGTGAAGAACTTATGTGCACGACAGAAGAGCAGGACTTGGGTGTAATTGTATGTAATAATCTTAAGGTGGCCAAACAGGTTGAAAAGGTGACAGCGAAAGCTAGAAGGATGCATAGGGAGAGGTAAGGCTAGTAGGAAAAAGGAGGTATTGATGCCCCTGTATAAGACTCTGGTGATACCTCATTTAGAATATTGTGTATAATTCTGGAGACTGTATCTTCAAAAAGAGGAAGCCTACTAAAATGGTGTGTGGTCTTCGTAATAAGGTGTATACAGGGAGAGATATTCAGCCAGTAGTGGTCAGCAGTTTTAAAGCCACAGCCATGGGCTGAATCTGACCTGTACCTCGTGTAAGCTTTCATACCTGTCACGCTTCTTGACTCCCTACTGCCCCTCTCATATACTCAGGCCATCTCAACAAAATCTGCTCATCTTTCTTACTTTTTCTGAAATTATCTTTGAAAACACATGACACTCCATTTTCTTAGTCTCAGACCTACCAAGTCTTCCGCTTTGAGTGGAAGACCAATTCCTATTTTTGTAGGTCACTTCACGCACTCCCACTGAGAAGCGAGGATCTCCAGCTGAGCAACCTCTACTTCCAGCAGCAGCAGGAGAGGCATACCTAAAACATCATCTCCTTCTGTTGCTCATCCTGCAGCAGCAGCAAATTGCATTTCAAGTAGGTCTGTCCTGTTGCCCCTGGAAAGTGAGGCTATTGCTCGTGCTGCTGTAAGTGTGGATGGGCGGAGTTGTGGGTGGGGCTGTGAAGAGTTATGGGTGGCATTGGGTAATGGGAAGTGCTGGGTGGGGTTATGGTGGAGTGGGGAAGGATGGTGTCCTAAAACTCCCGCATAGGAGGTCTGCCTCCTTGGCAGCTCTGCAGTCCAGGACCCAGAGCTTTGAAATAAATTGCCAGCCCATCTCAGACTTTCATCCTCTCTTCAGCAATTCAAAATGGATCTCAAGACCTTGCTTATTACTCATGCCTACAACTAAGTCTACTCAGTGTTGCACTTTTGGGGGCACTGGTCACCAGGCTGGACTATACATCTGCCTCCATTTGTGTTTTCTCATCCTGCTTTTTTATTGAGCATTATAGTTTACCATCTCTTCTCCCCACCCCCACCCCCACCCCTAACCATAGTATGTCATTACATTCAATCACTCCCTTCCTTCTTATTTTAAGAATGTAACTACTACTACTACTATCCATTCAGTCGTGTCTGACCCTTGGATACTCTGTAGGCCAGTCCTTGCCATGCTTCCCTGTTTTCCAAGGCTTCTTTCAATTGCTTGATGTTCATTCCTGTGTCATCCTTGATGGTATCCAGCCAACAGGCCTTTGGTCTCCCCTGCTTCCTATACCATTGACCATTCCGAGAAGCACCTCCTTTTCTAGTGAATTCACCCTGATCATATGTCCAAAATAAGTTGGTTTCTGTCTGGTAATCTTGCCTTCCAGGGACAACTCTAGGTTCATATGATTAAGAACACCTTTGTTGGTGATCCTAGCTGTCCATGGGATTCGTAGAAGTCTCCAGCACCACAGTTCGAAGGCATCAATTTATCTTCTATCTGCTTTCATGAGTGTCCATGTCTCGCAGTCACATGTCGTGATTAGGAATACAATGGCAGTGATCAGTCTTTGTTTGATGGTGACTGAGACGTCCTTGCACTTCCACATTTGGTCCATGCTCACCATTGATGCTTGATCTCTGCTGTAGAACTACCAAGGAAAATGAAGCTGTCAACCACTTCTATTTCTTCATTGTTGATCTTTGTAAGAACTTTCTTGCTGGTGGTAGATATGATTTTGCTCTTTTTCATGTTCAGGTAAAGTCCCATCTTCTTGCTTTCTTCTTTTAGCTTTAGGATCAACTTCTTGAGGTCCTTCTCACTCTCTGCCAGCAGGATAATATTTTCACTCCAACACTCGAGTCATCTAAGTCCAGCTTCTTCATGATTACTTCTGCATAGAGGTTGAAAAGAAAAATAGAGAGGAAATATCCTTGTCTTCTACCCTTTTTGATCTTGAACCATTCTGTATTTCCATACCTGGTTCACACTGTAGCTTCTTGATTGTAGTAGAGCAATCTGATTAACCTGATCAGGTGTGCATGCACTCCTACCTCACTCAGTGCTTCCCAAAGCTTGTCATGCTCAACACAGTCAAAAGTCTTGGTATAATCAATAAAGCACGGGTAAAGCTTAAAAATGTAAGCTGCACAGATATTAAATTCTAAATAAATTTGGATATTTAATTCTGGGCTACATTTGAGCACCAACACTGATAATCCGGGATCTTCAGCAGACCCAGAAGTTATGAGGGTCCCAGCCAATATTCAGTGCCAGCACCTGCATACTAACTGAGCAAAGATAGGACTGCCTTTTAAGTGGTTCTAATTGCCTGATTAGGTATGTAGGCACCTGTATTGAATATTACTTACATGCCCATTTCTTCCAGTTAATTCCCAACTCCACTCCTAGGCTAGTCATGCATTGAGCAAGAACTACCTGAAGTTCAGACTGGTTGATGAACAAGAGTCATTATTGCCAATGTTAGATGGATATTGGAGAAGAGCAAAGAATCCCAAAAGCCCCTATACTTTTGCTTCATCGACTACAGCAAAGCTTTTTACTCAACACATAACTCAGCTGATAAAGAGCCTCTATGAAAATCAAGAAGCTGCAGTGAGAACTGAATATGGCAACACTGATTGGTTTCCAAAAAAAATGTGGTGTCAGACAAGGATGCATTTTGTCACCTTACCTGTTCAACCTTTATGGTGAAGCCATCTTCAGAAAAGCAAATTTGGAAGAAGAGAGAGTTCATTTCCAAGTTGGTGGTCAAAATATAAATAACTTGCGCTATGCAGATAATACAAACCTCATTACCAGCAGCAAGGAAGATATGCTGTATCTACTGAGAAAAGTCAAAGACGAAAGTCATAACATGGCATTAGAACTGAATATAAACAAGATGAAAATCATGAACATGGAAAATGATAAAGATTTTGAGCTTGAAGGCGATAGAAGTTGTATAGGATTTCAATCTCCTGGCTCTTTCGCAAATAAAGAAGCAACTAGCAGGGAAGAAATACTCCGCAGAATAGCACTTGATTGCTCTTCAATGAAGGCTCTCGACAAAGTATTCAAAGGCAAGGAAATAACATTCCATATGAAGATCAGACTTGTCCACGCACTCATTTTCTCAGTGGTCAATTACGGATGTGAAAGTTGGACACTATGGAAACAAGACAGAAAAAAGATTGACTCATTTGAGCTTTGGTGCTGGAGAAGAATTTTATGGGTGCCATGGACTACCAGAAGAACTAACTGGAAGAAATCAAACCAGCTATGTCACTTGAAGCCCAAATGATGAAGTTACGACTGTCTTATTTTGGTCACACTGTTAGAGAAGAACATTGGAGAAGGACATTATATTTGGGAAGATTGAAGGAACCAGATGAAGAGGTTGACCTGCAATCAGATGGCTAGGCACATTGAAAACAACCATGGAGATGACGCTGGAGGACCTTATCAAACTAGCACAAAACCGATTTATTTTTAGATCTGTAATTCGTCAAGTTGCTAGGGCTCGAACACGAGTCAATGGCACCTAACTAACTTAATTAAAAACAAACAAACATGAATTGAAGCTCAGAAAATGCATCTCCTTAGAACCAATCGGAGGCTTTTATAAAGCTGCACTGTTGAACAGTACAAGCTAAATGTCAAGACGCCCATAGGAACAGGATGGGCAACTTGGCATTTAGTGGTGTACCTTTGTAAAAGGACCTGAACAAGTCCTGCCTTTTGCTGTTCTCGTGTCCCATTTTCCACTTTGCAGCCTTCATTTTTTTCCCCTTTGCTGATCCATTAATGGCCTTTAGTGGAGTTTACCTGAGTCCCAGATGAAAGGGTTAATCAGATTAGCTGAAGAAACCAGGTGCTTCTTCCCTCTATGAAGTGTTGGTAAGCTGGAATTTAAAAGGCTCTCTTTCTTTTGAGCTGACACTGTGAATGCTGTATCACATTAACAGAATATCTGATTTTGAAGTGTCTCAGCAATTTCCTCTGATAATAAGTAGATTGATACCAGTATATAAATATTAATGGTTTACTGTGTTATCTAATACATTAACCAGAGTAACTTACTATGAATCATGTGACTTACATCTTCCCTTGAAGTGGCAACGATTCTTCATGCCTTTTTTCATCCATGAAAAAAACACTTTTGCTTAGCCAAGTCCCTTAATGCACCAGGTTGGCAGAAATCCAGGACTAACCAAAAAGTCTCCCTCCTGGAATGGGTAACTTGGCAGCTGTGTGTGTGTCTTCAGATATTTGGCAACTCTCTTCTAGGACAGACTTTCATAGGAGTTCCAAGGGCAGCCTAGTTATCTTTGATAGTGCAAAAAAGATGAATGCATGATTTTTATGCAATGACATATTTTGATCCAAGATGACAGGAAATTCATGCAACATTAAATCTTCAGGGTCCAATTAAAGATTAGTGTTTATGTTTATTTAAAACTTGATATACCGCATAACAGCCTAAAAGGATCCAAGCGGTTTACAATGTATAGTTCACATTCATCAAGAAAAGAACTCCATTTAAAATAGAAAAGGAAAGATTAAGAACAAAAGTTACAATTTTTTTCATAAAATATTATAACAAGCAACATCTTAATAATAACAATTCTAATGGTAAAACAATAAAACAATCAAATCTCAATGAACCATAATGAATACATACAACTAAAAATTTTCCATTACAAAATTAATCATTACATAAACACAGATCACAGTCCCAAGCTCTATTCTAAGTTGAGAAAGCCAATTGAAAAAAAGTGCTTTTAAATGTCTTTTAAAATTTATATGTGATTCTTCTTTTCTCGTCTATGGGCAAGTTATTCCATATTAATGGTTTACTGAGTTAGGGTGGCAGAGGAATAGAGTGATCCAGGCTAACCCTCAAATAAAGAATAGACAGGGCTTCAGAGGATTTTACCCCACATTGGGCCACTAGGCAGTGGAGGTCTTCCTGGCAATTGAGTTCAGGAACTTCACACTGATTATTGCACGGTTATTACTTTAGTCCATACAACATATTATATAGTCTTCATAACAAGGACTGTGCTATCAAGATACAAGGATCTTCAGCATGTTGTTACATCTCATTCCCTGATGAAGTGAATGAAACGGGGCTGACTTCGGAAGAGGTGTGCTGCAAGCTGAGCTAAGTCTAGCACTTCTTAATATGATAAATATGAACTAGAAAAATTATACTTAAGAAAGGAATATAAGATTAACCGATTACCCCACTTGGATTAATGAATATTGCAGTCGGATCGGGTTATGCTACCCGATAGACAGTCTGAAGATCCTTGTATCTTGATAGCACAGTCCTTGTTATGAAGGCTATATAATATGTTGTAAGAATTGAGTTCAGGGGTATCTGATTTGGGCCAGTTGACCCTTTAATTTTCTTCTACTGATACCACACAAAAGGGCTTTTTTTTTCCCTCTGGCAGCTCTTGTAGTTATCCTTTCTGTGAAAACAGAAAACGGTTTTCACTTGCTCATTTTCACTTTTTGTTTTGGATTAACAAGTTGTATGATTTTGCATTCCATCATCTCATTAATCCAAATGTTGCATCAATTTTCATACAACATGGACTCTGTGACAGTTTTCTATTGCAAAGTGTACTTTTTGCAAACTAAGTTTCCAAAAAATTAGCACAAATCACCCAAACTGTTCCATTTTTGAACGTTTCTAGGTGTTATGTGCTATTCTTTTGTGTGACGTATGCACTTTTGTGAAGTTGCTTCACACTTTATGGCCCGGGCCTGATAAATGATCATAAGAAATAGAGAAAACCTAAATATTATTCTTCTAGCAAGGGAAATAGCAAGAATGATGCCGAGAGAATTATAGCTTTGATCTGTTACCCTTTCTCCAGGTGATAGCTTCAGCGCCAAGTCAGAAGCAGCAAGCTCAGGTGATCCGAAGCTCTGCAAGAAAACTTGAGAAAAGAGAAAGGTTGTTATTATGTTCTATTAATTTTACCCTAGAGCTTAACACTTCATAACTAAAGCGTTATCATTCATATGCCAGCCTGCTACTCACTGACTACTCCAGTCCATTGTAAACAGGGATAAAGAGAACTGGGAGATCAATCAACCTAGAAAAATGAAACAACTACTTAATTTCATAGAATTAGGAACTAGCAAAGCATAAAAAGCAAACATACGACTATACAGTGTAATCCTGGTACATATGAATAAGACAGGAAGAGCATTGAGAGAGTGGGATATGCGGTTGTGCAAACTACAGTTCGGTGAATTTTACAAAGCTGATTTCCTTTGCTATGGCTTGTCTTTTAATAGGTTCTGCTCACTATTGCTGATGATTCTCTTGCCGTCATAAATCATTTTCTAATTTATAACATGAATAATTGATTTTACCTCTGTACCCACAACAATAAATCTCTCTATCACACAGTCATAAAAAAATCATCATAATAAAACAGATCAGGATGTTCAGCCATCGATTAACTATGATGATGTCCAATTTCCTTTTAATTCATGTTTCAACCATAACAGGCAGAAGACTGATCCAGCTAGCAAAAGAAGAGAACTTTTTTTTTTTTGGTCAAATTATTCATAAACATCTCCTAGCTGAAAATACACAAGGATCAGAGTAATTTTCTGGATTGTTCTGTTGGAACAAGAGTTTCTAAAGTCCTTAATTTCATTGCACTAGGCAAAATAATCAAGCGCCTATGAGCAGCAGCCCTGCTGTGTGCTACTTGCTTCATATCATTATAAATTATCGCACCAAACCATCTGGTAAGGGTAGGGGGTGTAGAGGAAAGCAGCCAAGAGTATAAATCCACTGATGTTTATCTCTGTGGAATTCAGTCAGCATCAATGTGGTCTACACATATAATTAATGAAATTTTCTCTTTTTGAGCAATGCCATAGGACACTGTCTTTTCAACAATATATCCCCCTTCCCCCCCAAGTGAAGGGCCTATTTACTATATCATGAAATCACAATAATACGAGTTATTCACAACTGACATGCATCGGGGATTTTACTGCTTAGCACACAAACAATTCAGGCAGAGCATGAATTAAAAGTAATAGGCTGTATTGCATGCAAATGCATGCAAAGCAGTTTATTACTATGGCAACCAAGAAGCGCAGTGTGCGGACAATCTTTGTAAGCCGCGCTATCAGCGAATGATAACTACTCCATTGCCCAGCTAATATTCCCAGCTTCCATTTTAAATGGGATGTAAGCTCCTATTGTACTCTTCCCCTCCCCCCGCCTCCCCCCCCAAACCTTTCACTTCCATTCCCTGTATCCAAAATATGCCCTTGTGGCATCATAGTGCCTCATCCCCTTGTCTCCGTCTCGCCAACCTGGCATATGATTTTGCAATAAAGCCAGAATCATGCACTCAAGAAAAAGGAGAACTGTGAGACAGATGTTGCCATTTTGAGAACTGGCACAGGTGATGGACATTTTAATTTTTTGCTGAATTTTTCCCTATGTACTACAACAAGAACTGGTGCATCATAATTGACAATGCTATCAAAAACACTTAGGGATTAATTCTATAAAGGAGATGGTAACATTTAACAACAATATAACACATACGTTATAAATGTGATATGCTATTCTATATATATATACACGCCTTACATATACGTATGTTATAGATGGATATGTGCATGGGCTGTGGTATAGTAAGAGGGTGAGGGAGTGGGCTGCCCTGGATGCCACCTTGACAAGGTTACTGGCACCTCTCCCCACCCTCTGAACATCTTCAAATTTTTGACAGCCACGAACAGCATCTCTTACCCACTGTTCTCTGATGTCACTTCCTGTTTGAAGGGACCAGGAAGTGAAGTCACAGGGAAGGATAAGGCCAGTGTGAGCAGTGGGTAAGAAATGCTGTTCACAGCCAATGAAGATTTGAAGAGGTACAGGGGTGGAAGGGGGCACAAGAAAGGGGGCATTGGCTACCAGTACCTTTCTGGGCCAAATTTAAATCTCTATCTTTGATTTTCAAAGTCCTGAGCCAGAGTGCCTAAAGAATAAGTACATACCTTTGAGGCCACTAAGGTCCTCTTAAGAAGACCTATCTGTACTTTTGTCAAAAGAAATTGCACAATTGCAGAATTACCTACTAGCAATGGTGTAGTAAGGGGGGGCGGTCTGCCCCAGGCAACAACTTGGTTAGGGCAGTGTGGCAGTGGGGGGGAGGGGGGGGAAAGGAGGACGGGTGCCTGTACCCTCACCAAGATGTTGCCTGGGGCAAACCGCCCCCAGAAATAAATACTCAAGGATTAGGGCCCGAATATATCCCTTATTCACTCAAAAACAAGCCCCACACGGACAAACGATACACACACCCAGCAACACTATAAGGCTTTACTTACAACCCACAACATTCACACTCCCCAAAGAGAAAGGGAAAAAGGAAAAAGAAAAGAAGTGGAGAAAAAGTCCTCAGTTCAGCTTCATCTGGCCAAAAAAACTCCACTCCTACAAAAGCTGTTTATGTGTAAATGCTGAAAAATAGTCCAAAAAAACAAGGCAACTAAAGTAGCCTGCCAGGTGGTATCAACCCACACGCCTAATACAGATGAAAGTCAGTGGGTGAATGTAACAAAAGGCAGTATAGTCCAGCTCATAACATCTATAGCAAAAGCAAGAAAAAATAACTTAGCTGCTAATGGCCTCCAAATCCAGGCCAGGCAGTCTTTACACCCAACGGCGAACCCTCTGTTTCGCATCAAATCGCTGCGTCAGGGGTGTTTATATCATTGTTTCACATCCAGATATTCCAGACCCACCATACTCCTCAAACATCCTCACCACTTCATCGATCAAAACTGGCACCAACGGAGGGCAGACCGCCCCCCCCCCCCCCACTTACTATGCCATTGCTATAGTACCTACAATTGTGCAATTTCTGTTGATAAAAGTACAGATAGGGCTTCTTTGTACAGATAGGGCTCATTTGTATGCACAGTTCTTTGAGAATCGCTCATCTTTTTCAAATCATTAGATTTAAGGCCGTTGCAGCGACCCGTCAGATTTTACCAGTGATATTAAAGAATCCAACCTCAGTCTTTAAAGAAATACTGCCTGCCATTAAGAACATAAGAATTGTTGGGTCAGACCAGCTGTTGGGTCAGACCAGCGGTCCATCGTGCCCAGTAGTACGCTCACGCGGCGGCCCTTAGGTCAAAGACCAGTGCTCTATTAGAGTTTAGCCTTATCTGCGTATGTTCTGTTCCAATAGGAACTTATCCAACCTTGTCTTGAATCCTTGAAGGGTGTTTTCCCCTATAACAACCTCCGGAAGAGCATTCCATGTTTCTACCACTCTCTGGGTGAAGAGAAACTTCCTTACGTTTGTACAGAATCTTTTCCCTTCTAACTTCAGCGAGTGCCCTCTCGTTTTCTTCAGCTTGAAGAGGGTGAACAGTCTCTCTTTCTCTAAGTCAATACCCTTCAATATCTTGAATGTTTCGATCATGTCCCATCTCAGTCTTCTCCTCTCAAGGAGAAGAAGCCCAGTTTCTCTAGCCTTTCGTTGTACGGCAACTCCCCCAGTCCTTTAACCATTTTGTCGCTCTTCTCTAGACTCTTTCCAGTAGTACTATGGCCTTTTTCATGTACAGCGACCAGTGTTGGACGCTGTATTCCAGGTGGGTGCATACCGTGATCCCCTTCTTAATAATTCCTAGCATTCTGTTAGCCCTTTTCGCCGCCACCACGCATTGTGCGGACAGTTTCATTGACTTGATAGTGATAGGACATCCTGGTAATGATGTCAGATTGATAGCATGGTGCACCAACCCAAACAGAAATATCCACTCCAAACTCCTATGATCTCAATGGGAAAAACAAGTAGCTGCATGCATTGATGTACTCCTTTACCCAAGCAAACTATTTGTAGGTATGACTGCTTGCATGATGATTTTTCTTTTGAGCCCATATTTTTTGGATAGAAAACACTACATCCAGAAAATCTGATGTCAGAAATAGTGCATGACCAACCCCATGCTGATCAGAGTTTGTCAAACATTCATAAATATATTTTAATCATGTTTAGATTGAATCAAGGTTATCTGTTTTCAGAGATGCATTCTATGTTATGCTGGATATATTGTATCTTTGATCACAAAAAATGTGCAGTGTTCCAGCAATCAATCAACTGCAATGAACATAATCTACCTAGAGATCAATTTTTTCACAAAATAATTTTGAGAACAATTAATCTAACTCACTCCATGATTGGATGCACCTCAGAAGTGTGTGCACCTTTTCTGCAAAGAAATCAAACAAATCTCAATTATGCAGTAGCAGCCTTCAAGTTTATTTCTAGCATACCTGCAGCCTATATTTTGCATTGGTGTATGGCATGTTTGCATATTGCCTAAGAGCTGTCATGTGCTCAGCAAGAGTCATCTGGGGCCACAAACTGTCCCTTTTGTGAGCTGTATTTCCAGCAGCCATAATTATTCTATCACTTTTCTAACCTTAATATATATTTTTTTCACACCTACGTATTTGCATTTTGTTTCTCCTCATTCTATTTAAAGATCTTCAGGCAGTTTGGGGGGGGGGAAGAGTGTGATGCAGTGGTTAAAGCTACAGCCTCAGTATCCTGAGGTCTGGGTTCAAACCCACACTGCTCCTTGTGACCCTGGGCAAGCCACCCAATCCCCCCATTGCTCAACTAGATCACCAAACACAAGTGTGTAAGGATCATATAATATACAAACTGCACTTCTCCCTCCGGATTCAAGGGGGATAGGGGCAGAGCCGGACCGCGCATGGCGAAAAACTGCGAATATCCGGCTCTGACCCACCCCCGCCTCCCTCCCGCCTTCCCGGCCTTACCTGATGGTCTAGCGGGCTTTCGGGGCAGGAGCGATCTTCCTACGCTCCTGCCCCGTGCAGATCGCCAATAGGAAATGGCTGCTGTGAGTTCCCATAGTCTCTCGAGACTACGACGGGAACTCCCTACAGCTATTTCCTAATGGCGATCTGCACGGGGCAGGAGCATAGGAAGATCGCTCCTGCCCCGAAAGCCCGCTAGACCACCAGGTAAGGCCGGGATGCCGGGGGGAAGACTTAACGATGTTTTTTTTTTCTTTTTTCCCCCTCCGAATATGTGAAATCGCGATTGCCGAAACTGCGAATGGGGAGGGTGAAGTGTACCCCCTTCTACTCAAAAAAACACACTCCAAAGAAAACAGAGAATAAAGTGGAAGCAAATAATCAACTTTCTGTCAATGCAAAGGCTTTACAGACATCTAAGCCAACCAATGTGAGAGGTTCCAAAGAAAAAAGCCTCAGAGCCCCTCACACAAACACCGTAATGAATGAAACATAAGTGGGAAAATATTTCAGGGGTAAAACTCGTCATAGGCATAAAAAACCTTATACATTGGGGGATGTTATAAGCCTTAGGCAATGCAGGAAGAGCAACAGAAAAATACTTCAAGCGCTTTCAGCTGCTAATTACTTCATTTTAGATAATCATGAAGAGAAAAAAATGAATTGGTACTTATCCCACATGAAAGTAGGTATGTAGAGCAAGTATCACATCGACGCGGTGCCCAGCGTTTTGCCGGAAATGGCTGCTTCAGGATGTGCTGGCTCCCAACCACTTGTAACTCCTCTGCTTCTGAGTAATTAGCAGCTGAAAGCGCTTGAAGTATCTGATCAAAATAAAAAATATGTATATACATTTCCAAGATCAAAAATCAAAGAAATAGAAATAATGAAAGATGATAAACAATTAAAAATATAATAAAACATATTTAAGAGATAGAAAAGTCTCTGAGGCGGCTTGATAGTAAGTTCAGTCTGTAGAACCAGGTCAACCGGCTGCCACCAAAGAAGCAGGACCAGGAACCATGCCAAAGAACTCTGTTTTATTTGTAGGCCAGCAAATTGGCATATTGTGTTTAGCCATATGTATATTTCCACTTCATTATATTTCAATTTTTCAGAGCAGCTTTCTAAATATAATAAAGCATTTGTCTGAGTGAATTGGCAAAGATTCTAATATGCAACATTAAAAGATAATGGATAAATCAATGGACATCTGTGACTGTATCATCCCAATGGTCCTTTTATTAGCCCTATTTTTGTCACTCTTGAGTCCCAGCACACCATGATGTCCACAAGATGCACTTGAGTTTTATAAGTCTTCTCTTATTTACCCATGCAATAATTTAATTGTTTCTTAATCATTTCAACCTGGAAGGTCATTTTTCAAATTGATTTATACTGGATCAGGAGGTCATTCCAACAAGGGGTTACTTGTGCCATACAATTGCAGCATGACTGGACTTGGCCAGGAAGTGATGAAATAGAACCAGTTATGGGTCAGGAAACAGGAAGTCACTGAGGAGAATCGGGTATAAAACATAGGGTTACCAGACGTCTGGAAAAACCTGGACATGTCATCTTTTTAGAGGACTGTCCAGGTGCCCGGATGGACTTGCCAAACCCAGGCCGTTTGCCCGGGTTTTGGAAAGCCCCAATGAGCTCTGACTGCATCTGGAGGGCCTCTGAGCATGCACAGATGATATCACACACATCCCCGCTTGCTCCAGGCCCTCCAGACGTAGCTGGAGCTCGTCAGGAAAGAAGAGAGGAGGCTTTGTGGAGGCGAAGCTGGAGGCGGAACTTAGCAGGGCTGGGGCAGAGTTGGAGGTGGAACAAGGCAGGCCCATGTGTCCGGGATTTTGTGGCCCCAAATATGGTAACCCTAATAAAACAGGAACTAGGTTAGCAGTGAAGAGCCAGGCTTGGAATAAAAATAAAGGTCAGACAGTGTCTGTATGCCATATAGATGGATCAAGAGCAAGTATGTATATCTTATACCACATTCGTAACGCCTGAGTACGGGGGAAAGGAAGAATACTTATAGTGGAACTTAGCAAGTAAAATGTAATAATATACTGGATTTTTCACTCAACATTGCCTTGATAATGAATGTAACTATTGGATAGACAGGATGGACCATGCAGATCTTTATCTGCCATCATACGGTATACCATGTTAAGATTGGAGAAAACAATGTGTTTATCTGTTGATGAGTTACAGCATGTGAGGTATGCTAGTACCAGAGCTATGGCTATTTTGGTAGCTTTGGAATAATTTGGTTGGACAGTTGAGAATGAATAATAAATATCTTTCAGAGTTTAAAAAATAAAAATTTTTGGTGGAACTCCTTATGTCATATTTATAAAATGGAGAGACTTATTGCAATACAAGAGGGTTGTTTCAGGAAATTTCAAGATATTTGGGAGCCATTAACAAAGTATTGTAATGATTAGAAAAATCTTGTTTCCCTTACATTTACAAGTTCAATTATGGGGTGGGAGGGGGGGTATTTTTATTGTTACATGTTGTATAAGTATTGATTATATGATAGATAAGGGTGGGGAGGGGGGAAATAAGAGAATATTATATGTATCATTGTTGATTATTAAGTGATATATTTATGGTTATTTGTATGGATATGTTATCACACTTATTATAAGTTTAAAAATGAATAAAGATTTAAAAAAATAAAAAAAAAATTTAAAACATCTCTTCTGATAGAAGCTTTTTAAGTGGTTAAGAAGCAGTGTCCTACCACCATCTAATGAACCAATTGAGACACACATTTTTTAAAAAAATGAAAGCAACATTCTTAGGCACCTGTCTCACACCTATGAAGGTGCATAGGGATGCTTACAGACGTCTTAGGTCAGCATGGGCGTAGTTTGCACCGGAAGTGGCCTTAGGCATCCCTATGCACCTCCATAGGTGCAAGACCAGCACTTTAAATGTAGGCCTTGAAAATGCTGGCCTACATTTAAGGCACCTTTTAGAAAAAAAAAAAAAAAACACGCCCAAAGTGATTAATGAAAATGTTATCTGTATATTGTTTTGTTTTATGCTGTTTTTGGTGGGTTTTTTTTATCTTATGTTTATTGGAAGCTTCTATATGATTATGTTTGGGGATTTTTTTGTTGTTGTTGTAATCTACTTTAGGTATAAGCTAAGCAGAATATAAGGGTTTTTTCCCTCCAAATAAATAAATAAATGAATACTATGACAGACTGCATGTCCACAGTCTAATTTCAAATGGACTTTTGGACCAGCACAGGTGTGTCTTCCTGATCTTTCTTATATTCGACCCTTAATCATTGCACACTCAATGGAATTTTTCCGAACCATGTCTACATTTCTGCTGCCCAGAAGATAACTACTGTATATCCTTTCTCCTGCCCTCTCTGTACTGTTCCCTATCCCAGCACACAAACTGAAAGAGGGGCATAATCAAAACTTTAAAACGTCCAAAAACCTGCTTAAGTCGGCACTTGGACATCCTAATAGTAGGGATGTCCAAGTGCCAATAATCAAAACAAACTTTCTGGACTCTCAGTAGCACTTCTTAGCTGCTGTGTGTCCAGAGCTCAAAGGGACGTGCTGGGAGGTGTATTATGGGCGGACTTAAACCTTGATGTCCTGAAGCAATAATCAAAGCTTTCCCAGGACATCCTAGGTAGAACTTACACGTCAGGACTTAGACGGATGTAAAACAGGTCTAAGTGCCCCAAAGGTGACCAAATTGACAAGATGACCACTGGAGGGTTTAAGGCATGACCCCCCCCCCACCCCCTTAGTCCCCCAGTGGTCACAACCCCCTCCTACCACCCAAAGAGCGGAAAAAAATCCAGGCTTCCCATCAGTTGATCACAGGGTAATGCTAATCAGTTGAGCTAGTTTTGGGGAGTCCTGCCGGCTCAGCGGATGGGGGATTCCCCTGCCAGGATCAGCTGAACCAGCAAGGAGATCCGATTCCTCTCTCCTCCTCCCCCCCTCATACTCACTGATTCTGCAGCTCCCTACACAGAGCTCCCCACCCTCCCCCCTCACACCATCCCCCAACCCCCCTGTACCTTTCCTCAGCACAATTGGACGGAGGGATGCCCACTCTTTCCTGCCCCCAGGCCCCATTGAACCCTGACACCCCCCTCTAAACCGCGACATTCCCTGAACACCCGGCACCCCAGCCTGCCACTCCCCGAACTCCCGGCACTCTTGTCGAAGTCTTGTCAGGGACTGCTGACTTGGCATTCATTCTGTTTGACACGCACAAAACATTGTCCTAATACTAGTGTATAACATCAGCCTCAGCCACTAATTCAAACCTCGGATCCCAGACTGTGGTCGTGCCAGCTGCGAAGGAAAAGGTCCTGTAGCTCCTGAATCTGTAGATTCTCAAGGAGTGCCCTTTCTTTCTGAAGAGAAATGGAACACATAATTCAAGGGAGGCAGCCTTGTTCTGTGGAGGGCTAACACTCTGGGGTTTACAGGGTTCTGGGACAGCACCAGCAAAGGCTGGGAGGCTACTGACCAGTGGGATCATTCACTTAGCCACTCCGAAAACTCAAGTACAGCCCACAGTTTGTTCTCCAGCAAGAAAGTTTACTGAGAGAATTTAAATGGACAGAAATCATCAAAAAGGCAACCTAAATGAAAGCATTAAGCAAATTGCTAGCATTAATTCCTTTACAACAGGGGTCTCAAAGTCCCTCTTCGAGGGCCGCAACCCAGTCAGGTTTTCAGGATTTCCCCAATGAATATGCATGAGATCTATTTGCATGTACTGCTTTCAATGCATATTCATTGGGGAAATCCTGAAAACCCGACTGGATTGCGGCCCTCAAGGAGGGACTTTGAGATCCCTACTTTACAACATCCCATCCTCCCAGGAGAGCTCAGAACGGGTTACAAGTTTACATATACAACAAAGCATGGTAAAATATAACATAATGAACATGACATGGTATGACACAGCATGACAAGCATTGCATGACAAAATATAGGATAGCAGCTTATGGCAAACATAGTCTTACATACAAGCTTAGCATAACATGATAAACATAGTATTATAAGCGTGGCAAACATAGTATGGCAGACATTGTATTATACGTGGTGAATATAGTACAGTATTATATATATAGTATATACAAATGTAGCATGGCAAAGACAGTATACAAATGTGGCTACCTAGTATGACATGATGATCACCATTAATAACATTTTTAATACAAGAAAACTGAATTCATAGAATTGAATTCAGTTTTGTTGTATTAGAAATTTTATTAATGTGATGAGATGGGAATTAATGCTTGGTCTGGTCTGCATGTCTGGAACTAAAGAAACTTATCTAACTCCTGACCTCTAGAGGAAAAGCATAATGACCATACATCTTTCTCAAAGCTAGGCTTTCAAGGGGTGGGGATATTGATATACGCAGAAGTACAATTAATACCTGAATCAGGTGGACAGTAAGGGGCTCATAATCAAAAAATAAAAACATCTAAAAACTGTCATAAGTCGGCACTTGGACGCCCTAATTGCCAGGACGTCCAAGTGCTGATTTTCAGGGCCGTTTTTCTGGACATCTAGCAAGGCATTTTGCCCGCTGTGCATCCAGAGTTCCAGGGGCGTGTTGGAAGGTATGTTATGGGCATACTTTGGGCATGCTTAACTTGGACGTCTTTCAGCGTTAATTGAACCTTTCCCAAGACATCCTGGACAGAACTTAAGATGTTCTGAGCTAGACCTGTTTTAGAAGCGTCTGAGTGCTACAAATTGACCAGATGACCACTGGATACATGAAGGTATGACTTCCTCCCCACTGGTCCCTGACCCCTCCTATCCCCCCCCCAATCTGAAAGAAAGAGTACATTTCTGTCTCAAGAACAGCAGCACCTAGAAATGCCTAATAGAGCCGCACACAGGTGTCTTAAGTAGCCTGGCGAGCGGGCTAGTGAACCAAAGAGAGGGCCCAGGCCCATAAGCCACTCTAACCAGTACATTTTTGGTGGAAAGTGTGAGGCCACCAAAACCCACCCTACTATACTGCTATCTAGGTGCCACCTACAGTCATAAGAGCTATTGGGGTGGTAGACAGGTGGGTATAGTAGGTTTGGGGGGAGTTTTGGAGGGCAAAGCATAAATTATAAGGGGATTATGGTGAGATGTACATCTGGCACCCTTTATATGAAGTTCACAGCAGTGCTCTCTAAGGTGTCCCACTGCTCTGTTGGCATGTCTGTATGGCCAGTCCATCAGAATGATGACTCTGGATTTGGATGTTTTCAACTTAGACATTTCTATGGTCAAAAATAGGGTATAAAGTTAGGCATCCCAAGGGTTGGATGTTCTGCTGGCCAAGACTTTCAACTAGGCAATTAAAAAAAAATTCTGGACGTTTAGCGGTTCGGCTTTCAAAAATGGATGATGCTGTGCTTCAGATTTTGGAAATTTTGCGGAAAATGTCTAAATCGGAACTAGATATTTTTGAAAATTGGCTCTGTAATTCCATAAAGTATGCGCTAAACGTTACGCACTAATTATGTGCAAAAAATCTTTAAGACAAATGCCATATACACATATATGTGTGCACATTTGCTTGTAAATAAATATGCACATACTGGATACCATCAAGCAATTGAAAGAAGCCATGGAAAACAGGGAAACATGGTGAGGACTGGTCTACAGAGTATTCAAGGGTCAGACAAGACTGAATGGACAGTACTACTACTACTACTTATCACTTATATAGCACTGAAAGGCATACACAGCACTGTACATTTTGAAGAGCTTACAATCTAACTTGGACAGACAGGCGTGACATAGGGCTGGGGATGCAGAACCCAAGGTGAGAGGAGTTAGGAGTAGAAAGCACTCTGGAAGAGGTGGGCTTTTAACTGGGCCTTGAACACTGCCAGAGATGGAGCCCGCCATAGAGATTTGGGCATCTTGTTCAAAGCATATGGCGCAGCAAGGTAGAAGGGATGAAGTCTGGAGTTGTAAGTTGAAGAGAAGGGCACAGATAAGAGGGACTTACCAGCTGAGCGGAGTTCATGGGGGGGGGGGAGGACACACAGTTGTAGTATCTAATAGGCAGAGTATGGGTGGAGCGTGAGCAGATTTCCTACTTATTATGCATACAATTTATAAAATACTGTGTTATTTATTACCAGGCTTTAGGTGCACACACTTGTGCCAGCCCTTCATTATTAAGGACTTCTTTTACTAAGCCGCGGTAGAGGTTTCTACTGTAACCCGGGGCACTAAATGCTCCGATGCTGCTCCAATGCTCTTAGAATTCCTTTAATGGATCTAGTGGATGCGCAGACTGGATGGGCCATTTGGCCTTTATCTGTTGTCAGGTTTCTATGTTCCTATAACCATAAAGCTCTATGACATCACAATGCAGGTGTAAAGCGCCTTAGCCTATAGGAAGAGGAGATGCATAAGTTTAGAGCCTTAGCCAATAGGGAAAGGAGATAGTGGATGCTGCGGATAAACAGACTGGATGGGCCATTTGGCCTTTATCTGTTGTCAGGTTTCTATGTTCCTATAACCATAAAGCTCTATGACATCACAATGCAGGTATAAAGCGCCTTAGCCTATAGGAAGATGAGATGCATAAGTTTAGAGCCTTAGCCAATAAGGAAAGGAGGAGATAGTGGATGCTGCGGATAAGCAGACTGGATTGGCCATTTGGCCTTTATCTACCGTCATATTTCTATGTTTCTATTACGCCCTTGCTCAAGGAATGCCAGTAGGAGACTGGGGCCATTAGTACTCAGGTGACTGTACTAATCACAAAGCCTTTCCTTCAATTCAGTTGCAGCACTTTGCTAACAGAAGCCCAAAGAAAACTTTTGCCTTGGCAACCAATGTTTCACAGTCACCAGGAGGTACTTCTAAACATGTCAGAGCTAACAAATTAACACATACTTTTAGATTTGAATAAACACTTTTCAGTGAATCATCATCTCTGTGTTAATTATGTACAATATGAAAAGACGGCAACAGCATGCATGCACAGCAGAAGGGATGCTACACAGGTTAGACTGTAATAGTCCTGTATACACCTCCAGATAATGAGAAGTTGAAAGAACTAGAACGTGGAAGACCACTGCCATATTCCAGACAAAGTCCTGTTTCAATAGATCAAACTGTATTGCTGATCTCCAGTAAATACAGGACTGATGGAAGTGAGGTTTAAGTATTTCTCTGGGGACGGTGATGTTAGGATTTTTTTGTGCAGTGTGAAAGCAATTCTATAATAGGAGAAGGAGGAGGCAATAAAGAAAGCTGCCATGAACCTAACTATGCAGTTACTATGGGATGAACGTGGGTTGTACATGCCATGCAACGTAGAGAGGGATCGAGTTCAGGCAGGGTGTTAAGTCTTGCAGATATGTCCAAACGGTGCATTAAAATGAATGCTAATCAGGCCACTGAGTATTTCTGCAATGCAGAAAGATGAACAGGAACTTTTTGCCAAATTTGGGCAGCATAAAAGGGTTTACAGAAAGGATTTTATACCAGTTTTTGAGATTTAACTGCCAGGTTTGTTTTTTTTCCTCCTTTTGCAACTGGAAGGAAGTTCCTACAAGGTAACAGACATTTGAGTCTGTCTGAACAGCAGTGAAAGTGAAAGCACACATCAGCACCTGTTCTTCTGTGCCTATTATAAGCTTCACAAAAGATTTTCGTGTGAGCAGTTTTTGCAAGCAGAGGCATACCCAGATCTCATGTTTGGGAAGGGGACCTGAGCCCAAAGTGTGTGTGTGGGAGGGGGGCACACAATTTTGTTCCTCTTGCCCTCTCTACCCCACCTCTGCCACAACCCCATGTATCTGGGCTGGCGGGGGTCTTCATGCTCTGCCAGCAGACACCCTGCTTCTGCACATGGGAGGGGAAGCAGGGCAGGCAGAATGGCAGCTCAGAAAAAGAAACTGCTAGAGGATGGCTTCTGCTGGCAGGACTTAGGAACCTCTGCCAGTCAAGCCAGCAGACAGTGCATCAATTTGGGGGGCCCAAACTCAAATTAGGGGGGTGGGACACTGTTACAGAATAATGGGTCAGTTAATCCAGTTTGGATGCCAACATTTATACTAGGTTTCAGCTGGCATAAGTCTGGCGCCCACAGTTAGAGCTCGAGCATCAGTACTAAATATGATTCTATAACGTGCATTGAGTGCCATTTATAGAATGCAGCCCTAAAAGGGCTATTCTATAAAATGGGCACCAATATTAATGCACCCACTGTGCACATAAATGTTTAGAATTCTAGCACTTACGCACATGGATTGTGCATAGAAACCTGCATATGTGCTAGCAGGACTCCTAAGTCTTGCATAGAAAGGAACATGAATGGCAGAAGTACCCTGACATTTCTTTTAGCAGACAATCAGAGTTGCTTAGACTCTTACCAAAGACGATTTTGCATGCAAAGAAAGAATACCACAGTATAATCAAGTAATAATATAAGCAGGATCTGCCCCCAAGGAGTTATTTGCTGCTGTGAGGAAACTGTCTGTGCCTAAATCAATGAATATGCTTGCTGTTGGAGAAGTCTCAAGTCAAAAATTTGCTCATTTTTTTAGTGGTAAAGTGAAAACTATATTGGAATCATTTGAGTGGATAGATATTCCCTTCAGACAGATTTCTCAAATTGAAATCTCTTATAGCTGGAATGAATTTGTTTCAGTGACTCCTGAACAACTTGAGGAGGTAATAAGACGTTTAAATTTATCCACTAATTCATTGGAGTTTGTTCTTCTTTATTGATGAAGGTTTGAAAAAAGATATTGTTATTTTTCTAACTAATCTGGTAAATAAAAAATTGTCTAAGGGGTTACCATATTTTCTCGTATATACCCTGCAGGTAATACAAGATTTTACATTTCGAGCAGTGGTCTAGCTAGGAAGGTGACACCTGGCGCAGTGGTGCCCGGCATCGTTGCACCATACATCCCCATCCTTCCCCATCGCTTAAGTGCCCCCCCTGCCCCTCATCGCTCGAGCATCCACCGCCCCTACATACTTCTTGAAATGTTCGCTGGCACGAACAGCATCTTCCACCTCATTCTCATGCTAGCCCTCGGTTCCCTTCTGATGTCACATCCTGGTCCCGTGGTCACTTCCTGAGGTTAATCTCTATGTTCAGCCATCTTGGAGGTGTGGGTGGAGTTTTGCCAGCATTTCTTCTTCCTTTCTCCGCTAGCAGATTGATTTTTCAACCACAGAGGAAAAACACACAGCCTCACAATTTCTGTTAACCTTGGCATATTTGATTACCCAAAGCTTAAAGGTGTGGGCTATCCATTTTGCAAACGGCACATAGACAAAACCGCGTGAGACTAAGCCGCGGGGACAATGGAGCGCTGACAGTCGTGCACAGGACATCTGTGCGCTGTATTTAAACAGTATTTTAAAGAATTCCAAGGAGAGGGTTTGGGCGGGGAACCCCCCACTTTACTTAGAACTGTTGGTGCTCCCGTTGTGGGAGATGTTGGGGGGGGGGGGAACACCCCATTTTAGAGGAAACTGTACTTTTTCCTGACGGGAGTGCCAACAGTTCTAAGTAAAGTAGGGGGTTCCCCCCCCCATACCCCTCGGAGCGCTTTAAAATACTGATTAAATCCAGCACGCAGACGTCATGTGCACGATTGTCGGTGCAATTGTCGGTGTTCCATTGTCTGCCCGGCTTTGACCCGTCAGCTTTGCAAACAGAAACTGTGGGCTATATATGGGTGCAGATTATACATGAGTGCAAGGTATATACAAGAAAATATGGTGTATCCTGATTTTTTTTTTTTTAATACTGATAAAACCTTTACTAAAAAATGCAAAGCTTGATAAAACATGTCCAGAAAAATTATCATTCTATTTCCTTGATTGTTAGAAGAGACAAGAGAGATGTCAAAACCAATCAACAGTTACATTTATTCATAGCATAAATTATAAAACAGCAGCAGTCCTAGGTCTTGAAAAGAACATATAAAGTCCCACAAGTGGAATCCTAGGAAAGTCCCAACCAGGATCCAGTTTTCGGCAACTAATGTCGCCTTCCTCAGAGGACAATATATAAACAATGTTAATAAAATCAGCAAATCTGTCGTGAGCGTGTAGGCGTTTCTGAATAAGAAGGACTTGCTGTTTTATCATTTATGCTTTGAATAAATGTAACTGTTGGTTGGTTTTGACATCTGTTTTGCCTCTTTGTGCTGTTCTTTTTTCGAGGCCAGCCCCCTTCTTCTATTGTCCTTTGGTATATTTTGTGACTGAGGATCAGATGCACAGAGCTCTTGACAACCCGGTAGAAAACACTGGGTTGGGAGCAATTTACATTTTCAACACAAATAGCATACAAATTATATGAAAGGGGGAGGAACTTTGCTTGGCGCCTGCACAGAAGAGCTGGCAACAGAGTAGTGGGGCACTGCTGTGAACTTCAAAAAAAGGGTGCCACATAAACATCTCATCACAACTCCCGTGCAGGTCATGGTGAGCCCCCACCCACAATACCCACCTGTCTACAACCCCAATAGCCCTTATGGCTGCAGGTGCCACCTATATGGCAGTACAGTAGGGGTTTTTTTTTTTGGGGGGGGGGGTTGGTAGGCTCTTATTTTCCACCATGAATACAGTGGTTAGAGTGGCTTATGGGCCTGGGTTCTCCTTTCTATGGTTCACTAGCCCACCCCCCCAGACTACTTAAGCCACCTCTGTGCAGTTCTACTAGGCTTTCCTATGCCAGGTGCTGATGTTCCGGAGGCAGGTATGTACGTTTTAATTCAGATTTTTATGGTGGTGTGATCACTGGGGGAGTGTGTGGAGGTCTGTTCTTTGTCCCTGCAGTGGCTATCTGATCACTTTGGATACCTTAGACCTGTTTTTAGATCGCCTAAGTCATAACGTATAAGTTTTGCTAGGAAGTCTTGTTAAACTTTCGATTATCTCTGCAGGACGACTAAGTCTAGGTCGACCCACATCCCATCTTAACCATTCCTCCAAAAACACCTCTTTTTGCTCTTGGCACACAGCAGCATTCAGAGACCTAAAAAGTCTCTGGATACGTCTAAAAACCCATTTCGATTATCGGCACTTGAACGACCTGTCTTTTAGGTCGTCCAAGGGCCGATTTAGGCGGGTTTTTGACGTACAGTATTTCTGTTTCGATTATGAACCTTTTAGTGAATATACTTTGCAATTACTATTTCCAGTGTTTACTCTCCTCCATTGAGAAAAATGACCATTTAACCCTACCCTCTGTTTCTATCCTATGACCAATTCCTAATCCACAATAATATATTGTCCTGACCTGATCTGAGGCTAGAAATTTTGTTCTGTGAAAACCAATCAAAAAATGTAGTAGGCTATTCCAATTATAAGGTACAGTATCATCTTATTTTTCATTTTCAAATGCCTGAACTGAGCATGCACAGGAGTGCCAGCATCATTACCAATTTTCACACTCCTCAAACTGTATGATAGGGGGGATCAGGCAGTGGCCCTCTTTACCTGGTGGGGCTTGGGCATCTCTACCAGTAATTCAATTGGTGCTGCAATTTTGAAGCCCAAAGTTAAGGGGGGGGGGGCTGATACTTATGACTATGAGCGGAGTAAATGCTGGATAGGGAATGCAATAAAGTAGACTGAAATACTTCCTCTTATTCATTCCTGCTGTCACTGGTGTAAATAAGATATTATCTATAATGGCTTTCAGACTGAGATGTACCAGGATAGAGCCATGAGGTAGAGTGATCAGGGCCAAGGCAGTGGGATGGGGCTGGGGGCATGTATCAAAACCTCCTTCTCAAAAATAGGGCTGCCTTTGCAGTTCTGCACTATCTAAATCACCACAAAAAGCATATACCAAAAATAAAATAATTTACAGAGGTTTTTTAAACATTTCCAAATTCCTCATAGACTTATAGAGGAAAGTAAAGCATTCCAGAGCTTTGGTCCTAAAAGACAGAGGCTCTATATTCTTCTAAAAACAAATGAAGTGGCAAGGGGGGGAACATCCAATACATTTGCTGAAGCAAATCACAACGATCTGGATGGCTGATGTAAGAGCAAGCCTGAGGAAATTATCACTGAAAAACCAACAAAGAGAGGGCTGGAGATGTCAAATCCAACCTGTGGTCACAAAGCCTTTATTTGTAGTTTGTATCAAAGTTTTATAACAAGTCTGAAAACAAACAAAGTTCCAAAAAACAAAGTCCCGACTAGGATCCATGTTTGGGCGATACCATCGCCTTCCTCAGGGGACAATTATGAACTTGCAATGTACTGCAAACTGTGCGTGTGAATGCGTCAGCGTCTCTCCATCCAAAAGGAAGCGCCCAAAAACATTATTTGTCAAAACTTTAGAAATGAATAACAAAGTTTTATATCAAATTCTATATTGAATTGGTAACCAGTTCAAACAAATCATTATAGGAGAAAGTTGGCGAAATCTTGATTAATGACTCAGCACATGTACTTTGGCATTTTATGCTATTTTGTAAAGACCTCTGTGGTTTTATTAGGTAATCTTAAAATTAAACTGTTACAGTAATCAAAATATGAAATAATTGTGCTTGGTATTATTATCTTCATGTTTTCTGGGGTCAACAGATGCCGAAAGCTTGCACGTCCTGCCCCGTAGTTTCTGGACTCTACATAAAGGCTGGGGTGATTCTGAGAATTGGTGTATTAGTGGGTGTGGTTTATAGAAATTGAGAAAGTAACTTAAACTTTTTTTTTTTTTGCTTAAGAATTGACATTTATGTTTATATATTTTTATGTAAGAACCCATCACTCATCAAAAACTTGACTCACAGTATCACTGATGCAGGTGCATTCCATGCGCCAAAACACAGTACTGCATTGGGTTTTTATCATTTCATTTGGGACATCAATAAACTGTATCCTTATCCTTCTTCCTTTTGCTTGTGTTGCGTGGGGCTCTTCAATGCTGGACTTTTTGTGGTACTCAATAGATGCTCCATATTGTGCGACAGCCCTTTCTCTATGCTACCCTCCTACACCAGCATTCCAACCAAAAAGTCAACAGAAACAGATTTTCAGAACAGTCAGCAAGGTCCTCTCCTCTACATTTCTGGTTCTTTAGTAACTGATCCTGCAAATTCAAGCAACCTTTAAAAATTGTCCCTATCACCTACAGCAGCTACAAAATCTTTCTCGGTATATTGAAAAGACAAATCCGAGCACAGTGATCCATGACATGCTAATATCATGACTAGACTATTGTAATGCCTTGTACACTGGTCAAACCAAAAAGAGTTGCATCAGCTCCAACTAATTCAGAATACTGCAGAACTATAAAAGGCTGCAAGCGGTGTGCCCACATCATACCCTTCCTGCAAAAACTGCACTAGCTACCAGTACCTTACAGGACCAAATTGAAAACTGTTTGATCAAGGTCCTCAGAAAAAAATAGTCCAGAATACTTCAAAAAATAAGTTTACCCTTTACATATCTTTGAGACCTCCGAGGTCCTCTCATGGAGTATCACTATCTATCCAAAGAAATTGTACATTGTGATACCCATCAGTGAGCCTTCTCCGGAGTAGCCTCCATGCACTCAAATTTACTCACAGAAGGGCTACATCTAACTCCAGATTACTTCTACTTCAGGAAGCAAGTGAAAACCCGACTGCTCTCCCAAGCTTTTAATACATAGGGTGACTGACTATACACTCATTCTGCACCTGGACTAGCTTCCTATGCACACTGTAACTTAGATCAGTTCCTTACATCTTGTTTAATTGTACAAACAACTCGCCTTGAGTTTAGCCACCCATCTGTTTATCCCAACGGGCTCTGTACCACCCATCTTGTCCAAATTTATACATCTGCACTTGGACTCTCGGCTATATAATAAACTGTATTATGGAAAAACATTAGCGTCATATCTATGTTATTAGAATGTTCTAATGTGTGCTTATTGGGTGTTTTGTAAGTATTATGCTGACATTTAGGGGCATAATCAAAAAAACTAAGGGCTCCTTTTACGAAGGTGCGCTAGCGTTTTTAGCGCACGCACCGGATTAGCGTGCGCTAGCCGAAAAACTGCCGCCTGCTCAAGAGGAGGTTGTAGCGGCTAGCGCGCACAGCATTTTAGCACGCGCTATTCTGCGCGTTAAGGCCCTAACGCGCCTTCATAAAAGGAGCCCTAAGACATCCATAAAACCACCTAAGTTGGCACTTGGACATCCTAATTGCCGGGACATCCAAATACCGATTTTTGAAACCATTTTTCTTGGACATCTAGCAAGACATTTTCCCTGCTGTGTGTCCAGAGTCGAGAATGGCAAATAAAGTTGGACACCCTGGAGGCCAAGCCATTTTGGACTTCCCATTCAAAAATGAACATTTCTCCCCTTCCATCTTTGGACGTCTTGTGGGAAACATCCATATTCAGACTTAGACATCCTACTGGAAATGGTCCTCTTAGGGTTCCTTTTACAAAGCCGCGCTAGGGCCTTAACGCGCAGAATAGCACGCGCTAAATTGCCACGTGCGCTAGCCGCTACCGCCTCCTTTTGAGCAGGCGGTAGATCTTTGGCTGGCGCGTGCTAATCTGGTGCGTGCGTTAAAAACGCTAGCGCACCTTTGTAAAAGGAGCCCTAAGTATTATATCACTGCTATTTGAATTTCAGTGCTGTTAAATATGAATTTTTTTATACGGTTTCATGGTAGTCCTATTAAGTTTCAGTTTGCTGAGTTTAGGTTTACCACATTCAATATTATTTACAGTATGTTTATAATTGGTCATTGTACTATTGCTATGTTAATAAAATTGTAAGTTTTATGTTGAACTCTACTTTCTGTACACTGCCTTCGGTGAGGCAGTTAATAAATCACAATAAAGAAATAAACTCTTCATTCATAAAATTATTGCTCTCTGCCTGCTTGCCTTAGGGCTCCTTTTGCTAAGCTGTGTTAGCGTTTTTAGCGCATGCAATATTTTAACATGTGCTAAATCCTCGCTATGCAGCTAGAACTAACGCCAGCTCAATGCTGGTGTTAGCGTCTAGCGTGTGCGGCAATTTAGCGCATGCTATTCCGTGCGTTAATGCCCTAACGCGGCTTAGTAAAAGGAGCCCTTAGTGTCCTGATAACTGGACCTAACTAGATCCCTGTGCCTGAGCAACTCATAAGCTTACTGCCCACATGCATGTGCCACTCACGCTCATGTCTTTCTACCTGTTCTTTGTCACTCCTATGACTGCTGTTCTATCTGTCTACTATGACCTAGTGTGGAAATTGTTTCAAATTTCTTTCCATCTCTGCCCATATGCCATCTGCTTCTACTTCCACTCTCCAGTACTTCTTTTGCATTTGGAATTTCTCACATAATTTCATCTCTAAATTACAGGACTCTGCGCCAAGTTCAATGTACTGGTTCATCAGTGATTTTCCTTTCTGCCAATCTGTCTACGTGTCTCTGTCAACCTTTTACCCTTGCCATCATTTTCTGTCGCCTGCTTGAGTATCTGTAGTAGTTACGGGTGCAATTTCAACTCCAAAACAAAGGGACTTTGCTTTCAGTTTCAGTTACTTAATTCTGCGTAGGTCTCTACTCAGCATATATTCTGGAGTAAAGCCCGTATGGTCATTGGCAGCAGAGAATGTCACATAATGTCATCAGAGATCAAATAAGGCCACTGCATTTACTGCACAGGCTTTGCACTTGCCACACAGTAATTTTTCAACTATCCATGCGGTAACTGAATAAAATATCTCACTTTAATAAAAATGCCCCAATTATTTATTTATTTAAAATATTTTTTTATCCGCCTAAAGCCCAGGTGGCTGCCAATAATAAAACATCCACAGTCACCAACAGATGTTTACAAAATTAAAATACCATCATTTACATCATTAAATTTAGCAGAACATCATTATAATTGATCTAATACACAATTCTTCCTAAATACAATCAGCCCTCGTTTCAATGAAATGCCTGTCTTCAATAGCTTCTTAAAACTAAGCACATTTCTTATAGAAGCACATGTTTCCAGGAATACCATTCCATAAAATCAGACCAGCTACTGAAAAAGAAGCTTTTGCTGTACTCACATAATGGACACCACTCCTTATTCCCACATCCAACAAAATATGTTTCTCAGATCTCAATGTACGCCCTGGCTTGTAAATCTGTAGAATTTCACTAAAATATCTGGGAGGTTTGCCACAGCCATCTTGCTAAACCAATTTCAAAATCTTATAATTTATCCAAAATTGCACTGGAAACCAATGCAATTTCCTCAGTATAGGAGTAATATGATCGAAACGTGATACTCTCATTTAAAGACCCCTTCGATTAAACCTCCCCATTTTCATCAAATTGATTTAATTGGAACTCAGTTTCTATGCGATTTACATTGTGTCTACTATAGATACTGGAGTGGAGTTGAGAGAATAGAGAAACAAAAAATTAAGATGGATTTTGAGATGGTCGCTGGATAAGCAGAGTTATACAACTTATACTGTTGGTAAGATTTTACATATTTATTGAGGTGGTAAGAGTATTATGTTGTTCATTTCATAGAAACATAGAAACTGACGGCAGAAAAGGGCCACGGCCCATCTAGTCTACCCAAACTAATGACCCACCCCATAACTTCCTCCGTGAAGAGATCCCAAGTACCAATCCCATTTTTTCTTAAAATCTGGCACGCTGCTGGCCTCAATTACCTGTAGTGGAAGACTATTCCAGCGATCAACCACCCTTTTGGTGAAGAAATATTTTCTGATGTCACCATGAAATTTCCCCCCCTGATTTCGTGCTTCCCTGGCTAGCCTCTCTTCATATTCTCTTTTTGCTCTTCTAACCACTCAGTGACATTCTTTTTGATGCTTTCTGTGCTCTTTCCAGTTTTCCCCGGTTTTGTCCTTTTTCCACATCCGGAATGATTTTTTCTTATCTCCTATCACTTTCTTCACTTATTTAGTTATCCACACCAGGTCTTTTGTTTGGTTATTTTTGCATCCTTTTCTAAATCTGGGAATATACAGATTTTGCATTTCGCTCACCGAGTCCTTAAATAAAAACCAGGCTTGCTCCAACGTCTGCGATTTCTTTGAGCTGTTTCTAAGTTTCTTTCTTACCATTACTCTCATCGCTTCGTAGTTTCCTTTCTTGAAGTTAAAAGTTGTCACTGTGGTTCTCCTCCCCTTTGATGTTCCTGCTTTGACTTTGAACTGGATCATATTGTGATCGCTGTTTCCTAACAGTCCCACTACTTCCACTTTCTTTGCAGGTTCTCTTAGCCTGTTGAGGATTAGGTCTAGAGTGGCATTTCCTCTCGTCGGCTCTCTGACGAGCTGCTCCATGAAGCAGTCCTGTATAGTCTCCAGGAATCTGGTTTCCCTAGCGCATTTTGAATATCCAAGATTCCAGTCTATCCCAGGGTAGTTGAAGTCTCCCATAACAATGGTGTTACTGTTTTTGCATTCTCGCCTCATCTCGGCTTCCATTTCTTCATCGTTTACTTTGGTTTGCCCAGGTGGATGATAGTACAGGCCCATTTTTATCTCGGGCCCATTTCCTCCTGGTATTTTAACCCATAGTGATTCCAATTTGTTGGTCATCGCCGCCATGTCCATTGTGATCGAGTGTATGTTATTCTTTATGTATAGGGCTATTCCTCCTCCTTTCTGATCTGACCTGTCTTTGCGATAGAGTTTGTACCCCGGTAGTACTTTGTCCCATTTGTTTTCTTCATTCCACCATATTTCAGAGACCCCAGTGATGTCTAGGTTCTCCTTTTTGGCCATGACTTCTAGTTCTCCCATTTTGTTATTTAGGCTCCTTGCATTAGTATAAATGCAATTTAAGTTCTGGTATTTTCTTGTCTTCATTTTCTTTTCCTATTGTGCGTTCTTCTTATCATCCTCTTCTTGTCCTGTCAACTCTTGTTCTATGCCCATTTTGTTTTCCCCCTGTGCTACGTTCTTCTTATCATCCTCTTGTTCCATCAACTCTTGTTGTTTGCCTGTTGTGTCTTCCCATCATTTTTCCCACTCAGTATCTTCTCAGGATACCTTCTTCCGAATCATCAACATCTGGTCTGTGATTTCTGAGATGGAAGGAAAGGCAGAAAGAATTGATGGAGGGTTGTCAGGGCAGATGGGAGGAGGGAGAGACGGTAGTGATTCAGTCAAAAACTCAAGGTTAATCTTCTGAACTTTGTCATGGAAGTATTCAGCCATGGTCTGGGTAGAAAGTGAAGGAGGAGTTGGAAATGAGGGCACTTTGAGTAGAATGTGAAGCATGGTAAAGAGACAGCGAGGGTTAGATCCAAGAGAATCAGTCAAGCGGGTGTAGTAGTCTTGTTTTGCAAGCAAAAGGGAGGATTGAAAGGAGGTCAGCAGAAATTTGAATTGAACAAAATCAGCATGAGTGTAGGATTTCAGCCAGTGACATTCCACAGTACATGCACAGGAACGTATGTAGAAGATCTTAGAGGTCAGCAAGGGCTGGGGTTTGGCCTATCTTACAGGACTTGATATAGGCGGAGCAAGGGTGTCAGGAGTAGTGGATAGAATGGTATTATAAGAAGAAACTGCTTGACAGATTTACACAATGTAATGCTGGACACAACATAATGCTGGAGAAGAAGGGGAAGACTGTGGCGGAGACAATGCACTAAACTAAACCTTAAGTTTATATACCACATCCTCTACACGGAAGTAGAGCTCGGCACGGTTTATAAGAACTTAAATATAAGAAGGGACAGGAAAAGGTTTACATGAGCTTATAAATAGAGTGGAAGAGTAAAGGGGAAAATAGAATTACATGTTAGAGAAGAGCCAAGTTTTAAGTTGCTTGTGAAATAAATGGAGGGAACTCAGGTTCCACAGCGGGATAGTAAGGTCGTTCCAAGGACCTGTGATTTTGAAAAGAAGAGATTTTCCCAGTTTACCTGCATAGAGGATACCGTGTAGGGAGGGGAAGGATAGTTTATATCTTTGGGCGGGTCTGGTGGAGTCAGGGCATGAGGAGTTAAAGGATAGTGGGATTAGGGAAGGAAGGATGCTGTGAATGATCTTAAAAGCCAGGCAGGAGCATTTGAATTGGATTCTGGAAATCACTGGGAGCCAGTGGAGATTGGCCAGGAGTGGGGAGACATGGTCAAATTTGCGTTTTGCAAAGATCAGCTTGGCTGCAGTATTCTGGATAAGTTGGAGTCTTTGAAGGCTTTTTTTTGTTAGGCATATGTAAATGGCATTGCAGTAGTCAAGTTTGGAGAGGATGATGGATTGGACGAGGACGGCGAAATGTTTTTGGCGAAAGCAGGATCTTACTTTCCTTAGCATGTGGAGGCTGAAAAAGCATGATTTTGCCAAGGAGTTGAGGTGGTCGTTGAGGGAGAGAGAAGAATCAATAAAGATGCCAAGGACCTTGCTTGAGAACTCAAGGCAGTGCCTGTGGGTAGTGCGAAGAGGGTAGGCAGGTGTTCTAACTTTGGGCCGAGCCAGAGTAATTTTGTTTTTGATTCATTCAGTTTCATCTGTACCGAGAGGGACCAGGAGTGGAGTCTCATTATGCAAGATGTAATGTTTTTGTGGAGGTTGGTGAGGTTCTGGTCTGTTTCAAGAAGGACAAGGATATCATCAGCGTATGTGTAGATTGTTTCAAGGGGGGAAAGTTGGAGGAGCTTCAGTGAGAACATATAGATGCACTGATCAATAGCCTGAAGATTCCTGAATGTATTGGTGTGGATCGATCATATCTGGGGTGGAGGGTGCTGAGTCATGAATGTTATCAGATGATGGTCAGAGAGTGGAAGAATTGAGGTGGAGAAGTTGAGAAATTAAAGAAAAGGACTGGATCAAGGCAGTGGACATTCTCGTGTGTGGGGGTAGTGGAACATAGCTGAAGATTGAATGAGGATATTAGAGCAAGAAACATTGAGGTGTAGGAGTCAGAGATATCCTCAGCATAAATGTTGAAATCACCAAGGATAAGGGAAGGAGACAAAGGTTTGAGAAAGACGGAAAGCAAGGAGTCAAGGTTAGTGAGAAAGGAAGGCATTGATTTGCAAGGAGCTCTATAAATGAGCGCTATTTGGAGAGGAAAGGGAGCGAATAAACAGGGGAGTGTGGACTTTGAAGGAGGACAACCAGTGAGTCTGAGGTAGATGAAGAGATTGAAATCTACAGGAGGGTTAGAGTAACAGGCCAATCCCTCCTCAGTGACCTACTAGGCAAGGCATATAGGAGAAGTGGTAACCTCCATGACATAGAGTTTTCAGGGAAGAGCCAGGTTTCAGTTAGTGCAAGCAGGTGAAAAGAATGAGAGATGAAGAGGTCAGGGATGTAACGTGATACTCTTATTTAAAGACCCCTTCGATTAAGCGGGCATTCCATGGGGTGCATGAGAAAGGTAGAAAAGGGGAGAGGAGGAGGACACAAATAATGTTGGAGAAGTTGCTGTGTGATGTGCACAAGTAGGGTGAGAAAAGATTAGGAGAGCCAGGATTGGGGTCTCCGCAGTGAACAAAAGGAGGAGTAGAAGAATATGGAGCAGAGCAGGAGATGTGCGACAATGGCAACTAAGGGTTATGTGGTATAGAAATCTGTTATTATGTTATGTTAAATGAGAGGGAGAAACTGTTGAAGCCTTAGAGCTGTGAAAAAGGTGGATGATAGAAGGCATGGGGAGGTGGTATATTCAAAAAGTGGGTAATGTGGGCTTGAGAATTGTAGGCGTTTGGGGTAGAGAGGCAGGTTGGGTAAGGTCAGTAAAAAGAAGATGTGCAGACTTGCGTGCCCAATTTTGTGTATGCATCCGAGATCCATGTGCAAATTTATTGCTTAACAAACTCAATAACATCAATAATTCTTGCTAACAACCAGTCATTGATGTTAATTGGCACTCATTAATATTTGTGCGATTATCTAGTTGCATCTATAAAGCACTGCACATATCTCAGAAGAAGGCATGGCCATAAGAAGAGCATGGGTGGGCAGGAGTACTCTGAAAATTTACACATGTAGTTATAGGATACCGGGTAAGCGCGCCTATATTGGGCGCCAGCATTTACACAGGTTTCAGCAGGCAAAAGTCTGGCACCCAAAGTTAGGCATGAGATCTGCACTTAAGAACTAATTTTGTGTACCATTTATAGAATCTGGCCCTATGGCCCCGGTTCTATAAACAGTGCCTAAAAGACAGGTGCTGAGCAACGCAGCGCCACGTGGCTGTCAATCTTGAGTTAGGCGCTGTTTATAGAATCACACCTAGTGGTGCCTAAATTAAACTTAAGTGCCCCCTATTTATGTTAGGGTTTTCTTGACCTAAATACCAGTACCTAAGTCCAATTTAGGCGCCGATATGAAAAACACACCTAAGATACACCCATGATCTGCCCCTAACCATGCCTACTCTCTGGTTGGAGGCATTGTCTAGGCTTCTACCTGGATGTTTTAGGCACCTTCCATCTATTAATTGCTTTTTAAATGCTATATAATTGTGGATTTTCAATTAACGGCGCTGATCAAGACTAATTGGATAATTAAGTTAGGTGCCAATCTCTGCGCCTAACTTTAGGCATCTTTTATAGAATCAGGGTCTATGTGTGTACCCGTGTATTTTATACATTATGCACGTGTCTTGAAATTTCACCCTAACTTGTTCCTTGAAATTTAAAACACAATATTGAAGCATCATCCTCCTCTGGCAGCAATGCAGTTGGGAGGACACCTCCCTCAGCTTAGATGGAGCAGTGCTGGTAACTCCCAGCATGCTGTAGGAATACCCCACAAAGGAAACACACACACGCAGTCTTAGAGTCGGGAGGAGGTGGTAGCAGGGGCTAGCTCCGAGTCCCTATTTATTATGCTTCTAAGCTAATGACATTATAGTAACTCCCTCGTTTACACATCTCATGATTGGTGGGTACAAAGGTACATGTTTTACATTGGTGGATACAAAGATAGGTACATGCTTATACATCGTGATCACCCTCCAACTCAGCACTTAGACAAGGGTCTGATTAACAAGTGGACAGAGCCTGAGTCTTTGCACATATGCAAAGCCTGTGCAATGCCTGTCAGCTGATGTCCTTTCCAAATAAGGACAGCTCAAATAAGATAAGCATGTGATAGTCCAAAAGTTATAATGCATACTCCTTAAGCTTTCTCGATTAGCCTTGAGCTCAGGGCCTGCACGTAGGCAGAGTCTGATTGTTGCCCATATAAGGGATAAGGGTAAACCTGTGTCAGGTTAATATGTGACAAAGGTCTTGTGACAAGATGCTAGCATTTTCCTTTACTTAGAATGGCTGCTTGGCAAGAAGGGAGAGGGAATGGGAATAATTCGTAATTCTTTCACAGGGGCTCATAATTCTTTCACAGGGGCGGTGAAATCAGTGTGCCGATCTCGCCCTGTTTCAGAATGGCAGAATGGCGTTCCTACAGCATGCTATTGAGTACCCCCCCCAGATAGCAGTCATCATTGAGTATCAGCTGGCTGCAGTCACCACCTGTGGCTGGATACTGGCCTGATTGTTTTTACAACGCTGCTGGAAGTATGCAGCGTTGTCCAATGGTGATAAGTATTCAGATTCCAAAGTTAATAGGGCTAATTCACTAACTCATGCGCATTAAGCTGTGGTGAAGTTAGTGAAACCCACATTAAATTTTGAATAGCCCTGAAAGTGATTAAAATTAAAAAAAGGAAAAATTGTTTAGGAAACAGTAACAGTAAAATGAAATCACAAAGAACGGAAGAGACGGTAACCAGAACAATCCCCAAGTTCGGGTACTTGGAATTTACATACCTTTGCTGGATTTTGTAATGGTCTGAAACTGGAATTCTATCAAGGACTATTCTTCCTGCTTCTGCTATGCATAAATTCATGCTCCATCAATTTGCCACAAGCCAGTTTGGTTCTCATTCTCATGTCAAATTAATAGCCCTGATATGAAGTCACTCAAGAGTTTTATGCGCATAAACATGTACTTATAGTTTTTCTCTGGTTTTTTTCTATTCCTTATGCCAAAACATTCAGCCATTGCCTTTGTTCAAGAGACACTTGTCTGTTTCAAGAGCTGAACAGTAAAATAAGAAACTGCAGATTGTAAAATGGAATTGAAGCACAGATCTGAACTCTGACACTTAGGCTGTTAGACAGAAATACAATCCTCAGGGAAACGTCATGTAATACTGCAGCCTAATCTCACATGCTTATGACTACAGCCCCACAATACTGTACATTTATAATTTCACACGGCTGTATCTATATGGTCCTACCAGGTTTCTTTGGGTGCTCACTTGCTGGGCCTCTGTAATGATGCTAGTATTATGCCAGCATGACTTCAAATTTGGGGCCTCTGTAAAACCATAATGTTATGCCAATGAAACCCTGCAGTGTAATAAATCTCTTTGACCCCACATTGGTATACATCTGTGACTTTGCAATACTGTGCCCTGTAAGCCTGCATGCTGTGCCATTTTGATCCTGAATCCTGGGGTGTGGTGGCTCTGAATTGCTGTACCTCAGACTGTGACTTTTAAATCCCAGAATCTTTATAGTTTTCCAGCGCCCCTACTATTGAGGCTGAGCCTGCTAAAATGAGAGATGAGTTTGTGCTCTTTCTCAGCTCTGAGACTGATAAAGTGGAACTAATTCTGGGCCAGTATGGAATGGAAAACAGAGTGGCATATTTGCTGTGAGATTAACAGGGTGCCCTGGCAGAAGCCCGGATACCTATTGATCCATCTGCCTTGTGATGCTGGTTTTTTTTCTGCAAGTAAGACAGGGTAGGCCTGTTATGTTACAGACACAAATAACATGCCAGGAGATAACTTAGCATCTCATATGAAATGAACAGCCAGGGAGAAAAATGTTCCCTCAGTACAGGTAGAAATTTGCCAAGCAGAGAATGAAAAATAAATTATCAGTTTAAGTCAGTTCAGTAGATTGATTTCTTTTATGGGGTGCATATGACAAAACATTCTCAGTGAATATGATAATTTTTAACCCAGCAATACTCTGAATGGGCCCATATGAAACCAAGATTAGAAGCAGATTAATTATGTCATTGAGATTTGGAGAAATCACTACCACAAGTCAAGGTAGGGTCTTTTGAAGGAGAAAGTGACCACTTAACAGCCCTGTTTTTTATTTTTAATTCCTATTTTAAAGTTTATCATTTTTAAAACTCTTCAATACAGAAGATTAGTATTGCCTGCTACCGGGAGTAAAGTGGCCACTGTTGATCTAGAAGAAAGCTTCTGTGCCTTTTAGTAATTTCCAGAAGATTCTACAGATTCTGGCACTTTTGCTTGACATGGCCTTGGGCCAGGTTTTTCTTCCAGTGCCAAGCAGACTGAATCAGATTTTGAACCTGCTAAAGAGTCCAACTCCCACAGCATGGTATTATCTGAAGTTCCTGGGGTCGATGGCAGCAGCCAAAGAAGTGGTCCCTTGGGGGAGAGTGCACACATGAGATCTCTCCAAGACTCTCACGGTTCTCCACAGACGAACTCACATCAGCGGCTGCTTCCATACTTACCGGAAGCGAGGAACAGCCTGTGGTGGTAGCTGCAGATACCTTCCCTCTCAAGGGGTGTGCCTTTCCACATTTCCTTATGGAAGATACTAACGACCAATGCCAGCCTTTATGGTTGGGGGAGGTCATTGCAACGGACACCCAGTTCAGGGTCGTTGGTCACTGGCGCAGCAAAAGTGGTCTATAAATCGCATAGGACTTGGAGCCTTTCGGCTAGCATTTCTGGTACTGGAATAGTCTCTGAAAAAGCAAGACAGTCAGTCTTCTTGGACAATGCGACAGAATGTCAACAGGCAAAGAGGCACCAGAAGCGCCCCGTTACATCTAGAAGCACAACTCCTCTTTCGATGGGCTCATTTGCAGGAGTGGAAAATGTGCAGGCTGACTTTCTCAGCAGACTCTAGACCTGAGGGCATAGTCACCGTCTCCCCAGACGTTCAACTCCATTGTTCGGCGGTGGTGATGTCCACAGATGGATCTGATTTTCTCAGCAGTAAACCCAAAGGTGACTTGCTTTTACAGCTGAAGATACGAGCCTGGAAGCGTGGGGTTGGATGCATTAGTAAAATCACGGATGGAGAAGGGGCTCTTGTACATGTTTTCCCGGTGGCCCATGCTAGGTCAAGTCGTTTGTACGAGTCATCTGGGCTTGGTAGTCCTAGTTGCACCCGATTGGCTCCGCAGACCACAGTATGCAGACCTAGTTCAACTCCAGAGGGACAAAGGCCTCAGACTGCCAGGGGACAAGTGATGAAGTTACAGAATAATACTTTTAAAACCAATAGGAGGAAATATTTTTTCACTCAGAGAATATTGCTGTACAGAGAATAGTTAAGCTCTGGAACATGTTGCCAGAGGATGTGGTAAGAGCAGTTAATGTAGCTAGTTTTAAAAAAGGTTTGGACAAGTTCCTGGAGGAAAAGTCTTTAATCTGCTGTTGAGACAGACATGGGACGGTAGCACGGAATGCTGCTACTATTTGGATTTTTGCCAGGTACTTGTGACTTGGATTGGCTACAAAGATGAGATACTGGGTTAGATGGACCACTGGTCTGACACAGTAAGGCTATTCTTATGTTCTTAAGATCTTATTTTTAAAAGCATATATATGAGGGGCCGCTGTAAAGTTCTTAGCCCAACCAACAAAGTTGGGGCAGTCTCTATTGAGGGCTATACACAGTCCAGTGATTTTTCACTTTTTTTCATTCCATCAGAAAAATATGGAATCTGCTCTAGGCGCCTGGGCCAATCAGGCCTTAGACTTAGTGGGGATGGCGGACCCGCTATGCCTAAGGCCTGATTGGTCCAGGCTTCTACAGCCTGGGCCAATCAGGCCTTAGGCTTCAGCGGGATGGGCCGGGAAGGGGCGGGCCCGCCTCATTTTGACGAGGCGGGCTTGCCGGCTGGACGGGCAAGACCCGTCTGGCCAAAAGAAAAGGTTAGGTTGGTGGGGTGGAGGTTTGGGGGCTGATAGCGCGGGGGGGGGAGGGTGCGTCTTCGGGCATGAGGGATTGGGCACCCTCCTGCCAGCGATCGGTAGTGTCGGGGGGGGTGGCATCTTCTGGCAGGAGGGTTTGGGCACCCTCCTGCCAGATCGGTAGTGTCGGGGTGGGAGGGAGATCGGTAATGTTCGGGGGGGGCAGTCGGTAGTGTCGGGGGGAGCATCTTTCGGCATGAGGTTTTGGGCACCCTCCTGCCTGCAATCGGACAGGGGGCTGTGGCCCGCTATACTTATAGCGGCAGAGAGATCCCTTGCCGCGATAAGTGTAGCGGGCCGTGTCTAATCTAACCCGATTCTCTAACCAGCGTCTGTAATATGGACGCCGGTTACAGAATCGGGGTTTAGTGTCGGCCCGATTCTGAATAGGACACCTCTCCTGGGCGTCCTATACAGAATCAGGGCCTAAGTGTATAGCCCTCAATGGAGACTGCCCCAACTTTGTTGGTTAGGCTGAGAACCTTTCAGCATCCCCTCATACACCAGTCAACATCATGTGCCAATATATCTCAAAAAAGCAAAAATAAGTAGGACAGAAAAAGAAATTAGACAATATGTATTTATTTATAGTAAACCTTAAGGAGACATCAAACGGTTATTGCAAAATGTTGATAAACATCAATTATGCACCAAGCTCTTTCCTCATCTGTCTCACAAGTAAAATTCAACTGTGGTAACCAAAAATAAGTATACTAAAACAATTCTCGGTCACTCAACCCCAAATTCCAAATATTATTAAACAAAACCTTAACTGCAGCTTGTTGGAAGATCCATGGCTGTAACTTGCTCTGTAATCCATAAGAACATGAGTTGACACTCTGGGATAGTTTGAAGATCTATCAAGCCCAGTATCCTGTTTCTAATAGTGGTCAATCCAAGACACAAGAACCTGGCAAGTTACCAAAAGAGTAAAATAGATTTTATACTGCTGATCCTAGAAATAAGCAGTGGATTTTCCCAAGTCAATTTAATAATGGTTTATGGATTTTTCTTTTAGTAAATTAGCCAAACCTTTTTTTAAACCCTGCTAAGCTAACTGCTTTCACCACATTGTCTGGCAATGAATTCTAGAGTTTAATTACATGTTGAGTGAAGAAATATTTTCTCTGTTTTATTTTAAATTCATTACTTAGTAGCTTCATCATGTGCCCCCTAGCCCTAGTATTTTTGGAAAGAGTAAGCAACTGGTTCATGTCTACCCACTCTACTCAGTATTTTATAGATCTCTATCATATGTCCCCTCTGTTGTCTCTTATTCAAGTTGAAGAACCCTAGCAACTTAGGGCTAGATTCATTAAGCTTAACGATCGGTTTGCAACCCCTTTGCGATCCCGACCCGATTCACTAACCTTGTGGCCGAACAACCTCTGATCCGATTCCGACCTGTGCATTCAAATGAGGGGGAACGACATGCAAAGTAGGCAGGCAGCAATTCACTAAACAAAACCTGGCACACTGAATGGGCTGGCCGATCAACAAAAAAGCGACTGCTGGGGACCAGTCACTCACGTCCTTTCCAACTGCCTCTCCTGCTCTCTGTTGCCCTACTCAGTAAACTCCTGCTCTCTGCCCCAATTCTCTGCTCTATGCTGCCCTGCTCAGTGCTCTCTGCGCTGATCCGATTCTCTGCTCTCTGCTGCCCTGCTCAGTGCTCTCTGCGCTGATCCGATTCTCCGCTCTCTGCCACTCTGCTTAGTAAAACTCCTGCTCTCTGCCCCGGATCTCCTCTTGCTGTCCTGACTCTCCTGCCCTTCCCCCGCAGTGCAAGCCTGTGGTTTTAACCCATGGGTTTAAAGCGAGTTAAAACCATGGGCTCACGAAGTACTACAAAAGTAAAAAAAAGTAGTTCGCAGTTCTGTAAGCATCCGCAGACCATCTACAGACAAAGAAGATGGTCTGCGCATGCTTCAGGATCGCTCACTAGCGATCCATGTGGTTGGAGGGGGGGGGGGATCCTCCGATCGCCCTCATTTGCATGCTGACCCATTCAGAATTCAACGACCTGCCACAGATCGGCTACGGATCGGGCATGAGCAGGCAGGTTAGTGAATCTAGCTCTTAGTCTTTCCTCATAGGGAAGTGATCCCATCCTCTCTATCATTTTCATCATCTCTCTTGTACCTTTTCTAATTCTGCTATATCTTTTTTGAGATGTGGTGACCAGAATTGCACACAGTATTCAAGGTGCAGTATATGGGAGAATCCTAAGAGTAGAGGAACCTATAAGATTAAAAAAAAAATTGACATTAAATACATCTACTCACCCCACCTCCCAGAAAAAGTTTAAAAGTAATCATTACAGTTATTACTTTTAATGGTAATATACATATTACTTGGTAATATATTTCTACCCAACAATGCTTTAAACCAGTGGTTCCCCCCCTGTCCTGGAGGACCACCAGGCTAGTCGGGATTTCAGGATAGCCCTAATGAATATGCATGAGAGAGATCTGCATATAATGGAGGTGCCAGGCATGCAAATCTGCTCCATGCATATTCATTAGGGTTATCCTGAAAACCCGACTGGCCTGGGGGGTCCTCCAGGACAGGGTTGTGAACCACTGCTTTAAACTACCACTTTTGTTTGGAGTTTACTGGAATATTTACCCTTTCATAGTAGATCATATATCCATTTACAAAAGCCAGTCTAGTTCAATAGGAAACTGAAATTCAGCCTGGAACTGGATCAAGTGGTCCTCCCCGGGTGCCAAGCCCTGAGGGGGCGCTCCCGATCCGGTCCGGTCCGGTCACCCCCCCCTGCGCCGGGTGTCGCGTCTGGAAACAGCCTGCAGCAAGATCGCGATGCCAGCGATCTTTGCCTGCTTCGGCTGTTTCCTCCGCTACGGTCCCGCCCCTCCTCTGACGTCAGAGGAGGGGCGGGACCGCGGCGGAGGAAACAGCCGAAGCAAGCAAAGATCGCTGACATCGCGTGATCTTGCTGCAGGCTGTTTCCCCAGAGAAATGAAGTGGGGAGGCCGGGGGAATGAGCAGTGCTTCGTGGTGGTGGTGGTGGAGCCGAGCGGTCCTTCGAGGTAGTGGGGGAGGCAGCAGGCCTTCAGGGTGGGGCAGGCAGGCAGACCTTGTGGAGGAGGGGAGACAGGTCTTCAGGGGGACAGGCAGGCCTTCGGGGGGGGTGACAGGCCATGGGGGGGTGCAGGCCTTCTGGGGGGGACAGGCCTTCAAGGGAGGGCACAGGCCTTCAAGGGGGAGACAGGCAGGCAGGCCTTCAAGGGGGGGACAGGCCTTCGAGGGGGGTGTAGGTCTTCGGAGGGGGGTGCAGGCCTTCGGGGGGGGTGCAGGCCTTCGAGGGGGGTGCAGGCCTTCGGGGGGAAGGCCTTCAGGGGGGCAGGCCTTCAAGGGGAACAGGCAGGCAGGCCTTCAGGGGGGGCAGGCCTTCGAGGGGGGTGTAGGCCTTTGGGGGGGTGCAGGCCTTCGGGGGGGTGCAGGCCTTCAAGGGGGGGAAAGGCCTTCAGGGGGGGCAGGCCTTCAAGGGGAGCAGGCAGGCAGGCCTTCAGGGGTGGGATGCAGACCTTTAAGGGGGGGGACAGGCCTTCAGGGGAGGGGGGGCCCTGGTGTAGAAGTACACGGAGGGAAGGGGGAGGGTTTCAAAGAGACGTGCATATGCCGGACTTTGGGTGGGAAGAAATAATGGGTCTGAAAATAGAGGAGAGAGAGAGAGGTAATGGATATGGGTTTTAGGGAGGGAAGGAACAGAAAGGGAGAGAAGTTGGACACAAGGGATGGTGTGGAGGGGGGGATAGAGATACTGATTAGGAGGGTAGTTGGGAAAAGAAAGGGAGAGATGGTGGATCCTGGGGTGGTGGGGAAGGAGGGAGAGCTGCTGGATGAAAGGGTAGTTAAGAAAAAAGGTGGATCTGTGGAGGGAGACAAAAAAAGGAAAGATGCCAGACATCCGGGGGAGGGAAGGGAAACGGAAGGGGAGGACAGAGATGGCAGATGGATGGTTAGCACGGAGAAAGAAGAAAGAAGGAGACCCTTGGCAAGCAAGTTATCAGAAGACAACCAGAGCCTTGGACCAACAAGATTTGAAAAATAACCAGACAACAAAAAGGTAGAAAAACTAATTTTATTTTCTGTTTTGTGATTACAATATGTCAGATTTGAAATGTGTATCCTGCCAAAGCTGGTGTTAGACCGCAAACGTGAGCTAGGATTTAACAGAGAGAGGAAAAGTCCTTTTTGTTTCTTTATTTTATTTACACCACAGCGCCAGTGTGGTTAGGAGAAGCCAAAGGGGGGTGAAAAAGCTATAAAATAAACCCACCAGGATGTTTGAAAAAAACACCCAATTGGGCAGGAAAATCGAATCGATAAACCAATTCAATAGGCTGAATCAAATCGAAATTTTTTCCCCTGAATCTGGCAGCACTAGTTTGCGCTACTGTCTTAGACTTTAGGACCTGGGATTGGGGAGAGATGGCATCCTCAGTACTTTATAATTCAAGTGAAATGAGGATTTGGTCAGATTTTTGAAGGGTCTGCACTCTGCAGAAGAAAAATATTGTATAGGCTGGGGACATGAGACAGCAGGAAATGGGAACTTTTCTTCCTTCTATTTTTGTGAATGGCAAGGCTGAGGATGTCAGAGAGTTCAGTTAAAATATGTGCTTTATAAGAAAATATAATAATGTGTTTTATAAAATTGCTGGCCTACCCGGTGAGGTGTTCCTAGTGGTGGTGGTGGCAGCGTGTCAATATGTTGAGAGGAAGAGGTGATCTGGGAAATTCTGCTGAGCAAACTCCGGGCCCATTTCTACCCCCCAGTTAGTCCACTCCACTCAACTGGTTCACACACTGAGTGGGTCTTTGGGTGTTGTTCCTGGGTAGTTGTTTTGGGATCTCTTCCAGTGGTTTGTCAGTATCTCCTTCTGGTCCAAGGAAGGAAACTTTGTTAACCTTGACCTACTGAATATGTTTGTAACAGCGCTGCTTGTGTGGCATTAGTCTATGTAGTGATCGAAAGAAAAAACCAGACCTTTGCACATTTTTGCACTATATGGTAGGTGTATGAGGAGATTCACATTTTCTGCACAGCTAAGTCCGTGTGAAGTTACCTTGTGCTGTATTTGACATCTAGCAAAGTCTATGTTTGGAAGGAAAGATCTCAGCTTAAAAATGAAGTGGCCAGAAGTTATGGTAAAAGCAGATAGCGTAGCTGGTTTTAAGAAAGGTTTGGACAAATTCCTGGAGGAAAAGTCCATAGTCTGTTATTAAGACATGGGGGAAACATCTGCTTGCCCTGGATCGGTAGCATGGAATGTTGCTACTCTTTGGGTTTTGACCAGGTACTAGTGACCTGGATTGGCTTCCATGAGAATGGGTTACTGGGCATGATGGACCATTGGTCTGACCCAGTTAGGCTATTCTTATGTTATGTTCTCATCTGTAGGGGCCTTTGTTTTCACTTCTTATTTTAATGTATTTTTTTTCTGAGAACTTATCAGTGTTTTTTATAATGGGAACAAAAATGGAAGAGAATTAATGTGTGTGGAATGGGGGGGGTAACTAATTTCTTCAGCTAAATAATTCAATCCACCTCAACCAGACATAGGAGAACTCACACACCATTCACACACCCTCCAACCAAAAATGTCAAAAGAAAAAAACAGTTCGACAACCTCATAGCCATTCGAGCTGCAACACTCGACCCCCAACTCTACAACCTATTGACCTCGACCACAAACTACAAAACCTTCAAAAAAGAAATAAAAACCCTTCTATTCAAAAACACATAAAACCGAATTAACACAATCAGAACTGTCCCAAGCATCACCTGCAACTACTCCATATGTACTTCTGATGTCATGACAATTCAGACATAATTTATGTTATGTTATGGTATGTTTGGAATAATGGTTACATATATGAGGTTCAATAAAAGAAAATTTTCACTGCCTGTTTCTATTATGACCATTTATTCAGTTTCATGGTTATTACAAAAAATATTTTTTTACATGGGGGGGGGTGTCAAAAAATTATGGGCCCCGGGTGCCACATACCCTAGGTACGCCACTGCTTTTCAGTACAGTGCATCATCCTGGCATCTGGTTTGAGAATCTGCAAAGCCCTGAACATGTGGCATTTCTTTTCTGACATTTTAGATCAGGGGTCTCAAAGTCCCTCCTTGAGGGCCGCAATCCAGTCGGGTTTTCAGGATTTCCCCAATGAATATGCATGAGATCTATGTGCATGCACTGCTCTCAATGCATATTCATTAGGGAATTCCTGAAAACCCGACTGGATTGCGGCCCTCAAGGAGGGACTTTGAGATCCCTGTTTTATATTAACTTAAAAGAAAAAAAAAAAGGAAAAAGAATTTGCAAGGAATGCAAATAACATGTATAACTGAAAGAAACAGATCCAATGTTAAAATCAAACTGAAGGAACACAAAGCCAGCTTTCTAAAATGAGGAGTGCAAACTGATTGTGCATTAGACCAACACTGATACATAAATAATGGAGAACAGGTTCCAGAAGGGACTCTGGAGGGTCAGATGCTTATGCTTATTATTTACGCTTGAAGAGGAAAGTGATCAACTTTGAAGGCATTTTTTGGAAGCTAAATAAAAAAGCATTTTTATTCTGAACGCCTGTCCACCAGAATTGTTAAAAGCCTTTCGTCAATCAAATCACTCGACAGCACCTGTGTGAATACAGTTCTTTCTGTGAAATCTGCAACCACTGAAGCAGAAAAGGCAGAGTTACAGTGTGAAGCCAGACAGTAGCGGATCTACTGCCATATTCAGTCCCTCTGGTCCCTCCTCTGGCTCTTCAAGCATTTAATTCTTCAATCAGAATCTGTTAAAGGTGTTGTGACGAGTGCTTGAACACCAAGCAGTGTGTTCTAGTTATGAGACATTAGAATCAGAAGGTGTCATGGCTACAATATGTTTCCTAAGACCATGTAGCCTGGCCAAGTCTGCAAGTAAACTAGATTGAAATAGTATTTATTCGTGTATAATGTTCAACCACAGAAGGATTAATGGCTTGTGGCATATTTTTACCTACAAGGCTGTTTTCTAAAATCTGATTGTTTCAATTTGTTAATAAAAATAAAAACATGAAAAAGCATTTTTATTTACATTATCCTCCTCGTTTTACAGAAGCGTAGCTGCGGCTTTTAGTGCCAGCCACGGCGGAAATAGCTTCTACACTCTTAGGAATTCTATGAGTGTCGGAGCTGTTACCACCGTGGCTGGCCCTAAAAACCGTGCTACACTTTTGTAAAAGGAGAGGTATGCTTGTGATGTATTAGATTTATTTCTTTTACTGGTATTTTATTTGTATATTTTATTTATAATTGTTTTATTATATGGTAAAATTGTTAAAAGCTGCTTTGATGGCAATTCTATAAATGGGATCCTCCTTTTAAGTGTGCTAACAACAAACAAAACACAGCAGTGAATTTAACCAAATTAATTCTGTAGCTCAGTAGTGCTCAGAGTTCTAGGCAAAGGGATGCTTCTCCACCAATTATTTTTTTTGCACATCAAGGCCCTAGTATCTTATCCTTTTTCTCTCCTTTCCACCCAGAGTTTGCCTCCTCCATTCCCCTTCACATCCACCGTCTACACTCTTTCCCCCTTCCATCCAGCATCTGCCTCCTTTCTTCTCATCTATCCCTCTCATCCAGCATCTGCTCCTTTTCTCCTCCTTATTCCAGTGTCTGTCTTCCGGAGTCTGTTGTAGGGAAAAACACCCTCCAGGGTTTCAAGACTAAACTGGACAAGTTCCTGCTAAACTGGGATGTACACAGGTGAGGCTGGACTCATTTTAGAGCACTTGTATTTGACCTGGGGGCCGCTGTGTGAGTGGACTGCTGGGTGTGATGGACCACTGGTCTGACTGGGCGGTATAAGAAATTTTAAATAAACTTGAAACTTCTTATGTTATCCAGCATCTGTTCCCTTTCTCCCCCTATAACCAGCATCTCCCCCCTGCCTTTCTACTCCCACATCCAGTGTCTCTCCCTGTCCCCCCTCATCTACCATATGTCCCCTCTCAATCATCCAGCATTCTTCTTTCCTCTCCCCCCTACATCCAGCATCTGCCCCTTTCTTCCCCTCTCCCACATCTAGCATCTATCCCCTCTCTTCCCCTCATCTAGCATGTACCCCATTCCAAACACAGAAAACAAACTGCAGGGCTGCACTGTTCCTCCTTGTGGCTGCTGGCTCTGGCCTGGAACTAGAAGCGATGTCAGATGTGGGTGGGACCAGCAGCTGTGAGGAGGAATAGTGCAGCCCCATAGTTTGGTTTTGTGTTCAGTAGTGGCAAGGGCACATTGTGACAGCAGATTTTGGGGGTGCCATGGTACCCATGGCTTCCCCCTGTTCCAGCACCTATGTCTATAATACACTACCATATGAGTTATGGAGTGTTAGGTCCATATTACAATTTAGAAAACACCTGAAGGCACATCTTTTTACTTAAGCTTATTTGCACGTAATCATGGAAGCTTATTTCCTTTACCTTTGTAGTTTTTTTGTAGGTCCTTTACCTTTCAAATATTAAAATATCTCCTCGGCTCCTGAATATGTATTCTCTAGAGGAGAGGAGGAACAGATAACATATAATACAGACTTTTAAATACTTGAAAGGCATTAGTATAGAAATTCTTTTTCACAGAGTGGTTGATGCCTGGAATGCCCTCCCGAGGGAAGTGGTGAAGACAAACTAGTGATGGAATTTTTTTTTAAAAAAGTGTGGAATAAACATAGAGACTAATTAGAAAATGAATGGTATATATAAAAAAAATCTTAATAGTTGTATGTGTGTTTGATGTGTCTAGTGGTGCTTAGATGGTGACTCTGGCTGTGAAGAACTAAGGCTGCTACTGGGCAGACTTGCACAGTCTATGTTTCGTATATGGCAATTAGGTTTAAGATGGTAAGATGCAGAAAGATACAGAAATTCTTACTATAGATGCACAGCTAGCACTGAGGCACTATCTATGCTGCAGCACAAGTTCTTATCTGCAGAAGGTTTGTAAGGTCTAAATATTGCTTCTGTCATAAAAATATAAGGATCGTAGATAGTAGAGAGAAAGTAGGTGGTGCCGATCCAGTCATGTGCTTGGAGACCTTGCTACCGAAACTCTGAGACATGCAATTAATTTGCCCCCTTATTTTTTTGTCTTAAAGACTCACAGGTGCTGGCAATCTTGCAGAAGCCAAGACTCAGAGAACCATTTCAATATAAGGAGGTCAGGATTATGATTTAATGATTCAGCAGAGGAATTTCTGCTGTTGTAGAAGCATCTTAATAATATTGGTGCACAAACTCTGTGTGTATCAAAATCAATGGTGAAACATACAGAACGTTTCTTGCTGGGTAGGGAAACGAGACAGGGATGTCCCCTAAGTCCACTTCTGTTTGCACTGGTTTTGGAGTCCTTTGTGCTGCATATAAGGGACAACGTGAATATCACTGGAATTATGGGAGGAGGCATCCAGCATAAAATATCTCTATTAGCTGATGATGCCATTTTGATAATTACCAAATCTCTCCACTTGTTACCATCTATTCTACATGAGATGAAACAATACAGGGCTGTATCTGGTTTTAAGGCAAACCTAGACAAGGCAGAGGCTTTAAATAGTAATATAGTGGGGGAGGAGTGGGGTCATACTAAGCTTAATTTCCCATTTAAGTGTGTGCCAACATCATTAAAGTATTTGGGATAGGAATCTCTGGCTACTTAAATGCTTTATATGCTCTTAACTGTGCCCTCCTTATCAAAAAGATTCAAGAAAATTTGAGAGATTGATAGGGAATTATCCCCTCTTTGTTGGGTAAGTTAGCAATCATAAAAATTAATATTATTCCCTATATCTCTTTCAGGCTCTCCCTATTAGCTTACCTAGAACTCTAATAAGGAAGTGGCAAAAGACGATATTTAACTTCTCAGGAGGAGGGAAGAGATTTAGATTCACTAGTGAGATCATTTTGATCCATAGGGATATGGGGGTTTGGGGTTCCCTGATAAATGGCAATATTACTTAGCGGTCCAAATCAGGCAGGTCTGAAATTGGAAAGATCAAGCCCATCGGAAGCCATATGTACAATTAGATCAAGCCTACCCAGAGGGTCTCTAAGTGATCGGGTCTAGGTTCCTTTAGATCACACTTCAAGATGGATCCAGAGAATGTTTATGTTCATTAAGATTTGATATACTGCTCCTGCATATCACTGACCTAAGCGGTTTACAATGCAACAATTGATTAAAGAAGGGAACTTCATTGAAGATAGGAAAGATAGAGATAGAATCCCTTTCCTGCTCATATCTTCCGTTTGTGGACAGGATTTTTAAGGCAAACTAGTGCATCGACCTACACCACTAGAGTAGTCCCTTTTGTGGCATTATTTGATCAATCGTTGGATATTTCCTGGGCGGTTCTCCATAGATGGGTGATTAAGAGTACCACAGAGATTGATAAGCTTTTGGGGAGGAGGAATTACAGATCTACCCTCTACTGATTTCTTCATCTATCTCCAGTGCTGGCATAGTCTCTGTGGTTCCAGGTTCAAAAAAGGTGAGCGAATATGCATGTACATCCTTCGAGAAATTAGGGATGTCTGATACAACCTCTCATGTATGAATAACCTCCCTGTATAAAATTGTTATTGGATATGGTTTTAAGAATCATCTTATATGATACAATGGGAAGGGGATTTTGCATGGCCCTGGAGAATTCTCAGTGGCAGGATATTATCCTGTCGCTTACTAAATATGTCAGCTAGATTACGAGAGTGCAACTTTAAAGTATTGTTAAAATGGTACCTGACTCCAGAGTGGCTCTCTAAATTTTCTTCAGGAGGTTTTGATAAATGTTGATGGAGGTGTCCTGTAAAGGGGTCTTAATTTCACATATTGTGGAAATGTACATTGATAAGGGCCTTTTGGACTAGGGTCTATGCTATTACAGACTCTCTTATCTTTACACCTGGCCTCTGTTTACTGTCTCAAGTTATTAAATCCTTGGATATCACCTCTCAAAAGATTGCAGCTTATTGTTTTATAGCAGCACATTGTGCTATTGCCTTCCTCTGGAAGTCTTCTGAGGCTCCTACACTAAATCACTGACACAGGTGTTTGAGATATCTAATCTAAGATTTGTGAGTCGCACAAACCTAAACAAGCTCTAGGCGACTCGAAAAGGAAAGTAAGGAAGGAAGGGAAGTAAGGAGGAGGTAGAGGAAACCTAGTCGTACTAAGCATAAGAACAGGTACGTATGGAGATCTTATTTTAAAAAAAACCAGGTGCGTATGGAGATCTTATACAATACAGGTGTGTATGGAGATCTTATAAAATTAATTGTCAAAGAGAAAAGTTTTCAGTTTCTTCCGGAATTGAATGTGGTTGGCTTCTGTTTTTATTGTCTCTGCGAGATCATTCCAGATTTGACTCCCAGGAAGGTGAACATGGAGTGGAAAATTCTGTACTTGAGATTTTTCGTTGTGGGGAGGTTCAGTTGGATCCTGTTAAATAGTCTGCGAGAGGTGGGCAATGCACCGGATAGGAGATCAGTGAGAGGGGCAGCTTTTTGTAGATTATATGATGCATGATGCAGGATGTTTTGAATTTTATTTGGGCTGGGATGGGTAACTACTGGAATTGTTTGATGGACAAACTGACTGCCATGAGGTCAAACGTTGGACAACCCCATCTTCTCACAATGGTCTGGAACGCTTTCGGAGACAATGTCCATTCTCCTGGGTTTAATGTCTGTCTGCTGAGATAATCTGCTTGAACACTCTCCATTCCAGCCACATACACCGCAGAGATCGCCTGAAGATGTATTTCTACACAGCAGAATAATGCCTTTGCCTCCTGCCGGAGCGGAGTGCTCCTAGTGCCCCCTGCCTATTAACATAAGTCACTGCCATGGCATTGTTGGAGAAGACTGATTGCTTTGCCCTCCAGCAAAGACTGCAGTCAGAGCAAAAGAAAGTGCTTTAAAAAAGTTTGAGAACTTAGAAAAAAATTGGGAAATCCAATATGGTCACCGCGGCAGCATTTTGGCACAAAATAACGGCTTAAAAATGCTTCAGGGCTGACACTAAAATCCTATTTTATGTTGTTTTTGTCAGCCCTGAAGCATTTTTAAGCCATTATTTTGTGCCAAAATGCTGCCATGGTGACCATATTGGATTTCCTGTTCATCCACTACACAGTTTAGGTTCTCTTCTACACCCAGATGATTGTCAGAGAAACCTGGATACCGAAGTGGTCACGGTGGTTTAATCTGCCGAGGGACATAAGTCAATAGTGATGGGCACTGTTGGAAAGTAGACATTAGGGGCTAGATCTGTCTATAGTCCCTGTGGAGGTTACCCTGGAAGCTATCAGGGAAATGCATTAAAGACTGGATAGGAATGTATTAAAATCCACAGAAGAAATAACTGCCCTGTTATGTAAAGTGGACTCTCTTACTAAGACCATAGAAGATATCAAGCGGGAAGATTTCTCTCAGTTTGCTTGTGTTAATGAAGAGATATTTTCCTTAAAGACAGTAACATCTACCCTAATTAAAGATGTCAGTATACAGAAGATTGGAACTGGAGAATTATAATAGGAGACTTAATTTACACATTTTGAATTATCCTAAGACACATGATGTAACCCTTTTGATTTGATTTGTAAATACCTGATTCAGATTTTAAAGTTTGCTCCTGAATTATTCCACCTTTAAACAAGGTTTACTTTTTACCAGATGCTTCAAGTAAAAAGATTTGAGGGAGAAACTGGTAGCTTAATTCAGGAATCTCATCAAGAATATAAATGTATTAATTTTGATAATTTATCAGCAATTTTAGAAAATTCAGTAACAGTAATTGAGGAAAGAGCTACTTTATTAGTTTCATTTGTATTTCAACAAGATCTCACTGCAGTAATGAGACTATTTCTGTAATGCTCAGACATCATATTTTGGACAGAGGATTTGGCTATATCCTGATGTGACTAAAGAAACACAGAAGAAAGGAAGGCATTTCTTGCCTTGTGGCGAAAGACAAGGAATTTAGGGGCAACCTCTTTGCTTACATATCCCTGTAAATGTTTTGTCTGCTTTGCTGGGTAAAATATATTTTTATGTCCCAGACCAGTTGAAAACTTTCTAGATTTGAAGAAAATCTCTATTGTGAAATGGGTGTTATGTTTTAGGAGGATTTATTTTTCTATTAGCTTACATTACATTAATTACATTACATTAGTGACTTCTATTCTGCCTGTACCTTGCAGTTCTAGGCAGATTACATCAGAAGATAACTGGACATTTCCAGGAAAGATTACAGTTTAGGGAGCTGGTTATATAAATTGAGTCTTTGGGAGAACTTAAGGGACGGGTAGAAATTTGAGGATTACATCAGAAGAAAAACTGGACATTTACAGGGAAATTACAATTTAGGGGGCTGGTTACATAGTTGAGTCTATGAAGGGGAGTAAAAAATTTGAGGGGGAAGTTTACAGAGGAGGAGGAAGGGGGAGGGGGAAGGACAGGAGGGGTTAAGATATCTGGATGAATGTTTTGAATAGCAGGGTTTTGTTTTCTTTTCGAAATGATTTGAAGTTGCAAGTTACTATCAGCAAGTTAGAGATGGAGGGGTCTAGTTTCGCTGTCTGCGTTGCTAGTAGGTTGTTTGGGCTGACCTCCCTCCCTTTAGTGGTCTAAGAAGAAATGTGTTAATTTACTTATGGACTGATTATGGTTTATAATATTTTTATTTAACAAGTGTTATACTTGTAAAAATTTTTCAATAAATAAAATAAAACCCATCATTTTGACAGCCTTGCGTTGCCTTGCAAAAAGAGAACTCCTTTTCACAGGGTAAGTTGTGATATATTAGACATCATAGACAATTTGAATTTTTCAGTTTTTATTATGAAAAATAAATATAATGAATTAACGTATTGTTTTGTATATGACTGTATAAGTCAGATGTTTTTAACTGCATCAAATTTTCAATAAAATTCATTAAAAAAAAAGAAAATAAATAAGTCTTCAGTTGTCTCCTAAAGTGTAGATATGACCCAGACATAAAGGTTTTTTTTTGCTCGATTTCATAGTATTTTCTTTTTTTTTTTTTGTTATGTTCTTCCTTTCCCTGGAGGATTAGCATCTTTGTCCCTCAGCCAGATTGAGGACTATACGATGTACTTATTTTCTTTGATAGATATTTCAATATCCAATGTGGAAATTGGTTGTATTTTATTCTGTTTCTTTTCAAAGTTTGTGCTTTGTATTTAATTTGAAACTTAGGGCTCCTTTTACGAAGGTGCGCTAGCATTTTTAGTGCATGCACCAGATTAGCGCGTGCAAGCTAAAAAACTACCACCTACTCAAGAGAAGGTGGTAGCGGCTAGTACGCACGGCATTTTAGCTTGCGCTATTCCATGCGTTAAGGCCCTAACGCACCTTCATAAAAGGAGCCCTTAATAATAAAGGTTTTAACTCCTTGTCCCAGATAGCAGCCGGATAAGTACAAGGATGCACACACCCTCTATATGCGGCTAATGCAAAGATGTGAACCATTGATTATCCAAACAAACTTTCTGCAACTATTACGAGCTCTTGGATGAATAAAGGCATTTGTATGTATCAGATGAGTTGAAGGACACTTTTTTGGTGCTCACCATTCTGACTGGGACAATTCCATTGTTTTTTGAGCCCTGGGGCACACCACAAGGATTTTGCCACTCATGAGAAAAATCATTATTCATCCTTATTTTAAGTATGAGAGGAAAGAAATCCCTGGAACCACGCAGAAACATTTTTCCATATCCCAAGAGTATCTAAATAATCTAATAATTTAGTATGATCAACTAAATCAAAGGCACTACTTAAATCAAACTGTATAATAAGAGAATTGGTGTCTTTACTAAGTAAATTATGGAGAAAGTATAAGATAGCAGCAAGTACTGTTTCTGTACTGTAGTGAGATCGAAAGCCTGACTGAATCATGCAAAAGTGAATGATGGTCTAAATATCTTGCAAATTGCAGTTGAACTAAGCCCTCCAAAATTTTAATAAACAATGGGATAGAAGCAATTGGTCTGTAATTGGAGACCAGCGATAAAGAATCTTTATAATTCTTGACAATGGAGCAGTTTTCATTAATGATGGAACACAAGGATCTAATATGCAATAAGTCTTAGAATATTTGTTATATAAACTCAAGAACTGATTCCAGTCTGGTCTATCAAATGATGTCCATAATAAAGTGACTTAGGTCTTAGACAAAAGTTATCATCCTTAACCTCCCCATGAAAATTACAGGAGGATCTCAAGGAAGTGATCTTGGAACTAAAATAATTGGCTAACTCAATAGAAGAAGGTACCTCAATAAAATTAGATTGAGTAAATCGAGAGGCATCAAAAGCATTTGAAACAAGTTGGAATAATTTTTTTGAGTCAGTAACTGATAGTCTTGCTTTAGATGAATAATAGATTTTACATTTTTCCTTAAGTAATTAAGTACCTTAAGTAATTATGAACCTCTTTACGCCAAATGTCACAATTGATTTGTATTTTAGATTTCACTCATTTTCTTTCTAGGTGTCTCACTAAATGCTTCATAGTGTGTAATTCTGAATCGAACTATTCCTGGGATTTTCCAGGACATCTTTTTATAGAGTGTTACGGAGCTAAATCATCAAGAATCTTATTACAGATCTTGTCCCAGTGAGAAGAAAAATCTGCAATTTCTGTAATAGCAGGACTGAGTTCCACTCTTCTCCAAAATTCAGCAGGGTTGGGTGTTTTCCTCTTGTTTAACTGTAACAGTTAGACAAAGTAAGTCAAAATAATAAGTAAAATGGTCTGAACATATAGTGGGATTCCACAATGATTCTCTAAAAAAATATTTGCAGGGAATCCAGATTTTGACGAGAGGGAAACTAAATCTAAATGGTGTCCCTTTTCATGAGATATAGAGAAAGATGGAATAGTATAGCCTAGCGAATCCCAAAAAAATTTAAATTCCCTAGCTTCTATATCTTCCTCATCCTCAAGGTGTAGATTAGTATCCCCCAACAACAGACCTAATATCAATAATCCTAGACAAACTTGTCCCAACAAGATATGTTAATCCAAAAAAGAAAGCTAATCCGTGGAACCACATTAGCATCAAGAAAAAATGTAAGCAAACTGGAGAGAGCTTGGAGGAAATGCCAAACCCATGATCGCTATATCCGCTGGAGGAAAGAAGTAAACCAATACAAGTCAGCGATAACAGAAGCCAAAAAACTATTCTAAGACAAACTAATTAATGAATCCAAAAACTCTTCAAAATACTCCCACATATATTAACTAAAGAGTTACAAGCCAATCCCAAGGCACAACAACCTGATCCCAACAGTTTGCCCAATTATTTACAACACAAGATAAAGTCATTCACATACTCGTTTACACACAGTGGATAACTGCATAGAACTGGACCAATCAAAGATGAATAAACAGGCGTTTCAACCAACAGGTGCTGGAACAAATTCAATCCTATTACCTCAGTCACAATCTCCAATTTACTAAATAGACTATCAAAGAGAAGCTGCTGTCATCTACTGTCTCACATTCCCTCCACATTTTTGGAGTAGCTAACCAACTTTGTAAATATGAGTTTGGAGCAAGGTCTGTATCCAAAATCCCTATCTCCTATTGCATTGACCCTGATTCCTAAGGTCACAGAGCCAGACTTGACCAAGACAGAGAACTTTAAACCAGAAGCAGGAATTCCATGGCCTGCAAAACTGCTAGAGTTTTGTGTCTACTTCCAGATACCTGACTTCTTATACAAGGTAGATACATTCCACAATTCGCAGCAAGGGTTCAGATCCGTGCATAGCACAGAATCTTTACTGATGGAACTGACATCTAAGGTCAAATTGTACCTTAGCAGAGGTATACCATCAGTGCTTCTGCGGTTTGACATCTTGGCTGCAGTAGATGTAGTAGACCACTCTCTCTTGCTTTTTAGATTAAGTGAACTAGGCATACAAGGTATGGTAATGAAACGGTTTGCAAAATTTTTGTTCAACAGAACAAATGAAATAAGGGCAATGACAAATCTCAATCCTGAAAGGCCTTCTGTGGTGTACCACAGAGCTCACTGCTGTCGCTGTCCCTGTTTAATTATACATCAGGGCATTAGGAAGAAAATTCTCATATTCACAGATCCACATTCCTATGCAGATGATACCTTCCTACTATGCCCAATTATATCGTTGAAGGGTGGTTGAGATCCTCAGTGTATGGACAAAAAGGAACTTTCACAAATGCAAACTGAAGACAAAAGTCCTCTGGTTTGGAAACTACAGCTCCTTGACATACACAGAACTGGTGCTGAATGTTATTGTGTCTAAAGTCATCAGAAATAAACCAAGATTATCAAGAAGCCATAAATACTACAGGAGTAACATCTACAGGAACTGGTGGTGATCTGGATTTTAAAGTGTGGACATTAAGGGACTGATGTTCCAGTTTTTCTCTATACTACGGGGGTTAGCCCCGTTTATGTGAAGAAGTTTTACTATGGAGTGGTATTGTGAAATAAGGAAAGGAAAGAATAAAATAATTATTTATAGTGAGTTAGCTTCTTCTCTTTTTGTATATATTAAAATAAAGTGGAAGCTCTATTGATATTGAGTCCAAACTGTATATTGATTTGTTTACCAAGCAATATAGGACTATGGCAGCAGTGGCTTGGGTATCGAAGTCTGGACTGCCGTCTGAAAGGATAGCTGAGCTTCTAGGTGGGAACAGATTGTTACAGATGGAGGGTAATCAGGAGGGTCAAACGGCTGATTGGACTGTGGTAGAGAAATTGAATAAATATGATTAGGACAGAGCTGCATTTTGCAGCGTTGGCAGAATATTGTCATCTTCAATGAGTCCCTCGTGGACTTCGTATTAATAAAGAACCCAGGTTTCTTGATAGCACAGAATATGTGAACAGGTGGAATGCAGTATTAACTCAATGTTCGTTAAACCTCATGTTATTAATAATCGATGTGTTGAATAAAAAGATTCAAGAAATGAAGGGTGAGGTTAATGAGCAATTAGATCAAATTAAGGAAGAGGCAATAAATGAGGAGTATGAACAACAACTGTTAGGATTTACACAACAAAAGGAAAAATTTAGAGGGGAGATTAAACAGCAAAAAAATCATTAATTTAAACAAGATGAATACGATTACACAAAAGGTTATGTGTACCCATGGACCAATAAAAACCATAGGTCACGGAGAAAACAACAGATAGGTAAGAAAGTTATGTATATCAACTCCTCAAGTGGCTCTTCTGCAGAGGAGCTTCAAACCAGTGGTACCATGAGTGGGGTATCTGCCTGGGCAGCCTTTGCCTGGGGATTTTTTTACGCATAACTACGCCTCAGCTTCTATGTGTGTGGATGTGAGCAGTTGGAGCACTCGGAGAGCCTCTACAGTTGCTGATGGAGTAGGCTGGAATCATTCCCCTGACGCAGCTCAGTGAAACGGAGGTTTCCCCGTCGGGAAAGAGTGGCTGCGGGGCCAGGCACGCTTGCACTTTTTGGATGCATGGAAGACAGCCTGGACACGGTCTGCAGCTAAGTGTTTGTTTGTTTTTTCCTGCTTACCATTGACTGTGTTTGAGACTCATATATGTGCTGCTTGCTTAACTCACATTTTTTGAAGTTTTGTAATTTGGCGTACTAGAGTTTGAGGTGGTTCCTACGAGGGCTACTATAATGTTTCTCACTGCTGAGTGAACTGATACATTTTGGACCTTGCTTAATGGTTGTTCATAGGTGGAGTTTTTTACCATATGAAGATGAACTGAGGCTTTTTCTCCACTTTTTTTTTCCTTTTTTCTTGTTTTTTGTGTGTTAAGTGAATGAGTGGGTCTTTGTATGAGTGCAGTGGGTAGACCTGGTAGTGTCTAGGTAGGTCCCTCCTATGGTTTTCAATAGGGCATAATTTATTAGTAAAATTGGGATTTTTTTACGTATACCAGACAAAACAACACAGAAGGGAACAATGATTCAAACCAAATCAGCCAGACCGCGCCGACAAGCAGAGAACCAATAATCATAAATTTGTCCCTTAGGGAATTGACCCAAATTTAACAGTCTGTACCCCAGCTGGGGTTATCTTTTGTCCCAACCCAGCAGTATGATTGTTTTGTAACTCGCTCTTACTTGTATAGATTTTTCAGAAAGTTGAGATTGCGGGTACATTTTGGCCAGAGTGAAGAAGGAAATGAGGAAAGTAGTTTGCATTCTTTTTCTGAAAAATATAGAACTAAATCTATGTGGTTACCCCTGGGGCCAAATGATCTGATAGTGGAAACATTTCAGCGTAAGGTTTTGTGTGAACTTGAAAGGATAGAAAGTAATAACACCAGGACCTATCATAACAACAAGGTTGCAGCAAGAGACCTTGGAGAATTTGCAGGGAGACACCATAGTTATAACCAGGGCTGATAAAGGCGGCGCAGTGGTAATTTTGGATAAGACTGCTTATGACCAGGAAGCTTACTGCCAATTGTTAGATACTGAATGTTATTGAAGGTTATTAAATGTTAACCCGGTCAGGGAATTTGGTCCAAAAGTATTAGCATGTTTAAATAAAGCAAGGGAAAAGGGAGTTATAACATCTAAGGAGTATAAGTATTTGAGGGTTCAATTTCCAATATCCCCCAGCATTTATTTTATACCAAAGGTTCATAAGAGTTTAAAAGACCCCCCCCCCCCCCCCCGGGACAGCCCATAGTTTCCAGTAGAAGATCGTTATTTCAATCCCTGTCTCAATTTTTGGATTTTCATTTACAAGGTTTAGTACACCAAATTCCCTCATTTATAGAGGACTCTACTCATCTACTACATAAGTTAAAACAAATATCTGTGGAAGGGGTAACGGCCCTTGTCCCTTTAGATGTAAAAGCCCTCTATACCAATATTCCCCAAGTGGAAGCTATTGATCTGGTATCTAAAAAATAGTGTACCAGTGGGGCAATTTTTAAGACTGAAACGGTTATGTTCTGATCCTGTAGAATGTGATCATCAGGCCAATCAGATGAGGGGGAGATTCCTAGCCTGTGGATATCCCCATCAGGTGGCACATAATGCTGCCAAATGGGCTCATTCCCAGAGGGAGTGGCTGCTTATGCGATCTAAGCAAGGTAGGGAGCAGAAAGTGACATGTGTGTTACATTCCCAGCAGGCTCAGATGGTTCATAAAGCTATTTGGGACAGTCTATTCTTAGCTTACACCCGGTTTTACAAGATCTTCCATGGTTTGCGTTCACTCATGGGCACAATCTGGCAGAAGTATTGTCCATTAATCGGGGGCGTCTTCCTGAGCAGGGTATGGCTATTGGCCAATTCTGGTGCAATGAATGTGTTTATTGTAAACATATTTTGACTGGTGATCAAGTCATTGTGCCATCTACTGGGCGGGTGTTCCTGTTAAAGGGTCATGCTGACTGTAATACCTCATAAGTGGTGTATGGGATTAAATGCCCTTGTGACAGATGGTATATTGGCCATACAAAAAGAAAAATTAAATTGTGGATAGCCCAACATTTGAGCAAATTGAGGTTGCATAAGCAGGATACCCCATTAGTTGCCACTGGTTGGAAGCTGGTCATAGAGTAGAAGAAGTCCGATTTGTTGTTTTAATTGAGGTTCACCTCCCAAAGGGTGGTAACATATCGGAGTTATTGCTAAGGAAGGAACAACAAATTATTTATCAGTGGAGAACAACTGAGCCAATAGGATTGAATAAAGAAGTAGAGTGGCATGCCCTTGGGTCTCATTGGATAATCCTGGAGGGAATGGGTGGAGTTAGTGAATCAAAAGGTGGGTAGTTCAAACTGGTGAGATTGATTTATTCCTTTCGAGCGGGAGGAGGGGATTTGTGCCCTTGCTGCAGTTGCTCTATGATAAAACAAAAGGATTAAAGGTATTTTATTGTTGTTATTTAATGTTTAGGAGGTTGAAAATAGAATGATAATTTATGAGATTTATGGTAGTGAAACTGCATTGATATTATAGATGTACAAGGACTGAAAACCTGAAGCGTCTTCAGCTCCTGAGGATGCCTTTGTGGCGAAACGCAATATTATTTTGGGCTGGCTGAATGTTATTGTGTTTGAAGTCATCAGAAATAAACCAAGATTATCAAGAAGCCATAAACATTACAGGAGTAACATCTACAGGAACTAGTGGTGATTTGGATTTTAAAATGTGGACATTAAGGGACTGATGTTCCAGGTTCTCTCTATACTACGGGGGTTAGCCCCATTTATGTGAAGAAGTTTTACAATGGAGTGGCTTGTGTATTATTTGGAAGCAAAAGTATATGTATTGTGAAATAAGGAAAGGAGTTAGCTTCTTCTCTCTTTTTGTATATAATGAATATACATGAGATAGATTTGCATATAATGAAGAAAATGAATGCAAATATAGCTAATGAATATTCATTGTGGGTAGCCTGAAAACCAGACTGGCTAGGTATGTCCAAGAGGACTGGATTAAGATCTCCTGAACTGGTATACACTTCTCCCTCAATATTCGCGGGGGTTAGGGGCAGAGCCGGCCCGCAAATATTAAAAAACCACAAATAATATTCAGGCCGGTTCTGAGCCCCCACCACCCGCTTTCCCCCAGAATTAAAGCTGAGTCACAAGGAGCATTATGGGTTTGAACCCACAGGGTGCTGAGGCTATAGCTTATTTTGATTGTCTCCATGTGGAGCTCTTGTTGAGTGGCTTTTGGTGGTCAGATTTGCTTTGTCAAGGGCATACTGGTATGCATCACTTCTTATGGTGGTGGTATCATTGGAACTGTTTTGTTCAATACCTCCATTTATTAGTAGAGGAACAGGACCTACTGATCTAGCAGAAATCAAGGAAAGAAAATTAACAGGCAAGCTTAAATTTAGTGGATGTTAAATGTAGTAAATTATCAAAAGCAAGATATTCACATTTGCATAATGTGAATGTTCTGGAAGTAAATAAAATTAAAAATTGAAATCAGATGTCAGCAGTGCTGGTTATTTTTCTCTAAGAAAAGAGGTGCTAGTATTTATGAAGAGCCAATCTTAAGGAGCAAGGTAGCTGTCCATGGCTTTGCCCTTTCTGGTGCTGCACACCCTTGTCAATATAAAAAGGCAGTACACTTCTCCCTCCGAATCTGAAGTTTCAGCATCCGTAGATTCGGTGATTCGCAATTTTTTAATTAAAGCAGTATTCCGGACCTTCCCCGCCTTCTTGTTGACAAATACGTTTTGAAGCTTGTTTGTTTGTTGTGACTGTCTAAAGTTTGCTAGTTGCTAGTGCAGTTTATTTATTGTTTTAATCTTTGAAGTCTCTGGAGTCACGTTGTTTACCGTGGGTCCCCATTCGCTAGGCGCTCGCTGAGGCATTACCTGGTGAGGAACAAAGGCCGGAGGGACACCGACCGGGACTTGTGAAAGCCCTTAACGCTGTATATCACTCCGCAGGAGGATGGAACAGTGTAGGAGAAAGCTTGGATTAGGGCAATAATCTCCTGGCCCGTATTTCAAAAGTTCTCTGAAAAGGTGAGTTGCATAAAAGTGTTATTATTACTTTGTTAAAAAGTGTAAATTTACAAACGTATTTGGTTGTTTACTATTCTAAAGTTTTATGGAGAAAAGAACATCTATAGAAACATGATGGCAGATAAAGTCCAAATAGCCCATCTAGTTGGCCCATCCCCGGTAACCATTATCTCTTCCTCTCTCTCTCTCAGATCCCATGTTCATTTTTTGGTATGTAGAAATAAAAAAAACAAAAAACCAAACCAAACAAGTTCCTGTGATCATGATTTTGTATTGTACAAACCAGATGTACACAATGCTATACAGAGACATATAAGAGTCCCTACCCATCAGAATTTACAGTATAGTCAAAACAAGCCGGACAGAACAACAGCAAATGGGATTCCAATATAGACGAGGTAGCTGAGAAGCTTGGAGGGGGGGAGGGGCAGTTTTAACTGAGTAAAGCTATTGACCTAATTAGAGAGCAGTCAGGTTACTATATTTGTGAAGACAAAAAAAGAGGACTCATGACCAGCCCCTCACCCCTGTTTCCTTAGTCCCCTTTCCCATCCTCTGCAGTACAGATGTATTAATGCTGCCGGATTCAGGAAAAAAAAAAAAAAAGGTTTGATTCGATTTAGCCTATTGAATCGATTTTTTTGATTTGATTTTCCTGCCCAATTGTGTGTTTTCTTTCAAACATCCTTGCGAGTTTACTTTGTAGCCTCTTCACCCTCCCCACCCCCTTTGTCTTCTACCCACACTGGCGCTGTGGTGTAGACAAAATGGACACTGTCTAACACAGGCTCTGTCAGGATACACATTTCAAATCTGACATATTGTAATCACAAAACAGAAAATAATATTACACAAGGCAACAAAAATTTTTTTGCGGAATCATCTGACAACACAGCACATTTTTCTAAAACTGTTTTTCACACTGATTTCAGATGCGTTGTTAGTTATTTTTTTTTGTTATGTAAACTTTTAAAGTTATGACTAATGTTAGTTTATAGCTTTAGCATATAGGGTTTTAAGAATTGCAGCATCAACTTAAAGAAATGTTGCAGTATCTTTGGTCCAAAGTCAAATAAGCACACAGCATAGCATAATTATACTGGACTGTGTCACTTAGCAACCAATATTTCTTCAAAAATTCTTAGAATATGATTTATTTTTGTGAGTTGTGTCTGGATTGTCACGGCACAACATCCAGCAGTAGTCGGCCATTATATTCTCTCATTCCAGAAACCTTGGTAGCGAAGCTCCATTAACTCAATGTCCTGTTGAAAACATTCTCCTTGCTCGTCATTCACCATACCAAGATTTTCCGGGAAAAAGTCAAGATGTGAATGCAAAATGTGTATTTTTAATGACATGCGGCAGCCAAGTTTCTGATATGAGTCAAGGAGATTCTGAACTCCTTCCTTATATGAAGGAGACTTATGATTACCTAGAAAGTTTTCCACTAACCACCTGAATACCTCCCAAGCTTCAAGCTCAGCTGCTGAGAGTGATTGCTTAAAATCTTCATTCTGCATAACGGACTTGATCTGTGGGCCTATAAATATCCCTTCCTTCAGTTTTGCGGTGCTGATTTTTGGAAATTTCTTAAGATATTGAAAACCTGGCAAGTTTGCTTTACCCATGGCCTTTACCAGGTTCTTCATCAACCCCAGCTTGATATGAAGAGGTGGAAGAAATATTTTATGAGCATCCACCAATGGCATAAATTTTACACTTCTTGTCCCTGGGATATGGGTATCCCTCAGATGCCAGACATGCTTGACATAATGTTCAGCTGTAGATCTGCTATCCCACAAGCACAGGAAATGGCAGTATTTAGTGAATCCTTCTTGAATTCCCATTAGCATGCCAGTGACTTTCAGATCACTACAGATGTTCCACTGGTGTGTTTTTTAACTGATTGCTTCTAGTAAATTCTTCATATTCTCATAAGACTCCTTTAGATGAGCAAAATGGGCAATTGGTATACAGTACTTGGTTTGGAATTTCTGTTGTGCAGTAAGATCTTTGAGCTCAGCTTGTATAAAGGTCTCTGGTTCTGAATCTTCATCATTCACATCAGGATCAGATAATTCTGGATTGTGACCAGTTGCTGCATCATAATCATCACATTCCTCATCATGTTCCACAGAAGCAAGTCCATCTTGTGGAGATACAGAGCCAGGCAGTGAGTCATCATGAGGAACAGGCCTAACAGCAGAATCCAGAGTAGGATATATAATTTTGTGCTTAGTTGTAGCTGAGAAACTACTTGTGTTCACAAGGCAAAAGTTGCTATCTTTAATATAGTTTCGCGGTTCCCTCCATATCATTGGGATTGCAAATGACATCACTGCCTTTCATCGATTGAGCCAGTCACAAAGTCCGTTGGAACAACTGGTACAGATGATATGTGGAGGCCAAGACTTATCCTGGTCATCCAGTGGACAGCCAAAGTACAATTTGTATACCTTCTTCAGATCTACAGTAATTGGGCGACATTGTGCTTTCGTCGTGAATGAACCACAGATGTAATAGAAACTATCTAGATGATTAGTATAATGTCTTGGCATGATAAAGACTGATATTAATCACCGTAAATAATGTCTAGCATAAAAAAAAAAAAGACAGCTGTCGTTAACCCTCCTTATACGTTTATCCCATAAATGCATGATATATTGCCCAATTAACGTTTATAATTATATATAATTAGTCTTTTAGCCCGTTACATTAACGGGTGCTAGAATATATGTCTGTCTTTCTTTCTGTCTCTCTCTCTTTGTCTTTCTCTCTCCCTGGCCCCCTTTCTTTGTCTGTCTTTCTGTCTCTTTCCCTGCCCCCTGTGCAGCAGCAGCAGCAGCAGCATTTCCCCCACCCCCTTCCCCCTAAAATAACTTCTTAACCACTCTGATCTGAAGAAGCCAGGAGGTCTATAAAATTTTAATAAACAGACATGCTCTAGTTCAAAATGTCTGCTGCACACTATGCAACCTGTTTTCTCGCGTTATAATAAGGTGCCCACTGGCTGTTTAGATCTTGCATGCACTCTGGCACTAAGAAGCTGGGCACAGGTCCAGTTGGGTGAACTACCATGAGCCTGGTAAGAAAGCAGTGTGAAGCTCATATACGGTTCGCTTGTCATCGAGCTAAACCTGACTGGGATTAAGAAAACTAAGCACAGTGACACTTTACCTTCGCCTGAGCAGCCACAAATGTGATTTTGCTAAAAGTTTTCTACCGCAAGGAAACGCGTGCTGAAAAAAACAAAAAAATCCACCCCACACAACCTTCAGTCTTAAGACAACCGCTTCTGATTCGTTTAAAGTTTCTGCCATAGCTGCCTACCCCTCCTTTCTATGGAATTTTTTTTACCATCAGTCTCTTCGCTCTTAGTTGGTGCTCTTGTAGCCGGTGTCGCCATGTTGGGGGCTGTAGGCAGTTGTTCGGTCGGGGCCCAGCGTGCGTTGAGAGGGGGGAGGGGAAGGGGGTTGGGGTTGCGGCTCGTGGAGGCGATCGGCGCCTGGCTGCGGTCCCGGCTGGAGTCCTGGCTCATGAAAGGAGCCGCTAAAACTTCTGGGGTCTGCGACAGACTGAAGCATGGTGAGGGGCAGCCGTGGTGTCGCGTGACGGTAATGCTTGGCTGTTGCGCAGGCGCCGCTGCCTTTTTTTTTAGTTCCTCCTCGGCGCCGTAATGATCTCTCTTGGACCGAAGGCTTGCGGCTCTATGAGACGAATCACCTCCTCTCCGCGTCCCCTTTCCTCCTTCCTTCCTTCAGATGGCAAGAGCCGCTGCGGCCGACAGGCTCCGCGCTGCCGCGCATGCGCGCACAGATTTGAAATCAGCATGAAAAATACTACTAAACCCGCCCAACATTAACTCTGATGAAAATGTGTTGACCTGTGTTATGTACAAAGAATGAAAATATTTTCTACACAGCTTTTTTGAGTAATATTTATAGAAGCTGATTTGAATTGATTTTCCCAATAGTTTGTTGCATTCATATTTATTAGGGATATCCTGAAAACTTGATTGACTGGGGGACCCCAGGACAGGTTTAAGAGCCAGTGCTTTGGGGGGTGTAACATTTTTACTTGTAGTTTGGTTGAGCAAGCTTCTGCCTGCTTCCTGCTCAACCAAATTCACAGCAGTGTTGTCAAGGCCTTCAGCAGCTTGAGAGATCACCAGCTGTAAAGCCATGCTTTTTTTTCCCCTAGTTTACTTTTGCTTGATGGAGTTTGTTTGAGCAGGCTACCTGCTAACCAATCAAATTGCACCAAGTAAAAATAAAAATGTACACTACAGCTGGAGGATTCACTGAAGGTCCTGACCACATGCCACTGTATGATGTGGTCAAAGCAGTTAATTATTTAGGTTCTGTATTCAGCCCATAGCAATCAGCATTTTGCAGACCACTGCTGGCATTAAACCTAGAAATTTAATGCAGGGCCATGTCTAGGTTCCAGCATTAAGGCCTCCTTTTATGAAACTGCGATAGCAGTTTCTAGCACAAGGAGCCGCGCTGCTCCCAAAACTCATTGAGTTTCTATGAGGTCGGGAACAGCACGGGCCATTCAGCGCGGCTCCCCACGCTAGAAACTGCTATAGCAGTTTTATAAAAGAGGGGGTAAATTTCCGGTTATAAGGAGCTGACTAAAACCTAGCCGGTTGTTCGATATTTGGCACTTAACCACGTGATAAGACTGTATTTTTTCATACATAGTTATCTTAATCGGTTAAGTGCCAGCTCCACCCCTGAAATGCCCCCTAAATAGCCAGTTTCATCTTAAGCACTAACTGGGCATTTTCAGCAGCACTGTCCAGTTAAGTGCTGCAGGAAATGCTCAGTTAGTCCTGGACAGTTAAACGGCCAGGAGCCTCTCCGGGCCATTTAAATCATTTTGAATATTAAGCCTGTTTTTAAAAAATGGTTTGGATATGTGGTGATAACGCAGAGATCTCAAAGTCCATCCTTGAGGGTCGCAATCCAGTTGGGTTTTCAGGATTTCTCCAATGAATATGCACTGAAAGCAGTTCATGCACATAGGTCTCATGCATATTCATTGGGGAAATCCTGAAAACCCGACTGGATTGCAGCCCTCGAGGAGGGACTTTGAGATCCCTGTGATAAAGTGTATAAACTGTTATTAAGGTAGGCACAGAGAAAACCATTGCGTTCAGCAGCTTAAGATCTTGTCAGGTACTTGGAATCTGGACTGGCCTCTTTTGGAAGAAGGATACTAGGTTAGATGAACCTTTGAGGTGACCCAGTATGGCAGAAACAAAGTTCTCTCAGACAAAACACATTTTTTCCCTCAGTGTTTCTCATGTTGTGTTTCGTTATCTTTGTCCTTTTTATTCTAAACATCAACTGGCTTCCAGTTATCCTCATGTTAATTCATATCTTCAAAAAAAAGGTACTACAATGATGAGACAAGACTTTCCTTGGTTAAATCCATGCTGGTTTTGTCCTATTAAGCCATCACTATCTATATGTTAAGTAACGTTATTCTTTCTTTAGTAGTTACTACTTTTTTTTATTTTTACCTTTGACAAATGCTGTCCATAGAAGTCCTTGAATTTTCAGCAGCACTAGATGAATAGTACTGCTGAAAATTTTTACAGACTGTTCCAGATAGTGCTGGGGCAGACAATACTGTACTCTAGAGCAGTGTCCTTCAACCACCGGTCCGTGGACCGGTGCCGGTCCATAGAAATTTCCTGCCGGCCCACAGGGCCGGCATGTGCATCAGGCCCAAAACTGTGTTCTTCAACTGCCGGTCCGCGGTGCGATCGATGCGTTGTTAATAAGATTATATTATGTGTATATATGAAAAACGAATGGAAAAATAGTGTTACAATTAGGACTATGGGGGCAGGGTCTGGGATGGAGACTGGGTAGAGATGGGCGGGGCCTGGCCCACGACTTAGCCCAGTGTTCTTCAACCACCGGTCCACAAAATAATTATTTTATTTCTGCCGGTCCATAGGTGTAAAAAGGTTGAAGAACACTGCTCTATAGGCACCCAACGCTACAGACAGTTGATGACATTCAGCTGCTGTCCAGATACTTCGTATGTAAATAAAGTTAGGTCACTAAGAAGGCTGTCCTTACTTTACCAACATAGCTATTCAAATAGCAGCCGAATATTGTCCCTCTACATATATTCAGTGTCCACACTTCTTCGGATGGCAGTGTAGAATATATTGGCAAATGCTGTGGCCAGGCATGCCTGTTTCACTCCCTCCTTCCTAAAGCAACCCATTTATCCATTATCTTTCCCATAAGGGTATCCTCTTACCCACACAAAGTGCACTCCCCAAGATTTTTTATGGGCTGCTCAAAGTTGGGTACCCAAATGTGAGCGTGCAGAGCAAATGTGTGTACAAATAGAGTTAACGAGATGTCTGCATTCAATTATTGATAATTGGCACTAATTTGAATTTGCACATGCATCTGCCTGTGCATGTTATAACACAATGTGGCCGGATTCTCTAAATGGCACTTAGCGGCGGTCGCTTTGATACGCAGTTGATGCCGTTTTTCTATCACGTGACAGCTCTGTTTAGAAAATTGCATCTACGTCAAAAGTAGGCGCCGGAAATGTAGGCTAGGGTTTTACAGGCCTACATTTCTGGCGCTTATTTTTGATGAGAATTGCATCCATAGAGGCATCTACTGGTGCCTATGTCCACTTCCAACTTAAACCTAGATGTAGGTGTCTCTATGGATGTGAATTGGATGCCATCATAAGTACTTGCAAGCACTTCATTTTTTAAAATTAGATTTTAATTGGTTTTATAATTTCTAATCTAAATCTTGGATTTATATACCGTGTCACCTCCCCAAAAGGAGCTTGACTCGGTTCACATAAAAATCGATAATCAGAGTGAAAGTAGTCAATTACCATGCCGTTTATCAACAATTAAAACAATTAAGTTAGGCAGCGGTAGGGCGCCTACCACTGCCTAACTTACGGCATGCTATAGAGAATTTGGGCCTGTGTGCCTATATTGTCTCTTATGCAACCCAAAAGGGGGAATGGTCAGGGGCATTTTCAAAAGTTTAAGCAAAGTGTATACGACTAACTTACATAGTTTCAGCAGGTGTAAATCTTTGTGTCCAAAGACACAAAGATTTTTAAAGAAGTTTAAAAATAAGGTAGATAATGTCAATAGATAGTAATAAAGAATAAGTCCATTGATTTTATGTTTGTAGTGACCCCTCCTGATGAAGAGCAAAATGAAACTCGAGTCGGGGGGCTACCGGTACATATTTTAAATGGTGTTGTGTTATCATGCACTGAAGCACTTTCAACACGACTTTATACTGATTCACATAAAGTTCCTGTGGTTATTGAGGAGGATCCAACCTGAGCAAAGCTTACAGATAAGTGTTTGTTATACTATTCTGGTGATGGTTGGTAAGGGACAGTAAAGGCAGTGATGATCCCAATAATAACCGCAGTTTGATGTTATCATCTCAGTATAGGTTATGAGGTCTGAGCACTTTACTATTTATTAATTTATTTAATTTATTCAAGTTAAAGCTGTGGTAATTTTGTTAACAAAGATGGGCGCCTACATTTGAGCACCATGTACTGAATCTGGCTCACAGTCTTTTTCCATGAAGCCAACCATTTCCTATTTATAGTTTCCTCTCCCATTAGGCACACTCTCTTCCTCTCCTCCCATTTCTCCATTGATATCTGCTTCCCTAGTCAAGCCTTCATTTGCCTCTTTGTCGGTAAACTCCCCCTTCCTCAACCATTGAAGCAAAGGCTGGACAGTGCATAACATAACATAGTGCTTGTTGACCGCGTAACCGTAAGTTCAACGCAGTTTACAAAAGATTACTAGTAATAAACATAATACATGGAATAAAAAGAGTTAGTTAGTCAAATGCTTAGAAAATAGTATTCTAAAATGTTTATGAGTGAGCTGTGAGCAGTAAAGTTCGAAATTCTTTATCGTAAAGAGATGTTTGAGACGCCAAAGTGTGATTAAGAATTTTTTTACATTTGCAACCCTGGACTGAATGAAAATTAAACAAAGGATGGGTTCTTCTTCTGTGTCTGTAGGAAGCTAGGGAAAATATATTAACCAAAAAAAGAGAAAATAGGATCTTCACGTGGGATCTCTAAGGGTGTAAATCCAGGGGGGGGTCATTAGAGTGGGCAGACTTGATGGGCTATGTCCCTTTTCTGCCATCATTTTCTATGTTTCTAAATAAAGAGGGGCTGTACCATAAAGAGCCTTGTAACAGAAGCAGCCCAACTTAAACAATACCCAAGCCTCCACAGGCAGCCAATGCAATTCACAATAAAAGGGCGTGACATGATCATATTTCTTCAAGCTATATCATTCTAACCGCTGTGTTTTGTATTAATACGAGTCTTGCTAATTCTTTCTTAGTAATTGTCAGTTAAATAATATTACAATAGTCAAGAAGACTTAGGGCTCCTTTTACGAAGGCATGTTAGGGCCTTAACGTGCACAATAGCACGTGCTAAAATGCTGCGCCCGCTAGTCGCTACCGCCTCCTCTTGAGCAGGCGGTAGTTTTTCAGCTAGCGCATGCTATAGCGCGCGCTAATCCGGTTCGTAGTTTCCATAAGGTAAAATAACTTTTACGTACTACTACATCTATCTGAGTTTTCATAGTGAGATGCTGATCTAAGATAACTCCTAGTATTTTGATCGTTGGATGTTTTGTTTGCAAAATTGAATTTATATTAATAGATGGTTCAAAAGGAACTTTACTGGGAGACACCACAAAAAACTTTGTTTTGTCTGAATTGAATTTAAGTTTAAATTGTTGCATCTAGACATTCATCTGTTTCATTATGATTTCGATTTTAGTAGTAATCTGAGACAAAGCTGAATAGAAGGGTATGACAATTGTGATGTCTTCAGCGTAACTAAACATCCCTATGTCCAAATTACTCAAACACGAGCCTAGTGATGATAAGTAAACATTAAATAATGTGGGTAAAAGCAGGGATCCCTGAAGAACACCACATGGATTTTTTCCAAGTGGAAGAAAGTTGAGTCTTAAAAGTCTGGTAAAGTCCAGACTTGATAAAGTCTGGTTTCCAAAAATCCTTTAAACCATGAATAAACATTTCCTTGAAGACCCAGGGCATCCAAACAGATTAGTGTGATCCACAAGATCAAAGGTGCTACACTGCCCTTACTTAGTAAGCTTGTTAAGTAGTCCAAGAGGGCAACTATAAATGTTTCAGTGCTGAAATGGGATCTAAATCCCGATTGTGAGTCATGAAGTAGTAGTCAGTTGAATATGGACCAAGTCTTCCATGATTTTAACAAAGAGAGGAATCGATGCTATTGGTCTATAATTGGATGGTGATGAAATAGATTCTTTGGTGCTTTTAATTATTGGAGTAATGATTATATTGCCATCCTCTGATGGAAATTTCCCTACATCTAAGGAATCAATAATCCATTCAAATAACTTCAATTTAAAGCTTAAAGGTACGACTACCATCAATTCGGGAGGGCAGGAATCGAGCCAACAGTAAGGGCTCCTTATACTAAGGTGCGCTAAATGAAAAATACTAACGCAAGCTCTACGAGGCGTTAGCATTTAGCGCGTGCAGTATTGTAGCGCGCACTAAAACTGCTAGCACACCTTAGTAAAAGGAGCCCTAAGTTTGAGCATATCTTTAAAACAGTGTGGAAAAATCGTGCCACTCTGGCTTATCAAATGTGGACCAACATAAGTCTGCATGAACCTCTTCTTCTTTTGGATTAAGATTAAAGCCCGTATTCAAAGAACAAGATGAACAGGAAGATCTCAAAGATGATAACTTAGAACTAAAAAAATTGGCTAAGTCTTCAGAAGATGGAAGGGGTAACCAGGAAGATTGTGTCTTTTTTATAGTGTTGAATGTATTATTAACTAACTGAAATAATTTATTAATGTTAATAGTTGTGGGTCCAACTTTAGCTGGGTAATACATTTTTCGTTTGTCCTTTGGCATTAATTTATAATTCTTAATTTCTCATCTCCATTTTAATTTATCCTCAGCTAATTTTGATTTTATCCATTTTTTCTCAAGGCGTCGTACTGAATGTTTCATTCCAAGCAGTTCAGTATTATACCACTTTTTGGAATCATCTAATTGCCTTTTTATTGTATGTTTGGGGGCAATTTCATCCAATATTGTGTTACAACTATTATTCCAATTAAGTGGAAAATCAGAAATGCTGTCTTCTGGAAGTAAGTCAGCATATTTCCAAAATTCATAGGCAACGGAATGCTTTTTTGTTGGGGGAGGCCCGCAAGCTCCGCCCCAGAACCCGCCCCCATAATTGTAATACCATTTTTCCATTCATTTTTCATATATACACACAATATAATCTTATTAACAATACATAATGGTTAGCCACAAAATTAAACTTTGCAAAGCACACTGTATGTTTCTCAACATTCATTCCTACCAGAACACCTGGCCTTGGTCACATATGTACAACAGATAACCCCTATGCAAATACAGGACCAGAAACTAAAGTACTAATATATACAAACAAAACCCTAAGATGCAAGACTGCATGCAGTACAACCCCTAGCGAAATAGAAACAAATGCATTTCTTCCTGAACACTGCAAAATAAAGACAGCAGATGTCATTTCTCAAAACTGGCACAATTCAATCACTAAATTGAAAATAAAATCATTTCCTCTACCTTTGGCGCTTGGTATTTTTGTTTTTCTAACCATGTTTCTCAATCTCTTGCTGCACTTCCTTCTGCTGGGCTCTTAATTGTGCATCCAGGTCAACCGTATCCATTTGCTGGTTTTCTCTCCTTCACTTTCTGCTATACATCCATCTTTGATCCAAACAGACTGGGGATTTTTTAAATTACAGTCCACTTGAGGGGGCAATACTTTCAAAATAGAACAAACACAAAAGACCCCCCCTCTCATCAATACTGGGCAAGTTTCTCAAATAATATGATCATATAACATTTAAAGGCTTTTAAATATTTAAATGTGCTCGTAATCTCTTCAGCAAGGCGCCATAGCAGCGGTGCTTGAATTTTAATCATAACACATTGCATGGAGCAAGGATTCTCGCTTCTACTGGAGTGGCAAGTGTTATGGTTCTACAAAAGTTGTTTAACAGTAGACCACTTATCTGAAAAGGTCAGTTCATGGCTCCATCCATCTTTAGCATTAACTTTTAACATTCAACTTTCTTCCATTTTTCTGCTTTGTTCTCAAAATCTACTTTTCCATGCCTTACATTTCCATCTATCCATGTGTACCATCTCATCCCTCTTTCTTCTCTCCTACTCCCATCTATTCATAAGAAGCATTTCTTCTTATCCCTTCCCAGCTGCAACCATTGCTGTGCACCATCTCCTCCCTCTGTCTCCCCTTTCCCTCCATCCCTATGCACCATCTCATCCCTCTCCCAAGGTCAGACATCTCTGTCTTCCCCCTTCCCCCCTCACATGGTCTGGCATCTTTCTCCTCTCCTTCCCATAGCCTAGAATCTCTCTCCTCTCCTATGGTCTGTAGCCTCTCTCGCCTTCCCTTCCTCTTCCCAAGGTCTAACATCTCTCTCCTCTCCTTTCTGCCGTCTGGAATTTCTCTCTCCTCTCCTTCCCTTCCATTCTGTGGTCTGGCATCTCTCTCTTTCCTTCCCATTCCAGTAGTCTGACATCTCTCGCTTCTTTGGATCATCTCTTCTCCCTCCCAGTGTAACATTTCTCCCTTTTCTCTCTCCACCACTATCATGTCCAACAATTCTTCCTCTTTCTTCCTTTCCCCATCATCATCATCATCATCATCTCTTTCCCTCTCACACCACACACCTATGCCCAACTATTCTCCATTCCTTTTCCTTACCCACCAGCAGCATTTCTTCCTCTCCCCACTACTTCATCTGTGCAGCATCTCTCTTTTCTTCCTTTCCTAACTTCCCCTCCCCCCGCCCGTGCATTTGTCCTTCCCATCCCTCTCCCAGTATGTGCCATATCTGTCTTCCCAACCCCCTGAGCATGTCCTCCCTGCCTTCCCAACTCCCCGCACCTAGCCTCTCCTTGTCAGGCTCTGCACCCAGACCCCTTACCTCTTCCCCTGTCAGATACTGCATGCAGCCCCCTTCCATCCACCCCTGTCAGGCTCTGCACCCAACCCCTTCCCTCCCTACCCTCCCTATCAGGCTCTGCACCCAGCCACCCTCCCCCTCCCTGTTAGACTCTGTACCCAGCCCCCTTCCCAGTCTCTGCACCCAGCCCCCTTCCCTCCCCTCTGTCAGACTCTGCACCCAGCCCCCCTCCCTGACCTCCTAATTCGCTGCTAACCCAGTGGGTTGCGGCAGCTGCGGGATGCGTTTTCTTTTGCTGCTCAGCAGCAACGAGCATGAGCACTTTGGCACTCCCGCTTGGTGCTGAGTGGCTTCTTGACTGGCTTCCGCAAATTCTTGCGATTCACGAGCATTGCGGGAGCCAGTCAAAAAGCCGCCCAGTGCTGAGCAGAAGCACCACATCGCGTTCATGCTCATTGCTGCTGAGTTGTAGAAGAAAACGCATCCCGTGGGTGCCGCCACCCACCGAGTTAGCAGTGGGCAGGAGTGTGGAAATGTTGCTCCTGCCCGCTGAACCTCTTGACCACCAGAGCTAAATTGTGGCCATAGCCCCTGTGGCTACCCCTGTTCCGACGCCTGTGCAGTGGCTCCCAAATCTAGTCTTGGAGGCACCCCAGCCAGTTAAGTTTTCAGGATATCCACAATGAATATTTATGAGAGATTTCCATGCATTGCCTCCACTGCATTAAAATCTCTCATGAATATTCATTGTGGATATCCTGAAATCTGACAGCCTCCAGGACCAGGTTTGGGAGCCACTGTGGTAGAGTCTTACAAATTAACTTTTTGATCTCAGAACCAACACAGAAGCAAAGAAAAGGCAAATCATGAGAATGATTGCACCTTGGGGGCTATTGCCATGAGAAGAGCATGAGATATGGGGCTCCTCCTAAGCCAGTGGTCTCAAACTCAAACCCTTTGCAGGGCCACATTTTGGATTTATAGGTACTTGGAGGGCCGCAGAAAAATAGTTAATGTCTTATTAAAGAAATGACAATTTTTTATGAGGTAAAACTCTTTATCCCAGGACAAGCTGGCAGGTATTCTCACAGATGGGTGACGTCATCGACGCCTCATAAGCAGACTTGCTTGAAGAAACTCGAACTTTCAAGTCGCCCGCACCGCGCATGTGCGAGTGCCTTCCCGCCCAGCGTAGGGTGCGTTTCCTCAGTTCTCAGTTTTCCGTGGAGCTGAGAAGTCCGTCTTTGACTCTCTGCGTTAACTTTGTTACTTGTGCCTTCTCTGAACCGCGGTTTGTTACTTTTTTCCTCATGAATCACTGTTCTTATTTTCTTTATTTTATTTTCAGTTTAAAAAAAAAAATTTTTCTTCTGTCTGTTTTCCGGGACAGGTCGCTCGGCCGCAGCCCGAGGGCTTTGATCTTGCGGCGACTATTTTCAGTTCTATGTCCCAGCCTGTCATGGGCTTCAAGAAGTGTGGCAAGTGCCAGCACGCGATCTCTCTTACGGACCCACACCGTTGCTGCCTCAAGTGCCTTGGGCCGAAATATCATCCTAGGTCATGCCTGCGCTGTCAAATGCTTCAGCCTCGAGCTTTCAATCGACGTATTTTGGTGGACAAACTCTTCAAGATGGAATCTTCTACTGATCCCTCGACTTCAAAGGCGACCTCGGCCTCGACTCCTACCGAGGTTCCTCCTGCTTCTACTGCTTCCACCTCGAGCTTCATCAGACCTTTGTCATTTGCAGCGGCTCTTTCTTCGACGACCTCTGCTGTATTTTCCCCTGTTTCCTCAGGTCAGATAGCTCAGCAGTCGGTTCCAGCGGTAGTGATTAAAGTGCCTAAGACTTCCAAGTCGAAGCACACTCACACTACCTCGATGGAACCTCCAACCAAGGCAGGTGGTCCGGTTTCAGACGCGGATCTATCCTTGCCGGCTTCTTTCCAGATCATGTTGGAGAAGCAGTTCATTCCTTACTAATATGGGACCGAAGCTTCTTCCTCTTATCCAGCCTGGGCATTCAGCAGTTTCCCGCGAGGTCGAGCCGCTTCCACTGCCTCAGGCTGACCTTTCACACTCTTTGCAGGGAGCAGAGTCTCTAAAAGTGTCTGGTCTGGCATCAGTGCACGTACAGCAAGGAGCAGATTCTTTGCAAGTGCCTCGGAAGGAATCCTCACACTCTATACAAGGAGCAGAGTCTTTGGGAGTGCATCGAGGTTCCTCCATCAAGCCTCTGGAGCTTCGATCTACAGCCTCCAGTCCCATACATTCGTTGATACCATCGGCTGCTTCCATCTCAGAGGCGAAATCTCCTCGATCTTCGAGATCTGCTTCCAGGCATAGTTCTCATCGACGATCGAGGCGTTCTTCGAGGCATCCTTCCAGGCACAGTTCTTCTAAAGAAAGACCTTCTTCTACTAAGCCTCGATCTACTCCAACCTCGACTAGACCACCGACTCCTTATTCAAGGTCTCCAATGCCGGACCTCGAGGATGTCCTGGTTTCGATTGCCTCGTCCAAGTCACCATATTCTTTTGATGCCTTTTTTCCTGCTGAAGTTTCATCTTAGACCCAGGCTGCCTTGACGTCCTCGAGTCCTTCTTGAGGCAAAGCATTGGCAGATAAGCTATCTTTCTCATCTTTTCTTCGTCAGATGGCTGTGGACTTGGACCTTCAATTAGATACTGGCTCCAAATACTCTAAGGAGCATCTCGAAGTCATGCATCTTCCTCAACCTCCGGCAGAGTCTCTTAAGCTTCCACTTCATAAGCTTTTGAATCAGACTTTTGGTCGATGCATGGAAACACCTTTTTCCACACCAGCTGTTCCCAGAAAATTGGACTCTAGGTATAAAACTGTGCATTGCAAAGGGTTTGACAACTCACAGTTATCTCATCAATCCCTGCTTGTCGAGTCCTCCTTAAAGAGGTCCCATCCTTCCAAGGTTTATGCCACCGTTTTTCCTGGAAGGGAAGGGAAAACTATGGACAAATTCAGATGTCGCATCTATCAAAATGCTATGATGTCCTCTAAAGTCATCAATTATAATTTTCAATTCATCACTTATTTTGAATTCCTTATTTCTCTATTGCCAAAGTTTTTGACTTATCTGGATACTCAAAAGCATTTTGAATTTCAAGAAGTCCTGGCTTCTTTATCTCAACTCAGATTGCATCTCCTGCAGTCATCTTATGATGCCTTTGAGTTGTCTGCCCGGGCAGCTGCTTGTTCTGTGGCTATGCGTCGTCTTGCTTGGCTTCGTACCATTGACTTGGACCCTAATCTTCAAGACTGCTTGGCTAATATCCCTTGTGACGGCAATGATGAATCCATCGAGGCAGCCACCAAGAAATTGTCTGACCATGAGAAATCCTTTGCATCTATTGTCAGACCCAAGCCGAAACCAGCTCCTGCAAAACCTGCATGCCCTGCTTCTCAGCGGCGTTTTACTCCGAGGACGGCTCCTTATAATTGTCCTCCTCTAAAGAAACAGCAGCCTCAGAAACAACAGAAACCTCAACCTTCTGCTGCACCTAAGGCTACTCAGCCTTTTTGACTGTTTAAAACACAGCATAACCGCCACCATTCTGACTCTGTCTCATTTCCCCCTATAGGAGGTCATCTCCATCATTTCTACCACCGATGGACGATAATTACATCCGACCTCTGGGTACTTTCCATCATCAGGGAAGGATACTCTCTTCATTTCTCTCAGATTCCACCAGAGCTTCCTCCAAGAGAGTATCCTTCCAATCCATCCTAGACCGCCCTTCTTCTTCAGGAAGCTCAAGCTCTGCTTCATCTCCATGCCATCGAACCAGTTCCCTTGGAACAGCAGAACGGGGTTTTACTCCCATTACTTCCTTGTTCCGAAGAAAATGAGCGATCTGCGACCTATTCTAGATCTCAGGGCTCTCAACAAATTTCTCATCAAAGAAAAGTTTTGCATGTTGTCCCTGGCATCCCTTTATCCCCTTCTCGAGCAGAACGACTGGTTATGCTCTCTGGATCTCAAGGAGGCCTAAACTCATATCCCCATTCATCCGGCCTTCCGTCAGTACCTCAGATTTCGAGTGGGGAATCTGCATTTTCAATACAGAGTACTACCCTTCGACCTGGCCTCGTCTCCCAGAGTGTTCACCAAGTGCCTGGTTGTGATAGCAGCAGCTCTAAGAAATCATGGTCTTCAGGTATTTCCCTACCTCGACGACTGGCTCATCAAAGATTCCACATCTCAAGGGGTTATTGTAGTGACCTAACAGACTACCTGGTTCCTACAAAGTCTGGGATTTGAAATCAACTTTCCCAAATCTCAACTTCAGCCCTCACAGAATCTACAGTTCATTGGAGCTGTTCTGGACACTGTCCAACTCAGAGCATTCCTTCCACAACAACGTCTGGAAGCTCTTCTTCAACTATGTCATACAGTGTCTTCCCGCTCTTCCATCTCAGTGAGACACATGATGGTACTTCTGGGTCACATAGCCTCCACAGTACACGTGATTCCTTTTGCCAGACTTCACCTCAGAATTTCTCAGTGGACCCTGGCATCTCAATGGATGCAAGTTTGCGACCCTCCTTCTCTACACATCTCAGTCACTCCTTCATTGAAGAAGTCTCTCCGTTGGTGGATACTCTCTTCCAATCTTTCCAGAGGCTTACTTTTTCAAACGCCGCCCCCCCCCCCCCCATCAGAAGGTCCTCACGACAGACTCTTCGACCTACACTTGGGGCGTTCATCTTGATGGTCTCCGTACTCAAGGCCTATGGACCAGTACGGATCATCAGTGTCATATCAATCTGTTGGAACTCAGAGCGATCCTCAAAGCTCTCAATGCTTTTCAACATCTGCTTCACGACCAAGTAGTCCTCATTCAGACGGACAACCAAGTCGCCATGTATTAACATAGAAACATAAAAATATAGAAAAAAGCAGCAGAAAAGGGCTATAGCCCACCAAGTCTGCCCATTCCAAGTATCCCCCCCCTGAGTTTACTCCCTTAAAGATCCCACGTGAGTATCCCATTTTCTCTTAAAATCCGTCACGCTGCTGGCCTTTATCACCTGGAGTGGGAGTCTGTTCCAATGATCCACCACTCTCTCCGTGAAGAAGTACTTCCTGGAGTCACCATGAAACTTCCCTCCCCTGACTTTCAGCGGATGCCCTCTGGTGGTCGAGGGTCCCATGAGCCAGAAGATATCATCTTCTGACTCGATGCGTCCCGTGATGTACTTATACGTTTCAATCATATCTCCCCGTTCTCTTCTTTCCTCAAGTGAGTACAGCCGCAATTTCTTTAGTCTTTCTTCATACGTGAGATCCTTGAGCCCCAAGACCATCCTGGTGGCCGTTCGCTGTACCGACTCGATCCTCAGCATGTCCTTTCGGTAGTGTGGTCTCCAAAACTGAACACAGTATTCTAAGTGAGGCCTCACCATGGCTCTGTACAACGGCATCATAACTTCAGGTCTCCTGCTGACGAAACCTCTGCGGATACACCCCATCATTTGTCTTGCCCTGGAGGAAGCCTTCTCCACTTGATTGGCAACCTTCATGTCCTCGCTAATGATCACTCCTAGATCGCGTTCCGCCGTGGTCCTAACCAAGGTCTCACCATTTAGTACATAAGTTCTATGCAGGTTTCTCTTACCCAGGTGCATTATCTTGCATTTTTTAGCATTGAAGCCTAGCTGCCAAGTAGTTGACCATTGTTCCAGCAGCAGCAGGTCGTGTGTCATATTATCAGGTAATAAGCTTCTGCCTACTATGTTGCAAAGTTTGGCGGCGTCGGCGAACAGTGATACCCTTCCTCTAAGTCCTTGCGTCATATCTCTTATGAATAAGTTGAATAGAATCGGGCCCAACAAACAAGGAGGGACGGGGTCTGCCTCCCTTTGTCAAGAAACTATGAAGGTTTGGGACTGGGCAATCCGCCACAACACCTTCCTCAAAGCTGTCTACATTCAAGGGGCGAAGAATTGCTTGGCGGACAACCTGAGTCATCTCCTGCAGCCTCACGAATGGACACTCCATTCCGCCCCTCTTCATCACATTTTTTCACTGTGGGGAACGCCTCAAATAGACCTCTTTGCAGCCCCCCACAACTACAAACTGCCTCAATTCTGCTCCAGGATATACTCTCCTCATCGCCTCGAGGCAGATGCTTTTCTTCTGGAATGGTCGAATCTTTTCCTCTATGCATTCCCTCTCATTCTCAAGACTCTGGTCTAGTTGAAGAACGATCATGCCACCATGATTCTAATTGCTCCTCGGTGGCCAAAACAACCTTGGTACTCCCTTCTACTTCAACTCAGCAGCAGGGAGCCATACCTTCTACCAGTTTTTCCTTCTCTGCTTCCACAGAGTGAAGGATCTCTACTTCATCCCAACCTGCAGTCTCTACACCTGACAGCTTGGTACCTCTCAACATAACTCCTCTTCAGTTTTCTCAATCTGTATGAGATGTTTTAGAAGCTTCTAGGAAGCCTACCACTAGACAATGCTATCACCAAAAGTGGACTAGATTTTCTACGTGGTGTTTTTCTCATCATAAGGAGCCTCAACATTCCTCCTTATCTTCTGTTTTGGACTACCTTTTGCACTTATCCAATTCTAGCCTCAAGTCTACATCTATCTGAGTCCATCTCAGTGCAATTGCGGCTTTCCATCAGCCTATTAAAGGGAAACCTCTCTCTGCTCATCCGGTGGTTTCCAGATTCATGAAAGGACTTTTCAATGTCAAACCTCCTCTCAAACCACCTCCTGTGGTTTGGGACCTCAATGTTGTCCTTGCTCAACTGATGAAGCCTCCATTTGAACCAATTGATAAGGCTCTTCTGAAGTATCTCACTTGGAAAGTGGTGTTTCTCATAGCCCTCACTTCTGCTCGAAGAGTCAGTGAGCTGCAAGCTTTGGTTGTTGACCCACCATTCACAGTGTTCCATCATGACAAGGTGGTTCTTCGTACTCATCCTAAATTCCTCCCTAAAGTGGTCTCGGAATTTCATCTCAACCAATCCATTGTTCTTCCAGTGTTTTTTCCAAAGCCTCATTCTCATCCTGGAGAAGTCGCTCTTCATAATCTGGACTATAAACGTGCTTTGGCCTTCTATTTGGAACGCACCAAACCACACAGAAATGCTCCTCAACTTTTTGTCTCCTTCGATCCAAATAAGTTTGGCACATCCTATTTCTAAGCGTACGATCTCCAATTGGATGGCTGCTTGTATCTCATTCTGCTATGCCCAGGCTGGATTACCTCTTCACAGTAAAGTCACAGCCCATAAAGTCAGAGCTATGGCAGCTTCAGTAGCTTTCCTCAGATCTACACTTATTGATGAAATTTGTAGAGCTGCTACTTGGTCCTCGGTTCATACCTTCACTTCTCACTATTGTCTGGATACTTTCGCCAGTCGGGATGGACAGTTTGGCCAAACAATATTACAAAATTTATTCTCCTAAATTGCCAACACTCCCACCATCCCATTCTGGTTAGCTTAGAGGTCACCCATATGTGAGAATACCTGCCTGCCTGTCCTGGGATAAAGCACAGTTACTTACCGTAACAGGTGTTATCCAGGGACAGCAGGCAGCTATTCTCACAACCCACCCACCTCCCCTGGTTGGCTTCTCTGCTAGCTATCTGAACTGAGGAGATGCGCCCTACGCTGGGCGGGAAGGCACTTGCGCATGTGTGGTGCGGGCGACTCGAAACTTCGAGTTTCTTCAAGCAAGTCTGCTTGTGAGGCGTCCGCATCCGGGCTCCGACGATGACGTCACCCATATGTGAGAATAGCTGCCTGCTGTCCCTGGATAACACCTGTTACGGTAAGTAACTGTGCTTTATAGTTGATAAATCTTTCCTAAGACTTAATAATAATAAAATTTATAGCTAAAGAGACATATGATCAATAAACTGTTTTATTTTACTTTTGTGATTTATGATAAACGTACCGAGGGCCTCAAAATAGTACCTGGCGGGCCGCGGGTTTGAGACCACTGTCCTAAGCTGTTTGAAACTGGAGGAAGACTAGAAGGAGCCTGTAGTTGCTCTGATGATCCACATTACAGTGTGACTTTACCTTAGATTACGATGATGAGATTTGGGATCTGAACCCTAGCATCCTTGGTTCTCAGCCTGCTGCTCTAACTACTAGGCTACTTTCCCAGATCACTCATGGTAAAAGCTTTTCTTTTTCCTGTTAGTGCAGCTGAGGGCATTTGGTAGTGGACATGGAGCAATACTGTACTCTGGAGGCAGTGATGGACAAGAAACAATCTCGAGAAAGTCAAAACTGAAGCCCAGCACAGGAAATGTAGAAAGCTGCATGGGGGATTAAAAAAACAAACAAATGTACAGTATGCAGCCATGTAGCTTAAAGTGAATGACGTAACAATGATCACTGCTAGCAGTTTGAGTTCCCTGAATAGTTTAGGCCTAGAGTAAAGTCCTATTTCAAGCCCATGTAATCTGAGAACTACCGATTTATGTGGAGAAAAGAAAATGGGAAGTGCATCAAATGAGATCTAGGACAGTGGTCTCAAACTCAAACCTTTTGCAGGGCCACATTTTGGATTTGTAGGTACTTAGAGGGCCTCAGAAAAAATAGTTAATGTCTTATTAAAGAAATGACAATTTTGCATTTATAATTTATAAATCTTTCATTTTGGCTAAGTCTTAATAATAATATTGTAATTTATAGCTAAAGAGACATATGATCAAGAAACTGTTTTATTTTACTTTTGTGATTATGATAAACATACTGAGGGCCTCAAAATAGTACCTGGCGGACCGCATGTGGCCCCGGGGCCGCAAGTTTGAAACCACTGACCTATGATATACAATATATCCTACCCTTTTGAATAAAGAAAAGTAAGAAGGCCACTTCAAAGCAAAATACTGGTACTAGCCTGGAAAGATCTAAATTTGTTGCATTTGAAAAGTTGACTGGCTGATTCTAATGAGTCTGAGTGGATCAATCCACTATAGTTCATAGTACATTATTGAATTACATAAAGATTTCAGCTGTCAAATTTTTACATAGAGAACAAATTGTACTGAGGCTTCTAGCTTTATATTGCACTCGCCTTGAACAGTTTTCCGAATTAACACCCAGCCCCAGGTTTGTATCATAAAATGCCACCAATACGCGGCATTGTCAGTTTTTCATCATCATTGCCAGTTCTTTCTGGCCCTATTCAGAATGCAAATTTTTTTTTCTGCAGTGTGTTCAATAACCTCATTCATTATTAGTTTTTGCATTGAAGTGTGCAAGCCTTTAAGATTGATAAGAGGAATATCAGGACAACATGGCAGTTTCAGTGCTCCAATGATGGTTGGTTTCATTGTGACTGACAAGCAGTTTTAGTGCTCCTTGTAAATATATCAAACTAGAAGACACTGTACAGCTGAACAGATCTCATCAGCACTATGGTTTCGTAGTCTGTTGCCTTTTCCCTTATAGTCAAGGGAAGTAGAAGTTTTGGCCGCCCAAAAACGCAGTGTGCACTCTCAATACCACAATTTTGGATGTGTTTGGATGTAAAAATGCTCCATATATTTGCCATTTGTTATATATTAATACTCCCCGTTCTGAGTATAGAGAGTTGTAGGTTTCCAGGGATTATAATAGGAGAGAGAAAGAGATAAAATGGCAATATTTATGCAATCCAATCTGAAGGAGTCTCTAGATCGCATGACTGCTTTGCGCTAGTGAATTGGTGAAGAAAAACCCAAAAGTCTCCTTCCATAGGAGGTTGGATCCTAATATTGATGATTTGAGAGCAGTGCAATTGTTTGAGAATCGGGTGCAAAATATTGTGGGAGCTAAGCTGCAGATGTACAATCCTCAGGGGTAGGGAATGTTCCGTTAATGGGAGCAGAAGATGATGGGGGGGGGGGGGGACGGGAGAAAAGTTGCAGAGAAAAGCAACCAAAATGATAAAGGGGATGAGATAAATCCCCTATGAGGAATGTCTAGAGCAGTGGTTCCCAACCCTGTCCTGGAGGAACACCAGGCCAATTGGGTTTTCAGGCTAGCCCTAATGAATATGCATGAAGCAAATTTGCATGCCTACCACTTCCATCATATGCAAATCTCTCTCATGCATATTCATTAGGGCTAGCCTGAAAACCCGATTGGCCTGGTGTTCCTCCAGGACAAGGTTGGGAATCACTGGTCTAGAGAGATTAGGCTTTTCAGCTTAGAAAAGAGATGGCTGAAGGTAGATATGATATAGGTCTATTAAAATCATTTCTATTGCAAATACATAGGATTCTGTACTGTAGTTGTGAACTTTGCAGAAGGGTGTTATTCCAAGCTCTCAACTCCTTCTCTTTAGCAGAACAACTCCCCCTTCAAATTTTTGTTCTGCAAGTAAACTAAGGTGTGTTCTGATCTGCTTTGCTTTCTTTTTATTTTTGGGTATTTTTGCAGTCGGTTCCTATTTTTTTAATGCGTGGCTTCGGCGCTCGGAGGTTTCCTTCTTGGGTTTACTCTGCTAGGGAAAGGACGCAGACCCACGAGGGTGGTCTTCTCGCAGGACAATCTCTGAGTACCTGCGAAGCTAGCCTACATTGTGTCCCATCAGGAGCTTAGGATCCATTTCCCTAGGAGCTTGCTCTTCCGCTGATTCATCAGGGACTTGAGCACAGGCTTTATGGCCCCTATGTAACAACCCTTTAGATATCAGGGAGCTGGCTATGAATTTTCTTCCCCCATGCGTCGTGTGGATTTTCATGGGTTGGAGTCCTTGGTCAGGGCTCGTCTGACTGGCAACTAGATTTCCAGCAATAGACTTGTTCCTGATATTTTCTGAGGCAGGAATCCTTTCCCTACAGGAAAGTTGCTGCAATCTGACAGGTACCAGAAGTCACAGTGAGCACTCCCTTTATTCCCTATGGGGAAATTTTTTTGGGGGGATGGGGATCTAAAAATGGTAGATTCAAGGGTTTAAAGGGTTAGAGTTAGGTTCCCCATCACCAAACCCCCTTTTTTGCCATTTTTTTTCCTGGATAAGCTTTCACAGTACGTTTTTTGATATGATTTTTCTTGCAGCAAATTTTTTTTCAAGATCTTTTTTTTCTGCTTCAAAACCACTTATTTTGCATAGGGATCAACTCTTAATAGATTCCCCAGGCCAATCTATCCCTAGTTCATGCGTTTTTTGTGCAGACTTGCTGGCTAAGTAGAGGCCATGTTCTGCGTGCTGCAGGGTGTGTGAGGGGCTCAACCTCCGAGTCCTCCATGCCGCTAGAACCCCAAAAAGATTCTGTCTAGAGGCCACACGCAGCGAGGGGGCGAAACAAGCATGTGGAGGCAGAGGAGGCCCTTCTACCCCATACTCCTGGAGGCATAAGTATTGTTCCAGTGGGCGGAAGACCACCTGCAAGCCCTCTCAGCTGCCCATGTGGCAGGCGTAGAGAACGTTCAGGCCGATTTTCTCAGCAGGCAGATTCTGGATCTGGGGGAGTGGTCCCTGTCCCAGAGAGCATTCAGCCTAATTGTGCAGCGTTGTGACAGACCAGAAATGGATCTAATGACCTCAGCCATGAATGCAAAGGCAGCTCGCTTTTACAGCTGCAGAGTCAAGCCGGGAAGCGTAGGATTGGATGCCTTTGTTCAGCCCTGTCCCACCAATATTCTATTTTATGTATTTCCTCTGTGGGCCATGGTGGGCGCGATCATCTGCAGAGAAGCAAGCCACCAGGGTCTGATGATTCTGGTGGCTCTGGACTGGCCTTGGTATGCGGACCTGGTATGCCTCTGAAGAGGTAGATCACTCATGTTGCCGGATCATCCCAGTTAGCGAATGACACGGGAACAAATTTTTCCCCGTCCCCGCAGGAACTCATTTCCCATCCTTTAGAGTTCTTTTCCTCTGTATCCAGGATACTGAGGGAAGAGCATAAAGCCCTGATTGGCTTGACCAATTGACTTTACTAATCAGGGCCTTAGGCTCCTTCCTCAGTATCCTGGATAAAGAGGTTGGTACCTAAGGCATGATTGCCTCAGTTCTTTTTCCTTCGGTCGCTGAAGCTGCTCCAATCTTAAGTTACTGATAGCTCAGGGCGGGAGGGGAGGTGGGGAGGGAGGCATACAGTGGTCGGGCTGCCTTATAGCAATTACATTTTTTTTCCCGCAGGAGCAAGGCTTTTTACCGCTCCAATAGTAAAGCAGTTGAACTGCATCTCTCCCACTTCCAAAGGGGTCTTTAATGCACAGTGAAAACACACACCACAAGATGCACTTTTAACAGTGCTATCACTGTACCGGCAACCCCGGACCAGTCGCTGATTTTTGACACCAGAAGCCAATACTGGTCTTAGAGAATGGCTCGGCAATTTTTAAGAATCCACCGGAGTGCTCATTTCAGTATTAAAGAGCCCATTTGCATGGCAGTGTCGGAGACTGCTAGAAAGCTCGCTGTTTTGATAATCCGCCGCTTAAATGCATGCAGGCTAAACCGTTGGAATCCAGTTTAGTAACAGCGTTAAAGTTTTGAGAATCTGGCCCTGAGAATTATTTCTTCAAAGTCACACCGCCTTACCAATTAGGAGATAGCAGATCAAAAGAAATTCCGATAGGTGTTAAAGAAGATACTGGAAAAGAGGAAAAAGGTATAAATACTAAATCAGTGTCTCAAACTTTTTTAGCTCATGCACACTAAGGGCTCCATTTACAAAGGTGCGCTAGGGCCTTGACGTGCGCAATAGCACGCGTCAAATTCCCGAGCGTGCTAGCCACTACGTAGATTTTTGGGTACCGTGCGATATAGCGCGCAGTAATTTTGTGCGTGCGCTAAAAATCCTAGCGCACCTTAGTAAAAGGAGCCCTAAATGGAGCAAATGTTTTTTGTGGCACATTATAAATTGAAATTATAAAATTGCAAAACCAACAAAAAATGTAATTTGAAAGTTATTTATTTAAAATTCTTTAATCTATTTATGGGTAATCGTAACAATGGTGAAACTAAAGTAGACAGAATAAAATTGCAACATCACTCCCTGCAAATGAAACTCTCCTGGATGGCAGAGGCGAAGCACAGCCTGTGTTGGTGGCTCCAAGAGGAAGACCTTGGCGAGGCATGCCTCTCAGAATTGACTCATGGGTGACCCTCATGACTGACGCCAGCCTCAGCGGATGGGGGCCCTCTGCTGCAGTCGCCCTCTCCAAGGCAAGTGGTCCCTGTCAGAGTGCAAGTGGTCCATCAGTCGTCTGGAACTGAGAGCCATTTGGCTGGCCTTGCTGCAGTTGCAGTCTTTACTGACGGGGAAAGCAGTCAAGGTGTTTTCAGACAACACCACAGCAGTGTCTTATGTTAACAGACAAGGTGGCACCAGAAGCACTGCCCTTCACCTGGAAGCTCAGATGTTATTCCAGTGGGCAGAACTTCACTTGCAAGCTCTCTCTATGGCCCATGTGGTAGGAGTAGAGAACGTCCAAACTGACATTCTCAGCTGGTAGACTCAGGATCCTGGAGAGTTGTCTCTGTCTCAAAAAGCATTTTCCCTCATAGTTTGGACTTAGGTCAATCCGGTCATGAATATCATGACCACGGCCAAGAATGCAAAAGCAGCCCACTTCTACAATTGTAGAGTTGAGTGGGAAAGCGCACGGTCGAGCTGTGACCCACAGATCTGCTTCTCTATGTACTTCCACCTTGGGCCATAGTGGGTCAGATCATCTGCAGATAGCAACCCATCAGGGTCTGGTGATCCTGGTGGCTCTGGATTGGCCCCAAAGACCTTAATATGCGAACTTGGTGCGTCTACTGAGAGACAGATCCCTGAAGCTGTCTGTTCATCTGGGGCTTCTTGGTCAAGACCAGGTTCCTATGGAGAAGCCAGAACACTTTGGTCTTAACAGCATGGCTCTTGAGTGCATGGACTTGATTCGGAAAGGCTATTTGAAGGTTGTGGGTACGACTTTCCTTAGGACTAAGAAGCCTGCAATGGTTGTGGCTTATGCTAAGAACTGGAAGACCTTTCAGTTATGGTGCACCAAGGAGCAGATAGAGCCAAAGAGGGCTCCCGTGCCAGTGATACTTTTCTTCCTGCAAGCTGGTCTCGAAAAGGTCTCTCAAAGTGAAGATAGCTGGTATCTCATGCTTTTGGACTCTGAGTGGCCTTCGGTCTCTGGCTTCTTACACAGATGTTACTCAATTTTTGTTGAGGGGGCTCTCAGACTAAGACCCCGGTTGCGAAGACAGTTCTGTCTTGGGATCTCAATGTGGTGTTGAAGGGCTTGGCCCATGTTCAGTATGAGCCTCTTTCAGAGGCTACACTGCTAAACCTTAAGGTCAAGCCAGTGTTTTTGGTTGCCATAATCTTGGCAAGAAGGATCTCAGAATTGCTGGCCCTCTCCTGCAGGGAGCCATTTCTCTGTTTTGTGAAGTTGGGTATTTTTCTGCATGTGATTTCCTCCTTTCTTCCATAGGTGGTCTCCACCTTTCATGTTAATCAGGAACTTTGTCTGCCCACCTTTCAACCGGGTTCGGCCAAACAGGATAAACTTCTGCACAAACTGAATGTGTGCAGGGCCCTGCTCATCTTCCTGGAGAGGACTATTGACACCAGGCTTTCTGATCATCTTTTTGTACTGACCAGTTGCCCAAGTTCGGACAGGCCAGCTTCCAAAGCTTTCATTACCAAATGGATCCACATGGTGATTTCCTCTTCCTACACTTCCACCGGAAATCAGTCACCTATTTCTCTTGCAGCACATTCCTCGAGAGGTGTAGTGGCCTCCTGGGCAGAATCTCGGGCTTTTTCACCTGTTGAAATAAGCAGAGCTGCTACTTGGGTAAGAACCTAATCTGTCGTGTTGTTGGCATTTGCACACACTAAGCTTGTGGTATTTATTTTTTTTGTAATTCTATTGTTGAAGAGATGTGTCAGTGGTGGAGTGTGGACATGGAAGGTGGTAGGGTGGTAGGCTCCTGAATTAATATTTTTAAAGGGCTGCATGCTAATTGTAACAGTGCATAGCCATAAATGAAACAAATACAAAAAAGGTTTTTTCACGACCACATAAGAAATAGGATCAGTACTCAGGAAAGACCTGCTTAAGGGCATGCTAAGCCTATTTCTTAGCACAGCTTAGTAAGAGAGACCCATAATATTTTATTCTTTATTATCCCCCCTTTTACAAAACTGCGATATGGTTTTTTTTAGCACAGGCCAGCATGCTGAATGCTCTGCGCTGCTCCCTATGAACGTTGGGAGCAGCGCAGAGCATTCAGCATGCTGGCCTGCACTAAAAAATGCTATCGCGGTTTTGTGAATGGAGGGGTATATCACATGAAAGTCATTGGCACTTGGAGCTTGTGATGAATTAAATTAACTTTGCGCAAAGTCCTGTACCAATACTGTTGCAAAATATTCATTCACTCATTTAGGGCCATATACTATAAATGGCACCCTAAGTTAGGCTGTGATAGGTTCTGTACCACTGCCTAAGTTAATTGCTTTAATTGGCGCAGTAATTGACCGAGTCATTTAAAACCTCATTAAACATATAGTAGGCACTGGGATGCATCTACAGTGTATGCACCGTTATCATGTCTACATTGGAAGTTCTAATGGTGCTTTACGCCTAAGTGGGTGTGGTTAGGAGTGGAGGGGTGCTTAGATGCCATTAGGTGCAATTCACTAACGAACTTCGAGGCTTGCAACGTATACCAGTAAAACCCTGGCCTACATTGCAGACTCCTAAGATTTCTGGTAGGCACTATTGCAATTCTGTATACACACCCAAGTGTGACTGACACACGGTTTTGTAGGCAGCTGCCAATTTAGGCGCCATTTGCAGAATCTGGCCCTTTGAGTTCAATTCATTAATCATGTAGTCTGTTTTGCATTAACTGGTATATTTGCTCATTTATAAACTATATGTTTCTGAGCGTTCTAATATGACCTTTTGAAAACCAAAATAGTAATAAAATTTTGCAACAACTCTAAACTACTTTCAGATTTCCATTTGAAAACCCAAAATATGAGTAATAGGCAGCAAATGAAGGGCTTTGCCAGTTTTCTTTATACAAAATTCAGACGACATATGTCCTGTCCTACCCATTGAATGTACATTTGCTTGCTTAGTGCTGTTTAACAGACCATGCCAATTTGACTAAGTTAACTATCAAGTGAGCATGTGTTACAATTTTATTACCTTCTAAATTAACATAATACTACTTAAATCCTCTTTTCTAAGTTGCCAATTTAACATAAAGCTAATATATTAAACATTAAACAAGCTGTTCAATCAACTGTCTTGCATTGCTTCATTGAAAATTGCACTGATCTGATAACTATTTTATTTGCTCTTTCTGCACACATGATGATGATGACAGCAGGGAAATCTTTGCTAGTATATCTTGACTAAAAGAGAAGCAATAACTGTGCATTCATAAATAAAGATGGTAACTCAAGAACTGGGAAGTTGATGATATCCTTTGAAGTTAAGGAACAAACTGAGAGAAAAAAGAAAACATTGCTAGAAAAGCCTACTTAGGGCTCCTTTTACTAAGCTGCGCTAGCGGTTTTAGCACGCGCTGCAATGCCGCGTGCAATAGACGCTAACGCCTCTATCGAGCTGGCGTTAGTTTTTTTGCGTAGCGCAGGAGTTAGCGCGCGCTAAAAACAATACTGCAGCTTAGTAAAAGGAGCTCTTAGATGTTTAAACCTGTACTGAAACAACTTGTTGGACTTTCCCTGAATCCCCTCCAAGATACAAGACTAGAAAAATCTTTTCAATCGACGGCATGAAAGTGAGCAAGAAAATGATTTTCCAAAGGGAAATAGAAAGTTATGAGTTCCAGTATCCTAAAAATCTAAAATATGCAAACATTCCAAAATTGATATCGGCTTTTCTTTGGGTGACTTGTTATGAGAGTGGAGAAGCAAAGGGTCTGCTATAAGCAAAGCAACTCTTTGTGTCCAGCCCCAATCTCTCCCCCACCCCCCCCAGTTCATTTTGCATAACAGGACAGGAAAAATCCCCTTGTCGGATTAGAAACCAATTTATACCTTCTCCCAGCAACAGCCACTACCTGTCCCCTCTTCAACCTTCCAGTGTTTCAGTTAATGTGGGTGGGGGTTGAGCTGACTGTCTGATTCAAATTGGGTCTTATGGGCCTGCTACTACTGACCAGGTGCTGACCAGATGGTCTTCCCTCTTTATACAGGTGTCAGAAGCTCCTGTATGCTTCATATAAACTAAAGTAGCCTTTTTATTTGAATATAAATAGAAGTGCAATATATTTCTGCAAAAGGGCAAAAACATGGATTTTCTTACTTCTATAAGAGAGTAGATGTAGTTTTTAGAGATTCTAATGGAATTTGTAGATTTAGATGAAGTACCATTTCTTGAGGTTTTGGGGCTCATTTTTAAAGTACTTAGACATACAAAGTACCATGGGTTACTATAGTACTTTGTGTCAAAATGCTTCGAAAATTGCCTCCAAAATCTATCTTTTTGTTCTGCAATGCAAATCTTTTTGATGGTTGGCAGAAGGTATTGATTATATAGTCTTGATTGGAGATTATATGATGAAAGCATTTAAACATGAGAAAATGATCAGTCACAAAGATTCATGTCTTTTTTTAAAAATTACAATATTGATATTTTTCCTACTAGGATATGTACCATAATTCGACAGAATAGACACATCTGAATAGTGCTGTATGGAAGTAAACATTTTAATAATCAGATACCTGCTATTCATATGAGAAGAAAGATAAATAATGACCAGCCTTATGACCTACTGTAGCAAACAGATTTTTAAATTAAGTATTTAACATCCTCTTGTACTTATTTTAGTAAAGTTACTATGTTATAGTTTTAGGAAGGATCCTGTACTGCTAGAGTACTTTGCAAGCCCCAAAATAACCACAAAGAGTACACCACATTCAGGACTCTGTGTCAGTGTTCCTGAAAACCATGCTATAGGGAAGGAGATAACATGCAGAGGTGAAGGATAAATAAGAACATAAGAATTTCCGCTGCTGGGTCAGACCAGTGGTCCATCGTGCCCAGCAGTCCGCTCACCGGCGGCCCTCTGGTCAAAGACCAGCGCCTGAGACTAGCCCTACCTGCGTACATTCCGGTTCAGCAGGAACTTGTCTAACTTGGTCTTGAATCCTTGGAGGGTGTTTTCCCCTATGACAGACTCCGGAAGAGCGTTCCAGTTTTCTACCACTCTCTGGGTGAAGAAGAACTTCCTTATGTTCGTACGGAATCTATCCCCTTTCAATTTTAGAGTGCCATTTCGTTCTCCCTACCTTGGAGAGAGTGAACAACCTGTCCTTTTCCACCAAGTCTATTCCCTTCAGTACCTTGAATGTTTCAATCATGTCCCGTCTCAATTTCCTCTGTTCAAGGGAGAAGAAGGGGAGAAGAGGCTGAGTTTTTCTAATCTTTCGCTGTACGGCAACTCCTCCAGCCCCTTAACCATCTTAGTCGCTTTTCTCTGGACCCTTTCGAGTAGTACCGTGTCCTTCTTCATGTACGGCGACCAGTGCTGGACACAGTACTCCAGGTGAGGGAGCACCATGGCCTGGTACAGCAGCACGAAAACCTTCTCTGATCTGTTCGTGATCCCCTTCTTTATCATTCCTAGCATTCTGTTCGCCCTTTTCGCCACCGCCGCACATTGCGCGGACAGCTTCATCGACTTGTCGATCAGAACTCCCAAGTCTCTTTCCTGGGAGGTCTCTCCGAGTACCGCCCTGGACATCCTGTATTCGTGCATGAGATTTTTGTTACTGATATACATCACTGTACACTTATCCACGTTGAAGGGAGGTAGTGAAGCCTAGGAAAGGGAAAAAGAAAAAACAAGTGAAATGTATTGTTTCTATTTGTAAAATGCCTATAAAATGTCATTGAAAGAATGTAGACAAATTTAAATGCAAAACAGTATACAAGAAGAAAGAATGAGAGTAGTAGGAAGGAGGATGGAAAGAGCATAGAAGGTAAGGAAAGTAGTGGTAGTGGGCCAGAAAGAAGGAAGAAGTAAAGAGTAAATAAATGGCTTAATTCACTTTTCAGGATCATTCCTACCAGTTCCACCCCCCCCCCAAACAAGTCACAAAATAGGAGAAAACCTTAACTAGGCAGAAGAGGCTCCTGTTTGGTTAAATCGCCTATGTTCAATGACACTTAACTGCCTACATTACCACTGCCTTCCGAGATTCACACTGGCTCCCAGTACAAGCATGCATACAATACAAATTCCACTACACCCTATTCAAAGCCCTAAATGGAAATGGACCAAGCTATCTGAGCAACTGCCTAAACAGGAAAAACACATCCAGACCAAGGAGAACTCATGCAAGCTTTACACCCCCCCCCCCAATCAAAGGTATACAAAGCAAAAAAATATACGACAGACAGCCACGAGAGCAGCGAAAATAGACCGCCACCTCTCCAATCTGCTGACTATAACGCCCAACTACAAAACATTCAGGAAAGAACTTAAAACCTTTCTATTCAAGAAATTTATCAAATGATCTAACTAAACCTGATCGACCCGCCACAGATCCCGACGCATACTATATCTATTAACCATGTATTCTCCCTGGAAATGCCCAGGCCAACTCTTGTAAACTGCCTAAAACTGAAAGATATTGGCGGGATAGAAGACACCAATGTAATGTAATGTAACTGACTAGTGCTGCTAAATAGCAGCAGTAATTGCTATAAAGCCATAGCCAGCAAGTCTGTTGGCAGTACAGGGGTGGATTCAGGACTTGATCATTAAGTGCTGATATTCAGCACTTAAGCATAGCTGAACAAATAAGATTCATTCCTATCCGTCCATTTTCACTTAGACGGTTTGTGCTGAATATCGTACTTTGGGGTTCATTTTCAAAGCACTTAGATACACAAAGTACAGTAGTAATCTATGCTACTCTGCATGTCTAAGTGCTTTGAAAATGAGCCCCTGCATCATATAAGAGATAGCTAGCAGCATAAAAAGGACCTGGGTGTACTGATAGATAGGACCCTGAAACCGGCAGCGGCAAAGAAAGCAAATAGAATGTTGGGCATGATAAAGAAAGGAATCACGAGTAGATCGGAGAAAGTTATAATGCCACTTTATAGGGCAATGGTCAGACCACACTTGGAATACTGCGTCCAACATTGGTCTCCCAACCTAAAGAAGGATATAAAACTGCTGGAGAGGGTGCAGAGAGCTAATAAAAGGTATGGAGAACTTGGACTATGAGGAACAACTTAAGAGACTAGGATTGTTCTCCCTTGAGAAACGGAGACTGCGAGGGGATATGATCAAGACTTTCAAAATACTGAAAGGAATCGACAAAATAGAGCAGGAAAAAAAATTATTTACAATGTCCAATGTGACACAGACAAGAGGACATGGACTGAAGCTAAGGGGGGGACAAGTCCAGGACAAATATCAGAAAGTTCTGCTTCACGCAACGAGTGGTGGACACCTGGAATGCTCTCCCAGAGGAGGTGATTGTGGAATCCACCGTTCTAGGATTTAAAAGTAAACTAGATGCACATCTCCTTACGAGAGGCATAGAGGGATATGGGTGACTAAAATTATGCCAGGTGTACACCTGGCTGGGCCTCTGTGTGTGCGGATCGCCGGACTTGATGGAACGAAGGTCTGATCCGGAGATGATAGTTCTTATGTTCTTATGAGTGTATGGATATTCAGTGCTGATGCTTGGATATGGCTTGGCAATGAATATCTGGGCATTATGCTGGCGGTGACCAAAACTGTGTTGACTACCACCAGCTGAAAATTTACCCCTTAGTAAACAGGCCTCTTCCTTTTACTGTTCTTTCCAACATCTCAAAGGTTTTCAGTTTAGCAAATTTACCCCCTCTTTTACTAAAGTGTGCTAACAGATTAGTGCATGCTAAACGCTAACGTGACCATAGACTAACATGCATGTGTTAGCATTTAGTGCGTATTAACCTTAGTAAAAGAAGGCCTTAGTTTACCAACAAAAGAAATCTATAAAATAAGCCCCCTTTAATTGGAAAGTGAAGAAGGCATCTGTTCTCCATAGCCAGTACTTTAAAACACTCAGGTAGACGTATTTATAATTCCAAAGAATACAAGACTGCATAGTAAACGGAACCCAAGAAAGCTATGTTAAGTCCTTATGGAATTTTGTACACTGGTTAATACTCTGGATTAACATTTTGTCTTGGGCAGGACTAGGTGGATAAAATTGCTGCAGATCAATAGGTAAATTCTCTGGAAAATTTTCAGCTTTTCTCTACATTCATCACATTCTTCCCTACAAGGCGTTGAGATTCTTTTCTTTCTTAGAGGTGTAAGGTTAAATATTATATTGATGGAAGTATGGATCTGTGGGAATTAGAAACCCTTTTGTGGCTAAAAATACTGCATGTTGCCTGGAAATGAACTCCCAGACTATCTGTTTGTTCTGTTATTCCAGGAACAGTGGCCCAAAGTTACATGACTGACGTGTGCCCCTGGATGGCTCCTTGTCTCAAGCATCACCTTTTTTTTAAATTAGAGCCCAGTTTGATAGTAAGAAATCATAATGCAGTATTTATGGTACCCATCAAGACTACTCCTCGATGTATTACTATTGCTATCCCATTATGATGCCCACCAAAACTACTCAGTGTATTACTATTCCTATCCCAATGCAAAATACAAGACTTGTATTCACTGGTCTGAATAATAGTCTGGCACTGGTACTCAAAAGCAGAGCTTATACTAGAAATTCTTCATCAGGAATCGTATAGCAAAATGATCTCCAAGTACTCATACTTTACTGCATAAGGAGCCTAGTTGAATAACATAATAGTACTAGTTGATACTCTTTAGTGTCAATGGAAGATAGGTGTCTCTATATGGGTATACCCACAGCCTCTTTGGGTGCATAGATGATTGCATATTATTTTGATTATACATACACTGCTAATTGTGAGTGCAGGTGGGGTGATCTGCCCTTGGATGAATGTAGATAGACTGAGAACCACCAACATTATGTAGGGTGGTCCATAAGACTATGGTAAAAATTCAACCTTATCAGAACATGCCTTCACAAGTCTGAATATGTTCTACCTTATGTAGATAACATATGGTTAAAATGCAGCTGGCTAACAGTAGTAGTAGTAGTAGACAATTTCAATGTGGTAATGTGGTTAGAAACTGTTACTTAACATTGGTTGGAGACTAAATAGCTCATCAGTAGTTCTACACATACAAAGAAAAAGGATCTCCAAAGGTGTATTTAAATTGGAATGTTACAGTAACTTAGAGCCTCTTTTACAAAGTCGTTTAGCGTGGGCTGCTGCGGTAACAGCCCCAAAGCCCACAGAGATGGGCTTCGGGACTGTTTCTGCATGGCTTTGTAAAAGAGGCCCTTAATATTCAAAGTGAAATTCGCATACACTCAGAAATCTGTAATTCAGCCGCAAGCCAGAGCTCCTATAGCCAAACCCACCACCTAATCACTGTGTATAGAATAACAATTAGTATAATTGAAAGTGCAATTTGCTTGTTCCCATAAATTATTTAAAATTGTTCAAAGAATGTAAAAAAAAAGGAAAAAGACTTTCACTGAGGGCTCCTTTTACGAAGGCGCGGTAGCGGTTTAACGCATGTAATACTGCGCACTAAACCGCCAGACGCGCTAGCTGCTACTGCCTCCTCTTGAGCAGGTGGTAGTTTTGGGGCTAGCGTGTGATTAAACATCACGCGCGTTAAAGCCGCTACCGCGGCTTCGTAAAAGGAGCCCTTAACTTTTGGGGGTGTTAACAGGTCCAGACATGGGCCATGTTTTGAAAGTCTTTATCAAGCAACCCAAAAGTACAAGTTGGTAACTTAAATTGCCATGCTGGTTAGGTGCTGTGAGATTGAGGGCATTCTGTTGTCAAACAAAAAAATGTTTAAAACCAAAATTTAGACCTTGTTTGTGCAACCATATTATGTAAAACATACACCATAGTGCAATTTACAAAATAATTTTAAAGGCAACGAAGAGTGGGTACCTGTCATATATAGATCTTTTGAGATGAAATCTGGCCCATGTCGGGGCCTGCTAATACTCCTAAAAGTTAAGTGAAAGTCTTTACCTTTTTTATGCCATTCTTTGAACAATTTTAAATAATTTATGGGAACAAGCAAATTGCACTTTCTATTATACTAATTGTTATTCCATACACAGTGATTGGGTGGTGAGTTTGGCTATAGGAGCTCTGGCTCGTGGCTGAATTACACATTTCTGAGTGTATGCGAATTTCACTATGAATATTAAGTAACTGTAACATTCCAATTTAAATACACCTTTGGAGATCCTTTTTCTTTTTATGTTCATGTTCAATTTCACTTGATCTCCAGTTCTTGTGATATTTAGTTCAAGTACACAGCTTTGCCTACTTAATTTTTTGACTTAGTAGTTCTACACAGCCAACTGCTACTTCTCTCCTTCTGAGTAGTGGATTATCTGATAACAAGAATACTGCTGAAGTTGACTTTGACAGTTCAAATTCAGATGCTGATTTTGTAATCAGCAGAACCCCTTGTTCCAGTTTTATTACATAAGTATTTTTCATTTCCTCCTTTTGAGAACCGTAAACATCCTAGAATAAGGGCAGAGCAAGCACAGTCTCTGTTGTCACAACAGAAAAAAGTACATTAATTCAGGACGATCAACAGTAAATACTGTAGTTAGTGTTTTCTGCTGGGAAGCTCCATAGGAATCAATGTAAAAAGAGTGGTTTTTAATTAGAAAACACACGGTATAAACACAAGAATCAAAAATAGGATAATATACGTCTCAGTCTACCTCAGAGTTGTTAAACTACAGTGTAGTGAAATATAAAATTAAAACAAGAAATAGCATCATGCTGTGCCACTTATCATATTTATTCATCAATGACACATACACATATATAGGTACATGCACAATGAGGCCCTTTTACAAAGGCGCAGTAGCGGTTTAACACACGGAATACCGTGTGTTAAACCGCCTGCTGCGCTAGTACCTAACGCCTCCATTGACGAGGCGTTAGGATTTTAGGCTGCCGCGGGGGTTATCGCGTGATGAAATGTCCGACGTGCTAACCCCCCGTAGCGCGCCTTGATAAAAGGAGCCCAATATGTGTTAAACATATTACAGTTAAGACAGACCGCTAGAGTTTTTCATCCATGCCTTTCGTTTTTTTCTCTTAGCATCAACTGATGACATGGTCTGTAGTTGCATAAATAAGGATATCAGGATGGAGTTGATGGAATAGATGTATATCTGGTGAGGTATTTAACTCTGAACTCTTTCTGCTCTGTCATACCATGAAACAGGAAAATGAATTTTTCCATTAGAACATACATTGCTCTACTGCCATCATTCTCCCACAAATTCATACCTTCAGAGTCCACGACTTAACTTCATTCACCTTCACACCTTCCTTCTCTTAGATAGCTAAAATAATGTGTCAAAGAAGCCGTGAAATCATAAAGGCAGAACTACAGCAGCAATGGCTAAGCTAGCTAAGGGTAAATGAGAGAGCCCTTTTTTTAACCCTTTCAAATTCAATAGTCTTTATATTATATTAATATTTAACTGTTAATTGGTATAGTTTTTATGCTGCTGCTTTCGTACTGCACATAGAAAAAACATTAAGAATGATTTTTCAGTGTACTATAGAGGTGAGCTCACATTAGTACATGTTAACGGATGATTGCAAAAGTAAAAACAAATGTGTTTGAAACTGTAGGGTGTGCTGATCTGTGAGATTGTGCAATGAGTTTTAAGGTGAAAGCTTCTGCTGTTGTTATATTTAACAGCAGCCTGTTGCATTACAACGAGTGAGGAATAATGATTTCAGTAGTGAGTTGTACGGAGTGGTATTGTGGGAAAAGGTGAGAGGAACTTGATAGCCTTTGTATATGTATGGACAAACGTAAAAGCAGTCTCGGTGTCAGGTCAAAAGCGCGCCGGGACAAAGGCGCGCCCAGACAATTGAGCGCAGCGCGGAGGCGCACGCCACTCAAAATTACTGTTTTTAGGGCTCCGACGGGGGGGGGAACTCCCCCACTTTACTTAATAGACATCGTGCCGCGTTGTGGGGGTGTTGTGGGCGGTTTGGGGGGTTGTAACCCCCCACATTTTACTGAAAACTTCATTTTTTCCCTGTTTTTAGGGAAAAAGTTAAGTTTACAGTAAAATGTGGAGGGTTACAACCCCCCATAACGCCGGCGCGATGTCTATTAAGTAAAGTGGGGGGGGGGTTCCCCAACAAACCCCCCCGTCGGAGCCCCTAAAAACTGTAATTTTCTTCGGCGCGCACCTTCGTCTTGCGCTCAGTTGTCGGCGCGCACCTTTGTCTTTCGCGCCATTGTCTATGAACCCCCAGTCTCTACTCTAGTTTCCTCAAATGTTCTCTTCCATTTTCCTTTAGCATTCATTTCAGGCTTGGCATTTTTCCCTTTCCTCTTTGCCTTTTTTTTTTTTTCTGTCTTTATATAATCCTTTACCATTACATCAGAAAGAGATGAATGCAGAAATTAGGGGTTATGTCTGGTGGTGGATGGTCTCCCAGCAATTTGTGCTCTCATCTGTGAACCTACTTTTGTCCTGGGTTTCCCAGTTCATTCAAGCCTGGGGGGGGGGGTTTTAGGCTAGTGCCAGGACCTTCTTAGGGTACGCCTGGTGATGCTAGCCCCCCACCCCTTTGCCTGCAGCTTTTTCCAGGACTTCTTCCTCGCTTAAAAATAACAGCCAAACATCTATTTCAACAGTGCTGATACAGGGTGCAATGGGGCAGCTTTTGCTCACTTTGGGATGGGAGAGGGTTCAGTGGAGTTACCATATTTGTCAAGACAAAAAAAAAAGAAGACACATGGCCATGCTCTGACCCCACCTTCAGCCCTACCCCTCTCAGGCAGCTGCCAGTTGTGTGCAGTGTAGCAAGCTATAATTGTGTCCTGTGTGACTTGCCCTCCATGGCGCCCCCATCCTTTCTTACGTAACCCCCACCCTCTCTCCCATGATATATCAGACTTTAAGAGTTTTGTACTTTATTCAAAATTTTAAAAACAATTTTTTTTCTACCTTTGTTGTCTAGCTATCTAATTTTTCTAATTATGTTGGTCCCAGTCTCTGCTTTCTTCTGTCTTCTCAATTCTCATGCCAGGTTTTTGTGTCCATTTGTCATTTTTCTCTCGCTTCCTCTCCTCCATCCATTTCTAACATTGACTTTTTCCCTCTCTGCATTCTGGTCGAAAGGCCCAGCTATTGCATTGGGTCACCACAGTCGAACTTCCTGCAGATGTTTCTACCATGAACTCCGGAATCCTGTGCCAGTATGAGCTGGTGGATCTTCCCACAGACATCATCAAAGAGCATGCCTCTCAGAATAGCTTTGTGGGTAATTGTGAAGATAGATGTTAGCCTCTTCTAGCTGGGGGGCTCATTGCAACGGATGGTCAGCCTCCCAAAGGAAGTGATTGATCAACAGATTGGAAGTTCGACTCATTCGCTTATTGCAGAAGCTGGAGGACAAACTGTCTATCTTCTTGAACAATGCTACTGTGGTGGCGTATATCGCCAGGGAGGCACCAAGAGTGTGCAGCTGATTCTGGAGGCCCACTTACTGTTCCAATGGGCACAGTTTCATCTTCAGGCTCTTTCAACAGCATATGTAGTGGGATTGGATAACGTCCAGGCTGATTTCCTCAGCAGATAGACACTGGGTATGGGAGAATGGATATTGTCTGCTGCAGCCTTCAAATCCATTGTTTGTTGTTGGGGTCGCCCAACATTCGATCTCATGGTGATAGCAAGAAACAGGAAGGTGGACTGCTTCTTCAGGTGAAGATCCGAGCCCAGAAGTGTTGGTCTAGCCATGGCCAAAGAACAAGCTCTTGTACGTGTTTCTTCCATGGCCCAAGATAGGGCGGATATTCCATAGGACTGCAAATCATTTGAGAAAAGTCATTCTTGTGGCACCAGATTGGCCAAGCAGAGGGGTGCAGGCCTCAGACTGCGAGTATAGCTGGACTTTCTTTCTCAGGGGCCAGTAGTCATAGAAGATCCAGATTGCTTTGCTCTTGCAGCATGGCTCTTGAGTGCGTGGCATTACTGCATAAAGGGTACTCGGAGGTAGTGATTGCTACTCTTCTCAGAGCCATAAAGCCTAAGCTAAGGCATGGGAAACATTTCAGCACTGGTGCATTAAGGAGAAGACAGAGCAGTTCTCTGCTCTGATCTCAGTGGTGCTAGCTTTCCTCCAAGTTGACTTTAACAAGGGTCTTGCAGTGGAGTTGCTTAGAGTCAAAGTGGTGGGTCTCTCTTGTTTTAGGGCTCTAGAGCATAAAGCTTCCTTGGTATCTCATCCAGACATAGCCAGATTCCTAAAAGGGGTGCTACAGCTCAGACCATTGGTAAGACACCTGTTTCCATCATGATACCTTAACATGGTTTTGCAAGGCCTCAGTCAGGCTCCATGCAAGCCACTTAAGGAAGCATCCTTGATGGATCTTACAGTTAGGACTTTTTTTTTTTTCTTCTGGCCATTTTGTCAGCAAGAAGAGTCTTGGTGCTACAGGCATTTTCGTGTAGAGAGCCCTTCCTCAAGATCATGGAGACCGGAGTTTCTATGCACATGATTCCATCCTTTTTACAGAAGGTTATTTCGGTCTTTCATGTCAATCAAGAAGTAAGATTGGCGGCATTCCAGTCCACAGGATCAAAGAAGAAGGACCAGATTTTGAAAATGTTGTATGTGAAGAGAATCTCACATACAACATATCTCACAAGAGATAGTTCGGGGAATCTCCCCATACCCCGCCTTCTTATGTGTATCTATATTGGGCTAGCATCTGTTTTGATACAAACTGAAGGACGCAGCAGAGCCCTCTAGTGAAGGGAAGGAGGAGGTGTTAAAAAGGTGGAGTGAATTACTTCTGCACGGCTCGCAAGCATGAGGTGATCTGATAGAGGTCTTTAAATACTGAGTGGAGTGGAAAGGGTAGATGTGAATCGCTTGTTTACTCTTTCCAAAATACTAGGATTAGGGGGCTACTAAGCAGATTTAAAACAAACCAGAGAAAATATTTCTTCACACATGTAGTTAAACTCTGGAATTCATTATTAGAGAATGTGGTGAAATCAGTTAGCTTAGCAGGGTTTAAGAAAGGTTTGGATAATTTCCTAAAAGATGTCCATAAGCTATTATTGAGATGGCTTGGGAAAATCTACTGCTTATTCCTAGTATAAGCAGTGGAAAATCTGTTTTACTACAGTACTTAGGATCTAGATAGGTACTTGGGACCTGGATTTGCTATTGTTGTAAACAGAATACTTGGCTTGATGGACATTCGGTCTGTCCCAGTACGGCAATTCTTATGTTCTTATACTAGTAAATTAGATGCAAAAAGTTGATAAGGAAGAGAAAAAGAGAAATTAAAAAGAAACTAATAAAGGCAAGAACACATAAGAAAAACTTTTTAAAGTAGGGATTAAATGGAGTACTCAGGGAAGAAAAGGCCATATCGGAGAAAGTAAATGAATTCTTGTTTTAGTTTTTACTGAGGAAGATATAAGGCTTCTCTGGTGGACCTTACCATCAAAACAGTGTTTTTGGTTGTGATTACCTCAGTCCAATGAATGTCAGAACTACATGCTTTGTCACAGAGTCCCATCTTTCTTACCAAAAATAGTTTTCAATTCCACATAACCAAAAAGTGCACTTGCCTGCCTTCTCTCCCTCGGGTTCACGAAAGAGTGATCAGGTATTGAAATTGTTGGATTTGCGCAGAGTATTACTGGGGTATCTGGAGGTTATGAATGAATTTTGACTGTCGGATCATCTATTTGTATTGGCGGGGGCTGCCTGTAAAGGCTGACCAGTCTTGAAAGCGACCATTTCAAAATGGGTCCATGTGGCCATTTCTTCAGCCTATTTTGGAAATGGCAAGCATGTGCCTATATCCATGAAGGCGCACTCCATTAGCAGTGTGGCTTTCTCTTGGGCAGAATCTTTGACAATGACCCCAGAAGAAACCTGTATAGCAACCACTTGGTCCTCTTTCCATATCTTCATGAAGTTTTACAGGGTGGACGTGGTGGCCAAACAGAACTCTGCATTCAGATCTTCAGTTCTGTCAGCAGGTTCATCTGTCCTATCCTAAGCTCAAGGTCTACTTTGATATGTCCCAGAAGTACAGAAATAGAGTGTTATGTCGTACTAGAAGGAAAGATTAGGTTCTGCCCTCGGTAATCTTCTTTTTAGAAGACAGACACTTTATTCCTGAAGCCCACCCTATCAAATGTTCATTTGCCTGCTTACTGCCTCAAAGATTCCGGGAAATTTTGACATCTTAGAACATAACATAAGAACATAAGAATTGCCATCTCCGCATCAGACCCTGGGTCCATCAAGTCCGGTGATCCGCACACACGGAGGCCCTGCCAGGTGTACCCTGGCAAAGTTTTAGTCCCCATATCTTGTTTCTTTTCTTTATCCGGCCTTGACAAGGATAGAAGATGTGACTGTTGCATTGAAGAATCTAGGACAGGGATGTCAAAGTCTCTTCTCGAGGGCCGCAATCCAGTCAGGTTTTCAGATTTTCCCCAGTGAATATGCATGAGATCTATTAGCATAAAATGAAAGCAGTGCATGCAAATAGATCTCATGCATATTCATTGGGGAAATGCTGAAAACCCGACTGGATTGCGGCCCTTGAGGAGGGACCTTGACACCCCTGATCTAGGGGGAATCTATAGAAACCTCCACAATCTTAGTGCAGGTTGCCCTCAGGTTGATGATTTGTTTGTTTTCACCTTATTATGTATTGCAAATGGTTAAATTTTGTTTTATCGGTTGTCTGTTTCTGCTCATATCATTAAATATATATGTTTCTTGGGAAATGTTCCTGTACGCCTCCCTATTCTATTTCCTCTCCAGGGCTTACCCTCTGCTTTGGTATGAACTGAGGAATTGGAGGATAGCCCAGAGGGATGAGAGGCGGAGCAAAAGAATGCTAATGAGGCACTCTACAAGAATTCTCTTGAGAAGGGATTGACTACCCACAAGTTCAGGAATAGAGTGTCTGTCTGTCTATTAAAAAGAAGATTACCGAGGTAAAAATCTAATCTTTCCTTATTTTCATTGCAAGAAAATTTCTCAATATGAAGACTATTATTGAGTGACATTTTCATAAATCCTCTTGGCCCTAGAAGTGGTTTTCTTCCCCCCTGCAGCCCCAGGGAATCCTATATTTAAGAGGGAGGGAGTTTGCGAGGACTAGATAGTGGCCTAAAACTTTAATAGGGAGGATCCCAAACCTGAAATGAGCAAGCGCTGATATTATGGACAACCTGACTACTTTCCTTTGCCTCACCTTCTTCTAAAAATATTTTGGGTATATTAAACTTAAGCTAAATTTGGTCACTGTAATTTTTAAATTGTACTTTGACCATAGAAAACTTTTTGAAAAAAAGTTGATGAGTTGCGGGGATGCCTTGCCTGGTGTAGTGTGAAAAGGAGTTCAACAAATGGACATTGCTTTATCTCTTACAGCGTGAAATAAGATGGTGATGATGCGTGGCTATCACGTCCGATGGAGGAGAAAATAAGTTGGAGATACATCGCACACAGTTAGCTTCTCTGTCTTGCTGAAAGTAAAATGAACTAGGTTGGAGTTATTTTGCAGTTGGAGACTGAAAAGCTGGGGTCTTGAATAATGTGGTTTATGAATGTTGATGGCTTATTTCACCTCACTTTCTTTGAAACCTCTGGTGCAGCAAAGGTAGATGATAAAACAGCGTTAAGCTTTAATTTTGGGATCATCTGAAGGTGCTTCTGAAGACTGATCAGAACTGATTTATTGCTGGACTGAATTCTGAATGTAGCATCAAGATTGAATAAAATCATGGCAGACAATATGTTGGATAGCTTCACTGGAATTCTCTCTGGTAGAATAGGCCTGATTCATGGGAGCATAATGAAAATGAGGTATTTTTGAAAATGCAGCACAACACGTGGCAATGGTATATATGAAGAAAAAATTTGCTTTACAGTTCCACATTCAAAGTACTATTTATATATTCAGTACAAGGTGATTTAGAGTTACATTTTTGATATGATGTCCAAGTACGGGAATAGACTTTTCCCGGAAGACACCTAAAAGTCAGCAATCAAAAAACGCCAAAAACATATGGCATGTTTTGAAAATCAGCAAGATAAACATCTTGGAAATCAGCATCTAGAAGCAGTATCACTTTTCCCTGATAAATGTTGCCACACATCAAAAATGCACCACTGAAAACATCTGCAGTATTAAAGTGGGAAATAGTAGTAGATGGAGGAATATAATATGTATATGTGCATATATATACTGCTCAATGTTCTGCACTATTTAGCCAGCCAAGAGCAGCTCCTGGCCAGCTAAGTAGTGCTAAGCCAGTTTACAGCTGATATTCAGCCGGAGATAGTCCGCTGGCTCCCACTGAATATGTCAGTCAGTGGCTATGTTGCACAACATAGCAGGTTTTTGCCAATTCATTGGCTGACTGGCTAAATGGATTGACCAGATAGATCTGCCTAAATAGTTGCTTAACATGACACAGCTTAACATAGACCGGAAATTCAATGCTAGTTGCCAAATACAAGTTGCCAAGTTCCAAGTTTTATTAGGATTTTATATATCGCCTATCAAGGTTATCTAAGCGGTTTTACAATCAGGTACTCAAGCATTTTCCCTGTCTGTCCCGGTGGGCTCACAATCTATCTAACGTACCTGGGGCTATGGGGGATTAAGTGACTTACCCAGGGTCACAAGGAGCAGCGCGGGGTTTGAACCCACAACCCCAGGGTGCTGAGGCTGTAGCTTCAACCACTGCGCTACACACAGCCCTGGCATTGAATTTCCAGGTTCACTGCTGAGTGTGGAAGATAGCCGAGTTGCCTCTGTGGTCTGAAAATGAGGCCCATAACTTTGGTTGTATCACAGAAAGGTGGTATTATTAGATACATGCCCTTGCCTTATATTTTCCATACCAAGACCATAAGAGGGTATTTCTGCAGAGGTGGCCCGATGGCGTCTACAATATTAGACTGAAGAATGCCACCAGAGCATGGTAATTGGAGAAGCCCCAGGCAGCTGACTAAAATTAATGGGGAAATTGTGCTGTATAGGGCAACCCCTATTTCAGCAGGATAAAAGCAGTGCTTTCAATTGTCAGTACTGTGTGGCGAACGCATTCTGATAGTGAAACTAAGGCAGATACAAGAAGGCAAATAAATTGAAGCCAAGAAGTTGTTAAGCTACTTGCTCTTTAGGGGGTGCTTCCTTTTCGGCAAAGATCTTGAGAAGTTTGTGAAAGATATTGGGGAAGCATATCCTCTCTGGCTCCTTACTCTGCGTCAAAAGGGAGTATATCGTTCTGCTGCTTCTAATAGCCTTTCCAAAGACGTGGGTTGTTTTCAATCCACGCAGCATCCCCAAGCAGACCCTTCAAGCAGGGCACCTTGCATGGCCCTAATAAGTCTTGTGCTGTCAGCTCCTCTGAGGGAGCAGCAGCTGTCTGTCATGCCCAATGGGGATGTGTTGGGCTCCTCAGTGGTCCTGGTGGGGGCAGGTTATCTTTTCTGGGACGAGTGGTCTTGGAGGTAACCCTTCCAGTTTCCAAAGCCTTCATGGTGTCCCTCTGCGACTGGACCGTAAAGTAGGAAGTGGTCTCCCATGCTCTTCAGTTTCTCTGCATGCTCAGGACAGTAGAGCATATGCGTGGCCAGTATCCCATCTATTTTGTGGTCCCAAAGAAAGGAGGCACCTTCTAGCCTATTCTGGACCTCAAAGGGAAATGCTTGCCCATGGGTTCAGCACTTTCACATGGAGACTTTTCATTCCATCATCAAGTTAATTTGGCCGGGAGAATTTCTAACTTCCCTAAACCTCATGGAGGTCTACCTGCATATACCCATTTTGTGGATTGCCATAGGAGGTATTTGTGCTTCTATCCCTTCCGGTATCACATCTCTATCTTGTGCTACTGCTGCTGCTTTCCCGAAGCAACAGTGGCAAACTGAAACCAAGTTTATTCTTAGTTTGATATACTGACCATTACAAGTATCTGGCCAGTTTACAGTATTAAGAATTTAAAAGATCCTAAAAAGATCTTAATAAAAAGTATTAAAAAAAAAGGTAGTGAAGACAAAATAAGGTGTGATTTGAGGAAAGCTAGGGGGTAGGAAAGTTTTAATTACGTTTTAAAAATAAGAAATAAAAGGAAGGGGGATGGGGAGGATAAAATAGAAGGGAAGTTGCTTCTTAAAAGCGGTTCTTTGTTGTTTATTTATTTGTTTAATTTGGGTTTTTTGTGTGTGTGTTGTTTTTTCCATGATTATCCAAGTTTCCAAGTTTATTATATAATTTGATTAATCGCCTATTCCAAGTTCTAGACGATGTACAATTGTTAAAATAACCAAATATAGGTAACAAATCATACAAACATAAGTCAATGCAAATTAAAATGACAAATACAAACATTCCTATTCAAAGTTTAAATCATTTAAATTAAATAATTTATACATACGACATCAAAACAGAAGGGAAAATTATTAAGGGATTACAATCAGTGTTAAATTCAATGTATTTAAGGTAAAAACATTAGGAGGGAAAACAAATATAATATTGTAATGAAATATTAGATGAAGAGAGACAAAAGCATTATGTTTATTCACTAAAAGCATCTTTAAAGGGAAAACTCTTAAGTTTGGTCTTGAATTTATCCAAATTATTTTCCTTTCTTATATACAATGGGAGGTCATTCCAGGACTGAGGAGCGGTTATTGAAAAAAATAGTATGACGCCTCGTGTTAATAACTTTTAATGAGGGAATGGCCAGTAAGTGTTGGTTTTGTGATCTCAGAGATCTAGAGGTAGAATAAGGAATTAAAACTCTAAAAATAAAAGCAGGGGTTTTAAATAATAGAGATTTAAAAGTAAGCAAGCATAGTTTAAATAAAATACGATGTGCAACAGGGAGCCAATGTGCCTTTTTAAGTAATGGAGAGACATGATCAAATTTTTTGGCTTTATAAATAATTTTAATAGAGGCGTTCTGAATAATTTGAAGACGTCTGATTTCCTTTTGTGGCAAACCTTTAAATAAGGCATTACAATAATCGATTTTAAAGATTACTAGAGAATGAATTAAGATGTTCAAAGATTTTGCGCATAAAAATTTGGCCACGGATCGAATTTGGCGAAGTCTGTAAAAAGTAGATTTAACCACCTGGCTTATATGATCGTGGTAAGATAGTTTGTTGTCAAATATTATTCCGAGTATCCTAATATTTTGAGTCGTCTGCAATGGAATGCCTTTAATAGAAATGGGAAAAAGAAGTCTACAGCAGTCCTTCCATGGAAAGAGCATGACGTTTGTTTTATTAATATTCAAGGCTTATCTATTAGTATCCAGCCAATGGTGAATTTGATCCAGCTTTCCATTTATTGCTGCTATTTCTTGTGAATTATTGGGATTTGCATAGCTGCAAATTTGATATGCGTCATTAAATAAAAATGTTTTAAGATTGGTTTTAAATTTGTTTAAAGAATTTTCGCAGCGCATATGCGGTGGTATTGCATTCCAAAGGGAAGGGACCGTTACGGAAAAAAATGGTATTTCTGGTATAGTATAGATCTTTGATTGAGGGAACTGTTAATAGATTTTGGTTGGAGGATTAAGGGCCCTAGATGGAGCATGTGGGATAAGATATTTGTCCAAGAAAGTGGGAGAGTGGGAAAGTTTAATTTTGAAGACTAGTACAAGTATTTTATATGTTCTATGTGAGACTGGTAGCTAATGAGATTCACAAAGTGGAGTGATGTCATATTTTTTAGCTTTGTAAATGAGTTTAACTGCATTATTTGTATCAGTTGGAGTCAGGTTTCTTTTTGGGTTATTCCATGATATAAAGAATTGCAGTAGTCTAAGTGTGAAATGACCAGAGAATTGATAATGATTTGAATTGACGTGGGCTCTAGAACAGAGGTGATGGAACATATTAGATGGAGTTTATAGAAACAGTTTTTTGTGACCGAACAAACCAACTATGGGACCTTTCCATACATGCCCACAGCTTCTGGCCTGCCCTTTCCAACATCACTTCTTCCGAGGCAAAGCCGGCAGCTGCGGATATATATGGGAAGGTTCCACACCTGGTTTGTTTCTGTTTGCTGCTGCTGCTGCTTTTGGAAAACAGCAGCAACAATGGTAGGGAAAAAAAGCTGGTGGATGTGGTGTGGGGGAAAAAGAAGGGACAGACGGGGTGGGTGGGTGTGAGAGGGGCAGACGCAGGTGAATGTGAGTTGGGTGGGAGAGAGGGGGCAGGTGCTGGTGGAAAAGGGGTGGGGGAGAGAGGGGATAGGCACTGGTAGATGTGGGGTGGGAGGAGAGAGAAATGGTGGAAATTATTTAGGATAGGGTAGATTTTATATAGAAGTGGGAAGACAGATTCTAGATAGAACAGGTGGCAAGAGGGGGCAGATGTTGGGGGTGGGGTACAGAGAGGAGGGAATCGAATGGGGAAGTGAAAGGGGAGATGCTAGATAGAAAAAGAGAGAGGGAGCAGACCTATGGAAGGATAGAGATATAAAGAAGATAGAAATATTGATGGAAGGGGAGAAAAGGGAGATGCTGGATGGAAAAGTGAGTGGAAATGAGCTATATAGAAGAAGGGAGACTGAAGCCTGGATAGAAGAGGGGAGAGACGGGAGGGAGATGATGGAATGGGGAAGAGACAGAGGAGGGAGATACTGATGGAAGGGTAGAGAGCGTGGAGATGCTAGATGGAAAAGTGGAGAGGAGTCATAATGCTGTATAGAAGGGGTAGATGCTGGATGGAAGAGGGGAAAGAAATGAGTAGATATTTGGGAGAGAGACAGGGAGATAATGATGGAAGGGGAAAAAATAGCAGATATAGGGGGCAAACACTGTATAGAATCCTGGGCGTGCATCTAGATAGGCAACTCTATGTCTGCCCAAGTCAACCATGTCACACGCAAAGGATTCAACATACTCTGGAAACTCAGATCCATCAGAAAATGCTTTGATCAGGTAACATTCAAACTCCTAGTCCAAACACTAGTCCTAAGCATCCTAGATTACTGCAACATAATCTATCTAGCAGGACTACACAAACACTTCCAGATGCTAAGCATCATCTAAAACACTGCAGTGAGGCTCATATATTCAACCTGAAAAAAATTCAATCACATCACACACTGCCCTAGTGATCACCGAACCCCCCCCCCAACCCCATAAAAATTGTAATCACACCTTTAAAATTCAGCCTCCAGACCATCAACACCTGGCAGCTGACCCCCCTCTGTCTCTCTGATCCTTCACACCAAATTTCTTTCCCCCTCCCTTGCGTTCGCTCTCTCATTTAAACTGTGACAGTTTCTGTCAACCTCGCCCGCACCGGGCCGATCTCATTCACCTTTGCTCCTGGACCATTCCAACCCCCGCTGCCACTCCCAAACGGAGGTGGTCTGTTCCCTCAGAACATGACCGGTTCTCCTTCCAGACGGTCACACTCACCTTCCAACCATGGCTATCTCTCCCTTCCTTCATCCTCGCTTTTCACTCTCAGAAGACATGGTGGTGTTCTGTGCATGCGGAGGCACGGAATCACGGAGTTTCAAGTGTGCATGCGCACTTATTATTGATAAAATCATTTTCCCTACCTTTGTTGTCTGGTGACTTTATTTTTCTGTGCTTTTAACTATGTTTCCAGAGCCTCCTGCATGTTTTTCCTCTGGTCCTCCTTCCCTCCCCCATCTTCTCTCTTCCTTTTACCTCCCCCACCATGTCCAGCAGTACCCCTTCTCCCTTCCCTGCTCCCCTTGTCCAGCAGCACCTCTTCTCCCTTCCTTTTACCTCCCTTGTCCAGCAGTACCCCTTCCCTGTTCCCATGTCCAGCAGTACCCCTTTTCCCTTCCCTGCTTTCCCTGTCCAGCATCTGCTAGCTTTAGTTTAGCTTAGCTGCGGTTTCATCAGGCAGCCTCGGGGCTTTTGCTAAGCCGGCCCGCCTCGCATCATTGAAGTGGGCCGACCTAGCAAAGGCCCCACGGCTGCTTGATGAAGAGGTAGGCAGAAGGCAGGAAGTCAGTCGACGATCGGGGCAGAAGGCAGCTGAGGCAGGCATGGGTGATCAGCGGCAGAAGGCAAATTATTCTACTGCACATGCAGCGGCACGGAAGCACAGAGGCACAAGTATAAAGTGCGCATGCGCGCTAAGGATTTTATTATTATTGATAGTAAATGAGGCATGTTCAGACCTGTACAATCCACCCACTTACCCAAAAGGGGTAGCCAGAGTTGTACCTACTCTGTGTAGCTTATATTCCTTCATGATTAAATACGAGCATCACAAAAAGCAGTCAAAAATTCACCATCATGCCAATCACATATAGGCAGTTAAACATGATTCAATCTTAGAACACAATAACACAAGACCATGCCAATAGTTTGAAGAGTGGTTTTATTATTATGGTGGCAACACAGTCACATTCAAAATCAATACATGATTAATCCAACAATATTGCTAACAATATTTTAGTCACTAATTTCCACCTTAGATGTCGTCCTCTACTCCACTGAGATCCACAGCATCTACCATCAGAGCACATGTTATGTATGTAATATAAAATATATATACTTGATCCTGATATATCTTTGCCATTTAGTTTACAGTGGTGGCAGTGGGAGACACACTAGTGTTGAACTGTTTTATTGTATGACTGGTTCAAATTGGTACATTTGGGTAAGATTTGTCTTCTTAGAGGAAACGTAATAAAATTGTCCTTGTCATTATTTATAACTCCTGTTTTGATATTCATGACCCAGGAATGTTACATTAAACATTTATTAGACTTGGAACAGGATTTCATGCAATATTGGTAGTATTAATCATTTTAGACTTTCTATTTTTATAAGTTGACTGCTTTTTTAATAAGGCATTTCTGTGTAGAAAACAGAATTTTACATGCAAAAATTGTCTTCTATAATACTACTTTGAGCACATGTGTACACATAAATTTCTGAGCAGACATTCCCAAGGGGCCGGGTTTTGATGGGATTGTACTTAATGCATACTTTCATGTATTTTATAACTGGAAAATCTGTGCATGCCTCGAAGCAGGTATAAAAGTATTCATGTATTTACCCTGGGGTAACTTTAAAAGGACAAGTATGCACATAGTTTCCCTTTAAAATATTGATGTAACTTGCCTACCGCACATGTTTGATGGCATATTAAAAATTACTTTTGTCACTGACTAGCACAAGAAGAGAGTGAATAGAATGAGAGTCACAAATTGAAAAGAAATCGCATGTTATAAGGAGATAAGGAAGGAAGAGAAAAAGTGGATTTAAAAGAAAAATGAAATGGAGAAAATTTAGAGTCCTTTTACTAAAGTGCTTTAAGCAGTTTCCTTCAGATTCTGTATAAGTCATCCAAATTTGGGTGTAGATCACAGATCTGCACATAAGCTAATTAGTCAATGAGGTACTAGTAATACATTATTGGAGTTAATTGGCACGAGCTAGGAGTTATGCATGCATCTGCCTGCCCTACACTTTATTCTATATCATGCATGCCTAAATTTCATAATGTTCAACTCAAAGGGACATGGGCATGGGTGGGTCAGTGACATTTTCTGAAATTAGATATGATGTTATAAAATACTTGGATTTGCATGCCTAACGTCTATCAGTTGGGCACGAGCATTTATACCAGCTTTTAGCAGGTGTAAATGTTCATGCTCAAAATTAAGCATGAGAAGCATGCCAAGCTAGTATTCTTTAAAGAGTGCCTAAACTTAGGGCTCCTTTTACGAAGCTGCATTAGCGGTTTAACGCGTGTAATAGCGTGTGGTAATTTGCCGGCCGCGCTAGCCGCTACCGCCTCCTCTTGAGCAGGCGGTAGTTTTCGGATAGCATGGGGGTTAGCGCGTGCTAAAAAGTTGTGTGCGATAAAGCCGCTAACGCGGCTTCGTAAAAGGAGCCCTTGGTGTGGATCATTATGGTGACTAACTTTGGGCACCATTTACTGAATCTAGCCACTAATGTGCAAATTAATACAAGTTAACTGTTGGTGCACAAGTGAGATAACTTAGAGGCCCGTTTACTAAAGCTTAGTGTGCACTAAATGTGTGTCCTATTTTATACCTATGGGCCACATGACAGTGCATGCTACAATTTAGTAAAAGGGCTCCTTAGTGAGCACTGATTGATGTATGATCTGCATGCAATATTGGAAGCAGGAACTAGGCAGGTTATAGGTGTGGACTGCACATTACACTTACACCATGTACTTGTCACTTATGCAGTTAAAACAAGTATACTTACTGCTGCCTCCTGAGGAGGTGATAAACAGGTGGTAACATGCTGAGCACTTTCCCAATAGTTGCTGCATTGCCTTTGCATTTACTGTGCTTTAAATTTTTATGTTAAAAGTCCAGTAACTTATCAGACTTTAGTAAAAGGGCCCCAAATTTTAGAAAATACTTAGGCCCAGGTTCACTAAAGATAGCTACTCAATCGCTGTTGGCCAATTATTTGGCCGATTTTCAAAAAGCGATTGATTTACTACCAAGTTTGCCAAAACAAAGGCCAATCAGGGACTTCTTTAGGCTCCTCCCTAAAGAAGTCCCTGATTGGCTCAGGCGCCTCAGGTCCCTCCCAAGGGAGGAGCCTGAGGCGTCTGAGCCAATCAGGGCCTACATCACATGATGCACCGGGGAAGGGCCTAAGGCCCGCAATACACAGGAGGAGGATGGAGAAACAAGAGGGTCTGACTGGGCACCCTTCCTGCTCCCGTCTTAAAGATACGGGGGAGGGGGCAATGGCGGGGGGGCCCTATGGCAGGAGGGAGTGGGCATCCCTCCTGTCATTTTTTTTCTTTGATGAGTGGGTGGGCACCTTTGGGGGACAGGAGGGAGTGGGCAACCCTCCTGCCTTTTTCTTCAGGGTGGAGGGAGATGGGCCTTAATGGCAGGAGAGAGTGGGCATCCCTCCTGACATCTTTTTGGGGTTCAGGTGGGTCGCCACAATTGTCTGGGGTGGCACATGATTGTTGGCAGGATGGGGAGGGTTGGTGGTGGCAGGGGATTTATAAAAAAAATTTTGGTGGGGGGGCCGACAGATATTTTGCGTGTGTAATACATGCAAAATATCTGCGATTTAAAAAAATGAAAAATAAAACCAGCAGACCTGTCGGTAACACAGTTACCCTTAGGTCTACAGCAGTCGGGTTTTAGGATCGTAAAACCCAATGCAAAATAGCCAAGCAAATGTTAGTGAATCAATCGATTGGCTATTTTGCATGGGGTTTTACAAATTTGCATGGCTGGATCGGAAAATGGCTGATCGAGGGGGAAAACACGTGGTGGGCCATTTTGTGAATCGGGTCGGTTAGCAGCGATAAATTGGGACCTTTATTTTTAAAATGAAAGATTTACTTGAAAAAAAATGATAATTGTGCTTAAGTAATGTAAATTATGCAAATTAAATGCACATTGTGTTGGGTAATTCCATGTTAAGTGGTCGAATATTAAAAATCATCCCCACTTGACCTCCTCCAATTTGAATAAAATTTTGTGTGGATGTTCCGTAGAGCTGAAATCATGTAAAATGTTTCAGCTGGATCTCTACTGGTTTCAGAACTAGAGGCTGTCGAATGTAGATCATTCTCTCGGCATACTGTGCTCTGCGTAACCCAGAATGGCAACTTTGTCTAGCCACTACAGCCCTACAAAACTTCCAAGAGAATTTACATTTTGGGGATTAATACAATCCCTACTACTAACTTAATGTGCACAGTTTGGAATATAACATGAGTAGACAAGAAATGTTAGAAAATAAATTTAATGCCTACTTTTGACTCCTTCATTGCTCCTGAGCTGTATTACAATTCACGTCCTAACTGTTCCAGCAGTCAAGGCATATGACATACACGTAGGATTTGCATTATGAAGCTTTGCAGCCAATTAGAAGCAAAGATATGATTACACAAAGAAATAATATTACAGCTTTATTCAATTTTGGCCATTTTGGGTGCAAATATCTCTTGAAAGAGCATCTTCTTTTGCTACAAAAGCCATTGTTTCATATTTATTTTATTTTTTCAATTTTCTATACCGTTCTCTCAGGAGAGCTCAGAACGATTTACATGAGTTTATTCAGGTACTCAAGCATTTTTCCCTGTCTGTCCCGGTGGGCTCACAATCTATCTAATGTACCTGGGGCAATGAGGGGATTAAGTGACTTGCCCAGGGTCACAAGGAGCAGCGTGGGTTTGAACCCACAACCCCAGGGTGCTGAGGCTGTAGCTTTAACCATTGCGCCACACTCTCCCCTTGACCTGACCTTTGACCTGGCCTTGCTTTGTCCAGAAGTTAGGTCTCAAATGCATGCATTAATCACATGCATATTTACGCAATGATAAAAAAGGGTGTCTTTGACATCCTATTGTGTAATATGCAAATGAGCTACAGGTGTGAAATTGCATGGTACAGCTAAGCTTGTTAGGCTTTCCATTCTAACTCAGGTTAAAGCATCCACTGCTTTATTGGCCAATCGGACCTTAGACTTAGTGGGGATGGGCCGACCCGCTATGCCTAAGGCCTGATTGGTCCAGGCTTCTAGAGCCTGGGTCAATCAGGCCTTAGGCTGGACGGGCAAGACCCATCTGGCCGTAAGAACAGGTTAGTTTGGTGGGGTGGAGGTTTGGGGGTTGTTAGCGCTGGGGGGGAGGGTGCGTCTTCGGGCAGGAGGGATTGGGCACCCTCCTGCCAGCGATCGATATTGTCGGGGGGGGAGGGTGCGTCTTCGGGCAGGAGGGATTGGGCACCCTCCTGCCAGCGATCGATATTGTCGGGGGGGGGGGAGGGTGCGTCTTCGGGCAGGAGGGATTGGGCACCCTTCCTGCCAACGATCAGACAGGCCGCGGCCCGCTATACTTATAGCGGCAGAGAGATCCCTTGCCGTGATAAGTGTAGCGGGCCGTGTCTAATCTAACCCGATTCTCTAACCAGCATCTGTAACATGGACGCCGGTTACAGATTCGGGGTTTAGTGTAGGCCGATTCTGAATAGGACGCCTCTCCCGGGCGTGCTATACAGAATCAGGGCCTAGGTGTCTTGCGGGCCTCGCCTTGAATATAGGCGGCCTGCCTGGGGAGCATTTTTTTAAAAAAACGTGCATCCCGATTGGCTGATTAGACAGCTGTAGGACGCCTACAGCTGCCTAAAATCGGGACACACTTTGGAGAATCAGGCCCTGGAAGGATACATCAAAGGTGGAATATTTGACTTGGTGGAATACTGTTTGTATTACTTCTAAATTTGAGCATATTGCTGTAGAAAGATGTAATGCTTCAAACAAATTTAATAAAATATGGGAGCCATTGAAATCTTATAGTCATGTGCCTGTTAAACCATTAGGATTTGTTTGAATATGGTATACAATAATACTGTTTTTCTGTTTTATCTATGATAGCATTAATGATTAATTGTTATTCATATTGTTTTGTTGTTTTTCTTCCTTACGTTTATATGTGTATGATTATTTTAAGTGCCAATAAAAATTATTGAACTAAAGTATATAATTTCTAAATGCTAATAAATAATAATAAAAAAAGAAAACCAAGTACGGTAAGTTGTTCTATAGATTCAGTAAACTACATTAATACATTCTGCTACTAGAAACCAATATTCTTTTACTCAAACAAGTCTAGAATTGTATTGCATTTTGAGAGCATTTTATCAAATGCTTATCAATTTTGTAGTTTGGTTTCAAGAGCATCCCAAGTCAGAGATGCGCCCTGTGCACAGGGCTATGGAATCGGAGTTGGAAGCAATTTTAAGGGGAGTTGGAGTCAATAAAAATATACCAATTCCAGCTTCAAAATAAAAGCTTAAATTTATCATATGCTATACCATTTTATATCTTTGTCTTGGATTTAAATTATATTTACCAGATAAATTTTACCAGTAATTTAGATCCAGAATAAAGAATTTGAAGCCTATTATCAGTAAGAGTCTTGAGTCAAAATCAGATGATAGGAGTCGAAGGTTTGGTGTTTCGACTCCACAGCTCTGCCTGTGTGACACCCACCCCCCAGAAAAAATCTCCTTTATGTCTTTGTGCAGTTAACACTGCTCATACATCCCTTGGAATGGACCTGTTTGGTTTGAGGAGTCATGCCATTGTACTTGTAACTCACTATTCATTATGTGTTACAAAATATGGGGGGAGTCCTGCACAAATATGTAGCGAATCCTGCACTAAAGTATTAACAGTATTAATGGGATGTTTCTTAATAATGGCCCTCCATGTCCACTGGGAAGAGACATACAGAAATCAAAATGAGTAAAGTGAAAATATAAGCATTTTCATGATGAAATTTTTAAAGGGTTAAAAAAAAATGTGCCAAAGTTATATAATGCTACCTGGAAGTTTCAAAAGGTAATGAAATATATATTTTGTGCTCTAGAAGACTACATATCTTAGAAATCAAGGTAGATCCTTCTATTTTTTTATAGAGTCAAGGAACATGTGATATAAAACTTTTACAGCAATTATTATAGGGGATGTTTTTGACATTTATGCTGTGTGTAATGGAAATATGTTTTATTGAAAATTGTCTGGAACTTTGACTAACAGTATTTAAAAAAATATGTATCATAAATCATAAAAGGTTGGCCATAAGAAAATGTTTCTTTTTGTGTGTGTGTGTGTGTGTATGTGTTTGTAAGGTTTGCGTCCCAAGAATCTTACCATGTTTGTGTTTTTAATATCCCTAGCATCCTGACCATAAAAATAAAACATGGATTGATGGTGCTTTAGAGAAAGTGAGAGAGCTCTATCCATCATGGCAAGGTTCCAAAGGATGTGAAATTATAAGCAACCTAGTGGAACTAGCTGACAGTTGTAGTTTTAGGGAGTAGCCATTCGTTCGTCCATCCAGCTAGCCATCAGTCAGAGATAGAGGACAAAATGACATTTACTGGAACAGACAGGACACAGCCTCAGACCTTCGCTCTGTGATATTATCTATAGCCCTAACAGAGGCATGATCGCATATTTGAAAGAGATATCTACATGCCTTGACTGCAATTTCTATTTCTTCTTGTCATTGCAAGTTCAATTCTGTCTCAATAGTCATGAACTTTGCAGAAGGGTGTCACTCAAAACTCTTAACTCCTCTTCAGCAGTGGAGAACAGCTCCTCCTTCAGTTTTTCCTTCTGAAAGCGAACTGCGAAGGTGTGTTCTGATCTGCTCTGCTTCTTTTTATTATTTTTGGGTATTTTTGCAGTCGGTTCTTTTTTCCTGTGTGAATTCAGTGCTTTGAGGTCCCCTTCTTGGGCTTACTCCCAGGTAAAGGACACAGACCAATGAGGGTGGTCTGCTGTTCATAAGTAAATTTCTCTGAGTACCTGCTGAGCCAGCCTGCTTTGTGTCCCATCAGGAGCTCAGGGTCCATTCCCCTGGGAGCTTGCTTGCCTGCTGATTCATCAGGGGCTTGAGTGCAGGCTGTGTGGCCCCTGTGTAACAACCCTCTGGGTATCAGGGAGCTGGCTGTAAATTTTCTCCCCCAAAGCATCGCATCGATTTTCAGGGGTCAGAATCATTGGTTGACCGGCAGCCAGAACATTTCCAGCGGTGGACTTGTTTGTAGTTTTTCCTGAGGCAGAAATCTTTTCCCTGTGGGAAGGCTGCTTGAAGCTGACAAGCACCAAAAGTCAGTGAGTACTCTGTTCATTCCCCATGGGAAAAATGGGAGGGGGGGGGCTGAAAAAAAACAAATTTGAGGGATTCTGTGGATAGAATTAGGTTCCCCCATCTCCAAAACTACTTTTTTGTTTTTCCACTTAAATTCCCAAGGGCCTTTTTGATGTGATTTTTCTGACAGCGGCCATTTTGGATTTTTAGCAAATTTTTTTTAAAAAAGTTATTTCTGCCTCAAAACCCTTCACTTTGCCTAGGGATTATCTGTAATGGATTTTCTAGGCCAATCTATCCCTAATTCAGGCATTTTTGTGTAGATTTGTTGGTTGAGGTGTGGCTCTGTTCCATATTCTGCAGGGTGTGGGAGGAAGGGGCAGGAGCTTCAGGGTCAATCTCTCTTGAGTTCGCCAAGGTGCGAGAACCCCAAAATGCTCGGCCTTCGGGGAAAAGATTCCATCTAGAGGCCACACGCGGTGAAGGGACCAAAACACAAGCATGTGGGAATGGAGAAAGCCCTACAACCCCAGTCAGGGGTCCTGCAGAGGTCCTTGGGGCCACATGTCCAGTGATTCTCAGATTTTGTCAGTCTCCTGTGGAAAGCCTACTTAATGGGCCCAGGAAGCGCTGCACTGCCTGTGAGCACACCAGTACCACTACAATAGGATTCACATCCCAAATAGGCTTCTGCACCTTGGAACTTGCCATATCAGTGACCAATCAGAGCTGAACTGGGGGGACTGGAAGTCTCATTCCAGTTCCTATGGAGAATCCATAGTACTTTGGTCTTACGGCATGGCTCTTGAGCACACGGCCCTAACTCATAAGGATTACTCGGAGGTGGTCATCTCGACTCTCCTGAGAGCAAAGAAGCCTTCAAATTGTATGGCTTATGTGAGGTCCTGGAGGGCCTTTCATTTATGTTTCACCAGACAGCAGGTGGAGCCTTATAGGGCTTCCATTTCAGTGATCCTAGCATTTCCTATAAGCTGGACTGCAAAAATGCTTGGCGGTTTTGTCTCTCTAGGTGTTGGTAGCTGGTTTCTTGTGCTTTAGGGTTCAAAGAGGTAAGCAGTCACTGATGTCTCCCGCAGACGTCTCTCGGTTTTTGAAGAGGGCGCTCTGATGCTTTTCCCACTGCGTAGGCCATTCCCATGTTGGGACCTTAATGTTGTTCTGAAGGGTCTTTCTTGGGCTCCTTTTTTTTCCCTGCCAGACATATCCCTCTTGGATTTTACAATTAAGACCATGTTTTTGGTTGCCATAGTTTCAGTGAAGCAGATCTCAGAGTTACAGACTCTCTTCTGTAGAGAGCCCTTCCTCAGGTTTATGGAGTCGGGTATTTGTCTTTGGGCGGTACCTTCCTTTCTAGCGAAGGTGGTTTCTGCCTTCCATGTCAAACAAGAGATTTGTTTACCTGTCTTTCATAAGAACATAAGAATAGCCTTACTGGGTCAGACTAACGATCCACCAAGCCCAGTAGACCATTCTCATGATGGCCAATCTAGGTCACTAGTACCTGGCCAGAACCCAAAGAGTAACAACATTCCATCCTACCAATCCAGGGCAAGCAGTGGCTTGCCCCATATCTTTCTCAATAACAGACTATGGACATTTCCTCCTATGAGTTTGGCGAAACTGGACAGCATTTTACAGCAGCTGGATGTACGTAGAATCCTCCTTTACTACCTGGAGGACTAATGATTTCCAGCTATCTGACCACCTTTTTGTGCTGACCATCTAATCAAGATGAGACGAGCCAGCTTCCAAGGCTTCAGTTGCCAGATGGATTTGCATACTAAGTCAAAAACAAAAAAGGAGGACACATACTTCCAAAATGGAAAACGTGAAAAATATAAACAAAAAAATAATGACAACACGCTTATATGAAGCACTATAATGAATTCAAATAAATTCTTATGAAGAAGGTTTTTCATACTCTCATATGTGGATAGGTTGTGCTCGGAGACATGGAGGAAAAAGGGGAACAATGTCCCCAAAAAACCTCACCACCCAATCATTGCAAAACTTCCACTCCACAAGGATACAATACTGTGCATAAGCATCAAAAACTTTTAAGCAGCACTTATCTTATTGTGTGAAGTTCTTTGGATGGATTTGCATGGCAATTTCTTATTTCTGCATTGCCTGAGGTAAACAGCCCCCTATCTTTGTCGCACACATTGTAGCTGCTTTGTAGAATCCCGGGTGTTTTACCTGATGAAATTTGTAGAGCAGCTACTTGGTCTACTCTCCACATCTTTACTAGGTTCAACAGAGTGGATGTGGCAACTTGAGAGGATGCGGCTTTTGAGTCCTTGGTACTGTGGGTAGACTCATTTGTCCCTCCCAAGATCTGTCCTAATGTGATTTTTTTTTCTATCCCTCTATGTTTGTAACAATTTTTATGCTTTTGGAAACCGCCTAGACGTAACGCTAGGCGAGATATCAAATACTTAATAAACTTGAACAGTACAGAATCCTGTGTCTTTGCAACAGTATGGAAGATTAGGTTCTTACCTCGTTAATCTTCTTTCTAAGACATAAGATTCTGTAAGTCCTACCCTATGCAGACCTTTGATTTGCCTGTTATCTGTCTTGGACATTGCCTATGTCTGTACCAGGCTGCCTTCTCCTGTCATTTTAGATTCTGAAGAGATAAATTCACAGATGCAGAATATCACCTATTCCCTTTAGCCTTTGGTGTGTTTATTGGGTTTCCTTGTTAGCTTGGCAGGTTGGTTTCTAGCTACTTTTCAGCTTTCTGTGTTGTGCATTGTTAATTGTTATTAATCATTGTTCTTTTGTCATAAATTTCAGAGCAGAACAAATTGTGGTTCCTGTGTCCTTACTTCTCTTCTGTTTCAGTGGAGTTCAATGACTTTGGTACTAACTGAAGGAGAAACATTTCTCCACTGCCGAATGGGAGGAATTGAGAGTTTTGAGTGACTCCATTCTGCAAATTTCACAACTGGGAAGCAACAGTTAGTACAGAATGCTATGTCTTTTAACAGAAAGAAGATTAATGAGGTAAGAACCTAAGCTTCCATTGTGTGTTGCTTTCTTACAGAACAAAATGTGTATCTCAAAATTAGTATGTTCATGTCCAATTATTCAGACATAGTGTTTAGTAAGATTGGTCATAGTTATTGGAATTGCAGTGAAACTTGCATATTAAGGATAATAATGAGAGCGAGCATCTTGCTCCATAGTTCTAAGAAATTTTTTATAAGGATGTAGCCAAATAAAATGTCAAAATAGATATGTCCTCTTTAAGATTTCTCCTTAACACAGTTTCTTATTTATTTATTTTAGAAACTTATAGCCCACTACATCTGCCAGTTCTGTGCAGGGTACAATTAAACATACACAGTAATACACTAAATTACATGACAAGACCTAATAAAATAAATACACATTGCAGATATAAAATTTACTGATTGCTACTCTCAAAAAGAACTCCTCGAGAGTTCTAAATTGCGAAACTCCAGAAAGCGATCTAACTTCCATTGGCTAAGCATTCCATAAATTAAACACCTTGGATTGAGAACATTGATCAATGATTTAACAAAAGTTTAACAAGTTGTACAGGATTTTACTTTCAGTAACATTTTTATCAGCAGAATGTAGTAAACAAAGAAACCAATACAGTAGGACTGTTGTTAGATACCACCTTATAAAGCAGACACTTTAAATTCATTCCTTGCAGATATAGTAACCAATATAAGTCCTGAAAAACAGGCGTAATATGCTCATTTCTAGCCAAATTGACAATTAACCTTGCAGCCGCATTCTATGACATCTGCAAAACATGTAACATGTATTTTGGAAAACCAAGATGCAATGTCCTGTTTATCACTATTGCAATTCATTGTAACTATAACAGAGCGAAAATTAATTATACATAAATAATCTTTAAGCCTTCTTAAAACTCAGTTGGAAAAAAACTCTAGAGACTACTGTCTTTACCTGGGGCCTAAAGGACAAAATAGATTCAAGAAGTACACCGAAATACAGTGGTGTAGTAAGGGAGGGCGGTCCACCCCAGGCACCATGTTGGTGGGGGCACCAGCACTCCTCCTCCTCTCCATCCCCTCCGCTTGTTGCCACTCCTCCATACCTCTGGTTGTTCACCGCTGCGAGCAACAACTTCAACGTGTTCCTTGTGACTGTGTCAGCTCTCCCGCTTCCGGGTGCCGCGCACAGGAAGTGACATCAGAGGGAGAGCTGCCGGGGTTGCGAGGACCACGCTGAAATTGTTATTCACGGTGGCGAACAACTAGAGGTATGGGGGAAGGGGGCGTGCGCAGCAGGGGGGATCGGGGAAGGAGTGGGGGGTGGAGATGAGGGTGGGGGAGGGGCGCCTCTCACCTTTGCATGCTGAGATATCTGCATCGATCAAGAACAGGAATATTAACAGTATTAAAAATAATTTCAGAAGGAAACGTGGTCGATATGTCAGATCAATTCAAATGTAAAATTTTAGTTTTACTAAGATTTCATTTTAGATGATTGCTGACCATCCAAGCACTAATTGCATTAAACCAATCGAGAGTTGCAGAAAATGACTCCATAATTGGAACCATAAACTGTATATTGTCTGTATAGAAATGATACCTAACTGATAGGATCTGGCAAAGAGGTTGTAAATAGATGTTAAACAAAATAGCAGACAGAGCAGATCCTGAGGTACATCTGCAACCATAAGGCACCAATCAGAATACAGTTTCTTTACTAGCCAAGGTTCATGATAGTTTTTCCTTACTGGGTCTAGTGGCTGTTTTCTTATTTTTCTGAACAATTCTACAGTATAATTTAAAGATAAAGTACTCACATGTAACATATAATGGGCACCGAACAGTTAAACAAATCTAGCTGTTCAATATAAAGGTATCTCCTTAGAGTATCAGCTATCATGGTGTTTGGATTTTTTAGTTTTAAGCCACAAGTTTTCAGACATGTTTCACCACTATTTGGATAGTGGCTGGCATTAAATAGCTGGATAGGGAAGTTGGTATAGGATGTCTTAGGACAGCCTTGTGTCGTTATCCAGATAGCTGACTGAATATTGCCACTGTCTGGGCATATTCTGGAACCACCTGGTTCTGCTGGCACTGTCCACATAATGTAGAACAGGGATCTCAAAGTCCCTCCTTGAGGGCCGCAATCCAATCGGGTTTTCAGGATTTCCCCAATGAATATGCATTGAAAGCAGTGAATGCACATAGATCTCATGCATATTCATTGGGGAAATCCTGAAAACCCAACTGGATTGCGGCCCTCAAGGAGGGACTTTGAGACCCCTGATGTAGAAGAATGTTGGGCCTTATTCTATAAGCGGTGCCTAGTGGCGCCTAACTCCTAGGCGCCATTCAACTAGCACTGTCCACATAATGTAGAAGAATGTTGGGCCTGATTCTATAAGCGGTGCCTAGTGGCACCTATCTCCTAGGCGCCATTCAGCTGGCACTGTCCACATAATGTAGAAGAATGTTAGGCCTGATTCTATAAGCGGTGCCTAGTGGCGCCTAACTCCTAGGCGCCATTCAGCTGGCACTGTCCACATAATGTAGAAGAATGTTGGGCCTGATTCTATAAGCGGTGCCTAGTGACGCCTAACTCCTAGGCGCCATTCAGCTGACACTGTCCACATAATGTAGAAGAATGCTGGGCCTGATTCTATAAGCGGTGCCTAGTGGCGCCTAATTCCTAGGCGCCATTCAGCATTGTTCTCAATCAGCCGCTAGGCGTCATTTATAGAATCTCACCTAGTGGCACCTAACTTAGCTTAGGCACCAGTAGGCGTCATAATGTTAGATGCTAGTATATTAGGCTAGGGTTTTCAGCATGACACCTACCGATGCCTAAGTCATGCTACAACTGTTCTCCACACCTAACCACACCTACTTTGCAGGTAGGCACGTGTAGGTGTCAGTTGGCGCCACACTGAATTCCACATGCAGCTTTAATGTTTTTAAATAATTTTAATTAGCTTTTAATGGCATTTTCAACTAAAATACCGTGTTTTACCACAACTTAATAAAAGGATCCCAAAATTAATTTGGTGAAATGTAAAATCGCTCTGAATTGACTCCCCAGTCATTAGTAGTGACATAGAAGCTTTCAATAAACAATAACCTCTTTTTTACATAAAAATTTGAAGTATTTAAATATCATTTTGCAGTGTTTACACACCAGTAAATAATCCTTGACTGGGACACTGCTAGTATGAATGGGTTTTCTGTGAACTTTATTATGAACCTCACTGGTATTTTATTAGTATCTTATGTAATTTCTGCTTTGAACTTATGCACTTTTATTTTCAAAAAATGTATATGTATGGAGTTGAAGAAAACTTTTTGAAATAGGATGCACATTTAGATTGTTGACTGCTAGATTGTAGGTAAAGAAATCCAAGTACAGATTCCATAGGGCTGTTTTGAAATAGACAGGGGCAAGTGAACAAAAACCAGATAGAGGGAAAAGTGATACAATACAGTTTAATGGACTGGAGATGTGTGCAGATGACTCGGAAATGAGAGGCTTAGATTCATTCTTTGTGCATTGATCCACCAACAGTTTATGTATCCTGGCATTCATAATCTCAGCAGCCTAGTGATCTTGCAGATTAATGAGCCCAGGGGCCATTCATCCGTCACTTCACATTAATTACTGAAGAAGTGTTTTCCGGTGATTTACCTGACAGTGGTCAATGATGAATCCACTTCTTCCTCACTGTGACCCTACCAGAGTGGGCAGTGATTAATTTGAGCATTAGTGGCCAGAGCTCAGCAGGGGGATACCCCCAAACCAAATCATCTGTCTCCGTAAAGATTCCGTGATACATATTTATAGTCATAGAGGGCTCCTTTTACTAAGCTGCACTAGCGGTTTTAGAGCGCGCTACACGCTAACGCCTTCCACCAGAGCTGGCGTTAAAAGGAGCCCATAGCGTGGCTCTTTTGCTCAAGTGTTCAAACAAATGTTTATAAGTGGATGGGGAAACAGCAAAGGCAGCAACATGTTGCAACTTTGATTTAATTTTTTTATCAAACTGAATATTAAATATTTTTTAAAAAATTTTGTTTCTGCATACCAAAATGACTGATGTATCTCTCAATAAGGAACCTGTACATTTTTATAGGGTGTAAAACTGTGTGGACATATGCGTCGTTATACATGAAATATAAATTTTACTGATAGTAAAGTGATCTAAGTATATGGTTTGCTTTCCCAGCAGATAGACAGCAAACATAGTTTTAGAAAGAATTTCTTACAATAAAGTAAACTTAGGACTGAAGAATGAATAAAATTGTTCTGTAGGGGCATATTTTAAGTCATGGTAGCAGAAAACATGAATTAACTAGAAATCACATTAATATGTAACTATTTAACAATTTTATTCTGCAAATCTAATTTATCATCATGGATTACCGTAAAATCATGTAACATTAAAACTACTTCTAGTGCAATAGGCGAGACATTCTAGGCAATAGGGTTATTTCCCCATACTCGCATGCTCTTTAGAAGGAATCCACTCTGGATTTTTCACTCTGCCTCTGTAGTACTTGACTGATCGGTTTAGCGCCCTCTACAGACTTTCCTTCTGAATGCATGTCTGCAGCTGTGTGTGTTCTGCTCTTCCCATTTTATTATTTTAAATTTGTTGTAGTTTTGTCCCCTTTGCGGGTATTTTCAAGATGCAGACAGTAGTCCAATAGCAAGAGGGTTGCTATCCAGTCTTTTGCACTGAGTGTCACATTTATGATTTTCTCCTAGTTGACGAGGTTATCGGCCTTTTTTACAAAGCCGCGCTAGTGGCTGCCACACGGCAACATCCCCGAAGCCCTTTAAATCTCTATGGGCTTCGGGGCCATTAGCGCAGCATAGCCGCTAGCGCAGCTTTGTAAAAGAGGCTCTCAGAGAATGAGTATGCTCCCTTGAGGCTAAAGTAACAGACTTGGAAGAGCTGAGGTAGACCGAAGTACATAGAGGGGACCTACAGGGATGTTGTAGAGAAGTCCCACCTCCAGTCTGATAGCCCTTGTGTTGCCTTGGAGGAGAGAGGTCTCCTAGAAGGAGAGCACCATCCTGTAGGAAATAATCCTGTAGGTATGACCTTCCCACCAGGGGATGCAATAGCCTCTCACACTGAGGATGTGTCTCCATGGGAGGGAAGGGTTAGGACAGTTGTAGTTAGAAAGCTGAAATTCAGATCCCCTGGGGTAGCTTTTTCAGAAATGCTCCCAGTTCCACTCGCAGGACCCAAGAGGCAGGCAGAACTCCAAAGTCTCAATGCGTAGTTAAGACGATGGTGCAGGGATGAGGCATTTAGATTTGTTAGGAACTGGGCAACCTTCTGGGAAAGAGGGAGCTTGTTCCGAAAGGATGGACTCCACCTTAACCGGGATGGAACCAGGCTGCTGGGATACCGAAGAGGGAGTGGAAAATATGAAAAAGGATCTGCAAAAGTTAGAGGAATGGTCTAATGCCTGGCAACTAAAATTAAATGCAAAGAAATGCAGAGTAATGCATTTGGGGATTAATAATCGGAAGGAACTGTATATGCGGGAGGTGAGAAGCTGATATGCACGGACGGGGAGAGGGACCTTGGGGTGATAGTGTCCGAAGATCTCAAGGCGAAAAAACAGTGTGACAAGGCGGTTTGCTGCTGCCAGAAGGATGCTGGGCTGTGTAAAGAGAGGCATAACTAGTAGAAGGAAGAAGGTGTTGATGCCCCTGTACAGATCATTGGTAAGGCCCCACGAGTATTGTGTTCAGTTTTGGAGACCGTATCTGGCGAAGGACGTAAGAAGACTTGAAGCGGTCCAGAGGAGGGCGACGAAAATGATAGGAGGCTTGCACCAGAAGACATATGAGGAGAGACTGGAAGCCCTGAATATGTGTACCCTAGAGGAAAGGAGGGACAGGGGAGATATGATTCAGACATTCAAATACTTGAAGGGTATTAACGTATAACAAAATCTTTTCCAGAGAAAGGAAAATGGTAAAACTAGAGGACAAAATTTGAGGTTGAGGGGTGGTAGATTCAAGAGCAATGTTAGGAAATTCTACTTTACGGAGAGGGTGGTGGATGCCTGGAATGCGCTTCCGAGAGAAGTGGTGGAGAGGAAAACGGTGACTGAGTTCAAAGAAGCGTGAGATGAACACAGAGGATCTAGAATCAGAAAATAATATTAAATATTGAACTAAGGTCAGTACTGGGCAGACTTGAATGGTCTGTGTCTGTATATGGCTGTTTGGGGGTGGATGGGCTGGAGAGGGCTTCAATGGCTGGGAGGGTTTAGATGGGCTGGAGTAGGTTTTAACTGAGATTTCGGCAGTTGGAACCCAAGCACAGTATCTGGTAGAGCTTTAGATTCTTGCCCAGAAATAGCTAAGAAGAAAAAATTAAAAAAATTTAAATTGAATCAGGTTGGGCAGACTGGATGGACCATTCGGGTCTTTATCTACCGTCATCTACTATGTTACTATATTGCTAAAGTTTAAAAAGGAAGAGCAGAGAGCAGCTTTTAAACTGAGATGCGGGGGAAATATGATTGTCGCCCATGAGCAGATGGTTTGGTGTGAGGAATACTGGAAGGATACTATTGAAACAGGATATTTAGGGAGTTCCAGTAGAGAGGTTCCAATAATGGTGAAAGAAAGCCAGAAGAGTTTAAGAGGAAGGCAGTGTAAGAGACTCAAATTTTCCCTGTCCTCTCAGCAGCCAGTAGTTACAAGGAAAAAACACAATTTAAAATGTCTGTATACAAATGTTAGAAACTTGAAAAATAAAATAGGAGAGTTAGAGTAAATAGCACTGAATGATGAAGTAGACACAATAGGCATCTCAGAGACCTGGTGGAAGGAGGACAATCAATGGGACACTGTTACTTGGGTACAAATTATATCATAAGGATAGAGTAGATCAAATTGGAGGGGGTTGCACTATATGTTAAAGAGGGAATTGAATCAAATAAAATAAACATTCTGCATGACATAGAATCCATATGGATAGAAATTACATTTTTGAAGGGAAGGAATATAAAGGTATGGTTATCCTACTGTTCCCCGGGACAAAATGAGCAGACAGATAAAGAAATGTTTTTAGATATTAGGAAAGCTGGAGAACTGGGCAACAGTATAATGAGTGGTTTCAATTACTGTAATCTTACTATATTATATAGAAAAACATAATTCAAGTATCACCAAAAAGAAAAAAATATTATGCCTGACACTATGTTGCTCATTCCACTGAACCCTGTATGGCTCGATACAGACTGCGAAGGTATTGCAGTATAATAAAATGAGCTCAAATGAGCACAAATGCTATGGAGAAAAACCTCAGTTAATGCTTCATTGGCTCAAAAAAAAACTCCACAGAACATTATTCTGTAATTGTAACCCACAGTCAATATATTTCCAAGTCCACAGATTCAGTCGGCATCTATACTAGCCCAAATATTTCATGTGCAGTAACATGAAGCAATATGTGAATCTAGCAGAACAAAACTTATCTGTAATGTCTTCAATCACGCCATTTCTGCTTGGTTAAATATTACATCGGGAAGTGCTAGGGAGGTAAAATTCCTAGATGTCATAAATGACTGCTTCTTGGAGCAACTGATCCGGGAACCGACAAGAAAGGGTGCTATTTTAGATTTGGTCCTTAGTGGAATGCAAAGCATAATACAAGAGTTAACTGTGTTGGCTCCGCTTAGAAACAGAGATCATAACGTGATCAAATTTGAGCTGATACCGGGAGAGATGTCGCAAAAGAAATTACAGGTTTAATTTTCAAAAGGGCAACTATGATAAAATGAGGAAAATGGTTAAAAAGAAGCTAAAAGAATCAGTTGCAAAGGTTAGGACTGTAAACCAGACATAGATATTATTTAAAATCCATCATGGAAGCCCAGACCAGATGTATGCCACATATCAGCAAAAGTGGAAAGAAGAGGAAACAAGAGCCAGCATGGTTAAAAGGTGAAGTGAAAGAGGCTATTAGAGCTGAAAAACGAAGTAGCTGAAAAAACATCCTTTAAGAATGGAAAAAGGATCCAAATAAAGAAACACAAGCACTGGCAAGTTAGATGCAAAGCATTGAAAGCTAAGAAAGAATATGAAGAGAAACTTGCCAAAAGAGGAAAAACTTATAACAATTTTTTTAGGTACATCTAGTGCGGCTGATAAACTGTTAGCTGGCAGCGCACGGGGATCTGAGGCCCCTCCCCTTAATAGTAAAACCTTTTAAATACTGTCAGTAACAGATTGGACTAGTGTACTGAATTTCACTCACTTGTACATATTATAAATGATATAAGTGTGCAACAGAGAGTTATTTTTGATAGTATCAGTTGGTTCTCTCTTGTTCCTACATATAGTGTTAGATTGGAAACCACTGCTTCCCCTGAATCGGTAGCATGGAATGTTGCTACTCCTTGGGTTTTGGCCAGGTACTAGGGACCTGGATTGGCCACAGTGAGAATGGGCTATTGGGCTTGATGGACCATTGGTCTGACCCAGTAAAGCTATTCTTATGTTCTTATGTCGCCCAGTCCAAGGCTGATGGTTACCCTCTCAGAGAAAATGGTCCATTAACAGATTGGAACTGAGAGCTAATCGTCTGGCACCAGTCATTCGAAAAGACTTTGGAATGCAATGCAGTCAAGGTCTTGGAGAATGTCACAGTGGTGGCGTACGTAAACAGACAGGGAGGCAGCAAGAGTGCTCTGTTGAAGCTAGAGGCTCATTTTTTCGGTTGGTAGATTCCCATCTATAAGCTATTTTGGCAGTGCAGGTACGGGGTGGACAGTGTGAAAGCAGACTATCGTAGCAGCCTGACTATGAAGCTGGGGGAGTAGTCCTTATACCAGAGCACTTTCAATGAAATTGTAAAGCACTGGGGGAGATTAACGTTCGATCTAATGTCTTCAGCAGAAAAGAAGGTTTCTTGATTATTCAGCCACAAAGTAGAGCTGGGAAATGCTGGTCTAGATGCCTTGATGCAGTCATGGCCAACAAAGGGGAATGTATGTACTTTTCTCCTGTGGCCAATGATAATCTGGAAGAAAAGCAATCCATCAAGGGATGATGATCCTCATGACCCCAGATTGGCCATTCTACTCATGGTACGCATGGCTATTGAGCGTTCAGATCTAAGGAAGAAAGGTTACTCAGAAAGGGTCATAACTACCCTCCTACGATTCAAGAAGCTGACTACAGTCACAGCTTATGCCAAGGCTTGGAAGACCTTTCAGCGCTGATATGCAAAACAAAAGGTATAGAGCAGGGCTTCCCAAGTCCGGTCCTCAAGATCTACTGGCAGGCCAGGTTTTCAGGATATCCACAATGAATATGCATGAGAGAGATTTGCCTACACTGCCTTCTTGGTATGCAAATCTCTCTCAGGAGTGTTCATTGTGGATATCCTGAAAACCTAGCCTGCCAGTACATCTCGAGCACCGAACTTGGGCAGCTCTGGTGTAGAGCCTTTTAAGGTTCCAGTTTCCGCGGTCTTATTGTTTCTTCAGGATAGTCTCAAATAGGGCCTAGCAGTTATCTTCCTCAAGGTACAGGTAGCAAGCCTCTCGTGCTTAGGGCCCGACAAGAGATGGGCTTTTTGGCTGTACAGATGTATCCAGGCTTCTGATGGGAGTGTTGCATTTGCATCCTGTGCAACAACCATTTCTTCTGTGGAATCTTAACTTTGGTCTGTGGGCCCTTAGTAAAGCCCAGTACGAATTCTTACAAGAGGTGTCGCTGATGGATTTGACCGTCAGGACGATTTTCCTGGTAGCCATAGCCTCAGCAAGAAAGGGCTCAGAAGTTCAGGCTCTGTAGAATAGAGAGCCATTCCTCAGATTTATAGAGGCAGGTGTGCCATTTTGCACAGTGCCTCCCTTTCTACCAAAAGTGGTGTCGGCGGTCCATGTCAATCAGGAGGTCCGATTGCCTGCATTCCAGGATACAGGCATAAGGAAAAAGTATAACGTTTTTGCATTATTGGAAGTGAGGATCATTTTTTGTACTCACTAGGCCTAGCAGACCGAGAAAGCCAGCTTCCAGGTTCTTATTTCCTCATGCAGTGTTCTCCCCAGAAATTTTTTCCAGCTGGGTGGCATGAAAAAGTAGCCGGGTGGGTGGGACGGGGAATTTTGGTGGTGGGGAAAATTAAATGTGTACTATTTTTATTAGTTAATTATCATTAATTATTTTCCAACCTTTTTTAAGGTTCAACACTTGTGCCAGAATATTTTTATTAAATTTAAAAGTATCCAATTCAGGATCCTGCAATCCTAACAAAAATTTTAAATAATTGTTATGACATAAACCAAGCACCACAAGTATTGTCGCTGTCAGGAAGAAAAGTGAAAACAATGAAAAAAAAAATATGGGAAACCTAATGAAGAAAAAGAAAAAAATATTCTTTGTCATCAACAGCAGATGAATCCAGAAACTAGTAGGATTACATCCATCAAGTTTCAGCTTTGGAGGTACACCTGGGCCCTCCCAGCGTCCCTACCTCACCCTCTTCAAGGTAACACCTGGAAACCTCCCAGGTCCCTTTACTCTACTAGATGTGGTGCCTTCTGGACTACAGGGGTTCCTCACAGCTCCTGGATTCTACGGTGGATTTTGAAAGATATTTCTGTGGCTTAGGCCTCAGAGAAGAAATGTTCCTGTGGCTTTAGGCCTTAGTGAAGGAGAAATGTTCCTGTGGCGTTAGGCCTCAGTGGAGAAATATTCCTGTGGCTTTAGGCCTCAGTGGAAGAGAAATGTTCCTGTGGTGATAGGCCTCAGTGGAGAAATGTTCCTGTGGCTTTAGGCCTCAGTGGAAGAGAAATGTTCCTGTGGCTTTAGGCCTCAGTGGAGGAGAAATGTTCCCGTGGCTTTAGGCCTCAGTGGAGGAGAAATGTTCCCATGGCTTTAGGCCTCAGTGGAGGAGAAATGTTCCCATGGCTTTAGGCCTCAGTGGAGGAGAAATGTTCCCGTGGCTTTAGGCCTCAGAGGAGAAATATTCCTGTGGCTTTAAGCCTCAGTGGAAAAGAAATGTTCCCGTGTCTTTAGGCCTCAGTGGAGGAGAAATGTTCCCGTGGCTTTAGGCCTCAGTGGGGGTAAAAGGTTCCTGTGGCTTTAGGCCTCAGGGGAGAAAGGTTCCTGCGGCTCAGGCCTCAGTTGAGCTGTGGGATGGGGGCTGTACACTGCCATTTTGGGGGGCAACACCTGGCTACCTAAGTTCCATAAGCTCACTTGTTCTGTGGGCGCGGGGCTACAGAAGTCGCCATTCTCTTTGGAGAGGTGCCGGTGGGAGGAGTTTGTTACTACTTTGTCGCATAGGACAGCCGAGGCTGCTTCAGCCGTAGTCTCGCGCGGGCAGCAACAGGCCTTGAGGGCGGTCGGCCAAGGCCCTTCCCTCCCACCACGAAAGAGGGGGGGTGTCACTGCAGTTGCCGCTGTCAGTCTTTCTCCTCTTGGAGGAGGGATACCGCCTCTGGCAGTGATTCCTTTGCCCTCACTATTCAGCAGGCCCTAGTTGAGGTTGGTCTTGGCTGGGGCGCCATTTCACTGGCAGCCTAGTGTACCTTGTTTAATCCAGGCCGGCTGACAGCTGGGGCTAGGCTAGTTGTGGACTAGCTGCAGCTATTTCTTTCTGGATCAGAGTTTTTCCTTTCCACTCCTTCTGGGTCATTCATGTGGAGGAGTGGGCTAAAAGTTGGATCAGATATCTCAGTGTCTGATGTTGTTGCTGTATCTATTTGGGGGCTCTGGGAAAGGCACTTGTCACTTCGGGGACCAGGTACAGTTTTGTTGTATTGCTTCTCCTCTGGCATTCTTCTTGACTTTGGTCAACAGTTTGCCTCCTGAGGGAGCCGTATAGATTTGTGCTTCAGAGGCCTTCAGGTAGAGGAGTCTTCCCTTGTCCCGTTTCCAGACTTGTTGCCCTAGACCACAGGTGTCAAAGTCGGTCCTCGAGGACCAGAATCCAGTCGGGTTTTCAGGATTTCCCCAATGAATCTGCATGAGATCTATTTGCATGCACTGCTTTCAATGCATATTCATTGGGGAAATCCAGAAAACCCGACTGGATTCCGGCCCTCGAGGAGGGACTTTGACACCCCTGCCCTAGACCCTTGCGAGGAAAAGATCTGGTCTGCGGTGGTGCTCATTGGTTTTTATATCAGCTAAGGACCATTGCCAGGCATGATGGTTCCATTCCACAGGAGGATATTTGGGGCCTATCGGATATGATGGGAGGCTGCTTTGCACTCATTCTATTCGTGAGATGTAGCTGTGTTTTCCACAGCATGATGCTCTCAGGCAAGGATGGCTCCTGTTCACATAGGCTAGGGAGGGTAGCCTCTGTATGATCGTGGGTAACATACTCTCTGGAATGTAGAATCTCCTTGGACACGTACTACAGGGCAGGATTTTGGGGCGAGGGATTTTCCGTTCGCTTCTTTATTCCCCTCCCTACGTTTGGACTGCTTTGATACATCCCACTAGTCTCTGGATTCATCTACTGTGACTAAAGGAAAGAAAATTATCAGGTAAGGACATAATTTTACCTTCAAGCCAACTTGCATATGCAGAAGGTGTCTTCAGTTAAATATTTATTCTTCTTTTTTTCCTGGGCCCAGTTGTCTGAAGCTTTGCCATAATCAAAGTCCTCAGGATCTGGGCCCTCCAAGGAGATCAGCATGAGATTATTTAGCGTGCTTTGATTCATGCGATTTCTCAAACATGACTTGATCCTTTTAAGGACAGAAAACCCCCTTTCACATTCAGCTGTGCTCACTGGGATCACTAGCCCAATATGCGCTAGTTTGGCTAAATTTGGAAACAACTCTTTGAGCTCTGATGTTGTTGCCATTTTTAATAAAATTTGTTTTGGACTAAAGTCTTTGTATGATTGACTTCTGATCATTTTTGATGCAACTGTCCATTCTTGCCCGCTACTTTCATATTTTAAAATTGGAGGGCTACCATTTTTGTAGTAATGAGCAAAAAGAATTTCAGCAGACTCACTTGAATCGTGAGTTTCTGCATTGAAAACTTTTGAAAAGCTGGAAATAATTGGCATGTCAGGGAATCTTGCATCTAGGTGCTTGACAACTGTCTCTAGGTATTTATCATATATTGCAATTTTGAATGCCATTATATCATTCTGTGTATAGACAATGCGGAGATCTGACCATTCTTCTGCCAGACAAAGATGAAGGCTTTGAAAATATCTCCCAGGAGTGTCTTTCAACTGCATGATGGACAATTATGTGGCGAGCAAAATTGGCTCAATTTCGGTAAGATTGACATCTTGCCTTTGCCAAGCCTTAGATAAGTTGGACAACAAAGGTAATACATCTGAAAGCATCATCAGAGAGGAAACAAAATTGTACGTTTTAATACATCTGCTCAATCCTTCAGCTGTGATGTCATTTCGTTCAGTGGTCTCTCTTTCCAGCGCAGCTATGACACTCATCATGCACTGTCGTAGTGACTGTCCTGCAGAGGCATGAGACAGTCATCTAGTGTCACTGGCCATTTTCAGCTTAATCTGGGGAATGTTCAGAATATTTTGCATTTCTGTTAAACCAGCCATCCTAACTGAATAATTTTGGAAGAAATAGAACAGCTGCCTTAAGATGTCATTCAGTTTTGTTAAATAAGGTATGGCAGCTGCTGCTTGGGCACTTGCAAGGGCCAATTGATGGTTTACACAGTGGCAGTTGACCAAGAGTCCAGATGTTTTTATCTTTAAGCAGTTTTGCCACACCTTTCTGTTTCCCAATCATAACAGCTGCTGCATCTGACCCTAGTCCAACCAGATTAGCAGTTTTCAAGCCTAGTATGTCCATAGTCTCACTCAGTGTGTTGGTTATAGTCTCCGCTTTGCCATCACTCATATTGCGAGTTGATACAAAACTAATTTTGACCTGTTTAGTGATCTGGCAAACATATTTAATGTAAATAATTGTTTTACAACTGAGATGTCTGTGTTTTCATCACACAGAATACTGAAAAAAATTTTCAGCATGCATATTTTTCAGTATGTTAGACTTTATTTCTGATGCTAAGACATCCAGCAGCTCTTGCATTATTCTTTCTGAGGTGTAATGTGCATTTTTACCAACATTGAGATGTAAAAAGGAACAACCCATTTCTTTACAGTGTTCCAACAGCTTTTCAAACAACATTGTATGTGGTAATTCATTTTTTGCCAACCAATACATAGATCTTAAAGCTCCCACAAAGGCATCTCTCTGTAAGTTATTTAACATAGATACAGATCTTTCAATTTCACCGATTCCAGTTTGCTCTAGTACATGCTTTCCTAAAAGATCAGAAGAAGACTCAATGTTTTACTTTTTTCATGGTCCAGCAAGCTTTTTTTTCAAATTCTTGTGCATGGCACATTTACCCAAGGTAATTCCCTCCTTGGGAGGTGTTTGTTTGAATATTTCATGCACAATGAGCACCACATACCATTTTCTTTGACCATTAGCCAACCAAACTCTTTAAACCATTGTTTGTTTATGCCGGATAAGCGGTGCTTAGATTTATCAATTGGCAGAGTGTGTGCTGAAAAGATTTCCCCTGATGGACCAGCCTCTGCAATGTCTTTGAATGAAATTGCCACATCAGCAGTTGACGCTGCACCTTCATTGGTTTGTGGCGTCTCTTTTCTGAAATAACTGAGCAGTGTTGTTTTCTGAACACTTTTTTTACTCGTTGGTAAAATGAAAAGTACCTATGAATAAGACTTTTGATTGGTAACGTGGGAGCCTATTGGATATTCAGTGCACACTTACACTACGGCAGGGCAAGATATGAACAAAAAAAGGAATGGCCGATGTGTCACTTTAACAGGAACCAGTGAGTGCTACAAGAATTTTTATTTTTTGCTCTTCTGGGCTTACCTGTCCCAAACACTCTGTGATGAAAGAAGAGGGAAAGGCACAGCTAAGTCTGGCCCTAGACTTTTTTTCCCCTTGTCTAGAGGACCTACTGCTATTAAATATTTCTATAGCGCTCTCAGAGGTACGCAGCACTGCACAGAGTCACAAAGAGGGAAAAGCACAGCCAAGTCTGGCCCTGAACTCTTTTTTTCCCCCTTTCTGGAGGACCTACTGCTATTAAATATTTCTATAGCACTCTCAGATGTATGCAGCACTGCACAGAGTCACAAAGAGGGAAAAGTACAGCCAAGTCTGGCCCTGGACTCTTTTTTTCCCCCCTTTCTGGAGGACCTACTGCTATGAAATATTTCAGTGTTCTCCCCAGAATTTTTTTCCAGCCGGGTGGCATGAAAAAGTAGCCGGGTGGGGCGGGACGGGGAAATTTGGTGGTGGGGAAAATTAAGGGTTCCTTTTACTAAGCTGCAATAGCGTTTTTAGCACTTGCAGAATTGCCACGCTACATGGCTAGAACTAACGCCAGCTCAATGCTGGCATTAGCGTCTTAGCACGTGAGGCAATTCTGCGCGAGCTAAGCACACGGTAAAACCGCTATCGCAGCTTAGTAAAGGGAGTCCTAAATGTGTACTATTTGTATTAGTTAATTATTATTAGTTATTTTCCAATGCTCAATATGGCAGCCTTTCTTAAGGTTTGAGATTGTTCCATAATTTTTTATTAAATTTAAGAAGTATCCAATTCTAGAAGTGAATAATTAGATATTTGCCCTCTTTCAAATGGTATAGAGCAGTGTCTCTCAAATTTTTTTAACTCCGGCACACTAAATGCAGCAAATCTTTTTCATGGCTGGAAAAAATTTCTGGGGAGAACACTGTTGCCGTTTTCAAGGTCCAATCACGTCAAAGAATGATGCTTATCTGGGTAGTTGTATAATAAAAAGAATGGATAAGATAATGAGAAGTGAAATTGTCATGAATCAGAGGGATACATACCCTGTAGGTCAGGGGTGCCCACACTTTTTGGGCTTGCGAGCTACTTTTTAAATGACCAAGTCAAAATGATCTACCAACAATAAAATTAAAAAAAAAAAACACAAAGCACACTGTACGCATAGAAAATGTTAATCATCATTCCTATTCTAGGGTTTTTCAAAGAGGTCAAAGCAGATGACTCTAAGCACTATCACCTCAGTAACAACCATACAAAAATAGACAAATATACCCCCTCCCTTTTTACTAAACCACGATAGCAGTTTTTAGCGCAGGGAGCTGCGCTGAATGGCCAGCGCTGCTCTCGACACTCATAGGCTCCTTGCGCTAAAAACCTCTATTGCGGTTTAGTAAAAGGGGACCTTAGTGTAAAATATAGACAGCAGATATAAATTCAGACACATTTTGATCACTAAATTTAAAATAAAATCATTTTCCCTACCTTGTCTGGTGATTTCATGAGTCTCTGGTTGCACTTTCTTCTTCTGACTGTGCATACAATCTTTCTTCCCTTCTTTTAGCCTGTATGCTTCTTCTCCTCCAGACCTCATTCCTTCCCCCCAACTTTTCCTTCCTCTTCCCTGCCCTTTCTTTCTCTCTGCCTCCCTTTCATTTTTTTCAGTTTCTCTTCTTTCCTTCTGTATCCCTGCCTGCCCTTTTTCTTTCTTTCTCCCTGCCCTCCCCCAAGCCACTGCCACTGCCATTACCATCGGGGACCAGGACCCAAACACCACCAATAACAGGCCCCAAGCTCTCCCTGCTTCAGCCAACTAGCATTCCTCTCCCCGACGTCAATTTTGCCGTCGGGAAGAGGAAGGCTGATCAGCCCAAGATCGTGATTAACCTATTGGGGGAAATGCTGCCGGGTCCTGCCTTCGCAGAAACAGAAAGTAGGCAGGACCCGGCAGGAACAAGAACAAATGCTTCACTAACCTGTCTCCCGCATTAGCCCGTAGCGAACGCTTGCTTCAGGGCTCTCAACATTCTCCCCCCCCTCCCCCGGACATAACTTCCAGTTTCGGAGGGAAGAGAAGAGAAGCCGGCACGCACACGTTAGAGCCCGGAGCATAAGTTCGCTAGGGGCTGAAATCTCCAAGCCGGTTTTTTGGGTTTTTTTTTTAATGTTCGGCAGCGGCAGATGACAGCTGGGCGGACCGCCCAGCTAAAAGGCCCTAGGGAGAACACTGGAGAGGAAGGTTGATCGGCCCGTAGATCAGGACGGCAACACGAGTGCGATCGACTCAAGTTGCCTTCCTGAGCTACTGGTCGATCGCGATCGACGCGTTGGGCACCCCTGCTGTAGGTCCTAAAAGCAGACTTGTGGATTAGATATAAACTATGAAGGCAGTGGCGTACCTAGCATATGTGACACCCGAGGCCCATCATTTTTGACACAACCCCATCTGTATGAAAAACATGATTTTTAGTAACAATCCACACATCACACAAGAGTGTACCTAGGAAAAGGCAGCATCTTACATATTGCAGTGAGCAGTACATAAATACACCCATTGTAAAACTAAACAAGCCAGACTAGTACAGATCAATTCTACACAGTCAATCCTAACTGAAAACCATGTCTTTCGAACACACCTTCGCCTAGTATGGAATATGTAATCACAAACTAACCCCTCTCCCTTTTACAAAACCGTAATGTGGTTTTTAGCCATGGTGGTAATAATTCAGACTCTCATAGAATTCTAAGCAATTACCACCATGGCCGGTGCTAAAAAAACGCTCTACAGTTTTGTAAAAGGGGGGATAAAATAGAAAAACGTAGACATAGGTTAAATTGAACCACCAAGAAGCTGGACTCTGCATACAATGCAACACCACAGAAACAGCGATGCATCTCCCCTAAAGCAAAAAAAAAAAAAAAAAATTGAATTTTTTTCTACATTGTCTTCTCTGGTTTCTGCTTTCCTCATAGTCTTGTCACTCTCTTCCTTTCACCCACTGTCTACCCTCTCTCTACCCCTTCTATATGGCATCTTCTCTCCTTGTATTCCCCTTCCATCTCTCCCTTCACCCCTATTATTCTGGCATCCATCTTCTTCCCTTCCCTCCTCCAATGGTCTGGCATCTCTCTCCTCTTCTTCCCTTCCCTCTCCCACACCCCCATGGTCTGGCATTTCACTCTCTCCTCTCCCTTTCCCCCACTTTCATCAGCATCTGCCCCCTTTCTTTCCCTCCAACCCAATTCCATCCAGTATCCTTCCCCCTTATGTCTCTCTCTCCTTTCCCTGCACACCAATTCCATCAGCATCTGCCCTCTTTCTCTCCCTCCACCACCCTTCCATACCACCCTGACCCCCTTTTTCTCCCTCCACCACCCTTCTATGCTCCTCTCTCCCTCCAATCCAGAAAGGTCCCATGATGACTGCTTCTGTTGCCTCTGGAAGATGTAAGTGACGTTGGAGGGGGTGAGATAGCAGACGCAGGGAGTTGCGGCAAGGTTCCGCAATGACTGCAGCTGCCGGTCCACCCCTTCCAACGTCACTTACGTCTTCCGGATGCAGAAGCGGCAACTGCAATCATCGCGGGACCTTCCTGCACTTCAGTGCGGTTGCCGACTCTGCTTCGGAATAAGTACGGCAGCCGTGCTGAGGTGCAGGTGCCATTTAGAGCAGCTTGGAAGGTTCTGGATCCAGCCGGCTGTGTACCCCCCTTAGGGCTGGCACCCGGGGCGGTCTGCCACTGTATGAGGGGACAAAAAATAATAAAAGAATGGATAACTTGACCGATTTAGACATGTCATACAATTATAACCACAAAAATATTTCATAAAATGTAATTCTAAACTCAAAAGACTCCAGACGAAAAGCAGACTATAGAAAGGAAACCAGAAAAGACCAAACACATATTACTAAGATCCAAATGCTAAAATCGGACACGTCCATTATGAAGAGACGTGTGGATCACCGCTAATTATAACGAGTGAGTCTTTAAAATATGAGACAGTAACGGATAGCTAGATCTGGTGGACGGAAGTGACAAATACTGGAGCCAAAACCAGAGTACAGTGATGAAACTTGAATGGAAATATGGATACCTATTTATAATTTTGAGTAAAATTGCGATGCGAACATGTCACAGAAAAGAATAAATAATGTGTAAACTAAAACCCAAGAACAACATATTGTAACACTGAACTTAGAATTAATGAAATAACATGCTAAAAGAACTTAATCCCCCCCCTAAAATAGGGCATATACATACTTAAAATAATGGCTGGTTACAAACAGTATGCCTAGAGTAGACTATATAGACCTAAACAGGGCAAAAGTAAATGTATGGGAAATGAACAGCTGATAATACAGAGTGTATCTTGAAAACATAAGCCGATAGTAGCTCAAAGACAAGCCGACCGGGTAGATGAAAAGTGAAACCTAGGAAAGATCTAAATTATTGTTCAAATGAGCTTCTATTAAAACCAAAGAATAAAACCACAGCACTCAGGAAAGTAAAAAAGGGAGAGTAAAATGGACTTACCGAAAAGGTCTCTGCACTGACGAGATAAACTCGTACGCAGAATAAATGTGAACACGCGACAGTGGGGCTATGATATTTGATCCGTTGAAAGAGGCGCCAAAAGTGTCGGCAGTGGATTCAATGCACACTGATAGGGGAGGGGCATCGGGCTTTAAAAAAAATGCTGCTTTAATAAATAAATGAAAATACTGGTGAAAAACTAAATAAAAAACCAAAACCATGATAAAATGCCGAACATGACTGCAAGTGGTAGTGAAAGTAGCATAAGGCACCCGTAGTACTGTTAGTGCCAGAAAAAAGAAACGTGCTGTACATGAGGAGAAAAAAGAATGAGGTGATAAGATGTAAAGTGCTGGTCCCACACCGCACCACTTGATAAAACTAAGGAGCGATGTTCTAGAGCAGGGGCGCCCACACTTTTTGGGCTTGCGAGCTACTTTTAAAATGACCAAGTCAAAATGATCTACCAACAATAAAATTTTTTAAAAAACACAAAGCACACTGTACACAGAGAAAATGCTAATTATCATTCCTATTCCGGGGTTTTTTCAAAGAGGTCAAAGCAGATGACTCTATGCACTGTCACCTCACTAACAACCATACAAAAACAGACAAATACCCCCTTCCCTTTTTACTAAACCACGATAGCAGTTTTTAGCGCAGGGAGCTGCGCTTAATGCCCAGCGCTGCTCTCGACGCTCATAGGCTCCCTGCGCTAAAAACCTCTATTACGGTTTAGTAAAAGGGGACCATAGTGTAAAATATAGACAACAGATATAAATTCAGATACATTTTGATCACTAAATTTAAAATAAAATAATTTTTCCTACCTTGTTTTGTGATTTCATGAGTCTCTGGTTGCACTTTCTTCTTCTGACTGTGCATCCAATCTTTCTTCCCTTCTTTTAGCCTGTATGCTTCCTCTCCTCCTGACCTCATCCCCCCCAACTTTTTCTTCCTCTCTCCCTGCCCTCTCTTTCTCTCTTCATGCCCCCTTTCTTTTTCTTCTTTCCTTCTGTCTCCATGCCTGCCCTCTTTCTTTCTCCCTCCCTGCCCTCCCCCAAGCCACTGCCACTGCCGCTGCCATCGGATAACAGGCCCCCAAAGCCGCCTGCCACCGCCCAAGCTCTCCCTGCTTCGGGCCGACCAGCATTCCTCTCCCCGACGTCAATTCTGCCGTCGGAGAGGAAGTTCCGCTGGCCAGGGGAGAGGAAGGCTGATCGGCCCAAGATCGACCTATTGGGAGAAATGCTGCCGGTCCTGCCTTTGCGGAAACAGAAAGTAGGCAGGACCTGGCAGCAAGAAAAGCAAATCGCAAGCTTTACCGACCTTTCTCCCGCCTTAGCCCGCGAACGGGGCTCTAACATGTGCGTGCCAGCTTCCCTTCTCTCTCATCCCCCCCTCGACATAACTTCCGGTTTCAGAGGAAAGAGAAGGGAAGCCAGTACACGCATACGTTAGCCCCCGGAGCATAAGTTCTCCAAGCCATTTTCTTTTTTTAAAATGTTGAGCAGCGGCGGCAGCAGCAGAATTCAGGAGATGATAGCTGGGCGGTCATCTAAATTACCTGGGCGGACTGCCCAGCTAATAGGCCCTAGGGAGAACACTGTATTTCTATAGCGCTCTCAGATGTACGCAGCACTGCACAGAGTCACAAAGAGGGAAAAGCACAGCCAAGTCTGGCCCTGGACTCTTTTTTTCCCCCTTTCTAGAGGACCTACTGCTATTAAATATTTCTATAGCGCTCTCAGCTGCAGCAGTCTGGCCAAGGACTCTTTTTTTCCCCCCTTTCTGGAGGACCTACTGCTATTAAATATTTCTATAGCGCTCTCAGTTGTACGCAGCACTGCACAGAGTCACAAAGAGGGAAAAGCACAGCCAAGTCTGGCCCTGGACTCTTTTTTTCCCCCCTTTCTGGAGGACCTACTGCTATTAAATATTTCTATAGCGCTCTCAGATGTACGCAGCACTGCAGAGTCACAAAGAGGGAAAAGCACAGCCAAGTCTTGGGCCCGATCCTATTTAACATCTTCGTAAGAGACTTGGCTGAGGGACTTCGAGGTAAAATTACATTATTCGCCGATGACGCCAAACTATGCAACATGGTAGGCAACCGCACAACAGATAAAAGCACAGTGCCCGACAAAAGCTCAATGCCCGACAGTATGACGCAGGACCTACTTCTGCTGCAGCATTGGTCAAAGACTTGGCAACTAAGTTTCAATGCCAAAAAATGCTAGGTCATGCACCTTGGCGGCAAAAATCCATGCAGGACTTACACCCTAAATGGTGAGATCCTAGCAAGGACTGTAGTAGAACGTGACTTGGGGGTGATCATTAGTGAAGACATGAAGACAGCCAATCAAGTGGAGAAAGCTTCATCCAGGGCTAGACAAATCATGGGCTGTATCTGTAGAAGTTTCGTCAGCCCTAAGCCCGAGGTCATAATGCTGTTGTACAGATCCATGGTGAGACCCCATCTGGAATACTGTGTACAATTCTGGAGGCCGCATTATCAAAAAGATGTGCGGAGAGTTGAGTCGGTTCAGCGAATGGCCACCAGGATGGTCTCAGGACTCAAGGATCTCCCGTATGAGGAACGACTGGGTAAGTTGCAGCTGTACTCACTCGAGGAACGCAGAGAGAGGGGAGACATGATCAAGACGTTCAAATATGTCACAGGCCGTATCGAAGTGGAAGAGGATCTCTTTTTCCTTAAAGGACCCATGGCAAGAGGGCATCCGTTGAAAATCAGGGGTGTGACATTTCATGGCGACACCAGAAAATATTTCTTCACCGAAAGGGTGGTTGATCGCTGGAATAATCTTCCACAACAGGTAATTGAGGCAAGCAGCGTGCCAGATTTTAAGAAAAGATGGGATTGGCATGTGGGATCTCTTTATGGAGGTAGTTAGGGGGGTGGGCCATTAGTGTGGGCAGACTAGATGGGCCGTGGCCCTTTTCTGCCATCATGTTCTATGTTTCTAAGTCTGGCCCTGGACTCTTTTTTTTCCCCCTTTCTGGAGGACCTACTGCTATTAAATATTTCTATAGCACTCTCAGATGCAGCAGCGCTGCAGAGTTACAAAGAGGGAAAAGCACAGCCAAGTCTGGCCCTGGACTCTCTTCCCCTCCCCCTTTCTGGAGGACCTACTCCTATTAAATTTTTCTATAGGTCTACCACACAACACAGGCTGCAGAGTTAAAAGTAAGAAAATAGTCTCTGCTTGAAAGAGCTTACAACTTTTTTTCTCTCCAAAAATACCCTGCTGAAAGCACAGAGAGAAGTTAGAACCATCACCCTAACCCGCCCAAAACTTTCTGCCTCGTCCCTCACCACAGCGGGAAACAAAAGTTTCGACGTTGAAGGGGCGGACCTAAGGAGCATGGGCGAAAATGTTTTAATAGGTCGATGTTAAAAAAAACACTATGCAAATTACCCTTCCCTGCTCACGGTAAAGGAGTAGGGGCGGGGAAGGGGTAATTTGCATAGCGCGTCAAGGCGTTGGACCAATCGAAATACAACCCCTTGGCGCGCTATGCAAATTACCCCTTCCCAGCCCGTACTCCACCGTGAGCAGTGGTGTGATTCGTGGAAAATCCTTGTAGCAGCGCTGTAGCACTTAATTCAGCAAGCTTGTTTTGGTCGCTAATGCTGGTTCTTCTGCTCATGCTCAGTTAAACCTGATCTGAGCATGTGCGGAAGAACAGGCATTATCCGAAGTTAGCGTGCTGAATTAAGTGCTGCTGAAGGTGTGGTTCTGGCAGGAAAGATCTGTTCACTTTCAAGTAGGGGGTGCAGGCAAACCGGAAGAAGCAGGCGCTTGACAATTCATGCGCGAACCACCGCCGAGTCGCGAGTCCGATGTCAGATCCCGGAACCGGTCAGTCGCAGTCTCTGCAGCTGCAAAATGACAGCCGGGCGCTCACTTAAAGTAACTGGGCGGTGCGCCGGGCTGAAACACGCTAGGGAGAACACTGCTCATGGATCTGCATGACTATTTCTTCTGTGGTAAACAGCCATCAGTTTCTTTGAAGGCCCATTCTACCAGAAGTGTGGCTTTTTCAAGGGCTATCCCACCCGAGGATATTTTTAGAGCAGCTACATAGCCCATTTCCTATACTTTCACAAGGTTTTACAGTGTATGTGTCGGCACAAGTGGACACTGCATATGGGTCCTCCCCGAGGTACTAGCAGCAGGTTCATCTGCCCACCTTATTTAGACTATATGTTTGTTGGTTTGATTAAATGTTATTGTGTAGAGCAGAAAAGACTTGACTTGTCAGGGAGTTCCCCATGCTCTCATTGGTTTTTCTCCTGTTTAGGGGTTATCCATTGCTTTGGTATTTCATGACCCTACAGTATGAACTGAGGAGCTGAGGCACTGCCCAGTGACACAAAGAGGCAGAGCTGAAAAATGTATATGATGCCTTCTACAGTCCTCACATACCGTCTTAGAGCAAAGTTGATTTTTTTAACTAAGTCTGGTCTCTTCTGTGTATCTACAACTCAAGACTGTTAGGTGGAAGAGAAAGAGACTGTCCTTCCAGCTGGAGATTTGTGAATGATTATCGCCTACAGCATTACAGTAGTTTTGACACATCTGACCTGGTGATATCATTTCGTTGCTGTTACTAAGCATGTAGGTTTTCTTCCTGTTTTCCAGCTTTACATGCTGCAAGGAAACAATGTTTCTGAGCTGAAACCGGTTTTTTTCCAGTATATACAGCAATTTCTGGACCTGAGTCTCCACTTTTGCAGCAAGGGAAACCATTTTTTGATTATAAAAATACTTACTTCCAAGTCTTATCTGTCATGTACTATGTTATATTGAATCTGGGACTTGAGGACACCAGAGATGAGACAGGCAAAGATGAGAGCAGGACCTTAACATTAATTATGAACTGTCTAAATGGAAAGCCGTGGAATCTGCCTTAGTTCACATTAGCAGCTATTGCTATTTTACAGAGAACAATGTCAAAATAATATACTGCTGTTATTTTACTCCAGACAGGCTTTCATCCAGGCTTGCTGGAAGTAGTGTGGGGCCTGGGGTATAAGCTTGCTCTAAGAGGTTATGCATTGAGAGATGAAAATCTAGAGATGGGTTCATTGGGCCTGATTCTATAAATACCACCTAACTCCTAGGTGCAGTTCGACACAGTTGTCAATCAACTTCTAGGTGTTTATAGAATTGTGCCTAGCGGCACTTAGCTCAGTTTTTCCTGGCCAAATTTACTGGCTTCTAACACAGACTATTCTCCACCCCTAATCACACCTACCTTGCAGGTAAGCGTGCATAGGCACCTCAACTTAGGCATTGGTAGGCGCCACACTGAATTCTGTGCGCAACTTTATTGTGTTTTCAATTAAAATGCCAATTAAGCTAATTTTAAAATTTTTTGATATGCATGCAGAATTTGGCTAGGCGCCGCCGATCTAGGCACCGTTTATAGAATCAGGCCTATTGTGTCCTAACCCATAGCTTATGCAGCATGGTCAGGCACACGTTGTCACCCAAAAGACCAATGTCTTTTAGGTAGCCATATATATTCTCCCTTGTTGTAAACTGCTTAGAACTGAAAGGTATTGGTGGGATAGAAGACACCAATGTAATGTAATAAGCTAGCTTAGTGGAACAGCGTCATCCAAAACTTGTTCTATCACAATCCAGAGTTTACTAGGGGGATGTTTGAAACCAGTCTGTTTTCCTAAAAGCGGAGATGGAGAAATATTTAATATATAACATAGAATATACAACTTGCATTTCAGCACAGTATTCAAAGTATACAGAAATATGACTAAATAGAAGCTTACTGCAATTATGTTCTTGTACATAATGTGCATTATTTCTCTTTCAAATTTTCTACAGAATAAAGAGATAACAAGGAACAGTGATGCAACATGAGGCAGAGAAATGCAAGCCTCGGAACCGGAGGCCTGATATGGTCCTGTATATGCCCAAAGCTCAAAGGGAAGCAATGACCAAAACAATAGAAAGAAATGCAGAATCAAGAGATTCCTCAAACCAGGTTCCATTCTTCAATGTCGGGGCAGAATCAAAGCACAAGAGAAGTGAGGAAAGCTCTCTTCAGCTCAAGCAGAGTGACTGCAAAGGCAGTTCTGATGGTAGGAAACACAGCTCTAATTTTGGGACTCATAGATGCAAGGCTAAACAGAAAGAAATGCAAGAACTCCAAACACAGAAGAGTATTCATCATAAACAGAGTCATCATTTGAGTGATCCCAGGGTGCATAAGGAACTTGTAGATATACCTGAGGGCTCTGGTCAGAAAATTTGCAATATTACAATGAGTGAGGAAAGAGAAAGGGAATTACGGGAAGCTTATAGTCAAACTTTTCATTATTACCCCTGTATTACAGACATATCTCTAAAAAATGAACAAAAGCCAAATAATGAGAAACATTTTGAGTCAGGCATTCAAAACATCACTAAAGTTTATGAACTTATTACACGGTCAGATGTGGAGGTCCCTGGAAATTCAGCAACCAAAATGGCAGTTGGAACAGCAACAAGTGAGCTGAAAGTAGCTGATCCAAGGAGGCCAAGACTTAATAAAGTGACAGAAAGAACTGTGTTCTCTGGTGCAAGTTCAGGAGATTGCATGGGTGAAGACTTCTGTTGTGAGCTTGATCCAGTGGGTACTCGATTGTCAGATGTAACAAAGCAACAGTATGCAATCTCTTCTGAACAGTTAAGCAGTTTTTACAAGACAAATGAATTAATGAATGAAGCTTTAGGACGTTCCGATAGTATTTTGGACTGTGCAACAGTGCATGAAGATGAGGTCACAGAAAGCTGTAAAGGTGTAATAAACAATGTGCAGGGCATTGCTAAGGAGAGAATATGTGACTTTCCAAGACTCAAATATCAAATCAAGGGTAAGGCACTTAGGATCACGGACAATCTGTCCAAAAATGCAGACACAGTCTCAGATAGTTTGCTACAAGGTACAGCTGAGGCTACCGGGTATTTGTCAGCAGAGCCTTCGTATAAAAGGGACAATTTAGAAGAACTTTTGAATAACTGTGGATATAATGAAGAAATTAGCAGTAACGCCAGCTCCCAGAATTCTGAAGAGTTCATTAACAGTAATTCTGAGTATGTGGATAGGTGTCTATATAACTCATTAAATAGCACAGAAATTTCCACTAGCAGTGAATCAGATAATGCAGACAAAATTGTGGACAGCATGCATGATCATGACTACATGACCAACAACATGTTGGAGCACATGTGCCAGAAAATGGCCATCACATCTGGACAACCGGGCAACATTGCCAACAATGTATTGGACCCCAAAAATGAGACCCTGGATAGAGTGTTAGATTATATCCCAAACAATCTGTTTGCGTGTGAAAGCAAAAGCATAGACAATGAATTTGAATATGCCAGTGAAGTAATTGACTTCACATCAAAGCATTCAGGCAATACGGCAAACAAATTAGAATATATAAATGGCATTGAGAATTTATCTGTTACTGGAAAAGACTCTTACAGAAAAGAATCTGGCACAATCTGCTCGGAGAATGGTACAAAACCCAAGCATCAGTCTGATGCATCCTGCCCCATTAAGAGCACCTGTGGTGAAAGCAGCGCTGATTCAGAGGAGAGCTGGGATTCTTTGTACAATGATGATGGGGACTGCCTAGATCCACGCCTTCTAAATGAGGTACTTTTCAAATTACCAAAACAAATATTTCAAAACCATTAAAATATTGATTAGAAAGGAACAAATAATTTTTCTGATGTCACGTTAAATATAATATATTAAAGTGTCTGGAGATCAAAATTCCACAAAGGCTAATTTTCAACTACCTGCTGAGTGGCTAAAATAACCAGTTATCTTTTAGATGAATTTTCAACTGGTCCTAAACAGGGACATAATCGAAAGAAATGTCTAAGTCCGTTTTGGGCCTAAGTCGCTAGTTGCCCAAAGTCGGCAGTGCCTAAAGTCCATTCTCGAAAAATACGTCCAAAATATTTTTTTTTCAAGAATCATCTAACTGTACGTCCAGCCATTTGATCGCCCAGACTGCTAAGTTCGTCTATCTTTATACCCCGTTCTCGTCCAAAAATTTGTCCAAGTCAGAAACGGCTAGAACAAGACTTTTTGTACGTGGGAGGGGCCAGCAAAGTGATGGACTGGACCCCAGACATGGCAACACAGTAGTGGGGCACCTTACAGGGTACTGCTGCGAACTTCACAAAAGGCTCACCACAATTTCCTTATAGGTCATGGTGAGCACCCCCAAAACCTATTAGACCTACCTGTGTACAACCCCAATAGGCCTTATGGCTGCAGGTGGTACCTGTATAGCAGAACAATAGGATTTAGGGAGGTTTGGGGTGGGCGCACATGTTACCACTGATTTTTCTGAATTATTTCCCCAAACACTGCCCCCAGCATCTTCTATTATTTTCTTCATCACCTCTTCCTACTTTTTTTCCACTTCCCTCCTGCTGACAAATATGAGCATAGGATAAGATTGCCAACTGAATCCAAATTTTCTGTATAAAGTTGATCTGGTCCTGGGTTTACCCCGTTATACATGCAGGGATTTGTAGTTCTTATTTTCCCATTGCATTCTCCAAGAAGGGAAGACTATAAGTCCCAGCATGCACTATGGTAAGCCCAGGACTAGATCAACCTTATCCTGCGAATCTGGATCTAATTGGAAACCTTAGCACAGGAGCGGTGATTTCAAAAGGCTGCTTCCACACATGTAGTGATAGGATAGGTGGGAAAGATGTTGCATGTGTGTTTTCCTTTTGAAATTGCTGTTCAGCCCACCATTCTTTTCTATATTTCCAATACTATGTGCAAATAACTCACTCAGGCACTCTAAAGGATTAGTTATAATATTTAGGTTTAATTTGAACAGGTGAAAAGGTCAGCCAGTGTAGATAATCCCAGTGATCCAGTAGAGCTGTTGGCAATCAGAGGCACACAGGAACAGCAGAACTCCAAGTTCCTGTTTATGCATTTCAAGATGCAGGCTAGGAACTAGGCTGAGAAGAAGTAATACAGGGCTTTTATTCTCAAATCCTATTTGCATGTAGGCTTATGCAAGTCTGGATGCAGATGTGTGCATGTGTTCCAAACAACAACAACAAAAATAAATTATAATAAGCATTATATCCTCTTGTGTTAAAGAACGATGGTGACCAGAGCCAATAAAATTTAGTGTATACTTATGAAAATCATGTTTATGGCTATACTACACATGGTCTGTGAGAAAAAGATGGATGTTTTCCCTTGAAAAGTGCCACTGTCTGATAAGAAAGACTTGATTTTGTGGACCAGCCTGAGAAGCATCTCTTAGCCAGAGCAAAAAATATGTGGTTTAAAAGGACAGTATCTTAGCAGTGTCAGGCTACTTACTATTAGGCCTGACCTTGATTTTCACACATTTTGTTCCGATTCATCGGCCTGCTGGATGTGGAGAGACATGGATGTGCACATCTTCATGTCCTTGCACATATTTTACAAGAAGTTCAGCATTTGGTAATCTTTTGGAAAATATTTGGCACTTCTCAACATCTGACCTAGACATCTGAATTTCCCCTTTCTCAAATAGGGCTCTAGGTTTCACAGAAGAATTTTCAGTAAAGGAAACTTCTCTTACCCAGACAGATCTAGTTTCCAGGAAAACCAAAATAAGCATATTGGCCTGATTCTTATACCAAATGGATATATATACATTTCATGAATTTCCCAGTCAATATCCTGGAAGCTAAATGTGCTTTAGTATGTTGAGTACAGATTTAGAAATAATTGTATAAGCTCTGGTGAAGCTTATTCTTTCCAGTTAAAGGGAAAAAAAACCTATAGAAGTTGGAAAATGTTCAGCAGTCAGAGTTAAGTGAATGCTGATACAGACATTCCCTTGTGTACTTTTAAACAAATTTTACAGAGGCAAAACAGTTTGAACTATTTAAAATACAATCTTGTTTTAGATATATGCGATATTGATAACTGGTAATCCAAATGGAATGTGGAAAATGTTCAACACCTCATAATATCAACTGTTGGAGAATAAACTGGTGCAAAGTTCAAGTTGTTTCTCCCCAAGTCCTCAAATATCTGAGACACATACTATATTTGTTCTTTGTGTCCTTACTGTGGTGAAGTGTTCATCATTGGTCTTGCATAAGCATTATTTTGCAATAATCAGGCTATTTAACAATCTGGTGTGTACATATATGCAGAAAAACCAATAAAGAAGAGCACTTATCTTGTGAGAAGAGCGGAAAGTGTGCTTCATCTCAAAATCTTAACAAGTAGAGGTGTGATTAATAGACAAGATACAGCCCCTGAGGAAACTTGGCAGTGAAACGGCTGGGTAGCCTTTGGGCAAAATAATGCTTATGCAAGACCAATGATGAACACTTCACCCCAGTAAGGACTCGAAGAACAAATATAGTAGTGTTTCGGGGGTTTGAGGGCTTGGGGAGAAACAATTTAAACTTTGTGCCAGTTTGTTCTCTGACAGTTGATACTGATAACTGGTGTCATATTTTTTCTAGTTAACAGGTAGAGAAAAGACCGTGGAAAGCTCTCAAGACCCCCAGTTCAATTATTACAACTATGAACCAGCTGAACTGGATCTGAGTGATTCTTTCCTCCCACATGTCATTGAGATATATGATTTTCCACCAGAATTTAAGACTGAGGATTTGCTCCTAGCATTTTCTAGCTACCAGTAAGTATTCCAGTTAAATAATTAAATCAGACAGTGTTAATGTGTTTATTTTTTTTCTTTAGAACAGGGGTGTCCAACCTGCAGCCCCGTGAAGTATTTTGTGCAGCCCCAGTCGAGGGCGATGCAGTGTTTTCCTCTGCTGCCCCCGGGTGTTTACCGTCTTGCCGGCTCCCTCCTCTCTCTTGTTGCAGTGGCCCCTGAAAAATTTTTTTCGGCCAATGCGGCCCAGGAAAGCCAAAAGGTTGGACACCCCTGCTTTAGAAGGTACATGTTTGCTGCTACGTATGTCTTTACTGTTGTTACTTAATTGTTCTTTAAGAATATTATTATGTACAAGAGAAGAAATAGTTAACTGGTAAGTTTTTCCAAATTATCCTTCAAGGGGGGTCAGGGGTTAGACTGCTTTACTGTTTTATGTGGTTACATTCAAAGTGGTTTACATATTTTAGACAGGTATTTATTTTCATTTCTGGGACAATGATGTCAGGGGTGCCCAAAAGGTCGATCGCGATCGACCAGTAGATCACAAGGGCAACACGAGTTGATCACGGAGCCCATTCCGGGCTCTGTGATAGACTTGCGTTGCCTTTGCATTCTCCCTGTTTCCCCAATGCCGCAAAAGCCAGGCGAGTGCAGCCACTGCACAAGCGCCGGACCCACAAGCCTCCCCCACCCCTGCCGTCAATTCTGACTTTGGAGAGGAAGTTCCGGGCAAGCCAATCGCTGCCTGGCTGGCCTGGAACTTCCTATCCAAAGTCAGAATTGATGGGGGGGGGGGGAAGGCTTGTGGGCTCGGTTCACAGTTTGGAATGAAGCGCAGGTTGGGAGTGAAATCATGGGAAAGAATAGAAGGATGAAGTGAATTGAAAAGGTTAATAGCTGGGACAGAGAATGTTGCTATGAAGAGCCAAAAGTGTCTGAAAGTTCTAAAGGGATGAGTAACAGACTGATGGAGACAGAAACTTGGAGTGGAGCTGTGGCAGTGGGGAAGAAATAGGCAAGGGTGACAAGAATTCAGAGAGGGAGTATGCGCTGTAATGGGGGAAGGAAACTGAGAGAAAATTACATAATTTTGGAAATAGGAGTAAGAGGAGGAAGTGTTTGCTGGGGGTATTTGGCAATGGTGGAGGTGGCTTGGCGGTCAGGGAGAGAAAAAGAAAGACAGGGGGGTGCAGGGAGAGAGAAAGAAAGAAAGAAGGGGACAGGGAGAGAGAAAGACAGAAAGAAAGAATGGACAGGGAGAAAGGAAGAAAAAGTTGAGGGAGGGAATGGAATGTGTCAGTGGGCAGGCAGGCAGAGAGGAAGAAAAAGTTGGACTCATGGAGAGACAGAGAGATATTGGTTGGGGAATGGAATGAGGTCTGGAGGAGAGGAAGCATGCAGGAGGCAGAAAGAAGGGAAGAAATATTGGCAGAAGGGAGTTGAACCAGAGACTCATGAAATCATCAGACAACAAAGGTAGGAAAAATGATTTTATTTTCAATTTAGTGATCAAAATGTGTCTGTTTTGAGAATTTATATCTGCTGTCTATATTTTGCACTATGGCCCCCTTTTACTAAACCGCAATAGTGGTTTTTAGCACAGGGAGCTTATGAGCGTTGGGAGCAGCATGGGGCATTTAGCTCAGCTCCCAACGCTAAAAACTACTATCGCGATTTAGTAAAAGGGGAGGGGGTATATTTGTCTATTTTTGTGTAGTTGTTACTGAGGTAACATTTCATATTTTAAAATCATCTGCCTAGACCTCTTTAAAAAAAATCCCAAATATAAATTATAATAAACATTTTCTCTGTATACAGTGTGCTTTGGGTTTTTTAAAATTTTATTGTTAGTAGATCATTTTGACTTGGTCATTTTAAAAGTAGGTCGCAAGCCAAAAAAGTGGGAGCACCCCTGTGGTAAGTGATTTGCCCTCGGTCACAAGGAGCTGTAGTGGGAATCAAACTCACAGTTTCAGGGTGCTGAGGCAGCTTCTCTAACCACTAGACCACTCCTCCGTGCCAGAGCTTGGTCAACCTTGAGCTCTGTCAAAACTAAGGGGTCCTGAATAGTTCTCAGCCCAACCAACTTTCTGAATTCTGAGTGTTATTTTGTCACTGTAGCAGAAAATAGTGTAAGCCCTTAGGTAAGTAAATCACTGAATACCTCTACACGGATGGGAAAAGGGGGCAATGTCTGGAAAGCAGTACATACTAATGCTCGAAGTATGGGAAACAAGATTCTGGATCTAGAAGATGTGATGGAAGAAGATGAGTTGGATATAATTGCGATCACGGAGACGTTGTTCATGGAGAACCATTACTAGGATGTAGTTATACCAGGCTAATATCTGTTCAAGAAAGACAGGGTAGGAAGAAAAGGAGGGGAAGAAGCATTTTATGTTAAAGATCATATTAAAGCCACACAATTGCAGGATCTGGAGGGCAAGGAAGAGGCACTGTGGATCAATTTGGAAAGAGGGTGTGGTAAATATTTTTATATTGGTGTGATATACAGGCCTCCTTCACAGACAGAAGAACTGGACAGAGATTTAATAGTAGACATTCAGAATGTATCTAAAAAAGAAGTTTTACTAACAGGTGATTTTAGCATGCTGGATGTTGATTGGGGTATCCCTATTGCAGGGTCTTCTAGAAGTAGGGAAATCCTGGATGCTTTACATTGGAGAACTGTTCCAGCAGTTGGTAATGGAACCCATGTGGGATGGGGTCATACTGGACTTAGTGCTTATAAACAGGGAAAGTATTTCTGATGTTACAGTGACATCCAGTGATCATGGTTTAATATTGAGAAGGGTATAGAGAGGGCTTATTCAAAAGTAAAGGTTCTAGACTTTAAAAAAGCAAACTTTGTTCAGATGGGGATTACGTCAAGGAATTGTCTGGATGTAAACATCTGGAAGGAGTAGAAATGTAATGGGCAAAACTGAAAAGAGTTATTGTAAGGACTACAGACCTTTATGTGAGGCAAGTAAAAGTAAGAGGAAAAGAATGCGCCTTTGGTTCTCAAAAGTAGTATCTGAGAAGGTAAGGAATAAGAGGTTAGCTTTCATAAACTCCGAAGATCACAGAAAGAGAAAGACAGGCAAAAATATCTGGAAAAGATAAGAGAGGCTGGTCGAGTAGTCAGGAAAGCAAAGATACAAATGGAAGAAAAACAGCTGATATGGGAGACAAAACATTTTTTAGATATATCAGTGATAGGAAGAAATGCAAAAGTGGAACTGTGAAACTCAAAAGTGAAGGGGAGAAATATGTCGAAGCTAATAAAGAAAAGGCTGAATTACTTAACAAATATTTTTGTTCTGTGTTCACAGCTCCAGCACCAGCAGCGGGACCATAGAAGACAAACATAAATAGGGTTGCAGTAGTAGAGGATTGTGTTCTTGAGGAGCTAGCTAAATTAAAGGTAAACAAAGCAATGGGGCCAGATAGTGTACATCCAAGGGTGCCAAAGGAACTTAGGGAAGTTCTGGTGACACCGCTGACTGACCTTTTCAATGCTTTAGAGTTGGGAATGGTGCCAGAGGACTGGAGAAAGGCGGATTTGATCCCTCTATGCAAAAGTGGAAGTAAGGAACAAGTAGGGAATACAGGCCAGTAAGTTTGACTTCTTTGGTAAACAAATTAAAGGAAATGCTTTTAAAACAGAGAGGTGAAGTTTCTGGAATCCGGTGGATTACAGGTCCGAAGACAACATGGACAAGACCTAGAGGTAGGTCTTGTCAGACAAATCTTATCAATTTCTTTTGACTGGGTGCCCAGATAATTGGATAGAGGGAGTGCACTAGATGTGGTGCATTAGATTTTAGCAAAGCCTTTGTCAGTGTTCAACACAGACCTCTAATAAATAAACCGAGTGCCCTCGGGATGGGCCCCAAAGTGATGATCTGGATCAGAAAATAGTTGAGTGGAAGATGACAGAGGGTAGTGGTCAATGGAGATCACTCTGAGTAAAGGGATATTACCAGTTATGTGCCACAAGGTTCTGTTCGTGGACTTTACTTTTTGCCATTTTTATGAGCAATATTGCTGAAGGGCTGTCAGGTAAGATTTGCCTCTTTTCGGATGATACCAAAATCTGCAATAGAGTAGACATCCTGGATGGTGTGAATAACATGAAGAAAGACCTAGCGAAGCTTGAAGAATGGTCTGAAATTTGGCAGCTAAAATTTAATGCTAAGAAATGCAAGGTCATGCATTTGAGCTGCAAGAACCCAAAGGAGTGGTACAGTTTAGGGTGTGAAGAACTTATGTACATGACAGAACAGAGGGACTTGGATGTGATTATATGTGATAATCTTACGGTGGCCAAATAGGTTGAAAAAATGATTACAAAATCTAGAAGGATGCTAGGGAGCGTAGGAAGAGGTATGGCCAGTAGAAATAAGGAGGTATTAATGTCCCTGTATAAGGCACTGGTGAGACCTCATTTAGAATATTGTGTACAATTCTGGAGACCACACCTTCAAAAAAAATATAAAAAGGATGGAGTCAGTCCAGAGGAAGGCTACTAAAATGGTGTGTTGTCTTCATCATTAAATGTATGTGAACAGACTTGAAGATCTCAATATGTATACTTTGGAGGAAAGGCGGGAAAGGGGAGATATGATAGAGACGTTTAAATATCTACGTGGTGTAAACGCGCATAAGACGAGTCTCTTTCATTTGAAAGGAAGCTCTGGAATGAGAGGGCAAAGGATGAAATTAAGAGGTGATAGGCTCAGGAGTAATCTAAGGATATACCTTTTTACAGAAAGGGTGGTAGATGCCTAGAACAATCTCCCGGAAGAGGTGGTGAAGACAGAGACTGTGTCTGAATTCAAGAAAGCGTGGGACAGGCACAAGGGATCTCTTAGAGACAGGAAGAGATAATGGTTACCGAGGATGGACAGACTGGATGGGCCATTTGACCTTTATCTGCCATCATGTTTCTATGTTATTTTATTTTGCAAAGTGCCAATTAGCAGAATCGTAATGCTATGTTTTGACTTTGTTTCAGATCATTGATTGAACCATGTCAACGAAAAATGTGGAATTTTCAAGTGTGGAACTCCAAGTTGTCATGAAGTTCCTATTCCTGCAGTGGTCATCTGGTCAGTTTGGTCACCTTTTTGATCCTTATTCGTTTTTAAAATAGGTTTAGCCCAAAACATCAAAATGGTGCCCCGGACATTTTGTTAAAGGTTTGATTATATCTGTGGAACATCCAAGTCCTGAGTCCGCTCAAAACACACCTCTAACACATCCCTTTAATATTTAGATGCACTGGAGAGAAATAGTCCAGAAAGATGTTTGGAAAGTCTATTATGAGAATGCTGACTTAGGACGTTTTGACTAGTAAGACGTCCAAGTGCTGGTTTATGCTGTCTTTTAAACATCTAGCTTTTTTGAAAATGAGCCTGAAGACATCTAACAAAGAAGCTAAGAAGGTGTACATAAAAAATAAAAGTCATGTTTTTGTAGGTGAACCCTACAGTAAGGGGGAATTAAAAGCAATGCAAATTCATTCAAAATCTAATTAAAATCCGTACACAAACAAGAGGGTAAACTCATGGACCAAAGATATCTAAACGGTTCATCAAATAAAGACAATTCCATACCAGCCAATAAATCATATCAATTGAAAAGTCACAGACAAAAGACTAGCTGATTTTTTTCTGAGTTTATATGCTTGCATGACCACGGATATGGAAAAAGATTATCTTTGACAGTGTCCAGACAGAGTTGGGACTATTGTTAAGCCTTTCTCAACATCACTGGCATCGGATTAGTTCCTAGTTGCAGATATTCATTACATTACATTACATTAGTGATTTCTATTCCGCCATTACCTTGCGGTTCAAGGCAGATTACATTCAAACTAAAAACAAGAATTACATTCAAAATTTCAAAGAATAGAATAAGCGATGATATAAAATTTTTAAGGTAATAAAAAAAACCCCCAAAAAAACCCAAAACATAGGGTAAAGAGTTACCAACTGGAAGTAGAAGTCTTTAGGAGATAAGAATGGGGTGAATTATGTGGTTTTAGATAACATTAGATAAATAGAAGAATATTAGAGAGTACTAAGGGTATAGAGAGTGTTGGATGTTGGGTTGGGATTAGTCGTGCTGGATAGGTTTTATGTGTTTTTTGAAGAGTATGGTTTTAGTATCTCTCTTGAAGGTGTTGTTTGTAGTTGAAGATAACAGGGTGGTGATTTGTCTGTCCAGTTTAGCTGCTTTGGAGGCTATTAGGTTGTCATAAAGTTTTTTTTGTTTGACATTTTTGGATGATGGATGAGAGAATAGTGAGTGGGTTCTTCTGTGTAAGGTTGAGGAGGATTGATTTAGTCGGTTATTCCAGTAGGTTGGTCTTTCTCCGTTGATAGCCTTGTAAAGTAAGCAGTAGAATTTGAAGTGCACTCTCGCTTCTATTGGAAGCCAGTGCGAGTCATGGAATGCCTCTGTGATATGGTCATATTTTTTTAGTAAATAGACAAGTCTTAGGGCTGTATTCTGTATTGTCTGCAGTTGCTTTATCATGGTCACGGGACATGGTAGGTATTATATGTTGCAGTAGTCTATCATCCCAAGGATAAGAGATTGTACCAATAGAAGGAATTGCTTCTTTTCGAAGAATGTGCGGATTTTTCTTAGATTTCTCATGGTCATGAACGATGCCTTTATTATTTTGTTAATTTGGGGTTGCATAGTGCAGCCTCTGTCAATTATGATTCCAAGCAATTTTAGTGTAGGTTGTAGTGGGTATGAGAACAAATTTATTACAAGATTAGTTAATGTTGGAGTTTTGTTATTTTCTAGTAGGATGAAATTTGTTTTGTCAGGGTTAAGTTTTAATTTGTGCTCTGTCATCCAAATTGCAACTGATTCGAGTGTTTTTTGTATTGTGCTTGTCATGATGGATTCTGGTTGGTCGAAGGGTAGGAGAATAGTGATGTCATCTGCGTAGCTGTATGAAATTATGCCAAGATTATCCAGGTAGTAGCTGAGGTAGTAGCAGCAAGAAGAAATAGATTACTGGAGAATACGTTACTTCGTCAATAGCTATTGAGATCCGTCGGAGCAGTAAGAAGAAACAGATTATTGGAGCATACGTTACTTTGTCCATAAGCTATTGAGACTTCACCCCCAGTTTGAAGTTGAATTTAAACTTAATGTCGGTTCCCTGAAGCAGTAACGAAATTTCCTAAGTTAAGTCTCATTTACTTCAATACATCTTCAAGTCATCAATAAGAAAAGTTACTCTATACCTTTAGTAGTTTGTGAATAGTATAATGAACTACTATTAGTAACAATTCAAATTCGTAATGAACACTGCGATGATTGGAGGTGAGGCAGAGTCTTCTGCCTTCATGTCTGTGAGCAGAGTTCGATTAGGAGTTCAAGCATATTAAATTTTGGTTAATTCATTTTGACCTTACAGAGTGACATTTTTCAAGGTTTGCAATTAATTTTCATAGCATTAAGCTTTATGTGTCATATCTTCATAGGTCCTTTAGTTATAATCATTTATATATATATATATATATATATATATATATATATTTAAATTAGCCAGCCTCTTAAATAAACTATAGCATTGAATAATATTTACTTAATCATTCATGATCCACCTCTCAAGTAAGAGGTAGAAAATTATTTAGTCCATCTGGGAAGTGTATTGCTCTAACATGTTTTGCCCAAAGCTTTATCAAGGAGAGTCCTCTGAAACAAATAATTCATAGTTATAACTTTATCTAACATTTTAAATAAATCCAAATCTACCAGAGCTGTCTTGTCATCTGAATTCACTATTTTAACAAGTCAAGATGGTGGCGGTATTTTTTACTCCCTATTTAAATCTACTAAAACAGCTGATCTCAAATTCCCCCAATTAGAACTCCCCAGTTAAATTAAAGACACCCATTTCAACTCACATTCAATCTATATATACATCCTTGTTCTTTGATATATAACCACCTCCCTTCCTACTATTACTTGAACAATAATAGGCCATTATAATTCTGCAATAGTATTTTTTTTATATAATGTTTTATAATAGATGCATGTATATTTTCAGTTGAAATTCTGGATTTATGTTCATTTAATCGAATTTTCATAGGACAACTAGTACGGCCAACATATATCAAATTACAGGAACACATTAAAAATGTTTATATTTATATTAAAAATGATATAAATAGTGATGTCAGATGACGAAACGGCTCTGGTAAGTTTGGATTTATTTTAATAATAAATGTATTTAAAATGTTAGATAAAGTTATAACTATGAATTATTCGTTTCAGAGGACTCTCCTTGATAAAGCTTTGAGTGAAACATGTTGGAGCAATACACTTCCCAGATGGACTAAAAAATTTTCTACCTAATACTTGAGCAGTGGATTATGAATGATTAAGTTAAGTAAATATTAATTGAGAATTTCAATGCTATAGGGCTCCTTTTACAAAGGTGCGCAAGCGGTTTTAGCACGTGATAGCCGCTACCGCCTCTTTTTAAGCAGGCGGTAGTTTTTCGGCTAGCACACGTTAATCTTGTGCGTGCGCTAAAAACGCTAGCGCACCTTAGTAAAAGGAGCCCATAGTTTTCTTTTTTTAATAGGCTGGCTAATTTAAATATATATATAAATGATTATAACTAAAGAACTTATGAAGATATGACGCATAAAGCTTAACGCTATGAAAATTAATTGAGCGTTGAGTGGTATTGCTGAGGTCTTGTGAGAGGATTCTAATATTATTACTTTGGTATATGGACTAGAGATTAGATTTGAGTTGTTGAATGAACTTCTCTGAGTATATCCAAATATGAGATCATTGCCATTGTTGGCATGGTTTTTCTTGTCTTAAAATTGATGATCATTTCTACTATTAACTTTATATGTTTGTCTTTTTCTTTGCAGCAAGAAAGGCTTTGACATTAAATGGGTAGATGGCACACATGCTCTTGGATTATTCTCCAGTCATATAGCAGGTACAAATTTATTCCTATAAAGTGTATATTTTGTATTGAGATCTTGACTGAATGTGCCTTTTCTGTTCATGGAGTTTCTTTGCTTTCCTGTTTGTCTGTTATTTGCGTGTTGTACACCACCTAGACTTGGTTCCCAAATTAGGCAGGCAGTATGAACAATACCCTTAGGAACTCATTTTCAAAGCACATAGACACACAAAGTACCATAGGTTTCTATGGTACTTTGTGTTTCTATGTGCTTTGAAAATGAGTCCCTTACTCCTTTCCAAGTGGCTTTGTAATCCTTCTTTAATGTGATAGATTCTTTGTTCATATGTACCCATTTTGACATATTGGAAATATTAGTTTGCCATAGTATAAAATGTGTAGGATTGTGCATTTTTAAAAAATTTGTTATATTCAATTTTCAAACCATAACATAATATAATATAATATAACTCAATGCACACTAATTATGCTACCAGCTACATTGACTAGACATATATATCTCCATAAAGCCTTTCAATTACATCATTCTGTAAGCATTTCACTGCTCACCAATTTTAGGGAAGCATTATCAGTTCTGTGCTCTCCCTTTCAGTTTGGCAACAGAGGTCATGGTAATTGTGGTAGCAGCTTTGCAGAGGAGATTTTGGTTCATCTGTACTTGGACAATTGGCTGACTCTAGGAGAGTCTGGTGATGATTCAGCTGTTGGGCTGGGTGATCAACTTAGCCAAGTGCTTGGACTACTTGAGAGTGCACTTCAGCGCATCAGGGACCTGTGTTTCTTCCAGAGGTCAGAATTCAGAAGTTGTCGCTAAAATCATGCATAGTACCTGAAGACTGGAATGTTAAACCCAGGGCTGTGGAGTCGGTAGATAAATGTTTCGACTCCGACTCCTCAGTTTTTTGTACTTCAGACTCCGACTCCAGGTACCCGAAATTTCCTCCGACTCCTCGACTCCGACTCCACAGCACTGGTTAATTTTCAGATCGTTAAAATGGAATGTCAAGTTGAGAGAAATGAGCATTTTCGACACCACCTTCTTTTTGCTTTTAATCAAGGTTCTAAGGCCGCAGAAGCTGCTCGCAACATTTGTGCTGTGTATATGTGTATGTGTATATGTGTATATGTGCTGCTTTATATGTGCTGTGTATATGTGCTGCTTTCATCCAATGTTACCAAGTCTATACTCATTCTGTAACTATGTCTTACCCTAAATGTCACGTACCCTCCTGGAAATGTCCAGCTTCTTCTTATGTAATCCGCTTTGAACCGCAAGGTACAAGCGGAATAGAAATCACAAATGTAATGTAATGTATATAGTGGGTGCTATAGCTGAAAGAATCGCTCGTGATTGGTATGCCAAGTTCAAAAATGGAGTCGGTAGATAAATGTTCCGACTCCGACTCCTCAGTTTTTTGTACTTCTGACTCCGACTCTGACTCCAGGTACCCGAAATTTCCTCCGACTCCGACTCCACAGCCCTGGTTAAACCAATTTTTAAAAGTTTCCAGGGGTAACCTGGGAATTACTGACCAGTAAGACTGATTTCAGTGCCAGGCAGAATAGTGGAAACTATTATAAAATTAAAATTACATAACATGTGGACAAACATGGTTTAATGGGACAGACTCTAGGATTCAGCCAAGGGAGGTCTTGCCTCACCAATTTGCTTCATTTCTTCAAAGGTGTGAATAAAGTATATCTGAATTTTCAGAGAGTTTTTGACAAAGTTCCTCATGTGAGATTCCTGAGAAAATTAAAGTCATGGGATAGAAGGCAATGTTCTGTTGTGGATTAGGAATTGGTTATTAGACAGAAAACAGAGGGTAGGATTAAATGGCCATTTTTCTCATTAGAGGAGGGTAAATAGTGGAGTGCCATATGAATCTGTACTGGGACCTTTGCTACTGAACATATTTTATAAATGATCTGGAAATTGGAATGAGAAGTACCAGATTAAATTTGCAAATGACAGTAAACTGTTCAAAGTTGTTAAAATGCATATGGACTGTGAAAAATTGCAGGTAGACCTTAGGAAATTGGAAGACTGGGTATCCAAATGGCAGATGAAATTTAGTATGGATAAATGCAAAGTAATTCATATTTGGAAAGAATAATTCAAATCATAGTTACCAGATGCTAGGGTCCACCCTAGGGGGTCAGCACCCAAGAAAAAGATCTAAGTGTCATCATAGACAATATGCTGAAACCTTCAATGTGCGACAGCAGCCAAAAAAGCAAACAGGATGCTAGGGATTATAAGAAGAGATGGTAAATAAGAATATTATAATACTTCTGTATTACTCCATGATACAACCTCACCTTCAATACAGGCAGTCCCCAGTTTATGAACGCGTTCTGGGTTTTTTAAACTGTTCTTAAGTTAAATTTGTATGTAACTCGGATCATGTGAGAATCTGTATGTATTTATGTTCTCCTGTACACAGTCTATAAAAACATTAAACATTAAAGAAACGGTCCTCAAAATAAAGTATTGTTCTTGTACAATCCCACTCTATTCCTGTACTAGTGGGTTATTTTTCCATACTCGCCAAAGCTTGTAGGAAGCCTCATTACACAGAGTCTTGAGCCCCTCCCTTCTTACCTCAGGACTGCCCCCCCAGGAACCCAGTTTATTTCCTACAAGCCAGATTATAGGAGCTTGTCTTCTCTGCTCGTATTAAATTCAGTCTTTTTGTTTGCGAATTCCTCCCTTGTGCTTTAAGGTTCCCCGCAGGTACAGCTCTGGCTGCTGGAGATCACAGACTTTGTGAAAGTCTGTTTCCAGGGGGTTGGCTGCCTGGCAGTGCACCTTCTAGACAGCCTGCGCGTTTGGATTGGTACTCAGGGACTGTTCCCTTGGGAGCTGGCTCAGGTTCATACGCTAGTAGGTTTGAGTGCAGGCTGTGTGGCTCTGTGGAGGTATGTCCAGGATCAGGACTGACTGCACAAGTCATGCGTGTGTATGTTCCAGTTTGCAAGGCTTGCTGAGGCAAAGGATCTCCCTGTAAGCTAATACAGCTTCTTTCTGTAGCCTTCCAGCATACAGCATAGCACAGTGAGTACAGAGCTGACAGTTTGTCACAGAGATTTAGGGGGTGTCCTTAAAAGTGGTTTTGGCAGTTTTCCCCCCCCCCCCCCGCCCAAATCCCTAAAAACGCCACTTTTTGGGGGGTTCCTGGATTATTTTCTTTTGAAATTTGCTAAGTGGCCATCTTGGATTTTTCATAATTGGAATTTAAAGTTATTTTTTGCCTCTACAAGCTTAATTTTTGAAAGAAAACCACTCAGATGGAGTTCCTAAGACATTATACTTCAGATTCATGTCTTGTTAGCAGTGGATGGCTGTTTGGCAAGCCGCCATGTTCCACGTGCTCTGTGGTGCAGGAGGGGGCACAATTTCATCAGCCCAAGTATACTCGATCTCTGAAAGGGGTCCTGCCACTGTTCTTGCTCACGGGTACAGGAAAATATTGAAAGTGGGCTCCGAGGAGTGTCCAATTGCCACCCCGACGAAATGTAAACGTGATTCGGCAGCTAAATCTCACAAGTCCTCCAAGAGTTACAAGAAAGGATGATGGCTTTTCTGAATTTATTAACATGATTAATCAGGTTTATTTGGCTAAGAAATTGATGCCAGCGGCTTCTCCACAACTGGCTTTGCTAGTTGTGGGGACCCCCTCCTTCCCAGAGCACAGGGATTCTTCCCTGCTCCCCCACTATGGTCCTGGTTAGTGCGCCAGCTGTATCTGTGGTTAACCCAGATGCCCTGACCATGCCTTTAATTATGCAGGCAGGCACCACTACAACGGGGGATGTTGCGGCCCTTTCGAATCTCCAGGACCAAGATCCAGGGGGACCCCCTTATCTAGGGGCGGATCTTACAGTACAGAGACTTTTTTCAGCCCACGCATTTGGTAGATTTGATCTCCTGAGTCCCTCCAGGAGTTGAAGCTGGAAGCTGGGCAGCCTGCCACTACAGAATTTTCCCTCAATGAGTTATAAGAGGCCACAGTCTGCTACCTTTTCTGATCATCCTGACATAGTTAAGATACTCATGGACATTTGGGAGGTGCCTGAGGGCCCCTTTAAATATGCTAGGGTCATGTCTCAGCTCTATCCGATGGTGGATGCTTTTAACCAGCGTTTTGCATCCCTGAAGGTGGATTCCTCGGTGGCACAGGTTACTAAATGCACTTCTCTCCCCAGTGACCAGGGGTGGAAGGGGTCCTGAAGGATGGTGGTAGAGCAGAACTGTTTATTTGTTGGAAAGATTCCCATTTCCTTACTTCACCTAGTCTTGGAGGAGCTCTTGAACGCTTGGAAACTAGCTGTAGATGGCAGTAAAGCTCCCAGTGAAATAAGAGGATCACAGAAAAAATCCAGAGTGGATTCCTTCTGCAAAACTTGTGGCGATGGGGAAATTACCCGCTTGTCCAGAATGGCACACCTATCTAATGGAAAAGATATTATCAAGGTAAGGCTATAATCTTTTTTATTATTATTAACATGTCTCTTCTGTTTAAGACTTAGTTTCCAAGACTAAGGTCTTTGATTAGAATAAAGTCCCTGATTTACTGTGGATATATTTTCAGCTGTTAAAGGAGCTGTATTTCATAATTGGAAATAGCAATTTCATTTCTATGATTAAACTGTCTTGTGACTTTCTTCTCATTGCAGCTCAGGATGCACTGAAAACTAAACATCCGATGGTGAAAGTTCGTCCTCTGTCACAGGCTACAAGAGCCAGCAAGGCCAAAGCCAGAGCAGGTGCTGGTGAGTTCTGAGATCCCTTTCAAATGGTATCTCTCAAATTTTTGTTACATAATGAAAAAAATCAAAGCAAACAGGATCAAATAGTATTTTCAGAACAAAATCAACTCAGTTGCTTGTGCAAAGAAAATGTAAGTTTAATGAGTTACAAAGAGATCATAGATTTTGGCCAAGCATTGGCTCTTTTCAGATACTTAGGGGCCTATGTAATCAAATTAATTCTAAATGGGTGGGGAAAGCATGGAATTCTTTTCAACCCCTCTTCCTGCCATGTGTGAGTATATAATTGTGTTCCCTCTAGGTATGTGTGTGTTGGGAGGTGGGATTGTGAATGGGTATATCTAATCATTTTGAGCCCCTATAGGGGAATCTATAAATTCAAACTAGCTTTCCCTTCTATTAAGGGAATCAAAGCATTAGGTAGGATCTATCATTCTTTGACATTCTCCTTCGCAAAAATTTGGAATGATCTTCCGACTGAAATTAGACTTCTTCCTTCTCTGATAATCTTTCGTAGAACATTAAAGACTTATTTATAAATATCAAAAATTTTTAGCTGACAAATAAGAGATTGCAATTAGGACTTCTTTACCCAATTATTTGCTTTCTTTGTTCTTTTAATAAATTTTTGTGAACCAGATTGAGCCCTTAAATGGGATGACCCGGAATATAAGACCAAGGATTGGATTGGATTGAATAGATTTAGCTGCTGCAATTGATCAACCACAGAAATACACCAATACTTTGGGGGGGATTTAGGCATAAATATATGGGTATAGATGATCTAGATATGATATAGTGTATCTAGATTGTGACAAAGCTTTTATAAAAGTCTATCATGAGAGACTCATAAGGAAATTAAAAAGCCATGGGATAGAGAGCAATGCCCTGTTGTGGTTTGGGAACTGGTTAAAAGAGAGAAAACAAAGAGTAAGGTTCAATGGATAATTCTTTCAATGGACTAAGGTGAATAATGGAGTACTACAGGGATCTCTAAAGAAGCTGATATTTTTTTTAACATATTTATAAATGATCTGGAATAGGAACAATGATTGAATTAATCAAATTTAAAGAAGACACTGTTTGCACTGAATAACTATATGAACAGGTTTCATACTTCTGCAGCCCTTTTCTTCCATCATTGATCACCTTGATGGACACAGTCTGATGAGGACCAGCCAGCACGGTTTCAGCAAAGGCAGATCTTGTTTGACGAACTTGCTGCACTTCTTCAAGGGAGTAAACAGGCAGATAGACAAGGATGGACCCGGTCGACATTGTATATCTGGATTTTCAGAAGGTGTTCTTTCGAAGGCGTACTTTGGAAAATTGTGAGCCATGGAATAGAGGGTGAAATACTCATGTGGATTAAAAACTGGCTGGAGCATAGGAAACAGAAAGTGTGGGTAAATGGACAATACTCGGACTGGAAGAGCATCATCAGTGGGGTGCCGCAGGGCTCAGTGCTTGGACCCGTGCTCTTCAACATCTTTATAAACGATCTGGACATTGGTACGACAAGTGAGGTGATTAAATTTGCGGACGATAACGAAGTTATTCAGAGTAGTGAAGACACAGGGGGATTGCAAATGAGGTTCAACGTGGATAAGTGTAAAGTGATACATGTCAGTAACAAAAATCTCATGCACGAATACAGGATGTCCGGGGCGGTACTTGGAGAGACCTCCCAGGAAAGATACTTGGGAGTTCTGATTGATAAGTCGATGCAGCCGTCCGCGCAATACACGGCAGCGGCGAAAAGGGTGAACAGAATGCTAGGAATGATAAAGAAGGGGATCACAAACAGATTGGAGCGCCCTCACCTGGAGTACTGCGTCCAACACTGGTTGCCATACATGAAGGACACGGTACTATTTGAAAGGGTCCAGAGAAGAGCAACTAAAATGGTTAAGGGGTCTGGAGGAGTTGCCGTACAGTGAGAGATTGGAGAAACTGGGCCTCTTCTCTCTTGAAAAGAGGAGACTGAGAGGGGACATGATCGAAACATTCAAAATATTGAAGGGAATAGACTTAGCACCCTCTCCAAGGTAGAGAGAACGAGAGGGCACTCTCTAAAGTTGAAAGGGGATAGATTCTGTACAAACGTAAGGAAGTTCTTCACCCAGAGAATGGTAGAAAATTGGAACGCTCTTCCAGAGTCTGTTATAGGGGAAAACACCCTCCAGGAATTCAAGACAAAGTTGGATAAGTTCCTGCTAAACTGGAACGTACGCAGGTGAGACTGGATTCATTTAGAGCACTGGTCTTTGACCTGTGGGCCCGATGGACTGCTGGGCACGATGGACCACTGGTCTGACCCAGCAGCAGCAATTCTTATGTTCTTATCTCTGAAGGAGACCAAGGTAAAACTATCAGAGACAATTTGTAGTTTAAACATTCAAGGCCCTGGGAGTTCTTGGCATTCTACTAACTGGTAGAATACCAACCAAGAATCTCCCTGAATTACAAGTAACTGGCCATTTTATTAGATTTATGACATCACTTAATTCATTATTAAACATACGTACAGTAGTTAGTACATCTTCCAATACCAACACAATTACTTCATTAAAGTCCAATGATAAACTGCATATTCCAGTAGTGTTCTTTTAGTTAATTTCGATCACATGATTTCTTGTCAATCTTATTTCATTAGTAATTTTCCCTAGCAACAATATATTGACTTAGCTATCACGTGCTATTGGTTTCGCTCCTGTCAGCATTTGCATTTAGACTGTCCCGACAAACCTGCTACACCAGCAGCATCTGCAGCACTGTACACACGCTGCTTCGGGGCCTTCTACTGCCCTGATTTGCTCTGCTTCTATGCCAGAGTAAATCAGGGCAGTAGAAGGCCCCGAAGCAGCGTGTGTACAGTGCTGCTGGAGTCGGGACCGCGGTAAGGGTTCTAGAGAGTAGCTGAACAGGTCACCGGCAGTCAATGAAGGGCTGCTGTCCTCGGGGGCAGAGGCGCGACAGGAGTTTGAATTTACAATTTGCGGTCGGGCGGCCGTCCTCGCGCTCCGTCCACCGTGCGTGTGGGCTGCCTCTGCCCTCGGGTGCGCTCAGCGGCGATGCTTGTGGTAGCCGTTGTGAAGGGGCGACGTGGTGCGGTCTGTATTGTGAGGTGGAGAGCAGGGAAGGGCGCGCATGCGCACTTGTCTTGCCACATCCCGACAGAAAAGGGATCAGGGAACACGCGAGGCAAGTGCGCATGCGCGGCTAGCATTTTATTATTTAAGATACTGGTTTCTTTCTTCAAATTTCCCAGGCAATGGGTGTCTCACACATATTGGGTTATGCCCTCCCCCTTATATTACATTACATTACATTACATTAGGGATTTCTATTCCGCCATTACCTTGCGGTTCAAGGCGGATTACAAAAGGTTAATTAAAAAAGTAGAGTTACAATGATTAGCTAGAGAGGTAAGTTGTAGATCTTATAAACATTTAACGTGTTGTTGTGGTGCGGTAATGGGTAGGTCTAATGTCAGTTTTAGAGTTGCTAAGAGGTCGTGATGTTATTGCTGCTTCAGGAATTTCTTGAAAAGTATGGTTTTTATTTCCTTTCTGAACGTCCTATAGTCTGGGGTGGTCATCAGAAGGTTGGAGATCTGGTTGTCCAGTCTTGCGGCTCGAGTGGCTAGGAGGCCGTCGTGTAGTTTTGTTCTTTTGACTTCCTTGATTGGGGGGGGTATGAATGGAGAGTGCGTTTTTCTGTGTCTGGTAGTGGGTGCTTGGATGAGGCGATTGTTCAAGTATGATGGGCTGTCTCCGTGTAGGGTTTTAAATAATATGCAGTAGAATTTGAATTGGATTCTTTCTTGGATTGGAAGCCAATGTGAGTTGATGAAGGCTTCCGTGATGTGATCATGTTTTCTCAATGAATAGATGAGTCTCAAAGCTGTATTTTGGATTGTTTGGAGTTGTCTAATCGTCGTTGCAGGGCAAGGAAGGAAGAGGATGTTGCAGTAGTCCAATATACCTAGTATTAGGGATTGCACTATAAGTTGGAATTGTGTTCTTTCAAAGAATTTTCGGACTTGTCTCAGATTTCTCATGATTGCGAATGATTTCTGAATTGTTTTATTTATTTGCGGTTGCATAGTGCCGCGTCTGTCTATGGTCATGCCAAGCAGTTTTATGGTGGTTTGGATGGGGTATTTGATTGCGTTTATATCTAGGTTGATTGTGGTTTGGACCTTGTCATTTTCGAGAAGGATGAATTTGGTTTTGTCTTGGTTGAGTTTAAGTTTGTGGTTTTTCATCCAGGTTGTGACTGTTTCAAGTGTTTGGTGAAGTTTGTCTGTCATGGTAGGTTTAGAATGATCGTATATATCATGGCTAATACTATTATTACCATCAAAACAAAATTATTCAGAGTTGTGGATTGTAAGAAATTGCAGGACTAGTGGCCAAAATTGTGGAAAAACCTTACATTTTAGGCATTAGTTTTAAAAAAAATATATGGCTTATACTAATTATATTTAATGCATAGATTTTTGACTAATAACAGAAACTCTGTAATCACTTAACAAGACCTGCATAATATTTGGCATATTTCACAAACATAATGCTGTTCATAAGCTCTCACCAGTCTCTGGCGAACTGTTCGGCCTGAAACCAACACCCCTATTTCAGCCAGTGACTTATTGATGATGTCAGTTGCAGTTAATTTCCAATTCTGTAGAGCAATTCTCACTATCCTTCTAACAGTCTGAGGTGTTATAACCTTTTTATGGTCCATTCCAGCCTTGTTTTTGATGTTTCTATTCTCTTCAAAGCATTTGCAGAGTTTAGGTACCCCAGCTGGACACACCTTGACCAATTTTGGTAGCAATCTCTCAGTAACTGTAGTCTTTCTTTCTTAAAGATTATGGCTAAGTGACCAGTCATGTTTCTTCTGAAAAATTTAGCATACAGGTATTTTTATGTTAGATTTTTGAATTTATTCGTGGCTTCGGTGCTCGCAGGTTCCCTTCTTGAATTTACTCCGCTGGGGAAAGGACGCAGTCCCGCATGGATGGACTGCTACATTTGAAATTGGTGTCAACTGGTCATTTTCTGCAAAGATAACCAGTTAAGTGCCACTAAAAATGACCGGATAACCGCAGACAAACAATTTAATTGGTCGGCAGCCATTTTTGGCCAGTGGAATATCAGCTGGAGACAGTTTTCAAATACACCCCCCAGAAATGTCCCCAAACTACTTATATAGGAGAACATTTTCTAAATAATTTTTCACATATACAGTATATGTCAGTCTATACATGTAAAAGGTCTGTTATGAAGCACCAGGAACACAAAATTAGGCAGACTTATTGAATTGAAGCAGCTGGAATAGTGAAATGCTGACCATCATTGATATGGTAGATCCTCCGTTCAAATAAGTGCTTCAGTGTTTCTCTATATGTTTTTTTGAGTTAATTTACATTGTACAAGCTTTCAGCAGGTCTGATTGAGTTGTTTTTTTATGCCAATGATGTTCCCTTACCCCTAAGTAACCTATTGTCAGGATTACACATAGCATAGGTGGGGTTTTTCCTTCCTCTCATATCGAACTTCAAATAGTGGTGCTATTTGCCTGAGACCCAAAACCCGATATTGAAGATTAGCACACCACATTGCCCATATGTTTAGTGATTTAATGCTTTAAGTAGAAGTGTATATTGTTAGATTGAATATGGTTTCTATTTTCTTGAGTTGGCAATATTAATGGAATTAAATATGTACCCAGCTTTAGAGTTCAATACAGAAAGGAGATGGTATACTGTTAACCAACACCAGTCAATCCACTCAAATAAATTAGTCTTCAGACCCTCAGAAATGCCACCATCCACTCCATTGTAGTTTCAGTAGTGGTTGGATTTACACATTAGATCCTCACCGGGTCACTTATAATCTATTGTGAAGATAGAACTTTGCTCTGACTATTTTGCCAATAATCTTCTTATAAAGCTAATTCTTAGCTGAGGTGGTGCATTCAAAGGGATCTATTGAATGCACCACCTCAGCTAAGTATTAGCTTTATAAGAAGATTGTTGGCAAAATAGTCAGAGTAAAGTTCTATCCTCACAATAGATTATAAGTGACCCGGTGAGGATCTAATGTGTAAATCCAACCACTACTGAAACTACAATGGAGTGGATGGTGGCATTTCTGAGGGTCTGAAGACTAATTTATTTGAGTGGATTGACTGGTGTTGGTTAACAGTATACCATCTCCTTTGTGTATTGAACTGATATTATCCTCTCAAAAACATTTATTTATTATCCTTCCATCAACATATTTTATAGCCCAGCTTTAGAGTTGACATATTTAAGGGAGAAGATGAAGCTACCATTGGTGTGCTTATTTTATGAAATAATGTGTATAGTTTATATATTAACACACGTGTTCTGAGCGAGTATAAATGTCTGTAGCTTCAATCTAGCTGCTTTTCTATAGGTTTGGTGCTTGTATTCTATAAAGACACACAGAGTCTGTTTGAATTTATAAAATAAGCACCTACCTAGCCTTTACACATAAGTGATCTGTTACAAAATTACCATCCACATGCATGTGCTAAGATACCCTGCTGTTAGAAATGCATGTGAAAATCTGACCTGCAGCTGATTTACAATATGCATGCAATCACCTCTGACATCTGCATTAGATCAAACTAATCTTTTTTCTTTAATTCACTTGTCACAATTATTTAAGAATATTCTTTAATATCTCTTCTTCACTATCATGTGTGCAACCTAGAGCTACCAATTTACTTTCCCAAACCCCATCTGCATATGCAATGGCTACTTTATTTTTCTTTTAATATTAGTACTTTTAGGAGGGAATTGGGCACTGAAGGTCCTTTAATGTCAAAATCAAGGATATATGATAACACTCTTTTAAACTCATCTATCCCCGACCCTATCTTGATATGGGAGGCAGGTTTTCAACAGTAGGACATTTTTCATCCTGAAAATCTTTTAGGCCTTCATCTTTTGGACTTGAGCAAACAATTTTATCATCAGGCCTTGACCTATTACTGTTTAAATTTGTGCAGTGGTGTTTTTTTGTTTTATTTTAAAATGTATAGCCTGCTTATAATTAAGCAGGCTATGATTCATACAAATCTCTCCTCTGGTCACATGCTATCCATTTGGAAATAAACTGCAGTTCAGTCTAATCTCAAAAAGAGCCCTCTGGACCCATTAGCTGTAGTGACTGACTGCCCAATATCAAATCTCTTTTCTTTCGAACATTGTAGAAAAAGTGGTTGGTAGTGTCAACTTACTATTTTCTTGACCAAGGTTATGGTCCTTCACCATATGCAAACAGGGTATCATCGGGAACACAGCACAGAGGTGGTTTTCGTTGCTCTGTTGAGTGATCTATTGACCAAGGCAAGTGTACTTGATCATCACCTTCTACTTGACTGTCTTGCCTCAGTTGGTCTAGTTTACCTCATTTTTATCTGATTAGATTTTTCTTCTTCTGTACTGTGTCATTTGCTCAGCATTTATTTAAGCTTTCCTTAGCTTTCCGCCATAAGCAATTCTGAACCAATCCCATGGACGACTGGGTTATTATTTTGCTGTTGACATCCAGTTTTTGCTGGGCATGGGTCCTTCCAGCTCTAATTTAACTATGCTGACAATAAATTAAAGTTAAATCCTTGTAAGTCTCATGCAATATGAATCAGTAATAAGCTTTCTCAGCCAGCTTTGGCTCCCACTATTTTAGCTCATAAAATTGCTCTGGTTTCTTCTCTGAAAATACTAGGTTGCTGCTTTGATCCAAGTTTAAGCTTTATGAGTAATCTCAGCTGTCACCCAAGATGTTTTTTGTACCATGCCAGATACATGCTATCAAACTCTGTTGCCTTTTTAGCCCTGATTGAAATAATAGAAGTGATCTTTTTATGTTGTTCTTATATACTGCCTCCCTTAAACCAACGTTCAATGTAAATCAATTTACAGAGAAGTCAAATACAAGAATTCTTCTAGATGCTGGTACATTGAACCAAATTTTGTCCTGAACTTTTTAGATTTTCTTCAGCCAGCAAAACAACGTCCAGAAACATCTGCAGTTTTAGCAAGGAGGCTGGTCATTGGTGCACTGGGTGTGCGAAGTAACCAGACTAAAGCTGAGAGAGAGGCAGAACGAAAAAAGTTGCAGGAAGCCAAAGGTATGAACGTGTTTTTTCTAAGCTGACCTTTTCCAGAACCTTCTTGTTGGTGTGTAAATTTTCAGTATGGATTTGGTAGACAAGCTGTAGTCTACGTTGAAAGAAGAGAGGGATTTCTAGTTCCTTTATCAAAATAACTGATAGAAATCTATGGAAAGGACCTTAGGTATCTGGGCAAATGGGGCATTAGGCCACCTTCCCGGTGCATCATTGGATGCACTAGGAAGGGACCTAGCATTCCAATTGACCTGGGTACCTTAGGCCCCCTGGTGCACCCCAGGATGCACTGGGAAGGGAAGGCCCACCATTTTGAAGAGGCGGGCCAGCTGGCAAGAGGGAGTGGGCATCCCTCTCTCCAGCTTCTACAACAAGGTACGTGGGAGAGACTGGGATGGTTACTTGAACTGGAGGGTTCTGAGCTGTCCCCCCACCCCTCCCAGTTCACCAGGTCACCAGGACGTGGTGGGAGGTGGATCTTTGTGTAGAGTAGGGGGTTATAAGGGGAGTGCAAGGGAAGAGTCGGGGGGGGGGGGTCTAGGTGGCCCGGATGCACAACCGGGTTGCTGAGACAGGAAGGAGTGGGCATCCCTCCTGTCTCTCTGGGTGTGTCGCTGTCAAGAGGGCAGCCATCATTGTCAAGGGGTTCAGGGACCCACAGTTGTTGGGAGTGTGACAGCTCATCATCAGGGGGTGATGCGTCTCGGCTCGCAATTTTTTTAATTTTTTTAATGGGGCAGATATTATGCGTGTGTAACTCACGCACAGCATCTGTGCTCATTTAAAAAAGGTATGTTATAAATATATTCATTTCAAGGCTGAACTGTTGGTAGGATATGTAAGCTGCTGGTCTTGACCACTATCTTTTTTCAGAGCGCTAAAAGCGATCACTTTTTTTGTACATTAGGAAGCCATGTTAGAGTATCAATTGCTCTGCTAATTTACATGGCATTTCAATATTAATAACCTTATTTGCATGGCTAGATTGGAAAATGAGCACAAAACACTGCGGCATCGGCAAATATGATTGTCACTAAAGCAGTCAGCTGGTTTAGCGATGATTGTTAGATGATTACTGACTTTAGTGCATCTGGGCCCTAATCTTTGAATGTGGTGAATGCATAAAGTGCTGAACGTAAGTCTCCTCTTGACCTCTGCAGGTTTCCACAGTGATAAAACTCTGTACTGAAGTGGCATTTTGAGAGATGGTAGGATTGTATATGCTTCATGTAGGCTCCCAGTAAGACTCTAGTGCAGGGATATCAAAGTCCCTCCTTGAGGGCTGCAATCCAGTCGGGTTTTCAGGATTTCCCCAATGAATATGCATGAGATCTATTTGCATGCAATGCTTTCATTGTATGCTAATAGATCTCATGCATATTCATTGGGGAAATCCTGAAAACCCGACTGGATTGTGGCCCTCGAGGAGGGACTTTGACATCCCTGCTCTAGTGGATAAGCATAAAGGGTGATTTGACAAATACAAAATGAATACATATCAAGAGATAATACTGTATTTAGCATTGTTCCATAGTACATGTCTTATCCCAGGACAAGTAGGCAGCATATTCTCATTGATGAGTGACAACATCGACGGAGTCCTGATACGGACACTTCAAGAACTTGAAAAAGTTCTTGACGCCCGCACCGCACATGCGCGAGTGCCTTCCAGCCCGATGTAGGCACACAGTCTCTTAGTTTCTGCGGCTGTTGAAAATTTTTCATTTCGCTGCTTTCCTGCTCTCGCAATTTACTGACTTTTTGTTGGTTTCTTCTTTTCTTTCATTGATAGGTTCATACTAAAATTTTAAAAAAACAAAACTCAGAAAACAATTATACTTTATTTTTTTCTTTAATGTTGTCGGTTTGGCCTAGTGGGGCCTTATGGATCACCATTTTGTTTTCTCTCCTCTGCATGGCTCTTGTCCTGGGCTGGTTTTTCCTGTCCAATTTTCCTCCATGCGGTTGTTTTGTGGTGGAACTTGTCTTCACCGACATCCTTCTCTTATTTTAGCAATGTCGGGACCTCGGCCTTGCCGGTTTTTTCTTCCCTTGCTTTTTTCCTCTTCAGAGCATTTTCATGTGTATTCTCCAGAAGCAGTTTCCCGTCGACGATGCCAGGAATCCGGCACCAGTCGATGCCAGTGATCCGGTACCCAGCATACTTCCGGCACTGCTTTTCCAGTCCGCACCGCCTGTGATGCTTCTTCTTTTGGTAAGTTGGTTTTCTCCTTTGGGCTTCAGGTCATTGTAGCAGTGAGTCTAATCCTGCTGACCTTGGTCATTGTAGCAGTGAGTCAAGTCCTGCTGACCTTTTTCAGCCCTATCTCTGGCTCTGCTTCGATGTCGATGACTATCTTAATATGGGCATGTTCATCTTGGAAGCTTGGAGCGACACCAATGGTACCGATCAAGAGCCAAGGGTACTGGTGTTCTTTTCTTTTCTTCTATTCCGGAGCCACATCTATGGTACCGGTCATGGACCAAGAGTACCGGTGTTCTTTTCTTTCTGCTCCGGAATAACACCAATGGTACCGGTCGGGACTAAGGGTACCAGTGTTCTTTCTTTCTCCTCCAGGAGTGGCAACGATGGTACCGGTCATGAACCAACGGTACCGGTATCCTTTTCTCTCTGCTTGGGAATGACACCATCAGTACCGTTCATGGACCAACGGTACCGGTGTCCTTTCCCGTCTGCTCCGGTGGTGCTGTGTGCCTTGATACTGGCTTTTTTCATCTAGGGAGTGTTGCACCTTGGTACCGGCGTTGTATCCATTGGTACCGGTTCTTCCTTCCGGGGATATCATGTCCCAGTCCCTAAGTTCGAGTTCTGGCACCGTTTGTTGTTTTCCTTATAGTTACATTACTGAGGAACTCTGTACAGCTGCCACCTGGTCCTCAGTTCATTTCTTCACTTCTCACTATTGTCTGGTTAATTTTCTCCAGACGGGATGGGCACTTCGGCCATTATGTTTTCCAATTGTATTTTTTTGGCCAACTCTCCCACCTTCCCATGTCTTTTAGCTTGGAGGTCACCCATCAGTGAGAATATGCTGCCTGCTTGTCCTGGGATAAAGCACAGTTACTTACCGTAACAGGTGTTATCCAGGGACAGCAGGCAGATATTCTCACAACCCTCCCACATCCCCGGGTTGGCTTCTTAGCTGGCTTATCTTAACTGAGGGACTGTGTACCTACGTCGGGCGGGAAGTCACTCGCGCATGCGCGGTGCGGGCATCAAGAACTTTTTCAAGTTCTTGAAGTGTCCGTACCGGAGCTCCTTCGGTGACGTCACCCATCGGTGAGAATATCTGCCTGCTGTCCCTGGATAACACCTGTTACGGTAAGTAACTGTGCTTTTTGGGTTTAATGTTGATTGCTGTGTGAAATGTTTATATTCCATGAGGACAAATGAAGTAATATCACTGAGCCAAGTGAAGCTGTAAATTATATTTCTTTGGGATGAATGTACTGAGGGGGAAAATAATAACTGGTAGCAGAAGACCGAAATGATTCCCGGCCTGTCTGGACACTTAGATGTTTTGCTATATATACAGTAATTCTTTAGATTGATTTAACTTTTGGCAGAATCTGATGACATTTATGAATCACCAAACTGAAACTAAGGACAATCTTCATATAAAATCCAAAATACAGTAAAATAAATAATGATTCCATGTAGAAAGCACCTAAAGTATATAAAATAAAAATGATAATAACTGTCAAATATTAACAGCAACCTATAAACACCAGAACTAAAACACATACATTTATCAAAAAGTCAGCTTTAAAAAATATATTGTTTTCAAGCTACGCCTGAATCTTAAGATAGTCATCTTCTAGTTCAAGATCCTTGATAGTCTGTGTATTCCATAACAATAGAATACCATGAGAAAATACTCATAGGTACAAATTAAGTAGCAATCTTTAGAAGAAGGGATATATAAATGCTTATCAACTGCAGACCTAATCGAGGAGGTCTTTTACTAAGGCACGCTAGCCGATTTAGTGTGCGCTAAATGCTAACGCGCCCATTATATTCTATGGACACGTTAGCATTTTGCGCGTGCGTTAAATTGGCTAGTTAGTAAAAGACCCCCTCTGAATATGAGAAAACATTTACAGTTAGTTTGAATACCTAATATCCAGGGCACATTCGATTCAGAACCTAAAAGATGAAAGAGAAAGCTTTTAAATTGGGCCTTGAATTGAATGTGGCTGCAACTCTCAGAAGTCCAGGTTGATCACATATCTTTGGAGGATCTGCCCATGTTGTGGCCCTCAAATGTGGGTTTCATGAACCCATTTGGGGTCACGACTCACTGTTTAAGAAGTTCTGTACTACATATTTGCCGCTGGTTACACTAATTGATAGTAATAACTGAAGCAGTGGAATTAGCTAGCTGTTCATTTTATTTGTCACTAGATGGAGCTCATAAAACAAGATGCAGTTACTTATAGCCTATATAATAAAAGGATTTGAAGATCTTTATGCTAAGCAGTGGTACATTTTATTTAATATTACATAAAAAGCCACCCACACACCTACCTTTATTACCTTTGTAATGATATTATCCTGTTTGTTGTACCTTGTTTCTCCAAAAATAAAACACTGTCCGTATATTCATTTTGGGTCCAAAAAATGCACTAGGGCTTATTTTGGGGGATGTCTTGTTTTTTTTGTGTGTGTGTACAACGATCATCTCTCATCCATCCTCTTGTGCAGCATCTTTCTATCCTTCTCTCCCATCCCCCCTCCCATGCAACAGAACCCCGAAAGCAATTTCATTGTGTTGCGTTAGATCTAATCTAGCATTGTTCTTGTATGCCACATCTTCCCTATAAAACAGATCTTTAAATGGTTAACAAATAAACAAATTGCAGATCATCCTTAAACAAACTGAATTTTAGATGTCATAATATTTGTGAAATAAAAAATTATTTGAGATCTTTGTGGATCAGATAATACAAAGATATTCCCCCCATGCAGCAGAACCCCGATGACTCCACCAACCCATCCCCCTGCACAGCATCTTTCCTTCTCTCCCTCCCATCTCCCTGTGCAGCAGAACCCCTGATGACCCTCCAACCGCGAGGCTGATATACCTCTATTCCAAACAGCAGTGGTGGCAGCACTGAACAGGCTGCTTCGCCACCTTCCCCGCTGGAGCCTTCCCTGTGCTGCATAACATCATCAGTGATGCGGCAGAGGAAGGGCCTGGTGGGGAAGGCTGCAAAGCAGCCTGTTCAGTGCTACCACCATTGCTGTTTGGAACGGAGGTACGTCGGCCTTGCAGTGGGAGGGTCAGCGGTGTTCTGCTGCTGTGCAGGATGGAAAGGAGGGATGGAAAGATGCTGTGCAAGGGGATGGGTGAGAGGGGAGTAAAGATGATGCACATGGGGGGAGACAAAGCCCTGAAGCCGGCAAATCGGGGAGTGTCAGGAACATTCGGGAGGGGCGTCAGGGGTCGATCCAACTAGGGCTTATTTTTGGGGTAGGACTTATATTAGGACCTATCCCGAAAATCATTCTAGGGCTTATTTTCGGGGAAACACTGTAGTAATGAGAGTTAAAAGTACAATATTCATTGTTGCGTCCTGTATTAAATCCTATGCAGTGGTAAAAGGATAATATATGCAAGGGTGGTTTGAAAAGTTTGGTAAAAAAAAGCAAGTTAACCCTTTCAGGACCATAAGGATCGTAGGTCAATTTTTGTGGTTTTGACGACATTTTTATGGTAAAAAGGGCTTGCAGATGCCAAAAAATTGATTTTTTTTGTGAAATATTATTATTTTTTTTTTTTTAAATCCAACTTCTGGCTTATGGACAGTGTGGCAAGTGAATCTTCTCGTCAATCTGGCAACGACGCTAATGAATGAATGTCAGAACCAGTTTGTTTACATAAAGGCAGTATCATATGGAATCCGTACATATCAAATTTAGAACTGTAGACTATCCCAATCAAAATTTATAGGATTTTAAAGTTATGGGACAAATATGTCCCTTGGTCCTGAAAGGGTTAAACAATGTAGTCTCTGAGGGTTATACACTTAGTCCAGTGAGTTTCCAGTTTTTTTTTTGTATCATAGGAAAACTCGCTTATGAAAAAACTGAAAAATTGCCAGACTAAGTGAATAACCCTCGATTGAGACTATGTTGTTTAACTTGCTTTTTACCAAACTTTTCAAACAGCCCTCATGTGTCAATTCTTTCTAGAAAGAAGACGCTTGGAAGCCAAACAGCGTGAAGATGCCTGGGAAGGAAGGTGACGTGACAGTGGCCTTTTGAAGTCAGCAGCAACAACATAAAGTTGCACAGAACTGGAATTTAATTCGGCAATTTATGGCCCTGCTGGACAGCTCTGTAACTCTGCCACTGTGGATTTGGAAGAGCCAACTCTATTACATATGCAGATAATTAAAAACTGAGGAAACAGAGGAAGAACACCACCACTCACTTTTTCCCCTCATCCTTTTCTTCCATCGCCCCCCCTTCCAAAAAAAAAAAAAAAAAAAAACAGAATTGCTTAGGGGTTTGAGGATATAAGTAGTAAGTGAAGAAGATTTGAAAAACTGTAGGTATGGAGGGAAGTGAGTTCGTGGTTTTATTTTTAAAAAATTATAATTGATATAAGGTTGTTTCCAAAGACTTGTAACTTTTTTTTTTCATTTTCTAACTGCATAAACATTGATATGTCTCTGTTTAATTTTATCCTAACTGAACAGAGGCAGCATTTTTAATGACACCAAATTAAATAATCCCTGGAACCTATTATTCCAAACTCCAGTGTCAGCTGTGTTTTAATTCCCCCTTCCCCTTCCCCTTCCCCTCCCTATTTTGTGGTGTAAAGATTTTTGGAGAGAGGCAGAATAAGTAGCAATATAAATTGTTTAGGTAATGTTTGCAGTACTTAGCAAAAGTGAGAGCTTAGATCAACTGTAAGTGCTACTCTGGCACATACATTTTGGGGCCTATGTTCTAAACTGTATTAGGTGTTTAATATGGCTTTCAGTGCATCCTAACTTAATGTAGGGCTCAAAAAATAAGTTAAAGTATCACGCTAACAACATGTGTTAACTGCCATGTTAACAACTGATGCAGAAATTCATATTAAATTCAGGGAAGAGGTTGGGAGTGTACCTTACAGCTCATGCAAGTGTCATAAATGCAAGTGCTAATGTAGCAGATAACATGAACAATTAGCTATAACATCAAAGGTATAGTCAACTGCATACACAGTAACACATAAATCAGTTAGCATGCAGTAGTGATCATTACCCTGTGTTCTTGCGAACGTTTGCCACCCTCCAAGTGCCAGTAATATCCATAACAGTTAACATGAATGTGTTGCAGCTATTGCAGACTGTTTTGCAATAATGAACTTAACGGAGTTTAGTAAATAGACCCCTTAATGTGATACTGCCTTGAGTTAATTACACAGCTGAGCTGTAGTATTATAGACCAGTGTTTCTTAACCTGCGGTATGGGTACACAGGCCGCCTGTTGGGAATGCGCGGGCTGGCCGCTGCCCGGGATCTTTCCCTGCCTGCCTCCCCTCCCCCCGCTGAAGCCACTGCAAATTCCTCCCTGCCACCCAATACACTACATCCACCTCCCTCCCTGGGTCTGCTACCACCCAACACGCTCCATCCAATCATCTCCCGCCACCGCTGCAACTCCAGGCAAGGAAGGGCCAGGCACGTGTAGCAATTGCATGCTGCCGGCCCACACACCTTCACCCCCGACGTCAATTCTGGCATTGGAGAGAAGGTTCCGGGCCCAGCCAAGCGGCGACAACATGGGAAGGCTTGTGGGCCGGCGCCATGCAATTGCTGCACACACCTGGCCCTTCCTTGCCCAGAGTTGCGGTGGAGGATGATTGGATGGAGCATGTCTTGTGGCAGCGGGGGATTCTGACCGGGGAGTGTATGTAGCGTATCGTGTGGCAGGGAGGAATCGGCGGCAGCATCAGTGCGGGTCCGCATCGGGGGAGGGATTAAAGAGGTGGGACAAAGGCTGGAAGGCAGTGAGGGGGCACGAACTTGGGACACAGAAGGAGGGGAGGGGGCATGAACGTGGGACATAGGAAGGAGGGAGGGAGGGTGTGAATAGAAAGAGACAATTGTTGGGCCTGAGTGTTTGAGTGAGAGGGAAAGAGATGGTGTGCATGGGGAAAGGAAGAGGAAAATTGGACATAGAGAGAGAGAGAGATGTGAGGTAGAGATGGGGAATAGAGGGAGAAATGTTGGATATGGTGGTGGAGAGGGAACAGAGGGATTGATTAAAGGGGATGCAAGGCATAGTGATGGAGGGAGAGATGTGGCATAGTGTTGGAGAGGGGTGATAGAAGGAGAAATGGGCATAGGGCTGGTGGGCAGTGGTGAAAAATGCTGCACATGAGAGGAAGAAAACAACTCATGGAAGAAAACAACTCATGGAGAGAGGGAGATGATGGTTGGGGAATGGAATGAGGTCTTGAGAGGAATCATGCAGAAGGCAGAAAGAAAGAAATATTGGATACACAGTCAGAAGGAAGTGCAACCAGAGACTCATGAAATCACCAGATAACAAAGGTAGGAAAAATGATTTTATTTTCAATTTAGTGATCAAAATGTGTGAGTTTTGAGAATTTATATCTGCTGTCTATATTTGTCTATTTTTCTATAGTTGTTACTGAGGTGACATTGCATATTTTAAAGTCATCTGCCTTGACCTCTTTGAAAAAAACCTGAATATAAATGATAATTAACATTTTCTCTGCGTACAGTGTGCTTTGTGTTTTTTTGTGATTATCATTATGTATTAATAAGATTATATTGTGTGTATATGAAAAATGGATGGAAGAAATTGCATTACAATTAGTACTATTATGAGGATGGAGTCGGGTGGGTATGGGGCGGAGCTTGGGTGGGGTTACTTAGGGGGGTACTTGGTTTGTTAGACTTAGGGGGTACTTGGTTTGAAAAGGTTGAGAAACACTGTTATAGACCATATCAATTTCATATTTTTCTCCCATCTTTAAACCAAAAATCTCCATCCTGTCTTCAGGGATTATACAATAGCTATTTATAGTACCATGTATTTGTCTTACTTTAATTGAAGATTCTTTTAACATCTTCTCTGGAAAAGGTATTCTTAAACATTTTCCAGTTTGTGTGTTTTTTTTTTCTCAAATAGATATATAATTTGTCTTTTTTAAAGAGTGAAAAATTTTCACCAAGTGACTGAGAGGCATTAGGAGTCACTGTTTAGGAAAAAAATCTAGATGTCATTGTTGATGATAAGTTGACATCCTCTGCTTAGTGTGCAGGGGCTGCTAAGATAGACATTATTCTCATTGTGTGGCAGTTTATGCCTGGACTAGCTCTGAGGACCAAACAGAGTGTTCTGGTGATGTGGAATAGAAAGGAATGCAAGGCAAAAAGAAGGGTAACGGTAACAATGGTTTGAATGGACTTGCGCCTTTTGTTAAGGCCAGGCACTGGTGACTGGAACTGTTGGCTGTTCATTGTCTGAAAAATGGTCTTCACCACCTGAGCTCTTGTGGGATCTAGCGAGGTACTTCTGGCCTGGATTGTCCACAGTTGGAAACAGGATACTAGACTTGAAGGACCTTTGGCATATCCCCTTTGGTAATGCTTATGTTCTTGTGATGTCTTAAGTACCAAAAAAAAAGGAAAAGTGAGGTTTTCTGTTCAAAAATATTTGTATGCAACAATCTGTTTGTTCAAAATAAACCTTTCCTGCATCTTGTACATCTGTCTGCAGTACTTGACTTGTTGGATTTCCTTTTTCTTGTCTTCAAAAATACTTGAGAACATCCAAAATGAACAGCCATTTTCCAAAATAAAACGTCAAAATTATGAAGGCCAAAAAATGCCTGTCTGGCAGCATTTGCATGAAAATGGCCACACGAGAGATAGCTTAATGGTCACTGCAATAGATTTTGATCCAGGGCACCCAGATTCATATTCTACTGTAACACTGTTATGTGGTAAACCCTCCAGAGACAGGGAAATTCCTACGGTACCTGATTATACACCACTTCAATTGCTTTTAGGCTTGCAAATGTTATAAATATTTAGGTACAACAGGTATATGTCTGTTTCTGGAGAGCTCACAATTTAAAGGAAAAAAGAGGAGCTAAAGTGGGAATTGAATCCGGATCCTACTAGGCTGCTCCTCAGACCACTTTCTGCTGTGCTCAAAGGGCCCTATTCTATAAACGGCACTGTAAGTTAGGTGGCAGTAGGCACCCTACTGCTGCCTAACTTAAGTATTTTAATTGGCGCAGTAATTGTCTGCATCGTTTAAAACCAATTCAAAACTTGTTTAAAAAAATGTAGGCGCTGGGAAGCATCTACAGCAGGGGTGTCAAAGTCCCTCCTCGAAGGCTGCAATCCGGTCGGATTGTCAGGTTTTCCCCAATGAATATGCATGAGATCTATTTGCATGCACTGCTTTCATTGTATGCTAATAGATCTCATGCCTATTCATTGGGGAAATCCTGAAAACCCGACTAGATTGCGGCCCTCGAGGAGGGAATTTTGACACCCCTGATCTACAGTGTAGGCACTGGAATTGCGTCTAAAGCAGGATGCCTAATGGCACCTTAAGCCTAAGTGGCCGTGGTTAGGGGTGGAGCGAGACCTAGACGCCATGAAGCACGATTCACTAAAGAACTTAGGTACCTGTAATGTAAGCCAGTAAAACCCTGGCCTACTTTGCAGACCCCTAGGTTTTCTGGTAGGTCCCTTTAGCCACGATTCTTTAAATGGTGCCTAAGGGTAATTGGCATGCGGTTTTGTAGACGGCTGCCGATTTAGGCGCCGTGTATACAATCTGTCCCCAAATGCCCATAAAACGTGATGTTTTCATAAAGCCTAATATCCCCTTTCAGTTTCACTTTCAGAAGCAGGGCTGTGGAGTCGGAGTCGGAGGACATTTCGGGTACCTGGAGTCGGAGTCAGAAGTACAAAAAACTGAGGAGTCGGAGTCGGAACATTTATCTACCGACTCCATTTTTGAACTTGGCATACCAATCACGAGTGATTCTTTCAGCTATAGCACCCACTATATACACAGCACAAATGTTGTAAGCAGCTTCTGCGGCCTTAGAACCTTGATTAAAAGCAAAAAGAAGGTGGTGTCGAAAATGCTCATTTCTCTCAACTTGACATTCCATTTTAACGATCTGAAAATTAACCAGTGCTGTGGAGTCGGAGGAAATTTCGGGTACCTGGAGTCGGAGTCTGAAGTACAAAAAACTGAGGAGTCGGAACATTTATCTACCGACTCCACAGCCCTGTTCAGAAGAGAGGGAGTGGGGGAAGTAACCACTGGGGAATTCATGAGGGGTCATGCCTTAGTGCCTCCAATAGTCAGCTGTTCAATCAGGGCACCTTTTTGTAACTTAGACTTGATTGAAACAGATCTAGAGAAAACATCCTTTTTCAACTTGAATGTTACAACTTGTTCCGTTATCCCTGAAAAACCTCAATTCCACCCAAAACATGTCTCCAATGTACCCCCTTGCTATTTGGATACGCTTGGAAAGGAAGAATTTGAATGTTTTCGGCAGATGAACATTTTTTTAGCCCTTTTGAAACTCCATCTGCTTTGAAAATGAGTGCCTATATGGCTTTTTGAGGTGCAGTAGATAATTTATGTGGTTTAGTTAATCAAATAAATACATAGCAAGCCTCTATTTTAATCTCAAGAAATTAAGAAATAAAAGAAAAAGGCAGGAGGAAGGAAGCAAGATTGACAGGAAATCTTTTGGAGGTATTAAAGAAATTCACAGGAAAATTCTTAATTGGATGGGGGTGGTAAACCATTTTATATCCACATCATTCAAATTATACAGGGATGGATACAGTTATAGGCACTAGAGCAGGGGTGTCAAAGTCCTTCCTCAAGGGCCGCAGTCCAGTCGGGTTTTCAGGATTTCCCCAAAGAATATGGATGCACTGCTTTCATTGTATGCTAATAGATCTCATGCATATTCATTGGGGAAATCCTGAAAACCTGACTGGATTGTGGCCCTCGAGGAGGGACTTTGACACCCCTGCACTAGAGGCTGCCTTGATTCTAAGAAATTCTTTAAATGTTCTGGGTCTTGAAAAACATAAGTTTTCTCCAAAATCTTTTACAATATATTTGCATGGAAATTGAAGGAAAGAGGTCCCTTTGAGATTTAAGAACTAAAAAAGCCTTTCTACTCAACTGTGTGGCTCTACAGAGGTCAGAAAAAAATCATTACTGAATGCCCCAGGAATTTAACATCCTTAAAATGGAAATACAAATGAAGAATCCAATTTCTATCATATTCCAAAGCGAAAGTTGTAATGAGGGTTGCTTTAGTCACTACAGGTCCAGAATCTTCTAGGAAACCAGTGAGGATAAAAGTGGTTTACTCTTTCTGTTCTTTAGCTGTTTGTACTATTATACTTCCAAAGTTAACATAATAGGCTTTGGTAATTGGAGGTAACGTCTCAGATTGTATGTGTAGATTTTCTTTTAGATATTTCTTAAGCATCTTTATAGGAGACAAAACAGGAGACTGAAGAAAATTTAAAAACTTCAAATTCAATCTATGTTCATTATTCTCCAGCATTTCTAATGTCTGATGAATATTCATATTGCCTTTCACCAAGGCTGATTGCCAATGATTGGTTGTGTTTTCGCAATAGTTTTTTCCATATTCTGAATTTGAGTCTCTAACTTAGTAACTAAGTCCCCACATTGCTTTTCATGTGAATGTACTAACTGTGGAATTTGCAACATACTATCCAAACGAGTAGTCAATTCATCCTCCAATACATTTACAGCGTCCCATACCTCCTCCAGTGTTATCTTCTCTGGTCTCTTCTTCAGCCTGGGAATGCTCCTATCTCAATCGTCAGAGCTTTTGGAGATCTTGGGCTGAGTTCTAGAGTCAATCAAACCCTTGGCTCCAACATGTCCCATTGTCCCGTGTGAAGCAGCAATCGGCGTCCCAGCACCAGAGCAAGAACCGGCAGCACTTCGGCATCCAAAATCTCGCTCTCCGACTGATCCTGCAATCCACATCCTGGCTGAGAGGGAGTCTCGCGGTATTCAGAGCTCAGCGTGGTGTCTGAAGCGCTGAGAGCCAAATCCCCCACAATATGCTCCTGTTCCCGAATATTTATATTCTCTGCCGATGGAAGGAGAAAACCCTCCAAAGTCCGTTGAATCAATACCGGAGAGGATGCTGGTTCTGCCAGGTAAGACCGTGGCTTCCCTTCCCACTTCACCATTATGCTATTACTGGTGGTATTGCAGAGCTCCCTCCTACGTGTCCGTTCACGTTGTCCCCTAATCTCTTTTTAATAACTGCATTAATTGGTTTTTTTTTGTACTTCATACCTTATTGTAACCCGTTTGGATTTCTTGTTGAAATAGGTGGGATATAAATACCAGGAATAGAATTCTTTTTATCTTCTTTTGCTTCAGTGTGTAATACTGATTCAGAATGCATAGAATACATGGTGAAATTGACAGCCATCTCATCACATAATTTCAAAATCATAGATGGCTCTTCAACATTTATGCAAGAATATATAGTTCTATATTTCTGTTGACAAGTAGTACTGTGAGAGAACTACTTGTATGTTTCAGAAACTCTAACCTCAACATTTCTAGACATCACTTTCAGGGCAACTGGCAAATAAAGTTGGATGAAATGGCAAATGTATTTCATGTGAACAATATTAGGATTGTGTTTATTAAAATTTGATATCCTGCCAAATCTTATGATTTTACATAACAATAAAATTCAATAAACTAAAAGAAAGGAACTCCATAAAAAATAGGATAGTCCTAAAAGAAAATACAATCATACAGGAGAATAAGAGTAACATGCAAACAATTATATCCTGATGTGTAAGGGATGCCTGATAACCTCTCAATTAATGAATATGATCAAAAGGAAAGGAGTCAGTTCCGAAAGCTAATGGAAAAAAATAGGTTTTTAACAATGTCTTAAAAGCCTTGGTTTGCTTCAGACCGAATATAATTCAAAAAGTTGGTTCCAAAGACTAGACGCCAAATTAAAAAAAAAAAAAGCCTTATGACAAGTAAGCTCCCATCTAGTTCTACAAACTGCTAGTAAAAACCATTCTGTTATCTTGCAATGATCTCAATATATGCCCTGCAGTATAAAGAATGGTCAGTGAGTCTCTGTGGCAGGAAGTGCTTTATGAGTAAGCCTAATATTTCATATTGAATCCTAAAGCTCATGAAATGTATCACCGAATTTACATTGCCACGTCTTTTGCAAGCCCAATGCACTTGTCAGGTGACAGTTTTATCTGTTCCAGGAACTGTATCAGTGTGGTGAAAATGGCATCACTTGTTTTATATGCTTTTTTATCAAATTTTAAATAAACTTGAAACTTGATGGTGCTGTGTGTGTTTAAATCACTTATATTGTACACGCACTTGACATAGCAATATTTACAGAAAGGTGGTACTTCTTGGATCCAGTCTTGAAGTTTTTCCCAGTTTGCCTCTTGTGCTATGTACACCATGTACCAATGATGAGAAGGGTTTGAAGTACTATCAACCTTGGGAAAGGGAGGGTCTTAACAGGCCAGATAGGTACAGATAAGAGTAGAGGTAGATTATAGGGATGGGGTTAGAGGTAAGTTACAAAACTAATCAGGGACCACTGTTCAGGCTCTAGGCCTGATGGGACGCCGCGGGAGCGGACCACTGAGCAAGATGGACCTCTGGTCTGACTCAGCGGGGGCAACTTCTTATGTTCTTTATGGATGTACGGGAGAGAAAAGATGATGTGCAGTCCTTTGGTTTTTCAGTAGTATTTTTAAATTTTTTTATATGTGTCATAGTCCAAATTTGACCATGCTCATTTACATTAAGTATTTTTACATTCAGCAAATTACATATAATTGGAAGGATTGGAGGAGATTAAATTACACCTTTTTCTTTATGTCATATCTATAAAATGGAAAGATTTATTGCATTGCAAAGAGGATATTTCAAGAAGTTTCAGGATGTGTGCAAACCATTGACAAGATATTGTACGGAGTAACTGAAAATGTTTCCCTTAAATATATCAGTTCAAATGGATAGGGTGGGGATTATGGTATTGATGTGTATTTATATGATTATTGGTTATGTGGTAGGGAGAGGGGGGAGGGATAAGAAGTTATGTAATAAACAAATGATAGAATGTAAGTGATATCTGTATTGTTAATGTGACTGAATATATACTTACACTTTATGTAATTTTGAAAATGAATGAAAAATTTGGAAAAAAAAAAAGTATTTTTACTGTGCTAAAATAAAATGATTCTTTTCTTGCAAGTATTTCCATCGCAACTCTTTTAATTGTAGTAAATTACCACAAAACCAAGCAGATTTAAGAAGCCATCAGTTTTATAAATAAGAAGTTGAAATTGGCATCAACAGTGACCAGAAAGGCTTTCAATTACAAATTCTCTCTAGCACATTACAGAACCAGCGGAAGAGTCATGATTACAGTTGGAGCATGATATTTTTGAGGAAAGATGCTGAACCTTCCACATATAAACAGTACAGGAAGGGAGGGTAATAAACACTTCCAAGGCCAAACATGCCAACAACAGCATGGACAAATATCCCTAAGGAAATAGAAAATGCAGTTTGGCAAGGAACATGCAGTTGGCAAGGAAAGTTCATTTCTAGTGAAGCTATGGGCAATCTTCTACAGTTGAAAGATATATGAGCAGCTTAGCATCTGCTAGCCAAGGTGAGGTGCTTGAATAGGGAAACTGTATATTGTCAAAGGGGATAACCCTGTCTATGCCGTCTCACCATGTGCAGTCCCAAGGAGGACGTGGCAGACTTTCCCAATGGCCAGTTTGGTGGGTTCTGTTTACTGAGATGTGTGCAATTGGTTTAGTAGCAAATACCAGCCCAAAATGCACAGAATGCAAAAAGGTAGCCTCAAAAACGCCATTGCTGTCCCTCAGCTTTTCGCCATCTGTATGGCAAACCCAAAATTGGAAACCTCACACTACCACTATTGCAGCTCTTTGGTTAGATATTTCTTAGCTAGCCAATAGGAATCAAGAAACTGGTCATATGAAGGAAAAACAAGGGGGGGAAAGACAGAAGGAGGAAAAAAAAAACAACTACAGTATCTCAGGGTAAGAGAACAGGCAAAGGGAGAGAAGCAGATTGTATGACTGCTGGCAGTGTACTGTATACTAGAGAATGACATGGTGACAAAATTCATCACCGTTCCCGTCCCCGCGGGAAACCATCTTCATGTCATTCTTTAAGGAAAGAGGGAAGAATCAGAGTATGAATGGCCACAACCACTGACCCACAAGCTTTGCTTTTAATAATGCTGGTGTAGAAGGACAGAGGATGAAATAGACACTAGAAAATGACATGGGTTTATTTCCCGTGGTTATCCGTGGGGACAGGGACGGTGATGAATTTTGTCACCGTGTCATTCTCTACTGTATACTCTGCTTGTTTCCTCTCAGTATTTTCTGAACCAGCAAGCACACCAGGAGATTAGTCTATATATTTGAGGTCCCCACTGTATACTTTAAGAAAAATGTGGCTCTGGATTCAACAAATCCCACTTACTAAACTAAACCGAAGTAGTTGAATGCACACTGAAAGGTAGAAAAGCCAAAGGATCAGTCCACAAAATCTTGGATCTTTATGGTAAAGTATTTTAAAATGAAATGCTTAGGCTCCTCAATAACCCCTCACCAAAACTAAATGGTTGAATAGATGCATTCTGCTCTACAATAGAGAATGACACGGTGACAAAATTCATCACCGTTCCCGTCCCCGCAGATAATAATCCTATGTCATTTTTTAGTGTCTATTTCAACCTCGGTTCTTCTACCTTGCATTCTTCAAAGCAAAGCTTGCGGGTCAGTGGTTGTGGCCATTCATACTCTGATTCTTCTCTCTCTCCTTAAAGAATGACACGAAGATGGTTTCCTGCGGTTATCCGCGGGGACGGGAACGGTGATGAATTTTGTCACCGTGTCATTCTCTACTCTACAACAAGCATAGTATTGTTTATTATTTATTTATTAGAATTTATTTACCACCTTTATGAAGAAATTCACCCAAGATGATTTACAGCTAGAATAACCTGAACAGGGGCAACAAGCAATTATATCTATAAAAAAAAAAAAAAAAATTGACGGCACACACTACTACATAGTATGTTTCTTCCAATATCAAGCACCTCCAATGTATTCCTCACATCAAGTTCTTTGGGCTAGATTCACTAAGCAAACCGATCATGTACCAGTCGGCTTGTGAGCCCTTTGCGACCTGATTTCCCTCTGACAAAATTCACTAACCTGTGTACCGAACTGATTCCGATCCCTGCATGCAAATGACTTTATAATAAGAACAACAAGATTTTCGATATGACACTAGAGGTGGCATTAGGTGTCATGAAATGTCTCCATAATCACGATTCACATGAAATGTAGGCCTTGAAAACCCTGACCTACATATCTGATGCCTACCTTTCCTGAAGCCGTGATTCTACAAACAGCGCTAACGCAAGCTTGACATTTGATCAGCAGCCATTTTTTAGGCCGCCACCTATACCAGTGTCTTTGTAGAATCCGGCCTTTTGTGCACAGTAGAGAATGACACGGGGAAAAAATTTGTCCCCGTCACCGCCCCGTCCCCGGCCGACTATCCTCTGCACCGCCCCGTCACCGCCATCCCTTTCACTGCCCCGTCACCGCCACTGCCATCCCATTCACCGCCCCGTCACCGTCCTCGCAGCATGCATAAAAGCCTCAAACAGGTATGATTTTATATACTTATCTTTATTAACATATAAAGGAAACATTCTTTACAACTTTACAACTTAGTTAACTATACAAAAACAAAACACAACCTGTACTTTTAACAGACACATTTTGATCAATAAACTGAAAATAAAATCATTTCTCCCACAAGTGGACATGCTCTATGGCTGCTTTAACTGTAAGGCGCCTGAATCTAAGGCTATATGCTACCATTCTGTAATGGAACCTGGGAGCCCATTCACTGCTATAGAATAGGCGTTCCCTGTACAGTCTCAGGGTGCCTACGAGGAAGAACCCACTTGGAAAATTGCCCCTTATTTTTTAAGGATTATAAAAACAGAAGCAATAATATGAAAAACAAAACCCAGCCTTAAAACAGGCTGAATTAATTTGTGAACCATTATTTAAAGGATACTCAGAAAAAATATTGTTTTCCCTTAACTTAAATGAAATAAACATATTCCTATCCATCATTTGACTATAGCTAAGGGCAAAAGAACCTCATAGAGCTGCAGTGAAATAGAAAAGTGATTTTGTTTTACTGTAATCTCTGCATTAAGTAGATTTGCACACCCCAAGTTCCTTAAATCCTGATGCACTTTTAGCTTTTCCTGTATCAGACTTTGCAAGATTAATAAATGGAGCATTCTTCTGCCTGCCAGTTAAAAGATGGAAAAAAAAAAAAAAAAGCCTATAAAGTTCAAATCACAGCTTGACTAAACTCGAACTTTTTTGATTTCATTCTTCCTGGCTGACCACAATAAGCACCAAGGTTGGGGAAGGGGTAAAGCGTGGACCTCACAGACCTGACGGACCTCGCGGATCTAAACCCGTACCGCCTTAAAAATCTGAGGTCCGTGTCGGTCCGTGTCGTGGCAAGAGCAAGCAGAATCAGGTTCAATGTCCGTGCGTTTTTTTTTTTTTCTCAAATTGTATACCACTACACTTGCTGCTTTTACTTGCTTCGGGCCTTCCTCGTTGCCAGGACCTGCCTACTTTCTGTTTCCGCGAAGGCAGGACCCGGCAGCGAGGAAGGCCCGAAGCAAGTAAAAGCAGCAAGTTGTAAGCTTCCCTCCGGGGCTCTATTGTGTGCGTGCTGGCTTCCCTTCTCTTCCCTCCGAAACCAGAAGTAGCGTCCCAGGGGGGGGGGAAGAGAAGGGAAGCCGACACGCATACGATAGAGCCCCGGCCCGGAGGGAAGCTTACAACTTGCTGCTTTTACTTGCTTCGGGCCTTCCTCACTGCCGGGTCCTGCCTTCGCGGAAACAGAAAGTAGGCAGGATCCGGCAACGAGGAAGGCCCAAAGCAAGTAAAAGCAGGCTGGCAAAAAAAGGCAGGCGTCAAACAAAATTTTCGGCGGCGAGTTAGCCCGGGAAGGAGCATCGGCGGCATGGGTGGTCATCTAAATCATCCGGGGAGAACACTTACTTGTACCTGACGAAGTGAAACGAGTGAATCCAAGCGAGGCAGCGACTGCAAACAAAATTCAAATCCTGGGCTCGGCTCCGAAATTCAATCGCTACTGCTGCACTACAACCCATTAAATATCAGGTGTGGCAGTAGCGATTGGTCCCCTTCTTTGAGCAAAAAGAACTGACCAATGAAGAGCCTGTATATTAGGGGCGGAGTCAATGCGGCAACGTGCAAGTCGGGTAGAGACTAGAGAGTTGAGGAGACAGACCACGCGGAGACAAACATGGCCGCTGGAAAAAATCTGACACCCGGTCCCGAACTAAAGACTCACGGTGAAGACAAGGTAAATAGCGGTACATAGAAGGGGGTACATTTGCCTGCGGGGACAAATCTTTTCACCGTTTTTGGGGCGGTGAAAACTTTTGTCCCCGTGTCTGCGGTGATTTGGCTATGGAGTCTCCAAAGCCCGCAGCCAAACCGCAGCCACCCCGCGGCTCCCTGCGGGGATCGCTCCCCGTGTCATTCTCTAGTGCACAGTCTTTGCATTGCCACAGGGATGTCAAAGTCCCTCCTCGAGGGCCGCAATCCGGTTGGGTTTTCAGGATTTCCCCAATGAATATGCATGAGATCTATTTGCATGCACTGCTTTCATTGTATGCTAATGGATCTCATAAATATTGGGAAAATCCTGAAAACCCAACTGGATTGTGGCCCTCGAGGGGGGACTTTGACACCTCTGCATTACCAGGTCAAGTGCTTGAGCGGTGTGCCTACAGAAAATTATACTTTGTTTCTCTATTCTACAGTATATGCTATAACTATTATATTGCTGCATATGAATGTTTAGAACACTCTCCTAGAACAATGGATTGGCTGCCAGTGTTGTTTCCGATCTGTTTTTACTAATAAGATCTGACTATTTATGGCTTTACATTCTACAGCAATAGTTCTTAACCTTTTCTGGCTCTACACTCCTTTAACTGATCCAAGAAACCTTCACACTCCCTTCCTAACCCACATGTCCACTACTGGCAACTATTTATGCCACTAGCTATTAACCACTACTAAAGTGTTAGCTGCTAATATTTTGCTAAAATTACAGTAGTATACAGTCATACTCATAATACCAAAGAAGCCATACTTTAAGCACACAGTTCTACATAAATTGTGCACAATAGTATTGAATAAAATTGCTATTTATAAATGATACATTTTAGATTTCAAAACCCTTCTCTGCATCCGATTTGACCTCTTCTGCACACCACTGGTTCCGTTCTATGGGACCAGGGCCTAGATGCACTAAAGCCAGTGATCGTCACTAAACCAGTTTTGATCGGTTTAGCCATGATTGCATTTGCCGATCTGATGAAGAAAATGGCTCACTGCGTGGTTTTCTGCACGATCGCTCATTCTCTGATCCAGCCTTGCAAATAAGGACATTAATATTGAAATGCCATTTAAACTAGCCAAGCAATTGATGCTCTAACATCGCTTCGCAATGCACCAAAAAAAGCGAACATTTTCAGCGATCCAAAAAAAGCAACAGGTCAAAACCAGTCGCTTACATGTCTTATCAATAGTTCAGCCCTGAAATTCATATTTAGCCAGCACCAGGACAACACCCCCCCCCCCCCAGGAATGAAAATAGCAGAAGTGATGCTCAATCCTTCTTGCCAATGGAGGCCCTCCCCCCCCCCCCAACAGCAGTGAAAATGGCAGGAGGGATGCCCTCTCTCCTGCCAATGGGGGCACCCCCCATGCCAGGTGCCTCCCCAAACCAGGTGCCCCCCATGCCAGGTGTCTCCCCAAAAAGGCAGGAGGGATGCTTCCCCGGACCCCCAATCAGGGCCTTATGCTCCTCCTTCTGCATCCCAGGATACAGGTCTTAGGCTGCTCCCCATGTTTGACATGATGCACTAGGGAAGGGAAGGCCCACCATTTTGGAATAATGGGCATCGACGTAGGAAGGACTGAGCATCCCTCCTGCTCTCAACTTCTCATCAAGGTACGGGGTAGGGGTGGAGGGAGCATCCAGTGGCAGGAGGGAGTAGGCATCCCTCCTGCCAATTTTCACTGCCATGTGTGAGGGGGGGTCCAGGTGCTAGTTCATGGGGTCTTTGCGGAGGGCCAGCACAGCATTTTTTTTATTTTTATTTTTTTACTGGGGCAGATATTGTGCATGTGTAACACACGCACAACATCTGTGCCGTTTAAAAGAAAAAAAGCCCCAGCAGCTGAGGGGCTTCCCCTGCCACTCAGCTATTAGGGCTTCTCCAACATGATCTTAATGACCATGTTTTGTGCATCTAGCCCCAGGTATCTGCATTTTTTTTAAAATATAAAGCAGAGCTCTTCATTCTTCCTATCAGCAGTTCTATCTATCACAATATGCATTGTCTATCGTGTATTTTATGCTCCCTGGAATTACATAAGAACATAAGCAGTGCCTCTGCTGGGTCAGACCAGAGGTCCAGCAGTTCGCTCACGTGGCGGCCCATCAGGTCTAGGACCTGTATAGTAATCCTCCCTTCTATTCCCTTTTCCTTCAGGAAATTGTCTAACTCTAATCCCTTTATGAACCCCAATACTGTACTCTGTCCTATCACACTCTCTGGAAGCACATTCCAGGTGTTCACCAACCTCTGGGTAACTAAGAACTTCCTAGCATTGGTTCTGAATCTGTCCCCTCTTAACTTTTCTGAATGCCCTCTCGTTCTTGTAGTTTTCGAAAGTTTGAAGAATCTGTCCTTCTCCACTTTCTCTATGCCCTTCATGATCTTGTAAATCTCTATCATGTCCCCTCTAAGTCTCCGCTTTTCTAGAGAAAAGAGCCCCAGTTTCTCTAATCTTTCAGCATATGAAATGTTTTCCATACCTTTTATCAATCGTGTTGCTCTTTTCTGAAACCTCTCGAGTATCGCCATATCCTTCTTAAGGTACGGCAACCAATATTGGACGCAGTACTCCAGATGCAGGCACACCATCGCCTGATACAACGGCAGGATAACTTCTTTCATTCTGGTTGTAATGCCTTTCTTGATAGTACCTAGCATTCTATTCGCCTTCTTAGAGGCCGCTGCGCACTGTGCCGACGGCTTCATTGTCTTGTCCACTATTACCCCAAGTCCTTTTCTTGGGTACTTTCACCCATTACCAGCCCTCCCATCGTATAGCTGTACTTCGGGTTTCTGTTTCCTACATGCAAGATTTTACATTTCTCTACATTAAACTTCATCTGCCATCTCCATGCTCACTCTCCTAGTTTGTTCAGGTCCCTTTGTAAATCTTCGCAGTCCTCTTTAGTCCTAACTCCACTAAATAGTTTGGTGTTGTCTGCGAATTTTATTATTTCGCACTTCGTCCCTGTTTCTAGATCATTTATAAATGCATTGAACAGCAGCGGTCTGAGTACTGACCCCTGCGGAACACCACTCGTGACCCTCCTCCAGTCCGAGTAGTGGCCCTTCACTCCTACCCTTTGCTTTCTACCCGCCAACCAATTTTTGATCCATCTGTGTACGTCTCCTTCCACCCCATGGTTCTTCAGTTTCTGTAGTAGGTATTCATGGGGTACCTTGTCAAAAGCTTTTTGGAAATCTAAGTATACGATGTCTATGGGGTCCCCTTTGTCCATCCATTTGTGTATTCCTTCAAAGAAGTGCAATAAGTTCATTAGGCATGATCTTCCCTTGCAGAAGCCATGTTGGCTTGGTTTCATCAGTTTATTCCTTTCTAGATGCTCATCGATGCTGTCTTTTATCAGCGCTTCCACCATCTTCCCCGGAACCGAAGTCAAACTAACCGGTCTGTAGTCACCTCTCGACCCTTTTTTAAAGATGGGCGTAACATTAGCTACCTTCCAATCCTCCGGGATCACACCTGTTTTCAGGAATATATTACAAATCTGCTGTAGTAGTTCCGCTATTTCCTCCTTTAGTTCTTTCAGTACCCTAGGGTGGATTCCATCCGGGCCCGGAGATTTGTCAGTTTTTAATCTACCTGCTTGTGTACGTCCTCAAGGCTAACCTCAATGGATGTTAGTTTTTCTGCTTGATCTCCTATGAAGATTTTTTCAGGTTCCGGCACGTTGGATGTGTCCTCTTTTGTAAATACTGATGAAAAGAACATGTTTAGTCTATCCGCCACTTCTTTTTCCTCCTTCACCACTCCTTTCCTATCTCCATCATCCAGCGGTCCCACCTCCTCCCTTGCCGGCTGCTTCCCTTTAACATATCTGAAGAACAGTTTGAAATTTCGTGCTTCCCTGGCTAGCCTCTTTTCATATTCTCTTTTTGCTCTTCTCACCACGAGATCATGAAGAAAACTACTGTATATGACTTCTAAAAGCTGTGTCGTATTTTTGTCTTAAGTGATTGTTAGTTGATTTGGGAATTGATGTGTATTTATTTATTGTGTTATGTTTTGATTCCTGTAACTCTAGGTTTGAATGTATGAAGCAAGGTTTTCAGTAGCTGAAAGGAATGAAAAACCAAAGACAGTTTCAGTAGTTGGGAAACAAGGCCAGAGCTGGGCAGCCTTCTACAGTCTAAGCCCTGAAAATGCCAAGAAAAAAAAATTAAGATCAAGTGTGCATATATGAGAGTATCACAACATGCCTTCTGCTATGAGTTTAATTTGTTGGGCAGACTGGATGGACTACAGAGGTCTTTATCTGTCATCATCTTCCATGTTACTGTGTTTATTTGTAAACTTAGAGGGGTCAGTTTTCAAAGTGATTTAATTGGGCAGGAAAGCGTTCCTGCCCATCTAAATTGACTGTGTGGGGATATTCACTGGTATTCAACATCATGTAACTGGATGGTGCCGCTGAATATCAGCACTAACTACACTATCTGATTCTAGACAATGGAAGGACATTCCTTTTTTTTTTTCAGATTTAAGATCTTTATTAACAGATGCTTGCAGTTTGTTGACATTTGGGAAAAAAAAAAAAATTAAAAAAAAATTTTTTCAGGTGTACGTTCCATCCAAATTAAAAATGAGCTTCTCAAAAATCTGTTTGACCAGATATGAAACAATTTAAAAACCTTTAAAAGGTATATTGAGAAAAAATAGGCTTTTAAAAAACATGTTGTCATTCCATAGGCAGAGTCTGGGCATTGTTGGCATTTATCTAGTCACTGGTACTATTCAATGCCATTGTCTACATCAACAGATTGCAAACTGTGTGCCGCGGCGAGATTCCAAGTGTGCTGTGAGACGTTGACGAGGAGGAAAGGCGCCAGCGCCAACTGACTGCTTACAGGATGGGCCTCGTGGTGAGAGGTATGTCCCGTAGGCATAATAATAGCAGGCTCTGCGCATGTGAGGACGGCAACGTGATGACATCACAATGTCGATGTCTGCGCATTTCAGGATGTCCTCCAGCCGCAGCACTGAGTTTAGTGTGCTGCAGCTTCAGAAATTTTTCAGAACACTGGTTAAGATAGCTAATTGGTTAGCTATCCAGACATCGTCACTGAATATCAGCCTGTGTATGGAAATCTTCCTGCTGCTGGTCTTTGGTCCCACTCCCTAACAATATTCCCCCCTCCCCAGATTTTGACAACCCCCCCCCCCATCTAGGTAGGGCCCCTGGCCTACCTTAAATAGCTCTAGGGATCCTAAGAGCAGGAGCAGTGCACAACCGGCCTTAAAATGGCCACTAGCAGCAGCTTTAAGGTACTACCTAGTACCATGTGACTTGTGGTGGACATTGTGGCAGTTGTTTTGAGGCCAGATCCTTGAGTGAACATTGCTCCTGCCTTTAGTACCCTTATACCATCAGGGCTATTAAATGTAGGCCTGGGGGAGATTGGGCTACAAGTGTTTGTGTTGGGGGGAGTTCTTTTGGGGTCTATTCCTTCTGGGGAGAATTAGAATCGGGGAAGAAGGGGAATTAATTGCCCAGATACCATTATTCAAGTCCCAGCCGATGTTCAGCCAGGGTCTTAGTAAGTGTCTTCTGTAGATCCCCGGATATTCAATGACTGTATCTGGACATGGCCTGGCACTGAATATTGGCCTTCAAAAAAAGGGGAGTCTCATTTATAATTTATTCCCAGGTTAATTTTTCCAATTGCTCAATCCTGAAAATATTATATCATTTTAAAGAATCTGCACTGAATTTTCAAATCCAGTCTTCGCCCTCATAACAAAATATTGTAATATGGTGATAGTGTTCAGAAAATGGTTACAATAGTAGCCTTCTGTGCTTATTTCTTTCAACACAATGAAACAGCACCATTGCCAGTCATCAAACTACTCTCATATGTCCATTAGTGAACGAGAGGAACCATTTTTAATCCTATCTTGTCATAGACTAATATTAAAGTACTTCCCCAGCATTGTCAAATCTTCATTTCAGTTCTATAAAATTATCTAATATTTTCAGGATTGGCGGACTGAATATTGGGGCCTAATTTTGCATGCAGTGGGTTACCATTTAAAAATACTGCTGATCACCATCAGCTGAAAAATGATCTAATGGCTACAAGTTAGCTCAGGATGCTTTCCTGTGAGAAATCTAACCAGTCATTCTCTCTTGATCTGTTTGAGTGATGCATCATACTCTATGAGGAAACAGAACTTTTGAATCAGTGAGCTGAATAGTATTCCCAAACTCTTGTTCTAGATCAGTGGTCTCAAACTTGCGGCCCGGAGGCCACATGTGGCCCGCCAGGTACTATTTTGAGGCCCTCAGTCTGTTTATCATAATCACAAAAGTAAAATAAAACAGTTTCTTGATCATATGTCTCTTTAGCTATAAATTACAATATTATTATTAAGACTTAGCCAAAAGGAAAGATTTATAAACTAGAAATAGTTTTACCTCATGCAAAGTTGTCATTTCTTTAATAAGACATTGAGTATTTTTTCTGCGGCCCTACAACTACCTACAAATCCAAAATGTGGCCCTGCAAAAGGTTTGAGTTTGAGACCACTGTTCTAGATGTAGCTCTTATGAGAGGATAGACAAACATCAAAGCCATTACTCTTGAAAAGCATTTTGAAAAAGTTTAATGGGAGTTAGAACTTAAATTTTCCATACAGTCTCTTTAAAAAGTAACTTCCCACATCTCAGATTTACAATTTATGCAGTCCTAGAAGTACGTAAAAATAAAAATTATGTACAATTCCTGTAAAGGCTTTTTTTATTCAGTTTTTTCTCTGACTTGTTATAACATTTAAGGAATGTTGGTCGTTTCAAAAATTGGTGAACCCGATGAAAATCTTTCACTGTTCAAGCTGTTATGCTTAGCACCTTGTTTACTCTCCTGTTTTTGCCAAGGAACTCGTGTTCCGTGTCTGCCCCTCCCATTTGTACCAAAATTGAAAATGAGCAACCACCTAGAACAACATATTCGTTGTTCTGTTCTTCAGGTCAGTATGCAAACTTAACTAGGAGCCGGGCTTCTTAACGTTCCATTCATTTTCTTGGTCTATGTGATGTGGGAAGTGATTTAGGTGGAGTGGGATGGGAGGGCTTCACTGCTGTAATTGGTCTCACTTTAGAATTCTCTTCTGAAGCAGGTCACTGTGCAGTCTCAGAGGACTTCAGTTTTTGATGAGCTGTGTACGACCTATATACAGAAGTTCCAAGTAATGATCAAGATGAAAATGACCCTAACCAACAGAAATTAAATACTTTCTATTTAGGATTTCTTGCATTTGCTGAATAATAAACCATCATTTGTAGCTAGATGTGCAGCATTTTTTTATACATACATAGAGTGTGGTGCAGTGGTTAGAGCTGCAACCTCAGCACACTGAGGTTGTGGGTTCAAACCCCGTGCTGCTCCTTGTGACCCTGGGCAAGCCACTTAATCCTCCAACGCCCCAGGTACATTAGGGGCTCCTTTTACCAAGGTGCGCTAGCATTTTTAGCACACGCACCGGATTAGCGCGTTCTATAGCGTGCACTAGCTGAAAAACTACCGCCTGCTCAAGAGGAGGCGGCAGCGGCTAGCACACATGACATTTTAGCGCGCGCTGTTCCGCGCGTTAAGGCCCTAATGCACCTTCGTAGAAGGAACCCTAGATAGATTGTAAGCCTGCTGGGATAAATAGGGAAAATGCTTGAGTACCTGATTTGTAACCCATTCTGCGCTCCTTTGGAAGGAGTGTCAAAAATTTGAATAAATCTATATATATAAAATTGGAGGTATGTATGTGTGTATGTATGTGTGTATGTGCCGCGATCACGCAAAAACGGCTTGACCGATTTGAACGAAACTTGGTATGCAGATCCCTCACTACCTGGGGTGATATGTTCTGAGGGTCTCGCGGCCCACAACTCTATGTTGCTTGCTCAAGGGTGGGTTCACCCAAGAATTTATATGTTCTTGCTCCAGGAGGTGAAACTAAAAATGTTGTTTATAATCACATTTTGCGTTAGTTGTATTGTATTCATTTTGTCAAATATTTCACATTATAATTTGAATATTGTACTTTTTATTAAGCTGTAAAAAAATAATTTCATTCACCACTATAAAGTATCTTTATTTGAATCCATTTACAGTGTTATTGCTATAATTAAATACCCGTGCAACGCCGGGGCATCAGCTAGTATATCTATAAAAGGGCTTGAAGTTTTTGGTTTCTTGCGCTATCTTCTCTTCATAGACTCTTTTGGCGTCTCTTACCGCTTTATGACACTTTTTTTGGTCAATTTTGTGGCAGTTCCAGGCCTCTGTCGTTTTTTCACGTTTCAATTTTTTAAACGAGTTCCTCTTATCCCTCACTGCATCCTTCACCTCTTTGGATAGCCAAGCTGGTTCTCCTTTGATCTTTTTTCACCTTCCTTTGGATATCTTTGGTATGTAAAGATTCTGTGCTTCTGTAATTGTGGTTTTCAGTAGAGACCATGCTTGATCAACTGTTTTGATTTCTGCTTTCCCCTTCTTGAGCCGTTTTTTAACCGTGGTTCTCATGCTGTCATAATTCCCTTTTTTGAAGTTAAAGGTTGTGGCTTTAGTTTTGATTGGTTTCCCTTTTCCAATGCCAATGGTAAATTTGATCGTATTGTGATCACTTGTCCCCAGCGGGGCCATAATCTCTACATCCGCTGTCCTTCCAGTAATGCCATTTATGACCAAGTCCAGGATTGCATTCCCTCTTGTTGGTTCTCCCACTATTTGTTCAAGGAAGCAATCTCCTATCACTTCCAGGAATCTTGTTTCCCTGGCGCAGATTGACGTCCCCATTTTCCAGTTTATCCCTGGAAAGTTGAAGTCCCCCATGATCGTTACATTTCCTGATTTACATCCCCGGTTAATTTCCTCCATCATTTCTTTATCTGTTTCTTCAATCTGTCCGGGGGGTCGATAATAGAGGCCAATTTTAGTGTCTGCTTCTTTTTGTCCAGGAATCTTTATCCAGAGGGACTCCAGCTTTCCATTTGCTTCCGTCTCCCCTACTCTAATAGATTCTATCTCTTCTTGGATGTACAGGGCAATACCCCCCCCCCCCTCTTTTTACCCAATCCTATCTCTTCTGTATAGCTTATATCCATCTAATGCCGTGTCCCATTCATTTTCTTCATTCCACCGTGTTTCTGTTATTCCTATGATATCCAGTTGTTTTCTTTTTGCTAGTTCATCCAGTTCGCCCATTTTGTTTTTTAAGCTTCTGGCATTCGTGTACATACATTTTGGTCTCTAAAAATTAGAAAAAATATATTAAAATTAGTCCAATAGAAAGATTATCTTATTTCCATTTTCTATTGATCAATACAGCTACAAGACTACTTTACTCTAAAGCAACAACAAAAAATCTTTTTTCTACCTTTTGTCATCTTTGGTTTCAACTTTCCTCATCTTCTCTTTACTCTCCATTCCAGCTAGTGTTCACCCTCTTTCTCTGTCCCTTCCACTTTTCACTTTCTGTCTCCCATGCTGTGGCATATCTTCTCGTCTCGAGGACCAGACTTGGGCAGCCCTGCATTAGATGGTTTATGGAGACATTGTATGAAAATTTATCATATAAATCCCCAAAACTCAGCTGGCAGGGTGTGCCTAGCCCTGCTTTACTAGAAGTGAAGATCTCAGTACTCCTGAGCGTTTTAATTTTTAAAAATAGACCAGACACTTAGAAAAAGGCACTCAAAACCTATATAGGAAATTTATCAAACCATAATAGCCCTAACCCACCTATATACCTACTACCGGGAACCTGGAACAGGAAGTACTGTTACAGATTCCTACACAGACACCACATTGCCCGAAGAATCAGTCACGTCAGCTGCAGATGCAGAACATGACTCTCACCTAGGGTTACCAGATGTTCAGATTTCCTTGGACATGTCCTCCTTTTGAGGACATGTCTGGGGGTCTGGACGGCTTTTCAAAAACCAGTACTGTGTTCGGGTTTTGAAAAGCCTCCTCTCAATCGCGTTGGGCAGGAGGCAATCCGCGGATGCGCGGATTGCCTCCTGCCTGACCAAAGCAGGCAAGGGGGGGGGGGCAGGACTGGGGCGGAGATGGGCGGGAATGGGGTGTCCGGATTTTACAGTCGTAAAATCTGGCAACCCTACTCTCGCATGGTTACAAAACAGGGAACTGCAAATACACATTGAGACAAAACTGAAAGCAGAGATACCGGACTTCGCATGTCGCGCAACACCAGAGAAATAGAAAGACATGCATGTCCTCCTGTAGAGTGCAAAATAAAGTCAACAGATATAAATTCTCAACACTGACAGATCTACTCAAAAATTCAAACTATCCTTCCCCTCTTTAAAAGGCATATCCCATACAGGAAAACTAGGGACTTCCCTCTCCTTCAGGATCACCGAACTCTGGATCAGTTTTACTACCCCGCTTCGGTGCCTGTCCTCCCTCCAACTCTTCGAAAACATCTGAAAACTTGGTTCTTCTCCAAAATGCAATGATCTCTCCCTCATCGATTTACTAATTCCCTCTAAACTTCTCTTTCTAAGCCCTTCTACTTTTCATTGTAGTTTCTTTCTATACCAATTACTGTAAACCCGTGCCGAGCTCTACTTCTGTGGAGATGGTGCGGTATAGAAACTTAAGGTTTAGTTTAGTTAGTTTAGTATAATTCAATCACTAAACTGAAAATAATTTTTCCTACCTTTGTTGTGTAGCAATTTTATTATTTTAACCAGGTTGTTCTGCTTTCTGTCTGTGCTCTTAATCTGTTTCCAGGTCTCCTTTCCATCTGCTATTTCTTTTCTCACCTCCTCTCTTCTTCAGTGCCAAACAGACACAAGGCAGGAAGTGATCGTTCACATTCAGCTTTCTTCAATTTTTCTGCTCCCTTCTCAAATCTATTTAGCTTTCCCTCTTCCCTTCCCTTCATGTGCAGCCTGTGTCCACTTTTCCTTCCCTTCATGTACAGTCCATCTCCCCTTTTCTTTCCTCCCTCTCGTATGCAGCCTTTCTCCCTTCCATCCATGCATATTTTTCCTCCACTGCCTGCCCTTACATTCCCTCCATGTGCATTTCCCCCCTGTCTCTCCCCTTCATATGTAGCCTTTCCCCCCTCCCTTTCCATCCATGTGTATTTACCCCCCCCCCCCTCTCTATGCTCTTCCACATTGTTGTTGCAATCATTACCAGTGCAGGATGGTTAAACTTATGTACTAAAGTAATGAAAATAAAAGATATAACGATTGGCAATTTAAGAAACGTCATGAAGGGCAATACCAAAAGCAGAGGAACTATAAATTAGTATTCCAGCAAGTGAATTTTGTTTACTGTTTAATAACAGTTTACCATTCATGGACTGAGCTTAAGTAATTCTGCTTTGTATAAAAATATATGAATCTTCTAGATGTGGATATTTCACATAAGATAGAATCTCTGCATTTCCTGCCTCTTAGAGCGGCATGGATTCTTCAAAGCCTGAAGTTTAGTATCATCTTCCCTAAGCTTGTTGCTTGAGCTCTCAGAATCTTGGTCTTGGCCAGAATGGTTGGAGTGAGATTTATCTTTGCTGCTTTTTTTTTTTTCCTTGCAACTGCGGAACTGAAGTGCTTGATAGCCTCTTTTGTACAGGATGTGGCCCATCCTTGATTGGTGTTCTTTGTTTCTTGCATTGACCCTTCATTGCCAGTTTTGGACAGTTAGACTTTAGTTCACCAGTAAGGAAGGCGCAGAATCTATTCTCATCTAGTACAACTGCTTCAGATGACATTTTTGCTTTGCTCCAGGCAGGCACAGCAAAGTTGGTGCTGCTCTGTAATCAACATGGTTTATTAGCATTTGGGATATAAATTAAGTCACCAGTCTGCTTCTTTCACATGATGAAGGAAACTGATATGATATCAAATGAAGCGATCTTTCTCCAAATAAAAGACAAATGAAGACTGATGAGGAATTGCAATGGACAGCCTATAGGGAATGGCTGCACTGAAGAAAATTAACATAGGGTGACTTAATTTCAAGTTTATTATACATTTCATATACTTCCCATTGGTAAGAACCATTTAAACAGTTTACAATTAAAAAAAAATCAGAAAATGGAGAGTAGAGAATGATACGGTGGCAAAATTCATCACCGTTTCCGTCCCTGTGGAAAACCATCCAGTGTCATTCTTTAGTGTCTATCTCAACCTCAGTCCTTCTACTCCAGCATTCTTCAATGCAAGGCTTGAGATCAGTGGCTTTGCCTATTCACTCTGATTCTTATTTGAGCCAAATATAGAATATTGAGGCCATTGTGACATCACTGATGAGGTTGGCTTTTAGGCATCGGTAGAATGAGGCATTATAACATCACAATCTCAGCTCTGGAATGTTGCTACTCTTTGCCAGATACTTGTGACTTGGATTGACCACCGCTGGAAACAGGATACTGGGCTTGATGAACCTTCAGTGTGTCCCAGTATGGCAACGCCTCTGGTCTTATGATCTAACCATTCTGTGTCATTCTTTAGTGTCTATCTCAACCTCAGTCCTTCTGCTCCAGCATTCTTCAATGCAAGGCTTCAGGGTCAATGATTGTGCCCATTCATACTCTGGTCTTCATCATAAGGCATATAGGGACAGACTTAAAGATCTCAATCTGTATTCTTTGGAGGAAAGGCGGAAGAGGAGAGATATGATAGCGACGTATAAATACCTATGCAATGTAAATGTGCATGAGTCGAGTCTCTTTCATTTGAAAGGAAACTCTGCCATGAGAGGGCATAGGATGAACTTAAGAGGTAATAGGCTCTGGAGTAATCTAAGGAAATACTTTTTTACAGAAAGGGTGGTGGATGCATGGAACAGTCTCCCAGAAGAGGTGGTGGAGACAGAGACTGTGTCTGAATTCAAAATGGCCTGGGATAGGCACGTGGGATCTCTTGGAGAGAGAAAGAGATAATGGTTACTGCGGATGGGCAGACTAGATGGGCCATTTGGCCTTTATCTGCCATCATGTTTCTATGGCTCTTCCCTCTCACCTTAAAGAATGACACATACATGGTTTCCTGCGGTTATCTGCAGGGATGGGAACGGTGATGAATTTTGTCACTGTGTCATTCTCTAATGGGGAGCAGAATTACAGTATTAATAAGAAAGAAATCTCAGCTACTGTGCAGGAGCCACCATTGTCATAGCCAGAGTCAAGAGTGGAGCAGATGTCAGTTGTAACACTAAGAAAATGTGTGTTTTTAATGTTGCTTTAAATTGGAGAAAGGTCAATTCTATTCAAAGACTAATAGGGCGATTATTCCACAAGCATGGGACTGTAACCAAGTGGGACTGCAACCAAGAAAATAAAGGAATGTAATGTTATCAAAACAGATTCTCTAATGTATCATTGCATGAATGGAAAAAAAGACAACTTGACTCACTCGTAGTTGATATCCAAAATATTTTATAGTGCAGAACAGAGCTTATAGGTTTATCTTGTCCAGAGTTCTCGCTACTCTGATTTCCGTTTAGACTGCTACATGGACTGACAGATCAACAAAATATGTGTTCTCAAGTAGAAATAATAGTTGAACTTTCAGTAGCTGCTAACTAAGGTCAGTGTGAGATTTAAACTCCCCGGTGAAAGATAATCTAAAACTAACTCCTAGTTTGCAGCCAGATAGTCTTAAATAAAGGCAATATCTATTTTAAAACAAAGACTCTTTCAGTTTTAAAACCCAGTTTCTTTACATTGCCATACAAAAATAAGGAATCATATTATTTTTGAACTGTATTTCTCTTACAAATTGAAAATATTTCAATTAACATGGGGTACATTGACTAACTTTATTAATAATAGTTTAATAATGATTTATTAATATACTTTCGGTTATAACTTACACATCCAAAGGGTGAGTGGGTGGGCTGGGTATTTTCATAGATGTTAAATTTGGGATGAATATTGAAGGAATCTTTGTATAAATATTGATTTTTTTTCTTGTTCAGTCAATTGGGTGGATGGGTGGGAAGGGTAAAAGTGATTGTTCATGTTTTTATGAAAGATAAAGGTGCTTTTTCTTGTTCACTATATGTACAGTACTCCCCCGATATTCGCGGGGTTTCTCTTGAAAAACCGCAAATATGGTTTTTCTTGGGGGAGACTGGAGAGGGCAGCAGGAGAGGCAGGAGAGAGCAGCCAAAGCGCCAGCGAGTGCAGGAAATCACTCGCTGTATGCTCTGACCGCCTCTTCCTGCAGTAAGTCAGGCCTTACCAATCAGGAGCTGCGTGTCCTGTTTTCTTGTATCCTGGATCCTGCATGTATCTTGTATCCTGGTACCTGGCCAGCACTACAAATATCTTGCGTGGTTTTGTAAAAAGGGGGAGGGGGGTGTCAATCTTCATATTAGATTGGTCCTACGTTTTCTCAGCTTCTTCTCCACTCTGGCCTATCTATAATACTTAACTGAAGCGATAAGATAATTCAGTGTCTATGTCAGGGGTGGGCAAACTTTTTGACTCATGGGCCACAATGGGTTCTTAAATTTGACAAGGGGGCCAGGCGATCAGGGTGGGGGTCTGATGCGCCCCGCATTTCCGCAAGAGCAGTGTTTCAGGGCCACTGCAGAACAATGATGGTAAGAGAAAGGACTAAGGCAGAAAGAAAGAAAGAACGCCCCCCCAAGGGCAGTTTGTTATCTCTGGTTTCTGCTTTCTGCATTCATCTTCTTTTCACTCTCTTCCTTCCAGCATCTGCCCTCTCTGTCTCTTCAGTGAAGCATCTGCCACTTCCATACACTTTCTGCCCTCTTCCCCTTCTATATGGTATCTGCCTTCTTTCTATGCCCCTCTCCCCTTTCTATCCAGCCTGTACCCCTCTCTCCTTTTTACATGATTCATTCCACCTTCACTGCTCTCTTCATTTTTCTCTCCTACACCATATCTAGCATCTTTGTCCCTTTCTTCTTATTTCTCTGCTGACCCCTCTTTCCAGCATTAATCTCTCTCTACTTTCTCATTTCTTTGTCTCTCCCCTTTCCCTCATCTGATCTCTCCATTCCACCCTGACCCCTTCCCCTCCTCTAATCTCCCTGCCAGCTGTTTCCTTCCATTTTTCCTCCTCCCCTGTCCAGCAGTACCCCTTCTCCCTTCCCTCCTCCCTCTATCCAACAGTAACTCTCTTCCCTTTCCCTCCTCCCTTCCTAGCAGCATCTCTCCTTCTCCCTCCCTCCAGGTCCAGTAGCAGCTCTCCCTTTATTTTCCTTAGTCCAGCAGCTTCCCAGCCTCCAACAGTGGCTTCCTCCCCTTCCCTCCTCTCCCCTCCCAGCAGCTCTCAGTACTTGCCTTCAGCAGTGCCAGTAGCATAAGCGTAGTGATTCACTTAGGCAGCCTTGGATCCTTTGATGGGTCATGCCCGCCTCTGAGGAAAGAGGAAGTTGCATCATCAGAGGTGGGCCGCGACTCAGCAAAAGCCCCAAGGCTGCCTAAGTGAATCAATGTGCTGATGCTACTGGCACAGCTGCAGGCAAGTGCTGGGAGGGGAGGGGAGGGAAGGAAGCCACTAACGGAGGCTGGGAAGCAAAATGTCGGAGCTCATTGGGCCCCCCTGACCTCGCCAGCCCTGCACGCACTGATCTCGCTGGCCCTGCAGGAAATTTTTGGCAGGCCCTATTAAAACACTAAACGGGCTGGATATGGCCCGCGGGCCATAGTTTGCCCATGTCTTGTCTATGTTCATCTACTCTTTATTCCTCTACACTCCATTTACATAACATGAAGTCAGTTGGACCACGTGCTCTGTTCACCACCTCCACTAGGATGAATAAACTCCATCTCTGTCTTTAACCTAGGATATAACAAGTCATGGTTGAATTTTCCAATGAATATCACATTGTCAATAGCGGGAGTAGTAGCACCAATGACATTCCTGAATATCATAACCTATGTAATACTGATATGCATCTTTACAGCTCATACATATACAAAAATTTCAAAGACTATCACCAGTGGTAATGTTCTTAAAAAAAAAAAAAAAAAAAAGAGGTACCAAGTTACGGCTAATTGCAGCCTCTATGTACCAGTCAGCTGTAGTTATACATAGATGACCTGGCTTAAATGGCTGAATAATCTCCAAATCCTGCAGACGACCAAAAGAAAAACACTCCAGCAGGGGGCAATTCTGTCTAAGCATCCATTGTGGTACAGAGAGACCTCAAAGACAAAGGGAACCCCTTGCAACAGCTCCTAGATTTTCTAAAATGCATTCCTTCCAATCTGGGTAGCATAATTTAAACATCCGCCACTGCCCCTCAATCTAGAAACCTTTGGAGGTCGAGGATGAATTCCTAATTAAATCCAATAGGACAAAAATATTACTTTTATGTTATTGTGTTTTTTTTAGGTGGGTTGTTAAGAAAAATTACAAAGGAAAACTGTGCAAGTGTACATAATAGAGAACTAGACAGGGGGAAGCCCTAAACAGTACAAGTTTGTTCTGACAGTACATTATAACCCTTCTTTACAGTAAATATATAGCATAGAAATGTATATATTTTAAAGAAACATTTTTCCTAAAATAAATACAACAAAAATATGAACAAATCTGTTCCAGAATCCATATTTTTCAGTTTTATATATTGGGAGCAAGTCTACTAACATCATCTCCTGAGTATGCTTGACTGATTAACCAGTTTTTTGGCTTTTTTTAAAAAAAAAAAAAAGATCTGAATCCAATACATGAGAATAAAAGGTCTACTGTTCCATCAGCTGTGATGTTGACCTGTGAACCCAGTGCATCTGTGAAACTAAGAAATCCAGGCTATGAAGATTGGTTTCTGATGTCACATGAGAAAACTGTCAAGAGCAGCAAGTTAACACGTACATGATGACATGCGCCAGAGATGGTAAACGCTGTCAGAAACTGCTAAACAAATAGTGAGGAGAAGATTCCTGAGTAAGTGCACTGCAAATAGAAATGAAGGTCGAGCATCATTTCAATACAGAATCATTTCAATACAGAGGTTCTGCTTATTGGAAGGCTTTCACAGGGAGAAGACAGATAAAAGGACGTTGATTGAAATCCTAATGAGATGCGAGCAGTCACAAAATATATTATTATGTCTCAAATCATACCCCAAATCCAGGGAAACAAAGTAAGACATGTACTTCTCACCCTCTGCTCGTCACCAAATAATAATTGACACCCAACTCATTTCCCTAAAATATCCCCCACACCTGCCTTGATGTTCAGAGTGTAGATTTGAGTGCAGTTCCTTCAAACATTGTTTGAGACTTTGGTGTAGCATTACAGTTCCTTGAATTAAGTTTTTTTGTTAAAAATAGTAATACGACAAAACAAAGAGAGAAGGAACTGGGAGACTGGGTTTAAAAACAGGAGGTACTGGTGGCTTTTCTACAGCTTTATGTGGTTCAGACAAGGTTGTTGAAGAGTCTTTGCTGGTGTTCAAAGGAGTCCAAGTCAGCTCTGTAGGCATCATCTGAAAGAAAAAACACAAGAGTCAACAGGAAAGGAGCTAATCTGGAGATGTGGCATATAGTCGTTCCCCCCCCTCGAAGAACTAAAAGATCCCGCAAAATGCCAAAGCAAAAAAGCAAAACAGTGGGAATGACCAGCCAACAGAAGATGATCTGGCACAAAAATATTCTTTATTGTGAAAAGTCACATAGATTTCTGATGACCAAGTATATATGAACTCGATACTAACACCTAAATCAGGAGTTTTTGAATGCTGAAAAATGTACAAGCTTCCTATGGGGTAATACCAGGAAAACAGCACAAGTTAGTGGAACACGAATGATGTATCTCAGGAAGTGGCTGGCTTCATAAGTATACCTCTCTTGAACCATTTGGCAAGTCAGAGTTGTAAAATCACAGAAAAATAAACCCAGCTTTTTACCACCCAGGCCAGCAGAGCAAGATTTCTCCCCTCCTCCCTGCACTGGCATTAGGGTTACCATATTTGTGAAGACAAATGAGCCCGCCCATACTCCACCCACAGCACTGCCTAAACTCCACCCATTCCCTTGTCCCCCTTCTCTCTGTACCCTTTTAATGCTTCTCTCTCTCTAGCTTTCTCTCCCCCGCATTCCTCCAACCCTCCTCCCCCATGGGTGCTTCTCTCTCTCTTTCTCCTTCCAACAACCCCTCCTCCCTCCCCCCTGGTGGGACACCCTCTCTCTGTCATTCCTACCTCCTCTTCTGCTATTTCTGTCTCTCCCCCCTCCCAACCAACACTACACTAATCCATGTTCTGTTCTCCAGCACTCTCTCCTTTCCATATTGCTTCTCCAGCCATCCCTCTTCCCTCCCTCCATACTGTTTCTCCCTCCCTCTCTTCCTCCGTGCTGTTTTTCCAGCCACCCCCCCCCTTCCTCCCTCTATGCTGTTTTGCCCCTGGTTCCCCTCACGACCTCTCTAGCTGCTGAATCCCCCCCCACCTACCTCCTCCTCGGGCCTGGCCGCTGTAATTGAATCTTCGGGCAGCTGGCAAAAGCAGCAATGGAAGCCTGCAACCACCAGCCTGCTCTGGAAGCCGCCTCTCTGAAGTGACTTCTTGTTCTCACATTGGCAGGACTTGCAGAAAGGCAGCTTCCAGGGTAGGCTGGCAGCAGCATGCATACCTCGTTGCTGCCGCTGGCTTCCCGAAGAGTTAATTACAGTGGCTGGGCCCAGGGAGGAGTTAGGTAGAGGAATCAGGAGAGCTAGCTAAACCCGGACACTCTCCCATTAAAAAAAAAACCCAAAACTGTCTAGACACCTGGACAGTCCTCGAACAAGAGGACATGTCCAAATTTTCCTGGATGTCTGGTAACTCTAGCTGGCATGAATCTACCACTAGCAATGCTATTTTATTGAAGGCACCAGACTGGGCAGGAGTGACTGAGCCCTGCTGCTGCCTGAAGACCCCCTTCAAGACCAGCAATATTTTCAAAGGTAGTCCCAGTGGGAGGGGGGGTGAGAGAGTGGGGGACTTCAAACGATTGGAAGGCCTGGAACCTTTGAGGATGGGAATAGGTGTGGCCTCAGCCAGGGGGGGAGGGGAGTGAGGGATCTGGTGCTGGGGAGGGGAACTCTTGCTCTGCTGGCCCAGTGTTCCTGAGTAATGGGAAATTGATGCAGTTATTCTGTGTAATGGGAATAATGCTGCTTGTGAGAGAGTTTGCACACAGGTTTATTATTTTAAAAGAAGATTCTGCAGGCTGTGGTACTGAGATCCCACAAGTTGCTGAATCCGATGGTGAATCAAGGTGCAGTGTAAGGTGATCTTAACTGCACCTTGATGATTTCCCCCTATATGCACTTACATGTCTTTATAAAATAGGTACTCACTTGTCCTCTTAAACTAGGCCCTCCCTTATAAAATTATCTTCTATCAGGAGAAATTTAAGAGTAGGGGATCTACCAGAAAACAATTATTGCGTCCCAAGGGTTAAATATTATCCCCTATATTTATATTGTCAGATGTATGCACACTCGATCAAGCATATGACCTCGTGTATTATTCCTATGATAATTCACTGCATATCCAGACGATGTGCGGCTCCAGCTTTCCTAGCATACAGACATTCACTTCATGCGCCTTCATACACTATCCATTACCTGTGTGGCAGTTGTGCATCCAAACGCGGTGACCGTCGTATTTACACTGACACTTCATCACATTGTTGGAGAAATCTGACTCGCCCATTTCAAATGTAGGGTTCACAACCACCTATGTGAGGGCGCAGAAGAGAGGCGGAAATTTAGTGCAAGAAACGAGACCAAGAAACAGCGGCGTACACTGTTTGTTTGTTTGACTATTCAATATAACTTGATTGACCTAAAAAAAGAAACAGTGGTGTAGTAATGGGAGGGGGGAACGAGGGGGGCAGTTGAAGTTGTTCACGGTGGTCAACAACATGCTCTTTGTGACCCCGTTTGCTCTCCTGCTGACATGAAATGACGTCAGAGGGAGAGCCAACGGGGTTGTGAGGAGCACATTGTTGACCGCCGCAAGCAACAACTTCAACTAGAGGTATAAGGAATGAGAAGTGGAGGGGAGGGGGATGCATGGCAGGCAGGAGCGGGGAAGGAGCAGGAGGCGTGCGTAGCAGGTGGGATCAGGAAAGGAGCGGAAGGGTGGGCGGAGATGAGGGAAGGAGAGGAGCGCCACCGCCCTGGGCACCTCTCACCTTTGCGACGCCACTGCCAAGAAAGAAGATCTAAAAGGTCAATGTTCAAAACATTGAGAGCTTTGCTGTGGTTTCCCCAGTGCTAAAAAAGATGTTTAGGAGGACTATGAACTAGTAGCAAACCATGCTTCACCTTTCTAGGTGCTCAGTGTACATGGTGTCCATAAAAATGGAATCTTCAAATAACCTCAAAACAGATGCACTGTTATTTAAAAATTTGTACTATTATTGACAGCTGTTAGTGCCAGATGCTGTCAAAACTGGATGATGCCTGTTTTCAAAATTCAGGAAGTGACTATTCAGGAAGTGACCATTAAGATTTGTTTTAGCAAAATGGTGCTCAGCAAAGAAGATAGAGTTACGATTAGAGTTTTGCGACAAAATAAGGCATATGGCACAAAGCATTTGCTATATAAGTTTCCTAATAAAGATTGGACCAATGTGTTTTAAAAGGTCATACTATGAGGCTGAAAGTTAAATACGTCTAAAAATCTACCCAAGTCGGCACTTGGACGATCCAAAAAACAGGTCGTCCATGTGCCGATAATCGAAATGGCTTTTTAGATGTATCTAGGGACTTTTTAGGCCTCTGAATCCCGTTGTGCGCCCAGAACTGAAAAGGGTGTTTTTGGAGGAGTGGTTAGGGCGGGATGTGAGCCGACCTAGACTTAATTGTCCTGTAGGGATAATTGAAAGTTTGACAAGATTGCTTAATTGAAACTTATACGTTGTGAGTTAGATGATGTAAAGACATGTATAAGTACCCAAAAGTTACCCAAAGTGACCGGATAACCACTGCAGGCACAAAGTAAAGACCCCTTCACACACACACCCCGTGTTCACTGACCCCGTTGCAGCCACTCTAACCATTACAAACATGTGAACCCACCAAAACTGTGCAAAACCCATATAAGTGCCACCTGCAGCCATCAAATACTTTAGAAAATAATCAATAATACTTTAGAAAACATTCAGGGCACGATTTATACATTTGGGGCTAGACCGGTTTTAACAACAAATAAATGCCAAAAATGATGCCTAAACTGGCCGGATGACCACTGGACAGATAAAGGCATTACTCCCTCCCCATACTCTCCCACCCCCAAAGTTGTGAATGAAACAGTACATACCTGTCTGTATGATGATAGCTTCAGATGTTAGGGACAGTCCTAATAGAGCAGGTTTCTGGAGTAGCCTAGTGGGTGATGTAGTCAACCATACAGATGGCGACTCAGGCCCACATCCCACTCTAACTACCATACTTATGGTGTACTATGTGAGCCTTCCAAAACCCACCCTAATCCCACTGTACCTACATATAGGTGACATCTGCAGTTATAAGGGCTATTGATGTGTGTCCAATTGTGTCTAGTAGGTTTTGGATGGTTCACTATACACTATAAGGGAGTTATGATGAGATGTGTACTGTTCAAGTAGGCTGGAGACTAGAACATCGAGGATAAAAGAATTGCCAGAATGGATTCTCTCTCCCACATGATTGGGCTAGAGACTCCGTTCTGTGAATTCAAATAACAGACGAGGAAAAGTCATGTAAAAACAAATATGTCTTTATTGACAGAGCTTCCATAGCCTGGGAAGAGCAAGCCCTCGGAATTTCAGTGCTCTTCAACGAGAGAAAACAAGGCAAACAGATTTATACCCTAAGTGACATCATTTGTAATAATTATCATGCTTTAGAATACAATGGCACAGTTGATCACATGACTTCCTTTCCAAAAATGCCTTACGTCAATGTTAACATTAAAAGTCCATTCTGTTAAATTTTTAAACCCAGCAGGTGGCAGTGTTTCACTTTTCTTCCTAAATCAGTTTTGATCTTTGACCTTTCCAAGTATCAATCATGTCAGTTACAAAGCCCTACTTCCTATAAACACATCTTAACTTCTGTATGATCTTCAAAGTAGTATTATATTTTCTAATCTATAAGAAACAGATTCTCTGTAAAACACCCAAATTTCCTGTTCCTCTGAGAACCTTATCCCCATGGATGTATGTGAAGAATAGTACATAAATCTATGTCTCTTAAGAGTCACAAAATCAACCTTCCGAACTTCCTAGCATTAGCTGAAATGTAGAATCAGCAATTTAAACCTTTCAATCCTTAATTACAATTGCCTCAGACTGTGTCACTATAGATCCATCTGAATCCCAAATCTTTAAGAGACACCTTATTTTAATTCATTCTCAACCTCAATTTTCTGTGACACCTTATCCATCGCACCTGTAAATTTCTGAAATTCCTCAACAGTACCTAGGACTTTTTATGTGATGTTCACTGCAGTGCTCCCTAGGGTGCCCCACTACTCTGCTGAGATGTCTTTGTGGCCAGTCTACTAAAATTTCTGGCCCTTTGTACATCCCAATGGCTTGTTTTGTGTGATTTTATTTTAGACGTTTTTTTATTTAATGGTTCCAAAAGATAGATGCACATCTAAGAAATGGTAATTTTCTAAACAAAAAGATAGATGTGTTTCTGTTTCAAAAATGAATATAAGAACAAAAGAATAGTCATACTAGGTCAGGCCAATGGTCCGTCCAGCCCAGTATCCCGTTTCCACAGTGGCCAATCCAAGTCACAAGTACCTGACAAAAACCCAAATAGTAGCAACATTCCATACTACTGATCCCAGGGTAAGCAGTGGCTTCTCCTATGTCTGTCTCATAAGAACATAAGAAATGCCTTCACCGGATCAGACCGAGGTCCATCCAGTCCGGTGATCCGCACACGCGGCGGCCCATTTAGGTACTCCTTTTTAGAGACTGGATTTACCGTATCCTTCAATATGATATGCAAGAAGGTGTGCATCCAACTTGCGCTTGAATCCCAGTACAGTAGTCTCCTCCACAACCTCCTCGGGGAGAGCATTCCAAGCATTCACCACTCGCTGTGTGAAACAGAACTTCCTGACATTTGTCCTTAACCTGCTGCCACTCAGTTTCAGGCTATGACCTCTTGTCCTTGTCACATCTGAAAATGTTAGTAATGCTGCTTCTTGGTCTATTCTATCAAATCCTTTTAATATTTTAAAAGTCTCTATCAAGTCCCCTCTCAGTCTTCTCTTCTCGAGGGTAAACAGTCCCAGTTTCCTGAGTCGATCTTTGTAGTTCAAATGCTCCATTCCTTTGACAAGTTTCGTGGCTCGCCTCTGCACTTTCTCCAGCAGAGCTATATCCTTCTTAAGGTATGGAGACCAATGTTGGACACAGCTATGTTAACCGTCATTACCACATGCTCTGATAACGCATTCCAGAGCTTAACTATTCTCTGAGTGAAAAAAAATATTTCCTCCTATTGTCCCTGTAACTTCATTGAGTGTACCATAGTCTTTGTAAGTTTTTGATGGAGTAAAAAATTGATCCACTTGTACCCATTCCACACCATTCAAGATTTTCTAGACTTCAATCATATCTCCCCTCAGTTGTCTCTTTTGCAAGTTGAAGAGTCCTAACCTCTTGTGTTTCCTGATACGAGAAGAGTTCCATTGCCTTTAACATCTTGGTTGCTTTCTTTGAACCTTTTTTAATTCTGATATGGCAACCAGAATAACATGGCATCACAGCCCCTAATGCAGCCCTTGTAAGGACAAAGCACCCAGACCATTCTTAGTCTTATTTACCATCCCTTTTCTAATAATTCCTAGAATCTTGTTTGCTTTTTTTGGCCGCTGCAGCACATTGGGAGGAAGATTTTAGTGTATCGTCTACAATGAAAGTTGAAAGGGGATAGATTCCGTACAAACGTAAGGAAGTTCTTCTTCACCCAGAGAGTGGTAGAAAGCTGGAATGCTCTTCCAGAGGCTGTTATAGGTGAAAACACCCACCAAGGATTCAAGACAAAGTTAGACAAGTTTCTGCTGAACAGGAACGTGCGCTGGTGGGGCTAGTCTCAGTTAGGGTGCTGGTCTTGGACCAGAGGGCTGCCGCGTGAGCGGACTGCTGGGCATGATGGACCATTGGTCTGACTCAGCAGTGGCAATTCTTATGTTCTTATGACACCAAGATCTTTTTCTTGGTCATGTTCGCTACTGGATTTGTGTGTGTCTTTCGCAAAATGCCTAAACTCGGATTTGGACGTCATATCAAAAATGTTCCTTCACATTTACCCCTTTTACTAAGCCCAACAGCGCAGGCCAGTGCAGTAAATGCTTTGATGCCCATAGGAATTGAATGGGCATTGGAACATTGCAGTGTGGAATTAGCAGTGTTAAATGACTTAATAAAAGGGGCCATTAATAACTGTTCTGTCTATAAGGTCATGTACCTTCCTCTCAGAATTTAGCTGGAGCATGTACTGTGACAGTTTCTTTATGATGAATTGATCTGCTAGCAGTCCAGTAAGAAAAACCAAATATATGCTCACGGTATCAGGAAAAAACGGGTGCCTTTACATAGTTTCAAATTATTTTGCATTTGTTTAAGCATATGGAGGGGCACAATCAAAAGAAATGTCTAAGTCCAATTTGGAAGTAGGGCGCTAGGGTTTTGGCAGCGTAAAATGTCCATTCTCAAAAAGTACATCCAAAATATATTTTTTTTTGAAAATCGTTTATCTGTTCATCCAGGCATTTGATCGTCCATACCGCCACTACATTTATCTTTATACCACATTCTCGACCAAAAATTTATCCAAGTCTAAAATTGCAGAAATACGTCCAGATAATAAGTCCCTCTTAGTCCAGCCCATACCAAGCATCTAACACACCCCCTTCAGATTTAAACGCACCGCAGACAAGCATCATAGAAATCTGTCTAGAAAATAGGTTTTGAAAATAGCAAATCAGAAGGGTTTGGTGTGAAAAATATACCTAGATTTCCAAAAAGCCTTTGACAAGGTGCCTCACGAGCGTCTACTCCGGAAACTGAAGAACCATGGGGTGGACGGAGATGTGCATAGATGGATCAGAAACTGGTTGGCGGGTAGGAAACAGAGGGTAGGGGTGAAGGGCCACTACTCGGACTGGAAGAGGGTCACAAGTGGTGTTCCGCAGGGCTCGGTGCTCGGGCCACTACTATTTAATATATTCATAAATGATCTAGAAATAGGGACGACGTGTGAGATAATAAAATTTGCAGACGACACCAAACTATTCAGTGGAGCTCGGACTAAAGAGGATTGCGAAGAATTGCAAAGGGACCTGAATAAACTAGGGGAATGGGCGACGAGATGGCAGATGAAGTTCAACGTTGAGAAATGTAAAGTACTGCATGTGGGAAGCAGAAACCTGAGGTACAACTATACGATGGGAGGGATGTTATTGAATGAGAGTACCCAGGAAAGGGACTTAGGAGTAATGGTGGACATGACAATGAAGCCGACGGCACAGTGCGCAGCGGCCGCTAAGAAAGCAAATAGAATGCTAGGTATAATCAAGAAGGGTATCACAACCAGGACGAAAGAAGTTATCCTGCCTTTGTATCGGGCGATGGGCGCCCGCATCTGGAATACTGCGTCCAATATTGGTCGCCGTACCTTAAGAAGGATATGGCGATACTCGAGAGGGTTCAGAGGAGAGCGACACGTCTGATAAAAGGGATGGAAAACCTTCCATATGCTGAGAGATTGGAGAAACTGGGTCTCTTTTCCCTGGAGAAGTGGAGACTTAGAGGGGATATGATAGAGACTTATAAGATCATGAAGGGCATAGAGAGAGTAGAGAGGGACAGATTCTTCACACTTTCAAAAAATAAAAGAACAAGAGGGCATCTGGAAAAGTTGAAAGGGGACAGATTCAAAACAAATGCTAGGAAGTTCTTCTTTACCCAACGTGTGGTGGACACCTGGAATGCGCTTCCAGAGAATGTAATAGGGCAGAGTACGGTACTGGGATTTAAGAAAGGATTGGACAGTTTCCTGCTGGAAAAGAGGATAGAAGGGTATAAATAGAGGATTTCTGCACAGGTCCTGGACCTGTTGGGCCGCTGCGTGAGCGGACTGCTGGGCATGATGGACCTCAGGTCTGACCCAGCAGAGGCATTGCTTATGTTCTTATGTTCTTATTCATCTAACCCTTTATGCCACATTTGGACGTTTTTCTTATTTGAAAATGAGCCCCGTAGTGTAAGGTGTTTTGAAAGTTTAGCGATTATGTAAGTAACCCATAATGATGATGGACTATATAAACAATGCTGGACTATAAAGGTGTCCTTTATCTTCCTACTACAGGAGTCTATGAATGTGATGGAGCTGAATTGGTTCTTCAGGATGCCGTCTGAGGTTCCATTAGGCACACTCTACATTTATGGAAAAATATGATATTGCCATTGAAATAAAAAGCTCTACTTATGGTGGTTTAAAGAAAGACTATCTTTATAGGGTTCAACCCACAATGCCTATTGATGATATGAGTAGAGACCATTAGAAATCCATGACTGTCATGGCACTACAATTTATAAACAGAAACTTGTGAGGTGCTATAGAAGAGGAGAACTGAAGCGGCACTTACTTGGAATATGAAATCACCAGGTTCTACATCTGTGATGTCTATCCATTGGCAATCAATGTCATGCCGATATGTATCCCAGCATCCCACTGTTACACCTTGTTCTCCAAAGTTAGCACAAGCAAAACGTCTGTGCACACCTGGATGAAAATTCAGAAGCAATAGCAGTTACCGAGCAGTATTAATGCTATTGATTTTACTATTCTTTTTTTAAATAAATAAATTCTCCATGTATCACTTAGGGCCTGTTTTACAAAGCCGCGCGGCAACAGCTCCGAAGCCCTTTAAATCTCTATTGGCTTCGGGGCCATTACCGCGCTGCAGCCGCTAGCGCGGCTTTGTAAAACAGGCCCTTAGTAGTGATAACAGGTCAATGCCTTTTAGACATTAGGCAATTCTCCAATGATCTCTAACACAGAGGTCCCCAACCATTTAAGTGCTTTGGCCAAAGCACAGGTAAAAGAAAACAAACAGGCAGCCGATCCACAGGATCCAGGATACAAGAAAACAGAAGATCAGAGGAAAACTCCAAAGTTCCAATACAATAATTTATTCACCACATAAAATGATAAATACATAAATAGTTAAAAGCCAGACACAGCCATGCTTTGCCCTTACAAAGACTATGTTAGGGGCTGTAAAAACCAAAAGGTGTTATGCAACTGGTATCACCTAATGACAATGGCTTCTCTCCTCTCTCATGCCAGCCACACCTAGTTCTGATTTCAGAAGGGAATGGGGACTTGTATACTGCCTTTTTTGTGTGTGGCTTTAACATTTCAAAACAGACATTCAAAGTAGTAGGACTGGAGGATTAAATAACTTGCCCAGGGTCAAAAGGAGCAGCACTGAGATTTGATCTCACAACCTCTGGGTGCAGAGGCAGAAGCTCTACCAGTGAGCCACACCTTACTCAGATAGTAGGAGGCAGCAGCATGAATACAGAATCAGTGTCAAACCAAAGATCCATCTACTGAATCAGTCAGGCCAAAGATCCATCAAGCAAAATATCCAGTGTCTGACAGTGGCCAGTCTAGGTTACAAATACCTATCATGGTCCCTAATGAAGTCTTGTCTTGTTTTACATTCACTGCAGTCATCTTGGGTAGTATATGTGAGTGTGCTGGTTAGGCTATTCAAGCTTACTTGGAGGTGGGTGTGATTCAACAGTAACATTACTTTTAACTTTAAGAGGGCATTTCCAGTCAGCATTAGTAGCTTGAAGTCAGGAACCTGTTTGCTTGTGTTAGTAACACACAGAATCTCTGTTTTACTTGGGTACAGGCAGAGTGTGTTGTATTTTGCCCATTCCTGAGTTACTGTTAGATAAGCAGTCATTTTACTCTATGTCTAGATGGGATGGGCCATTTGGCATTTATCTGCCATCATGTTTCTATGTCTTCATTCGGAAAAGGAAGGGAATCCAAGATTCATAGTTTACTATAAATTCTTGTGGTTAAGTGAGCAAGAGTGGACTCCATGGTAGTTGAAATGGAATGCAGAACTAGGAGTTCAGTGGCTGGGAGCTTGTTTCACTAGCTGCATATGAGGGAATCTCTCATATTTGGTATTGGGCTACACCTTGTAAGAGCAATAGTACAAATTCTTGTTTAAAGTCTATATAATTCCAAAATGACCAGTACAAACCAAAATTACCACAGATGGGACATATCTTAAATGCATAGAGCCAGAGGCCTTGTAGGCCATCTCTTTTGGAGTTGCCTGATCATATGGGGGTCTCTGAAAGTTCGTAGTGGAGTATATGACAGGAGCATTAGAGGAAAAGATAACACAAGAAGTAGAGCTGTTTGATGATTTTTCAATACTCCCAGGACTGAAGAATGGGCTGCTTGTGTGAAAGTGTATCTTGGTAGTATGGAGGGGCCCTGACCCTCCATCTCTACCTCAATTGATAATGATGATGTTCTCTTAGGTTTCTGTGGCTGGCATTATGATTGTTGCAATTGCACCGGTCTTGCCGTGTTTGAATAAGTGGAAATGATATTTCAGCCATCATGATTGGCTTTCTTTATGGTATACTGTGATGTCTGCAGTTTGTCTTTATATATAGTAGGCTCTCAAACCTAATTGGCTGGTTCACAAAGGAAAGAGATTTTGGTGGGAAATTGAAATGGGATGGGAAAGTCTTTTGGGTACAAATTGAATTTTGGAGGGAAATTTGTTGGTCACAATTTTAAATTCTGACAGGGATGTGGCCAGAAATTAATTGGAAAACAGAAGAATCAGATATAGACCTTCATGCTAAGGCAATGGGGCTGTAGGACTATGCCTGCACTAAACGTTTTAAGCTTTTGGGCCTAGTGATGCCAAGAATCATTTTCACTACTGCAAATATCTTGAGGCCCCTCACTGCCAGAAGAATTTGAGATAAGAAGTCTCCAGCTTGAGATGGTGTACTGGCAACCTTATCGCTAAGGCAATTTATGATGACATCGGACATTGGCCAGATATTGCTGGACATTTTGGAATTTGACCAGCAAATGCCCTTGGAACAAAGACACATATTGGCCAGGGAAATCAGTGGCGGGAAGGAGAAGACAAGAAGAACAAAGGACTTAGTATCCAGAAAGAATCCCTGAAGAGTGGTGCAGGTAACTTCAAGTTTTGTGCTGGAGTGAAGATAGGAGTGGGGTGACGAGACTATGACGACCAGGAGCAGAGTCTATATTTAGACTGAAGTGATTTCTTGAGCTGTCCTGAAACAGGTTCCAGAGAAAAGTCTCCTTGTGCCTTGCTGCCCCAAAGATGGAAAGAGTGTCCTCAACCAGAGTAAAACTTCACTCTGGTAATCAATGGACTGACAGCTGTTTGTGCTGACATGCATCCTTCCAAGAACTGATACCAGCAGAGGATCATAATCAATCTGTCACCCACAAAATGAAAGATGCACTTCTCATTGCACGGAAGAGAAAGAGCATCATGTGGTGGGAGTCTCTCCTTGTAAATGATGAGCATACATACCCTTCTACAGTGAGGAGCAAACGTTTGTGAACGCCACTATTCTGTGCAAATTTCAGTGCAAGAAACACTCAGTGGTACAAACAAACAATCCAAGAAACATTTTTTAAAATGAAGTATATACACAAAAATACTGTAGTTGTTGACTAGTCCAAAATTAATACAAATAAGCAAAGTTTGTGGCTGTCCTTTGTTGTTGAGTACATAAGAACATAAGAATTGCCGCTGCTGGGTCAGACCAGTGGTCCATCATGCCCAGCGGTCAACTCATGCGGCGGCCCCCAGGTCAAAGACCAGTGCTCTAAATGAGTCCAGCCTCACCTGCATATGTTCCAGTTTAGCAGGAACATGTCGAACTTTGTCTTGAATCCCTGTAGGGTGTTTTCCCCTATAACAGACTCTGGAAGAGCGTTCCAGTTTTCTACCACTCTCTGGGTGAAAAAGAACTTCCTTACATTTGTATGGAATTTATCCCCTTTCAACTTTAGAGAGTGCCCTCTCGTTCTCCCTACCTTGGAGAGGGTGAACAATCTGTCTTTATCTGCTAAGTCTATTCCCTTCAGTATTTTGAATGTTTCGATCATGTCCCCTCTCAGGCTCCTCTTTTCAAGGGAGAAGAGGCCCAGTTTCTCCAATCTCTTACCATACCGCAACTCCTCCAGTCCCTTAACTAATTTAGTTGCTCTTCTCTGGATCTTTTTGAGTAGTATCGTGTCCTTCTTCATGTATGGCAACTAGTGCTGGATGCAGTACTCCAGGTGAGGGCGCACCTTGGCCGGTACAGCAGCATGATAACCTTTTCCTATCTGTTCGTGATCCCCTTCTTAATCATTCCTAGCATTCTGTTCGCCCTTTTCACTGCCACCGCACATTGCGCATCGACTTGTCAATCAGAACTCCCAAGTCTCTTTCCTGGGAGGTCTCTCTAAGTACCGCCCCAGACATCCTGTATTCATGCATGAGATTTTTGTTACCGACATGCATCACTTTACACTTATCCACATTGAACCTCATTTGCCATGTCGATGCCCATTTCAGCTTGGATTCAGGCAGGCATTGAATAGCATAACTGCTAACAGTATTCCGGTGTGATCTGAGTTGTTTTATTTTGTTCTTCTAGTGATGTTGGATGCATGTCAGCCACAGCTATCTTCATTATCACCCATGCATTCTCGATTGGATTGAGATTGGGAGAGTTTTCAGGCCATGGAGCCAGTAAATGATATCCATATGATGCTACATGCTTTAACTGCTTTAGTTGAATGGCATGGTGCTCGATCATGCTGAAAATGATTGGTACCATGTATGGACATGAATACTGGTAACTTGTCTTTCAGAACCTGGATGGTAAACTGGTCCTGTCATGGTTATGTTTCTAGGTATCATCCAGATTCCATCTCGTCCATGTGTCGAAATTGCACCCCAAACCATCACTTTTTCACACTGCTTTACTGTAGGCACCACATATTTTGCATTGTACCTTTGCTTTGCAGGTCTCCAAACCCTCCCAGTGTAATTTTTAAACCAAGTGAGGGTGGCTTCATTACTAAACACTTTCTCCAAATCTGCAGACTTCCAGCTTCTGTATTTGTTGCAAAACTGTAGACAATCGGCAATGTTCTTGGCTGGACGACATGACTTCAGACCACCATCAAACAATCTGCAGCATTGCCCATCTGCTTGGTTCTGAAGGTGAGATGGTAAGCGAGAATAGAGTTGGGTAGCATTGATATGAGGAGATAACTTTGCAGTCATTACAATTTTCTGATCATCCCGGCTGGTTGATGCACAAGGATGACCACTTCGTTGCCTGGAATGAAAGGATCCAGTATCTTTCACACATTCAAGTGTAGCATGCACCACTCCAAGTGAAATTTTCAATGATGATGCAATTCTGCGATATGAGAGACCTTCGTTGCCTGGGTTTCAGGACTGAGTTATGCTCCTCTTTTTGGCATATTTCTGAAAAAACCCCAAAACTAAAATATAATAAATTTTAAAAGAAAACACATTTGTATTCAAAAACATCAGAAATCTCAATTAAGATTGGCTGGAAATACATTTAATAATTAATTATTAGAAATAAAAATTATTGGGAGCTGCTACCTTGCCTTTCCTGGGACACCCGGATGAGACTTTGCCTTGCTGCCCTGAGTCTCCCGCAACAACGGTTAAGCGTTTTGTTGGCTGCATTGGGCAGGCACTTGGAGAGACAGACCCCCTGACGTCATCGGGTCAGTCTCTACAAATTACTTTAAATTCTACACTGTTGCCACGGTTGCGGCCACAGCCATGCGGCCGCAGGGCGCAGCCGAAGGGGCGCGCCCAAAGGTGCAGGTTCCGCCCCTTGGGAGCCCCTTGGAGCAACGCGGAGCCGAGGAGCAGGAAATCAGATTGTATAAGTATTAACTAGCCAGGCAATGGGGAAGAGAAAGATTAAGCCTAAGAGCTCAAAACCTGCGTTATCTGGTCCCATGGACAGGCATTTGACACTTTCTATGAACAATCCTCCACAAACTTTATCGGATATGAAATCTCCCATATCGGGGGCATCAATGAGTCCCCTCAAAAGAACTTCCCCCCTTCATCTAGTATCAGGTGATAGCGGGAAAGATATTCCCGCTATGTCCACTGAATATGTGGTATCCTCTACTCAGACAAGTAAACTAGCTTTTACTGAGATTCCTAAACCACTTGAATTTTCAAGTGTAGCAGAGGATCAATCACTTGCAGTGGAAACACAGGATATTACCCTTAAAGATTTGTGGTTAGGTATATCTAGAGTTGAAGGGATTCTCAGAGAAACAGTGAAACCAACGTTAGACTTTTCACAATCTGTGTCTAAAAAATTTGAAAATGTGGACTCTAATTTGAATTGTTTGGATAAAAGATTAAGTGTGGTTGAAACACAAAGTAATACACTCCAAGCTATCTCAGTATCTGCCATTAAGGATTCTACGCTGTTACATTCAAAAATGGAAATGATGGAAAATGTTTAAACAGCAAGAAATCTCCGCTTGGTTAACTTCCCAGTAACTCATTTATTGTCTCCTGAAATTTTGCTAAGGAACTATTTTAAAGAAATACTGGGATTACCCAATACGGGAACTTTTCCAATAAATAATTATTATTATGTTCCGCAAAAGAAAATACAACCCCCCAGGAGGTGGACCACCTGGTTACTAATGAAATAAATCTGACAGAGTTCTTAGAGGATAGTCAGGATGTGATCCAGAGTAGGTCCACTCTGGTATAACGTGCATGAGTGAGATAGATAAAATGTTAATAATGAAAACCTACTTTAAAAATAGGCTGACAAAATTTTGTGGAGATTTGGTTCGGATTTTTCCTGATGTATCAAGAGCTACGCAATTAAGAAGGAAAGAATTTTTAAAACTAAAAACAAGGATCTTAGCTCTTGATGCATCATACTACTTAAAATTTCCATGTAAATGTCTTGTTAAACTACAACTGAATATCAAACAAAACCCGAAAAATGGGAGAAGAAATAAGCTCAAACCAAAAAATCTCCCAAGCCCCAAGATGGAAACTGAGATGAGAGGGAGAGACCATCTGTAGAAAGCAGGAAATTAATACCACTCGAGTTAAAGACGATAATAAAGTCAATTTTATAAATGTGTTAGAGAGCCCTCAGTCACACAGCCTTCCTCCGGAACCCCAGAGGAAACGGCTGTCACTGGTTTGCACCCAAGAAGGTGTCAACTGTGAAACATCCCCGGGCTCTCTGTGAGTTTAGTGATAAATAACACAAAAGTGCAAAGGAGTGGAAGGAAAATCAAAACACACTCTCTACAGGTAGTCTCTACCCCTGATCCAGGGGGGCCGAACAAGAAAGTTCAAGTGTCCAATTTCAACAAAATAAGGCCAATAGAAGATACTTAGCTTCTCTGAAAAAAGCAGCCAGCAGATAACCAAGCGTCCGTTATCTGCTTGGTTATCTGCTGGCTGCTTTTTTCAGAGAAGCTTAGTATCTTCTATTGGCCTTATTTTGTTGAAATTGGACACTTGAACTTTCTTGTTCGGCCCCCCTGGATCAGGGGTAGAGACTACCTGTAGAGAGTGTGTTTTGATTTTCCTTCCACTCCTTTGCACTTTTGTGTTATTTATCACTAAACTCACAGAGAGCCCGGGGATGTTTCACAGTTGACACCTTCTTGGGTGCAAACCAGTGACAGCTGTTTCCTCTGGGGTTCCGGAGGAAGGCTGTGTGACTGAGGGCTCTCTAACATTTATAAAATTCACTTTATTATCGTCTTTAACTCGAGTGGTATTAATTTCCTCCTTTCTACAGGTGGTCTCTCCCTCTCATCTCAGTTTCCATCTTGGGGCTTGGGAGATTGTTAAACTACAAGACATTGAATATGTATTTTGGGACCCTATTCAATTGCAACAATTCTTATTAGCTAGAGAACAGAATAGAGAGTTGCGCGGGGACAGAAATCCCACCCGTCCCCACCCATCCCCGCCAAAGTCCCACCCGTCCCCACCCGTCCCCGTGAGGAATCCCACCCGTTCCCACCCGTCCCCGTGAGGAATCCCTCCGTCCCCACCCGTTCCCACGAGGAATCCCCTCCGTCCCCGCCCGTCCCTATAAACTTCAGAAATAGTTATTTCATTTAATTATGCTACTGAATTAAAGGCTCTGGTAGAAACCCATTTACAAATAAGCAAAAAGACTTTATTAATTTGAAAATATTAATTGGGAAGAATACATACTTTGCAAATGGGTTTCTACCAGAGCCTCTAATGTTTATAAATTTTTATCAACACAACTAATATACTACTTTATCCTGAAGCAAAATTAAAAAAAAAAGAAATATAATTCTTTTCCTACCTTTGTTGCCTGGTTTCTGCTTTCCTCATGTTCTCATTCAATTCCTTCCATCCACTGTCTCTCTTCCTTCTGCATCTTCCATTTGCTCTGTTACTGTGCCTCTCCCTTTCTTCCCCCTTCCAAATTGGTCTGGCACCCATCTTCTTCTCTCCGCTCCCCCCATAGTCTGGCATCTGTCTTCTTCCCTGCCAGCGTCTTCTCCCTACTCTCTCTTCCCCATTTCCTTTCAGCGTCCTTCTCCCCCCATCTTCCCCATGTCCTGTCTGCGTCCTTCTCCCCCCTCTGTCTTCCACATGTGCTTTCAGTGTCCTTCTCCCCCCTCTGCTTCCCCATGTCCTTTCAGCGTCCTTCTCCCTCTCTGTCTTCCCCATGGCCTTTCAGCGTCCTTCTCCACCCCCTCGTCTTCCCCATGTCCTTTCAGCGTCCTTCTCCACCCCTTTGTCTTCCCCATGTGCTTTCAGCATCCTTCTCCCCCCTCTGTCTTCCACAAGTGCTTTCAGAGTCCTTCCCCCCCCGCCCTTCCCATGGCCTTTCAGCGTCCTTCTCCACCCCTTTGTCTTCCTCATGTCCTTTCAGCGTCCTTCTCCACCCCTTTGTCTTCCCCATGTGCTTTCAGCATCCTTCTCCCCCCTCTGTCTTCCACAAGTGCTTTCAGAGTCCTTCCCCCCCGCCCTTCCCATGGCCTTTCAGCGTCCTTCTCCACCCCTTTGTCTTCCCCATGTCCTTTCAGCGTCCTTCTCCACCCCTTTGTCTTCCCCATGTGCTTTCAGCATCCTTCTCCCCCCTCTGTCTTCCACAAGTGCTTTCAGAGTCCTTCCCCCCCCCTCCCGTCTTCCCCATGGCCTTTCAGCGTCCTTCTCCCCACTCCTTCTCTACCGCCCCGGGTGCAGCACAGCCGGCCAGTTCCCCTTACTTTTGTGGCACTTCCCCGACCGACTGACAACAGCCCCGGTCCGACAAACCTCCCTGCCCTTAACTGCGAATCTAAATTACCTTATTACAGCTGCTGTAAGAAGATAATTTAGATTCGCGGCTACAGGGCAGGGAGGATTGTCGGACCGGGGCTGTTGTCGGTCGGTCGGGGAAGTGCCACAAAAGTAAGGGGACCTGGCCGGCTGTGCTGCAACCGGGGTGTGGCGGGGCGGACCGCCCCCTCCCTTGGTAGCCACTCGAACCGCGAGGCTACTCTCCTCCTTACCTGCACTGCCTGCAGCACAGAGCCAAACGGAAGTCTTCCCGACGTCAGCGCTGACGTCGGAAGGAGGGAGGGCTTTGTTTAAGCCCTCCCTCCCCTCCGACGTCAGCGCTGACGTCGGGAAGACTTCCGTTCGGCTCTGTGCTGCAAGCAGAGAAGGTAGGGAGAAGAGCCGCGCAACTGAGTACATCCAGCCCCGCAGGAACCCCGCGACCCTCGGAGGCGTCCCCACGGGATCCCCGCGACCCTAGGGGGCGTCCCCACGGGATCCCCGTGACCCAAAGGGGGAACCCGCGGGATGCCCGTGGGTCCCGCGGGATTCCCGTCGTCCCCGTTCCCGTGCAGCTCTCTAGAACAGAAATGAGTTTTATTCTTAATGTGTTTCATAACTGAGAAATTGGAGGAGGTAAAGAGTCCCAGATAATATGGAAGGGTTTAAGATCCATGTGGATGAATCAAGAACCAATTCTTAGTTTTATTTTTATTTTTTTTGTAATTGAACGGTGGCATGTCTTCTCATTTGTTGTGGGCTTGGAAAGGAATTTTGTTTGTATGTATAATTACTGTTAATTATGTTAAGATCCTTTTTTTCCTTCTAACGTCTGATATTGTAACTATTAAATTTGCATAAATAAAAAAAAAATAAATAAAAATTAGAGAAAATATTAGTAAATACCACAAAATATTATTAGTTACATATATAAGCAACAGAGGCAAACACCTAACAATGTGAACAGTAATTATTGTAGTATGAATTTTTCAGAAATGCTAGCATCAACAAACATGTAGTAGATGTAAGATTTTAATCTATTCGCCTGTGTTCTGATAGGTTTAGTCCAGGGGTCTCAAAGTCCCTCCTTGAGGGCCGCAATCCAGTCGGGTTTTCAGGATTTCCTCAATGAATATGCATTGAAAGCAGTGCATGCACATAGATCTCATGCATATTCATTGGGGAAATCCTGAAAACCCGACTGGATTGCGGCCCTCAAGGAGGGACTTTGAGACCCCTGGTTTAGTCCGAATTTCTTAAAAAAAACACTGAACTATCACAATGTTTATACAGAAACATGCTTTCAAGTAAACAAATATTTACTGAAGAACACTGGGAAATAAAATAGACCATTATAGCCTTAGTTTCCTTAGCACACTTGCGAGATCTATAACTTCTGACTGGGTGTTCACAAACTTTTGCTCCCTACTGTATAGTTCAGCGGGTTAGATAGATTCACGGCTTTCTTTCTTGACTTAGGTAGTATTTATGCGTCTTGGAGCTTAGTTCAGTAGTAAATCCTAGCTGTGTTTCCTTTCTCTGAGTGACCAGAATTATTATTTATGCACATTTGTTCAATATTATTGTGTTCATCTATGAATATTTACCCATGCATGCATGTAACTAAGCTGTGTATTTTCCTAAATTCAAGCATGACTATTATCGGTTGGGCAAACAACATAATAAAGACAATTGCTTTTTCATGGCAGTGTGATCATTGCTTAGAAGCGGGTAGCCAAGCAAAATGTCAAGCTGTACCTTGGGACCACATGTGTTGCAGTGCTAAACCCTAGACATACAAGATTTCTATTACTAAAATTATATCACTGAATACTCCTACTCTGAGGACAAAAAATCTTGATGAAAAAAATTGTTGGTGGCCAGGAAGAATCAAAGAGGCAATAGAGATAACAAGATACCTACTAACTTCAGAGACAAAGGGCTCATACTATAAATAAAGCTTGGCAACTATTCATTCAAAATAATTTAGTACAAAAAGGACTGTTGCCAAGGGCAAATGTCTTCTTCCTCCCTCTCAAAATTGTAGAATACAGAAATTCCTCCCCCCTTCCAAAATTGTGACCAACAAAATTTCCCTCCAAAATTCAAATTTGTGACCAATGGACTTTCCCGCCAAAATCTTCATTTCTGAGAAAATCACCCACCTTAAATCTTAGGGCAATCAGTTTTGAGATCCACTATACTACATAAGTACATAAGTACATAAGTAGTTGCCTCCGCCGGGGCAGACCAGAGGTCCATCCCGCCCAGCGGTCCGCTCACGCGGCGGCCCATCAGGCATATTGCCTGAGCAGCGGTCCCTGACTAATTTTATACCTACCTCTACACTTATCTCTAAACCTTCCACTGCTCTTATCTGTACCCCTCAATCCCATTGTCCTCCAGGAACCTATCCAGGTCTTCCTTGAAACCCTGTACTGTGCTATTTCCTATCACGGCCTCCGGAAGGGTGTTCCATGTGTCCACCACCCTCTGTGTGAAAAAGAATTTCCTTGCGTTTGTTCTAAACCTGTTCCCCTTCAATTTCATCGAGTGACCCCTTGTTCTTGTGGTTTCTTTCAAATTGAAAAATCTGTCCTTGTCAACCTTTTCGATGCCCCTCAGGATCTTGAAGGTCTCTATCATATCTCCTCTGAGTCTCCGCTTTTCGAGGGAGAACAGCCCCAGCTTCTTCAGTCTGTCAGTGTATGTAAGGTTTTCCATACCCTTAATCAGTTTAGTTGCTCTTCTCTGGACTCCCTCAAGCATTGCCATGTCCTTTTTGAGGTACGGTGACCAGTACTGTACACAGTATTCCAGATGCGGGCGCACCATAGCCCGGTACAGTGGCAGGATGACTTCCTTCGTTCTGGTCGAGATACCCTTCTTAATGATACCTAACATTTGGTTTGCTTTCCTCGAGGCTGTGGCGCACTGTGCCAACGCCTTCAATGTCGTGTCTACCATCACTCCCAGGTCTCTTTCCAGCTTACTGACCCCTAGCATTGATCCCCCCATTTTGTAAGTGAACATAGGGTTCCTTCTCCCTATATGCATGACCTTGCATTTCCCTACGTTGAAGCTCATTTGCCACTTTTTCACCCATTCTTCCAGTGTCGTAAGATCCCTTTGGAGATCCTCGCAATCTACCGTGGTTTCAACCTTGCTGAATAGTTTGGTGTCATCTGCAAATTTGATGACCTCACATTTTGTTCCCGCCTCCAGGTCGTCAATGAATATGTTAAACAGGAGCGGTCCCAGCACTGACCCTTGAGGAACCCCGCTCGTGACCCCTTGCCAGTCCGAGTAGTGGCCCTTTACACCAACCCTCTTCTTCCTGTCTGCCAGCCAGTTTTTGATCCATCGGTGGACCTCCCCTCGCACCCCGTGATTCCATAGCTTCCTGAGCAACCGCTCATGTGGTACCTTATCGAAGGCTTTCTGGAAGTCTAGGTAAATTATGTCTATGGGTTCACCTTTGTCCACCTGGCTATTTACCCCCTCAAAGAAGTACAACAAGTTTGTGAGGCACGACCTACCCTTGCAGAACCCATGCTGGCTCGACCTTAGCTGTCCATTTTTTTCGATATGATCACAGATGCTGTCCTTAATCAGCGCCTCCATCATCTTTCCCGGGACCGATGTGAGGCTCACCGGCCTATAGTTTCCCGGGTCGCCCCTTGAACCCTTCTTGAAGATGGGCATGACATTAGCTATTTTCCAGTCCTCCGGGATCTCTCCAGTTTTTAGGGATAGGTTGCATATTTGCTGAAGTGTCTCTGCTATTTCATTCCTTAATTCCTTGAGCACCCTTGGGTGAATGCCGTCCGGACTTGGCGACTTGTCGCTCTTTAGCTTGTCTATCTGCCTGAGGACATCCTCCTGGCTCACCTCTAGTTGGACCAGCTTGCTATCTTGATCTCCATTTTCTATTTCCTCTGGTTCCGGAATGTTGGATGTGTCCTCCCTCGTGAAGACCGACGTAAAGAAGTCATTTAACTTGTCAGCTATTTCTTTTTCCTCCCTCACTACTCCCTTTCTATCCCCATCATCCAAGGGCCCCACTTCCTCCCTCACTGGTTGCTTTCCCTTTACGTACCTGAAGAATGATTTGAAATTTTTTGCCTCTCCCGCTAGTCTCTCTTCATATTCCCTCTTTGCTCTCCTAACCACTCGGTGGCACTCCTTCTGGCTTTCCTTGTGTTCCTTTTGGTTGGCCTGCGTTTGGTCCTGTTTCCATTTTTTGAACGATGCTTTCTTGTCACTGATCGCCTTTTTTACAGCAGCCGTTATCCATGCTGGGTTCTTTATTCGATTTTTCTTGCACTCTTTTCTGAACCTGGGGACATACAGGTTCTGTGCTTCGTGCACCGTACGCTTGAGCAGGGTCCAGGAGCTTTCTACGGACTCTATCTTCCTTGTGCTGCCGTTGAGTTTCTTCCCCACCATTTTCCTCATTGCATCATAGTTCCCTTTTCTGAAGTTGAGCGCTGTTGTTGTGGTTCTTTTCACCCTGGATGATCTCAGTTCTAGTCTGCACTGGATCATGTTATAGAAACATAGAAACATAGAAATTGACGGCAGAAAAGGGCCATAGCCCATCGAGTCTGCCCATACCAATGACCCACTCCCTGATTCTTACTCTCCTAGAGATCCCACATGAATATCCCATTTTCTCTTGAAATCTAACACGCTGCTGGCCTCAATCACCCGCTGAGGCAGCTCGTTCCAATGATCTACCACCCTTTCAGTGAAGAAGTACTTCCTAGCATCACCCTGAAATTTCCCTCCCCTGATTTTCAGCGAGTGTCCTCTGGTTACCGAGGGCCCTGTAAGACTGAAGATATCATCTTTCACCTCTATACGCCCAGTAATATACTTAAAGGTCTCAATCATGTCCCCTCTCTCTCTTCGCTCCTCCAGTGAGTACATCCGCAGTTTTTTTAACCTTTCTTCATACGTGAGTTCCCTGAGCCCCAAAACCATCCTGGTAGCCATTCGCTGAACCGACTCAATTCTCAACACATCTTTTCGGTAGTGTGGTCTCCAGAATTGAACACAATACTCGAGATGAGGTCTCACCATGGATCTGTACAGTGGCATTATGACTTCAGGCTTTCTGCTGACAAAACCCCTACGAATACATCCCATCATTTGTCTTGCCTTGGATGAAGCCTTCTCTACTTGATTGGCAGCCTTCATATCGTCGCTAATGATCACTCCTAAATCACGTTCCACCGTGGTCCTGGACAAGGTTTCACCATTTAGTGTGTAAGTTCTGTGTGGATTTTTTTTGCCTAGGTGCATTACTTTACATTTTTTAGCATTGAAGCCCAGCTGCCAAGTTGATGACCACTGCTCAAGCTGTCTTAGGTCCTGCGTCATAAAGTCAGGCATACTGCTTTTGCCAACTATGTTGCATAGTTTGGCATCGTCGGTAAAACAGTGATACTTTTCCTCTAAGTCCTTGGGTCAAATCTCCTATGAATAAATTGAATAGAATCGGCCCTAAGACGGAGCCCTGAGGTACTCCACTCATCACTGCTGACGTTTTGGAGGGGGTACCGTTTACCATCACCCTTTGAAGCCTACCATCTAGCCAATCCCTTACCCATGTTGTGAATGTATCCCCTAATCCCATCGATTTTAGTTTGTTCAACAGCCTGCGGTGTGGGACGCTATCAAAAGCTTTGCTGAAGTCCAAATATATCACGTCAAGGGACTCACCGGCATCCAGATGACTGGTCACCCAATCAAAGAAGTCAATCAGATTAGATTGGCAGGACCTTCCCCTGGTAAATCCGTGTTGATGTGGATCGCGTAAATTTTCTTCGTCTAGAATTTTGTCAAGTTCCTGTTTGATCAGTGTTTCCATGAGTTTGCACATTATGGATGTAAGACTCACCGGTCTGTAATTTCCTGTCTCCGTTCTGCAGCCCTTTTTGTGGAGTGGAATTACGTTAGCTGTTTTCCAGTCTAGGGGTACTTTTCCCGTGTGCATGGAAAGATTGAAGAGTACGGATAGTGGTTCAGCCAAAACTTCACTCAGCTCTCTGAGTACCCTGGGGTGTAGATTGTCTGGTCCCATGGCTTTGTCTACTTTGAGTCTTGAAAGTTCGTGGTAGACATTACTAGGTGTAAACTCGTAGTCACGAAACAGGTCATTTTGGCTGTTTCTTATTTGTAGTTGCGGACCATCTCCCGGTGCTTCACAGGTGAATACTGAGCAGAAGTATTCGTTTAGCAGTTCTGCTTTGGTAGTATCAGATTCTGCGTAGTTTCCATCTGATTGCCTAAGGCGTTCCATTCCATTTTTGTTTCTCTTCCTGTCGCTAATGTACCTAAAGAAGGATTTGTACCTATGATCGCTGTTTCCCAGTGGGTCTAATACTGCTACTTCCTTTGCAGGTCCCCCCAGTCCACTGAAGATTAGATCAAGAGTAGCTTCTCCTCGTGTAGGTTCCGTGACCAGCTGCTCCAGGAAACAGTCCCTCGAGGCTTCCAGGAATTTGGTCTCTCTCACGCAACTTGAGTGCCCGATACTCCAGTCTATCCCAGGGTAGTTGAAGTCCCCCATCACCACCACACTTCCATTCTTGCATACCTGCCGCAGTTCAGTCTCCAGGTCCCGGTCGATTTCTTCCGATTGGCCAGGCGGACGATAGTATAGACCCAATTTTATGTCTGCTCCAGATCCTCCTGGTAGCTTAACCCATATTGATTCCAAGCCGTCCGCCCTTACTGCTGTTTCCATTTTGGTTGAGGGTATGGAGTCCTTTATGTATAGCGCTATTCCTCCACCCTTCTTGTGTGTCCTGTATATAATGACAAACTGCAGACCTCACAGCAAACTCTGAAGAAAGGCATAACATGATGATTGGAATGTCGGTTCCACATATTCATATGCAGCAAAACCCAAACAACTGCAACAATGATATTGATGATGGTGAAAAAATTAAATGTAGGAAAGCAGTGGAGGGGGTTTCAAGCAGTATGGGAACTGTATTGCAGTTCTGTGCCACACCAAGCAAAAGGTTAAGTGCTGTAATGAATGGTAATAAAAGTGTACAGAATGTGCAAGGAAGGTGTGAGAGTGGATTGCTGCTATGGGGAAGGTAGGTTGGAGTGGGATGGGATGGGGGAATGTCTGTGACATAGAGGTAAATGCCCTTTGGCCTTAAGTTGATAAAGATGTAAGGACCACCTTGCTCTAGAGGTAGAGATTCTGGGAATGTTTATAATATATCTGGGGTTGCAGTTTTGAGGTTGAGGGTAGAGTGTGAGGGTAAGGAAAATTGAAAATTGGGAAATAATACATTGAATTCAATATGGATTGACGGTTCCAATTACTGTTAAACTTTGCTTTGTAATAAGCAATGCACTGACACTTGAATCTGGGAATGTCGTAAACATTTTTTCTCACTGACAAAAAATTAAACATATTGATGGAAGGTGCAAAGAACATTCCAAAGCCCTCGTGAAACTAAAATGCGTCTATAGGGTGTGTGGTCAGCTGGGACAATTCTCAAAATGTGGGGACCTCAGGTCTCTGTGGTTGGGTCATTAATCTGGGATATGGTGGCCTCCAGGGTATACAGTATATGAATAGCAGTTCCAGACAGTTGTCAGCAGGAGCATAAGGGTAACAGGATGGATTTCTATACAATACTGTCTTGTTTCTGCTCTCAAACACAGGGTACAGATGCCATTTCATGATAATTATAGTCACTGGGGTCAGACCAACTGTAAACAGAAGGCGGATTATAATTGAAGCTGCCCTAGGGAGGAACACAGTATCCACAAACTGAGATATAAGCAGAGAGAGTCCCAACAGGAATTGCTGGAATGAATGGTGATGGAGAATTTGTTCTGAAGGTATTTTTACAACTATCAAGCCTTACATTTTTCAGTAGCTACAGAGTATATGAGTTCTTAGTAGGTATATTCTTATGTCCCTTCTAGAAAGCTAATTTTGCTTGCAGGATTCTGTTTTGCATCATTTACCAAGCTTGCAAAATGATGATCTCCTAACGTTCTTGGCAGAGTACAGAAAAAAATAAGACCACAGGGCATTTATTCAATGAATGGTCACCTCATAATGATAAGAAATATGATAACTCTAAGAACAGTGGCACACTGTAGATTCCATATAATGCAGCTTGTTAGATATGGGGATTGGTTATACTGCAGTCAAGGGTTGGATCCTGTTTTTGGGGAGTGTTCCACATGGGCAATGGTTGCTATTAGGATGGGTCTTGCCATTTATCTGTCTTTTTTCTGTCCATCTGTATGCATCTGTTTGCACATTCGCAAACAAACGGATACAGACTGCTCCATTTCAAGAATTTAAAGAACACCTATGAGTTGTGGGTAATACTGAACCGAGGCCTCACCACCCAAAAGTGGAAACAGCTGGAGGGAGAATAAAGAAAGTTTCATGGGAGGTGGAGAGGCCAGACCCCACCTCCCAAAGAAGGAAGGAGGGGAAGTGCTGAAGAGGAAAGAGAAAGTGCAACACAGAGGGTAACACAGAGTAAGGGAGGGGGAGATTGGAAGATGTGAGTGCAAAAGAGAGAGGGGGGCAAGTAGTGCATGCAAAAGAATAGAGGATAGTAACCTTCACAACCCCTCAACACACACACACAGAATCACGCCTGTACCCTTCCGATAAATATACACACACATATGCACATACACTCAGCCATACCTGCACCCTTTCCTCACATGCACCCACTCACTTGCACCCCTCGTACATATTAGCACACCCACCACTTCCCCTTCATGCACACACACTCACCTGTACCCCGATTCACATTTTGACACCCCACATCCCTATCATGCTCATGCACATACACTCACCTGCACCCCCATGCACACATCAACATACCTGGACTCCTATGCAAACACCAATACACCTGCACTCCTGATTCATACTTCAACACCCCCATACCCCCATCAAGCACATACACATACTCACCTGTACACCTCCATGCACACACCAACATACCCATGCCCCCATTATGCACACACTCACACATATACTTGCATCCCGCCATGCATACAACACCCCCACATCCCTATTATGCTCCCATAGACACACCCACATATGAGGTCTGTTCAAAAAGTTCCATGACAGTTTGAATTGCATGCCAATGGGAGGTTCTTTTGAGATGCACTAGGCGGTGTTGAGTAGCTTGAAACCTCATGAGTAACATCCATTTTTCCATTTGTTGATATCTATTTTCATCTCCGAGCTACAGCAGTTTTTGTGAAAATGTGTTTTCGTGATCGGTTATTTTTCACCATATGTGACCTCAATGAGCAGCGCTACAGCATGAAGTTCTGTTTTAAATTGGGTAAGACTATTACAGAAGCTTAGGAAATGTTGAAAGTGGCTTATGGGGGGGGGGCGCTAGAGAGCCCAATGGGGGGGCGCTAGAGAGCCCAATGAGGTAGGACGCCATAAGCGCGAGCTCCGGTGGTGAGACCCGATATTAACTCTTTAAAGCATCTATTTCCTAACACTTTGCGGCGCATTTCCCCCGTTAAATCCCTGTTATGGCGTCGAGCAAACCGTCTAAGCGGAAAAGCGCGGAGCCGCCGTCTCCAGTGAAATCGGGCTCGTTAAAATCAGACGACGCTGCTCCCGCCGCCATTTTAGACGAGCTGCGCTCCATTCGTGATCTTCTCCTAGATACCAAACAGGATATTACGGATTTGAAGGCAGATATCTCGACAATTAAAGAGGAGTTTGCGGCGGCTCAAGTTAAAACTGAACTCCTTGATAAACGTACGTCGGTGAATGAAACTTCAATCAAGCAATTATTCCACCAGACAGCGCGCATCACCACGCTTGAACGAGCGCTGGAGGCCGCTGACAACCATGCCAGAAGAAACTGTTTTAGGCTTCTTGGTTTACCTGAAGGCAGAGAAGCCTGTGATTTGCCGGATTTCTTGGCTGCACTTTTACCACAACTACTGCACATGGATGATGACACTAAACTTGAATTTGATGGGGCATTTCAGTTGCCACAGCCTAACTCAGTGCACAAAAAATATCCCAGACCGATCCTGGTTTCCCTGCTGAAGCACCAACATGTCTTTCTAATCATGAAACACGCCAAGTTACATGCACCATTAACCTTTGAAGGGAACAAGATCATCATATTGCCTGATCTTGCTAAAGAGACTGCTAAAAAAAGAAAGCTTCTTTTGTCATAGAGACCTCAACTCAAGAATATAGGTGCCAAATTTGGCATGTTTTATCCAGCACGTTTTCGTGTCACACATAACAATGTGACTAAGGACTTCTACAATCCTGTGGATCTCGCCGACTTTATTGAAAGTGTGAAGCCGACTTCCATAGATAAGACCTGAAGTTGATTCTCCTTATATTACCCGGTGTTGTGTCATCTATGGATACTAGGATCCACTGATGTGTCATACACTTTTGCCTACTGTAATGTGTCTGTTACTTATATCATATATTAATCTGATGGTTCATATCCATTGAAAGATTTGTGCTCTAGTATGAGATGCTTTTTATTACCAAATCTCTTCCACCACCAGAAGCACTGTTGCTAGGGTTTTCTTATCTCCCTGTTCTCTAACCCACAGAATTGCTAGTTTGTTTACCAAAGTTATGCAGTTTCTTGCAGGATGCATTGAGTTATATGTATGCAGGTATTTTTCTTTTTCTTTCTCAAAGATGACTGATAATTCTTATTTTATTTATATTCAAAGGTACAAGTCTCTGATATTATTAACTATTGGACTCTCTTTGGTAAATCATTATATGTCATTTCAATGTCATTAACCTTTTTCTCCTTAAATGTAAAGGGGTTTCAAAATCCTATAAAAAGACTCAAGATTTTACGTTATACTGAAGGATTTAAACCAGATATAGTGTTTTTTCAGGAGACACACCTAAATGATGTTGAAGCTTTAAAAGTAGCTCCTTCTTGGGCCCATACCCCTCTATTTTCACCTTCAGCTGGCAGAAAAAATGGGGTCATCACTCTAATAAGAAAGAGAGCGGATATTAAAGTTATTTCATCTACTCATGATATGGAAGGTCGCTGGCTTAAAACACTATTACTTATTGGATCTAATCACTTCCAAGTTTATAATATTTATGCTCCAAATCTAGATTGCCCTACCTTTTATGACACATTAGCATCTGAGATGGGTTCAAATGCCTCCACTCACTACTTGCTGGGTGGTGACTTCAACATGATTTTGTGCCCTGATAAAGACAGAAAATCCAAAGTTCCTTATAAGAAGTCTAAATCTTGGTTTGCACTACAGGACATGCTTTTCCAGCTAAAGCTCATAGACGCCTGGCGTCTGATGCATCCTACGGATTCAGCTTATACTTTCTTTTCATCTCCCCATACATCTTACTCACGTATTGATTTCTTTTTAGTCAGTTACTCTTTAGTGAGTACTTTGGAAGCTTCTGATATACAATCAATAACTATTTCTGATCACTCCTCCATCACACTCTCATTAACTGCGCTTACTCCCCCAAAGACTAAACACTCCTGGAGATTTAATTCTTCCCTACTGTCTGATACTGGATTTGTTGAACATATAAATAAACATATATGTGATTTTTTTGAGTTAAATAAAGTGGAAGACACGTCTTGGCAAACAACCTGGGACGCATTCAAATCATATATCAGAGGGGTCATCATTGCTTTTGTAGCTCGGAAGAAGAAAGAGGATAGAAAATGTTTGCAAGATATAGAGTCTCGGATTTCAAATTTGGAAACCTCACATTATGGTGATCTTTCAAACCAGGCAATTCAAGACCAACTATGTAAATTGCGTTATCAATATAATGAAAAACTTAGCAATTCTGCATCCTCAGAACTTTTCTTACAATCAGCGACTTACTATGCAACTAATAATAAAGCTGGTCATACTCTTGCTAATTATTTAAAAATCAAATCTGAAAAAACTAATATTCCGGCTATACGAACTGCACTGAATGATACTCTACTGGATAACTCTGCTATTTGTCATCACTTTCAAGAATACTACAAAACTCTGTATTCATCGGAACATCCATGTCTAGACTTGATTGATACTTATCTTCAGACTATTGACCATCCCACACTAGATGACCATGATAATGAAGTGCTTACTCAACCTCTACTACTGGACCATCTAGTGGACACCTTGAAATCTATGGCCAAATGTAAATCTCCTGGACCTGATGGTTTACCAGTCGAGTTTTATCTTGCCTTTCATGTTAAGTTATTACCGGTATTATTGCGATACTTTACTTACCTGATAGAACAAGGAGAAGCCTTTGGATCAATTACAGAAGCAACTATAATTGTATTGTTAAAACCTGACAAAGATCCCTTGTATGTGCAGAATTACCGACCGCTGTCATTGATAAATGTGGATGCTAAGCTATTTGCTAAATTGCTGACCTCTCGTCTTCAGTCGGTGTTACCCAAAATAATTAGTATTGATCAAAATGGGTTTTTGAAAGGAAGACTGGCGAGCGATAACACCAGACTTTTTTCCCATTTAATATCTTTGGCACCCTCCTTCATGCCTCAAGGAATCACTATGGCTCTAGACGCAGAAAAAGCCTTTGATCGTGTGGAGTGGCATTTTATGTTCAAGGTTTTATATTGGTTCGGTTTTCATGAAGATTTTATACGTATGATCAAAGTTCTTTACTCCAATTCCTCCACTAGATTAAGAATCAATGATATCTTTTCTGAAGCTTTCACACCAACTAGAGGGACACGTCAAGGATGTCCTTTATCACCTCTCCTGTTTAATATGGCTTTGGAGCCCTTTCTTTTAGCTGTTAAATCCAACTCAGAAATTCAAGGTTTTCAGATTGCAAATTTGACATTTAAATTGACTGCATATGCGGACGATGTTCAATTGTACACCACCTGTGAATCACTTCTCCCTATTATCAAAGCTATCGATACCTACTCGTCTGTATCTGGATACAAGTTAAATGCCTCAAAAACGGAGATCATGCCTCTAGCTGGACATCCCTGTGGTGACATTGTCTCAGCATTAAAGTTGAAATATTCCCCTGGGAAATTAAAATATTTAGGGGTGTTCTTTGGAGACTCACTTCAAGAGACTTTAATTTATAATATCGACTATATCTCTCAAATTATACTCAATACTACTACTAGATGGTCACCACTGAAGTTGTCCTGGTGGGGTCGTTTGGATTCTCTGAAGATGGTTCTCATGCCGAAGATTACTTATATTTTATCCATGCTTCCTTTTCTTTTACCACAACAGGCGTATAAACGTTTCGAATCATCCATGGTAAATTTTTGTGGAATAACAAAGTTCCTCGTATTGCCCTCAAAAAACTGAAATGCACCAAAGAAAATGAAGGGGTTAATTTCCCCAGTTTATACGAGTATCACCTAGCCTTTCTATGTAAACAAGGCTCCAGGTGGATCGTTGATACGGTGGACTCCTCAGAACCAGCTTGGTTGAAATTGGAATCCCAACTTTACGGAGATAAATTTTTGAAATTTGTTCCTTTCACATCGACTACTGAGAATACTCGCTCTAATCCTATCATCATCTCTACTAGAACTGCTCTCACCACTGTTGATTGTCATGCGCCCTTGTCATGGAATAAGTCGTCGGAAGCCTCTTTATGGAGAAATCCTCACCTGAAAATACAAGGTCAATATCTGGAGTGGCAATCGTGGCGTAAGCGTGATATTTGGTCTATAAAATAGTTGTGGTCCAATGGCTCATTTTTAGAATTCGCAACCCTAGTCAATACATATGGCCTTGATGTCACTCAACAGTACAAATGGCTGCAATTGAAGCACTGTATCGCGTCATATCTAAAGTCCAACACTTTTTCAATGGATTCTCCTTCTATATTGCAATGGTCAACTCTGCTCAGCTCTTGCTATGGCCAAGCCTCGGCGTGGTACAAAATTATACATAAGCAGAAGTTTACTCCCCCTACTGCACTATATGATTTATGGTATCATGACACAGATACACTGAGATCGATACCCAACTGGGAAAAGACTTGGCTCTCTTCCTTTAAAGCCTTGAAATCAGCAGCCATGTCACAATCTGTTCTTTTCCTGTACCACAGAGCATATTGGACCCCACTTAAGTTAACTAAATTGGACTGCTCATTATCGAATAAATGTTGGTCTTGTCTCAATGACATTGGTACTTTTGATCATATGTTATACCGTTGTCCTCATTTGAAGGTATTTTGGGACAAGATTTGGTCCATAATTTGTAAGATACTACCTATTACTGATGTGATCTCTTATCCGATCATTCTATACGGGGCTGATGTTTTGCGGTCACCCTTAGACAAATTTGAGGCTTGATTGTTAAAATGTCTACTACTATTGGCACTTAAGTCCATTATGTCATGTTGGAAATATTTTTCCTCTCTTACACATCTTTCCTGGTGGAATACAGTATGTTTATATTCTAAGTATGAAAAAATTGCTGCTGAAAAGTCTTTTTCCCTGTCAACTTATCTAAAAGTGTGGTCTCCAATGTTAGATTACTGTAATTCTTAAACAAAGGTGGACTTGACTCCTTACCCCTTTAAGTAATATCTGAATATTATACATGCTTTGTCTCTTTGAGTACTCATTTATTACTTTACTGTTAAGCCATGATTTATTTTGTGTACATTACCTGCTTGTTATGTACACTATATGCTTCTTGCACTGCAAGTTTTCATAGTTGTTTGTTGATCTTAATTTTTGTATAATGTATTGTGTTATTTTTAAATACAATAAAACATTATTGAACTTTAAAAAAAGAAAGTGGCTTATGGGGAACATGTCATGAGTCAAGGAAGGTGTTATGAATGGTATTCACGCTTCAAAAGTGGTCGTGAATCAGTGGAAGACGATTCACGAACAGCTAGACCATCAACGTCAACTGAAGATGATCATGTTGATCAAGTGATGGTTTTGTTGTGCGCTAATCGGTGATTAACTATTAGAGAATTGTCAGAGAAATACAATATCTCCATTGGTTCATGTCACAACATTCTAACTGAGAAGTTGGGGATGTCTCGTGTTGCGGCAAAGTTTGTTACACAGTTGATGACTGATAACCAGAAGAACAACCATAAAAAACATGATGACAGTTTTCCCCAGCCACCTTACTCTCCTGATTTGGCCCCTGCTGACTTCTTGTTTCCTAAACTTAAATCCATACTGAAAGGAAAGCGACTCAACACTATTGAAAACATAAAGCAAAATCTGATGCAACAACTTTTGACAATTCCTGAAGATGCATTTCCAGAAGTGGAGGGGAGTACTTTGAAGGGGACCCAATGGAATAAGTTGTAAGATTGTTTACTAAATTTTTATAAAATCAGTTCTGGAACTTTTTGAACAGACTTAGTACTTACCTGAAACCCCACCACACACACTCATCACTCAGCTCAATCCCTACATACACACACACTTATTATTACAGACTCCACCAACACACACACTCACACTTCCCCTATTCCCCACATACTCTAATATTATACACAGAAATGTCCATAGATAAACAACTAAACTCTCCCTGTGGAGGTAAATACACATATCATGTCACCCAGATATATACAAAGAATCAAAGGAAAAAAGATGTGATTCTGTAAAATAGAAACCATAGAAAGATGACGGCAGATAAGGGCTACAGCCCATCAAGTCTGCCCGTACCATTGACCCCCTTTTAAGTCTACTGGCCCCCTTAACTCTACTGACCTGCTCTATTAAGTCTATATCCTAGCGACCCTATTTAATGGTATGACTCCCGCAGTGATCCCACATAGGTATCCCCTTTATTCTTGAAGTCTGGGATACTGCGGGCCTCGATCACCTGTACTGGAAGCTTGTTCCAATGCTCTATCACTCGTTCCGTGAAGAAATACTTCCTGACGTCTCCACGAAACTTCCCTCCCCTCAGTTTGAGCGGATGTCCTCTTGTGTTCGAGGGTCCTTTGAGAAGAAAGATATCATCTTCCACCTCGACCCGTCCCGTGATGTACTTAAATGTCTCAATCATGTCTCCCCTCTCCCTACGCTCCTCGAGAGTATAGAGCTGCAATTTGTTCAGTCTCTCTTCGTACGAGAGACCCTTTAGCCCCGAGACCATCCTGGTGGCCATCCGCTGAACCGACTCAATTCTGAGCACATCTTTACGGTAATGTGGCCTCCAAAATTGCACACAGTATTCCAGATGAGGTCTCACCATGGCTCTGTATAATGGCATCATGACCTCAGGCTTCCTGTTGACGAAACTTCTCTTGATACAACCCATCATCTGCCGTGCCTTAGATGAAGCCTTCTCCACTTGAGTAGCAGTCTTCATGTCTGCACTGATGATCACTCCCAAGTCTCGTTCTGCGGTAGTCTTTCTCCATTCAAGGTGTAAGTTCTGCATGGATTTCCATTTCCAAGATGCATGACCTTACATTTCTTGGCGTTGAAGCCCAGCTGCCAGACAGAGGACCAACTTTCTAAAGTACAGAGGTCCTGTTCCATAGTATTCTGCAGCTTGTAGCCGTTTATGATATTGCATAGTTTGGCATCATCAGCGAATAAGGTTACCTTACCTTGAAGCCCTTGAGTCAAATCCCTAATGAATATGTTGAAGAGGAGTGGACCCAGGACTGAGCCCTGCGGCACTCCGCTGGTCACTTCCGACGTTTTGGAGAGGGTACCGTTAACCATCACCCTCTGAAGTCTGCCACTTAGCCAATCTTTAACCCATGCAATTAGTGTTACTCCTAACCCCATCGATTCCATCTTGTTCAGCAGTCTGCGGTGTGGGACGCTGTCAAAAGCCTTGCTGAAGTCAAGGTATACGACGTCTAAGGACTCTCCTGAGTCCAGCCTTCTTGTTACCCAGTCAAAGAAGCTAATAAGATTGGACTGGCAGGACCTACCCTTGGTGAATCCATGTTGACTGGGGTCCCGGAGATTCCCCTCATTCAAGACCGTATCTAATTTATGCTTAATTAGTGTTTCCATGAGTTTACACGCTATTGAAGTGAGACTCACCGGTCTATAGTTCGCAGCCTCAGCCTTGCAACCCTTTTTATGCAGAGGAATGACGTTGGCTGTTTTCCAGTCCAACGGAACTTTCCCCGTGCTTAGTGAGAGATTGAAGAGCACGGCTAATGGTTCCGCCAGTACATCTCTCAATTCTCTAAGCATTCTTGGGTGTAAATTGTCCGGTCCCATGGCCTTGTTCTCCTTGAGCCTTATCAGCTCGCTGTAGATGTCTTCAGGTGTGAACTCAAAATTCTGAAACGGGTCTTCCGCAATTTGTTTTGCCTTCAACTGTGGTCCGTGTCCCGGTGCCTCACAGGTGAAGACTGAGCAGAAATATTCATTTAGTATTTCGGCTTTTTCAGAATCCGCCACCGCGTAGTTTCCGTCCAGTCTTCTAAGGCCAACAAGTAAGAAATAGAGACAATCATGTCAGTATGAAACCACAACCAGATTAGTTGTGGCTTTATATTGCCTTGCTTGTCTCTGCTTCTTTCTTATTGAGCTCAGATACATACACATGTGCACTTGACATATATTAGTCATTAGTCACAAGGGCGTAGCAAGACACCCAATTTTGGGTGGGCCTGAGCCCAAAGTGGGTGGGCATGAGAAGCCTGGCCTTCACCTGGCATTTCTCCCCTCCCTCCCCCTCAGGCAATCGGGGGTCTCTTAACTAGAGAGCTGCACGGGAACGGGGACGACGGGAATCCCGCGGGACCCGCGGGCATCCCGCGGGTTCCCCCTTCGGGTCACGGGGATCCCGTGGGGACGCCCCTAGGGTCGCGGGGATCCCATGGGGACACCCCCTAGGGTCGCGGGGATCCCATGGGGACGCCTCCGAGGGTCGCGGGGCTCCTGCGGGGCTGGATGTACTCAGTCGCGCGGCTCTTCTTCTCCCTACCTTCTCTGCTTGCAGCACAGAGCCGAACGGAAGTCTTCCCGATGTCAGCGCTGACGTCGGAGGGGAGGGAGGGCTTAAACAAAGCTTAAACAAAGCCCTCCCTCCCTCCGACGTCAGCGCTGACGTCGGGAAGACTTCCATTCGGCTCTGTGCTGCAGGCAGGGCAGGCAAGGAGAAGGAGAGTAGCCTCGCGGTTTGAGTGGCTACCAAGGGAGGGGGGTGGTCCGCCCCGCCCCACCCCAGTTGCAGCACAGCCGGCCAGGTCCCCTTACTTTTGTGGCACTTCCCCGACCGACCGATAACAGCCCGGGTCCGACAATCCTCCCTGCCCTGTAGCCGCGAATCTAAATTACCTTCTTACAGCAGCTGTAAGAAGGTAATTTAGATTCGCGGTTAAGGGCAGGGAGGTTTGTTGGACCGGGGCTGTTGTCGGTCGGTCGGGGAAGTGCCACAAAAGTAAGGGGACCTGGCCGGCTGTGCTGCACCCGGGGCGGTAGAGAAGGAGGGGGGGAGAAGGACGCTGAAAGGCCATGGTGAAGACAGGAGGGGGGAAGGACTCTGAAAGCACTTGAAGACAGAGGAGGGAGAAGGACGCTGAAAGCACATGGGGGAATACAAAGGGGTGGAGAAGGACGCTAAAAGGCCATGGGAAGGGCGGGGGGGGAAGGACTCTGAAAGCACTTGTGGAAGACAGAGGGGGGAGAAGGATGCTGAAAGGCCATGGGGAAGACAGAGAGGGAGAAGGACGCTGAAAGGACATGGGAAAGATGGGGGGGAGAAAGACACTGAAAGGAAATGAGGAAGAGAGAGTAGGGAGAAGACGCTGGCAGGGAAGAAGACAGATGCCAGACTATGGGGGGAGCGGAGAGAAGAAGATGGGTGCCAGACCAATTTGGAAGGGGGAAGAAAGGGAGAGGCACAGTAACAGAGCAAATGGAAGATGCAGAAGGAAGAGATACAGTGGATGGAAGGAATTGAATGAGAACATGAGGAAAGCAGAAACCAGGCAACAAAGGTAGGAAAAGAATTCTATTTCTTTTTTTCTTTTTTTTTGCTTCAGGATAAAGTAGTATATTAGTTGTGTTGATAAAAATTTATAAACATTAGAGGCTCTGGTAGAAACCCGTTTACAAAGTATGTATTCTTCCCAATTAATATTTTCAAATTAATAAAGTCTTTTTGCTTGGGTTTCTACCAGAGCCTTTAATTCAGTAGCATAATTAAATGAAATAACTATTTCTGAAGTTTATAGGGACGGGCGGGGACGGAGGGGATTCCTCGCAGGGACGGGTGGGGACGGAGGGGATTCCTCACGGGGATGGGTGGGGACGGAGGGATTCCTCACGGGGACGGGTGGGATTCCTCGCGGGGACGGGTGGAGACGGGTGGGACTTTGGCGGAGACGGGTGGGATTTCTGTCCCCGCGCAACTCTCTATTCTTAACTTCACTTCCCAAACTCCTTGGTACCTTGTAAGTCCTTCAGTGAACAGTGACTCATACCTGCTGTTCATGCAGCCCAGGCATTCCCTCTGATGCAACTTCCTGGTACTGTGAAGAGGAAGTTGCATCGTAGGGAAGGCTTGAGGCTGGCACAGACAACAGGTATGAATCACTGCTCATTGCTGATAAAGAACTGAAGTGAAAGTACTGCCTTGTGAAAGTACTCCAGGGAGATAAAGTAGCTCAGTTTATAACAGTGGTCCCAAACTCAAACCCTTTGCAAGGCCACATTTTGGATTTGTAGGTACTTGGAGGGCCTCAGAAAAAAATAGTTAATTTTGCATGAAGTAAAATTCCTTATAGTTTATAAATCTTTCCTTTTGGCTAAGTCTTAATACTAATATTTTAATTTATAGCTAAAGAGGCATATGATCAAGAAACTGTTTTATTTTACTTTTGTGAATATGATAAACAGACTGAGGGCCTCAAAATAGTACCTGGTGGGCCGCATGTGGCCCCGGGCCAGGAGTTTGAGACCGCTGGTTCATAACATACCTTTCCCACAGTTTGTATCTTCTAGACAAAAGCTGGCTTTGTGGCCTTCTGCAACCTTGGAGCCATTTAATGTCAGAAGGTCATAGTGAGTGAAAACTTCAATGCTGTGGTAGTGTCTGTGGAAGCAGAGAGAAAGAAAACGGGACACTAAATGTTGTTTTGCTCCCTGACTAGGGAATCTCATGAGGTAATAGACATATCTAAATTGAGTCTGGAAAGGTGAAAGGCATAATTAAAATCCAAGAAGAAAGTCTAATTCTATGTTAACTTTTTAAGCATCCCAAAAGCAAGGCAAGCATTACAAACTGGTACCCAGCCAATCTCTTGTTTATGACTCCTAGTAGTACAGGATTAAATATGTGTAGCAGAAATGATGACAGATGTTAATAACATGACAGTATAGATAACAGCTGGAATGATATGATAGTGGCCCATTCTGTCAAGCTAGTTGCCCCTGTATATACTACTGCAGTTCTGATAATTATCTGTCCTTGTCACTATTATTATTATTATTATTATTAGGTTCTTATATCCCGCCATACCCAGAGAGTTCTAGGCGGTTTACATTCGTTACATTAGGATCCGGTCTGAACCCGGATTTACAAAAATTTTATCGGAATTGCAGGTAGCGCGGAAGGAGTCACAGGTTTATCGTAGTTGGGTTAGAGGATAAAATGGAGGGAGTGGGAAATCAGAAGAGGGGGGGGAGAGGGAGGTGGGGGTGGGGGGGGTTGGAGTGTATGCGGGGAGTAAGGACTAAGGGTCTTCCACTGTCCTCTGTAATGAGGTATTCTAGCTACTGTCTGCTGGTCTCTCCTTAACCTTTTATCCATAGCTAGGAAGTGTAGCCATGTCATCCTACCTGTTCCAGCAAGTATTTTTTCAATTTAAATATAATGTTTGCATTTTTTTGTGATTTTTTTTTTTTTCTGACCCAGCCGTCTTGCTCCTTTGAGCTGTCAGCTCAATGTAATCTGGTCTCTGTTAGGTTACATGAGCCTCCATTCACAACTAAGAGTGATTTTTCCTTTTTATTAACCCCCCCCCCCAACTATTTGACCCCCCCTCCCCTGCCTGATCCCTACCATTATCCTCACTCCACTGTTCCCTCTAAACTGAGCTGGAGTCCTCCAACTACAGTCCCGCCAGTGGGGGTGCTGTTTCTATGGCTGGTATCAGACATGCTGGGGCCCATGGCAGAATTTGAGGGAACTCCCAATTCCTCTCCTCTCTGCTGCCACCCCTGAATTCCCCACCACCAAATACCCTCCCATCCAGCATCTCTCCCTTCCTCCTCTTTCCTTCCCTCCACCTCCCCCAACCCTGGGTCAGCCATATTCCTTCCAATCCAGCATTCCTCCCTTCATTTAAAATTCATCTGCTCCAGAGGGCTTGTGGACTAGGATGTCCTTCGCTTCTCTTCACCCCGTTCCAAAGCCCTCTCACCTTTTAAAATGGAAAGGGGTCTCCAGCACAGCAGCAGTTCTTTAGTACTGCTCACGGATTTCTTGACGCTGTTCCCCTGCCACAGCCCGCCCCCTCTGATGCAACTTCCTGGTCGGACCACAGCAGGAGAACAGCGCTGAGGAATCTACAAGCAGCATTAGAGAATTGCTGCCATGCCGGTGATCTCTTTGAATTTTAAAAGGTGATGGAGCTTCAGAACAGAGTGGAGAGAAGGGAAGAACTTCTCAGCCCAGAAGGGACCCCTGGAACTGTAGGGCCCAGGGCAGTTGCCCTGTTTATGACCCCCCCCCACCCCAACACTCCCCATTTCACTATCACATTTTCATTAGTGAGTGACAGGCAAGCTCTGAAGGACTCTGGGGAACCTGCCTATCTCTAGCAATTGAAAACAAAATATTGACGCACTGCCCCCCACTGGCAGCGGTGTAGTTGGAGGACTTCTGCTCAGCTTGAAGGGAACAGTGTTTCATTCCCACTTAACACAGCTGTTGCAGTGATAGCAGGCCCATTAGATGCAGTTCTATAACTAGGCATCTCTGTTTCAGCGCCCTAAGGTTGCACAGCAGGTGCCTATTCTATAATGGAACCTAAGCACCTAGGTTCTATTGAAGAATACTAGTGTAACCTGGTTATCAATGTGCCTAACCTTTAGGTACCCATGGTTACACCAGCTCTAGAGCTGGCATAAGGGCAGGCAGCTAAATGTAGCAGGGACACATGTAATTTACAATACTATAAGTTTCCCATGCTCCTCCTCTGTGTGCACTCCCTTGCAAATAACACGCTATGTAAGTTATGCAGATATTTGCAGAATAGCACTTAAGTGCTCTGCTAGCACTTACACAGGTATGTGCACACAAACATACAGTATATAAGTGCTAATATTCTAAAGATTTATCCATGCAATGCGCATGTGAATATGAGCAACGAGGTTATAGAACTGCCCTTGAAGCATGTGTGCACTTTAAATCTGGCCAGTAGGTGTCTCCATGGTGCAATGATCTGTCCCCCACTCTTAACCATGAACGGTATCCAAATTCAGGCTGCTCCAGGGAGAAGAAACACAGGTCTTCCACCCTATCAGTTAGCCATCCTCCCAAGAGCTAAACCAAATAATAGAGATTAATCTCTATGATAAGATATTTAGTTAAAGTAAGAGGAAAACAGGCCATATAAATAGATGCTAACATAAAATGAAGGACAATTACTGCCAGCATTGCCTTCAGAACCGATGCTTTGGTTTCTTTTGGCACTGTGCAGCAGTCAGTCAGTTTGAGCCACATGATGTCTGAACTAGAGAATGACATGGGGAAAAATTCTGTCACTGTCACTGCCCCGTCACCGGACCACTGTCCCCTTCACCGCCCCGTCCCTGCAGGGGACTAAAAGAATTGTCTAGGAGATTCATTTAATCTTCATATCTTTTGAGATTCTTTGTTCTTTCCCTTCCTATTGTTTTTAAGCTTAATTGTCTTTTTTTCTATTAATTAGATTGTATTTCTTTTCCCATTCTTTCCTCATGTTTTATTATGTTTATAAAATTAGTCTTTATTATGTTTTGTAAAATTTAGTCTTTTGTTAGTTATGTTTGTCCCCCAATTTTGTAATTTTATTGATTTGTTCATCACTTAGAATTTGGAATAAGCGATTAATCAAATTTTATAATAAACTTGAAACTTGTCCCCTTCACAATCCCGTCCCCCGCAGCATCCACCCTTCCCTCTTGCCACTTCACTGCCCTTCAGCAGCCCGAGAATCTCCCTCCCTCCCCCTTACCTTTGCGGCGCGTTAGTAAAGAAACTTACTGAAGCCGGCGGAGACTGCCTGCCTGCAGTCACATGTGTTGGGCGGAAGCTTCTCCTCTGACGCAACCAGAAGTTTGCCTTGTCCCCGTGCCCGCAGTGAGCACTTTTCCCCTCCACCGTTTCGGCGGGTAACTGTCACTATGTCATTCTCTAGTCCAGTGGCGTACCTAGCATATGTGAAATTAACTCTTCCAATTGGAGACTGGTGTAGTCAAACAATGTTATAGTAGTAACATTCTGCAGAGGTAATGAGAAGCCAGTAAAGCTCTAAGTTTGCTCAAAAAGAAGGAAAAAGCCTCAGAAAGGGCCCTCCCACCACCATAAAGGTGGATATAAAGGTGGTTGAGTGGTAACCTCACAGGCAAAACCTTCATTTAAAAGTGAGCATTATAAACATTTTAGCAAAAACCGTGCTTCACAAATACAAAATTTCAGATAGAGGAAAAAATCCCACTTATCTTGGGATCAGCCCCAAGATAAGTGGGATTTTTTCCTCTATCTGAAATTTTGTATTTGCTAAAATGTTTATAATGCTCACTTTTAAATGAAGGTTTTGCCTGTGAGGTTACCACTCAACCACCTTTATATCCACCTTTGTGGTGGTGGGAGGGCCCTTTCTGAGGCTTTTTCCTTCTTTTTGAGCAAACTTAGAGCTTTACTGGCTTCTCATTACCTCTGCAGAATGTTACTACTATAACATTGTTTGACCACACCAGTCTCCAATTGGAAGAGTTATTTTCATATACATTGGTTTTCAATATATCTGAGTTGTTCACAGCTAGTACCTAGCATATGTGACACCCGGGCCCATCACTTTTTGACATCCCCCCATCTATATCAAAAATATGATTTTTAGTAACAATCCACATATCGCACAACAAGAGTGTACCTAGGAAAAGGCAGCATCTTAAACACTGCAGTGAGCACTAGAACACCAACACATACATTGTAAAACTAAACAAGCCAGATCCAGCACAGTCAATTGAACCTGCATTCAATTCCAACTGAAAACTATGTCCTTTTCATACACACAAAACAGAGATACACCCTCGCCCAATATGGAATAATCACAAACTAAAAACAGAAATATGTAGACAAAAGTTAAACTGAACCGCCAAGAAACCAGACTCTACATACAATGCAACACCACAACAAAAAATAGTGACACATGTCCCCTAATACTGTGCAAAATATAGACAGTAGATGTAAATTTTAAAAAACTGATACATAACAATCACCACTTTACAAATTAACAAATAAAAATAAAACAAATTATGAGAAATAAGAAAATACCATTTTATTGGACTAATCCATTTTTCAATTAGCTTTCAGAGGCCAAATCTTTCTTTAGAACAGTACAGTATATTGCTGTTATGCTATCCTGTCCTGAGGAAAGGGGTTTAGTCCAAAAAATTGCCTTATTTCTATTTCCTTTTTAAAACTTTTATTAATACAGTTACAATACTACTTGATTCTAAGTAAAGCAACAAAAAAATCTTTCTACCTTTTGTCATTTCTGCTTTAATCATCTTCTCTTTGCTCTCTTTTTCCTATACAGCGCTTGTACTCTCTCCCTTCCATGCAACATCTGCCCTCTCTTTACCCCTTCCACCCAGCTTCTGCCTTCTCTCTCTACCCCTTCCATCTACTGTCCACCTTCTCTCTCTTCCATATGGCATCTTCCCTCTTTCTATGTCCCTTCAATAAACTGTATATCGGGGGTCCCTTCTCTCCTTTGCACATGATTCATTTCAGCTTCACCCTCTCTCCATTTTTCTATCTCCACCCCTTCCCCTATGCTTTGGCATATCTCTCTTTCTCTTCTCCTTTCCTTCCTTCTCACTCCACACCATGGTGTGGTATCTCTATCTCCTTCCCTTCCCTCCCCCCATGCCATGGCATCTCTTCCTCCCCCTCCATGGTCTGGTATCTCCTTTCCTTTTTTCCTTTCCCTCCCTCCCATGGACTTGGCATCTCTGGTTCCTCTCCCTTGTCTTCCTTCTCCTTTCTTCCCTCTCTCTCCCCAATTGCGTGCAGCAGCAGCAGCAGCAGCATTTCTCTCACCCCCCTTCCCTGTGCAGCAGCAGCATTTCTTGCCCCTTGCCTGTGCAGCATTTCTTCCCCCCTTCCTTCCCTGTGCAGCAGCAACATCTCTTCCCTGCCCAGCAGCAACATCTCTTCCCTGCCCAGCATGTCTGGCCAGTTCCCCTGCTCAAAGCAGCGGGCGTCTACACCTCACACGATCCGCGGCTGCGTTGGAAGCCTTCTCTCTGACGTTGTGACATCAGAGGGAATGCTTCCGACGCAGCCGCAGATTGTGTAAGGAGCTGACGCCTACGGCTTTGAGCAGGGGAGCCGGACAGAAGTGAAACAACCGCCAGAGGGAGCACAAGCTGGGATGGACACCCTGTTTATATCAGGGATGCCCACATTTTTTGGGCTTGCGAGCTACTTTTAAAATGACCAATCAAAATGATCTACCAACAATAAAATTTTAAAAATACACAAAGCACACTGTACGCAGAGAAAATGTTAATTTTCATTTATATTCGGGGGGGTTTTCAAAGAGGTCTAGGCAGATGACTCTATGCAATGTCAGCTCAGTAACCACTATACAAAAATAGACAAATACCCCCACTCTTTATACTAAACTGCAATAGTGGTTTTTAGTGCAGGGAGCTGTGCTGAATTCCCCACGCTGCTCTCGACACTCATAGGCTCCCTGCGCTAAAAACCGCTATTGCGGTTTAGTAAATGGGGGCCATAGTGCAAAATATAGACAAAATATAGACAGCAGATATAAATTCTCAAAACGGACACATTTTGATCACTAAATTGAAAATAAAATCATTTTTCTTACCTTTTTGTCTGGTGATTTCATGAGTCTCTGGTCCTTCTGTAAAGCCAATATTTCTTTCTTTCTGCCTTTCTTTCTACTCCTGCCCCCCCCCTCTTTCTTTCTGCCTTTCTTTCTCTCTCCCCCTGGCCCCCTCTTTATTTCTGCCTTTCTTTCTCTTTCCCCCTAGCCCCCACAAAGCCATCGTGCCGATTTCTCCACTTCCCCGATTCTTTCCCTACCCCCACCCCCAAGCCAGCAGCCGATTTCTCCCTGCTCCTTCCCCGAGCCAGGCCTGGCGTGTACAAGCGCCGGGCCCACAAGACTTCACCTCCGGCGTCAGTTCTAACGGGGAGGAAGTTCCAGGCCAGCCAGCCAGCGATTGGCTGGCCCAGAACTTCCTCTCCGACGTTAGAATTGACGCCGGAGGTGAAGTCTTGAGGGCCCTGCACTTTTTCCCCGCCCACCAGCCCACCTCACCTTTTGCCTCCATCTACCATGCAGTTGCCGTGTTAAGGAGTGACTCTGCGGGGAGCCGGTGCCGGGATGCGGTGGTTAGACGGAGCAGCGGCAGAATAGTGAGGGTGGCCGGCTGTGCATCCCCTTGGGGCGTGCACCCGGGGCGGACCGCCCCCCCTCCCCGCCCCCTTGGTACGCTACTGCTGTAGTCTGAACTCCTGCTAGGGTTGCTAGCTGGTTCCAGATTTGCCTTGCAGGGTTGATCCACTCCTGTACTTACCCCGTTACAAGCAGGGAACTGTCGTTGTGCTTTATATAGGACAGTGCTTCCCACACTTTTCATTGACGAGACCACCTTTTAAAACTCAAAAAGTAACATAACCTCCATCCCTACCTTAGCTATGGTACTAGGCTTCCCCTCTTGAAGCATCTCTGCTCCAGGCCAATTACTGACTCCTGTTGAACCAGATAGTTTCCCATTTTTGGTAGGAATATCGCTACTTAGCAGATAACTTTGAGGAATGCCCAGGGACCATCCCACCACTGTCCAGATGCTTATTAATGTTTATGTTTATTAAAAGTTTTAACCGCACTTTGGTTTGCCAACAGCGCGGTGTACAAAATATAAAAACAAGACATGAAAAGAACGCCTTAAAAAATAGGAAAGCAAAAGAAGAGCAGCAAAGAAAGAAAAGAGAAATAAAATATAAAAATGTAATTACCGTATTTTCGCGGATATAACGCGCGCGTTATACGCGTTTTTACGTACCGCGCATACCCCTCGCGCGTTATATGCGTGAGCGCGGTATACAACTTTTTTTTTTCAATCCGATCGGCATCCCTCCTACGAACCGGTATCCTCCCCCCCCCGCTCACCCCTCCCCCGCGATCCTACATCCCCCCCCAGCACCGCAAAACATGCCTTACCCGATTGGGCACCGGCACCAGCACCAATGCACAGGATGTGCCAGTGCCAGTGCCCGAAGATCCTCCCTCGTTGGTTTGGGTTGGTTTGGGCTGGGCTGAGCTGGGCGGTGCGGTGCAGGAGAGATCCTCCTTCTTCCTGCGCCGGGCTGGACTAGGCTTTGAGCATTTGCGCATGCTCAAAGCCTTCTGGTCTCGCTCTCTCCGAGATTTCGAGAGAGCAAGACCAGAAGGCTTTGAGCATGCGCAAATGCTCAAAGCCTAGTCCAGCCCGGCGCAGGAAGAAGGAGGATCTCTCCTGCACCGCACCGCCCAGCTCAGCCCAGCCCAAACCAACCCAAACCAACGAGGGAGGATCTTCGGGCACTGGCACTGGCACATCCTGTGCATTGGTGCTGGTGCCGGTGCCCAATCGGGTAAGACATGTTTTGCGGTGCTGGGGGGGGGGGATGTAGGATCGCGGGGGAGGGGTGTGTGACGTGAGCGGGGGGGGGGGGGGAGGATGCCGGTTCGTAGGGGGATGCCGGATCGGATTGAAAAAAAAAAGTTGTAAACGCGGGTAAGCTAGCGGGGGGGAGGATGCCGGTTCGTAGGGGGATGCCGGATCGGATTGAAAAAAAAAAGTTGTAAACGCGGGTAAGCTAGCGGGGGGGAGGATGTCGGTTCGGAGTAGGCGGGAGAGGTTTTAGCATGCGCGGTATACGCGTGTGCGCGCTATATTACATTTTTTTTACATAGATTTGTGTTCCCCGCGCGCTATACCCGTGTGCGCGTTTTACACGGGTGCGCGTTATATCCGCGAAAATACGGTAAATCTAAATGATCAAATCTCAAAGAAAAATAAATTTGTTTAGATCTTGTTTAAATAGTTGCCAGAAAACAGGATCATAATATACAAAACATTCTCATAGAAATGCTAAACCATTGATCTAAATTTGACATAAGACAGTTCTGAACGAATCGTAACTGGAAGAGAATTCCACAGGCGAGGAACTGCTGCAAAAAAGGCAGATCTTTGCGTCGATGCCAAACGTACCAAATGAACGGCAGGTAAAACCAATTGATGAACAGTCAATGAACTTAGGCTACGGGAAGACTTATAGGGAACTAATAATTTTCCTAAGTAATCTGATTGACCTGATTGTAATGCTTTGTACGCAAAGGTTATATGACCTTATGCATAAGGCGAAATTTAACGGGAAGCCAATGGTACTCCTTTAAAAAAGGAGAAACATGATCATATCTCCGAGCATTAACAAGAACTCTGATAGCAGTATTTTGAACAGTTTGGAGTTTCTTAAGAGATAATGCTGATGTGGTCTGCAAGGATATTCAGTAGCATTATTCAAAGAGCACCTCTCAATATCCTCGGATAGTTGAATATCGAACCCCATGTTTTAAGAGTTTTCCAGGTAAGCTACATATGCTGTGGAGTTTTCTCCAGTTGCTCCACTCTGGACCAGAATACTATATCTTGAATATCACTGAGCTGTAACTGAAAAAAGGCCTGAGCCAAATCCAAAACTCCTTCCCTTCCTTCCTGGATTCCTCTTAAAGCATTTTTTCAGGTCTTTTAAAAAAAATTTCCTCCAGATTCTTATTCATGCCCCATGTCTAGCACTGGGGCTCTAGTAGGGTCTGCAAATATATTCCAGGAGCTGAATCTTCCTTTCATCTCACACATATCAGTGTCCAAGTCAGAAAACTGCCAGCGGTGGTTGTCTATCAATATGCATTATCATAAATTTAAATTGCAAACTCAGGATTTTTTTTTGTTTGTATAAGGCATAAACAGATTTCAAATGGAGAGCAGGGTCTTTTTAAGGGAGTAGGAATTGTGATTTTACTTCCTGTGGATTCCAAATGGGTTTAATTATAGAATGCACAACCCAAGTTTGAGGTCCACTGGGTCCCCAGCACCACCCTGGGTAATTAGAATGATGCCTTGTGTTCAGACAAGAAGGCTGTCATTAAAGTTTTATTTGGATGCATGCTTGTAATTTTGCTTGGAGCTACAGAGTTGCCAGGAAACTGTCTGCCTGGTGACTAAAAAGGCAGCACGTATGCCGTACTCCAGCAGAATGCTGACTATACTGCAGACAAGCTATTCATGTCCTTTTGTCAGATTGAAGAAAAATCATGCCTAAGGATGCCATTCTTTCAATAATCCCAACTTCAATACTCTTATAATGAAGAAAAAAAATGATGAGGTCATCCCGAACACATTATGAGGTCACCGTAATAAAAAAAATTGTTGTCCTGCAATGCTCCAGTACAGGAACCAATGTCCAAACAATACAAAATCTTGGAAGAACTCAGAAGGAATCACATCCTGAAATGAGTAACTCCAAAAGCCACTGGACCCACAACAATGGCAAATTCTCTATACAGAAAGCTTTGAGTGCTTATTTGAGTTCAACTGTTAAGAAATCCCAATACAAAATTCTCATCTGAACACATCTCATTAGAATGAAAAAGCATCACCTATGCAAATTCAATGTGACAGAATGCCAAAGAGGTTGACATGACAAATGACACTGTCTTCCATATGTGATAGAAATATCCAACCATAAGATGAATTTGGTCATGAATTAGAAACTAGATAATCAGATCATATAACGTCTTATTATAGAAAACTGCACTGATGAAGCCAGAGTGGTTTTTTTTTAAAGCTAGGATGTCTGTGTTATAACGTTTACATGGTTTGGCTCCTGGTTATTTGATAGAACACTTTAAATTTCCAAATTCTAGATGTTCCTTAAGCATTTCAACATTATTTGAATTCCTTTCGGCCAGGGATTGTCAATATAAAAAATATCACAATCGATTGCTATCATGTCTGGGATTTTGATCTTCGCCAGTTATTTTCCACTTCTGCATACTGTATGGGTTAAAGGAAATTGTTAAAAACTTATCTATATAAAAGGTTTTTGTAAAATTACTTATATGTTAACTGTGAAAAACTGATGCTGGATCCAAGAAATTCTTATTGTGATTCAGAGAAGTGAATGCAGGCTTAGGACCACACAGAAACTGACCTTACACTTAAATTGTAGGTAGCCAGGATTGTACTGGCAAAAAATTGAAAACCAAAACAAGGGACGCTGGAGCTGTGGAATCCAATGAGCTTGACGCAAGATTTATTCAAATTCAATAAAAACTCCAATATGCAGAGTGTTTGACTTGACAATAGGTTACAGACCCCCCCCCCAAAAAAAAAAAAAAAAAAAAAAATTGAAAAACACCAACTGGTCCAACAGTTGTGCAGTTGTTGGCAAAGTTTGTGGATACAAATATTGGGAAAAAATTAATGCATCACTTAAGGAGATATCTATATCTATATATATACACACTTATCTATATATATACACACAAACACATATGAGGGGTTGCTGAAAAGTTCTCAGCCCAACCAACCAACTTCCTAGATTCTGAGCATTATTTCGCTATTACTGTAGCTGAAAAGAGTGTTATTTTGTTAAGTATGTACAAATAAAGAAAAGAAGGTACCAAGCCTTAGAGTAAAACAGAGCATTACATTAGTGTCTTCTATCCTGCCAATACCTTTCAGTTCTAGGTGGTTTACAACAAGAAATTAGCCTGGACATTCCCAGGGAGATTACAAGGTTGATAGCTATAGTGTGCGTCGGGATCTGGGAATGGTCGATACGGTTTGGTTAGATCATTTAACAAATTTCTTGAACAGTATGGTTTTCAGTTCTTTCCTGAATGTTTTGTAGTTGGGTGTCGTGGTCAGCAGATTTGAGAGGTGGTGGTCTATTTTCGCTGCTCTAGTGGCTAGTAGACCGTCATTTTTTTTTTTTTTTTTTGCTTTGCATGCCTTTGATTGGGGGGTGGGTAAAGTGTGCTTGAGTTCTCCTTGGTCTGGATGTGTTTTTCCAGATTAGGTGGTTGTTCAGATAGCTTGGTCCATTTCCATTTAGGGCTTTGAATAGGGTACAGTAGAATTTGTGTTGTATGCGTGCTTGTACTGGGAGCCAGTGTGAGTCTTGGAAAGCTGAGGTAATGTGATCGTATTTTTTCAGCGAGTATATTAGTCTGCATTTTGGACTGTTTGTAATTGTTTTAGCATAGGGATCTCAAAGTCCCTCCTTGAGGGCCGCAATCCAGTCGGGTTTTCAGGATTTCCCCAATGAATATGCATTGAAAGCAGTGCATGCACATAGATCTTATGCATATTCATTGCAGAAATCCTGATAACCCGACTGGATTGCGGCCCTCAAGGAGGGACTTTGAGACCCCTGTTTTAGCATGTTGGTGGGGCATGACAGGTAAAGTATGTTACAGTAGTCCAGGAGTCCTAGGATTAGCGCTTGTACTATGACATAATAAAACAGAACAGCATAATAAGATGTCTAAACCAACTTTCAGTTACATGTACTTTTATTTCTTGAGCAGAGACGCCAATGCACTATTGTGCAACCGTTGGAGAGCATTATACGTCCTTTGGTTGTCCCCTGAGGAAGGTGACACAGTCGCCAAAACTTGGTTCCTAGTCAGGACTATATTCATTTTGCATACCAAGTACTTGTTTTTGGACTTTTGACAAACTGCTAATAAAAGTGCATGTAACTGGAAGTTGGTTTAGACATCTCCTGTGCCTCCTATTTTGTTGTTCTGTTTTATTTTGTTACGTGCCAGTTTGCAGAAATGAAGTTCTGTGTTTTGACATTGTTTCAGATCATTGATTGAACCATATCCACATGCTGAGGAAAGTCAGATCCTGCTTCCACCAACAACATTTTGCCATCCTTGTACAATCTATCATCCTCTCCAGACTAGACTACTGTAACTCCATCTAAGTCTAACCAATAAAAGTCTTCAAAGACTTCAGCGAATTCAGAACACAGCAGCCAGGCTGATCTTTGCAAAAAGCAAATACGATCATGTTTCCCCACTCCTGTCCAAACTTCACTGGCTTCCAGTAATTTCCAGGGTTCACTTAAAATGCGCCTGTCTAGCTTTTAAGATCCTACACAGCATCCTCCCTCCCCTAATTCCACTATCTTGGAACTCCTTGAGTCCTGATTCCACCAGATTCACCCAAAAACTTAAACTATCCTTCCCCACACTAAAAGGTATCCACTATGTGGGAAAATTAGGGAAATCTCTCTTCTTCAGAATCACCGAGCTCTGGAATAACCTTCCTGCCCCTCTGCGGAATCTGGGCTACTTCCAACTATTCCAAAAGCACCTGAAACTAGGCTATTCACAAAAATGTAATGCTCTTTTCTCCCCTATACTCATCCTCCAACCCCATTATGATGTTCTTTCCTTACATTAAGCTCTTGTAAACCGTGCCGAGCTCCATAATTGTGGAGAGGATGCGGTATATAAACTTAAGGCTTAGTTTAGTTTAGTTTAGATTCTCTTTTTGGCTGGGCTGAGAACTTTCCAGCACCGCCTTGTGTGAAGAGTTTCAGTCTCTGGAACCAGAGCTGAGATTGTGATGTCATAATGCCTCATTCCACCAATAAGAGCCAACCTCATGATTAATGTCACAATGGCTTGATTGTCCTATACTTGGCTCACTTTTATTATATACCAGGGGGTGCAGAAATGTTCTCAGCCCAACCAACTTCCTAAATTCTGAGCATTATTTTGCCACTGTAGCTGAAGAGTGTTATCTTATTTCATTAAGTATCAATTTGCAGAAATTCTATGTTTTGACATTGTTTCAGATCATTGATTGAACCATATCCATGTCATTCTCTTCTTGGTTGGGTTGAGAACTTTTCAGTACCCCCTCGTATATGTGTATAGATAGATAGATATACACACAATCTGATCCAATTAACAGACTAGCCCAGAAAGTGCCATGCCATAAAATATTTAACCTAATGGCTAATATAAGGTTTTTAAACTACTACAATTAATCATGATGAATTCTTAGCATATTTGAAGCACTATAATGCACAAACTTAAGAACATAATAATAGCCTTACTGGTCCATCTAGCCCGGTATCTCGTCTTCACGGAGGCCAATCCAGGCCACATGAACCTGGCAAAACCCCAAAAAGTAGTAGCATTCCATGGCACTGATCTGGGCAAGCAGTGGCTTCTCCCATATCTGTCTCAACAGCAATTTATGGACTTTTCCTCCAGGAACTTGTCCAAACCTTTTTTAAAACCAGTTACATTAACCACTCTTACGACATCCTCTGACAACACATTCCAGAGCTTAACTATTCTCTGAGTGAAAAAATATTTCCTCCTATTGGTTTTAAAAGTATTACTCTGTAACTTCATTGAGTGTAATAAAAATGGAAAAAATAGACAAATATGCATGAGTCACAGATATGATTAAGTCTAATATGGAAATGTAGTAAGTAAAGAAAAAAAAAAAAGAGCCAGTAGGATGCAATAATTGAATAAAAATACTACTATTTCAATAAACAATCTATCCTATTGCAGGAAATTAAAGAGGCAATTTCAACTCTGAAGCTGGGTTTCACTGTAAAATTTTATAAACATTTGCAAGGTTATTTAGTCATGGGTCGGGTGATTTGGAATTCTTGGTGTGGGTCCAATTGGAGGAGCAGGTCCTGGCAATGTAGGAAGAGTGGATCGGGCAAGTTTAGAGCACATCTAAGTTCTGATTTATTCACTGTGTATAAGACTTCTACATTATTGGATATAGTGTAATCGGTTTTCTATGGATATTAAATTTTTTGGGGGGAGGGGAACTGTATATAAGAACTGTGATGGACTAAGTGGAGTGTTGTTAGACCTATGAAGCTGAACTGAGGTCTTTTCCTCCACTTTTTTCTTTATTTGATTTTTCTCCATTGATGATTTTGATTGAAGGAGTAATTGATCTCTATATGGTTAACTGAGCATGGTGGCATTTTAGAATATGGAACATCCTCTTATTTAAATATCAAACATAAAGGGACAAAGTATGGAATTTAAATATCAAAAACACAGTTCATGCGAGAACTGACGGCAGCCATTCAAAAAGCGGCATGGGCTCAGGCAGCAATGCGGAAAGCTGGCTCCTGCCCATGCTGATACACGCTGGACCACCAGGCTATAAAGGTGTTTTTAAAAGGTATGGGGCAGGAGGGGTGTTTTAAAAAGGTACAGGGGGATTTAAAGAGGTACTGGAGGGGACAGGGTGCACAACCTGGCAGGGAGGGGGTACAGGGTGCCGAGCCTGGCAAGGAGTGTGGGGTTGGGGCAGAGCCTGGCAGGGAGGGTGGTCAGAGTGCCGAGCCTGGCATGGAGTGTGGGGTTGGGTGCAGATCCTGGCAAGGATTGTAGGGTTGGGTGCAGAGCCTGGCAGGGAGTGAAGGGGGATGGGTGCAGAGCCTGGGTTCAGAGTGTTATTTTTCTTGTTTCCCTCCTCTAAATCTAGGTTGCGTCTTATGGTCAAGTATGTCTTATGGAGCAAATAATACGGTGTTTATATTCCACATAACCCAGTTCCTGAGTTGTTAGTGGCAAATCAGGCTCCTATCTGCACTTCCGAAAACTATTGAAAACTTCTTTGTTTTTAAGATTTGGGGGAAATTAATGATTAAAGTCGCAAATTTTGTAATTCGCTGATTTGTACAGCCTCTTCCTTATGTAAACCACATTGATCTGGAAGGTTCTGCGGTCTATAAGTGTACTGTTCTGTAATGTAATGTAATGATGCAGCCTAATGGGGCGATGCTGTAAAGTAGCACCCAGTGACAAGAGTTCACCCAAGTCATTGCTTTGATAGTTTTCCCAGAGTTCACTCAGGTCACTGCTTTGATAGTCAAATAAAATGAACATTGAACCTTGATTTCACAATGAGGCGATCCTGTTTGGCACTGATGGAGCACTGGTGTCAGGAAGATGACAATAATGGGATCCTAGCTGATACAGAGATAAGCACTATGAGGACACTTACATGTCTGAAGTCATCTTTTTATTCTTTTTTTGCTCTAATCTATCTAAAACAGTGTTCTTCAACCGCCAGTCCACGGTGCGATCGATGCGGCGTTATCTTCGAGCCAGCTCCCTCTTCCTAACTGATTCAGTGCACAAAGCCACGGGCAGTGGCTCCTACGGGCATCCTGCGCCTGAACCGGAAGCCTTCTCTCTGACGTTGCAATGTCAGAGGGAAGGCTTCCAGATGAGGCACGGGACGTGCAAGGTGCAATTAGTACTATTATGGGGGCGGGGTCTGGGGTGGAGATTGGGTAGAGATGGGCAGGGTCTGACTTAGCCCAGTGTTCTTCAACTGCCAGTCCACAGAATAAATCTTTTATTTCTGCCGGTCCATAGGTGTAAAAAGGATGAAAAACACTGATTTAAAATGTCCTAATAAAATATATACCGCTTATCTCTTTCTTGATCTCTGACATATTCTTTCAATTTTTAACTCATTTTCCTAGTCTTTCTGCTCTTTGCCTCAGATTCCAGTATTTTTTTACGTGCTGTGCCAGTAGATTCCAGAAAACGTTGATCAACCTTCAAAGCCCTCTTTCTCCTTACAAACTCTGCCACATCCCTTCACAGAATTTTCTGCCTCACTTAACTCCCATTCAGACTTCTTGTGGGTGGGGTGTCATCTCGCCCCATCTCGTCTGAGTACCACTTCATTTTTGTGTATAAAGTAAAATGTAATGAAAATATTGGTGTAAGATTTATTTCCTCATGTGTCTCTGTGAAAATATTTTCCAGCCTTTCCGTTAAAGAGTCATTTGCATTTTTCAGTGCAGTGCAGTCACAGGAAGGGCGCTTTGAGTGCCACAAAAGCATCATGTTTGAAATGGAGCTCATTGAGGCATACTCTGAGAACCCACCGCTAGTGAGCAGAAAGTCTAAAAATTCCAGGGCTGCTTGATGTGGTCAGATACACACGAGGAGATGCTTCTTGGCAACAGAAGTACAGTGTTTTATTTAAATGGGCCCTTACTGTGCTCAGGAGAATGGAACAACAGCTAAACTCTGTGAAAGGAGGGTATGGGAATGAAAGAGGGGGGAAAAGGAAGAAGAAATGAAAGAGAAAATATTGGAGATGGAAATATTAAAGGTATGCGATATTTTTGTGATATATACTTTCCCCTCCCCATTCACGGTTTCTGCACTCGCGATTTCACATAATCGCAATTTTTTTCTGGGGAGGGGAAAATTAAAAAAATCATATTTTTTACCTCCCTGCCGCCTTCTTGGCCTTACCTGGTGGTCTAGAGGGCTTTTGGGGCAGGAGCGATCTTCCTACGCTCCTGCCCCATGCAGATCGCCATGAGGAAACTCACAGTAGCCATTTCCTCATGGCGATCTGCACGGGGCAGGAGCGTAGGAAGATCACTCCTGCCCCGAAAGCCCTCTAGACCACCAGGTAAGGCCGGGAAGGCAGCAGGGAGGCGGGGGTGGGTCAGAGCCGGATAATCGCAGTTTTTCGTCATTCGCGGTCCGGCTCTGCCCGTATCCCCCACAAATAACGAGGGAGAAGTGTAATAGCTTTGGTCAGCAATGGCCTGGCTGTCAGAAGTAGCTGTGATAGAAAACAGCAATTTTAAGAATGGAGAGCTTAGCAAAAAGGTCAGGAGCACCTAATAAAAACATAAGAATAGCCAAACTGGTCAGATCAATGACCCATCAATGGTTCAGTATCCTATTTCCCACAGTGGCCAATCAGAAAACCTGGACATGACCTCTTTTTAAAGGACTGCCCAGGTGCCCAGAGAGATTTCCAAAACCCAGCAATTTGTCTGGGTTTTGGAAGGCCCCGAGCTTGGGGGGGCCACATCTGGAGGGCCTCTGGGCACGCGCGAATGTCAATGCGATGATGTCACATGCATGCAGGTATGCATGTGATGTCATCGCATTAACGTCCACGCATGTGCAGAGGACCTCCAGATGCGGCACCAAGCTCAGGGAAGGAAACATGAGGTTCATGTGGGGGCAGGGCTGTTGGTGCAATGGGGCGGGGCTGGGGGTGGAACAGGGTGGGGCTAGGTGTCCTCTTTTTTTTTTTTTAAGAGGAAATCTGGTAACCCTACCAATCTGGGTCACAAGTACCTGACATAAATCCAAATAGTAGCAACATTCCTTGCTACCAATCCCAGGGCAAAGAGTGGCTTCCCCCATGCCTATCTCAATAACAGACTATGGCCTTTTCCTCCAGGAACTTGTCCAAACCATTTTTTAAATCCAGACATGCTAAACAGAGCCGGCTCAAGAGATTACTGTGCTCTGGCCGATGCCCCGCCACCAGCCAGTTCCCTCTTCTTCCACAGCCCGGTCTTCACAGGATGCGGCTTCAATATCAAGCAGCAGCTTCAGACGAGGGAAGTACTGCACTTCCCTCCTCTAATGCTAAAGCTGGCCCTCCTCCCAGATCAAAATACACTTATGGTGAGTGAGACCTGGGGTGTCAGATATGACCAGTTTAAGCAAGAGCGCTTCCACGGTCTGTCAGTTCTTCATACATCCCCAATCATCATAATGAAATGCTTTTTATAGAAAAATTTTTTTAAAATGATTTTTTCTTTGTCATATTTATCAGTGCTTCTATCTAAGGTTTTAAAGAACTTATCTTTAAAAGGCTGTATCTTCAATCCATTATAGGTAATGAAGGAACATATCGTATATTCCAGTGTTCCATGCAATTCAATACTCCCCTCTGCATGGAACACTGGAATATATGATATGTTCCTTCATTACCTATAATGGATTGAAGATACAGCCTTTTAAAGATAAGTTCTTTAAAACCTTAGATAGAAGCACTGATAAATATGACAAAGAAAAAATCATTTAAAAAAATTTTTTCTATAAAAAGCATTTCATTATGATGATTGGGGATGTATGAAGAACTGACAGACCGTGGAAGCGCTCTTGCTTAAACTGGTCATATCTGACACCCCAGGTCTCACTCACCATAAGTGTATTTTGGTTTGTTCACTTTTTGATTCATACTATACGTTTGTGAGGATGGCCTCCTCCCAGATGGCAGTTGGCCTACGAAGCCACGCCCTGCCGATTCAGGACAGCAGTGTCTGAAGAGGAAAGAGGGGAGTGTTGGTAGGTTAACTTATGGGCTGGTGACATTACCGGTCCCAGGCATTTGGTGTTCTTTAGCTCCAAAGCCCTGGGCCAGAGCCTCACCTGGGCCATAGGTTAAGCTGGCCCCGATTGCTACTGCTGTTACCACATCCTCTGGCAACGAGTTCCAGAGCTTAACTGTTTATTGAGTGAAAAAATATTTCCTCTTACTTATTTTAAAAGTAACTTCATTGAGTGTCCCCTAATTTTTGTACTCTACATCACTCAGTCATATCCCCCTCACCCATCTCTTTTTCCAGCTGAAGAGCCCTAACCTCTTTAGCCTTTCGTCATATGAAAGGAGTTCCATTCTTTGAACTTTTTCTACTTCCACTTTGGGGGGGGGGGGGGGGGGAGGGTTTAGATACAACGACCAGAATTGAATGCAATACTCAAGGTGAGGCCGTGCCATGGAGCAATACATAATATAATATTCTTGGCCTTATTTACCACCCTTTTCTTAATAATAATGAAGGCTGTGTAATTTCTGGTGTCTGGTTGTTCATAATTTAATGTTGCCTTTTTTTTTTTTTTTTTTCCACCAGCTATCAAAGTCCGGTTGTACCAGCTATTTTAATATCTGGTTTTTCCCTTGGAGGTGAAAGTCTTAGGGATGATCATGGCTTACGTTTTATGGGGGGGGGGGGCGAAAGTCAATCAGCTCTGTAGGAATGCATTGCTTTTTTCAGACTGTCAGATTCCTGAAAAACTCCAAAGTGTATAAAAACAGTGCAAGTGAAGTATGTGGCTGCGTGGAAACTGTAAGTTTAAGTTTGAAGCACGCTGCCAGGCGTGTGGTTTCAGAAATATGACAGGTTTTGTGAACGTCTGGGAATCTGTCAGTAATAAGACAGTACACTCTGCTTTTGAAGATTCTTTAGTTCTCAAAACCTTCTTGCGCATCACTCCTCCTTTGTATAGAAAAAAAATTAGCTCAAGACCCAGTGTTCTTATTTTCCACTAAAGTTGGGCTATTTATATCAAGTATGTAGTTCTTGTCTCTTGTCTTAGTGCAGTTCCACACATCAATGTCTGAGACTATCATGCAATTATTTCTCTCTGTCTCTTTTCTTTTTAGAAACAGAAGGTACATAAAGGAAATGTGTATAGCACGCTAACCGGCAGAAATTACTGGCTGTTTGGCAATAGACTAGTTAAAACAAAAGAACAAGTTTCAAGTTTATTAAAGTCTTGATATACTGCTTTTATAGTCAAAGCGGTTTCCAATTCATACAACGGGCTCCTTTTACAAAGGTGTGTTAGGGCTTTAACTCGCGAATATCGCGTGCTAAAATGCGCGCGCTAGCCGCTACCGTCTCCTTTTAAACAGGCGGTAATTTTGGGGCTAGCGCGCGCTAATCTTGTGCGTGCGCTAAAAACGCTAGCGCACCTTAGTAAGTTTCAAGTTTCAAGTTTATTGGTTTTTGATATCCCGATCATAAAACAAATATCTGACCGGTTAACAATAAAAAAAAATTTTTTAAATAGGAGAGTAAGAACTAGTTATTGGTGTGTTGGAAAAATTAGCGAAAACATATTAGACATATACAGACAAACATGACTGTGAGGAAAAAATGGGAAGGGAGGGAAAAGTTACATAATATAAGAGGAAATGAGATAGAGGGAAGGGATAGGACATAAAGGACAAGGGTGCTTGGTATAAGAGATATGCGCAGGAATAAAAGAGAACTTTTGGGACAAGGATGAGTATATAAGTGGTTAGAAAAGATTAAGATTTATTAAAGGCATCTTGGGATAGGAAAGTTTTAAGATTAGTTTTGAATTTAGTTAAATGAATTTCATCCCGAAGAAATTGAGGGAGAGAGTTCCATAGCGTAGGTGCTGTTATGGCAAAATTAGTCTTTCTTGTATAGAAGGATTCTTTTAGGGAGGGGATGAAAAGGAGTTTTTGGTCCGTAGATCGTAAGATACGGGGAGAACTTTGAGGAATTAGCAGTTTGTCTAGAAATAGGGGCAGATGAGAAAGTTTGATTTTGAAGGAGAGTAGTAGGATTTTATAAATTATACGGTGTGTGACTGGGAGCCAATGAGCCTCCTTAAGAAGCGGAGTAACGTGTTCGAATTTACCTGTTTTGTAAATGAGTTTGATAGCGGTATTTTGTATAATCTGCAAACGGCGTAGTTCTTTTTGGGAGCCCAGAGAGTTAAAAAGTTTAAAATATATAAAAATAAAACATAAAGGGAACAAATAAACAATTGCAATAGAGACGCAACATGATACACATGGGCAAATAGGGAGGATACATTGCTTAAAATAAAAGAAAGGGGAGGGAAAAACCCCCCAAAAGCCGGACTGACTAGATAAAACTATTTCCCCCATACTCTATAATTGACACAGCATATACAATTTATGCATGCATTTTTGAGCGCTGGTAGCCATGCGTAAATTTTACATGTGGATCAAAAAAGGGGGGCATGGACAGTACAGGGGCATTCCTGGAATTTACAAGCAGTTTTATCGAGTAAGGGAGATCCGTGCATAATATAGGCGTGGGAATTTGCACCAGGTTTTATTTGGTCAAAAATCCTTGTGCTTAACAGTTGGTGTGTATCCCAGTGCCAAATGCTATCCTGTAAATGAAGCTGCTGAGCGCCGAGCAAGAGCATCAAAGTGCGCTCCCGCACATTGCCGCTAAGCTGCAGAAGAAACCAGCCACAACCGTCCAGGTTAGCAGCGGGACAGGAGACAGAAAGTTTGCTCTTGCCCGTTGCACCTCTGGACCACCAGGCCAGAGGAGGTAGGAGGAAGGGGCAGAGTGCAGAGCGAGCAAGTGAGGGAAGGGGGCTAGGTGCAGAGTCTGACAGGGGGGTGGCTGGGTGCAGAGTCTGACAGGGGAGGGAGGGAAGAGGGCTGGGTGCAGAACCTGACAGGGTGGGGGGAGGGAGGGGGGCTTGGTGCAGAGACTGACAGGGGAGGGAAGGAAGGGGGCTAGGTGCAGAACCTGACAGGGAGGGAGGGGGCTGGGTGCAGAGTCTGACGTGGGAGGGAGGGAAGGGGGATGGGTGCAGAGCCTGGCAGGGAGAGGCTGGGTGCAGGGAGTAGGGAGTTGGGAAGGCAGGGAGGAGAGATGCTCAGGGGTTTGGGAAAGACAGATCCTGCATGTACTAGGAGAGGGTTGGGAAGGACAAATGCACGGGCAGGTGGGGGTGGGGGGGATAGGATAAGAGAGATATTGCACAGGTGGCGTAGTGGGAAGGGAGAGAAAGAAATGCTGTTGGTTGGGGAGGGAAAAGGAATAGAGAATTGTTGGACATAGGTGTGTGGTGTGAGGGAAAGAGAGATGATGCATATGGGGAAATGAAAAAAGAGGGAGAATTGTTGGACATGATAGTGGTGGTGAGGAGGGAGGGAGAAATGTTACACTGGGAGGGAGGAGAGATGACCCAAAGTAGGGAGAGATGTCAGACCACTGGAATGGGAAGGAGAGAGAGAGATACCAGACCACAGAATGGAAGAGAAAGAGGGGAGAGAGAGATGCCAGACCACAGAAAGGAGAGGAGAGAGATGTTAGACCTCGGGAAGAGGGAGGGAAGGAGAGGAAGATGCCAGACCATGGGAGAGGACAGAGATTCCAGGCTATGGGAAGGAGAGGAAAAAGATGCCAGACCATTTGAGGAGGGAAGGGGGAAGACAGAGATGTCTGACCATGGAAGAGGGATGTAATGTTGCATAAGGATGGAGGGGAAGGGGAGACAGAGGGAGGAGATGGTGCACAGCAATGGGTGCGACAGGGAAAAGATAAGAAGAACTTCCCCTTATGGCTAGATGGGAATAGGGAAGAAGAAAGAGGGAGGAGATGGTACATATGGTTAGATGGGAAGGGAAGGCGTGGAAAAGTAGATTTTGAGAAGAAAGCAGAAAAATGGAAGAAAGTGGAATGTTAAAAGTTAATGCTAAAGATGGATGTATTGAAGAAAGTGAAGGAGAGAAAAACAGCAAATGGATAAGGTGGTCCTGGATACACAGTTAAGAGCACAGACAGAAGGAAGTGCAGCCAGAGACTGGGAAAGATGGTTTGAAAACCAAAATCACCAGGCAACAAAGGTAGGGAAAATGATTTTATTTTCAATTTAGTGATTGAATTGTGTCACTTTTGAGAAATTAAATCTGCTGTTTATATTTTGCACTGTTCAGGAAGAAATGCTTTTGTTTCTATTTCTCTGGGGGTTGTACTGCATGCAGAGTCTTTCATCTTAGGGTTTTTGTTTGTATATATTAGTACTTTTAGTTTGTGGTCCTCTATTTGCATAGGGGTTATCTGTGTTCTGCATGTGTGACCAAGGCCAGGAGTTCTGGTAGGAATGAATGTTGAGAAACATACAGTGTGCTTTGCGTAGTTTAATTTTGTGGTTAACCATTGTGTATTGTTAATAAGATTATATTGTGTGTATATATGAAAAATGAATGGAATAAATGGTATTACAATTAGTACTATTATGGGGGCGGGGTCTGGGGCGGAGCTTGTGCCCCCCCCAAACAATAAAGCATTCCATTGCCTATAAGTCAATAAGAGGAGTAATACGTGTAATTGCACTTAAGCACTATTCTACAATGTTAGAACCTAACGTCTATAGCAGGGGTCTCAAAGTCCCTCCTTGAGGGCCGCAATCCAGTCGGGTTTTCAGGATTTCCCCAATGAATATGCACTGAAAGAAGTGCATGCACATAGATCTCATGCATATTCATTGAGGAAATCTTGAAAACCCGACTGGATTGCGGCCCTCAAGGAGGGACTTTGAGATCCCTGGTCTATAGCATGTAACTGAGAGAAGGGCCTGGTCATGGAAGGGGAATGGGCGGAGCAGGGGTGTGTACAGAAACAACAAAGAAACAGAACCCCACAGAAAACAATCAAAAACAGAAAAAGTTGGGCTGGAACAGTACACATCAACCGGAGATTAATATGCAAAACTGAGTCTTAACAAGCCTACCTCTAGAACGCCTAGCAATACCTAAGTCTGCTTAGGCGCCGTTAGGCATGATTCTATGAAGGACGCCTATAGATTGATTGACAACTGCCTGGAGCGGTGCCTACAAGTTAGCGCTAAGCACTGTTTATAGAATCAGTTCCCAAGAGACCCAGGTTTAAATTCCATTTCAGATCTTTTAAAAAAAATTTAATTGTGAGCCTTCCAGGGACAGAAAAATACCTACAGTACCTGAATATATGATACTCGCAAGCCTGAAGGTCATTGAAGTGGTAATTTTACAGTACAGTATATATTTTAATGTTCTTGGAGGATTCAAAATTAAAAATAAAATCACTAAATAGCTTTAGTGGGATTTGAACCTGGGTTTTCTGATTCTCAATTAATCATCAGGCCATCCGTTTGCTCTGCGTGGACATCTGGGTTGCCATTGCATAAAATGGATGCTCCTATGCTGCCACACGGATGCCCATGTTCATGCTGGAAGTTTCCAGTACACGGACATCCAACCAGAGGTGTAATGAGAGTGAGTGGCGCCCCTCCCCCGCCATGTATGCGCCCCTCTTTCCTTCCCCCGTACCTCTTTCATTTTCCCGGCGCGAGCAACATCAGGAACTTGCTGCTCACATCATATCAGCTCTCCCTCTGACGTGACTTCCTGGGCGCAGGACCTGGATGTGGCCTCAGAGAAAGCCGACACCGATGCGGGCAGCAAGTTCCTGATGTTGCTCGCGCCGGGAAAATGAAAGAGGTACGGGGGAAGGGAAGGGGCGTGCGGCAGTGGAGCTCAGGAAGGGGCGGGGGCGGAGAGGAGGATGGATGCTGGCGCCCCTACCAAGATGGTGCCCGGGATGGACCCCCCCCCCTTCCCCCCTTACTACGTCACTGCATCCATCTCACATATATTTTAGAAAAGGTCGTATTCTGCTCTAAAATACATGTGAGATCAACATCAATTTGTGACACTCTGAGTTGAACATCTATATTCAAAAATGCCACTCAGCTTGGCCCACATATTTCATTTGGAGTTAACAAAAATATAATTCTAACCAAATAGAATTGAAGAAAATAGAAATTTGTTCAAAACAAAAACCAGAGAACAAATTCATATCAAGTTTATATTGAATTACCAGACCTCAAATACCCAAGGCACTACTTAAAGAATCTTTCATGCCCTTACTGGGGTGGTATATTCATCACTGGTCTTGGTAAAGTAACTTGTGCTGTGAATATTTTTAAATATTTTTAATATTGATTTCAATAAATATAAAGTGCATTAGGTGCATAAGGTGCTAGAGGAAGGAAAGCTCTTATCTTTTGTGCCTGACGGCTGCCCAACCGTCACACTCGGTTTCACACTCTGTTTCATCAGGGGCTATGCCTCCTTCTATTACTGCACCAAACTTTTTTTTCACAAACTTTAACGGAGCCTCAATGTCCAGCACCCGCACAAAATGTATTAAGCCACTGTTATGGCATCATTCATATTCTGCTGACATTCATTGTATTTCTGCTATATGACTGTTGTGCAGTACTGTTAAATGTGTATATTTCTAATTCTATATCAAGTCCTATTTCTAGGATTCAACTTATAATTTCCAAATTTACATGGAAATACTTTAAAAACGAATAGGGGGAAATATTTTCGCTCAACAAATGGTTAAGCTCTGGAATTCATTGCCAGAGGATATAGTAATAGTGGTTAGCGTAGCTGGGTTTAAAAAAAAAAAAAAAAAAAAGAGGTTTGGACAAGTTCCTGGAGGAAAAATCCATTGTCTTTGAGAAAGACATGGGGAAAGCCACTGCTTGCCCTGGGATGGGCATTGAATAGCATTGAATGTTACTACTTTTGGGGATTCTGTTAGATACTTGTGATCTGGATTGGCCACTGTTACAGGGCTAGATGGACCATTGGTCTGACCCAGTATCCTTAGGTTCCAAGAGGATCTTCAAATTCTGAAAGGTCCCGAACAGTTGATAAACAACTGTGTCCAGCTAATAAAAGCTGGCTTTTACAAAGCTGCAGTAGAATCGAAACAAAACTTGACAGAACAACAGATATAATTTTGTTTGATGCTATGGAATGATGCTTAAATAGCAGCTCCAGCAGTGAGGAAGTGAAGTTGATGCTGAACAGACTTCTACAGTCCATGTATATGGCAAGACAGATCAGGATAGGCTGGAGTTAGCTTTGACGGCAACCTCAGCAGTGGGGAAGTAAAGCTAAGGCTTGAAGGCCTTCTGTAGTCTGTGTCCCATATGTGGCCAGATGGACCAGGATGAACTGGAATAGGTTTTGATGGCTCTTTGGTAGCTGGTAAGTAGGGCTGATGCAGGGCAGACTTATTTATGGTCTGAGCTCTGAAGATGGCAAGGATGGATCAGGAGCTAGTTTGCATATTTTGTACCACATTCATATCGTCTGAGTACAGGTCTTGTGTTTCTCAGGGGGTGGGGGATGGGAAGACATCTTATAATGGAACTTAGCAAGTAAAATGTAATAACATAGTGGAATGTTGGTTCAACATTGCCTTGATAATGAATGCAATTGTCAGACGGACTGGATGGACCATGCAGGTCTTTATCTGTTCTCATGTACTATGTTACTATGGGCTAGATTCACTAAACCTTCCGATCCTGTACCAACAATCGCAAAACCAGTTTTACTGGTTTTGCGATCATTCCCTGACCCTATTCACTAAACAGCTTCCCAACCAATCTCCTATGCAATCCGATCCACCCATGCAAATGAGGGGAAATGGCATGCAAAAGTAAGAAGCAATCGATTCACTAAGCAGAAGAAGAAACACTGATTGGGTTTGCTGATCTGAAAAGAAGCGACTGCAGAAGACCAGTCACTCTATCCTTGCTGACTCTCCTGCCCAGAAATATCAATATCGAGGTTACAACCCCATATAAAACAACCATTAAAATAAAAAATAAAACTGTAAAATAACTTTACATAAGCATAAGAATTTGTTCATGCGTTAGAATTCATTCCTGTTTTATATTCTATAAAATGCGTGTTGTGAGTCCGTGGTTTTAACCTGTGGGTTTAAAGCGTGTTCTGTTCGATAAATGTCCATAGTCTGGCTACACAAAAAAAAAAATTCACTTTGTCGATCACAAATCATTTCTTTCTAAAAATGACCAAGTAGTAGGGCCACCAATGATGAATAAACCCCGCCCACTAACTACGTAGTAAAGGGCGAAGAACTAGCGCATGCATAAATTGCATCAATAACCAACAAGGATACTCTGCGCATGCGTTTCAATCGCTCTTACAGCAATCTGTGGGATCGCTATAAGGTGTGCGTCCGATCAGATCATTTGCATGTAGATTCGGTTGTGAATCGGTTGCTCGGCAAAAATCGGCCAAGAATCGCCCAACAATTCAGTTTAGTGAATCGGGGCTTATGTTACCTCGCCAGCCCATGATAGAAACCTCTAATGCAGGTTTGTAAAAGGAGCCCAAAACCAGTTCCTATGGGTTTATTGTCTTCATCTTTGACCAAACCCACCCTATTGCTACTAATCCAACTGAACACTGTTATGATTAGTTTTTTGCAATGGCAATAATAAGCTCTTAAAGGAAATGAAAAGAAAATTTAACTTTAAGGTTCAAGATAAAAGACTCTTCTCTCTTTCTCCACTGTATTTCTTTCCTATTCACACTGAGAAATGCGGTGGGTAGGCGCTGCAGATTGATTTAAACTTTGAACGGCTCCTGTGTTCCCCACGGGGAACTTCTGGGCACAATATCTCCTGATGAAGCTCCTAGCGATGTGAAACAGGGACGCTTCGTTGAGAAAAAAATAGAATTTTGGTAAAATAAAGGTCACGGCTGTTCATCCACCAACTTCTAGCAAAAAACTAAGTAATTGCTATACGCCAATATGTAGCTCAAAAGTGTTTAGTAGTATACAGTATATATAACTAGTGGGTTTTAAAAAAAGATTAATGATAGCTCACAATTGTGGTGACCGGACAAAAGTTATCTACTATCCAGCACCGGTGAGCACTTGAAGTCTTTTCACCCTCTTACATAAGAACATAAGAATTGCCGCTGCTGGGTCAGACCAGTGGTCCATCGCACCCAGCAGTCCGCTCACGCGGCGGCCCCCTAGTCAAAGACCTGTGCCCTAACTGAGACCAGCCCTACCTGCGTTCGTTCTCAATCAGCAGGAACTTGTCCAACCTTTTCTTGAATCCTTGGAGGGTGTTTTCTCCTATAACAACCTCCGGAAGAGCGTTCCAGTTTTCTACCACTCTCTAGATGAAGAAGAACTTAATTACGTTTATACGGAATCTATCCCCTTTCAACTTTAGAGAGTGCCCTCTCATTCTCCCTACCTTGGAGAGGGTGAACAATCTGTCTTTATCTACTAAGTCTATTCCCTTCATTATCTTGAATGTTTCGATCATGTCCCCTCTCAGTCTCCTCTTTTCAAGGGAGAAGAGGCCCAGTTTCTCTAATCTCTCACTGTACGGCAACTCCTCCAGCCCCTTAACCATTTTAGTCGCTCTTCTCTGGACCCTTTCGAGTAGTACCGTGTCCTTCTTCATGTATGGCGACCAGTGCTGGACACAGTTTTCCAGGTGAGGGCGTACCATGGCCCGGTACAGTGGCATGATAACCTTCTCCGATCTGTTCGTGATTCCCTTCTTAATCATTCCTAGCATTCTGTTCGCCCTTTTCACTGCCGCCGCACATTGTACAGACAGCTTCATCGACTAATTTATCAGCATACTAACTCTATGTATAGTGACAATGTGATTGGTGAGCCTATACAGCCATTGGGATTTCCATACATTGTTGTTTATATTTGTCTCATTGACACAGAAGTGAAGGATTTTATAGTTTCTTTTCTATTCTGCATACCTAGTATTTTCATCGTGCTCTACATAGCCTGGTATTGTTTAAGTAAAATGTGATTGAATGACAGCCTTTGCCCAGACCTATTTGAAAATAAAATTATGAAGCTGAGTGGAATTAATGCACATAAAAATTTTGATTAAAACAGATAAAAAGTGTGGTATCAGTAGCGAGCTTCCTACAGAGAAAGCATATAGTATTTACCTGTGACACTCATGCCAGATCCAGCTGTGACGTCCATTCCTGGGTCTGAAATCTGCCTTTCCAATGTTGAGAATTTGGGAAGAGAAGCGTAGTAGCCTACGGTACCCATAAGGCCAGGTCATATGATCTGCTGACTTAGAAAGACAGTTCTCTTCATGTGCACAGTACAGCATATTGAGGGGTCGGTCTTCAAGGTAGGCAGACTCCTGAACCAGATGGGCATTCATTACCAGGTCTGGCGCACCTGCGACAAGAAAGATTTTTTAAGGATTCATTAAAAAAATTATTTGCTGTAAAGATCTACCTCAAATCACTTTTTTTCCTTTTATTATAAGTTGACAGACCATATACCGTATATACTTGAATATAAACCGAGATTTTGGGGCCATAAAATGGGGGTCTCAGTTTATATTAGAGCCTCCTTTTGATGATGGTGCTTTTTTCCCTCCCCTCCCCACCCGATGACAAACACTGCTATTTTCCACCCTTCCAGATGTCCAACACTGCTATCCCCCTGATGCCTAACATTGCTATCTTCCCCCCCCCCCATGACTGCTATTGCTATCTCTCCCACCCTCCTGATGACCGGCACTCCTATCCTCCACTACCCGTTCCCCCCTGCCCCTTACCAACATTGCACTTACAGTCCCGATGCTCTGGAAGCCTACGCCAGTGCTTTGTAATGGGCTGAGGGGCCTTGAGCGTCTGCGCATGCTCAAGGCCTATTGGCTTCTGCCCTCTCTGGGATTCTCAAAGGGAGTCCTGCAAGCTTTGAGAATGCGCACACCTGCACAGAAAAATACCTACAGTACCTGAATATATGATACTCGCAAGCCTGAAGATCATTGAAGTGATATTTTTGCAGTACAGTAGGCCTGCAAGTGCAATGTCGGTCTGGGGTAGGGGGAGCGGGTAGTGGAGGATAGGAATGTCTAAGCCACTGTTCTTCGATTCTCCAGCATTGCCGGTGGCCTCTTCTGTACTTTCCTTTTATCGCAGTACACCCCCCTCTGAAGAAACTTCCCATTTCTGTTTGGGTGGACCACAGTAATGGAACAGTGCAGAGGAGGCTGCAGATAGCGCAAGAGAATCACTCTCACGCTGGCGACCTCTTTGAAGTTTTCATGGTGAGAGGGGCTTTTGGTGGAATCAGGAGGGGGGGAGTGGGGAGGGAAAGAGGAATAAGAAGGGAGAGATGCTGAATGAGATAGGCAGAGAAGAGGAATGGGAGCACATGAATGGAGGGAAGGGGAAGAATTGTAAAGATAGATTTGAGATGGAGGCAGAAAAATGGAAGAAAAATGAATATGAAAATCAGTGTCAAAGAAGGATGTAGTGCAAAAAGTGAAGGAGAGGAAAGAAACAGGAAATGCATACAGAGGCCTTGGAAACAGCGCTAATAGCACAGTCCATCAGAAAAAATAAAATTGCCAGATAAAAAGGTAGGAAAAATGCTTTTATTTTCAATTTAGTGATTGAAATTTGTCAATTCTGAAAATTTACATCTGTTTTTATATTTTGGGCTGTTCAAGAAAAAAGGCATGTCTTTCTATTTCTCTTGTGGTGGGCTGTGTGCAGAGTCTGGCATACCCAGAGAGTGGTGGAAAGCTGGAACGTTCTTCCAGAGGCTGCTATAGGGGAAAACACCCTCCAAGGATTCAAGACAAAGTTAGACAAGTTTCTGTTGAACAAGAACGTGCGCTGGTAGGGCTAGTCTCAGTTAGGGTGCTGGTCTTAGACCAGAGGGCCGCCGCGTGAGCGGACTGCTGGGCATGATGGACCACTGGTCTGACCCAGCAGTGGCAATTTTTATATTCTTATGTTCTTAATACTTTTAGTTTGTGGGTTTGTATTTGAAAAGGGTTTTGTTTTTCCTGTTTTCTGCATGTGTGACTGAGGCCAGGTGTTCTGGTGGGGAGAGAAGTCCAGAACCTTTGGTTGGTGTCGTGGTCCCAAGTAGGAAAATATTTGTCGGTTCTCCTTCAGCTTTTTTGGACTCGAAACAGCCCCAGCTCAAAAATTAGTGATTACTTATGGCACGAACCCCGACAAATGATGCTCAGGTGCCCAGATTTCTAACCTCGGTTTATATTCGCGTCAACCCCTTTTCCTTCTTTTTTGGGGAAAAATGTTACCTCGGTTTATATTCTGATCTGTTTATATTTGAGTATATATGGTAATCTTCTTTTCTGCTAATGCTATTCTGTATAAATACTAAGCCACCTTGATTATTGCAACATTACCCATCTGGCAATCACCCGGAAGCAAATGCAGAGACTTCAACTGATCCGAAACGCAGCAGTCAGGTTGATCTTCAGACTGAAAAAGTCCGATCATATAACCCCTTCCTACCGACTCCTGCATTGGCTGCCAATGGAGGCACGTACGAAGTTCAAACTAGGATGTCTCTGCTTCAAGGTATTATCCGGTCTAGTCCCTAAATATATAACAGATCTCTTCTCATTCCCAACCAACAGACATGAGAGAAGAGCACACCAGAAATTCGTTTCCCCACCAGCCAGAGGATGCAAATATAAGAGACACCATCAACAACTTCTATCATACCAAGCAGCCTTATGGGGCAAAGACTTGGAAAAACTAATTACACACTCAAACAATTATGGTGAATTTAGGAAACACCTAAAAACATACCTGTTCTCGAAATACCTAGGTAACGAATCAGGACAATAGCCCCCATCGCAATCCCTCCCCAATTTAGATCTTGTAAACTGTTAACCTCTAATCTCTAACTATGAATGTTCCTCACAATTTATGAAATTTTTCTAATTCATCGTAAACCGCATGGAACTTCACGGTCCTGCAATATATAAACTGTTGTTATTATTTTTATTGTTGCTACTATCAGATATTCACCGCTACACTCTGTAATTCGATGTCTGTGCAATTTATCTTCATTGTAAACCGCCTAGAAGTCACAAGATTGTTGGCGGTATATAAGAATAAAGTTATTATTATTATTATTATTATAAAGGTTTTAAAGATCAGATTTTCTTATAAACCAGCAGTTTAGTGCATTAATACCTTTTTATTATTAAAAAGGACTTAATATACTGTTAAATTCTAAAATTCTCTGACAGTGGCCAGTCAGGGTCACTTGGATAGTAAAAAAAACAAACAAAAAACAACTGTCCATATTTCTTCCTCCCAAAAGTGAGAGGTGAAGATACCTTTTCAGGGGTAGGGAATTCCGGTCCTCGAGAGCCGTATTCCAGTCAGATTTTCAGGATTTCCTCAATGAATATGCATTGAAAGCAGTGCATGCAAATAGATCTTATGCATATTCATTGGGGAAATCCTGAAAGCCCGTCTGGAATACGGCTCTCGAGGACCAGAGTTTCCCTACCCCTGATTTAGGTTATTGAGCTAAATAATGGTTAATGGACCTCTCTCCTTTTAGAAATGTAATGAAATAGTCTCTGATAGTAAAATCTATCATATTGAATATATACTTCTATCATAGCTCATCTCAGTCTCTTCTCAAAGCCAAGAGCCCTAACCTGCTGAGCCATTAGCAACTTTGGTTGGATCCTGGCCATTTAAATTATGAGGGGGTATTCAAATGTTCTCAGCCCAACCAACCAACTTCCTAAATTCTGAGCATTATTTTGCCACTCTAGCTGAAAAGAGTGTTTTCTTATTTTATTAAGTGCCAATTTGCAAAAACGAAATTCTATGTTTTGACATTGTTTCAGGTCATTGATTGAGCCATATCCACGCCATTCTCATCTTGGTTGGGCTGAGAACTTGTGCAGGGTTATCCGGGTTACTCAGTAGCATTGAATATCCTCTCTCACTGCCTATGCAGGGCTTTAGACTTACCAATATTAAATTTTATCCATCATTTAGATGTCAAACTCCCTAGTCTCACAAGGTCCTCACCATCAGTTTACATTTGGCCTCTACAAATCTGATCATCTTACTCCTTGCCTCTTTGTTGAACATTGGTCCCAGTACAGATCCCTTACATCCATAAATGACAGTAGGGTATTCAACCACTATTATAAAATTACATGTTAAAATGGCTTATCACATAATTGTAAGAAGTATTGACAGAGGAGAGGTATGTTCAGGGCCTACATTTGCATATATAACTTACATAATACTCAAAATTCCACCCCTCACTGCTGCATTTAGGCTCTAACATATGCATCAGCATAGACTTTGTGTAAATGTTCATGCCTAAATTTGGGTGTGCCAGCGCCATTGTCCTAGCATTCCATAATGGCATCTTATAGGGTTACCAGATTTTCCATTTGGAAAATCCAGACTCCTATATCTGCCCCCAAGCCTGTCTAGTTCCACCCATCCCCGTCCCATCATGCCTGCTTTCGTCAGGCAGGACATCCAGGCATGCACGGATGTGATGCGATGATGTCATGCACATGCGTGATTTTAGAAAATTGTTAATGACTCAACTCCTTGATAGGCCGGTATCTTGATGCATACTGCTTCATTTTTTCAATCAAGTTCCTTATATTCAACTTGATGTATTTTATCTGTTCTATGTATTACTCCTTTCCCTGCCTGCTGGTATATTCTGCATTATATTGTAAATGCTTTCTGTCTTTATCTGATTTTAAGTCCATTATTCTAATTTGTATTTTATCTGTATCCCATATATTAGCTCACCTTGTTGTGAACCGCCTAGATCTTTTTCGGTATGGCGGTATATAAGAATAAAATTATTATTATTATTATTATTAACTGGCACCTTCCCTGCCATCCCCAACAGCCAAGCAGCTACACCAATGCATAAGAGACAGCGCAAGTTAAAGTCCTCTGTGTGCACTCCTTTTTAAAGGACCCACACACTCTCTACCCCATTCCTCCCCCATTCTGCCCCCCACAAGGCTATGGATATAATGCAAGCTTGGTAACAATTGCCATATTTATGCGGTAACTGCTTAGTGCACTTTAGTAAAATGGCCCCTTAGTGTAGGTTAATTTCATTAGTACAAAAGAGTTCAAAAATCAGGGGAGGGGTGAAATCTAAAAATGAACCAAAAACCTAAAATGCCTTCTGTATGCATCACTAGTTGGTTCGGGTCATTTCTGGGCATTTATATTTTTGGCTGCAGTCCAACTGAACTCCTCTGAGTAGCAGGGATAGACTTGTTTGGCTATACTTATTGTGGCAGGGAGATCCCTTGCCGCGATAAGTATAGCGGCCGCGTTTACTTACATTGTAAGCATCTCTTCCTCTACTAGGGAGACACGTAGGGCCGCCTAGGTTCGCCTAAGGCCCTTAGGTGAGCTTAGGCAGTCTTGCGAGCCTCTCTAGGCTCCCGGAGGCGCCTTCAATATAGGCAGCCTGCCTGGGGAGCATTTTTTAAAAAAACATGCATCCCGATTGGCTGATTAGACAGCTGTAGGATGCCTACAGCTGCCTAAAATCAGGACGCACTTTGCAGAATCAGGGCCTTACTGTCTACACAGGTGACTCCAGCAGAGAGACGTCCACCTCCTCGAGGACAGTGCACCACACTGTGCTTTTGGCACTGCTGGAGGGAAAGTTCAGTTCCAGAACATCGCACTCCACTCATCACAACATCACCAGCGTCAGGCGTTCCTTGCCAGTACCATGTCTCCTGAAAGAAGAAAATAACCTCAGTGCAAATCACCCAACTCTAGCAATATGGCTACTGGAGTGCTCCATCTTTCTCCAGTGTGTACTTCATTTTTCTTACAGAATGTCCTCTATCTCCTCCTAATATTTTCTCAGTTTCTATTTAAGGTTTCTGCATAGCTTTCTCTCTCAAGTACTGTGTTTCCCTGAATATAAGACAGTGTCTTATATTAATTTGGGGTCCAAAAAACACACTAGGGCTTATTTTCGAGGATGTTTTATTTTTTTCATGTACACAATCATCTCTCTCTTCCTCTCCTCTACCCCCAATTCTTCCTCTTTCCTTTCTCCTCCCCCCCCAGTGCAGCATCATTCCTCCCCTCTCACCCATCCCCTTGTGCAGCAGAACCCCACCGAACCTCTCACCGTGAGACTGACATACCTCCGCTCCAAGGCCTCCTAAAGCAGCAGGGTTGGGGGGTTGCTGAATTGATGAGTCTGATTTTTTCAGCAAATCAGGCAGCACTATTGTCAGGGATGGAGTCAGGAAAGGCAGGGAACATTGGGGGAGGGGGGGGGGCTTTGGGGATTGATCTTAACTAGGGCTTATTTTTGGGGTAGGGCTTATTTTCAAGGAAATAGGGTACTTCCAATGTCTGTACCACTGTACATGACTTTGCCCATTCAGTCAGATAACATCTGGAACTCAACCTTCTCACTTCGTCTCTAGACCACTTTCTCTTCACTTTCAAATCCTATCACATAGGACTGTGCTGCTTTATATCCATGTAGACACTATTTCAGCCTCGCAATCTAACTGTGGTACTAGGGACAATGGAGGGTTAAGTGACTTGCCCAGAGTCATGGGGAGCAGGCTGGGATCAAACTCACAACCTCAGGGTACTGAGGTATCAGCTCTAACCCCTAAGCCACCCCCTGCTGCATTCCTATGTCTGTGCTCTGTACAAAATGACCAGAAACAACTGTTTATATGACGTAGTTACCTTCATGGCATGACTGGCAAATCCTAGTCCCAACTGTTTGCACACCACCATGGCTTCATTGATGCCCCAGAAATCACTGCACACAGCACCCCATTTCAGTACTCCATTTACATCTGTCAGTACCTCCACAATCCCCTCGTCACTGGTTCGTCCGCCAGTCAGACGCATCTGTATTCAAGAGAAAGATGACCCGAGTAACGTTTGGCATTATCTAACTCCTAGTCGCACAGGGAGAAAAAGCAGAATGTCGGTTCAGCGAACGGCCACCAGAATGGCCTTGGGGCTCAAGGATCTCACGTATGAAGAAAGATTTAAAAAATTGCGGCTGTACTCACTTGAGGAAAGAAGAGAACGGGGAGATATGATTGAAACATATAAGTACATCACGGGACGCATCGAGTCAGAAGATGATATTTTCTGGCTCATGGGACCCTCAACCACCAGACGGCATCCGCTGAAGATCAGGGGAGGGAAGTTTCATGGCGACTCCAGGAAGTACCGTACTTCTTCACCGAAAGAGTGGTGGATCATTGGAACAGACTCCCACTCCAGGTGATAAAGGCCAGCAGCGTGACGGATTTTAAGAGAAAATGGGATACTCACGTGGGATCTTTAAGGGAGTAAATTCAGGGGAGGGGATACTTGGAATGGGCAGACTTGGTGGGCTATAGCCCTTTTCTGCTGCTTTTTTCTATGTTTCTATGTTTCTAGCAAGGTTCACAAGTGTGGAATCTGATGAATCTATATACACTCATAGATGTCTTAGGGAGTTTTGGGGGGAATATCATTTCCAGTGACGATCTGTAGCTTTTGACCTAGATCACAATATAGTTGGAGGATGTCTGCTCAACTTAGAGGAAACAACGCTACAATGGGTTAAAAACAAACAAACCTGGGGCAATCAAGGGTTAAGTGACATGCCCAGGATCATAAGGAGCCGGGAGGGGGGAAGGAGGGACTGGACCCAGTTTCCCAGGATCTCAGCTCACCGCATCATCCATTAGCTTAATCTTGTGCATATTCACTATAGGTACCCTAGAAGCCAAACTGGCTGAGCGAGTCTTTTGGACTGCATTAGGAATCTTTTGATGGAAATGCCTTTATATGTACTGTGTTTTTGTCCAATCTGTAGAGACCAAAAGTCCTCAGGTTTGTCCTTGGGATTTCCCCCTTCCCCCTAAATCAGTTTGGTTTCAGGCCAGTGAGAAATATCGATGTACAATCTGGGTGTAGGATGACTCTTGCACCAACTGTCATGTGGCTCAAAAACAAATTATGTTCATGCTAATTTTATAAGTGATGGAAACGATGAGGGTAAGGGTCATGCATTTATTTGATATGGCACCTTTCTATAGTATAATCAAAGCTCAATCATAGGTGCATTTTTGCTACAAATGGAGCATTTTTAACACATTTTAGGAGGTTATTTTACAGTTTATTTAAAATTTGACAGATTCCCTAACCCAAGAGGAAATAGGCAGTTCACAATATAATAACCAATTTTATAAACAGAAAGGAACGCCATATAATAAAATAGTAAACACCTAACTCATTTATGTAACATGAAGTATCTCCATAGTATCTGTGTGCATTTAGATTTTGTACTCTGCATAGCTGATTTGTATTGTATGGACTGGACTTTATTTGATGAACTTTTCTACTTTTGCTGTTCCTGCTGTTGGATGGAAACTTGGATTACTACAGGCTTTTGGCGGAGTTTTTTTTATGACCTATGATGAACTAAGGGCTGCCCAAGTCCGGTCCTCGAGATCTACTGGCGGGCCAGGTTTTCTGGATATCCGCAAGAGAGATTTGCATACCAAAAAGGCAGTGCAGGCAAATCTCTCTCATGCATATTCATTGCGGATACCCAGAAAACCTGACCTGCCAGTAGATCTCGAGGACCCAACTTGGGCAGCCCTGATTACTAAGGGCTCATTCGCTTTGCATTCTTTGCAGTTTTGATGAGCTCTTTGACAAAAGTGTCAGGTCTTTTTCTCCACCTTGGTTTGTGTGCTGTTTGTATTCCACCTTAGCAGAAGGAGATAAGGGTCCTTTAACTAAGGCACGCTAGCCATTTGAGCACACGCTACACGCTAACGCATCCACAGACTATAATGGATGCGTTAGCATTTAGCGCACACTAAAACAGCGGGCGCTAAAACAGCTAGCGTGCCTTAGTAAAAGGACCTCTTTATGCATTAAGTGATAGTTACAGTATATTCCATAAGTGATCTGCCATCTATAGTTCATAGTTGGGATATATCCTGGAAGTGTAGCAAGGCCAACTGGATAGATTTATCATTCATAACATAACAAACCATTTATATACTGTGATGTGGTTAGCAAATGAATGAACTGCACATGCACAGGGAATTACATATTTAAATCCTATATAATAAAACCCTAGCCGCCCATGCGCACTCCTATCTGCGTGTTCCATTTTCCCTGTTCCGTGAGATGTAGGTCCTTGGTGGCAGGAGTACGCATGCGCAGGTCCCCAGCCTTACAGCACCTAACTACACTTGCCGGCAGGACTGGCCGCCAGCGCTGGACTCCCTGCTCTGGTAAAAGTAAGTTCTTCGCCTTGCCGCCCCCCCCCCCTTCCCGCAGTCCCAACTCCAAACCTGCCGACTCCAGCAGTGTCTGCATCACTGTACACACGCTGCTTTGGGGCCGTAGAAAGGCCCGAAGCAGCGTGTGTACAGTGCTGCAGATGCTGCTGGAGTCGGCAGGTTTGGAGTCGGGACCGCGGAAAGGGAAGGGGGGGGGGCGACGGCGGCAAGGGACTATGAAAGCCGACCAGACTTCTAGCACCCGTTAATGTAACGGGCTAAAATACTAGTTACAGAATAATTATTTATAAAATTTGGCAAAGAGATGAGTTTTGGGCATTCTTCTAAAAGTTTAAAACGAACAGAAATTAGATATCAAGTTGCTACAGCCCTTTATCTGGATGTTGTAATTCGCTGACTGTACAGCTATTCTTCTCTGTGAACCGCCTAGAAGTCGCATGATTAAGGCGGTATAGAAAAATAAAGTTATTATTATTATTTACTATTTTCTACTGTCAAGTACCATGTTACTATGTATACTATATTATATATTATATGGATATTATATTTTCCTAGAAAATGGTTAACCATGATGCATTTAAGTAACGCGTAAGATTGACGGAGTTTAAAGACTATATTTCCATAAGAAAACAAATATAGATTACACTGGATAGGTGTAGCTTGTTTTGACGACATGGCCCAGGAGATTTTTGGCTCAGTAACAAGATAGCAAGGCTAATAAAATGTGTAACTACTACAGTTCATTGTGGTTTTTGTGAACATAAACTTCATTGACAGCTCTGTAAAGCAAGTTTATACTATATATCATGCATGTTACTTGGGGTTTTTTTTTTTTCCTATTTGATAGGATTAGAATTTCACAAATTATATCATTTTACTTAGAATTATTATGGGGGCCCTGCTGCAGATAATATGTGCTGATCATTAATAAAAAGACTCCCTATGTCTGTCATAAGAATCATGCAGTGCAGATAAAGCTATCTTCAGAAAGGTCTTGTCACAGAAAAGGATGGAAGCCAGAATTCTTCACAGGAATTCCCGTAGACAAAGAAATTAAGTTGAATGACAGGACTGGAATTTTGCTTACATCTTTTTATATAAAATATATTTATTTTATTTATTTATTTTTTATTTATTCAATTTTCTATACCGTTCTCCCAGGGGAGCTCAGAACGGTTTACATGCATTTATTCAGGTACTCAAGCAGTTAAGATAAGATAAGAACATATGTAACAAATCCAAAGTGGCTGGTGAAAAAAAAAAAGCATGAACAATATAGAAACATAGAAGATGACGGCAGAAAAGGGCTACAGCCCATTAAGTCTGCCCACTCTGCTTACCCACCCCCTGTCTATGCCCTAATGACCCAATTTCCTTATCTTGACCCTCGTAGGGATCCCACATGGGTATCCCATTTATTCTTAAAGTCTGGCACGCTGTCTGCCTCGATCACCTGCACTGGAAGCTTGTTCCAATGATCAACCACTCTCTCTGTGAAGAAATACTTTCTGGTGTCGCCATGAAATTTTCCGCCCCTGAGTTTGAGCGGGTGCCCTCTTGTGGCCGAGGGTCCCTTGAGAAAGAAAATATCATCTTCCACTTTGACACGTAATCCTTGGGTAAAGATTTCAAGGCAACTCTAAAAATAGAAAGGCCCTGGCTTTCGTTTTCTAAATGTAAATGTAATATTCTGAACTTACAGGGCACGCTGTCCTGTGGTTAGTGTGTGCACAAAAAGGCCTTACCTGACTGCCGTAGCCCATTCGTGGGATATGACACCGCACGGCTGCATCCTCTTCGTGTAAACAGCCTTTGCGGGATGCCTCCTGGAATTTGCACTCGGTGATGGATTTCTCATTGCCTCTGCACAGGACCTCATTCATATGAATAGGGCCAAAACCTGATGCCAAGAAAAAAAAATCATCAGAACTCTTCTCCAGTGTACCCAGTCCTCAAATCAACCCAAGCTTCTTTATACCAGGTGATCTAACCAAGGCAAATGTTGATACTCCTGGAACCATACACAAATACAGGATGTCTGGGGTGTTACTTAGAAAGAGACTTGGAAGTGGTGTCAACAAGTTGATGAAGCCATCCGTGCAATGTGCGGCGGCGGAGAAAAGGGCAAATAGGATGCTAAGAATGATTAAGAAGGAGATCACGAACAGACCGGAGAAGGTTATCATGCCACTGAACCGGGCCATGGTACACTCTCACCTGGAATACTACGTCCAGCACTGGTCACCGTAAATGAAGAAGGACAAGGTACTACTCGAAAGGGTCCAGAGAAGAGCAACTAAAATGGTTAAGGGGCTGGAGGAGTTGCCGTACAGTGAGAGATTAGAGAAACTGGGCCTCTTCTCCCTTGAAAAGAGGAGACTGAGAGGGGGCATGATCAAAACATCCAAGATAATGAAGGGAATAGACTTAATAGATAAAGAAAGATTGTTCACCCTCTCCAAGGTAGAGAGAACGAGAGGGCACTCTCTAAAGTTGAAAGGGGATAGATTCCGTACAAACATAAGGAAGTTCTTCTTCACCCAGAGAGTGGTGGAAAACTGGAACGCTCTTCCGGAGGCTGTTATAGGGGAAAACTCCCTCCAGGGATTCAAGACAAAGTTAGACAAGTTCCTGCTAAACTAGAAAGTACGCAGGTGAGGCTGGACTCATTTAGAGCACCGGTCTTTGACCTGGGGGCCGCTGCGTGAGCGGACTGTTGGGCACGATTGAACCACTGGTCTGACCCAGCAGCGGCAATTCTTATGCTCTTATGTTTATCAAGAAAGAAGAGTTTCCATTGCTTTTCCATCTTATTCCTTCTAAAAGCTTCCTTTTTTCAATGCATGTGTTTTAATTTAATATAGTTCCTATTACCCAAAGTGGTTAAAAACTTTATTTAAAAAAATATAGACCCCCCCTTTTATCAAACTGCATAAAGGGTTTTTTTAAAATCACAGACCGCTGCGGTAAAAGCTGAGGCTCATAGGAATTCTACGCACATCGGAGTTTTTACTGCAGTGGTCTGAAATTTAAAAAACCCTTACGCAGCTTGATAAAAGGGGGCCACAGATAATACAATACTGCACCTATATTCCTTAATTACTACTGAAATTGTTCAGTGTTGATGACAAGATTAAATGGACTGGGGTAAGCAGAGTACATTAATTTCCAGAGTTATTCTGTATTCCGGTTAAGTGCAAAGACTTGTGATCGAATATTAACTTGCATATAACCGGAACATGCAAATAACCAATGCTACCCTTTCATATCATAATTTCAGTAACCACACAGACCCAGTGTAGTGTGACATATTTATTACTGTTATAGAACAGTTAACATGCCCATTTCTCCTTTTAAGACCCTTCACCAGCACAATGCCACATTTCACCCTCCATCACTATGTCCAACATTCCTCCCCCTTACATCCCCTTCAATCTGCCCATATTCAACATTTCTCTCTCTCATCCTTCTATTCCCCATGCATCTGTATCTCACTCCTCTCTCTCTATGCCCAATTTTCCTTTCCCCATGTGCACCATCTCTCACTCACACACTCATGCCCATCAATTCTCCTTTTTTATTCCTTCCCTTCTGTGTCCAGTGTTCATGCCCCTTCCCTTCCTTTTGTGTCAAGTTCATACCCCCTCTCCCCCCGAAGCCGACCTGACCACAGAAGACACAGGCGCCACCGGGGATCCCTCCTGCCCCTCACTGAAGCTGCCAGCGCCGGGGATCCCTCCCTGCCTCCCTCTCTGCCCGCCCGCTGCAACATCCCCACCCCTAAAGCCGACCCTGCCACCTCACAGGAGATGACACGCTTCATCCCCTCCCCCCAGCAGCAACTCCGCACAGTGACGGGCCACGGCGCGTGCAGCGACTGATATGCTGCACGTGGCCGGCTCGCAAGCCTTCCCCCCCGACATGAATTCTGACATCGGATAGAAGGTTCCAGGCCAGCCAGCCAGCGATTATATGTGTGAGTATAAATCCCACTCATTCTTCCATATATTTATAGTTACAGAATAGTGCTTTGGCATTCTAAACATTTACGCACCTTACAGGATTACCCCATAGTGCTACACATTCAAGTCCGATCAACTTACTGCTATACCCACTTACCTTGGCCCAAATGAGCACCAAATATGGCCTCCTTAGCAGTTCCGTAACCAAGCTCGCGGCATACTACGCTGGCTGAGAGGAGGTTCCACTTGTCGTCACAAATTGTGCCCCATTTGCCATTCTTCAGCACCTCTACTCTGCCCTCTCCAGGATGAGCACCAGCCCTGAGTCTCACCAGAGGCTCCTATAGCAACAGAAAGGGGACAGGTGTGTTAACTGGTAAGCACGTTGTTTCACTCACCGAATTTCTATAATATCAGACCATGAAACAATCATCAATAAGCATAATGTCAGAAAGTACCTTACGAATACCTTGCTGAGGGATTACGGGAGCTTAAGTACCCTTTGGGCCCGATTCTATAAACGGCGCCTAATTGTGTCTACCTTGTAGGTGCTGGTATGCACGGTTGTCAATCAACCATTAGGCGTCCTTTATAGAATCACGCCTAGCGACGCTTAGGCAGGCTTAGGCATTGCTAGGCATCGAGGTAGACGCCAGTATATTAGGCCAGGTTTTACTTGACCTAATTTGCCAGCGCCTAACTCCCATGCCTAGCAACGTCTAAGTTTACCACAGCTAACCTATGCCCCTAACCATGCCTACTTTGGAGGAAAGCATCTTTAGGTGGCAGAGAGCACCTCAGCTTAGACGTTTCTAGGCACGAGTGCAACCATGTCAATAAAAAAAAATTGTTTTCTTTAACCAGTTTTTAATGGCACGGACCACCGACACGCCATTTAAGCAATTAAAAAAAAAAGCAATTGAGTTGTGTGCGAAAATGAATTGGGTGTCACCAGGCATTCACGATTAGGGCACCTAGCAGTGCCTAACCCAGGTAACGTTTGTAGAATCGGGGCCTTTTTGGAAAAGGCTGGGGCCAGAGTCGGGCCTCTCCTTACTGTTGACTTCTCAATAGTTAGCGCCTGCTCTTATTGCTAAAAGATGCCACAGTTTACCTCAGATCTGAAAGCTTTGCGAAAGTTGCTTCCTTGCCCATTGATGAACTGAGGGCCCGCCACGCAGCGCACAATGGCATGCATCCCATCGCTGCGGCATGGCTTCAGTTTGCCCGGCGGCACTTGGATCTTGCAGTTGGCCAGATGAGGCTCATTTCCTGTACAGCTCACCTTGTGAATCCAAAACATTTTTTTCTTGGTGGTAATTTTGAGCCTGACAAATGAGTAAAACAATGATTACAAATAGTAACAGAAGTAAAGAGAGTGCGGGTGGAAAATGGGGAATAATGTGAAAATGGAGACGTAATACTTCAAAAGGAAAACAAGATGAGCACAAAAACAAACAAACACACATTTAAAACTATGGGGTCATTTTACTAAGGTGTGTTAACCGATTTAACGCCCACTCAGTGGCATAGTTAGGGGGTGGGGTGGTCCGCCCAGGCGCCATGTTGGGGGGGGCACCAGCACCCCTCCTCCTCTCTGCCTTCCCACCTCTTCCCACTTCTCCCCTCACCACACGCATGCCCCCCTTCCCTTCCCCCGTACCTCTAGTGGTTCACTGCCGTGGGCAGCAACTTCAACGTGCTCCTCGCGACCACGTCATCTCTCCTGCCGACATCACTTCCAGGTGTCGCACGAAGGAAGTGACATCAGAGGGAGAGCCAAAGGGGGTTGCGAGGAGCGCATTAACGTTCTCGTTGCTCATGGCGGCGAACAACTAGAGGCATGGGGGAAGGGAAGGGGGGGGTCACGCGCGCAGCAGAGGGGATCGGGGAAGGAGCAGGAGGTGGAGATGAGGGCAGGGGAGGGGCGCCGCCAATGTCACGGGCACCTCTCACCCTCGATATGCCACAGCGCATGCTGAATGTTAAAACGCCCACTGAAATATAACGGCCATCGTAGCATTCAGCACGCACGACTCATTAGCATAGAAACATAGAACATAGAAAGATGACGGCAGAAAAGGGCCACAGCCCATCAAGTCTGCCCACTCTTTTGACCCACCCCATTAAGTCTGAGTGCTAGTGACCTGGTTCCTTAACTCAACCCTCGAAGGGATCCCACGTGGGTGTCCTATTTATTCTTAAAGTCGAGCACGCTGGTGGCCTTGATCACCTGCACTGGAAGTTTGTTCCAGTGATCTACCACCCTTTCTGTGAAGAAATACTTCCTGGTGTCACCACTAAATTTCCCTCCTCTGAGTTTGAGCGGGTGCCCCCTTGTGACCGTAGTTAAAGGACACCGTAGTTAAAGGACACCTATATTTTTTTCACTCTTAAAACTGAAAAACACTGTCAAGGCAAACAGAAATACGCACCTGGATTTAGGGTCTTTCATTTTCAAATTCCAAAGTTTCCTATAACAAATATATGAACATATTAGAACGGTGCAGTGTAGCAGCAACCATGTCTCCAGCAAGTAAAGAGTTCCGGTCACTGCAGAACAGGGACACCTATTGGTTAGACTCAGTGTGCACCTACCAACAGGGTTGTCCAGAAAAAACTAAGACCTCCTTTAATTAAGCCGTATTAAGGGGATTTATCGCTGGCCGCTGCGGTTAAAACTCTGACGCTCACAGAATTCCTATGAGTGTTGGAGCGTGGAGTGCAGCAGCCTGCAATTAACCCCCCCCCCTAATGTGGCTTGATAAAAGAGGACCTAAAGTTGGAAAAACTGTGGGAATTGAAGTTTTTTCCCATGAATCTGATTATGCTTGATCAGAAAATAATTAAAAAAAAATTTTTAAAGCCCCTTCTGGGGCCGCTCAAAGCTCCGTTTTTTTAAAATTTGCTATTATTTTTGCTTAAAGGAGTAAACTTCTTGGTATTATAGCTATGGCGCCTTTTATCAAGCCATGTTAGGGTTTTTTTATCACTGGCCACTGTGGTAAAAACTCTAACACTCAGAGAATTCCTATGAGCTTCGAAGCTTTTCCTGCAGCGACTCATGAGAAAAATAAAACTTACCCCCTCTTTTACAAAGGTGCACTATGCTTTTTAGCGCGTAATAAATATTATAGTACGCTAAACACGCTAAATGCTAACACATGCATGTTATCCTATGGATGCGTTAGCGGTTAGCGCACGCGTTGATTTAGTGTGCGCTAAACACGTGCTAAAATGCTTAACGCGCCATGGTAAAAGAGGGCCTTAGCGCAGCTTGATAAAAGGGGGCCTGTAACTTTTAAGTTTTCGCACTCAGCAATGATACATTGCTAAAAAGATATTTTATGCAAAAAAAATCTAGCAGTAATTTATTAAGGCCCCCTTTTGTGAATCCACGTTAAGTTTTTTTTTTTTTGTTTTTTTTTTTAATCGCTGGCTGCGGCAGTATTAACTCAGATGCTCATAGGAATTGTATGAGCATTGGAGCTAATACTGCTGCAGCAGGCAATATAAAAATACAGCCTCGTAAAAGGGGGCCTAAATCAGAAATTTGACATATTTTGCCACTAGCTAAACACATACACTTTGGTGTCGTCATCTACCAATGGCTTTCCAAGCACTCAAGCATTCGAGTTAGTGTGGATAAAGCCTGCAATGCTGTTCAACTCCTTGCAACAAAGCTTCACCCTGCGCTGGGTCGGTGGTTAGTTTAACGCCTCGCTCGGCTGTGTTGTTAACCACCTTCACTCTGTTGACAAACTGTTCAGCCATAATGGAAGTTTGGATCTTCAGATGACCTGCCCACTAGCTTTGTCAACCATTCATTGGTTAACACCAAGACTGTGAAACAGGAAATATGATTCAGGTCCAATCAAGGGCCTGTTTTAGAAAGCCGCGCTAGCAGCTGCTGTGTGGTAACGGCCCCGAAGCCCATAGAGATTTAAAGGTCTGCGGGGCTTTTGTCTCACGGCTTTGTAAAACAGGCTGCAAGTCTCCCAGTGATTTGCTTCGGTGGACACGTTTGGCCATTACTGCCCCCCCCCCCACCACCACACACACACACACACTTTTTTTTTTTTTTTTTTTTTTACAAAAACCGTAGCGTGGTTTTTAGCGCCGGCTGATTCTATGGAATTCTATGAGCATCGGAGCTGTTATTATGGCCAACGCTAAAACCACGCTATGGTTTTGTAAAAAGAGGGGGTTGCTAAAGTATGTTAAATTTCTGTTATTTTTTACAATAAAGTGCAGATATTGAGGGTTCATTTAATAAAATACTGCTAATTTTTTGTTGCACAAATGTCTTTTTATCAATGTATCATTACTGAGTATGAAAATCTAAACGTTATAGCCTCTAATACTAAGAAAATTGCTCCATTATGCAAAAACAAAAGCTTTATGTAATCAGTGGCTTCAAGTGACCCCCCCAGGATGGGCTTTTAAAATTTTTCAAAAATTATTTTCTGATCAAGCACAATCAGATTCATAGGAAAAACTTTAATTTGCACAGTTTTTCCAACTTTAGGTTTTTCTGGACAACCCTAACACACCAAGTTCCAAAAAGAGCTATGGTTTGTTGCCATTGATCAATTGTATTATCATTGCAATGACTGCTCTATATAGCAGGATTTGGAGAACACAAGATAAAAAGTACAGTAAGTCAAATTAGATAGAAACAAAACAGAAAAAAATGCATTTGCTGTACTAGAGAAGCAGCAATATGTTCTCAGTAAGTCATGATCACTAACCCCCTCTTTTACGAAAGTGCGATAGCAGTTTCTAGCACGGAGAGCCGCGCAGAATGGCCCGCACTGCTCCCGATGCTCATAGGAACTGAATGAGCATTGGGAGCCGTGCGGGCCATTCAGCACGGCTCCCCGCGCTAGAAACTGCTATCGCAGATTCGTAAAAGGAGGCCTAAGGGTCTGTGAGGGAGTTTCTTTAGCTCGAAATATATCTGAAAGGGGCAGATTATGGCAGTAAAAAAACAATCTAAACATCAAATGCAAGTTTATATAATTCAAAAAGTTGGTGCATAGTCTCAAATTTGAAGCATGTTGTCCCATGTTCTTTAACAGGAAAACATTAATGTACACTAAGGGCCGGAATCTATAAATAGTGCCTAGAGGCGATTCATAGTCAAATGTGCGCAGACATTTGGGCACAGGACAGAACCTACAATGTAGGCACCCCTTAGCACAGTTGCCAATCAACCGCTAGGTGTCCTTTATAGAATCCTGCTTAGCGGTGCCTAGGCATCGCTAGGCATCCTGGAGGTAGGCGCCAGTATATTATGCCAGGTTTTACTGGGTCTAATTTACCAGTGCCTGACTTGGACACCTAGCGATGCCTAAGTCAACCACGCCTAATTTTCAGGTAGGTGTCAGAAGACATCAGAAGGTGTCTCAACTTTGGCAGTATTCTATTTTTTTTTTTAATTAATTATTCAATTAACTTCAATGGTGCTGTCAATTATCATGCCATTGAAACTAATTGAAGTAATTTAGATTAGGCACAGATTTTAGTTAGGCGTTGCCAGGCAGCCTTAACTAGGCCACCCAGTGGTACCTAAATAGGGCACTGTTTACAGAAACTGGCCCTATGTACAGCTGGGGGCATATCAGAAAGGCCCCACAGGATGGCACATATCATCCACTGGAGACTGTAAATCAGGGCTGCCCAAGTCCGGTCCTCGAGATCTACTGGCAGGCCAGGTTTTCTGGATATCCACAATGAACATGCATGAGAGAGATTTGCATACCAAGAAGGCAGTGAAGGCAAATCTTACTCATGCATATTCTTTGTGGATATCCTGAAAACCTGGCCTGCCAGTAGATCTCGAGGACCGGACTTGGGCAGCCCTGCTGGAAATACTACAACATTGTTGTGTCAGTAAGGCATTGGTATCATGACCCTAAGAGAATTTTGGAGAAAAAGTGGTTATGACCACATGAGACTATCCATAACAGGCATTCAGATATATTGGCATATCCTTGGTCTAAGAACCAGTTTATTTTTCATTTTGGTAACTTTCAGATCATTCTGGTCTTGCTTGGGCTGAGAACTTTTCAGCACCCCCTCTTAAGAACATAAGAATTGCAGCTGCTGGTTCAGACCAGTGGTCCATCGTGCCCGGCAGTCCGCTCACACGGCAGCCCCCAGGTCAAAGACCAGTGCCCTAACTGAGTCTAGTCTTACCTGTGTACGTTCTGGTTCAGCAGGAACTTGTCGAACTTGGTCTTGAATCCCTGGAGGGTGTTTTCCCCTATAACAGCCTCCGTAAGAGCGTTCCAGTTTTCTACCACTCTCTGGGTGAAGAAGAGCTTCCTTACGTTTGTACGGAATCTATCCCCTTTTAACTCTAGAGAGTGCCCTCTCGTTCTCTCTACTTTGGAGAGGGTGAACAACCTGTCTTTATCTACTAAGTCTATTCCCTTCATTATCTTGAATGTTTCGATCATGTCCCCTCTCAATCTCCTCTGTTCGAGGGAGAAGAGGCCCAGTTTCTCTAATCTTTTGCTGTACGGTAGGGACAAAGCTGATATCTGAAGAACCCCTGCTCCAATTAGCAACCCTTCAAAAACTTTCCCAGCTACCTCACCACTTTGGAAAATGTTAGACTAAGGGCTCCTTTTACCAAGCCGCGTTAGCGGTTTAACGCGCCGTAATAACGCACGCGAATTTGCTGGCTGCGCTAGCCGCTACCGCCTCCTCTTGAGCAGGCGGTAGTTTTTCGGCTAGCGCAGGGGTTAGCGTGCGCTAAAAAGGTGCGTGCGATAAAGGAGCCCTAAAAATGACTCAAGCCACTCTAATGCCATTTCTTTAATCCCCAATCTCCAGGCAGTAGAGCAAAATCCCCAAACTCAGTGGATCAAAGGCAGAAGAAATAGCTCCACAAATTATTACATGTTGCTTCCCACTGTCCGTGCCCCAATACAAGACCAGTGGTGGGACCAGTAAGGCCTCAGTACTGTGACTCTTTCTAAGCTCCATAAAGAAAAGATACCGAAGATTTTAAAAGAAAATTTTATAGCTGCTAGAGAACCCATGGCTGCAGCACCAACCCTAAAAATGAGAAATCAGATATTGGATGATAGTCCGCTGGCTTAAATAGCAGTATTTTCCCCTTCTTTAACATCAGACATATTGCTGTAATCTTTGGTCCAAAGATAAATTCACTAAACTGGACAACTTCATTGCTGGATCAAATTGAAATCATTTAGCAATAGCACCTCACCTTTCAAGGCAATTTTGGGACTGTCTTCTGTTAAATATCTGTCTTCTGTTATAGCTCTATTTTTTTTTCTGCCTGTGAAGGAAGTCTGTATATCACATCAGTATAGATAATGTTCCATCCTCTCTTGCCGGTTCAAACCAAAGTGCCTCCTTCTTATCACATAAACCCTGCAATTCTGTCACTTCAACATTAGTTTTTATATACTGTATAGTGTAACCTCCTTTCTTCTTACCCTGTCCTTCCCGAAAAGGCTTTAGGCCTAATATAGCTATGTCTCAGCCTTGGATCTCTGTATATAATGTCTCTGTAATTGCCAATAAATCCACGCCAGCCTCTTCTATGATTGCCTATCAGACTTTGTTTCCCCTACTCAGGATAATTTTATAACAGGACACCTTTGTAGAAAGCTCAACAAGGTGCCTATTTTATCCTTATAGGTGTCTATGTGCCTTTATATAGCCACCCAAAACCAGGTCCAATAGCAAATAAATTCATATGAACAAATTTGAATCTGCTCTGAAAAAAGGTACGTGAATATAATCTGTCCATGTGCTCATGTATTTTTTTAAAAATATGCACAAACATTGCAAATCTATTTCAACTAAACCCTTGGGAATGCCTATGCATATAAATAAGTATGCTGTTTTGTAGGTGAATGTACACAGCTTTAAGAAAGGCCTTTTGCATGTGTATTAATTGGCTTTACAGGCAGAAAAATCTTTATAAAAATAACCCTCACTGTGATCATACATACATACATATATATATATCTATACTAATAAAACCTTAGCCGCGCATGCCCACTTGAACCTCCGTGCCTCCGTGCTTCTGCATGCGCAGTAGAAGAACCACCGAGCAGAGAGGAACGCCGAGCAGGGAGGAACCGTCGAGCAGAGAAGCATATCAGGGAGGAACCACCAAGCAGGGAAGCGTTTCAGCGCAGTGGCAGCAGTCCTGATCCGCCAACCACCCATTCCTTACCCAAAGCAGCAGTGGCAGAGCTGTAAACAGGCTGTTCGTGGCAAGCCATGGCAGCGCCTTTCCTTTGCTGTATAACTTCGGATGTGGTAGAGGAAAGGCCCTGTCAGGGCTGGCCATGAACAGCCTGTTTACAGCGCTGCCACTGCTGCTTTGGGTAAGGAATGGGGGGTTGGCGGGTCAGGACTGCTGCTGCTGCTACTGCTTTGGGACACAGAGGGAGGGTGGAGGGGTTGGTAGGTCATGACCGCTGCTGCCGCCTCGGGTAAGTAACGGGGGTCCAGGAGGCCAGACCCACGTGGAGAGAGGGAGGGCAGACTTGTGGGGGCAGTGGACCAGGTGTGTGTGTGTGTGTGTGGAGGGTCCATCAGGGTGAAGGGCTGTGGAGGGGCAGCCTGCCCAAAGATTCAGTGCAGTGACCAGGGAAGAGGTAGGTGGGGGAGGAGGGGTTGAATTGGTGCAGGCTCTGGTGTTGGGGTGCAGTTGGGTGAAGAGGGTTAAAGTAATGGGGAAGGGGAGAGTTGCAGTACCGTAGGGAGGGGCAGGAGAAAGATGAGAGAGAAATTAGTCCTGGGGTAGGGTACAAGAGAAGGGGTTAAAAAGGAAGAAAAGCTGGATGGGTGTGGAATAGAGGGACAGGAAGAATGGCCTTGGAGGCAATGGAAGGAAGGATAGATAGGAATGGAGCTGGGACTGAAAGGGTGATAAATGTAGTGGAGGATCTATGAGGGCCAAAAGGGTACAGAGGACTAAAGAAATGGTGATGGATAGCACCGGGAGCCAATAGAAGAAAAAAAGAAAAACATAAAGACAGACAGGGGGCAGGGAGAGAGACAGAAAGAAAGAAAGGGGGCAGGGAGAGAGAGAAAGAAAGATATACAGGGTAGGGAGAGAGACAGAAAGAAATAAAGATAGATGGGGGCAGGGAGAGAGACAGATAGAAAGATAGACAGGGCAAGGAGAGAGACAGAAAGACAGAAAGAAAGACAGATGGGGCAGGGAGAGAGACGGAAAGAAAGAAAGGGGGCATGGAGAGAGAGAAAGAAAGATATACAGGGCAGGGAGAGAGACAGAAAGAAAGAAAGACAGATGGAGCAGGGAGAGAGACAGAAATAAAGAAAGGGGGCAGGGAGAGAGAGAAAGAACAATAAAGGGCAGGGAGAGAGACAGAAAAAAAGAAAGAAAGAAAGATAGACGGGGCAGGGAGAGAGACAGAAAGAAAGAAAGAAAGATAGACGGGGCAGGGAGAGAGACAGAAAGAAAGAAAGACGGGGGCAGGGAAAGAGACAGAAAGAAAGATAGACAGCAGGAGGGAGAGAGACAGAAAGAAAGAAAGTCTACACATCTATTCTAGCACCCTTTAATGTAACCGGCTTAAACACTGGTATATATATAAATAACTTACCAGGTGTTGCCTTTTCCCCCCATTTCTATACACGTGGGTATTGTTCACCTATCACTAATGATCCTACTTTAAAGGCTTCTTCAGAAGGCTAATCAGTCTTTATGGGGGGTAATAGATGAACAACTATGTCTGCTCAGGCACTCTTGAAACTCATCCCATGGTCTAGAAAATCAAAACTTTCTTGTCAACACCATCTATGCACCTACATTCATCTCCAGAATGTGAGTTTCTCTGTCTTGGTCTTTATCCTCAGTTGGAAAGATTTAGGGAAATATCACCTTCACACTCATCTGTGTCATCCTCCTTCTCAGAGCCAGGAAAAAACTTTTGATTTGTTAGGAGATCTTTAGCAGTATCATTCATGCCAGTACAGATGAAAATCTCAGGATAATATCTAATAGGCTTGATGAAACATACAAACAGAGAAAAATTAAGGCAGATAAAGACCATATAGCCAGTGGCGTACCTAGCATATGTGACACCCGGGGCCCATCATTTTTTGACACCTCCCCATCTATATGAAAAATATGATTTTTAGTAACAATCCACATATCGCACAACAAGAATGTACCTAGGAAAAGGCAGCATTTTAAACATTGCAGTGAGCACTAGAACACCAACACATACATTGTAAAACTAAACAAGCCAGATCCTGCACAGTCAATTGATCCTGTGAAAGCCATGTCCCTTTCATACACACAGACAGATACACCCTTACCCAATATGGAATAATCACAAACTAAAAATAGAAATATGTAGACAAAAGTTAAACTGAACCGCCAAGAAACCAGACTCTGCATACAATGCAACACTACAACATCACAAAAACAGTAATACATGTCCTCTAATACTGTGCAAAATATAAAGACAGTAGATGTAAATTTGAAAAAACTGATACATAACAATCACCACTTTACAAATTAACAAATAAAACTAAAACAAATAATGAGAAATAAGAAAATACCATTTTATTGGACTAATCCCCGTAAGCTCGGTCCCCACCCCGCAAATCACCTGACTCCATCCACACAATTCTTGAATTGTTTTATATTGAACTTATTATATTAAAGTATAAAAAGAAACAATATTCTGTACAATTGTCAATTTATAAATCAGCTTTTTCTCCCCACTCTCTCTTCCCCATTTCCCTTCAGGGTCCTCAGCCCACTCTTTCTCCACTTTTCTTCAGTGCACGCACATAAAAACAAGCAAGTAATTATATATTGTTTTCATTATATTCATTCATAGAAATTAAAGTCTAAATAATGCCAGTCACATAACAAAATATGATTCTACAAAAATAATTCCCTGCACAGTCAAGCCTGCAAGGATTACTAGATGTCTTTCAGCAGCTCCCCTCCCTCCTTCCCCCTTACCTTCGTGGCCAAGTCAAAATGATCTACCAACAATAAAATTTAAAAAACACAAAGCACACTGTACGCAGAGAAAATGTTAATTATCATTTATATTCTGCGGGTTTTCAAAGAGGTCAAGGCAGATGACTTTATGCAATGTCACCTCAGTAACAACTATACAAAAATAGACAAATATACCCCCTCCCTTTTTACTAAACCGCGATAGCGTTTTTTAGCGCAGAGAGCTGCGCTGAATGCCCCACGCTGCTCTCAACGCTCATAAGCTCCCTGCGCTAAAAAACGCTTCTGCGGTTTAGTAAAAGAGGACCATTGTGCAAAATATAGACAGCATATATAAATTCTCAAAACAGACACATTTTGATCACTAAATTGAAAATAAAATCATTTTTCCTTTGGTAATTTCATCAGTCTCTAGTTGCACTTTATTCTTCTGACTGTGCATCCAATATTTCTTTCCTTCTTTCAGCCTCCTGTATGCTTCCTCTCCTCATTCCCTCCCAAACTTTTTCTTTATTTCACCCTGCCCCCTTCTTTCTTTCTCTCTCCATGCCCCCTTTCTTTCTGTATGTCTGTCTTTCTCTCTCTCTCTTCGTGCCCCATTTCTTTCTTTGTTTCACCCTGCCCCCTTCTTTCTTTCTCTCTCCATGCCCTCTTTCTTTCTCTCTGTCTGTCTTTCTCTCTCTCTTTGTGCCCCATTTCTTTCTTTCTTTCTTTCACCCTGCCCCCTTCTTTCTTTCTCTCCATGCCCCCTTTCTTTCTCTGTCTGTCTCTCTCTCTATGCCCTATTCCTTTCTTTCTTTCACCCTGCCCCCTTCTTTCTTTCTCTCTTCATGCCCCCTTTCTTTCTCTATGTCTGTCTTTCTCTCTCTCTCCATGCCCCATTTCTTTCTTTCATTCACCCTGCCCCTTTCTTTCTTTCTCTCTGTCTTTCTCTCTCTCTCTCTCTGTGTGCCCCATTTTTTTCTTTTTCTTTGTTTCACCCTGTCCCCTTTCTTTCTGGCTTCCTGTCATCTTCCCCCCCCCTGTTTCTTTCTTTCTTTCTCCCTCCCCTCCCTTATGCCACCGCCATTGGGAAAATGCTGCCACCACCGCTGGGGAATAGGCTGCCACTGCCGCCATCGGGAACAGGCTGGCTCTGAGTTCGCCCTGCTTCTCTTCCCCGCAGGGCCAACCAACTCTCGCCGCCCGACGTCAATTCTAACGTCAGAAAGGACATTTCAGGCCAGCCATGCGGCAGCCTATTCCCCGGTGGGTGGCCAGCTGTGCACCCCCTTGGGGTATGCACCCGGGGTGGACTGCCCCCCCCAGCCCCCCTCTTGGTACGCCACTGCATATAGCCTATCTAGACTGCCTAATCACACCGTCTACTATCTCCTCTTCTCCCTTAGAGATCTTACTTCTCCCAAGCTTTCTTGAATTCAGATACACCTTTTGTCTCCACCACCTCCACAAGGAGGACTTTCCAAGTAGTTACCACCCTTTCTGTGAAAAAGTATTTTTTGAGGTTACTTCTGAACCTATCCCCTTTTACCTTCATCTATGAACCCTCATTCCAGAGTTTCCTTTCAACTGAAAGACTCACCTCATGCACATTTATGCCACGTAGGTATTTAAACGTCTCTATCATATCTCCCCTTTCCCGCCTTTCCTCTAAAGTATACATATTGAGATCTTTAAGTCTGTCACCATATGCCTAATGACAAAGACCATCAATCATTTTAGTAGCCTCTCTCTGAACCGACGCCATCCTGTTTTTATTACATTACATTAGTGATTTCTATTCAGCCATTACCTTGCGGTTCAAGGCGATTACATAAGATTTATCAGGAGGTTACAAGAATTGTAACTTTACATAAGAATTGTCAGAAGAATTACATAGGAATTACATAAGAATTGTCTGGAACTTGAGGTGATACATGTTGGGTAATTAGAAACATTTTAGATTTGAAAGGGGGTAGAGAGTGTGGTGGGTGGAGATTGGGAAGGAACTGGTCATGTTAAATAGGTTTTATGTATTTTTTGGTTTTAGTTTCTTTTTTTGAAGGTTTTGTAGTCTGTGGTCGAAGACAGCAGATTGGTGATTTGTCTGTCTAGTTTTGCTGCTTTGGTGGCCATTAGATTGCCATATAGTTTTCTTCGTTTTTATCTTTTTGAAGTTATGGTCTCCAGAATTGTACTTTGCATAGGTTGCCTAGGAAAGAAAGGGCATCCTGGTCCGAACAATTATAATTTGTGGAGTATTTCAGAATAGGCTCACTCAGGATGCAACCTTTTATGAAATACCTATAAAGCCACTGTTGTTCAACTTGTTTCTTAGTCTACTAGCAATTCTCATACAATCTTGTAAAAATCATAAGATTTTTTTCTTGTGCTGATGACATATTATTTGTGCATTATACTTCATTATATTCACCAGACCTTTCCCCTTTGCAGACTTATTTATCTAAGATATCACTTTGGCTGGAAGAACATTATATGGTTCTTAATCCAGATAAAACTACTACTGTACATAGAAACATACAGATAAAGGCCATCCAGTCTGTCCATCCACAGTAACCATTATCTCATGGAGGGACAGAGAGAGATGTTGGTTGGGTGAAGAGAATGAGATCTGCAGTAGAGAAAGCGTGCAGGAGACAGAAGGAAAGAAATATTGGATGCACAGTCAGAAGGAAGTGCAACCAGAGACTCATGAAATCACCAGACAAGAAAGATAGAAAAATGATTTTATTTTCAATTTAGTGATCAAAATGTGTCAGTTTTGAAAATTTATATCTGCACTATATTTATATTTTGCACTATATTTGTCTATTTTTCTATAATTGTTACTGAGGTGACATTGCATATTTTAAATTTTATCTACCTTGACCTCTTTGAAAAACCTCCCTGAATATAATTGATAATTAACATTTTCTCTATGTACAGTGTGTTTTTTGTTTTTTTTTGTTTTTTAATTTTGTGGTTACCATTAAGTATTAATAAGATTATATTATGAGTATATGAAAAATGGATGGAAGAAATCGCATTACAATTAGTACTATTATTATGGGAGTGGGATTAGGAGCGGAGCCTGGGTGGGTCTGGGGTGGAGCTTGGGCACCACCCTAGACACCCAACAATTCAATCTCTCCTTTCCTTCAGTGAAAAGAATCAAAGGAATCAAGAATTTCAGTCAATCAAGAAATTCAGTCAATCCTTGGTTTTCAAATTTTCTCAACTATGGAAAGAACTTCCTCTTATCTTAAGGGGTCCTGATCCTTTTCAACTTTTTCACAAATATTTAAAAACTATTTTAAATGCCAAACACTTTGGAAATCAGTCACGTTAATGTTTTCCGACCGCTACTTTTTTTGGTATTTTTTTAGTTACTGTTAACCGAATTGAGCTCCATTTTGGTTGAAGGCCCAGTATATAAAGGTAAGTTTTAGTTTAGTTTAGTTTTACTTTTGGTTGATATTTGTTAGACTTAGGGCAGTGGTCTCAAACTCAAACCCTTTGCAGGGCCACATTTTGGATTTGTAGGTACTTGGAGGGCCTCAGAAAAAAATAATTAATGTCTTATTTAAGAAATGACAATTATGCATGAGGTAAAACTCTTTATAGTTTATAAATCTTTCCTTTTGGCAAAGTCTTAATAATAATATTGTCATTTATAGCTAAAGAGACATATGATCAAGAAACAGTTTTATTTTACTTTTGTGATTATGATAAATATACCGAGGGCCTCAAAATAGTACCTGGCGAGCAGCATGTGGCCCCCAGGCTGCGAGTTTAAGACCACTGACATAGGGGATACTTTGCATGAAGAAGTTGAGAAACTCTGGTCTAAAAGAACCATACAGGTTATATCATTAAACTCCCTAAAATAATTCTGTTTCAGAGGTGACAGAATTTGAATTTTCTGTGCTTTTAGAGTACAAAGAATCATGTTATGGTTTCTCCACATTACATTGCATTTACATTTCTAGATCGCAAAACCTTATGAATTGATGTGGTTCACAAAAAGATTAAAAAGCTGGACATTCCCAGTGATCTACAAAACTTGACATAAGACCGTATTAGTGCTCTAGGAATTTTGTAAATATTGATTTTAGTAGTAGTAGTAGTAGTTGTAATGTGAATTAAAGAGGCGGATATCTGATCTGAAAAAAATTAAGGGCTCCTTTTACTAAGCTGCGGTAGCGTTTTTAGCGCGCACTAACCCCCACGCTATGCGGAAAAACTAATGCCAGCATTGTAGCACACGCTAAGTGCGCGCTAAAACCGCTAGTACAGCTTAGTAAAAGGAGCCCTAAGTCAAGAGTGTTACATTACATTACATTACATTAGTGATTTCTCTTCCGCTTGTACCTTGCGGTTCAAATCGGATTACATTAGAATAGAGCTGGACATTTCCAGGAGGATGCATTACATTGAAAAATTTCTGGTACAGGATACAAATTGAGGATATATCCCTGACCTAACAACGTATTGGGTCAGGGATAAATCAGAGAGAAGAGTAGCAAAATCTTTTGAAATGTTATTTGTTTGATCATCAGGATGAATATTGAAGTCTCCGAGAATCAGTGGTTGAATTGAATTTAGGCAGAAATCCATTATAGAGTAGTTGTAGTTAATAGTTGAAGTGAAAGCAATGGGGGGATGGTAAAGAAGTGAAAAAGTTGGAGGATGGGGTAATATTTATTTGAACCTGAAGAGTTTCTAGCAGTGGTGTTAAGGTGAACTTCTTGATGTTAAGTAGAGAATGACACAGTGACAAAATTCATCACTGTCCACCATCCCCGCGGATAACCGCGGGAAATAATCCCATGTCATTTTCTAATGTCTATTTCAACCTCGGTCCTTCTACACCAGCATTCTTCAAAGCAAAGCTTGAGGGTCAGTGGTTGTGGCCATTCATACTCTGATTCTTATGTGAGCCAAAGATAATGAAGCCATTGTGACATCACTGATGTGATTGGTTCTTAGGCACTGGTGGAATGAGGCATTATGACATCACAATATCTGCTTTGGATACCAGAGACTGTCATTCTATAGTGTCTATCTCAACTTCAATCCTTCTACACCAGCATTCTTCAAAGCAAAGCTTCCGGGTCAGTGGTTGTGGCCATTACTCTGATTCTTCCTTCTCTCCTTAAAGAATGACATGAAGATGGTTTCGGGACGGGGACGGTGATGAATTTTGTCACCGTGTCATTCTCTAATGTTAAGCTTAGGAGAGAAAAGGATGGCGATTTCACCTGCTCTATGAGAGGGGCAGTTGCATACATGATATCGATGTTCAGTAGGATCTGTTTGGTTTAAGTTAGCAGCATCGGAGTCAGTGAGACAAGTTTCACTTAAACAGCAGAGGTCTAAATTATGTGCTAAAATAAAATCATGAAGAAGGTGATATTTGTTTCTGATAGAGCAGCAATTTATTAAAGCTGCAGCGATTGTAGTAATTCCAGCGGATGACTGTGTTTTTATGGCATTTTGAAAAGGGATATTGATTAAGGGCTCCTTTTACAAAGGTGCGCTGGCGTTTTTAGCGCACGTACCGGATTAGCGCACGCTACTTGAAAAACTACCGCCTGCTCATGAGGAGGCGGTAGCAGTTAGCGTACGCGGCATTGTAGCGTGCGCTATTCCACGCGTTAAGGCCCTGACGCACCTTTGTAAAAGGAGCCCTAAGTGTCTTACCTGACTGTGGGAAACAGGGCAGTATAAAGGAGTGGTTTAGTGGTTAGAGCAACAGCTTCAGCATCTTGAGCTGGTGGGTTCAAATCCCACACTGCTCCTTGTGACCCTGGGCAAGTCACTCAATCCTCCAATACATTAGATAGATTGTGAGCCCACTGGGACAGATAGAGAAAATGCTTGAGTACCTGATTGCTAACTGCTTAGATAACTTTGATAGGTGATATATAAATACCTTAAATAAACAAGAATAAAATAAAAAATACAGCCCCAGTGAGTTGGAATGGTCTGAGACAAACACATGAGGAAAAATGCAGTCAGTACTAAGGAACACATTGTACTACCGGTATATTTAATGATGACAGAGTATAGTAGAGTACAGTAGGGTACAGTAGAGTACAGTTAGGGACTTTGATGGGGGTGCACTCTCAGGTGCGCACAATCTGCTCCTTAAGTATGCACTGTCGGTGCATTCCAACATCGTGGCGCCACTAAGAGGTTCAAAAGATATAGGCACAGTTACTGTGGTGCAGAGGCGTACCTAGGGTATGTGACACCCGGGACCCATTGTTTTTTGACACCCCCTGCCATCATTTTTGACACCCCCCATGTAAAAAAATATTTTTAGTAATGTTCCCCCCTGGTGCCAGCCATGAGGGGGTGTTCCCGGCCTAGGAGTCATGGTCCGGGAACATCCCTTCTCACGGCTCTGGTGAGTCTGACCTCGGTTCCGGGGAAAATGGCGGAAGCACTGATAAAAGAAAACATCGATGAACATTTTGAAAGAAACAAACTTCTGATAACCAGCCAACATGGTTTCTGCAAGGGGAGATGGTGCCTAACGAACTTATTGCACTTCTTCAAAGGAATTAACAAACGGATGGACAAAGGAGACCCCATAGACATCATATATCTAGATTTCCAAAAAGCCTTTGACAAGGTGCCCCATGAACGCCTACTCCGGAAACTGAAGAACCATGGGGTGGAAGGAGACGTACATAGATGGATCAGAAACTGGTTGGCGGGTAGGAAACAGAGGGTAGGAGTGAAGGGCCACTACTCGGACTGGAGGAGGGTCACGAGTGGGGTCCCGCAGGGCTCGGTGCTCGGGCTGCTTCTATTTAATATATTCATAAATGATCTAGAAACAGGGACGAAGTGCGAAATAATAAAATTTGCAGACGACACCAAACTATTTAGTGGAGCTCGGACTAAAGAGGACTGCGAAGAATTGCAAAGGGACTTGAACAAACTAGGGGAATGGGCGACGAGATAGCACATGAAGTTCAACGTTGAGAAATGTAAAGTATTACATGTGGGAAACAGAAACCCGAAGTACAACTATACAATGGGAGGGATGTTATTAAATGAGAGTATCCAAGAAAGGGACTTGGGGGTAATGGTGGACATGACAATGAAGCCACGGCACAGTGCGCAGCGGCCACTAAGAAGGCAAACAGAATGCTAGGCATAATCAAGAAGGGTATTACAACCAGAATGAAAGAAGTTATCCTGCCATTGTATCGGGCGATGGTGCGTCCGCATCTGGAATACTGCGTCCAATATTGGTCGCCGTACCTTAAGAAGGACATGGGGTTACTCGAGAGGGTTCAGAGGAGAGCGACGTGTCTGACAAAGGGGATGGAAAACCTTTCATACACTGAGAGATTGGAGAAACTGAGTCTCTTTTCCCTGGAGAAGAGGAGACTTAGAGGGAATATGATAGAGATTTACAAGATCATGAAGGGCATAGAGAGAGTAGAGAGGGACAGATTCTTCAAACTTTCGAATAATAAAAGAACAAGAAGGCATTCAGAAAAGTTGAAAGGGGACAGATTCAAAATGAATGATAGGAAGTTCTTCTTTACCCAACGTGTGGTGGACACCTGGAATGCGCTTCCAGAGGACGTAATAGGGCAGAGTACGGTACTGAAGTTCAAGAAAGGATTGGACAATTTCCTGCTGGAAAAGGGGATAGAGGGGTATAGATAGAGGATTACTGCACAGGTCCTGGACCTGTTGGGCCGCCGTGTGAGCAGACTGCTGGGCACGATGGACCTCAGGTCTGACCCAGCGGAGGCATTGCTTATGTTCTTATAGTCCCCATGTCCCAGCATGTTCCCAGCCTTCTCTCCCTTTACTTTCCGTGAAGCTGAAAAAACTGCTGGCCTCGGCAATGATTCAGCTATGTCACCTGTGGCTCCCCTTCCTGTTTTCTGTGTCTGCCTCTTTAATCGACCCGGGCGGAAACAGGAAGTTGTGTCATTGGCAGACGTGGAAAGCAGGAAGGGGAGCCATGGTCGACGTAGCTGAATTACTGCCGAGGCCGGCAGTTTTTTCAGCTTCACGGAAGGTAAAGGAAGAGAAGGCTGAGAACATGCTGGGTCACGGGGACTATCCAGAGCCTTGGCACCAGGCCGTGAGAAGGGAAGTTCCCAGTCCATGACTCCCAGGCCGGGAACACCCCCTCATGGCTGGCACCCAGGGCGGACACCCCCCCTTGGTACACCACTGCTGTGGTGTTACTTCCAGGTTCAGCTGTGTAGAAATTCAGTGAAATTGCCACTTTCACGGCAATTTCTAAAAAAGGCTGGAGAGGCTCAGTAGGATTCAATCTGGAAGACAGCAGCGACAGTTTGTCAGCTACACAGTCAGAGAGACATTGAATGGCGTCGCTAAGAGGTTCAAAAAATGTGACTGAGATATTGAAATATCAGTGGCATAAATGGATTTTTTTGCAGCATGTTTTTTGAAGTCTGTTTTTAACATGTTTATGTTTTTAATCACAATTTTGTTGTTTTTATTATATATATTTATTTGGATATTAATAAATTTTGATTTTTTTTCATATTATCATTGCAATATGAAATTTTTAAATGTTTATTGTGATATACTTTGGTTATATATGATATATTCATGTTCACCTTTATGTCTTATGATTGTTCATTCATGATGTTTTTGATTTTGCTATACATGTATTATATATGATATATTATTGTTTTTATGATTCTTTTCTAATGAAGATGATGCTGATATAATTGTATATTCTTGTTACATGTTAGACTCCTGAGGCAGGCCCTTGTGGGCCGAAACACGATCTTGTTGAGTCTATCATAATAAAAGAGACTGAGCACCAATTGGTCACCTTTGTTGTTTTGTTTGCTGTTCACTGTTGTGAAGGCAGTTTCTCCTGTTTGTTTCCAATAAATGCATAGGAGGCAAGTCTCTTACAACTGAAAGGAAGTTCTAGAACAAGAGGGCATAAGATGAAGTTGAAGGAAGATAGATTCAAAAACAATGCGAGGAGATACTTCTTTACGGAAACGGTGGTGAATGCGGGAACGACCTCCCAGTAGAGGTAGTAGAGACTTGGACTTTATCTGAATTCATAAAAGCATAGAACAGGCATGTGGAATCTCTTAATGGGAGAAAGAGATAGTGGATGATGTGGGTGGATACACTGGTTGGGCATTATAAGAACATAAGAAATGCCACTGTTGGGTCAGACCAGTGGTCCATCATGCCCAGCAGTCCACTCACGCGGTGGCCCTTTGGTCAAAGACCAGCGCCCTAACTGAGACTAGTCCTACCAGCGTATGTCCTTGTTCAGCAGGAACTTGTCTAATTATGTCTTGAATCCCTGGAGGGTGTTTTTCCCCAATAACAGCCTCCGGAAGAGCGTTCCAGTTTTCCACCACTCTCTGGGTGAAGAAGAACTTCCTTAAATTTGTACGGAATCCATCCCCTTTTAACTTTGGAGAGTGCCCTCTCGTTCTCCCTACCTTGGAGAGGGTGAACAACCTGTCCTTATCTACTAAGTACCTTGAATGTTTTGATTATGGCCTTTATCTTTCATCATTTTCTGTTTTGTAATAGCTTTGGTAAAATTGCTACTTACAAGTGTGTGTTCATTTACACATATACCGTAAATCAACTTTTTACACACGCAATCCTTCCAAAATATCTTCCTGAATGTAATAAGCAAGATAGGGATGAGAGTGTAGCACAGTGGTTAGAGCAACAGCCTCAGCATCCTGAGGTTGTGGGTTCAAACCCTGTGCTGCTACCTGTAACCCTGGGCAAGTCACTTAATCCTCTACTACCTCACGTACATTAGATCGATTGTGAGTCCACCAGGACAGATAGGGAAATTGCTTGAGTATCTGATTTGTAACCTTTGATCTGAGCTCCTTTGGGAGGATAGGCTAAAAAAAAAAATCAAATAAATAACCACGGGCCTTAAAATGGACTGGGGTGATAGTTACAAATAAGAGTGGCCTAAACATTTTGTTTAGGACTCAGAGTCAGTTATACAACAGAATAATTATCATACCTACAGTATCTCTGTTAATTAGCACACACCACAGCATGTAGGTTAACCAGAAAATATGGCCAAACCTAACAATTAAATTCTACACAGAAAACAAAATAATTAAAGGCCTCTGCTCTGCAAAATTCTTGAGTTTCCTAACTAGCCAGCCACCTAGAGGTCACCAACCTACAGCATTTTTTCATGATGCAAAACTGATATCTGGACTAGCTCAGGGGCTTCTCCTCTCTGTGTTATTGAGATTTAATCAGTGAGCTATTTCTTCCCAAAGACTTTCTGACTGATTCCCTTCTTTCTTCAATCTGTATACTTTGGAGGAAAGGCAGGAGAGGGGAGATTTGATAGAGATATTTAAATCTAAAAAAAATATATCAATGTTATTAGCCTAGTGGTGAAGATACCCACTGAAGCACATTTACTAATAGTGGAAAAAAGCCTCAACTGCATTAAAAAATGCTTTCAATATCAGATGGCAACCCAGTGGGTTATAAGCCAATCAAATTATGTCTCATATGCAAAAAACTCCACCAAGTACAAAATGATGTTTTCAAAAATGGGTTAACCCACATCACTGTGCACAAGAAAACAGAAGAACAACAAAAAGAACAGGAATTGTTGAGCAAAAAAAACAGGATTTATTGAGCCCTGTCCTACAGTGGTATAAAAAAAGGTTTTCTCCCCTCCTGATGGCTCTTATTATTGCATATATGTCACACTGAATGGTTTCTGATCTTTAAACAAAATACAATATTCTATTAGATAACGCAAGCCTAAGTAAACACATAACTCAGGGGGTTCAGGAAAGGACTCTCTGAATTGGCAAGGGGGAAGATTCAAGGGGGCATGTGTCTGAATGGGCACTGGGCAGGGGGAGAGGGAAACTGAGAAAGGCACTTATGTGGGTCTCAGACAATATTCAGCCAGGCCCTGCATAAGTATCGTATACGGGCCCTGGCTAAATATGGGCTCAAACCCGCATAGGTGCAAGTGACCAGCAGCAGTCTGGTCAACCCACTCTAAAACTTCTGGGAATGACGATAGACAGATGCTGTACCATGCAATCACAAATCAAGAAAATAACGCTGAAATCATTCGCAGTCATGAGAAATCTAAAGCAAGTTTGAAAATTCTTCGACAGAAAACAATTCCAGCTCATGGTCCAGACCCTAGTCCTAGGTCTCCTTGACTACTGCAACATCCTCTATCTCCCCTGCCCCGCAACAATGATAAACAACTACAAACAGTACAAAACACAGCCCTGAGACTAATCTATTTGCTAAGAAAACTAAACTAAACTAAACTAAACTAAATCTTGGGTTTATATACCGCAACATCTCCACAGGTGGAGCTCGACACGGTTTACATGGTTAGGGAAGGAACGGAACTCCAATAGATTTATAGAAGTAGGTAAGAAGAGAGGTTAGGTGTGATAATACTAGGGAGGGGATGAGGTTACGTTTTGGAGAAGAGCCAGGTCTTCAGAAGCTTACGGAATGGTAGAAGGGGGCTCATGACCACATCACCGAGGCATACCTCGACTCACACTGGTTCCCAATTCAAGCACGAATACTATTTAAATTCTACTGTGTATTATTTAAATCCATAAATGTTGACAGCCCAGCCTACTTGAACAACCGCCTAATCCAATCTACCACAACCAGACACAGGAGAACCAAGACACCATTCACATATCCTCCAATCAGAGGCATCAAACGGAAAAAAACTGTACGATAGCCTTCTAGCCACACAGGCAGCAAAACTAGACCACCAGTTCTCCAATCTACTAATTGCGACCCCAGCCTACAAAACTTTCAGAAAAAAAAAATAAAAACCCTGCTATTCAAGAAATCCATGAAGACTAACTAACACCGTATGAAACATTTCAATCCTCTGAAGCAACCCGTTCTACTCGGTAACACCTCTGGACATGTCCAGAAATCCTCTTCTGTAATCCGCCTTGAACCGCAAGGTAGTGGCGGAATAAAAATCACAAATATAACGTAATATTCAGTGCCAGTGGCTGGTCAACATTTAAAAACATGCTGAGTTTGTATTTTGTCTGGTTGTGACCTTTTTTACTTTCAATAAAAATATATATTTTTTAAAAACCAACATGCCAACCACTGCTGGCTGAATATTGTATGTTATGTTATGTTATATCAGGACTTGTATTCTGCCTTTAACGAATCCCATAATACATGTGGTGCCTCGCCTCCTCTCTGCTTCCCTCTCCCTCCGGGTACCTCTTTAAATGTTTGCCAGCGTGAGCAGCATCTTCCACTCGCTGCTTGTACAGGCCTCGGCTCCCTTCTGATGTCACTTCCTGATCACGGGACCAGGATGTGACATCAGGAGGGAGCTGAGGCCACTGCGAGCAGAGGGGTGAAAGATGCTGCTCACACCAGAGAACATTTCAAGAGGCATATGGGGAGGGGGCAGGGAGGCGCTCAAGCGGTGGGAAAGAGTGGAGTCACATGGCATGGGAATGCCAAGTGCCACCGCCCCCAGGCGCCAACCTCCCTCACTATGCCACTGACTCCATACGGATATTTCAGCACCATTTTGAGTGCCATTTAGTGAATCCAGTCCTAAGCGAATTGCGCGCATCATTTAGTGCTGAGTACTCAGCTAGCATTTACCCATACAAATGCTAGTACAGGTACAAGATCCTTTATCCAAAATCCTTGGAGAGAGTAGTATAGCGAGGGTGAATGGCACCCCTCCCCCACCCACCCCTGTCGCATCCCCTTCCCTTCCCCGGTATCTTTTTAATTTTCCAGGTGCGAGCAACCTCACGAACTTGCTGTCAGTGTTGGCTCGCCCTCTGATGTCACTTCCTAGGTGCGGGGCCTGGAAGTGGCGTCAGGGAGAGGCGACACCGACGCAAGCAGCACGTTCGTAATGCTGCTCGCGCAGGGAAAGTGAAAGAGGTACGAGAGAAGGGAAGGGGCCCAAGTGCACGGTGGGGGGGGGGGCGGAAATGAGCGGAGGGGGGGAGCAGAGAAAAGGACAGGTGCCGGCCTGGCACCCCTACCAAGACCATGCCCGGGGTGGACCGCACCCCTCCCTGACTACACCACTGCTTGAGACCGTGCATATTTCAGTTTGGGGAACTTTGTGGATTTTGAAATGGTAACGTTAAGTCAGAAAAAGACAGACCTTAAGACTATAAAATTGCCACCAGACTTTTTTATTTCAAAATAAGTCAAACATTAAACACTTCACGCACTTCAAACACAAACATGTTCCAAACTATGGGACTGGAGCAATACCATTACTAAAGAACGCACTTTGGCTTCCTATCAACCACAGGCACTCATCACATTCAAAGTTTTACAATTCAATGTGCTGCTATTCCTAGACCGAGCTATTATTCCGTATTCTCCTTTCCGCTCCTTACGATCCGAGGATAAAAATCTACTTACTGTTCCAACCCTACGAATCATAAATGCTAGATGTACCACACTCTTCTCTGTCACCGTTCCCCAAACGTGGAACCTACTACCCCCTCGAAAAATTTAAATCCAAATGAAAAAGTTTCTTGTATAGAGACGCTTTTAATTAAGTGGTATCTAAAGTTAAATGCACAACCATTGTGTACATTTAGGTGCTAAGTTATAAAATTGGATGTGATAGCTTCTGTTCTATATTTTGCAGGGAGACCCTTGATAAAACACTTTTTTGGTGTGAAACATGTCGGGTCTGACTCCCAGGTTTGGCTGAGATAAGTATTCATTATACTTTTAAAATTTATACTATAACATTGAAGACACGAAGAGATTCATTTAAGTTATTTATTCTAAAAAAATACTTTAATAATAATAGCAAATGAAAAAAATACAACAAATGGACAGCCAATGATGAGGCACCACGGTATGCTTCCCGCAGTATAAATTATTACAGCGGAGGAGTGGTGGGGCTGAGGCGTCTTTTTGAAGCATGAGATGTTGAAGCATGAGATGTATTAGCTTTACATATATCCAGACCGTACAACATCATATAAAATTAAGTTATAGAATGAGGCATGAGGTTTTGGGATTGCCATTTCAGCGCCACCAAAACAGAGCAGAACTTAAGGCCACTAGAATTGGGGGTGGCTGGAATTTGGAACGCAGCGTGGGCAAAAGTCCTCGACTTCTCTTCTCCCCCTCCTCCGCACTGACGTCTGGTATTTGTCAGGATGGAGCAGGGCTGTACCTGCTCACTGCTGCTTGGGGGTCATAGGGCAGAAGATTCCCCACACTGACCTCTGGTATTTGTCAGGAGCAGGGCTGTACCTGCTCACTGCATTATGGGGTCATAGGGCAGAAGGTAGATGTGGGCTGCTTTAAATGGTAGATACAGACACACACACTCCAAAACTCCAAAATTATATGATGGGAGAAACACCTAGCCACATAGGAGTGCAATTATAGTTGATCTGGCAAAACACTAAACTCTTGCCAAATAGATTGCCTTAAATGACACACTAGATCTTCCTTCTCTACTAATGACAGAGCATGGTCTCAGAGTTCTGTCAACTGCTTGGCATTTAATTTCAACCACAGCTTCACTTCCTCATTGCCAACTAGGCAAAACTCACAGTGTGAATCCAAGTTTGCTATGAGATGCGGTTACAACTGACTGCTAGGTTCCTGATCTGTATTTTCATTCAGATCGTTATGAGTTGTTCTATGAAATGGAGCCTAAATGTAACGGAGCGTAGCTTGAAAGCAGGCATACACAGAAGTGGAATCTGGACATAGATTGGGTGGGCTGCACAATTATACATGCAAATTATAGAATACTATAATTCACACACCATTTTTTTTTTTTTTTAAAGTGATAAGGGTAAAAGGGATGGGACTTGATATAACGCTTTGTCTGGGTGGTTTACACAATCAGAGTGGTTTACATGGGACAGAATTCCCATATTTAAAGAAGAAGAAACCCAGCCACATGGCCCCGCCCTATTCCAGTCCATGCTCCACCCCATTCTACCTCGAACCCCACACTGTTCCGTGACTAGCCCTGCCCTGTTCCATCTCTAGCCCCACCCTGTTTCAACTCTAGCTCTGCCCCCAAAAGCCGCATCTCCAGATGTGGTCTGACCATTGCTCTGTAAAACGTCATAATGCCGCTTTACAGAGCAATGGTCAGACCACATCTGGAGTACTGTGTCCAACACTGGTCTCCTTACCTAAAGAAGGACATAACCCTGCTGGAGAGGGTGCAGAGGCGAGCCACAAAGCTAGTAAAAGGCATGGGAAATTTGAGCTACAAAGAACGCCTTGGAAAACTAAGCTTGTTCACCCTTGAGAGGAGAAGACTGAGAGGGGACATGATAGAGACTTTTAAATTACTAAAAGGTTTTGACAAAATAGAGCAAGAAGCATCACTATTGCCGTTGTCAAATGTGACTTGGACAAGAGGTCATAGACTGAAATTGAGGGGCGACAGGCCCAGGACTAATGTCAGAAAGTTCTGTTTTACACAGCGAGTGGTGGACGCTTGGAATGCTCTCCCGGAGGAGGTAGTGATGGAAACCTCCATTATGGGATTCAAGTGCAAGTTGGATGCACACCTCCTTGCAAATCATATTGAGGGATACGGGAATTTAAGGACTTCATCAGGGAACACCTAGGTCTTAAACAGGGAACACCTGGATTGGCTTCTGCGTGTGCGGGTCACCGGACTAGATGGACCAGAGGTCTGATTCGGTGAAGGCATTTCTTATGTTCTTTTTTCTGACCTCTGCTCGCATCTGGAGGGCCTCCAGCATGCATGGATGCATGTGACATCTTCCGCACATGCTTACTGAAGGCTCTCCAGACATGGCCAGAGCTCGTGGTTTTCCAAAACCCAGACAAACTGCCAGGTTTTGGAAAGTCTGTCCGGGAACCCAAACAGTCCTCTAAAAAGAGGACATGTCCAACTTTTCCCGGATGTCTGGTAACCCTAACATGGGGCAATGAAGTGTTAAGTGACTTGCCCAGAGTCTCAAGGAGCTGCAGTGAGAATTGAACTCACAACCACAGGGTGCTGAGGCAACCACTCTAACCAATAGAACATTCCTTCGCTCTGGGGGCAAGCAGCTCTAAATTATCAGTACATTATAGGTACCTACAATAAGTTCCAGATAGGCGCCTCTTTATGGAAGTGCCCTCTATCCCCAGGTTCTATAAAGGTTGCCCAAAGTTGGGCACCCAAGTTTGGGTGTGATTGCAGGGCACCTAATTCCCATGGTGCGCAACTCAAAAAGAGGCAATGCCAAGGGATGGACATGGACCATTCGGGAGGTTCTGAAAATTTGCACATAGTATTATAGAATAGCACCATTTATGAAGCTAACTGCCATGAGTTGGACACTGGCATTTATACCAGGTTTCAGCCAGCGGTTGGCAGTATGAGCTATTCTAAAAGAAGGAACTCAGCCCTTGTAGTATAGCGATTAGCGCCGATATTTTTTGCTGTGACAATTTTTGAGTGCCATTTACCAAATCTGACCCAATAAGCTTAGAAGAAACTTTGAAACTTTGTCAATGGCCATCTTATTCAAAAGTTTCATATATGTTAATTTAACATCTAAGAATTAATGCAAACGTTCCAGGGTCATGGATTTGGGCTGCAAAAACTCTATGGAGCAAAGCAGTATGGACGGTGAAGTTCTCTGCACAAAACAATAACAAGGCCTGAGGGCGATTGTATCTAATGATTTTAAGATGGCCAAAAGATAGATAAGGGCAATAACAAAAAGGTCAAAATTACGTATACGTGGATACATAAGGTGAAGAATGGTCATCGGGTCACAAAATAGCTACAAAAGAAGGTTTGATGCCTGTTAAATATCGAATCACTTTGCACATTATAAATTCTAGATTATTGCAATTCCATATATGCAGGTATGTCAAAATCTAATCTTAAGCGTTTACAAACTCTTTAAAGTGCGGCTGCAAGAATATAACATGAAACTTTGTGATCATGTGTCCCCCTTTACTAAAACAGTTACACTGACTATTTATTTCTAAAATTTCTATACCACCTATAACTAAGCGGTTAAGAATTAAAACATTTGCAGTAGTTCATAGACAATACATTTACAAAATGCATTCAAATTACATTGCAATTACATAGTGATTTAATCCACTTAAAATAATGTCAAAAGCTCAATGAATTTACACGTTAACCATCCTCACTAACTAAAGTGCAACAATCACAGTTCAGGATTCTTATTAAATATGCCCTCCAACATAATTTCAGAGAAAAGCCTCTACAAACAATTGTCTTCAACATCTTTCTAAACTGTAAATGGTCAGAACAGATCCTCAGGATGCCAGGGAGGGAGTTCCAAAATATTATCTCTGCCACGGACAACATTACCGCTCTAGATTTATCATACCGGTGATGAGTCAAAACCGCACAAGACAAAGCCGCGCTGACAATCACGCGCAGGATGTCTGCGTGCTGGATTTTAAAAGTATTTTAAAGCGCTCTGAGGGGTGTGTATGGGGGAACCCCCCCTTTACTTAGAACTGTTTCTTCTGTAATGGGGTGTTCCCCACCCCAACACCCCCACAACAGGAGCGCCAACAGTTCTAAGTAAAGTGGAGGGTTCCACATCCAAACCCCCCTCAGAGTGCTTTAAAATACTCTTTAAATCCAGTGCGCAGACATCCTGCACGCGATTGTTGGCACTCCATTGTCGGCGTGGCTTTGTCTCGCATGGTTTCGTCTATGTACCGTTTTCTCCTGTACAATACAGGATCCAATTCAATATACTATCATAAAGTGTTATATTCTGGTATAACATTGATTATCCCTTATACACCTACCCATATTTTCCGGTCTTTGATGGATAATAGACTTGTTATCCTTTATCCATCTAAAACCAAGTGGAAATGCTTTGTTTTAACATCTTCAGGTAGAACAATCGTATCCCCTTTTTCATACTGCACTGATAATTCATTTGTTTGAAAAGCCTTTTTCATTAAGTCGATTTTCTGAGCAATGAGAGCCCTTGAAAGCCTAGTGTTGGAGTGCCTGGATATGACTGATATATCTATGAATGGCTGATTCTTTCCTTTTATTAATGGAATTCAGCTTTTAATTTTTTTATATTGTACACCATCTTGATTTGTTTTGCAAAAAGATCGATACATAAAATTCAATAAATGATAAACAATAAATGAGACAGGCCTTCATTCAGTAAGGCTTTCCCCCATTCTGTGTCTAATCTAATCTTGTACATTCATAGCCCACTGATTCCCAAAAAAGATCAAAAGTAGATTCGAATAAGAACCCCAATACAGTCATTACGAATTACTAAGCTAAACTAAACTAAACCTTAAGTTTATATACCGCATCATCTCCATGGAAGTAGAGCTCGGCACGGTTTATAAGAACTTAAAAAATGAGAACGGAAAGGAAAAGGTTTACAAAGTTTATAAATAGATTTGAAAAGTAAGGGAAGAAAGAAATTACATGTTAGAGAAGAGCCAGGTTTTTAGTTGCTTGCGGAATAAATGGAGGGAGCTCAGGTTCCGCAGCGGGATAGTAAGGTCGTTCCAGAGACCTGTGATTTTGAATAGAAGTGGTTTTCCCAGTTTACCTGCGTGGAGAATACCATGTAGGGAGGGGAAGGATAGCTTTAATCTATGGGCGGACCTGGTGGAGTCAGGGCAAGAGGAGTTAAAGGAAAGTGGGATTAGGGAAGGAAGGATGCCATGAATAATCTTAAAAGCCAGGCAAGAGCATTTGAATTGGATTCTGGAAATCACTGGGAGCCAGTGAAGATTGGCCAGGAGTGGTCAGATTTACGTTTTGCAAAGATCAGCTTGGCTGCAGTATTCTGAATAAACTGGAGTCTTTTTTTTGTTAAGCATAGGTAAATGGCATTGCAATAGTCAAGTTTGGAGAGGATGATGGATTGGACGAGGACAGCGAAATGTTTTTGGCGGAAGCAGGGTCTTGCTTTCCTTAGCATGTGGAGGCTAAAAAAGCATGATTTTGTCAAGGAGTTGAGGTGGTCATTGAGGGAGAGAGAGGAATCAATAATGATGCCAAGGACCTTGCTTGAGAACTCAAGGTGTAAAGCAGCGCCTGAGGGTAGTGCGAAGAGGGTAGGCAGTGTTCTAACTTTGGGCCGAGCCAGAGTAATTTTATATGATTCATTCCTGAAAGAGTCATCTTTGGACCTCTGTAGAAGTGAACATGAAAGTGCCTCACATAGGTAAAATAATGCTTTTTTTGTAAACAAAACTATCACCACTGGATGCATAGCTTAAAACTACAGAGCTCTACAGACCAGGATTTGACATTTTTAGCTGTTGTTCTCCATATCCCGCTCTTCTCTCACTAAATAGTCTCCTGAGGCTTACAGCGACCCAGGATTTCTGAAAAGATGGAAAATTTCCCTGTTCTGCAAGTGTTTGAATGGTTTTGCACGTGAGTCCAGATGGTTCTAGTGTCCTACAACACCTTGGAAGTTTTCTTACTGGGGCTCTCAGAATTTTGGGAGCTTATTTAAGCTTCAGTTGCAGAAAAATAATCACAGCCGAGACTATAATAGCTATTTACAGTAGAAGATGACTGCTCTCATACAGTGCATAGAGAACACTGCCATTTGCCATTAAGAAGACTTTTCTTTCTGATCCCAAAAGCAAACCTAGTGCCGAAACTTGCCCTGGGAGCCTAATGGCTGTTTATGCAGCTTGTAGCACAAGCTCAACTGCACACATAATAAAACTCTTATTTGTACAAGATAGAAAGTGAAAAGAGGGGGGTATGGAAAAAGGTTAAAAGAGAATTTATGAACCCTTCACCTGGGAAACATCTTAATTCTATATTTCATTTTCTTATACTTTAAAGTTGCTAAGGGGCCTTTTTACAAAGTTGCGGTAACTATTATTGCTAGCATGCTCAATCCAATTTAACAGCAACACCACTTGTAGAAACTTACAAAAAGTTTCCAAATTAAAAATAGCCCCACTAGTTTCTTTTGTGGCTGAATGTGTCTCCTTACCGGGCCTATGTTTCTGGGTATGCCTCTCATGCTCAGTGTCCTAAGCGCTAGTCCACCCCTGCCAGCTTGCTTCATATGTTTTGGTCTTGTGACCGCATTCAAACATTTTGGTCTTTTGTAGCACTGTACCTGCAGTCTGTTGTGCGTAAGCAGATTCCTTTCAGGGCGGATGTTCTGCTCTTTTCTCAGGTGGTTAATCTGGGTTTGGCTAGAGGGGGAAATTTGTTACTCCAGAAAGCCTCCTTACTGGCCCGGAAATGTATTCTTTTGTTGTGGCGTCAAGCTGAGGCGCCCACCCTTAGAAAACTGATGATACTTCCACAACTTGACTACTGCAACTCCATCTACATGGGAATCAACACCACTCTGATTCACAAAATGTAACTCATCCAAAATCTTCAACCTGAGAAAATATGACTCGATTACCGTACAGCCTTCATCAGGCAACTGCACTGGCTACCCATCCCGTCATGAATAACCTTCAAAACTTCATACATCATTCACCGTATATTTTACGGAAACTCCGTGGCTCCTCTCATCCAGCTCTTCACCAAGGCATGGTCTACTTCCCGCAGAGCCCTCAATGGAATACTTCTAAGTCTCCCTTCCACATAAAATCTGCAATACAAACGTGTTTTCCACTCCATGCTTACCTTTCTAGGCATAAAAACTTGGAATGACCTTACTGAAATGACTAAGACAGAACCTAACCACACCAAATTCCGGAAGAAACTGAAAACTCATCTATTTGACACCTAAACACTTGTATCCTCTTCTCCTCCTGTATCTTCCTGCCCTCCATTGTCCTCCCTACCCTCTTCTAACCCCTTCCTCTCTAATGTCGCCAACAGCTTGTATAGGTATATGTGACATAGAAATGGAAAAAAAAAAAAAATAAATATCTGGATGTCTGAAGGGGTGGTCCTGGTGCGTGGAGGAAATTTAAGAGAATATGGGCTCCTGTTTGGGAGGGACTGTCCCATAGAGCTAGAAGTTTGCCTTTGAACTTTTGATACTGGAGTGCTGGGGGGGGTAGGGGGTTCAGGTGAAGGGTCTTTTGGTGAGGGATTTGGATCCTTTAGTCTTTGTGAAGGATTAACATGGAAGACCTTACTGGTTCTGCTGTTTTCTCATTGTTTGATGTTGTTGTGTTGTATGTTTTTCCTGAAAACTTAATAAAAATTATTTAAAAAAATAAATTGCCCCACTAATATTTTACATTTAGCTGTAATACAAATGAGAGATTTTTTTTTTTAGTGAGACCTATGATCGATATCGGGACCCATTGTGGGGGTTGGTTAAATCCCCAGACCTAGAGCCCTGCTTTTTGTTGTGTTGGGGGGGAGGAGTTTGTTTAATTTTCTCTTGATGCAGTTTGACTGGTTGAGCAGGCCGTCTGCTCAACCAATTAAACTGCATCAAGCAAAAAGTTAAAAAAAAAAAAAAAAGCTGGGTTGTAGAACTGGGGATTCATTGGATCCCCTGAAAGCCCTGACCACACGCCACTGGTAAGCAGTATTAACATGCAATAAAGAACTCCTCAGGGCGGTAACTGCAGAGAACCTGCTGGGCACATTCCAACAATTACTGAAACGCCTTTGCACTTAATCCACGTTATTTGCTGTTATAGCATTGTAAGTGCAAAAGCTTATCACACTTTAGTCAAAGGGCCCCATACTAGGTCCTATTGAGAATAATGGGGCTTATTATTTAATAAACATTTATTGCATTAACACACTTTAAAGTGCATTACTGTGGATTAACTGGTTAACACACATTAGCACATGAGGCCTTAAATTTGTAACAACAGACTTTTCTCCTTCCACTCCTCTTCCCGCCTCACCCCCTGATTTATGTATATATGTGCATTGTCTTCTCAGGCAGCATATTTTTCCCATGTATGTACAGACTTAAAACAGTTCTTCATTTCTTTTTTGTGATGCTTTTGAGACCTAAATGCCCTTTTTAGGGCTACATTGTTTTATTCTACTTTTAGACACCCTCCCTTTTGTTTTTTTCCATATTTGCAGTGGCGTACCAAGGGAGGGCAGGGGTGGTGGTCCGCTCCGGGTGCACGCTTCAAGGGGGTGCACCCGGGTGCGAAATCTCCCGAGCTGCTCAAAACGGCACTTCAGCGCGGCTGCCGTACATATTTCAGAACAGAGTCAGCAGCCGCACTGAAGTGCAGCAAGGTCCCACGATGACTACTGCTGCCTCTGCTCTGGAAGAGATAAGTGACGTCGGAGGTGGGTGGACCGACAGCCGCAGTCATCACGGGACCTTGCCACAACTCCCTGCATCTGCCAGCCCAGCCCCCCTCCAACGTCACTTATGTCTTCCAGAGCAGAGGCAGCAGAAGTAGTTATCGCGTGACCTTGCTGATTTGGATGGAAAGGAGCATAGCAGGGAGGTGGAAGGAGAAAAAGGGGATCAGGGTGGACTGGAAGGGTGGTGAAGGGAGAGAAAGGGGGTCAGGGTGTTAAGGAAGGATGTGGACAGTGAGAAAGGGGATCAGAGTAGTATGGAAGGGTGTGGAGGATGAGAAAGGGGATCAGGGTGGTAAGGAAGGGTGGTGAAGGGAGAGAAAAGGGGTCAGGGTGGTAAGAAAGGGTGGTGAAGGGTGAGAAAGGGGGTCAGGTTGGTATGGAAGCATGGTGGAGGGAGAGAAAAGGCAGATGCTGATGGAATTGCAGGGAAAGGGGAAAGAGACATAAGGTGGAAAGATACTGCATGGAATTAGGTTGGAGGGAGAGAAAGGGGGCAGATGCTGATGGGAATGCAGGGAAAGGAGAAAGAGACATAAGGGGGAAGGATACTGCATGGAATTGGGTGGCTGGGAGAGAAAGGGGGCAGATGCTGATAGAAGTGGGGGGAAGGGAGAGGAGAGAGTGAAATGCCAGACCATGGGGGTGTGGGAGAGGGAAGGGGAGGAGAGGAGAGAGATGCCAGACCATTGGAGGTGAAGGGAGAGATGGAAGGGGAAGGCATAAAGTTTCTGGAAGGGGAATAGGAGAGAAGATGCCATATAGAATGGGCAGAGAGAGGGTAGACAGTGGATGAAAGGAAGAGAGTGACAAGAAGATGAGGAAAGCAGAAACCAGAGAAGACAAGGTAGAAAAAAATTTGCTTTAGGGAAGATGCATCGCTGTTTCTGTGGTGTTGCACTGTATGCAAAGACCAGCTTCTTGGTACTTCAGTTTAACCTTTGTCTACGTATTTTTATTCTATCTCCCCATTTACAAAACTGTAGAGCGTTTTTTAGTGTTGGCATCTGAACTGTTACCACCATGGCTAAAAACTACACTACAGTTATGTAAAAGGGGGGGGGGGTTAGTTTGTGATTACATACTAAGCGAAGGTGTTCTGTGTGTTCGAAAAGACATGGTTTTCTGTTAAAATTGACTCTGTAGGATTGATCTGTACTAGTCTGGCTTGTTTAGTTTTACAATGGGTGTATTGATGTTGTACTGCTCACTGCAGTATGTAAGATGCTGCCTTTTCCTAGGTACACCCTTGTGTGACGTGGATTGTTACTAAAAATCATGTTTTTCATACAGATGGGGGGTGTCAAAAAAAATGATGGGCCCTGGGTGTCACATATGCTAGCTACGCCACTGCCTATATGTTCTCTTTTTTTTTTACTTGATAAAGTGTAGTTCTTCCCTTCTTCCCTTTTTTGTTCCTGTTTGTTTATGTATTGTTTTCAAATGTTTTTAATAATGGTTATTGTTTTAAAGGATGTATTGTTATTCCATATATGTTTTTAAGACAATGTTCACCGCCTAGAAGGCCAATTGGGCGGTATATAAAATTTTTCAATAAACTTGAAATTTGGCAACATGATTCTTTTACCTGTAGAACTTATCGTTGTGGTGAACTTCTCCAGGGAATCCCAGCATCCCGCAGAATACCCTGCTGTTGTTTGTAGTCCAGCCATCTTCGCAGACCTGCCTCCAGCGTCCCTTGTATTTTATTTCCACAATCCCCTCAGTGATGGGGTCGCTCGCTTTGGCACGTGCCAGGACAGGCTTGATTCGAACTTCCTCAACTTTAACAGTTCGCTTCAGAACAAAACAGAGATGTTTCCATAATAGCGTCAGAATTGTCAAAAAAAAAGAAATGCTGGCAAATCATTAAGAAGACCCTAGCTGAGAATATATTCATGCGCCTTTCTGACTTCACATGCAACTTTCTTTAAATTAGTCCCCTTACTTTCTAACTCGTGTTACTCTTATCTATCAATATCAGGGGTCTCAAAGTCCCTCCTTGAGGGCCGCAATCCAGTCGGGTTTTCAGGATTTCCCCAATGAATATGCATGAGATCTATGTGCATGCACTGCTTTCAATGCATAGTCATTGGGGAAATCCTGAAAACCCGACTGGATTGCGGCCCTCAAGGAAGGACTTTGAGATCCCTGATCTATATGCTCCATCTTTGTTAACACCCTATGCCAGTAGTCCCCATCCCTGTCCAGGAGGACCACCAGGCCAGTCGGGTTCTTGGGATAGCCCTAATGAATATACATGGGGCAGATTTGCATGCCTGTCACCTCCATTATATACAAATCTCTCTCACAGATTTACAGATGTACGTTGTTGTGTGATTGATCACATTGAAGAGGGTCACACAAAGAGATCTCAGCGTCTCTTGCACGCGGAGCAGTTCTGGATTCATAAATTGAACAGTGAGGAACCGGAGGGTTTGAATTTGAAATTGGATTGGAGTACTTTTCATTGAAGGATCATGATTATGCTTCCATCAGGAAGTAAAGACATTAGAAGAAAAGAAGATGAAATAGAAAAGAGAAGTTGAGGTAAAAGGACTTAGTTATAGCTAATTAGATATAGATATATTAATGAAAAGAAAACAAAATACGCATAAAAACAAAAAACAACAAAAAAATACAAAAAACATAATGATTGACTTTTTCACATTTTTTGATGTATATTTACTTGCTTCTATTGAAGTCTACATTTCCATATCATTACATTTTTATTTTTCCAGAAGCACATTATATTTAGTAAACAATTTTTTAATCTTTTGATTTTTTGATTTTTTTTAGTTTGCAATATCTGTCAGCTCTCAGTTAATTTGTGCACTGGATTATGTACCTGCAATACCATCTTGGTTATCTTCACCATTATTTTTTCATCTTTTTGTCTGTGAGTAAAATTGCGCAGTAAATCATGTGTCTCCAATAGCATTGGAGCACTGACGTACTGATACTTCTGGTTATGAAGACAACACATCGGGAGTATTCAAATCCAGTGCGAACTCTGTGGAACCATCTTTGGATATAGGAGACACGTTCAGCGTCCGAATTAAAGGTATATCTTGCTGTTTTTTTTTAAAGTTTTGTGAAGATACACACTGGTCCAGTTTTAACTTTAAGTTTTTGATTCTGGTTTCAGTTTGATCGGATACGTTACACCCTGAGGCAGCAGACTTGTGAAACGCTGGCCAGCGTTGGTGTACCGATCAACAGAAGATAAGTTAAATATGTTTTTTCATCTATCTTGAAATATCTTCCAAGCTAAGCACAACACAGCACAACACTTGTTTCATTTAAAAGAGGTTTTTTAGCCAGTGAGGTGAACGCTCCACCACCGCTATTCCACCATTGTGGAGGTGGGAGGGCCCTTTTCCTCTGTTTGAAAATGGTCATTCAGCCTGTACTGTGTTATTAACATACCATCTGACATAGTGCATCTTACAGTTGTGGAAGTGTTTTATTAATTACTGTTGGTTTTCAAAATATCTGACTCTTTTTGGCTATATATTTAGGAGAGCTTATTTTGATACCATTGCATTTAAGTCACTGGTTCAATCCCTGGTATTGGAACATGTAGACCACTGCAATATACAGTACTCCCCCGAAATTCGCAGGGGTTCCGTTCTAGGAATACCCGCGAATTCCGAAAAACCACAAATGCTGTTTTGAATCTGTAAAAAGGCCGGAGAGGGCAGCTGGGGCGCTGGCAGGTGCAGTAAATCATACCCAGTATGCTCCGGGGAGGGGGTGGGGAAGAGAAGAGGAGGAATTGGCTGTGCAGAAGGCTGATTCGCGGACTCATTCCCTGTATTTTCTGACCGGAAGAGGCAGTCAGAAAATACCGCGAATAACTGAGTCTGCGAATCACAAATTTGCGGGGGAACACCGTAGTCTATCTAGCGAGGGTAAAGAAGAATATTTCCAGACTGTGGCTCATACAGAACACAGCGGTGAGACTCATTTATGGTTTGAAAAACTATGGTCATGTATCTGCCTTTTATTGCAAATTGCTTTGGCTGCCCATGGAGGCCCGTATCATTTTCAAGTTTGGTTGTATTTACTATAGAATAATAACATGCCAGGTATCCTCTTTATCTGTATTTACAGTCCCTAATCCAAAATATTCTTGCAAAGCTCGTGCTTTTTTCATTTACCTGTCTGTGAAGGGTTGCAAATTTAAAAGATATCATGAACGTACACTGTCATATCACACTGCTATTTGGGATAAAGATTTTAGGCAACTATTCTTTGTATCTATGTCATACATGGAGTTCAGAAGGCATTTGACGACTTATTTATTTTCTAGAGTTTTGGGTAATTAATTTTCTCCATTTTTCTGTTTGTGATATAAGTTAACCTTTTGTAAGCCGCTATAAGTCGATTTTGTTATGTCTATGTGTGACTTATTCCTGCTGAACACCGCCTTGAGTGAATTCCTTCAGAAAGGTGGTAAATAAATTCTAATAAATACATACAAAATAAATACACTTTCAATCCCATTTTGTCATTTTTGTCTGTCACAATTAGATTGTAAGGCCTTTGAAGCAGGGACTATTTATTGCATGCGTTGCATGTGTTTGGTTGCGCTATAGAAATAATAGTAGTAGTTTTTCTGTAAGTCGTGTTTTAGAGAACTCTTTAAAATCAATAATATAGTGACCACAGCACTTTACCTAGAAAGTTAATAAGTATCTGATCCAAATGAGTTGTGCAGTTACAAGGAAGACTAGGAGTGAAAAAGTGAGATTAAAAGAATCTCTCTCATTTGGAGATGGAAATTATTGGGAATGAAGTTCAGGGTTGTAGAAGATGTTTGAGAAGGAAGAGAAGGACAGTGTAGAAAGGGATGGGATTTAGAAGTTATTAGGTAATATATATGAAGGGAAGCTGAAAAGTTCTCTGCCCAACCAAGAAGGGAATGATGTGGAGCCATGAAACTTACAAGTTATTCCACATATTCACCCCTAAGTTCGACACACTTGGCACACTCTGATATCTGGCCACCGAAATACTGCTCCTCTGCTGCAATCACCTCTGAATCCCTTGAAATTTGTCCCCCATTTCAAATTCTTTTTAAAGTTTGTAAACAGAAAACAGTCAGATGGAGCAAGATCTGGTGAGCAGGGTGGCTGCTCTCTGTGGAGTTCCACGCATTTGCACTTTTGGACTGTTTATTCCACGTATCTACTACCTTAGGACTATCAGGGACCACTGAAGAAGACTATCTTGTCGAAACACGGACCGTGCTCTCGGCAGATTAGGTCCTCAAGGTTTTTATGTGGATCGTTTTATTTCTATGTGGATTGCTTACATTGACTTGTGGAACTTTTAAATTTTCAATAAAGTCCATTTCAGGAACATCGTCACTCCACAGTGTTTTTTGGTTTCTTCTTAACTGAATGGAGCAGGAGATTTAAGAAATGGATTTTTATGTAAGCCAACTCTTCTTCGCACGTCCCAATACATATCTGTGGACATAAGGGGTGCAGACTGATAATAGATTATGTCCTGAGTCCTCTGTGATGATGACTTGGCCCCTAAGATCCTTCACGTGACAATTCTGTGATTATTTTCCTGTGCAGATGATGCAGCTGTTACCATTCAGGCTGTGAAAGACGCAGCTGTGCACTGAAACTGTGCACTGAAACCCCAACTATGTCAAAACATTCATCATTTTGCCAGCCTTGTGAGCAGGTGTATTGTCTTGCAAAAAGAGAACGCCTTTCCTAAGTTTCCCTCTCTTTTAATCAGCACAGTAAGCTACAGTAGTATTCTGCATTAACTGTTTGGTCCCATGAAAAATGGTTCATCATTACAACACCTTCCTGATCCCAAAACACTGTGGTCATGACCTTTCCTGCTGACTTTTGGGTCTTGAATTTCCTTGGCCTTGGAGAAACTGAGTGCCGCCATTGCACGGACTGCTGTTATGTCTCAGGATCATAGTGGTGTAACCCGTTTCATCAACAGTAACTAGTCGTTCCAAAAAGTTGGCGCCAGCTCACTGAACATTCTACAAAATCAACTTACAAGTTGTTTCATGTCAGCATTCAAACATTTGGGCACCCAGTTGACCGACAGTTTTTGTATACCCTGCTGCTCTTGGATTATACACCCAACACATTCCCTGGATATCTGTAGTGTCTCAGCAATTGTTTTAACCGATATCTGCCAATCTGCCAAAATCAGGTCATGGACATGATCAACAAGTTCAGAAGTTGGCACTGTTTGAAGCCTCCCAGACCTTGCTGCATCTTCGGTCTCTAAATTTCCACCCAGAAAGTTTGCACACCACTTCTTCACATTTGTCCCTCAGTGTTTGCATCATACATTCATGGACTTCCTTTGGAGTTTTCTTCTGCAGGAATAAGGAACTTCATGACAGCTTGGACTTCCACACTTGAAAATTTCATACTTTTCATTGACATGGTTCAATCAATGATCTGAAACAATGTCAAAACATAGCATTATGATTCTGCAAATTGGCACTTTGCCAAATAAAACAACACTCTTTTCAGCTACAACGGCAAAATAGTGCTCAGAATTTAGGGAGTTGGATGGGCTGAGAACTTTTCAGCACCCTCTCGTAGAAATAAAATACAAACGTAAAGGAAATAAGTTGATACCTGAGTTTTGCGGCAATTGTGAGATTTGAAATTATTTGTCTTAAAAATACTACTTTGTAAATTCATGGCGTGTCCTCTAGTCTTTGTATTTTTTGAAAGAGTAAATAAATGATTTGCATTTACTCATCCCGCTCCACTCAGGAGTTTGTAGACTTCTATCATGTCTCCCTTCAGCTATCTCTTCTGCAAGCTGAAGAGCTGTAAAGAACAGAGAGAATTGAATGATTCCAATTATCCCTAACAACAGCTTTGCAGATTATAAACAGAAATAAGAAATATTCTTTAATTGTCTATATGTGAATGTCAGAAGTCTAAAAATAAGGTGGGAGAATGTATGGCAGTTAATGAAGAAGCAGACACAATAGGGATCAGTGATACCTTTTGGAAAGAGGACAAACAGTGGGGATGCTATGATATCAGGGGACAAATTATATCAAAATGACAGGGTGGATCAACCAGGATAAAAGTTCTGCAAGAAGCAAAATGCAGTGTTGGGTCTTTATGGATAGCAATTCCAGGTGTAAGGGGAAGGAGCATACCAACCTCTGGGATAGGATAAAAAATCTAGCAGAAATCAGGGAAGCTAACAAATCTGGCACTGCAATAATAATGGGAGAGTTCAATTTCTCCCCTTCTGATTAGTCAAATGTCTCACTGGAACATGCTAGGGAAGTGAACATTTTACTGTACACGCCATAAATGACTGCTTCAAAAATGAAAATAAAATTAAAGGAGCGCATAATGTAAGCATAGATGCAAAAAAGGAAAGCACATCATGAAAAAACATGGAATGCATATAAGAGCATAAGATAAGTAGATGACATCATGAAAAAATATAGAGAGATTAGGGACAAAAATGATCAAACTACTCAGTGAAAAATAGAAACAGTGCATAGCACAAACGCTAAAGCCAATCTCTAAAAACTAGACTGAGCATAATACTTTCAATAGTAACACGATCAAACATCCATGGCGACTTGGCCAAGCATTAGAAATGACTCAAAAATGCTAAACTGTGCATATCACAAGGCCAGGTGAAAAATAGGCTTTCAGCCCCACCTTAAATCTAGGAAAATCTACTTTTCCATGAAAAAGTAGAAGAGAACAGAATTCCAAAAAAGAGGACCCAAAATGTAGACGAATGAAACGTGAATACATTCAACACACACTTGAGCAGGGAGCTAAAGCAAAATGGCCGTCATTCTGGGTTTAGAAAGGATGAGCTGAACAATAGTAAGCGTTATGAAAGGGAAAGGAATTGGGACTTGCATACCGCCTTTTTGTAGCTTTACAACCACACTCAAAGCGGTTACATACAGGTACTTCAAGCATTTTCTCTATCTGTCCTGGTGGGCTCACAGTCTATCTAATGTACCTGAGGCAAATGGAGGATTAAGGGCTCCTTTTACTAAGCCGGGTTAGGCCTTTAACACGCGGAATAGCGCGCACTACATTGCCCCGCACGCTAGACCTTAACGCCAGCATTGAGCTGGCGTTAGTTCTAGAAGCATAGTACGTGGTGTAGCGTGTGGTAATTTCCTCAAAAACCCTAGCGCACTTTAGTAAAAGGGGCCCTAAGTGACTTGTCCAGAGTCACAAGGAGCAGCACAGAGTTTGAATCCATAATCTCAAGGTGCTGAGGCTGTTGCTCTAACCACTACACCCAATCTGATTAATTTTGACGATCAGAGCCAGAAGCTTGAACTTTAGCCTATATGGCATAAACAGCCAATATTTTTTGATTAGGAAAGGGAGAAACATGGGCAGTTTTCTTGCCAAAGTATAGGAACTTTACATCAGAGTTTTACACATTTTGATAGTAATAATGATAATGGCAGCAATAGAGTTGAGAGAAGATTCTTCTCCCTTCTTTCCTTTCCCATGGTCTGGCATCTCTCTTTCGTCTCCTCTCCCTTCCCTGGTCTTCCTTCTCCCTCCCTCTCCCCAATCGAATGCAGCATTTCTCTCCCCCTCCCTTCCTTTGTCACCCTGCTGTCGTCAGCGCAACATTCACAATTCACTGCTCTTGCCAGCATCGGGCCTTCCTCTCTGCCGGGTCCTGCCTTCGCGGAAGTAGGTAGGACCCAGGAGAGAGGAAGGCCCAATGCTGACAAGAGCAGCGAAATGTGAACACTACTGCTGCTGGGAAGAAGTTATTGATGCTGGCGCCGGCCCTCAGAGGAGTTGTCGGAGCACCCCCTTATGGGCTGCTCCAGGGCGGGCCACCCCTCAAACCCCCCCATGGTACGCCACTAGAAAAGAAAATGGCAGTAGAATGCATTTTGATTCTTAGGATTCACTCGTCACACACAGATTCTGGAAGTATTCCAGGCAAAAACCCCACCAATATATGGTTTGGCAATGCTTCTGGGAAAGATCAGGACAGACCTCATTTTATTGCTTCCTTTTTTCCTCTGGTTTAGTTTGTTTAAGTTTTTACTTCTAATTTCTTTTTGTTGGCTTTCAGGATGATTTTACATAAATGGGTAGTTACTGGTATTGTGGTTACATGGTAGGACAGAGAAAGGAAGTACAACGAGAAGGAACTGCAGGGGTGAGCATTTAAACTGGTGTTTTCATACAGTTCTATGTTTTGTATGTTATTTTGCACTCCTTTGTCTTGTCTCTTCCTTTATTTCACTTTGCTGTAAATGTTGGAACATAATCGGTAGGAAATACTTCTGTTCACTAACAATATATCACAATCACGTCTTTAATTTATTTATTCAATTTTAATGTACAACTGAGTATTAAATCGTGTACAGAAAAGTCAATCAAGATATTAAATCAAAAGGGAAAAAGACTAATCTAATCTAATCTAAACCTTGGGTTTGTATACCGCATCATCTCTACATTCGTTAAGCTCGACACGGTTAACAAGAGTTAGGGTAGAAAGGAACTCCAGTGGAGGGAAGAGGCAAACTGAAGAGAAATTTAGAGGACTAGAATAACCAGAGAGGAAGGAGGAGTTACATTTTTGAGAATAACCAGGTTTTCAGATGTTTACGGAAGAGTTGGAGGGAGCTCAGATTCCTAAGAGGGGAGGTAAGGTTGTTCCAGAGCTGAGTGATTCTGAAAGGAAGGGAAGAACCTAGTTTTCCTACAAGTGAAAGACATGTCAGGATATCAAAATGTAAAGTAAAGATCCAAAATTCAAAAAGGAGTCAAAGAACAAAAAGAAGCAAATACACATAGCATGACAAATTAACCTCTTTTCAGGAGCTCATAGAATTCAATGAGAGCATTTTATCCAGAAGAGGTGGATGGACTGCACCCTTGAGAACAGTGCCTTCTGTTCTAGTTCTCATGACCACCAACAAGGAGTTGGTTCAAAAAATATATATTTAACAGATTTACATACATGGAAAATTAAGAAAGAATACTGTTCCCTATTGTAAGACACCGGGGTGAAGCAACAAAAAGACTTTCCAAATCTTTTGTGTCTCTTTCATCACATTACAAGGGGGAATATGACTGAGGTCTACAAAATCCTGAGTGGTGTAGAACAGGTAAGAATGAATCCATTTTTCACCCTTTCAAAAAGTACAAAAACCAGGGGATACTCAATGGAAATACTTTTAAAACAAATAGGAGAAATATTTTTTTTACTCATAGAATGGTTAAGCCAGATGATGTGGTTACAGAAATTAATGTAGCTGAATCTAAGAAAATTTTGGACAAGTCCATGGAGGAAAAGTCCATCATCCGCTATTGAGTTAGACATGGGGAAGCCACTGTTTGCCCTGGGATTGGTACCATGGAATGTTGGGTTTCTGCCAGGTACTGTGACTTGGATTGGCTTCTGTTGGAAAAAGGACACTAGGCTAGATGGACCATTGGTCTAACCTAGTATGGCTCAGCCTCCCATTTGTTCACCCTCCCATTTGAGTCTTTCGTTCACCCTCCTATTTGATTCTTACTATTTCCCCAATGATTTATTTAATATTTTTAGTTTATATTTATTAGCATTCTAATGTTTTAATTATTGATGCTATTGACCCTGTATTATATGTTGCGATGCCATACTAAGACCATAATGTGGGGAAAAAAAAGCATTTAACAAAATAAAGATGTCACATTATTCGGTGCTATGTCATTCTTGTCCTCTCTTAGATGCTATATCTTCCCACTGGCTTTGTCTCAACATAATGTGCTGATATGAAAAGAACATCTTACCTGTACACTGAGGGGCTGTAATTTACCATCCTGGTTGAATTTGGGTGAACGCTTGGCCGAGCAGACCACACCCACATCCTCAGAGTGTTTGCAGTCACTTACGCCCCAACCATTGGAGTCACACTCCGCAATGGAACTCTCACTGCCGGTGCATTGAACATTATCCAACCAGATGGGGCCTAATATAAAACAGTCAATAATTCCAGTGATCACCTCAGATTCTCAGATATGTTTTGAAATCATCTACAATCTTCAATTAATCTGCACATTACCCTCAAACTCAAGAGGGAGCCATTCCTTACATGCTATCTTACCACCGCTAAACTGGTTCCATGAGTCAATAAGCTGTAGCTGTAGACTTCAGTATCAAGGGCTAGTGACTAGCACAGTAGATAATGTTCTCTCTAAGCTGAGTGGGAGTCCTCCACCAGTGACGTAGCGAGGGTGAGAGGCACCCGGGAAGGTGGCACCCCTCCTCGCCCCCCTGCCACACATGTGCACCCCTTCCCCATACCTTTGGCGCCAGCAGCCACCAACTTACTGCCGGCGTTGGCTTCAGTTCTCTCTCTGTCGTCATTTCCTAGGCGCGGGGTCCCGAAAGAGAGTGCCAAAGCCGACGCAGGCAGTGCGTTGGTGGCTGCTCGCGCCGATGTTAAAAAGGTACGGGGGAAGGGAAAGGGTGCACGCACGTCAGGGGAAGGCATGGGAAGGAGGGTGGAAAGGAGGAGGATTGCCGGCGCTCTAAGGAAGATATCGCCCGGGGCGGACCGCCCCCCTTCTCCCACCTTACTACGCTACTTCTCCCACCTTACTACGCTACCTACAGTCCAGCCAGTGGAGGGGTGCTGTTTCACTATTACATTTTCAATAGTGAGGGACAGGTAGGTTTTGCAGGAATGGAGGAAACCTTTCTGTCTATAGTGAATGAAAATGCACCACCCTTTACTGGTAGCATTGCAGTTGGAGGACCCCTGCTTAACTTAGCATTAATGAAGTCAGGAACTCCACACATTCCTGGTTGCAGTAATGCAAAGCTAGTGAGCTCCAAGGTGGGCCTTCTATTTTTGAGACGACTGGATCAGCACTTAAATTAATTAACCCCCCCCCCAACAATGCCTATCACTGTCTCAAAACAACTACCTCTCATCTACTAATTCCCCTGGCATCAATAAGTACCCCTGCTATCACCCCTATATATACCACAAGGCTCTAGAAAAAGGAGGACGGATTAAGACGTCTGAGTTTTACTTCCATTGCTTTCAAGGGCAAGGCAGTTAAGACAAGTCTGTGCTTCCATGTATGTGTTTTTGTAATGTGGGTTTTTTTTGTGTGTGTGGGGGGGGGGGTTTACTATGTATGTGTTTTTAGAACCCACTTTATATAAAGTGGGATATAAATAAAAACCATAAACCATAATATACCTGGGGCAGTGGAGGATTAAAGGGAAAAGTCTATAAAAAGCGCCCAAAACTTAGGCGCCGATATAGGCACCGTTCAGCGCGATTCAAGCACAATTGGGTGCTGTTTAGTGAATCACGCTGAGCGGCACCTATATGGGAGGCGCCCATGAAGTAGGCCAGCTCTAGGCACAACTAAAAGTTAGGCGCTCATGCGAGCGCTTAAGCACGCGTAAGAGCAGTGATTCTGTAAGAAGGCGCCTAACACGTAGCCACGCCCACACCTAACATGCATAGCGCCTATTTTTTTGAAGGCCGCCTAAATTTTTAGAGGCGCCTTGTTACAGAATCACGCTTTCTTGATAGGCGCTTATGTTTCAATCAGTGCTGATTAAAAAGCTTAATTGAGCTTGTTCTTCAATTTAGATAGGCGCCTATCTAGTTGGAAGCCTCCGAAATAGGTGCCTAACTATAGGCGCTGGTTACAGCCAAGTGACTTGCCCCGGGTCACAAGGAGCAGTGTAGGATTTGAACCCACAACCTCAGCATGCTGAGGCTGTAGCTCTAATCACTAAACCACACACTTGACCTATCAAAATTATTCAAATTTAATCAAATATCAAGTCCATTTGAACAAACAAGAGCAGTAAAGAACTTCATTATAGATGATAAAACACAGAGAGCTCCTTTAGAAAAAAAATAAAATCAGTCTATATAGCTAGATTAAGTTCTACTGGTTGAAATGTATTGCAAGTATAAATCCAATATTGCTCCTTTTGTTGAAATTATCACCAATAGTCTCCTCCCCTTAAATTTGGTGGTATATGAGGCATCTCAAGTCCATAAAGTCAGGATTTTGTGTCATCTAGTGTGCAACTAATGATGCATCTTTCCTATTTCTTTGAATAGCACTATAGTGTTCCACCATATAACAAACTTCCTTGATGTCTGACTTGAGATGCTTTGTTTTAGATAAAAGAAACATAGAAACTGATGGCACATAAAGGCCATATGGCCCATCTAGTCTGTTTATCCAAATCATCTCCTATCTCTTCCTCCTCTTAAGAGATACCACATGCCTGCCCCACGCTTCCTTCAATTCAAATACAGTCCTTGTCGCCACCATAAGAGCATAGGAATAGCATTACTGGGTCATCCCAATGGTCCATCTAGTCCAGTATCCAATTTCCAACAGTGATCAATCCAGTGATCAGACAGAAACCCAAATAGTAGTAACATTCCATTCTACTGATTCCAGGGCAAGCAGCGGCTTCCTTCATGTCTGTCTCAATAGCACGCTACTGGCTTTTCCATCAGGAACATGTCCAAGCCTTTTTTAAACCCAGCTATGCTAACCACTGTTACCACATCATCTGGCAACAAGTTCCAGAAGTTAACTATTCCTGGAGTGAAGAACATTTCAGCATATTGTCTGCAATAACACCTAGATCCACTGGGAGATTGTTCCACACATCCACCACTCTTTCTGTGAAGAAGTATTTTCTTAGATTAATTCTGAGTTGATCTCCCTTCAACGTCATCTTATGCCCTCTCATTCCCACCAAACTTCCATTCAGTTGGAAGTGATCTGCCTCCTGTGCATTTATGCCATATAGATATTTAAATGTCTCAATCATATCTCCTTTCTTTCATCTTTCTTCCGAAGTATATACATTGAGGTCTATTAGTCTGTCTCTATGTGCTTTAAGATGAAAACCACTGACTGTTTTAGTAGCCGCCCTCTGGACTGACTCCATTCTGGTTATATATTTTTGAAGGTGTGGTCTCCAAAACTGCACATAGTACTCTAAATGGGGTTTCACCAGAGACTTATACAGAGGCACTATCACCTTCTTTTTCTGCTGGCCATTCCTCTTCCTATGTATCCAACGATCCTTCTAGCTTTTACTGTCTCCCTTTCTACCTGTTTAGCCACCTTAAAATGATCAGAAACAATCATCCCCCAAGTCTCACTCTTCTTTCAAGCACATAAGCACTTCTCTTCCTAAATATACCGCTCCCTTGGATTTCTGTAACTTAAGTGCATGACCCTACATTTTTTAGCATTAAATCTTAGCTGCCAATTTCTGGACCATTCTTCAGGGATGTTTACCGTATTACAGAGTTTTGTATCATTTACAAAGAGGCAAATCTTGCTCAACACCCTTCCGCAATATCACTCATAAAGATCTTAAAAAGTTCTAGACAAAGGATCAAACCCTGCGGTACACCACTGGCAACACCCTTTTCCTTTGGGTAAATTCTATTTAACACCATCTTCTGTCTTCTAGTTAACCAGTTTCTAACTTAGTTATATATACCACCTCATTTAAGGGGAGGAGAAGATCAGAAACAATTTCAACTAAAAGACACAGTTCAACCAGTAGGTATCTAGCTATAAACTGGTTTTATTATTTCTAAAGGAGTCCTCTCTGTTATATCTTCTATAATGAAGTTCATTACTGCTGGGGGGGGGGGGGGGTTCAAATGGACCCGATGTTTGCTTAAATTAGAATAATTTTGATAGGTCCAGCTTTAGAATGACATCTGTTCTTTTCAATCAGGTGAGATCTCATGGTAGATGAGGTTTTAAAATACCAAGCTGCCATCTTGCAGTGCTCAAATGATAAACTGTATGGGGAATTCTGTTTGATAAAGAACTATTTGGTTAATGTGGCATTTGAATCTTTTTCCATTTTTGATTACAGAGAGTCCTTTTCACAATTCCTGAAGCAGTGTTGCCAAAACTGTGAAATGCTGGCCATTGTTGGGTGGAGCTATGGATCATACCAGCAGCAAAGTTCTGTATCTAAAGAATCAATCTAGAACAATACATAAAAGACTACATGAATATTGATCAAGCTTTATTTAAATAATTACTACTACTATCCATTCAGTTGTATCTGACCCTTGGATACTCAGTAAGCCAGTTCTCACCATGCTTCCCTATTTTCCACGGCTTCTTTCAATTGTTTGATGTTCGTTCCCATGTCATTCTTGATGGTATCCAGCCAATGGGCCTTTGGTCTCCCCTGCTTCCTTTCATCACTGTCCATTCCAAGTAGCACCTCCTTTTCTAGTGAATGCGCCCTCATCACATGGCCAAAATAGGTCAGTTTCTGTCTGGTAATCTTGCCTTCCAGGACAACTCTAGGTTTATATGATCAAAAACATCTTTGTTGGTGATCCTAACCTTCATGGAATTCTTAGAAGTCTCCAGCACCCCAGCTCGAAGGCATCAATTTTTCTTCTATCTGCTTTCATGAATATCCATGTCTCACTGCCATATGTCGCGATTGGGAACACAATGACCGTGATCTCTGCTGTCAAACCACCACTGTGATCAACGAGGGACCCAAGGAAAATGAAGCTGTCAACTATTTCTATTTCTTCATTGTTGATCTTTATGTGGACTTTCTTGTTGGCGATAGTCATGATTTTGGTCTTCTTGATGTTCAGGTAAAGTCCCATCTTTTCGCTTTCTTCTGGGACTTTACCTGAACTTCTTGCTAAACAAATATAGATAAAATAGGGATATGTAAAATTTTAAAAGGAGATTTCCAAGCCTGTGACTGAATATAAACTAGCACTGAGCAATAATGAGTGCTAAAAATTGATCCTGAGGGTTTTTCCTCCTTCTGAAAAATATTCCCCTGGGATGCTACTATAATTATATGTCAGTGAAGGTTTCGTACTATTGAGGTTATTGGTTTCAACATAGGAATTTCCCAAAGACTTTGTGCAGGAGTTTCCCAGACAACACAGGTCCCTTTCTTTTGTATGATTAACAATGTTTTCTCTTTTTGGAACATGGAGAAGGCACAGATAGAAATCAGCATTGAAACAGGAGGAATTTTACCCAGATGATGATCTGTAGAGCCCTTCATTCTATAATCTTGTACGCAAATGTATGCTCCTTAAGAGCACATTTGCATCTGTAAGATATAGAATAGCAGCAGTTAAAGGCTTAGGGCTAGCTAGATTCACTAAGCCTACCGATCCACTTCCGACCACTTAGCAACCCCTTTACGACCCGATTTCCCTCCGACCTGATTCACTAACCTCTGTCCCGATCATCTTCCGATCCGCACATGCAAATTAGGGGAAATGGCATTCAAATGCAGGCAGGAAGCGATTCAATAAAATAAAAACAGCAACACCGATTGGGCTGGCCGATTCAGAAATAAGCGACTGCTGAGGACCAGTCGCTGAGGTCCTTTCCGACTGCCCTGCCTTCTGCTGCCCTGCTATCTGCCCTGCTTCTCTGCTCTCAGCCCCGATCTCCTGCTCTCTCCTACCTGCCCCGAATCGCCTGTTCTCTCCTGCCTGCCCCGAATCTCCTGTTCTCTCCTGCCTGCCCTGAATCTCCTGTTCTCTCCTGCCTGCCCTGAATCTCCTGTTCTCTCCTGCCTACCCCGAATCTCCTGTTCTCTCCTGCCTGCCCCGAATTTCCTGTTCTCTCCTGCCTGCCCCGAATCTCCTGTTCTCTCCTGCCTGCCCTGAATCTCCTGTTCTCTCCTGCCTGCCCCGAATCTCCTGTTCTCTCCTGCCTGCCCCGAATCTCCTGTTCTCTCCTGCCTGCCCTGAATCTCTCCTGCCGCCCCGACTGGCCGCCCTGCTCTCGCCCCGACCCTCCTGCCCTTCCCTGTACTATGAGTCCGTGGTTTTAACCCGCGGGTTTAAAGCAGTTTAAAACCACGGACTCGCAAAGAAAAATAGGGTGGAGATGAGTAATGTGCTTATAACCTCCCTGGCAGAACATGAGGCGCACAGCATCATTTTGAACAGATCGAACGGGAGAGATTTGGGAACCATTGTAGACCCTTTCCTGCTGCCCAAACAGGCACCTCCTTATTGGATAGCTCCCCTAACATGTGATTTGCCCAAGTCATTCTCTTTTCCTTTGCTTGAAAAAAAGAAAAAAAAAAAAAAAAGGTCGCTGCTCTTAAGCATGCGCAGACCATCTACAGATGGTCTGCGCATGCGTCAGGATCGCTAGAGAGCAATCCCGACGGTCGGATGGGGGCATGATTCTGATCGCCCTCATTTGCATGAGAGTGATTTGTGAATCAGCCCCCACGGACACGCATCGGATCGGATCCCTCACGGATCGGATCCGATCGTGCCCTTTCTGAATCTAGTCCTTAAATAGAAGGTAATAACCACTAATTAGCAACAATTAGAGTTGACACTAATTGATATTAATATGCAGATACATGCATCACTATACTTAGGCAGTATTTTATAATGTTACCACCAACATTCTATAATGCATAACTGCGAGAGGGGAGTAGATGTGGGAGGATCACGGGTGGGGCAGAAGCACAGTAAATTTTTAGAATATTGTCAGTTATAAGCATAATTGTTGCATTGAGGTGCGAATATTTATCCTACCATAGAGCTAGCATAAGTGCTCACATATAACGTTACACGGGTAAATAAGGACATAAGCTAGAATTCTAGAAAAGCAATCACACACATGATTACTATTAAGAACTTGTGCTTGGCGCATAAAATTTTGGCCCATAACTTTATGGCATCGCTTCAAGAAAGGTGGCCTAATGGTCAATGGCGCTGCTCTCTGGATAACTCACCACTCTGCCTTGTACCACCCTACACTATCCAGATAATGCTAAAGGGGGTCAGTAAAGATATTCAGTGACACTATCCAGCAGAGACGGACTGACAGTGATCTGGGTCCCCAAACGCTAAGGGTCATGGATCCCTAACCACCTATCAAAAATGTTAAACCAGATGGAAGCTAGAATAGAAACATAGAAGATGACGGCAGATAAGGGCCATAGCCCATCAGGTCTGCCCACTCTACTGACCCACCCCCAAGTGTACTATCCTAGGGATCCCACTCCTGGTGACAGGTTCCCTTGGCTTAACCCTCTAAGGGATCCCACATGGGCATCCCATTTGCATCCCATGGGCCCCTACTGGTGTTGGCCCTTCCCTATTCTCCTAATGGCTAGTTTGCCCCTGCTATTTGGATAATGCTGCTGAATATCTAGATAGTGGGGACTACGGCATCTAGATAATAGTTTGTGTTACCCAGATAAATGTCTTTGAATATCAGGACCTAAGATTAAGGTACGTATTTTGTCTAATCAAAGGTGGACATTAAAAACCCTCCGAAACAAACAACAACAACAAATGAGGTTATTAGCAGATAATTCTTGAATATATATTCTGGAAAATTGAGAATAGCACATTATAACAGTTCAGAAGAGAAGGAACCAGAAAGATAAATTTAATTTTCAAAAGTCCTCATGTAGCCAGCGTTGGCTGCTGGCTGCATAAGACTATTTTCAAAATTGCTAACAAGGATAATGAATACAGCTTGTACAAGTCTCTGACTGAATCGGTTTGGGCTGTATAATGTGGGATACGAGATTAGAAGTGGCCTGATGCCCAGAAGTTATATGAAAAGTGGCAAAATTCAGCCACTCTCTGTATGAATACTGTGTTCAACTCTGAACACAGAAATAGCAGGAATAATTTTAAGAACACAAATCGTAGCAACATCTCAGAAGAGAAGTGCTTTGTAAAACCTGGTATAACCTCTAAACTGTGGCAATTCATTGCTTTACATTGATGGAAGCACTTGAACCTCATTCAGATGTGGTCCTTTCCAGCTAGCATAAGGACTTTCTGTGCCTTTAGAAAGCGTAACGTCTGTTTCTGATACACTTGAAGCTAACTACCATAGTTATCTCTTCAAGCCTGCTGGTAGCCAAGTTCCAGCATGAATTAGTAGAAATCCATATAGAGCTGGTATGATGTTGGTGTTGTAGAAGGGATTTTAGAAGCATTCATTAACTTGTTCCTTAATCACCCATTCCCACACTTTCAGGCTGATAGTCAAGAAGAAAATTATGTGTGTGCCTGTTCCTTTGCTTAGTCTTTTAAAATGATTCTGTACAGCTAAAGTCACTTTGTAATATTGAGGTATTTGGGTTTCAATCATGTTCTTTCTGATTTTACCTCATAACTCATTTGTCTTCTACTCAAATAGAAACATAGAAATATGATGGCAGATAAAGTCCAAATGGCCCATCTAGTCTGCCCATCCACAGTAACCATTATCTCCTTTCTCTCTCCGAGAGATCCCACGTGCCTATCCCACGCTTTCTTGAATTCAGACACAGTCTCTGTTTCCACCACTTCTTTTGGGAGACTGTTCCATGCATCTACCACCCTTTCTGTAAAAAAGTATTTCCTTAGATTACTCCTGAGCCTATCACCTCTTAACTTCATCCTATGCCCTCTCGTTCTAGAGCTTCCTTTCAAATGAAAGAGATTCGACTTGTGTGCATTTACGCCATATGTATACTTTAAAGGAAAGGCAGGAGAGGGGAGATAATGATAGAGACATTTAAATACCTACGTGGCGTAAATGCACATGAGTCGATTCTCTTTCATTTGAAGGAAGCTCTAGAACGAGAGGGCATAGGATGAAGTTAAGAGGTGATAGGCTCAGGAGTAATCTAAGGAAATACTTTTTTACAGAAAGGGTGGTAGATGCATGGAACAGTCTCCCAAAAGAAGTGGTGGAAACAGAGACTGTGTCTGAATTCAAGAAAGCGTGGGATAGGCACGTGGGATCTCTCGGAGAGAGAAAGGATGAATGAGTCATTTTTAGTCATGTTTAGAGAAAGAAAGAATGAGTCATTATGACATCACAATCTGAGCTCTAGAATGTTGCTACTTATGATTTTAAAGTGTTTGAGGCTTGTGCAGATGAGGACGAAGCTTAGGCATTGGTGGAATGAGGCATTATGACATCACAATCTGAGCTCTAGAATGTTGCTACTTCTGATTTTAAAGTGTTTGAGGCTTGTGCAGATGAGGACAAAGCTTAGGCATTGGTGGAATGAGGCATTATGACATCACAATCTGAGCTCTAGAATGTTGCTACTTCTGATTTTAAAGTGTTTGAGGCTTGTGCAGGTGAGGACAGAGATTGCAGGAATGGGGCAGGGACAGGAAAAGAACTTGTGGGGACGGGAAAATAAGTTCCTGTGGGGACAGGGAAAAATTTATCCCCGTGTCATTCTCTACTGCTAAGGTAGGCTTTAAGATATTTTTTCATGTAATTTTAATACAGTTACTGTGCTTTTTTCCAATGCATCCATATAGAAGTGCTATATAAAAGCCTAAAAATGAAATTAACTGGATGTGTGAATTTACATGTTCCCTGCTCACATAAGTGCACAGAAAAGTTCAAGTTATGAACATGTGTGCAGTACATGCTATTATATAAGATAGCACCTGTGCAGTGCGAAACTAGGCGACCACAGGAGGAGCATTGGAGTGTCTCTAACCTATGCACACAACTTTCATAATGCTATGTTATGCGCTTTGCATGGTGTCCATTTATGCCAGTTATTGACGTTTATAGACTCTGGACAGTGATTTATTATTCAATACTTTTGTGGAACTGGAAAAAAAACAACCCACTGAGAAATGAGATTTTCTTCTTACCATCCCCTTGTCCGTATTTGGCGCTGTGAGCCCACGTCGTTGCCATCTCAAAGCCCAGCTCTTTGCAAATGACATTTGCCACGTTGATGTTGAAGTCGTCATCGCATACTGTTCCCCACTGGCCATTGTACAGAACCTCCAAGCGTCCCTCGTTGGGATTCCTCCCGGATCCAACTAGTCGCAGCTGGATTTGTGGCAACCCAACTTGGCGCTGTGGCCAGCATTGATCTACCCAGCAGAGAAAGACGAGCAGCAGAGTGCAGATGGATCTAGCTGGTATCAGCGTCATGGTATGTTCTCAGGGTGACTCAGATGAGTCTCTTTACACAAAATATATGCTGTGGAATGAAAACAATAAAAACTGTTATTTTCTTCTCCCTAAAGATTTATTTATCTAGGAGTTTTGAACTTTATATGTGGTTCTGCAGTTTCCTCCAGGTACCCTGGGCTTCCAATTCAATCAGAATCAGTTTCTATTGGGCTATTACACCATAATAGTGTGTGGAGTGGTTAGAGCTACAGCCTCAGCACCTTGTGACCCTGGGCAAGTCACTTAATCCCCATTGCTCCAGGTACATTACATAGAGTGGAAGCCCGCCAGGACAGTTAGGGAATAATGCTTGACTACCTGAATAATTTGTAATCCGCATAGAATTGTAGGATATGTGGCATATAAATTATTAATGAAACCCTTCTTTTGGAATTAGAAAGCCAGTATATCAAATTAGGGGTGGGGTTTTTTGTGTTTGTTTTATTGTTTTCTCTGTCTGGCCATTGCAGGGTAACAAGCCACAGTTGCCTCTGAAACCTACTATTTTAAAAAAAATTTATCAAATTTGCAATTATTATACAAGTAATGCACTTGTTAGAGAAAAACAGAAACAATACATTGTACATAAGGAATTGTAATTGAAAGATTACAAACATTCTCTTTCTTAGACCTTTATCGAAGGAGATCCAACTTACCCATGGAGGGGATTCCTTAAAGAAAAAATACAAATTAAGAAAGCAGTATACGATTAACGAACCTATATATCATACATCAAGTTAAGCTCATAAATCACTAGAAATCTTTTTTAGGTCTAGAAAGGCACGTAATTGTGAAGGCACAAAAAAGGTGTACTTAACCCCCAAATATCGAATCAAACATTTGCATGGGTATGCCAATAAGAAAGAAGCCCCCAGTTTTTTTGCTTCATCTCGCATAATAAGAAATTTTTTTCTACGATCTTGTGTAGTATTTGAGACATCTGGATAAATCCAAATCCTTTCCCCAGCAAATGTCACTAGTGAATTTCAGAAGTAAAGCTTCATCACAGAATTCAAGGGGTCCTTTAATCAATGCGCGGTAGGGGTTTAACGTGTGGAATACCACGGTTAAACCACCTGCCGCGCTAGTCGCTAATGCCTCCATTGACGAGGTGTTAGTTTTTTAGCTTGCCGCAGGGGTTAGCGCGTGATTAAATGTCCGACGCGCTAACCCCGCTAGCGCACCTTGATAAAAGGAGCCCCAAGTCTTGTTCAAATACAAAAGATACTAATAATGTTGCCCTTTCTTTTACTTCAGAAAGGGAATCTTCCAAAATAGCTGATAATTCACCTTTTTCAATTTTTTCCTGCACCAAATTTCCTTCCTCACCCACCTTAGAGGAAAATGTTTGAATCCTACTTAATGTGCATCTTGGCCACTAGGTGTTGCTATACTATCATCAGCCTAGGAATCAAATTCCGGTCCTCTCCATGGCAGTGTTAAACACTTACCAGCAGATCATCATTCATTTGAATACATATGATGATAATTTGTCTAAGTGAAAACTCCAGCTTGAAAAGAAAACTCAAGGGTATTCTCATCAGTGAAGTTGCTGCTTATGAATTACCATAGGCTATTACTGGTGCTTGTTAAGACAAATCTTGGCCTTCCTTCAGTAGAACATTGCATAATAATATTATACAATGTAAGATTAGAATTGGAAATATTAGTATACCAAAAAAAGAAATTGAATATACTGAGCTGGCACTGGACAAAGTCAGTGAGTGAGAAAGTGTCAGTCTTTATTACTGAGTAAACAATGGAGAAACATAAATGTTCCACTTCCTTAGCAAAGGATTGTGGGTGTTGGTGAAGCTGGATCACAGGGAGGCACAAACATGAAAATTTCTTTCAGGCCAATATTCAGCTACTGTTATCAGATTTTTCTTAAAGAATGGCACTGAGCAGCCCCGAACATCCATGTGGAGCTGCGAGTAGAGCTCCAGAAAAAGGAGGTTGGATTGGGAATCCAGGTTTTACTTCCATGGCTTTCAATGGAAGTAAAACTCAGATGTCTCAATCTGTCCTCCTTTTTATTTCTGGAGCCATATGATAACCCTAATCTAATCTAATCCTTAGGTTTGTATACCGCATCATTTCAATGTTCGTAGAGCTCGGCGCGGTTTAGAGTAGAAGAAATAGGAAGGAACTACAACAGAGGGTTAGAGATAGAAGTGTGAAGAAAATTTAGAGGACTTGGGGTGCCAAGATATAAGAGTTTCCTTGATTCCTAAGTTGGAGGGAGACTTACACAAGGGCCTAATAACAGCGATATGGAAAGAGCTATCAGGATAGTTTTGACAGCCATTTTTCTGACCTGGATAGCAAGTTGCTCTTCAGATAGCATCTTCCTCTTCTGCCCATACTTTGCTCTGTACCAACCTGGTACTATCCCTATAGTAGGTGGTCTGGAAGGATTTTCAACAGCGCTATCCATGTAGTACCACTGAACATCCACAGATAGCTCCATTATAAAGATACAGTATTGGCTTTTCAATAGTGCCAACTCATAGAATGATTCACATCTAGAGATGTCCAACGCCTACTATCACTGGCATTGTTGCAGAAATAGATCCAGGCCACATATCTAAGGATGCCCTACTACCACTAGGTGGCAGCAGAGAAAAATCATTTCTTAAAGGAGCAGTGACACTTCACAGTTCCCATGAGTAGATCAACTAGCATTTGAACTGCCTAAGAAGATAATTCTGCTTTCATGGGTCAGTAACTGAAAGGGAAGCGGGACAATCCTTTAAACAAAAAATATCTCAGAAGAATCTAGTGGGGTCCAGAGTTAGTGCTAGTCTTCGATGACCACAGGCAGGTCAGGCTTTCAGGATATCCACAATGAATATGTATGAGATGGATTTGCATGCACTGCCTCCTTGAGATGCAAATCTATCTCAAGCATATTTAATGTGGATATCCTGAAAACATGACCTGCCTGTGGCTCTTGAGGATTGGAATTGCCTACCCCTGTACTAGAGTAGCGGCACTGGCTAAAAGTGAATCGCAGAATGATGGCACAGCTGATATTTAGAATGGACATGCTACCAGAAGCCAAAAATATTTTAAAAGACTTTTTTTTATGCATTTTACAAATGTTCAATATTTCCAAAAATTCCATTTGGAACATTTCAAAACTGGTAAAATTATGAAAACAAGCAAGTATATTTCAATGTTAAATATGTTTTTCATAATATATCAATATGGTTAATAATATTGTAGAACCCAGCAATTAGAGAAATTACTCAAGGTTATCACACACACATTGAAGATAGAAAAATATTGAGCAGAAAAACTTTTAAATGGGATTTTATGGGAGACACAATGCAAAATCTTTGGTCACATTGTGTTTCTGTATCACAAATATTTAATTATCTTTTAGGGCTCATAAGAACATAAGTAATGCCTCTGCTAGGTCAGACCAGAGGTCCATCATGCCCAGCAGTCCGCTCACGCGGCGGCCCATCAGGTCCAGGATCTGTATAGTAATCCTCTATCTATCCCCTTCTATCCCCTTTACTTTCAGGAAATCATCTAATCCCTTCTTGAACCCCAATACCGTACTCTGTCCTCTCACGCCCTCTGGAACCACATTCCAGGTGTCCACACCCTTTGGGTGATGAAGAACTTCCTAGCATTGGTTCTGAATCTGTCCCCTCGTAACTTTTCTGAATGCCCTCTCGTTCTTGTAGTTTTCGAAAGTTTGAAGAATCTGTCCTTCTCCACTTTCTCTATGCCCTTCATGATCTTGTAGGTCTCTATCATGTCCCCTCTAAGTCTCCGCTTCTCTAGGGAAAAGAGCCCCAGTTTCTCTAATCTTTCAGCATATGAAAGGTTTTCCATACCTTTTATCAATCGTGTCGCTCTTTTCTGAACCCTCTCGAGTATCGCCATATCCTTCTTAAGGTACGGCAACCAATATTGGATGCAGTACTCCAGATGCGGGCGCACCATCGCCCGATACAATGGCAGGATAACTTCTTTCGTTCTGGGCTCCTTTTACTAAGGTGCGCTAGCGTTTTTAGCACGCGCTGCCGATTAGCGTGCCCTGCCCCCTGCGCTACACGGAAAAACTAACGCCAGCTCAATGGTGGTGTTAGCGTCTAGCACACACGGAAATGCAGCGCACGCTAAAACCACTAGTGCAGCGTAGTAGAAGGAGCCCTTAGTGTCTTATACTAGGCTTCTTTCTATATTTTATATACACACATTGCCATTATGTCTGAACACAGTACAATTATGTATAAGAACCATGTCCATCTAGCTGTTTATGAATCCTGTAGGTTAAGTATCATATATATATATCCTTATAAACTAGTGCAAGTGAGGCTACAATCTCTAGATACACATAAAACAAATGCATTCAAACCTCAATGAAATTTAAAAGCCTGCTCTTTGATCCATGCTTCCAAATAAATCCCAAATAGTGAAAGTTTGAAAGCAAGAGCTCACCAGAGTGTGGTTAAAAGTTGTTCAGGCTCAGTTTCTCACTCCGTGCCAGATTTCCAGTCTCTCCCTCACCCTCACTTGTATATGCTGACTGAATTATAGGTTTCTCCCAAGTCCTGCTCTTCCCTCCAGGCAGAGTAACTGAGGACTGCCAAGAGTTCAGCAGAGGGCTGTGCTATCCTTTTTATCGTGCCATGCCTGCCCCTGGATTATGACTCTTGGTGAAAAATCATGGGAATGGGAGGGCGATGGGCAGTCTTCACCAGGGCTAATTGGAGAAGTCAGCAACTGGCAGTCAGAAAAAGAGACTGGATGGGCAAAAATCCCATAGGAAACAGCACAAGCCTTCTGGGTTGTTTTTTTTCTATTTTAGTGAAATTGGAAAGGTTGATACATTTTAAAATAACAGAAGCAAATGGTACCAAACCCCGATCAGCCCACATTACAGAGAAATACTTGCACATCTATAAACTCACAAAAAAACCCCCAAAAACCCAAGAGAGTTTAGCCCCATTAACAAATGATATGCTCTTCATATTATTCTGCCTTTAGACAGTAATTTCACCCCAGACTGTTGATGGTCAGTAACAAATTTCTCCAGAAGAGCAGGGGCAGTGAAAATATAAAAAAATCACCAACAAAATTTATCAAAAACATGCCCTGGAACTTAGAAAAAAAAAAACCTCCCACAAGCCATCTATTTAGAATGAGAACAAAAATATAGGCAAGGTTTTCAAAAATATAAGAGCTTAGGGAAGGTAGTTATCAACACAAGCTATTCTCAAGATGGTTTGTTTTATTTTTTACCAACTCGTGCTATAGAAGCAATACGACCTAGTTATAAGTAACTGGGGTTGACATCATAATAACACATCTTAATGGTAGCTTACTGTGATAGCTTTCCCCTGAGCTTTTAAAAAGTCCCTGACCTTCTTCCCCCCTTGCAAGCTGCTTAAATTCCTTCATATCTTGCATATGCTGTAGACATCAGGCAGTATCATTCTTTTACAATTGTAGTATTTCAAAGTGTCTGCATTTTGCCCGGGGTTATGACCTGAGTGGTCAGAGCTGACCTTAAGGATGGACAACAGGGGCAGCCGCGCAGGACTCCACGCTCCTGGGGACCCCGCAATTATCTAACCCGTGGCACGGGTTTTAGCACCGGCAGCGGCGGTAACTGGTCCGACGCTCATAGAACTCCGATGAGCGTCGGAGCAGTTACCGCCGCTGCCGGCGTTAAAACCTGCGCTACGAGTTAGTAAAGGAGCAGGTAAGTCAGACTTACAACTGTCAGCTGACCAAAAGTTAAAGCTTCTTTTCCTTTTGCATTTTCTTCTCTCCCTCTCCCCCTCCTCCTCCTCCTCGGTAACCATGCTCCTCAGCTTTGACTCTCTGTTCTCCTCCCATGCACCACTGGCTAGCCCTTACATCTCCTTCCGCTCACTCCCTTCACCCTTTGGTTTCATGCTTCTCAGAGGGATAATGTCCTTCTATTGTCTTTTCAGTATAGGAACAGAAACTATAACAAAAAATGGATGGCAAGTCCTCCCAAGCCAGCAACCTCCGCTGCCACATCTACTCCCCCAAAGGAGGTCTGACCAACCGGCCCCCAACCTGTGTGATCTCCCTGGGCTTACGTTTGCCTTTAAACAGCCTGGTGGTCTAGTGGTCATGCTCAGAAGAAATCACCAGGCTGGTCTAATGGTTTCTTCTGAGCAAGAGCAATCCCCAGTCTCTCTTTGTCTCTGCAAGTTCCTCAGCCAAAATGGCTGCTGCAGGAGGTCCCAGTGGCCATTTTGGGACTAGAAGCAGCATAAATAGGAGAGACTGGGGATTGTGCCTGCTTTAATTATCTTCTTCACCGTCTTCATTGCATCCAGCATCTCCATTCCAGGCAGCATCTGCCCTCTCTCACTGCCCCTTCTGTCCAGTGTCCATCCTCTCCCCCTTCCATATGGCATCGTCCCTCTATGACCCTTACATAAACTGTCTACCCTGTGCCCCTTCTCTTCTTTGCACATGCACATGATACATTTCAGCTTCATCCCTTCTCTATTTATCTCTCTCTGTCTCTACCTCCTCCCCTATGCTCTGGCATCACTCTCTTCTTCTTTCCTTCCTACCCCACAGTCTGGCATCTCTGTCTCCTTCCCTTCCCACATGCCCTGGCATCTCTCTCCTCTCCTCTCCTTCTATTCCATCTCCCCATCCCCCTCCATGCTCTGATATCTCCTCTCTATCCTTTCCCACTCTCCTTTCTCATTGATCTGGTATCTCTGTCGCCTTCGCTTCTATCCCTCCATGCCCTGGCATCTCTTCCTCCTCCTCCTCCATGGACTGACATCTCCTTTCCTTCCTTCCTTCCTTCCCTCCTTCCCTTTTTTCTCCATGGTCTGGCATCTCTCTTTCCTCTCCTTTCTCTTCCCTGGTGTTCCTTCTTCGTCTCCCCAATCTGGTGCAACATTTCTCTCCCCCTCCCCTCCTTGTCACCCCCCCAGTTGGCAACACAGCAATCAGATCTCCCAGCTCATGCCAGTGGCAGGTCTTCCTTTCTGCCAGGTCCCACCTATTTCCTTTTTTCTGCAAAGGCAGAACCCGGCAGAGAGGAAGGCCCGACACCGGCAAAGTAGTGAATTCTGAATGCTGCCACTGCCGGAAGAAGTTCCCAGAGTTGGACCATGACGTCGAACCTGCTGCACATGGGGTAGACCGCCCCTCCCCCTTGTATGTCACTGTAATTTTATGCACCTCAAAATCAATTTTTGCATAATCAAACTTAAAAGGGTGACCGATAGTGAAAACAAAACAAACAATTAATCAATATTGTTAATATATAAAAAATATGTATGAGGTGTGCTCAGAAACCAAGGCCCGAATTCTCTAAAATGCGCCAGATTTTTAGGCACTGGTAGGTGCCCAGACTAAGGGCTCCTTTTACAAAGTTGTGTTAGGGCCTTAACACGTGCTAGCCGCTACCGCCTCCTCTTCAGCAGACGGTAGTTTTTCGTCTAGCGCACACTAATCCGGTGCGTGCGCTAAAAACGCTAGCGCACCTTTGTAAAAGGAGCCCTAAGTGAAAAAAGCCATTTAAACAACATTTTAAACTGATTTTCAAGGTGCCTACCGGCACTTTAAAAACTGGCACTGGAATTGTGCCTCCGTAGGCTGTTTATAGCACCTAATGCCACTGTAGGCATGGCTAACGCTGGAAGTAGTGTTTGGTGTCATAAAAAGACTATGGAGGCATAATTCATGTCAAAGGCAGGTGCTGAAAATTAGGCCTTGAAAACCCTGGCCTATATTTCCGGCGCCTACCTTTGCCGGAGGCACGATTCTCTAAATAGCACCATCGTGTGATTGACGAACAATCGGCAGCCGATAACGGCACAGAGAATCCAGGCCCAAATGAATATGCATGAGACAGATTTGCATATGGCTGAGGTATTGTTCATGCATATTTCTCATACATATTCATTACAGTAGTCCTCAACCCTCTCTTGGAGGCACACCTAGACATTACTAGGGTTTCCAGTTGTCCGGATTATCCCCTTGACTGCTGGTGTCCCTCAGGATTCTTCCCTGTCAGCCTTCCCTGTTATTCAATCTATTTAAGGTGCCTATTGGCAAGACACTAGCTGGAGTGGGGGTGAAATAACAGCTTTATGCTGATGACCTGCAGGGTTGTTTTTTTTAGTTCTCTGATGATTGTGACCAGGGTTTTCATTTGCTATCTATTGCAGATTGGATGACACTGAACTGCTTGAGTTTGAATGTGTCGAAACCCATATTCTGTGGCTGTCTGGATCTGGATTTTTTTTTTTTTGTATGTGGGAATACAGATCCCTATTCAATCAGTAATTAGGAGCTTAGGGGTGTTGCACCTAAGAGCATTTTGAGACTGGTTTCTTTGAATTGTTTGTTGTTCATAAGGTTGGCAATTTCAGAAGGTTATTTATAATGTACATGTTCTTTGATGAAAGCCTAGTGGCTGAAACACGGTCGTGTAGAATTTAATCGAAGTTCTTTACTAAAAGTAAAAATACAATATAATCAATACAATCATCAAAACAAAACACTCCCTAATAATCACTGTAACCCACTTTCCTCTTTAACCAGGAACGGGTCAAAGTTACATATTACAGCGGAATAAGTTCCCCCAACTCTATCTTAGCCTCATAAAAGGGATATGCTACACTATAAGAGAAGATTACAGTCTTTCTGTTACGTTTCAGATTTTCATGCAGTCGTCCAAGCCATGATTCTACGGCTATAGTAATTCGGATTTTATTGATGGGTTTAACATTCTCCATTGCAAAGTGCTGCGATTTTCTCAAAAGTAGCACCTTGGTTGATTACCAGTTGTATTATCAACATATTACTTCTAGTCTGATAATTCCAGTTTGGTTGCCAGGTTCACTTTAAACTTCTGATTACATCTTTAAAATGTTGAAGGAAATTTCTCTAGTGACCTTCTTGCTTTGATTGATTGATTGATGCCAAACTTTGATGACTTTATGATCTAGAGAGCAGTATTTATTGATTCGTCCTTTTAGGGACATACATAAGGTTTTGAAGGAGTAAAGCCTGATGATTAGAGCCAAATTCTACTGTGACTCCTCATGGAAGTCACTTAACCCTTCATTGCCTCTGGTAAAAAAAAAAAAAAAAATAATAAACTATGAGCCCTCTAGGGATAGAAAAATACCTGAATGTACTCTGATCTAGTTGCTTTTCAGTTTGCAGGTAGTATGTAAGAGTTAAAGTAAGTAAAATGTTCAAAATGATTCTTGTATTTGGAATTGCCTATCACTTAGGGCTCCTTTTACTAAGCCACGTTAGGGCTTTAACGCGTGGAATAGCGCGTGCTAAATTACCGCCCGCGCTAGACCTTAACGCCAGCATTGAGCTGGCGTTAGTTCTAGCCGCGTAGCGCGGGTTTTAGTGCATGCTAAAATGCTGCGTGCGCTAAAAACGCTAACGCAGCTTAGTAAAAGGAGCCCTTACAGTTCATGTCAACATGCGCAGATTTGTTTGAATTTATAAGGAAACGAAAGATCTTTCCACATCCAGAGATCTGTGGCGACTGAGACGCAAAGTTATGAAGTAATGTAAAATTGTAATGTGGGTTTAAAAATATAGATCTGCTGTTTAATTTGTTTTGTTGTTGTTGATAGTTGTTCCCTGTTTAGGGCTGTTTGAGATAAGCAGTATATAAGGGCTGTTCAAAAAGTATCAGACCTTAATTCATAAAAAAATACTCGTATTTAGATACAACAATCTTTTACTACTCTCCTTCAAAGTAGTCTCCTTGGGCTGCCACACACTTCTTCCAACGGTTCTGCCACTGTCAGAAGCATTGCTGGAACGCCTCTTTTAAGATTGCTCACAACTGGTCTATCGCCTGATGTCTTCTCTTGACTGAAATCTGGTCCCCTTCAGGGGCATTTTCAGCATGGGGAAAAGCCAGAAGTCACACGGAGCCATGTCGGGAGAGTAGGGAGCCTGCGAAATCACAGGTGTGTTGTGTTTGGCCAGGAAACTCTGAATCAAATGTGAAGAATGGACAAGTGCGTTATCTTGATGGAGCTGCCAATTGCCCGCTGCCCACAGGTCCGGCTGTTTGCATCTCACAGCATTACGAAGGCGACACAGAACTTCTTGGTAGTACCCCTTGGTGATTCAATGATCCTGCATCACCAAGGGTCCTCACTTGGTCAATGACGATCTCATTTCTGGATGTTGAGGGCCTACCAGAACGTGCTTCACTCTCCACAGATGTGCAGCCATCTCTGAAGCGGTTGTACCATTCTTTTATCTGTGTGGTGCCCATTACTTCGACCCTGAAGGCCTGTTGAATCTTGCCGATCGTTTCCAAAGCTTTACAAAAAATTTAATGCAGTAGCGTTGTTCAACTTTTTCTGTCATTTTGTCAAAAATGAAAATCGGATAGCGCTCACTTACACTTCCTCACTTATTGGCAGTCTGCCAGCGACTGACAGCTTCTGCAGGCGGGAAAAAATTCAAGCATGCGCATTAGGGTCGCCTACATACATGCACCAAACCACGCCTCCCTAGCTTTATTTGTTTACGCAAGAAAAATTAAGGTCTGATACTTTTTGAACAGCCCTCGTATAAATGAAAAGCATGTCACATACAGTGGAGATGAACAAGAAAAATAAAAGGATGCCAAGAAGATGTAATCACTTTTAGTAAAAAAAAAAACTTCCATTAGACTTTACACCACTGTATTTCAGCCATCAGGAGTCTTTCATCAAAGAACATGTGCATATATAAATAACCTTCTGAAATTGCCAACCTTATGAACAACCAACAATTCAAAGAAACCAATCTCAAAATGCTCTTCGGTGAACTGCATGCACAGAAACACACAAAAGCTCCCAGGGACAATACAATAAGTCTTTTCACACTCATTATTTGAATCTTTTGTTCTTCATAAGGTTACCATTTCCAGAAGATTATTTATATATGCACATGTTCTTTGATGAAAGACTCCTGATGGTAGCCTAGTGGCCAAAACATGTCCATGTTGAGTCTAATGGAAGTTCTTTATTACAAGTGATTACATCTTCTCGACATCCTGTTGTTTTTCCCTAACCATTTCCACTGTGTGTGATGTACTTAAATTTAGGCACTGAGTTATAAAATGAGGGAGAGGACACTGCTGTGTAAAAAACCCAAACCACCCCTTCCCCCCACCCCCTCCCCCCCAAAAGAAAGGCAAAGCTGATGTCACAATACAACACAAGGGATTTTATTGAAAGTTCCTATGGGAAGTCCCAACTAGGATCCTGGTTTCGGCAGATCACTGCCTTCCTCAGGGGAACATACCAAACTAAAATAAACATAATAAACAAAATAATTATTAAAATGATAAAACATACAGAATATGAGAAACAAATCATATAAAAGATTAACACAAACAAAATATATTAAAAACATCTAAAGTACAGAACCATAATTAGTATACATAAGGAAATCATTAGTATACATAAGAAATGTGGTAAATATCATAAATCATGGTTAAAGGAGGTTTTGAAAAATGTTAAAACAAGGGTAACATACACTTCTCCCTCCGTATTCCCAGTTTCAGCAATCGCGGTTTCAATTATTCACGGTTTTTAGCTTGCTGGCTCCTCCCCCCAAATTATGTCAGCTTGCATAGAGAAATCACTGATTCCAAGCGTTTACAGAGAAAATCGCTGATTCCCAGCATTTTGTTCACCGTGTTTTGCCTCTCCTTCAGGAACAGGCCAGGTCTCCCACCATGTTATTCACGGTTTCACCATATTCACAATGTCTTTTAATAGAAAACAGCGAATAACATATGAAAAAGTTTTTCACGTTTTTTCTGTATTTGCGGTTCTGTTAATCCCCTACCACAGCGAAAACGGAGGGAGAAGTGTATCTGATAACAGGATCACAACTCACATCAGTGTGGCTATCTCCACTGTCTAACAATATCTTACTTCTTTTGTCAAGCATAGGGTGAGAAGCTGACAATGTAATCATGACAAAAAAAAAAAAAACAACCCCAAACAAAGCACAGAAGAGGAGGAACTTGTAGCAAAAAACAGGGAGAAATGTCCTCCAAAACAAGCTGTCAAAACTGGCATATTTTGTTCGAAACCTTACAGTTGGCCAATGACTTGTTTATTCATTTATGTAAGGGAAGCACTCTTTTCCTCTTTCTGAAAACCAATTTACCTCTTGGAAAGACACAGCCCATGACACCACCTATTTGACAAAAATTGTTTACATTAATCCTCCAAAAAAAAAAAAAAGAGTAAAGTTGTGTGCAGGCTTCAGACACCCAGAAATAAGCAGGTGAGCTCATGGCTATGCTTTCCATGGGAGGTGCTCATTTAGCTATTTTTTGCTGTGTTTGTTTGCCTGGAAGATAAACCATGGAACTACAGTACAGAATGCCAGGATTCAGCCTTTCAGTAAGCCTTCAAAAACCTCTTTTCCTCTGAGCTCTTAAAAAAAGGAGGGATTATTCTTAAATATACACTCTCTTGACCGAGTTTTCGCCTGTTTACCCATCCGCTCACTTTTGAGGAGGTGTAACTGAGGGCAGAGGGAAGAAGTGGAACAGGGTGGAAAAGCATGTTAAACTGTTGCTTTTCTTAGAACATAAGACTAGCCTTACTGGGCCAGACCAATGGTCCATCAAGCCCAGTAGCCCATTCTCACGGTGGCCAATCCAGGTCCCTAGTACCTGGTCAAGACCTTAGGAGTAGCAACATTCCATGCTACCAATACAGGGCAAGCAGTGGCTTCCCCCATGTCTTTCTCAATAACAGACTATGAACTTTTCCTCCAGGAACTTGTCCAAACCCTTCTTAAAACCAGCTACACTATCCGCTCTTACCACATCCTCTGGTAACACGTTCCAGAGCTTAACTATTTTCTGAGTGAAAAATAATGTCATCCTATTGGTTTTAAGAGTATTTTCCTGTAATTTTATCGAGTGTCCCCTAGTCTTTGTAATTTTTGACAGAGCGAAAAATCGATCCACTTGTACCCGTTCTACTCCATTCAGGATTTTGTTGACTTCAATCATATCTCCCCTCAGCCGTCTCTTTTCCAAGCTGAAGAGCCCTAACTGTTTTTGTCAAACCGATTTGCTTCTTGAAGTCCTATCATACAAAATAAATAACTTTGCTGTGCGGGGGTTTTTTTTTTTTGGGGGGGGGAAGAGGACTTTTCTCCTCCACTGAACTTCATTATAAACAGCTTCTACAACTCCTAAGGGTTCCCCCTTTTTAATGTCTATACCCAGTGACGTAGTAAGGGGTGGGTGGGGGGAGGTCCACCCCAGGTACGGTCTTCCTAAGGGCTTTGCAGCACCCCTCCTCCTCTCCTCCCCTCTGTCCACCCGCCCGTTCCTCGCATCTCTCCTTGCCGTGCGCACCCCTTGCCTTCCCCCATACCTTTTCTTTTCTTCCTCGGTGTGGGGTTGCTGCCCGTGTCGGCATCAACCCTCTCTCTGATGTCCCTTCTGGGTCCTGTGTCTAGGAAGTGACGTCAAAGGGCAAGTCGACACCGATGTGGGCAGCAGGCTGCTCACACTGGAGAAGTTAAAAAGGCACGGGAGAAAGGGAAGAGGGCGCACGCATGCGGCGGGGGTGGGTGGGGGAGGAGCGCCACCGCCCCATGCGCCACTCACCCTTACCATGCCACTGTCTGTACCTTCCTGCATAGCCCACTCATTCTTGTGATAGTCATTGGTCAGAGATCTTACACTGCAGATCTTTCTGGAACCCAGAATACGTGCACCATGAGCCATATTCTATCTATGGCACCCAACAAATTAGCGCCAACTAGAATGGCGCCTTCAACAGAATCACTCAGCACCAGTGTGCGATGCATAACTTAGGCACAGGCATTTAGGCCAGCTAAAACCAGGCCTAAATGCCTCTGCCTAAATTATGTACGTATTAGGTTTATTCTATAATAATATGCCGAATTTTTAGGAACACCCCTGACCGTGCCCCACCCCTTTTCAAATACACACACTGCAACTGCTGCATACTTTTTAAGGAATCACACTTTCCAAATTGTGAGCATCACTTTTAATTAGATCCAATTAGCGTCAATGATGAGGTATTATTTGCCAATTATATATCTCCATAATTATGGAACGCACTCCTTTTCTCAATCCGTAAAGTGTTATCTTTCCCAAAATTCAAGGCAGCCATAAAAACACATTTGTTTTTCCTTGCTTTCCCCAGAGTGGTGGTGGAGATGTGAACAGTCGTGCTCTGTTTTTCTCTTCCGTTTCCTTCCATATCCTAGTCATTAACCCCGTTTATTTTGTAGTCACCCTGTAGAAAGCCATAGCATGATGGCTGAAACGTTGGATCTACCTACCCAGACGCCGCGAGTCCCGGACAACTGCAATAATCATTTCTATTAACTTTGCTAGCTTTGTAAACTGCTCTGCTGCCACTGGACTAAGGGCAGTATCGTAAGTCCCTAATAAACATAAACACGCTCAATTGCCATTAGAAAAATCGTGCATCGTTCATAAAGTTTAGGCAACCTTTCTTGAACTGACCCCAGGCTAACTTGCTCAGGAACACCCCTGACTTCACGGTATTCAAAATTAGTTACTTATCCTGAAAAAACGTAAACACATCTTCAGCCCCAAAATACTTCTCAGAACAGCACGTTTTTGTCTTTGAGTGAAGCAGCACTCTGGTCTATGCTCAGTTTCCCTAGCTCTTTGTAGCATGAAGTGTTTTGCATCCACAATATTAGTAGGAGTTACATCTAAAGGTTGACAGTAGGGAGCTGGATTTTGTGTCAGTGACTCCCGTTCTGAGTCCCTTATCCTTAGAAGGTGGGAAATGCAGTCATCAGTGAGTTAATCTGGTTTTCCTGCCTTTGGGATTATTGAATGGTATACTGTATATGGAAGAGCTAAGGCTGATACTGGGCAGACTTGCATGGTCTGGGTCCCGTATATGGCAATTCGGTATAGGATGGGCTACGGAGGACGTTGCTGGGCAGAATTTAAGGTATGTATCCGCAAGCGACAAGATGGTTAGATGGGCTGTAGTTAGCTTTCATGGCAACTCCAGAAGCTGGGACCTAAGAACAGTATTGGGCGGACTTTATGGTCTACGGCCCAGAAATATCAAAACGAAAAAGGACAATTTAATGTAATTATGAATTTATAAGGCACGTAAATAATGGGCAGACTAGATGGACTGCTGTCATTGTACTATTTAAATGGAGGTGTTACTGAAATGACACCAGAATCTTTTTTTTTTTTTAATATGTTGAGTTTATTGGGGAAATGTCTAGGTCTGCTCTGGAGTGTGTCTGTGTGTGTGTGTATATATATATACATATATATAGAGAGAGAGAGAGAGAGAGATTGTGAGCCTTCGGGACAGCTAGCGAAATCCAAAGTACCATTTTTATTTATTTTATTTTAATGTATCTTTAATTTATCTTCATTGTAAACCGCTTTGAACCTCACGGTATAGCGGTATATAAGAAATCAAATCAAATCAAATATATATATATATATATATATAAACTCGATATTTGAGCAATTTACATCTCCTTTGGTTTTTTCCATCACATACATTTACATTTCACATTGGACTGCTGGGCACGATGGACCACTGGTCTGACCCAGCAGCGTCAATTCTTATGTTCTTATGCCAGTGTGCAGGAGGGTCAATGTGTATGTATATAAGGATCCTAGGTTGCAAAATTAAACTGCTACAATTTTTGCTGCATGTAAACAGTATTGCAAAATTTATTTTTCAAATTCTATATCCTGGGAATGTCAATGGCCTTCTTTTGTCTTGGGGCAACTTCTAGATCAGTGTTTTCAGCAAAAGTAACCCCTGCTCCCTGACTGGAGCTCTGGAAAAGCCCCCTCCTCCTCCTCCTCCCCCCCCCCACACACCCCTTTTGGCTACCTGGTGGGAGGGAGGACACAAACTTCAGGCAGCAGATAATTTGAACAGCAGATTGCCTGAGAATACGAAACCAAAAAGTCTCGATAGCGTAAGTTTTCACACTGTTATAGCAAACTTCAATTTGCTTCATTTCTAGAAACGGCCTTAATAAGGTCCATATGAAGTTAAACAGAGCCCGTCTGTGTCCAAGCACAGTAGTTGAGCCGATTCAAACGCTCATGAATGAAGGTTCAAGTTGCTTCTGTTATGTAATAAAAAAAGACTGAAGCAAAGATCTAAACATGCTGAACGTGAAGCTGTCGAAAGAGCTCTGGGATAAAGCAATGTGGCAGTACCTGGACGCAACCTTGATCACACTGCCCTTTTAGATTCCAAAATCCTGTGTTTTATTCATTTCCATTCATGCCAATGGGACAATTTTCTACACTAACAGTGAGGTTTTCCACCAGTTTTCAAAGAAACTTGCTGGCAGGCATACACTATAGATTTATTTATTTTTAGAATTTAGCTCACATCTTTCCAGTGGTATTTCAAGATAAATTATAGTCAAGTACACTAGGTATTTCCCTGTCCCCAGAGGGCTTGCAATCTAACTATGTGCCTAATTTAAGGGAGGGTTAAGTGACTTGCCCAAAATCACATGGAGCTGCAGTGAGATTTAAATCCTCTGGCTGTTCCTGCTAACGCTAGTACCACTTTACCCATTTTCTTTTACATTGATGTCTTTATAATGTTGGTGCTATTTTGCTCCCTTTGGGTGCCTTACAGTTTCTCTTTATTGTAAACCGCCTAGAAGTCGCAAGATTGTTGGCGGTATATAAGAATAAAGTTATTATTATTATTATTATTGGGGTGTTTCTGCTAATATTGATGTCGCTTTACTCATTTCCCAGTGTCCAGGGCTTTCATACTCTGTTTCTGTTGCTCTGCCCCCTTCTGGTACCTTCACGCCTAGGGGTTAGAGCAACACAAACAGCATGAAAGCCCTGATGAGGAGAGAAAAATGGGACTTGCTAGATGAAAGGGTGCGAATAGATAGAAGTGAGAAAAGACCTGAGAGAGAGGGGTGAGATAGGATGGAAGTGGGAAGAGAGAAAGAGTGATGAGGAGAAAGCAAACGTTCTAAACAAATACTTCTGCTCTGTGTTCACGGAGAAGGACCGAGGTTGTCTGGCAAAGTTACATGAGAAAATGGAGTAGATTCTGCGCCGTTCACGGAGGAAAGTGTTTATAAACAACTTGAAAAACTGAAGGTAGACAAAGCGATGAGACCGGATGGGATCTATCCCAAGATACCAAGGGAGTTCAGAGAGCTTCTGGCGGGTCCTATTAAAGACTTGTTCAACAAATCTCTGGAGACGGGAGTGGCTCCTGGGAACTGGAGAAGAGCGGATGTGGTCCCTATTCACAAAAGTGGTCACAGAGATGAAGCAGGAAACTACAGGTCGGTAAGCCTCAATTCGGTTGTTGGGAAAATAATGGAAGTGTTGCTGAAAGAAAGGATAGTGAATTTCCTAGAATCTAATGGGTTACAGGATCCTAGGCAACATGGCTTTACTAAAGGTAAATCATACCAAATGAACCTGATTGAATTTTTTGATTGGGTGAACAGAGAATAGAATCAAGGACATATGCTAGATGTAATTTACTTAAATTTCAGCAAAGCCTTTGACATGGTTCCTCATAAGAGGCTGTTGAACAAACTTGAAGGGCTGAAGTTAGGATCTAAAGTTGTGAACTGGATTAGAAACTGGTTGATGGACAGACGCCAGAGGGTGGTGGTTAATGGAAGTTGCTCAGAGGAAGGAAAAGTGAGTAGTGGAGTCCCTCTGGGATCGGTGCTGGGGCCGATCCTGTTCAATATGTTTCTGAGTGACATCGCTGAAGGGTTAGAAGGAAAGGTTTGCCTTTTTGCTAATGATACCAAGATTTGAAACAGAGAAGACACCGAGGAGGGAGTGGAAAACATGAAAAAGGATCTACAAAAGTTAGAGGAATGGTCTAATATCTGGCAACTAAAATTCAATAAAAAGAAAAGCAGAGTAATGCATTTGCGGATTAATAATCGGAAGGAGGTGAGAGGCTGACATGCACGGATGGGAAGAGGGACCTTGGGGTGATAGTATCCAAAGATCTTAAGGCGAAAAAACAGTGCAACAAGGCGATAGCTGCTGCCAAAAGGATGCTGGGCTGTATAAAGAGAGGCGTAACTAGTAGAAGAATGAAGGTGTTGATGCCCCTGTATAGGACATTGGTGAGGCCCCACTTGGTGTATTGTGTTCAGTTTTGGAGATCGTATCTGACAAAGGTACACAAGAAGAGTTGAAGTGGTCAAGAGGAGGGCGACGAAAATGATAGGAGGTTTGCGCCAAAAGACATATGAGGAGAGACTAAAAGCACTGAATATGTATACCTTAGAGGACAGGAGGGACAGGGGAGATATAATTCAGACGTTCATATACTTAAAAGGTATTAATGTACAACAAAATCTTTTCCAAAGAAAGGAAAATGGTAAAACCAGAGGACATAATTTGAGGTTGAGGAGTGGTAGACTCAAGAGCAATGTAAAGAAATTCTTCTTTACGAAGAGGGTGGTGGATGCCTGGAATACGCTCCCGAGAGAGGTGGTGGAGACAAAAACGGTAACTGAGTTAAAAAAAACGTGGGATGAACACACAGGATCTAGAATCAGAAAAGAATAGTAAATATTGAAAAACTAAGGCCAGTACTGAGCAGACTTGCACGGTCTGTATCTGTGTATGGCCGTTTGGTTGAGGATGGGCTGGGGAGGGCTTCAGTGGCTGGGAAGGTGTAGATGTGCTGGAGTGAGCTTTGACGGAGACTTCAGTAGTTAGAACCTAAGAACAGTACCTGGTAGCAGTGGCGTACCAAGGGGGGGCGGGGGGGGGGGGGGGGGAAATCCACCCCGGGTGCACGCATTGGGGGGTGCACAGCCGGCCAGGTCCGGGTCCTCCTGTCCTACTATGCAACTGGACCTGGACCTCCTTCCTTTCCCCCAGTCCGCGCCACTGCAGACTTACCTCCCCGCTGCTGCTGCTAATCGCCGACAAGAAGTCTTTCCAACGTCAATTCTGATGTCGGAGAGGATGTTCCAGGCCAGACAATCACTGCCTGTCTGGCCCAGAACGTCCTCTCCGACGTCAGAATTGACGTCGGAAAGAAGACTTTTTGTCGGCGATTAGCAGCAGCAGCGGGGAGGTAAGATTGCAGCGGCGCAGACAGGGGGAAAGGAAGGAGAGAGGCTTTTTTTTCCGCGGCAGGGAGGGAAGGATGTAGGCAGGCAAGCTGGCTGGCTTTAGCGCGGCAGGGAGGGAGGGAGATAGGTAGGTAGGCAGGCAGGCTGGCTTTGGGGGTGGACAAAATTTGGAAGGCAGTGGGGGACATAAGGAGGCACTGGGGGCACTAAGGACACAGGATGGAAGCACTGGGGTCACTAAGGACACGGGAAGGAGGCACTGGGGTACTATGGACACAGGATGGAGGCACTAGGGACACTGAGGACATAGGATGGAGGCACTGAGGGCACTAAGGACACGGGAAGGAGGCACTGGGGGCACTAAGGACCCAGGACAGAGGCACTGGGGGCACTAAGGACATGGGAAGGAGGCACTGGAGGCACTATAGACACAGGACGGAGGCACTGAGGGCACTAAGGACAAAGGATGGAGGCACTGGGGTCACTAAGAACATGGGAAGGAGGCACTGGGGGCACTAAGGACACAGGATGGAGGCACTGGGGGCACTAAGGACACGGGAAGGAGGCACTGGGGTCACTAAGGACATGGGAAGAAAGGAGGGAGGAATAGAAAGGGACAATTGTTGGGCCTGAGTGCAGAAAGAAAGAAATGAAAGGATACAGTCAATTAATAGATATCCCCTTTTGATGAAAAAAATAAATGGTCACTTTACCTCTGACTTACTTTCTCTGCAGAAGAGTCAGCAGCCGCGCTGAGGTGCAGGAAGGTCCCACGATAACTCGTCTGCCAGCTCTGCTCTGGAAGAAGTAAGTTACGTCGGAGGGGGTGGACCCGGCAGACGCAGTAATTGCAGGACTTTGCCGCAACTTCCTTCGTCTGACGGGTCCACCCCCTCCGATGTAACTTACTTCTTCTGGAGCAGAGCCAGCAGACGAGTCATTGCGGGACCTTCTAGCATGCGGCTGCTGAGTCCACTCCAGAGCAAGTACGTCGGAGTGGGGGTGAACTGGCAGCCAGCAGCTACAGTCATCGCGGGACCTTGCTGCATGAAGGGAGAGAAAGGAGCAGGACTGCTGGAATGGAAGAGTGGTGGAGGGAAAGAAAGAGGGCAGGGTGGTATGGAAGGGTGGTGCTGATGGAATTGATGTACAGAGAAAGGGGAGAGACATAAGGGGGAAGGATATTGGAGGGAAAGAAAGGGGGCAGATGCTGATTGAAGAGGGGTGGATGGAGAGAGAAAGGGCAGACATTGGATGGTAGTGGGGAGCCTATGCTGGATGGAAGTGCAGATGGGAGAGATAAGGGAGCAAATGCAGGAAGGAAATGGGAGGAAAGAAAGGGGAGCAGACGATGGAAGTGGACATAGAGAGGAGAAGGTACTAGATGGAAGGGGTAGAGAAAGAGGGCACATGATGGAAGGAGGGGATAAATAAAAGGAGGGCATATGATGGGGGAAAAGGATTGAGTTAGTAAAATACTGGAGGGGGTGAGGGAAAGAGTGGTGAGCTGTAGATAGACAGTAATAAAGGACATTGATGAGAGGGTAGTAAGAACGTAATCTAGACAGATGCAGAAAATAAATTGGAAAGGAAAATGAGAGAAAAAAGGGAAAGGGATTGCAGAGGAGAGGTGTGGGAGAGGGAAGGAGAGGGGAGAGATGCCAGACCAATGGGGGTGAAAGGAGAGATGGAAGGGGGAGACATACAGTTTCTGGAAGGGGCATAGAAGGAGAGAAGTGCCATATAGGGGTAGAGAGACAGCAGACAATGGATGGAAGGAAGAGAGTAACAAGAAGATGAGGAAAGCAGAAACCAGAGAAGACAAAGGTAGAACAAAAATTTTCTTTTTATTTATTGCTGTAGGAGACGTGTCATTGTTTCTATGGTGTTGCATTGTATGCAGAGTCCAGCTTCTTGCTGGTTCAATTTAACCTTTGTCTATGTATTCTATTTTATCCCCCCCTTTTACAAAACTGTGGAGCGTTTTTTAGCGCCAGCCTTGGTGGTAGCAGCTCTGATGCTCAGAATTCTATGAGCATCAGAGCTGTTACTTCCATGGCTAAAATCCACACTACAGTTTTGTAAAAGAGGGAGGGGTTAGTTTGTGATTACATATTCCATACTAGGCGAAGGTGTTTTTTGTGTTCGAAAGACATGGTTTTCTGTTAGGATTGACGGTGTAGGATTGATCTGTACTAGTCTGGCTTGTTTAGTTTTACAATGGGTGTATTGATGTTGTACTGCTCATTGCAGTATGTAAGATGCTGCCTTTTCCTAGGTACTCATGTGTGACGTGTGGATTTTTACTAAAAATCATGTTTTCACACAGATGGGGGGAGGGTGTCAGAAAATGATGGGCCTCGCATGTCACATATGCTAGGTACGCCACTGCCTGGTAGAGTTTTGGATTCTTGCCCAGAAATAGCTAAGAACACACACATACACACACAAATTTTTAGATTGAATCAGGTTGAGCAGACTGGATGGACCATTTGGGTCTTTATCTGCCGTCATCTTCTATGTTACTATGCTGGATGGATGGGGTAGAGGATAGATTTAGTGAAAGACTGGGGGAATAAGAGGAAGGGGAATTAGAGGTGTGGTGTGAGAGAAATAGATAGAAAGCTGTTGGTAGACAGTAAAAGAGGGAAATTGAAGACTATAAAGTAAGCATGAATGAAGAGAAGGAGAAAAATAAAATGTTAGAAATGGATGTAGTAGAAGAGATGAAAAAGACGAGGAGGGTGAAAAATGACAAATGAACACAAAATCCAGGCATGAAAGTTAAGAGAAGACAGAGGAAAACAGAAAGCAGAGATTGGGACCAAGATGATTAGAAAAAATAAACGACTAGACAACAAAGATAGAAAAAAAATAATCACATTTTTAATTTTGATTAAAGTATAAAACTCACAACTGAAAGTCTGATATATCATGGGTGCAGCACAGAAAGGAATTGGGGGGGGGGGGCATCATGGAAGGCACATTGCACAGGGTGCAATTATAACTTGCTATGGCCCTGACTGCACACAGCTGGCAAAAAGCCAGGGGCGGAGCCCTGTGTCCTCACAAATATGGTAACCCTAAACACTCACTGCTTCTAACTTGAGTGTACCATTCTTGGGATTTCTGCTGCAAGCTTCTAGTCTCCACTCCCAACAATCCAACAATTTTGGGTTTGATCCCCAGTGAGACTCAAACTGGCCAAGGAAAAGCAAGTGTTGTTTTCCTGGCTGGCCCACTGAAATAAATTAATTTTCAGGTCATTCAGGACAAATGGCTTCATTTGTTGCACATCCATATTAACTATTGGTAGATTAAAGAAACTGCTAAGGAAGATTACACTTCTCCCTCCGTATTCGCTGTGATAGGGGATTAACAGAACCGCAAATACTGAAAAACCGCGGATAATTTTTTTTAATATGTTATTTGCTGTTTTCTATTAAAAACCATCGTGAATATGGTGAAACCGCGACTAACGTAGTGGGAGACCAGGTCTGTTTCTGAAGGAGAGGCAAAACACGGTGAACAAAGTACTAGGAATCAGCGATTTTCTTTATGCAAGCTGATGTATTTGGGAGGAGGAGCCAGCAAGCTAAAAACCGTGAATAATCGAAACCGCGAATGCTGAAATTGCGAATACGGAGGGAGAAGTGTACTGTGATGCCAAAGATTACTTTAAAATAACATAACATAACATGCCATTTATATGTCCCAACACCTCTCAGATCTATGTGGTTAACAAATGCAAGTACTGTACATGCACAAGGAATTATAAACTTATTTATAAAATTTATCAAATAAGCGAGTTTTCAACATCCGTCTAAAAATTTGGTACAAACTACAACTTGTTACCAAATTGCTAAGATTCTTGCCCCAGAAAGTGGCCTGATAAGCTAAAGTTCTATTTTTAAAAAAGTGCTTATAAATATAGCCCTTTACTGTTGGAAATAAAAAAAATTAATGAAGTTTGCACAAAGGTGGTTTTCTATCTGTAAAATTAAAGTGGTCCGCAAGATGGGTTGTATTTGCTGCAAGACATTGAATGGTCTAATACCAACCTATTTTAAAAAGAGTCTTTGCTTCAATCGGAAGCCAATGTAAAATCCAATATTAGCTCATCACATGATCAGTTTTTGTCACATTGATTGTTCTGAATAGGTTGCAGTCTTTTAGGAGAAGGCAGCGTGCTCTGGTAGCCGGACAGAGAGGGAGAGTCGGAGACACAGAGTTCTGCGCAGGGGAAGGAGGCAGGAAGAAGCACAGGACTCGGGGAAGCGGCGAGAGTACGCTCCGCCCACCCCCACCGCGTCAGAGGCAGCGTCGGACTCCCCCTTGAAAGGGGGCGGAGCTAACGCAGCGAGCGCTGAATCGGGTTGCCAGAGCAAAGGAGAAGAAGGCAGCGTGCTCTGGTAGCCGGACAGAGAGGGAGAGTCGGAGACACAGAGTTCTGCGCAGGGGAAGGAGGCAGGAAGAAGCACAGGACTCGGGGAAGCGGCGAGAGTACGCTCCGCCCACCCCCACCGCGTCAGAGGCAGCGTCGGACTCCCCCTTGAAAGGGGGCGGAGCCAACGCAGCGAGCGCTGAATCGGGTTGCCAGAGCAAAGGAGAAGAAGGCAGCGTGCTCTGGTAGCCGGACAGAGAGGGAGAGTCGGAGACACAGAGTTCTGCGCAGGGGAAGGAGGCAGGAAGAAGCACAGGACTCGGGGAAGCGGCGAGAGTACGCTCCGCCCACCCCCACCGCGTCAGAGGCAGCGTCGGACTCCCCCTTGAAAGGGGGCGGAGCCAACGCAGCGAGCGCTGAATCGGGTTGCCAGAGCAAAGGAGAAGAAGGCAGCGTGCTCTGGTAGCCGGACAGAGAGGGAGAGTCGGAGACACAGAGTTCTGCGCAGGGGAAGGAGGCAGGAAGAAGCACAGGACTCGGGGAAGCGGCGAGAGTACGCTCCGCCCACCCCCACCGCGTCAGAGGCAGCGTCGGACTCCCCCTTGAAAGGGGGCGGAGCCAACGCAGCGAGCGCTGAATCGGGTTGCCAGAGCAAAGGAGAAGAAGGCAGCGTGCTCTGGTAGCCGGACAGAGAGGGAGAGTCGGAGACACAGAGTTCTGCGCAGGGGAAGGAGGCAGGAAGAAGCACAGGACTCGGGGAAGCGGCGAGAGTACGCTCCGCCCACCCCCACCGCGTCAGAGGCAGCGTCGGACTCCCCCTTGAAAGGGGGCGGAGCCAACGCAGCGAGCGCTGAATCGGGTTGCCAGAGCAAAGGAGAAGAAGGCAGCGTGCTCTGGTAGCCGGACAGAGAGGGAGAGTCGGAGACACAGAGTTCTGCGCAGGGGAAGGAGGCAGGAAGAAGCACAGGACTCGGGGAAGCGGCGAGAGTACGCTCCGCCCACCCCCACCGCGTCAGAGGCAGCGTCGGACTCCCCCTTGAAAGGGGGCGGAGCCAACGGCGCGCAGCCGTTCGGCGCGCGGCGAAGGCAAGCGGCAAAGGCGCTCGCCTTAGCGAGAGCGCCTTTGCGAAGGGCCTTTGAGAAGGGACAAGGCAACGGAGTAAGACAGAAGGTAAAGAAGCGACAAGTACAGAAGGAAAGCACAGAAGGTAAGAAAGAGACAGACACAAAGGGCCAAGCCGTTCACACAAGTATAACAAGCAGGCAGAGGGAGAGAGTGAGAGAGAGGACACCAGCGGCTGGTAGAGAGAGAGAGGACCCCAGCAGCAGGTAGAGAGAGAGAGAGAGACACCAGCACAGAGCACCAACACAGAGAGAGAAGAGACAGAGAAGACACCACCAACAGGCAGTGAGCGAGAGGACACCAGAGACAGTTAGTGAAAGAAAGAGAGGGCACCAGCACAAAGAGAGAGTCAGGGAGGACACCAACAGCAGATAGGGAGAGAGAAAGGACACAAAGCGGGCACAAGTCACAAGTAATCTCAACTGATATCTTAAAGAAGGAACAACAATGGAAGCAGAAGGAAGCCAGAAGATGAGCTTTCCAGTGTTCTGCACAGACTGTCATATGTACGACTATCTCCCCTCGGGGAGACAGTCGTATGTATGCAGTCGGTGTCAGGAACTGAAAAGCTTGAAGAAGGAGGTCAAGCGACTAGAGGACAAGATTCAGGAGCTAGAAGGATTTCACACCACGGAGAGACACATTGAGGAGGAAGTCAGGGAACTCGAGAGATTCATTGAAGAGGCATACAGGACGAAGGTGGAAGAGAACGAACTTCAGATGAAAGAAGAAGCTACACGGATACCAACATGCAAGGGAGAGCAAGAAGAAGATTACCCCAAGGATGACACCCACAGAGGGCTATCGCAAGAGGGGGAGATTTTGGCTAGTCGAGGCCCAAATGAAGAAAGAGTGAAGTACATTGAGGACATTGACCTGAGACCGAAGCGAAAATTGAAGAGAGGAAAGTCAGCGATCCTAGTGGGAGACTCGATCCTTAGGCATGTGGACAGCCACATAGCAGGAGGGAGAGAGGACCGACTGGTGACCTGCCTTCCGGGAGCAAGAACCAAGGACATCGGGGACAAAATTGAAATGATCCTGGAAGGGGCGGAGACAGAAGAGACCGCTGTAGTGATCCACATCGGGACGAACGATGTCAGCAGGAGAGACTACAAAAGAAGCACGCTGTTAGAACAATTCAAGATTCTGGGAAGGAAGCTGAAGATGAGAACCCAGAAGATAGTGTTCTCTGAGATCCTACCAGTACCGAGGGCAGATGTGAAAAGGCAGGAGGAACTACAATCAATAAATACGTGGATGAGGAGATGGTGTGAGGAAGAAGGATTCCACTTCGTGAGGAACTGGACGGCGTTCTGGGGCAAGAGCAAGCTATACAGGAAAGATGGACTGCACCTGAGCGCAGCAGGAACTAGACTCCTAGCAAACAACGTCAAGAGAGGAATAGAACAGGCTTTAAACTAAGAAGAAGGGGAAAGCCGACAGTTGACAAAGGGTCGACGATTCGGAAGACGGTATCCTGTGAAGATACCGAGGGGAAAAATGGCTGGGAAGGAACAAGGGACAAACTACAGGAGTCGACTAACCCAGAAGAAGTGGTTACAATGTCTGCAGCAAAAGAGAAGAAAATATGGACCGAAGCACAGGGAAAGGAAAGGAGGACAGCAAAATACCAGGATCTAAAGTGCATATATGCTAATGCAAGGAGCCTAAGAAACAAAATGGGGGAACTAGAAGCCTTGGCCAACGCAGAAGACATCGACATCATTGGAATCTCTGAAACATGGTGGAATGAGGAAAGCAAATGGGATACAGCACTACCGGGATACAAGCTCTATCGCCAGGACAGAACAGGACAAAAAGGAGGTGGAATAGCCCTATACATAAAAGAAGGCATACAATCCACACAAATGGACACAGCAGAGACGGCCAGCAAGCCGGAATCTCTATGGGTTAAAATACCGGGAAGGAAAGGGCCTGAAATAAAGATGGGCCTGTTTTATCGCCCACCGGGGCAAACCAGAGATATCGATGAGGAAATGGAAGCCGAGATGAAGCGTGAATGCAAAAGCGGCAACACGGTTATTATGGGAGACTTCAACTACCCTGGGATAGACTGGAGGCTTGGAAGCTCGAAATGCGCTAGGGAAACAAAATTCCTGGAAGCTACACAGGATTGTTTCATGGAACAGCTTGTTAGAGAACCGACGAGAGGAAATGCCACTCTGGATCTAATCCTAAATGGGTTAAGGGGACCTGCAAAGGAAGTAGAAGTAGTGGGACCGTTGGGAAACAGCGATCATAATATGATCAAGTTCAAGGTTGAGGTAGGAGTGTCAAAAGGCAAGAGATCCATTGCGACAACTTTTAACTTCAGGAAAGGAAACTACGAAGCAATGAGGGAATTGGTAAGGAAGAAACTTAGGAACACTTCCAAAACATGGTTAATGGTAAATCATGCCTGGTCCTTCTTCAGGGACATGGTGAGCGAGGCGCAAAATCTGTATATCCCCAGATTCAGGAAGGGGTGTAAAAAGAATCGAACAAAAGACCCGGCGTGGATAACCAAAACAGTGAAGGAAGCGATAGGCAATAAGAAAAAATCATTCAAGAAATGGAAAAAGGACAAAACTGAGGGGAGCTGGAAAGAGCACAAGAAGCATCAAAAAGAATGTCACCGTGAGGTTCGGAAAGCCAAAAGAGAGTATGAAGAGAGGCTAGCCAGGGAAGCAAGAAATTTCAAACCATTCTTCAGATATGTTAAAGGGAAGCAGCCGGCTAGAGAGGAAGTGGGACCGCTGGACGACGGAGACAGGAAGGGAGTGGTGAAGGAGGAGAAGGTAGTGGCAGAAAGACTTAACATGTTCTTCTCGTCTGTATTTACAAACGAAAACACGTCCAACATACCGGAACCTGAGCAATTCTTCAACGGAAGTCAGGCAGAAAAATTAACATCCATAGAAGTGAGCCTTGAGGACGTTCGTAGGCAGATAGAAAAACTAAAAACTGACAAATCCCCGGGTCCGGATGGCATACATCCAAGGGTTCTGAAGGAATTAAAGGAGGAGATAGCGGAACTACTGCAGCAAATTTGCAACTTATCCCTGAAAACAGGCGAGATCCCGGAAGATTGGAAGATAGCCAACGTTACGCCCATCTTTAAAAAGGGATCAAGAGGTGACCCGGGAAACTACAGGCCGGTGAGCCTGACTTCGGTTCCAGGGAAAATGGCAGAAGCACTGATAAAAGAAAACATCGATCAACATTTTGAAAAAAATGAACTTCTGATAACCAGCCAGCATGGTTTCTGCAAGGGAAGATCGTGCCTAACGAATTTATTGCACTTCTTCGAAGGGATCAACAAACGGATGGACAAAGGAGACCCCATAGACATCATATATCTAGATTTCCAAAAAGCCTTTGACAAGGTGCCCCATGAACGTCTACTCCGGAAACTGAAGAACCATGGGGTGGAAGGAGACGTACATAGATGGATCAGAAACTGGTTGGAGGGTAGAAAACAAAGGGTAGGAGTGAAGGGTCACTACTCCGACTGGAGGAGGGTCACGAGTGGTGTCCCGCAGGGCTCGGTGCTCGGGCCGCTGCTATTTAATATCTTCATAAATGATCTAGAAACAGGAACGAAGTGCGAGATAATAAAATTTGCGGACGACACCAAACTATTTAATGGAGCTCGGACTACAGAGGACTGCGAAAAGTTGCAAAGGGACTTGAACAAATTAGAAGAATGGGCGGCGAAATGGCAGATGAAGTTCAACATTGAAAAATGTAAAGTATTACATGTGGGGAGCAGAAACTCGAGGTACAACTATACAATGGGAGGGATGTTATTGAATAAGAGTACCCAGGAAAGGGACTTGGGGGTAATGGTGGACATGACAATGAAGCCATCGGTACAGTGTGCAGCGGCTGCTAAGAGAGCGAATAGAATGCTTGGTATAATCAAAAAGGGTATTACAGCCAGAACGAAAGAAGTTATCCTGCCGTTGTATCGGGCGATGGTGCGCCCGCATTTGGAGTACTGCGTCCAATATTGGTCGCCGTATCTTAAGAAGGATATGGCATTAGTCGAGAGGGTTCAAAGGAGAGCAACACGTCTGATAATAGGTATGGAAAACCTGTCATATTCTGAGAGATTGGAGAAGCTGGGTCTCTTTTCCCTGGAGAAGAGGAGACTTAGAGGGGATATGATAGAGACTTACAAGATCATGAAGGGCATAGAGAGAGTAGAGAGGGACAGATTCTTCGAACTTTCGAAAAATAAGAGAACAAGAGGGCATTCGGAAAAGTTGAAAGGGGACAGATTCAAAACAAATGCTAGGAAGTTCTTCTTTACCCAACGTGTGGTGGACACCTGGAATGCGCTTCCAGAGGACGTTATAGGGCAGAGTACGGTACTGGGGTTCAAGAAAGGATTGGACAAATTTCTACTGGAAATGGGGATAGAGGGGTATAGATAGAAGATTACTGCACAGGTCCTGGACCTGTTGGGCCGCCGCGTGAGCGGACTGCTGGGCACGATGGACCTCGGGTCTGACCCAGCAGAGGCATTTCTTATGTTCTTATGTTCTTATGTTCTTATTACATTACATTACATTATGTTACTGACTTCTATTCCGCCCGTACCTTGCAGTTCTGGGCGGATTACAAAAGAGACATCTGGACATTTCCAGGAGAATTACAAGAAGATTGGTGAATTACAGTTTTGGGAATGGGATACAGCAAGGAAGATTGGGCTATTCCAGTAGATTTACAATTTGGGGAGCTGTACAAATAGGAAATAGTGCAGTTCCAGTAGATTTACAATTTGGGGAGCTGTACAAATAGGAGATAGTGCAGTTCCAGTATATATACAGTTTGGGAAGCAGTTGACCTGCTTGAGGATTTGAAGAGAAAAGGATAACTAGAGAAGGGGAGAGGTTGAGGGAATTACACGGAGGGGAACCCAAGGTTAGAGTTAAGACATCTGGATAAATTTTTTGAATAGTTGGGTTTTGATTTCTTTACGAAAAGATTTGAAGTCACTTGTTGTTATCAGCAGGTTGGAGAAGGTATGGTTCAGTTTCGCTGCTTGCGTCGCTAGTAGACTGTCAAACATCTTCTTGCGCTGGGTGCCTTTGAGTGGGGGGTAGGTAAATGGAGTCTTAGTTCTTCTTTGTCTAGTGGTGAGGTTTTGGTTCAGGTAATTGGGGGCTGTGCCATTTATTGCTTTGAATAATAGACAGTATAATTTGTATAATTAATGTTCTTCTTATAAGAAGTTAGGTGGATAATATTACAATAATCTAAAAGGCTTAGAATCAAAGACTGTACAAGACGTCTGAAGGCCAAAAATTTTAAATATGATCTGATAGTCCAGATTTTCCACAACATAAAGTAACTTTTTTTTTTTTTTTTTTTACCACAGCGTTAATCTGATCATCAAGAGAAAGGTTTCAATCTATATAAACTCCTAAATTTTAATAACGGGGTTAATGAAATAAATAGACCCATTCAAACTTAATGTATCCTCCTTAATTTTTTCTAGTGGTGAGGTCAGAAAAATTTAGATTTTTTTTTTTCTGTGTTAAGTTTCAGTTTAAATTCTCTCGTCCATGACTCTACTATCTGGATTACCATCGTTAGCGATGATAAAGTTTCAAATGATAAAGAAGAAATTTGGACGACAATAGTTATGTGATCCGCATAACTATAAAATTTAGGGCTCCTTTTACTAAGGTACGTTAGGGCCTTAATGCGCGGAATAGCGCACGCTAAATTGCCACGCGCGCTAGACCTTAACGCCAGCATTGAGCTGGTGTTATTCTAGAAGCGTACCGCGTGGTTTAGCATGTGGTAATTTCGTGCGTGCGCTAAAAATGCTAGCGCACCTTAGTAAAAGGAGCCCTTAATTTTAAAAGAAGCTAACCTATTTCCTAAAAAGGCTAGGTAAAGATTAAATAGCACAGGGGAAAATGGATAGAGGTGTCTGAAGACTGGGGGGAAATGTTATGTTTTTTTAACAAACATGACTTATACAGAAGGGTGGCAAAAATGAAGCCGCTACTGAAGAAAAACCATATGACGTGCCATATAGCATTTAAAAGAAACACTTAGGAGACATTGCATATGTGTGAGAGAAGGTTTTGTGGCCTGATGACACCAAAGTGAAACTTTTTGGTCGCAATGCAAATTGATACGTGTGATGTAAAACACATTGCATCACCTTGCTAACTAAATCATCGTCCCTACACTAAATCACCGGTGGTGGCAGCATTAGGTTGTGGTGACGCTTTAAATTAGCAGGAACAGGGAGGCTTGTAACAAATCAACGGAAAAATGGATTGGTACAAACAGGTCCTAAAGAAAAACCTGCTCCAGTCTGCCACAGACCTGGGAATGGGGAGACAGGCAGGACAATGATCCAAAGCACAAAACAAAAGCACCAGTGGAGTAACTCAGCAAGAAGACAGGAAGGCACTGATCCTATAAGAGGGGCCAAAAGTTAGGGGCCTATATTGGCGTGCCTAGATGATCTAGGCACCTAACTTATGCTGGCTTTTACAAAGCAGTGGTAGAGGTTTCTACCACTGGCCGGTGAGGTAAATGTTCTTACGCTCATAGAATTCCTATGAGCGTTGGAGCATTTAATTTACTGGCCCATGGTAGAAACCTCTACTATGGCTTTGTAAAAGGATAAAGGGATGCCACCTTTTTGTAGTTATACAACCACATTCAAAGCAGTTTTACATACAGGTACTCAAGCATTTCCCTATCTGTCCCTGTGGGTTCACACATAGGTGTTGGAATGGGGGTGGAGGGGCCACAGGGGCCATGGCCTCCCCCAAAATTCCCAGTGGTAACGGCCAATGGTGTGTTTACACAGATGGCACTCTCCTAGGAGCTCTAGGTCAGCGTACCTGTTGGTCAGCTCTTTCTACTCCTTCCCCCTCCTCACCGCACGTCTACTTTATATTTCTTGTAAACACTGCTGGGCGGAGGAACCGATTTCTCAATGCCACCCTGCTGCCTGCCGTCTTCTCTTCACTGCCCGTCCAAGCGGAAACAGGAAGTTATCAGAGAAGGTGAGGCGCAATGGAGAGAAGATGCCGGCCAGCGGCAGAACAGTTCCTCCACCTATCAACGTTTACCAGAAAAGTAAAAAAGACATGTGGTGGGGGGGGAAGGAGTAGATGTTAGGGAAGGTTCATGGCAGAGACAGACAAGCTGGTTGGCAGCAAGATGCCACTTCCACCAGAGTGCTGCCTGGTGCTGCCAGATTTGCAGGAGGGGTAGAAGGTAAAGAGGAAGCGATATAGAACTTGGGAGAGGGAGTGGGGAAGGGAGAGATGTTGGATTCAAATTAGGGAAGGAGGGAGAGATGTGACACTCAGGAACAGGGTAAGGGATGAGGAAAACATGTCAGATTTGTGAGGGACAGGGAGAGATGGACTTGGGGATGGCAGAAGGGGTAGATTGATCACAGGGAGAGGTGCCGGAGGTAGAAGGGGTACAATGAGAGATGGATTTGGGGAGGACAATAGAGGCAGAGAAGGACATGGGAAAGGCAAAGGAGGACAGGGAGAGATGGTAGAAGGGGTGAAAGGGAGGGAGACATGGATGTGGGGGGGGCAAAATGGGGAGAGGGGGAGATGGATTTGATGGAAAGGGCAAAAGGTGGCTAGAGAAAGAGATTCAGGAAAGGGGGCAGAAAGGTGAGGAAAGATAGACTACTCGGAGAGCAGAGGATTAAGAGAAGAGATGGACAGGGAAAGGCAGAGGGGATATGGACTGGGGCAGATAGGGGAAGGGATGAGAGATGTAAGACTTAGGAGGAGGGAATGGAAGGGCAGAAAGAGAGATGAACTTGTGGGAGGGAGAGAGAAAGAAAAAGAGGCAGGGAATGCTGGGTTACAAGGGTAGAGCAAGCAACAAGGAGGGAAGATGCTTGAAATGGTGGCTTCGTATGGGAGGGTTGTCAAGGAGATGAATGAGCAGAATGAGTATGCAAGGATAGAAATGTGGTAATAGGAAGCAGATAAAAGGGAATAGGGGGATGAGAAATGTGAAAGCTAGGGTGTGATGCACGGGGAGGGGCCTAAGGTCCTGATTGGCTCAGGTACCTAAGGGTCCTCCCTTGGGAGGGGCCTGAGGTACCTGAGCCAATCAGGGACTGCCAGCTATTGCTTGATAAAGATAGCACTTAGCTTGTTCCTGACAGAACCTTGGTCTGTCCGTTTCACTGCTAAACGGCTTCCTTCAAGGGAAGTGCTTCATTCCACAAAGCAAAATCAAAGCTATTTTTGCCGATCAATTACGAGTGCACTGGCTGTTTTATTCTGAAGCAAACTACATACTTCGAAGAGGCAGTATGTAGGTGGCTTCAGAATAAAACAGCCAAATCCCATCGGGAACAAGATAAGTATATTTTTTCAATGCACATAAATTTAGGTGTAATCTACACGAACAAAAAAAAAACACAAAAAACACAATGGGGTTTTATGACCAATGATGATGTTCAAGGCCCCATTAAAGTGTTCTTGCTTTTAGCGATCACAGGAATTCTATGAGCACTGGAGCATTTACCGCACAAGTTCACGCTGAAAACCTCTAGAGCAGCTTGATAAAAGAGGCCCTAAAGTAGCCAGGCCATGATATTAATGTTACATCTCCATTCTCCCCCTAAAACTGGCAGCTTCCTATATAATCCATCACATGCCCACTATGGAACCTATATTGGAAAGCTATTGAAGAGCATATTTCTAACTATCTTAGTTATAGAGAACAAATCTGAGACTACATATTCAGTCTTTTTTTTATATATATAAATGGAGTATAAACCACCATTTTCAGGTAATCAGATAGGTAACCTTCCAGTGTTCAAAGAAGTATCTGCAATCTTCATGAAGCTAGGACAAAACAAATTATTGTTTATCTTTCATCAATTATCTCTTGACATATTAATATACAGCCTCTCTTTCTCCCCCTCCAGCGTTTATTAGCATAAACTAGCCACAAGGACACAGATCCAATGCACATCCAGTAGCCTTAAAACTGTGAAACAATGTCTAACTTCCTCTAACAAGGCTGGAACAAAGGTGCCCCAGCCGCACTGCCAGATTAGAAACAGGAGAAGGCAAAGCTGACAATCACAAAATCCATAGCCATTCTTAAACCAACTTTCTCAGAAAAAATCATCAATTCCACTGACGTATGAGGCGGTCATATGTGGAACGTTATTACATCCCATATGGATCGATATAAATGAAACATAGAACATGATGGCAGAAAAGGGCCACGGCTCATCTAGTCTGCCCACACTAATGCCGTCTTTTCATTATCATGATCGGGATAGCTATGCAGATAGTAACCAGAAATTGGAAGAATTACAATCGTCTAAATTTCCCTTTTTGGTGGGCAAATCTTTGCTCCAGCTATAGATATGAAATGATGAATGCCGATAGTTTGGGGCACGGTAATGTATTTAAATTGGTTTGGGGCCCGTTGACATCTTATATTACCTCACCATAGCAGGTTTTTGATTGTGAGTCAGTTTTTGTTTATTTTCGTACACATCCAGGGAACGATGCGGGTGGGGGGGGGGGGCTTTTTCTGTCCTAATTTGATCTTTGAATATTTACATTTGGGGTGGGTAGGAGGATATTATTAATTTGAATAGGGTAAGGTTATTGGGAAAATCTATGCTATGTTTTATTGAATAATCATTGGGTGGGTGGGTGGGAGAAAATGGTTGGTTATGTATATTTGTAAGTTGAATGCGCTTTATTGACTTATTATAGGTGATATATTTGTGTATTGCACTATTGAAGTTTGGAAAATCAATAAAGAATTTGAAAAAAAATTCTCAATTTTGATCTCTAGAAATGGTTCATAGTCGAAAGTGCGTGACGACAAAGGCGTGCCAACAACCCAGCGCAGACAACTGAGCGCAAGGCGGAAGCGCGCCGAAGAAAACCAGTATTTTAAGGGGCTCCGACAGGGGGTGTTGGTGGGCAATCCCCCCCCCCCCACTTTACTTAATAGAGAGCGTGCTGGCGTTTTGGGGGATTTGGGGGGTTGTAACCCCCCTCATTTACTGGAAACTTAGTTTTTCTCTCTTTTTTAGGGAAAAAGTGAAGTTTTCAGTATAATGTGGGGATTACAACCCCCCATACCCACACAACGCCGGCGCGATCTCTGTTAAGTAAAGTGGGGGGGGGTTCCCCCACACACACCCCGTCGGAGCCCTTTAAAATACTGTTTTTCTTCGGCGCGCTTCCGCCTTGCGCTCAGTTGTCTGCGCTGGGTTGTCGGCGCGCGTTTGTCGGCACGCGCTTTTGACCTGTCACCCTAGAAATTGTCTTTACCCATTTGCACAGCTGTCCTCTAACTATTGAGCAATTGTTGGTACTGTTGCTCTGAGCCAAATCATTTATTTTATTTTTTTTTACAACAGGCCTTACTACATGCAACAGTATCATGTACGGAGATCATAGCAGAATTCCATCTATGCATTTATTTTAAAATGAGTCAATACCACAACAACATCCGGAGCTCCTTTTACTAAGGTGCGCTAGTGTTTTTTAGCACACGCAGGACATTACCGCGCACTACGCGGCTAGAGCTAACGCAAGCTCAATGCTGGCATTAAGGTCTAGCGTGCGTGGCAATGTAGCGCGCATTAATGCCCTAACGCAGCTTAGTAAAAGGAGCCCCCCAGTGTTCCATTAGTGCAATGTACTAGCCTAGATACATAATCATACAATTACAATTTCATAACTAACTTTACAACATAATTCTAAACCAGCATCTCTCTCCTCCACTCTGGAAAATGCCTGGTTTTAACTCTTTTTGGAACTTATCAGAGCCTAATTCAGCAGGCATCTCACTCCATAATTTTGGTGCCATCACTGAAAACATCCAGACTTATAACCTTTCCTCACACACCTTCCATACCAGAAGAATCATCAATAATGCTCCCCAACTTGATCACAAGCATCTTTTTAGCAAATATCAGCATAATCATATGCCAAATACACAAGGTTGCCCTCCTGTAAAACTCTAAACACCAACAACAAGATCTTAAATTTGACATAAGCTTGCAACACGAGACTAGGGTGCTCCCAAATAGATTTCGCTAACATCATCTGAATGTTTCTTACTAATCTACTTAGAACCCTACCAGCAACATATGGCAGTAATCTAAATGGGAAGTCGTTAAGGCAAGAGTCACCCTACTTAGTGCAGCCTCAAGTCTTTAACCAACTGCAACTTAAGATAGGTCTTCTGAATACAAAGAAGCCTCTTCCAGAGACATGGAGGCGATAGATCTAGAATTAAGGTTTTAGGGTGGTAGACTTAAGAGTAACAATAGGAAATACTATTTCACCGAGAGGGTAGTGGATACCTGTTATGCCCTTCCAGGAAACATAGAAACATGATGGCAGATAAAGGCCAAATGGCCCATCTAGTCTGCCCATCCGCAGTAACCATTATCTCTTCCTCTCTCTAAGAGATCCCACGTGTCTATCCCAGGCCCTTTTGAATTCAGACACAGTCTCTGTCTCCACCACCTCTTCTGGGAGACTGTTCCACGCATCTACCATCCTTTCTGTAAAAAAGTATTTCCTTAGATGAAAGAGACTCAACTCGTGCGCATCTACGCCACGTAGGTGAGAGAATTCAAGAATGTATAGGGGATAAACACAGGGGATGCCTAAATAGAAAGAGAACGAATATGTATGAAGTGAGGCTCACCGGCCTGTAGTTTCCTGCTTCATCCCTATGACCACTTTTATGAATAGGGACCACATCCGCTCTCCTCCAATCCCCAGGAATCACTCCCGTCTCCAGAGATTTGTTGAACAAGTCTTTAATAGGACTTGCCAGAACCTCTCTGAGCTCCCTTAGTATCCTGGGATGGATCCCGTCTGGTCCCATCGCTTTGTCCACCTTCAGTTTTTCAAGTTGCTCATAAACACCCTTCTCCGTGAACGGTGCAGAATCTACTCCATTTTCTCGTGTAACTTTGCCAGACAATCTCGGTCCTTCTCCAGGATTTTCTTCTGTGAACACAGAACAGAAGTATTTGTTTAGCACATTTGCTTTCTCCTCATCACTTTCCACATATTTGTTCCCAGCATCTTTTAGCCTAGCAATTCCATTTTTTATCTTCCTCCTTTCACTAATATATCTGAAAAAATTTTTATCTCCCTTTTTTACATTTTTAGCCATTTGTTATTCCGCCTGTGCCTTCGCCAAACGTATCTCTCTCTTGGCTTCTTTCAGTTTCACCCTGTAGTCCTTTCTGCTCTCCTCTTCTTGGGTTTTTTTATATTTCATGAACGCCAACTCTTTTGCCTTTATTTTCTCAGCCACTAGGTTGGAGAACCATATCGGCTTCCTTTTTCTCTTGTTTTTATTGATTTTCTTCACATAAAGGTCTGTAGCCATTTTTATCGCTCCTTTCAGCTTAGACCACTGTCTTTCCACTTCTCTTATGTCCTCCCATCCCATGCAAAAGCAGAGGGGAGGGGGTAGAGATAGATAAATGGAGAGGGGTGAAGCTGAAATGAATCATGTACAAAGAAGAGAAGGGGCACAGGATATACAATTTATTGAAGGGACATAGAAAGAGGGAAGATGCCATATGGAAGAGAGAGAGGGTGGACAGTGGATGGAAGGGGCAGAGAGGGTGAACAGTGGATGGAAGGGTCAGAGAGTGTGAGCAGTAGATGGAAGGGGTAGAGAAAGAGAGAGAGAGAGGGCAGAAGCTGGGTGGAAGAGGCAAAGAGGGCAGATGTTGCATGGAAGGAAGAAAGGACAAATGCTGTATAGAAAAAAAGAGCAAAGAGAAGATGATTAAAGCAGAAATGTCAAAAGGTAAAAATATTTTTTTATTGCTTTATTTAAAATCAAGTAGTATTGTAACTGTATTGATAAAAGTTTATAAATTGGAAATGGAAATGGAAATAAGGCAGGTTTTTTTGGACTAAACCCCTTTCCTCAGGTCAGGACAGGATACCATAACAGCAGTATGCTGTACTGTTCTGAAGAAAGATTTGGCCTCTGAAAGATAATTGAAAAATGGATTAGTCCAATAAAATGGTATTTTCTTATTTCTCATTATTTGTTTTATTTCTGTTTGTTAATTTGTAAAGTGGTGATTGTTATGTATCAGTTTTTTCAAATTTACATCTACTGTCTTTATATTTTGCACAGTATTAGGGGACATGTGTCACTGTTTCTGTGGTGTTGCATTGTATGCAGAGTCTGGTTTCTTGGTGGTTCAGTTTAACTTTTGTCTACATATTTCTATTTTTAGTTTGTGATTATTCCATATTGGGCGAGGGTGTATCTGTGTTCTGTGTGTATTTAAAGGACATGGTTTCCTGTTAGCATTGACTGTACAGGATCAATTGATTGTGCAGGATCTGGCTTGTTTAGTTTTACAATGCATGTGTTGGTGTTCTAGTGCTCACTGCAGTGTTTAAGATGCTGCCTTTTCCTAGGTACACTCTTGTTATGCGATATGTGGATGAGGGGGGTGGGGGGGTCAAAAATTGATAGGCCCCGGTTGTCACATATGCTAGGTACGCCACTGACCCTGGACATTTTGTTAAAGGTTTGATTATCCCTGAAGGATGTCCAAGACCTAAGCCTGCCCAAAACACACCTCTAACATCACCACCCCCTTAAGATTTAGATGCACTGGATAGAAATAGACCAGAAAGATGTCTGGGAAGTCTGTTTTGAGAATGCCCACTTGAACGTTTTGACTATAAGATATCCAAGTACTGGTTTTTGCTGTCTTTTAGACATCTATCTTTTCTGAAATGAGCCTGTCAATGTATAATTAAACTCTGGAATTCATTTCCAGAGAATGTGGTAAAAGCAATTAGCATAACAAGGTTTAAAAAAAAAAAAAAAAGGTTTGGACACATTCCTGGAAGAAAGTTCCTAAACCATTATTGATTTGGTCTTGGAGCATCTACTATTTACCAGTATTCCTGAACTCTATTTTACTCTGTTGGGATACTGCCAGGTAGTAGTCACCTGGATTAGCCACTGTTGGGAAGCAAACAAAAAAAAGAACCCCACAGACCATATACAGGAAATGAGTGGAGGTGGCCAAAAGAAGTGAAGACTTGAGCCACAGGTGTTTATAATGGGTCTTTATTAAATTAGCCTGTATAGGTATGTGCGACTCACAAATGGAAGATTAGATTAGATTAGAAAATTAATAAAGATCCATTATTGTCTCCAGTTCTTTTGGCCACCTCTACTCTTTGACCACTGTTGGAAACGGAATACTAGGTTTGAGGGTCTTCAGACTCTCTCAGTATAGCAATGCTTTTAGATGCTTTAGAAAGATGCCACATAAGATTTTTTAAAAAAAATCATATTGAATGATTGCTTTATATGTAATTAACTGTGGTGTCAAAAAATGTAAGGAAAACCTACTGTGGGTCAAACCCTGAGTCTTTCTGGGGTCATAGATATTATCATTGGTCCTGAAAACCTTACAATTTAACTTTATTTTATTACTTTAAATCGACAACTAATTTATTTGTTGATTTAAAGTAATAAAATACATTTATTTTGTAAGGTTTTTGGGACCAATGATAATATCTATGACCCCAGAAAGACTCGGGGTGTGACCTGCAGTATGGGCATTTAAGGTCCTTTTCTATACATTTTTATGACACCACAGTCTACAATGGTTTAGACTAATATTAGTCTGTCTGTGCACATTTAGTTCTCCTGTTTTATATGTCATGTCATAAACGGGCATAGCTGGAGCTGAAACTCTTCACAAACTTTAGCAGCATTAGTAAATAGCTGTTGAGGGCCCAGATTACCATAGCTCCCTGCATTCCCTCTCCCTTGTTCACCCTGAAGAGAATGTGTGTCAGTGAGAGCATTGGCACACTAACCAGCCTGACTCAGGGATTCACAGATCTTCGTAATCATATTGTCTGTGTGGAGCCCAGGTACTATTATCATTACATGTTGATTTTGTTGCTATAATGATATACATTTAAAATACATTACTGCAGCATTATGCAATTTTTAGCTACTTGGAAGATTCAGGGGGATATTGTGTCAGAATTTCAGCTGACAGGGCAAAGTTAGAACCTATGGAATAAATCCTAACTCACAAATCATGCTTTAAATTCATAGGATTAACAGGCCTCCTCCTCTGGTGCACTGTGAGTTGTGCAAATGAATTTATTGTCCCAGCTGTGCCACACGGTGAAGTGGCAGTTGTTTTGGACAAATTTTTAAGTAGGTTGATATGGATGTTCTCTCTGAAATATACATTAAACCAGTCTGATCTTAGCTTAGTTTCTTTTGTTATGATCTTACTGTTTCTGGCTCGTTCCTTTCACATTCAAAGACTGATCAAGGACTGTTATTTCAGAGATGCTAACGGCGGCAATCTAATTTCAATCATGCTGACTGGAGAATGACACGGTGACAAAATTAATCACCGTTCCCGTCCCCGCGGATAACTGCAGGAAATAATCCCATGTCATTTTCTAGTGTCTATTTCAACCTCAGTTCTTCTACACTAGCATTCTTCAAAGAAAAGCTTGTGGGTAAGTGGTTGTGGCCATTCATACTCTGATACTTCCCTCTCTCCTTAAAGAATGACATGAAGATGGTTTCCCGCGGTTATCCGCGGGGACGGGAACGGTAATGAATTTTGTCACCGTGTCATTCTCACTCTACTCCTTTTGTCATTTCTCCTTTCACCCCCTTGCACTCACCTTTTAATCTTGCAGTCTTTCCCATTCCCCCACCCTTCCTAATATGTCTACTCATCCACTCCCCCTCCCCAATCCCTGCACATTCCGATGCAGAAATAACCGGTGGTTCATAGTAACACGGTAAATGATGACAGGAAAACTCTTGCACAGTCCATCATCCAGTCTGCCTAACAAGGTAGCCAGAGCTGTACCTCTACTCTGTTCAGGTAATAGTCATTCTGGCTTAAACACTGGTTGGCAATTTGCCATTGTGCTAGCCACACATACGATGCCGTCTTTGGGATAATATGTTATAACAAAAATATTGATGATAGAATTTAACTTGCTAATTTCAAAATTACAGTGTCTGCCCCTTCCCCTTGAGATCACAGTCTGCTCACTCATTGCATATCCCCTCTTTTACAAAGGTGAGCTAAGCTTTGTAGTATGTACTAAACACATGCTAAATGCTAACACGTGCATGATATCCTATGGACGCGTCAGCGGTTTGCGCACGCATAGATTTAGTGGGTGCTAAATCCATGCTAAAACGCTTAGCACGCCTTTGTAAAAGAGGGCCATAGGGTAATAAAGTGACATACAATACACAGACTTGATCTTCATCTGGGTTTTTTTTTGCCATTAGGGGGAAAATAATGGAAGTGTTGCTGAAAGAAAGGATAGTGTATTTCCTTGAATCTAATGGGTTACAGGATCCGAGGCAACATGGCTTTACAAAAGGTAAATCGTGCCAAACGAACCTGATTGAATTTTTTGATTGGGTGACCAGAGAGCTGGATCGAGGACATATGCTAGATGTAATTTATTTGGATTTCAGCAAAGCCTTTGATACAGTTCCTCATAGGAGGCTGTTGAACAAACTTGAAGGGCTGAAGTTAGGACCCAAAGTGGTGAACTGGGTCAGAAACTGGCTGTCGGACAGACGCCAGAGGGTGGTGGTTAATGGAAGTCGCTCGAAGGAAGGAAAGGTGACTAGTGGAGTCCCTCAGGGTTCGGTGCTGGGGCCAATCCTGTTCAATATGTATGTAAGTGACATTGCTGAAGGGTTAGAAAGAAAAGTGTGCCTTTTTGCAGATGATACCAAGATTTGTAACAGAGTAGACACCGAAGAGGGAGTGGAAAATATGAAAAAGGATCTGCAAAAGTTAGAGGAATGGTCTAATGCCTGGCAACTAAAATTCAATGCAAAGAAATGCAGAGTAATGCATTTGCGGATTAATAATAGGAAGGAACCGTATATGCTGGGAGGAGAGAAGCTGATATGCACGGACAGGGAGAGGGACCTTGGGGTGATAGTGTCCGAAGATCTAAAGGCGAAAAAACAGTGTGACAAGGCAGTGGCTGCTGCCAGAAGGATTCTGGGCTGTATAAAGAGAGGCGTATTCAGTAGAAGGAAGAAGGTGTTGATGCCCCTGTACAGGTCATTGGTGAGGCCCCACTTGGAGTATTGTGTTCAGTTTTGGAGACCGTATCTGGCGAAAGACGTAAGAAGACTTGAGGCGGTCCAGAGGAGGGCGATGAAAATGATAGGAGGCTTGCGCCAGAAGACGTATGAGGAGAGACTGGAAGCCCTGAATATGTATACCCTAGAGGAAAGGAGAGACAGGGGAGATATGATTCAGACGTTCAAATACTTAAAGGGTATTAACGTAGAACAAAATCTTTTCCAGAGAAAGGAAAATGGTAAAACCAGAGGACATAATTTGAGGTTGAGGGGTGGTAGATTCAGGGGCAATGTTAGGAAATTCTACTTTACGGAGAGGGTGGTGGATGCCTGGAATGCGCTCCCGAGAGAGGTGGTGGAGAGTAAAACTGTGACTGAGTTCAAAGAAGCGTGGGATGAACACAGAAGATTTAGAATCAGAAAATAATATTAAATATTGAACTAGGCCAGTTACTGGGCAGACTTGTACGGTCTGTGTCTGTGTATGGCCGTTTGGTGTAGGATGGGCAGGGGAGGGCTTCAATGGCTGGGAGGGTGTAGATGGGCTGGAGTAAGTCTTAACAGAGATTTCGACAGTTGGAACCCAAGCATAGTACAGGGTAAAGCTTTGGATTCTCACCCAGAAATAGCTAAGAAGAAAAAAAAAAAATAATTTAAATTGAATCAGGTTGGGCAGACTGGATGGACCATTCGGGTTTTTATCTGCTGTCATCTACTATGTTACTATGTTTCTCTCTTCTCCTTTCTTCCTTCCTTCTGTAGGGAGACCATGAGATTGTCAGCGTTCCCAAGGAACAAATATCTGACATTGTTCTCCAGGCAGACCATTTGGAGATTGTTCTGAAGTCTACGTTCCCCATGTTGGAACCACCTCAAGAGACCGTCCAAGAACCTACCTCATCTGTTTCCAGTTCTCTGACTTCTCATCCTCGTCTATTGGCTGTACTTCACCAAGATGATACTGACTTGTCTGTTGATGTCCACATGCATGGTTTTGTCCCAGTTCAAGCTCAAGTGTTACTACGTTGTGATACCTCCATGATCAGTGAATCCTTTTTCCATCAACTTCAGCGAACCACACCTGTTCTGTTTGTTAGGTGCCACTCTACTTACCTACCTATACAAAGTCAGGGTGTCAAGCCTCTTGTTGGAGTTTGTAGTCTTCCACTGACTCTGGGTTCTAAGACTTTCACTCATCACTTTTCTGTGGTGAGAGGCCTACACACCTCCTTGCGTTTGGGATCAGATTGTCTTGTTCGCCTAGGAGTCTACGTTGATTTGGTGAACTGTGTGCTGTGGAGCAGATTGCAAGGCACCCCAGTAGAAGGCGTGGACCTGATGGATGGTCTGAAGGCTGGACAACCCCTTCCACAAGTTTGTGAAGTGGTCTGTGCTGAAGACGTAAAGATTCCTGGTCTTGTGCAGAATTTTGCTCTGCCCCTTAATTTGGCCCATGGTCAACACATGCTCGATGATATTGGCTTTTTCAACCCAAATCCCTCTTTTCTCAAGCAAGGTCTGTCTCTTGGGCTTTGCCTTGTCTTGAAGTACCTAACTCTTATTTCCATGTGTTGATTGTCAATGCTCAACCTATGCTCAACCTCAGTCCTACTTTCAGCTGGAGAACCTTTGGGTTTTCTTGGGGTGAATCTTTTCCTGATGTTGAGGTAATTTTGCCTATCATTGGCAGTTTGTCTTCATTTGTCCTGCAAGGGGGGGACATGCCGAACCGTATACTTACCTCACCAAGAGGACTCATTTCACTGGACTTCCTTTGGCCATATGATGCATCGACATCCCATGTAACAGTGGAGAATGACTGTTTGATGTTATCCAGGAAGTTAGCTCTGTCTGACCAATCCAAAGCTGTGCATGCCATTGAATCTTCATCTCTGCAAGAACAGATTGAAGACCAAGTGGAAATCTCCTCCAACCAAACTTTTTCTGAGTTTGATGCCATGGTAAAGGAACAAGTGGATCTAGCTGATGTGTGCTCTTCTGAAGAAGAAAAGGTTCAGTTAGCACAGTTATTGTACAAGTATCAAGATCTGTTTGCAGTGGATTCTTATGATACTGGCCTGACTGACCTACATGTGACAAAGATTCCTATGGATCCACACAGTAAGCCCGTCTTTGTGCGTCAGTATAAAATTCCTTTGGCCTCCTACGAGTCCATGCAAGAGATTCTTGATACTCTGGAAGCTAGGGGTATCATTAGGCCTTGTAACAGTACATACAACTCATCCTTGTGGCCAATCCTGAAGAATAACAGTTGGACTACCGACAGCTAAACAAGCGAGTATCCTTGTCCAGGTGGCCTATGGCCCATCTGGACCAGAACTTGACTACCATCAAGGAGCTAAGTATTTTACCAGCTTGGATTTAGCGTCTGGATTTTGGACAGTCCCTGTACATCCTTTGGATCAATACAAACTAGCATTTACCTTTGGGAAGAAACAGTACACTTGGAATAAAACACCTTTTGGTTTTCTGAACTCTCCTGCAGAGTTCAACATATTTCTCCATAAAGCCCTTCCAGATGCTGAAGCCCGAGGAACTCTGGTCTATGTGGATGACATCCTGATCAAGAGTCCCACCTTTCAGAAACACCTGGAAGAGATAGAACATGTGTTCCAACAATTGCAGGATGCAGGAGCTAAATTGACCCTTGCCAAAGGTCAATGGTGCCGAACATCTCCAAACTACCTAGGCTATGAAATTTCTTCTGAAGGTATTCAACCACAGAAGAAAAGGATACAGGCCCTACAACAGTTGAGGAGGCCTACCAATTTGACGGAACTTCGTTCCTTTTTGGGGATATGCAATTATTCTCGACAGTTCATAGATCAGTATGTGGAGATCTCTAGACCTTTGGTCACCTTACTGAAGAAGAATGTACCTTGGACTTGGGGTCCTGAACATGAAGATGCTATGCAAGAGATGAAAGATCAGCTTAGTTGCTTTCCTTGCCTGGCCTACCCTGAGAGTGGCTGTGAATTCTTCATCGACCTGGGATTCTGTCCTGAACCAGAAATACGACTCCGACAAGCATGTGGTGGCCTATGCAAGCAAAGGCTTCACAGATGTAGAGAAGAAGTATTCCGACTGTGAGAAAGCTCTATTGTCAACTGTTTGGGCTCTTCAACATTTTCGGAGTTACATCCAAGGAGAGAAACTCATTGTAGAGACTTGTCATCAACCCAATAGTTTCTTGGGTAGTGACAGGATCAAGACTGGTCGTGTCTCCAATAGCCGAATAGTCTCATGGGCTTTGGCTTTCCAAGGATGGCCTTTACAGGTCAAGTATGCTCTGAAACATCGTAACACAGTAGCCCAAGGGATAGCAGAATTGCATGATTGTACAGAATAAGATATACGGTATACGGGTACGGGTATACGGTATACAGGTATACGGGAACCTGATGTTCCACCTGAAGAGAAGGAACCCCATCGTCATCATCTTTATGATGAACAACTCTGTGCCAATATACCTCAAGTTTACGTGGACGGCTGTGCCTTCCACCAGGCCTCGGACCATGATTTGTTCGCAGGAGTAGGTGTGGTATGGAATGCAGACACACCTATTGAAACCTTGAAGTATTGATTGGGTACCAAAACCAACCAATATGCAGAGATTGTAGCAATCTTGGTTGCTGTACAGTCTGCAGTACAGAAGGGGATCCCAGAACTGATTATCTGTACAGATTCTGATGATGTGCGTCAGAACTTTGTGTCTCACTTACCCGTGTGGAAAAAGAAGGACATGTTAAACTCCAAAGGAAAGCCTATCCATCATGGAGACTTGATTCTAGCCTTAGATCATTTGGTACAAGACAATGACATGACTATCTATTGGAAGAAAGTGAAAGGTCATGCCAAGGTTAATAGTCCTGACAAGATCGGAAATGCCCTTGCGGATCAACTGGCTAAAGAAGGTGCTTTGTCAGGTGAACTATAGCAATGCTCTGAAGAGTTGATCTCGACAGTGAATGCTATTACTCGACGCCAAGTGAAACAGGTAGCTGAAACACCTGTATTGCAGTGGGGCAATGATGTCCCTTCCTTTGATCTTGTAACTGCTCAGAAAAAGGATCCTATCCTGGGAAAGTTCTATAACTTCATACAGAATCCACAGGAACATCCAATGTCCAAAGATGAACAGAAGGACGAAGAACTGAGGATACTCCACACTTCCAGAAATAAATTCTCGATTCACCAGGACCTGCTCACTCGTACGAGTAAGCATGATATTGTGCAGTGGGTTGTACCCCTTTCATATCAAGGAATCATTTTGCAACATGCTCATGATGAACCTTGTGCTGGACATAGAGATGAAGAAGTTACCTATGAGACACTAAAGCAAGTGGCCTACTGGCCTCATATGCAGCAAGATGTGCAGTTATATACGAGAGGTTATTTGACTTGTTGTCAATTTCAACCCTCCACACCAACTCACCGAGCATCCTTGAGAGCGAAGGGTTTGGTCATGCCCTTGTCCAACATCCAGATTGATTGGATTGGCCTAGTGGTCCGTTTCTCCCATGGCAATAAATACATGCTGACTGTCACCTGCTTGTTTACCAAGTGGATTGAGTGCTTGCCTGCACCCAATTGTACTACGGAGACTACAACTACCTTGCTACTGAATCACATGTTCAGTAGATGGAGGTTGCCCATGCGAGTGGACTCAGACCAAGGATCCCATTTCACTGCTGATGTGATGCAACACATGTGGAAGATGCTTGGAGTGAAAAGTAAATTGCACATAGCTTACCACCCTCAATCATCGGGACAAGTCTACCTACACTTCCCACTCCACACCATGGTCTGGCATCTCTATCTCCTTACCTCCCCCTCCCTCATGCTCTGGCACCTCCTCTCCCTCATTTCCATCTGGTCTGGTATTTGTCTCCTTAGTTTCCCTTTCCTCCCCCCTGGCATCTCTCTCCTCGCCTTTCAACTCCCCCTCCCCCTCCATTATCTGTCATCTCCTCTTCTTCCTTTCTCTCCCTCCCTCCCTCCTTCCTTTCCCCTGGTCTGGCATCTGTCTCCTTCCCTCCCCATGTCCTGGCATTTCTCCCTCCCCCTCCATGGTCTGGTATCACCTTTCCTTCTTTCCTTTCCCTCCCTCCCATGGACTTGGCCTCTCTCGTTCCTCTCACTTGTCTTCTTTCTCTCTCCTGCCCTCTCTTTCCCCAATTGGGTGTTGCTGCAGCAGCATTTCTCTTCCCCCTTTCCTTCCCTGTGCAGCAACAGCATTTCTCTCCCCCTTCTCTTCCCTGTGCAGCAGCAGCATTTCTCTTCCTCCTTCCCTGTGCAGCAGCAGCATTTTCCTCCCCCTTCCCTGTGCAGCAGCAGCAGCATTTCTTCTCCCCCCTTCTCTGTGCAGCAACAGCATTTCTCTCCCCCCTCACATTCCCTGTGCATCAGCAGCATTTCTCTCCCCCCCCTTCACTTCCCTTCCCTGCCCTGGGCAGCAACAGCATTTCTGGCTGGTTCCTTGCTACAGCCAGTTTTCCATTCAAAGCCGTGGGCGTTGACACCTCGCATGATCCACAGCTGCGTTGGAAGCCTTTTCTCTGCTATGCTCAGCTGTCTGAACAGTTTGCAGGCTGCCTGGACATTGGGAAAGCTTGCTTTTCTGTGTTTTTCATGTGGACATCTTTATATTCAACAATGGCAAAAAAAAAAAAAGATAGACATACTACGGGTCAAACTGTTATTTAAAAAAAAAGAAAATACAGTATTGCAGTTTTAAAAATGAACATTTTCTCTGCTGGATTTCTGGACATCTTTCCCAAAACATCCAAACACAGACTTAGATGTAAAGATAAAGATAAAGACCCAAATGGTCCATACAGTCTACCTAACCGTACTTGCTCCACAAATTAATCATTTAATTTAAATGGTCCTGAATAAGTGTTTCCTATGACTCTTTACCCCTACCTCTAGCTTTTCAAATTATCTTTTAGCCTTTCTTATCAATGCCTTGCATCTAACTTTCTACTGCTGATACTGGCTCCTGTTTTCTTCATTCACATCCTTTTCCATTTTTTTAAAGATATTCTTTTGGATTTAATTGCCTCTTTCACCTCACCTTTTAACCATGGCCTTTCTTCCATCTTTCATGATAAATGGAATACATCTGATCTGGGCTTCCAAAATATAATTTTAAAGAACATCCCTACCTGATTTAAACTCTTAACCTGCACAGCTGTTCCTTTTAACTTTTTTTTTTTTCTTCATGTTGTCATAGTTTCCCTTTCAAAAGTTAAATGCTAGCACAGATTTTCTTAGGGTCTTCAATTATTATCTCAAATTTGATTGAGACATAATCACTACTGCCAAGCAGCCCTCCTCACCTTTCATACCAGGTCCTGCACTCCACTAAGCACTAGATCTAAAATAGCTTCACCTTTTGTCGATTCCTTAACCAGCTGTTCCATGAAGCAGTCATTTATTACACCTAGGAACTTTATCTCGCTAGCATTATTGGGTTTTCGCTCCTATTCATTGCAATTTCAAAATAAAAAATAGTTGAAGAAACATTAACAGCTAAAGTTACTAACATGTGCTAACTCTGTTATTGCATGTTAACTCGTATTAGTAACTAGATGCCATTGCATAGAATAGGACTTATAAATAACTTGTGCTAACCCAATAATACACATTAGCAACTCTATTCTGAAGTGTTTTGATTTGTCATGCAGCATTATGTGACCATGCACAGAATTTCTTTAGTGCAGAAGAAACATAATGAACCAATACCAAGGCAACTTTAACAACGCTGGATGACAATAAATAACAGCATAGTAGATAATGGCAGCAAAAGACCAGCCTAGCCTGCAGCCTTCTTAATGCTCTCTTTCCACACTGTTAAAGATAAATCTCATCTGCTAATCATAGGGCATTACTACTTGTAAGAAATTTCTTAAAATCAATTTTGTTCTCCTCCTGAGCACAGCATCACATTTGGCTCTAGTCTCAGTAAAATTTCAACTGAATTGACTGAATATACAATTTTAAAATATATTACATGGACATTTGTAAATTATTAAAGCAGAGGTTTTAAGATTTTGATCCCAAGGGAATTTATAGCAGATTAACACTCCATAGTATATGTTAGAGGATTATAACGATACTGTGTGTTTATGTCAGAATCTTTTGATGAGTGCCGTGGCATGTGTTACTACATAAATATAGTGCAGATTTCTGGAACATGCAATGCATTCCTCAAAGCCACAAGTACATTACTACTATTCATAGAGTTCCTATAGCATGTTTAGTTAAGGTTTCGTATCCTGTCTTTCTTAAACTATGATCAAAACAGGCTACATCATAGCCAACATAATGAGATCAGAAACCTACCCTGTAAATGAATAACAGTATAACATAGACTAAGAAGCAAAGTTATCAACATGAGCTACTATTAAGACATGTTATTCTACTGTTTATCCCAATTTATTTATTCACTTAAATATGTATTACCTGCTATATCCACAAACATAGGTGGGAGTACAGAAAAATATGCTTAAAATATAAAACAAGCTCAAAACCAACAAAATTAATAACATTCCCTTTGCTTTAATATAATTCAAGTGTGGAAGAGTAAGGGGTTATCTTCCACTAATGCTACCATTCCACCACAATATAGCATATCAATTATTAGTAATCAGGGATTCTTGTTTATGTAATTGTAATAAAATTGTTGAATATTAAGAGAGTCATCTCATAAGGAACTTGATTGGATTTAGCTTATGATATTCAGCAATTCAGTCAGTAAGGACAGCAAACAAGTTCTGGATCTTTTCCTTCCAGGGAAGGCAAGACTCTGAGAAGGAGTGGAGCTGGAAGAATATTCTAAAACAGTAAGGGGTAAATTCAGCCTAGGTTGCTGAAAGTTAGGCATCAAAAAACTGGGTACTAAGTTAGGCCTGGATTCTCTAATTAGTGCTGATATCTTAGGTGCCTAGTTTAAATAATGTTTTAACTGAGTTTCAAGATGCCTATCACAAGTACCTGGCAAAATCCCAAAAGAATAAAGGGGGATGGGACTTGATATACTGCTTTTCCTGTCTGCTTTTCTTGGAGCAATTAAGTGTTAAGTGACTTTGCCCTCAGTCACTGAGTGGGAGAATTTTTTTTTTTTTTTTGGGGGGGGGGGGCAGAGTAGAGAGGGAGAGGTGGAAAGGGAATTTTGAGGGGTAGCGAAGACTTGGCAATTGGTACGTATGAGTGGATGTGTTTTGATGGGTTGAGATAATGAGTAAAATGGGGGGATGGGGTAAGAGAAAGGTGAAAAGTGTGGGGAAAGCTTGAGACATAATTTGAATGACCTGGAAGACTGTAGAGAGAATGAGGTGTTGAAAAGGTATGGGGGTCATAGTGAGGGGTATGACCAGGTGGGGGCATGTATACTATTAAAGGATTGGAATGTGTGTACTTTGTGAAATGTACATTTTTTTCTAATTTTATACTGCTGTTTCTCTTTTATCAGTATTGTACTGCTTATAGAATCTGGCCTTCATGGACGGAGGAGGAGGGGTGGACCCATTTTGGCATTTGTTAGCATGTTTTTTGTGGGCTTCTATATTGTATCAGGTGAGGGCAGGGGTGATCTGATAGTGATCTGGGCCCCCAGAGAGTAAGGCTTATTATGAGGTCTTTACCCACCTTTCAAAAGTGATTAAGCTAGATGGAGGCTGGGGATAATAGACCCAATATTGCTGTGGACTCTCAGGCACTGCCCTATTGTTCCAGTGGCCAGCCTACCACGGAGTAAGAGTCTGTTCATGTTCTGCATGTTTGACGGAAGCAAAGCATTCTGCTAGCATGAACTCTCTGGGAGGGAATTTGTAACGGTCCAGTTTGTTCTAGCTTCCCAGTACTGTAGTAGGTATGTTGAAGCTCTAGAAATATTTATAGCATTGTCTTTTCATAGGTGGCTTAGGGCTGTTATGGGTTGGTACATAAGAACATAAGAACTGTCATCTCCGGATCAGACCTTTAGTCCATCAAGTCCGGCAATCCGCACACACGGAGGCCCAGCCAGGTGTACACCTGACGTAATTTTAGCCACCCATATCCCTCTATGCCTCTCGTAAGGAGATGTGCATCTAGTTTGCTTTTAAATCCTAGAACAGTGGATTCCACAATAACCTCTGGGAGAGCATTCACGGTGTCCACCACTCGTTGTGTGAAGCAGAACTTCCTGATATTTGTCCTGGACTTGTCCCCACTTAGCTTCAGTCCATGTCCTCTTGTCTGCCACATTGGACATTTTAAATAATTTTTTTTCCTGCTCTATTTTGTAGATTCCTTTCAGTATTTTGAAAGTCTCGATCATATCCCCTCACAGTCTTCTTTTCTCAAGGGAGAACAATCCCAGTCTCTTAAGCCGTTTCTCGTATTCCAAGTTCTCCATACCTTTTATTAGCTTCGTTGCTCGTCTTTGCACCCTCTCCAGCAGTTTTATATCCTTCTTTACGTTGGGAGACCAATGTTGGACACAGTATTCCAAGTGTGGTCTGATCATTGCCCTATAAAGCGGCATTATAACTTTCTCCGATCTACTTGTGATTCCTTTTTTTTATCATGCCTAACATTTTATTTGCTTTCTTTGCCACTGTTGCGCATTCTACCGATGGTTTCAAGGTCCTATCTATCAGTACACCCAGGTCCTTTTCTTCTTCTCTCTTACCCAGAGTTGCACCTGACATTCTATACTTGTGTTCCTTGTTCTTTCTGCCTAAATGCATTACTTTGCACTTTTCCACATTAAACTTCATTTGCCATTTCTCCGCACACTTCTCTAACTGACAGAAGTCACTCTGGAGTTCCTCGCTATCCTTCTGCAATCTAATTGCCCGGCATAGCTTTGTGTCGTCTGCAAACTTGATGATCTCGCTGGATGTTCCTTCTTCTAGGTCATTGATGAAAATATTAAATAAGATGGGCCCAAGTACCGAGCCATGGGGTACACCACTAGTCACTTTCTCCCAGTCTGAGAACTTCCCATTTATGCCCATTCTCTGCTTTCTGTTCTCCAGCCATTTGCCTATCCATCTTAGTATATCTCCCTCTATTCCATGGCTTTGTAGTTTCCTGAGAAGTCTTTCATGTGGAACCTTGTCGAACGCTTTCTGGAAGTCCAAGTATATTATGTCCATCGGTTCTCCACTATCAATTTGTTTGTTCAGAGTCTCAAAAAATTGAAGTAAATTCGTAAAACATGATTTCCCTTTCCTGAAGCCATGTTGACTGGCTCTCATCAGGTCGTGTGTATCCAAGTGCCAGACTATGCTATCTTTAATCAGTGCTTCAACCATCTTTCCACGGACGGATGTAAGACTCACAGGTCTGTAGTTGCCCGGTTCTCCTCTTGATCCTTTTATGAAAATTGGCGTGACGTCCACTATCTTCCAATCGTTTGGTATCTGTCCAGTTCTAATTGATAGTTTTTGCAAAAACTCTCCAATTTCAACCTTCAATTTTTTTAAGACTCTCGGGTGAATTCCATCAGGTCCAGGGGATTTGTCGCTTTTAAGATTGTCGATCTGGTAGTATATCTGGTCCAAGTCCACTTCTACTGTGGTGAGGCTGTCCTCTATTACTCTTTTGAACACTTTCACTGCTTCTGGTATTATTGTGGTGTCCTCCTTCGTAAAGACAGATGCAAAGAAGGAATTTAGTCTGTCTGCAATTTGTTCGTCTTCCTTGATGTATCCTTTTCTTCCCTAGTCATCCAGCGGTCCCACCGCCTCTTTTGCAGGTTTTTTTTCCTTTTACGTATCTAAAGAAGGGCTTGAAATTTTTGGCCTCTTGCGCTATTTTCTCCTCATAGTCCTTTTTGGCATCCCTCACCGCCTTGTGACATTTCTTCTGATCATCTTTGTGTTTGTTCCAAGCTTTGGTTGTTTTCGTGTGTTTCCATTTTTAAAAGGAGTCCTTCTTTTCTTTTATCGCTTCCTTCACCTCTCTAGTAAGCCATGCTGGTTCTCTTTTGCCTTTAGTTTTCCTTTCTTTGGAAATCCGCGGAATGTAGAGATTTTGTGCTTCTGTGATAGTATTTTTCAGTAGGGACCATGCCTGATCTACCATTTTAACTTTGTCCATCTTTTTCTTGAGCCTTTGTTTCACCATGGCTCTCATGCTATTGTATCTTCCCTTTTTAAAGTTTAAGGTTTTGGTATGTTTCCCTTTCCCGATGTCAAGTTTAAAGTTGATCATGTTGTGATCGCTCGTCCCCAGCGGGACCGTGACTTCTACTTCTTTTGTTGGTCCTGTAATGCCATTTAGGACCAAGTCCAAGGTGGTGTTTCCTCTCGTCGGCTCTCCCACCATTTGTTCCAGGAAGCAGTTCCCTAGCGCTTCCGGGAACTTGGCCTCCTTGCCACAGTTTGAGGTTCCCAGGTTCCAGTCTATCCCAGGGAAATTGAAGTCTCCCATGATTTTTACATTATCTGTCTTATATTCTTGTTTAATTTCCTCTATCATTTCTGAGTCTGTCTCCTCCGTCTATCCTGGGGGTCGATAGTAAAGGCCAATTTTTGTGTCTGCACCATTGTGTCTAGGAATCTTGATCCAGAGGGACTCCAGCTTCTCTGTCCTTTCCGTCGTAGCCTCTTTAACAGTTTCTACTCCATCCTGAACATTGTCTATATAGGTTTTGAATGACTTTTTTTGCAGGCTTTTGTGTTATTTTGCAACGTGTCTAGCTCTATTTAAAAGCAGGCCTTTGACACTAAGAATAAAAATGCTCAAGACTAGTGGTCTCTATCACTAGACTCACAAAAATCCATCTGATTTAATCTGTGTCTGCCAATGGAAGGAGCATGTGCTGCTCCTGAGGTGATAATCACAATTTGAGTATTTTTATTATGACAGGTAAGAGAGCACTTCATTATTAGAGAACATGGAGTTTGTGATTTATAACTGGAAGTGTACGGTTTTTATTGAGATTCTGTACAATCCTGTAGAAAACATAAGAATTACCACTGCTGGGTCAGACCAGTGGTCCATCGTGCCCAGCAGTCCGCTCACACGGTGGCCCTTAGGTCAAAGACCAGTGCCCTAATTGAGACTAGGCTTACCTGCGTATGTTCTGGTTCAGCAGGAACTTGTCTAACTTTATCTTGAATCCCTGGAATCCAACATCCCACCCCAACACCCCCTGAACCCTCCCCCATTCCTTTAGAAGATAGCCAGCAAGAGGGATGCCCACTCCCTCCTGCTGCAGGGCTCCGTCAACACCCAATATTCCCTGACTCGACAACCCCAGACACTCTCCAACACCCTCCAACACTCTAATACCTCCTGACACTCCCCAACACCCCAGAGCCCCCCCATACCTTTAGAACGGCAAGAGGGACGCCCAATCCCTCCTGCCAGCAGGCCAGCCTCTTCAAAAATGGTGAGCCTTCCCAGTGCATCCTGGGACACACTGGGGACGGGCCTAAGGGCCTTAATGATTTGGAGACCTTTCTCATAGGACAGCCATAGGCCTCCTTCTCGGTGCATCCTGGTATGCACAGGGAGTGGCCTAAGACTCTAATTGGCCAGATACCTAAGGCCACTCCCATGCATGTATAAGGGAAACAAAATTATCCCAGTGGGTTTTTGCACAGATAGAGGGACTCACAATTTTCTTTAAAGTACTGATTTCAGCCAGGGCTTAGAATGAAGGACTAAAGGAACAAATAATCCCCTGTTGTTTATTTCCACCTCCAAAACGGGGGGAGAGGGGGTGGAGTGTTCACTAATTACTGGTGGTACTTATGCATTTAGGTTTGTAAAACGGGATACTACATGTGGAACAGCATCATTGACATGTGAAAGCTGAAAAATTGTTTAAAAAGTTTCTCTTTGAAAATTAATACAAAGTATTCACAGCTGATGCACTTAGGCAAGCTGGTGAAAACGGCCCTTAATGGAAGAGTCAAATGTTTTTATTTCAAACATAATGTGATCAGACATCTGCTAGGCCAGTGGTATTTCCATAGCATCAGGTTAATTACTTAGGGCTCCTTTTACTAACCTGCGATAGCGGTTTTAGCACACAATAGACGCTAACGCCAGCACTGAGCTGGCGTTAATTCTAGCCGCGTAGCGCGGGTTTAGCGTGCGCTAAAAATGCTATCATAGCTTAGTAAAAGGAGTCCTTAGTGCCAGTATTCCAGGCTAGGTTATGCCACACTATCTCCCTGAAACAAGCTGATCAGCTGATACCATAGGAATTTGGTCTTCCCCTATTGCAAGTAGCGACATGTAGTGCTGCATTTTAATTTAGGGACACTAGAGCTACAAATCGATTGGGGTAAAACAAGGATGGAATGAACCTGTCCTGCAAAGGTCAGAGGGTCTGCCTTGCATTCCCTCTTCTCCAATTTGTTTGGCTTCCCGTGGATAAGTTTTAATGAGATTCAGACGCAATACCATATACTATGACCACTAGCATCTGAACTGCTTGTATGCAATGGGTAACAGATTTGCTTTAACACCTGCCTTCCTCAGAACAGGAACAAGCATATACTGTATAGAAAGGTTAAAAAAAAAAAAAAAAAAAAGCATAGCCTGAAGGAAAAGGAGCAGACTGACCAAGCAGTATAATAAAGAATGAAATGTTGGTTCCAGGAATCAGAAATATCATTTTACTTGCCAATTTAAATACACATTACCGATTCATGGCATCAGTCTGAACCATGAAACATTAAGTTTAATAGACTCTGTACTTGCAGGTCTGCAGTCCGGAGTGTTTGGTCTGAAGAAATAAATAAAGCAAAACTATGCACCTGGTGTCCAAATCCGAGAGCTAGGAGAATGATCAGATTATGACTTTGAAGGCGGAAATACCAGCATGCTGTAGCTAGTTCAAAGCTCTTCTTGGCACACTTTATTGGAGGTTTCCTCTTGCTGATGCCCTCCCACCCCCCACCCCACTGAAAATATTGTCTCTTTCCCCTTCACCACAGTCTAGTCTTCCACATTCCTCCTCGGGCTATTTACAGGGCAGCTGTGTCGCCCGACGTTTAAGGAAGATATTCAGGTATTCCCTGAAAACGTGATGGGTCGATGACAACCTTGCCCTTAACGAACCGGTGGAAAGTAAACACCCATTGCCTACGCGTTTAACATGGATTAAAGAGATTTTTTCATAACACTGGTAGAAATAAAGATTAATAAGTTTGTGTATGCCATGTTATGTGCAGAGAAGTGAAGACTTATAAATCTGCAGCTAGATTGATCACAGGTACGTCTAGAACAGGGATCTCAAAGTCCCTCCTTGAGGGCCACAATCCAGTCGGGTTTTCAGGATTTCCCCAGTGAATATGCATTGAAAGCAGTGCATGCACATAGATCAAGCATATTCATTGGGGAAATCCTGAAAACCCGACTGGATTGCGGCCCTCAAGGAGGGACTTTGACACCCCTGGCCTACGGGGATGGATCACTGGGACTAAGTCAGGGATAGGGAACTCCGGACCTCGAGAGCCGTATTCCAGTCGGGTTTTCAGGATTTCCCCAGTGAATATGCATTGAAAGCAGTGCATGCACATAGATCTCATGCATATTCATTGGGGAAATCCTGAAAATCCGACTGGATTGCGGCCCTCAAGGAGGGACTTTGACACCCCTGGCCTACGGGGATGGATCACTGGGACTAAGTCAGGGATAGGGAACTCCGGACCTCGAGAGCCGTATTCCAGTCGGGTTTTCAGGATTTCCCCAATGAATATGCATTGAAAGCAGTGCATGCACATAGATCTCATGCATATTCATTGGGGAAATCCTGAAAACCCGACTGGATTGCGGCCCTCAAGGAGGGACTTTGAGACCCCTGGTCTAGAATGACTCATATAACACCAGTTTTGAAGCAACTGCACTGGTTGCTGATGCAGCAGAGTCCAATTCAAAATTCTTTCCACAATACATCAGATTTTGTGCCCTACCTCTCCGACTGCTTTTCAAGGGTTCTTTGAAATCTATCGTCCTAGAAGAAGTTTGAGATCAGAAAATAGTATGAAACGATGGGTTCCTTTTATCAAGCTGTGCTAGCGTTAAACCGCTGGCCGCACTAGCCGCTACCGCCTCCTCTTGAGCAGGCGGTAGTTTTTAGGCCAGCGCGGGGGTTAGCGCAGCTTGATAAAAGGAGCCCTGTGGATCTCCCACATTAAGACTGGTGCGGCCAGCGCGGGTGCAAAGCTTTGGAAAGCTCTGCCAGGAATCTTGCATTTTTGTACTTCTAGGATGAATTTTAAGAAAATGTTAAAAACCCAATTGTTTGTTAACGCTTTCTTCCCCACATTGGAAAACAGATCAAAACTCCTCCTTGCATCAGACCAAAACCTTAACGCTCCCCTCCCCCTCCTCAACGCTTCCCACCTCTTCCTTCACTTTTCCGCCTCCTCCCCCCACCCTTCTAAGACTGTTGCCCCCCCCTTCATCTAATATGCTTTGTTCCCCCTTCTCATAAACTCAATTGTAATCTCTTACAGCACATACTGTATGTGCACTGTATTTAGCCCTCCCCTCACCTAAATTGTCAATGTAAACTGGTTCGACCCTACGATTCCCTTGTTATGTTCTTCTTTTTTCAATCGCACTGTATGTAATTTTATCTATCTGTTATGAACCGTCTAGAACTCTCTGGGTATGGCGGTATACAAAATAAATTATTATTATTATTATTTAGAAATGGAGCTGAAAATGTCTTCTGTGATTGCTACTTTGAACCATTGCAATATGTTTGTTTTGTTTATGCTTATTACGTAAACTGTATAGGTAATATACATAACATTAGTATTCCCGTTATCTGCAACTGAAAGATAATCACCATCAATCAATAATCATACAACTCAGTTTTATTGGAATAAATATTTGGCCGCAGCAGCTTTATTATCTATCTGAATATTATCTCCACTTACAATACAATCTGTGTCCAAAAACCAACAAACCCCAAATGCATATTTCACACATCCCCAGGAAGCTATTCGGTGTCGAAACTAGCACTCGTTAAGTCTTTAAATTTATAACATTCCCCCAAACATGACCCACGGTGACGCAAGGCCATGCTTCCCCTCCCCTCCCACCAAACATGACCCACGGTGACGCAAGGCCATGCTTCCCCTCCCCCCAAACATGATCCATGGTGACGCAAGGCCATGCTTCCCCTCGCAGCGGTATCGCATACGAGTGTTATATTTATTTATTTATTAACTGCTCATCTCCCAGATCCAACTGGGCCAAACCCCATTTTCCGCCCCACCCAAAGTTGCGACCACCTCCCCCCAACCCTATAAGCTCCACCAAACCCACCCAAGTCGACATATAACATGTATAACCCCCACCCCAACCCACAACACTGACACAAAACATAACACCAGCACAAATGGGAGGGAGGGAGGGATAATTTTTTCCTGAAGAGACTACTCTACGGTTCCCCTTTCCTCACAGAATTCACTCCAGCCTGCCACAACATCCAACCAATCACGTGACTGCTCCACCCCATTACCTTAGAAACCTCCCTAATCATTTCTCTTACAAGCTCTGTCTATTAACCCTTTCTTATCTCCTCTTATAAACTTGTCAATCCTTATTCTACAGACCCTTGACAACACCTCATATATTCCCCTCATCCTCTGCCCCCCCTCCCATTTTACCCACACCATCATTCAATAAATATTACCAGCCGGTGACGTCAGCTCAGCTAATGTTATATCACACCAGATAAATCTGGTGTTCTTCAGTATATACAATTTTAAATAAATAAATGATAAAAGCATTCAGACCTCTGCTCACTTTGTCCTTCTCCAGAACTTTACCCTAAATCAGTGTTTCCCAACTCGGTCCTGGAGTACCCCCTTGCCAGTCAGGTTTTCAGGATACCCACATTGAATTTGCATAAACATGATTTGCATACACTGCCTCCATTATATGCTAATTTCTTTCAAGGATATGCATTGTGGATATCTCAAAAACCTGACTGGCAAGGGGGTACTCCAGGACTGAGTTGAAAAACACTGACCTAAATATAGAAAGAACTGAAAAGACACTCTGCAGTTCCTCCTCACTGTTAATTCATCATGCCCAGTTTCTACTCTTTTGCATTCTCTTTGTAAGTGGGCAGTACCTTGCCACATTCACAGCTGTTTCTCTTTCCGTGCCACTGTAAACCAGATAATGCAAATAACAGCAGCCTGAAACTAAAGTTTCCTCTACCTGACCCCTTATCAGACTTTCCATTTTTTTAAATTCAGAAACAGAATGCTGATGATTCTGTGGTTCAACTTCTGTGATTCTGAATCGTGCGTCCCCCGTTTGCTCAAAGTGCTGATCATAGCTCCAAGTCCTGCAGAAGTTTGCTTGTGAATATTGCCTCGTACACCTCAGGCGACAGCTACGGCGTGGCACTAACTAGAATGAGGAAGCCACAGTAGAGAGACGAAGTCTAAAAATATTCAACAAGAAAATAAAAGGATAGTCTAGAAACTCATGTAAATCACCAGTCTATTTCTCAAACTCTTTCACAATTTAATCCTCCTAGATCTCCCTTTGCATTAAAAAGAACAGATCTCATTTCAAATGGTGTGAATGTTAACTATAAATTCAAGGCCCACACCTGAGCCTAGCCTCTCCAGCTCTTTTCAAAAGGATAATTCTATCTATAATGCTGGAGTACTCAAGTATCTGCGACAGATATAATGGACTCAGATGCCGTCTGAAGAGGCAGTCACTGGAACACTCTACTTGCATTTGATTTTATCCTTCACAGATCAAGCAAGGTTATGGGTGTAGGTGAACCAAGAATGTGTTTTAAAATATGTATTATATGTGAACATCCGAAAGTGCTTAAGTCTGTCTCCAACCAAATGTCCAAGCAGGACTGCCCTAAGCACAAGTGTTAGTGCAGATTCCCCGGTAGAGCATGACACAGGGACAGAATGTATCCCCGTCCCTATAGTTAACCACAGGAAATCATCCCCATGTCATTCTTTAAGGAGAGAGGGAAAAATCGGAGGATGAATGGGCACAGCCATTGACCTTCAAGCTTTGCATTGAAGAATATGGCACCAGATTTATATCTGCTGAAGATGCTGGCGCCCAAGTTAAATATACCGAGATCATATTCAGTAACGATGGGTGCAGCTTTTCAGAATGCTCCTGACATGTCCATGGCTGTGCCCATTTTGAGTTACACGCTAGTAGAGTAAGGTGCCTTGCCTTATAGAAAGGGTGCCGTCAGCACCTCATGTTAAGCATATTAACTAGAGAATGACACAGGGACAAATTTGTCCCCCATCTTGGCAGGAACTCAATTTTCCCGTCCCGTCCCTGCGAGTTTTGTCGCTGCCCCTGCCCCATTCCTGTATGCTCTGTCTTAGTCTCACAAGCCTTGAACACTTATGATTTTAAAGTGTTTGAGGCTTGTGCAGATGAGGACGGAGCTTGCAGGAATGGGGCAGGGACAGGAAAAGAACTTGCTGGGACAGGAAAATGAGTTCCTGCGGGGACGGGGGAAAATTTGTCCCCATGTCATTCTCTAATATTAATATCAATGCCAATTAACATCAGTGACTGGTTGTTAGCACCCAATTGCATTAACTGGTTCATTAGCAAATTAGTCTGTGCATACATCGTGTGTGAACATCCAAATTTTGGCATTCAAATCCATATGTTATATATAGAATGCAGGGACCACTATTTTGTTCTGGTAGGGGTGATGTGACAAATTTCTTTGATAATCAAAATCATAGGTGGTGGTGTTTGGGGGGTGGGGGAGGGTCACACATGAGAAGTCTGAAATTTGAGGGAGGCACAAGGCTGAAGATTTGCCTAGGGGGCCTAATAGCTTTGGTACTAGCCCTGTGCCCAAGTGCTTCTAAGTGAGTAATGACTTGGGTGACAGGATATGATGTAGCTAGATCAGTTGACATATATAGCATACAATAATCGATATCTTACACTAGCATACAGATTTCAAAACAATGACATCATCTCTTGAGATAGGGGGAGTGCTGCTAAAATATGCATCAGGGTTTCCTACAGATAGCCAATTTGTTGGCTTTCTGAGTTTTCAGGATCATCTATACATGAATGACATGTTTCCATCTTGTTGGTTATACTTTTTAGTTATAAATCAGATTTGATGCCCAAGTCATTCTAGAACTGCAGGCTGAGGGAAAATTTACATTTTAACTTCTGCAGATTAGATATGTAGATTTATAGGAGGGTGTAGACCAAAAATCTGTTTTGTTTAGATTCACCTGTGATTTAATTACTTTTTATTAGGATTTTTTTCAAATTTTTCTTTCTGTTTCAGAGGAAATGTCATCAATAGTGCACCCAAATGCTCAACCAGTATACCTATTGAACTGTTAAAAAATAGGAAAAAATATATTTCATTCCCGTTCTTTCAGATCAAAAATGACACGAAACCACTTGGGAAAAGTTCTTAACAATTCCCAGGTTGCTTGAAATGAATGTACTGTACAGTCCCAAATATTTACATTGTTTTCTGTGAAATGTAAGACTATAATACCTGTACATTTAAAGTTTTCAGTTATTTTCTTTTGTCTTATTTATTATGGGTTTTAATGTATACATATATACTTGTATATATACATGTTAGCACCAGCAGCTTTCAAAAAATCTGTATCTTATAGTACAATAGCACAAAGACATTTGAAATACTGGTAGTTGACGATGGGATGCCCTGTTCAAACCCCAAGGAAAGTCAACTCTTCAAATATCCTTATGCTATTGCACTATAAGGTACAGATTATTGGAAAGTTGCTAATGCTAACACAGTTAGGAGTTATGATTGACTATCTTTGAACTAATATTTTTGAATCAAGATTTTGGAAAGTACTGTTTAAAAATTTAGAGGCTTAATGAGGGCCAATGAATGATACTTGCAGCCATTGATAATGAAGACTATAGCTTAAATGAGTCTCACCTAGAGGTATCTGAGTAATTTGTATCAAAATTGGTGATAGCCTATGATCTAGGTTTTTGGAGTGCTAGTATTGGGGTTGATGTACCCTCAGATGTATTCCATTAGGCCTCACCGCTTTGTCTATTTTTAATTTAGCTAGCTCCTCACAAGGTACTAGGAAGCTCATTGGGAGAGGGACAAGAAATTAAAATTACTGTTAAGTCTGCCTTAGATAAATGAGCAGTGGCGTACCAAGGGGGAGGTCCGCCCCGGGTGCATGCTCCAAGGGGGTGCACAGCCGGCTGGATCTGGAACCTCCCACGCTGCTGCAACAGCACCTCAGTGCGGCTGCTGTACTTCGAGCAGAGTCGGCAGCTGCACTGAAGTGAACGAAGGTCCCGCGATGACTGCGCCGTCTACCGCCTATGTTCCGGAACAGGTAAGTGACGTTGGGGGTGGGGGGGAGTGGACTGGCAGCCCCAGTCATCATGGGATCTTGCCACAACTAACTGCGTCTGCCGGCCCAGCCCCCTCCGACGTCATTTACCTCTTCCATCCGGAGCAGAAGCAGGCATCGCGGGACCTTTGGGATGGAGAAAGAAAGCATAGTAGGGTAGTGAAAAGAGGTCAGGATGGCATGGAAGGGTGTGGAGGGTGAGGAAGGGAGTCAGGGTGGTATGGAATCATGCTGAAGGGCGACAAAGGGGGGGTCAGGGTGGTATGGAATCATGGTGAAGGTTGACAAAGGGTGTCAGGGTGGTATGGAAGGGTGTGGAGGGTGAGGAAGGGAGTCAGGGTGGTATGGAATCATGCTGAAGGGTGACAAAGGGGGGTCAAGGTGGTATGGAATCATGGTGAAGGGTGAGAAAGGGGATCAGGGTGGTATGGAATCATGGTGAAGGGTGACAAGGGAGGTCAGGGTAGTATGGAATCATGGTGAAGGGTGACAAAGGGGGGTCAGGGTGGTATGGAAACATGGTGAGAGGTGACAAAGGGTGTCAGGGTGGTATGGAATCATGCTGAAGGGTGAGAAAGGAGGTCAGAGTGGTATGGAAACATGGTGAAGGGTGACAAGGGGGGTCAGAGTGGTATGGAATCATGGTGAAGGGTAACAAAGGGGGGTCAGGGTGGTATTGAAGAGTGTGGAGGGTGACAAAGGGGGGTCAAGGTGGTATGGAATCATGGTGAAGGGTGAGAAAGGAGGTCAAAGTGGTATGGAAACATGGTGAAGGGTGACAAGGGGGGTCAGAGTGGTATGGAATCATGGTGAAGGGTAACAAAGGGGTGGGGGGTCAGGGTGGTATTGAAGAGTGTGGAGGGTGACAAAGGGGGGTCAGGGTAGTATGGAATCATGGTGAAGGGTGAGAAAGGAGGTCAGAGTGGTATGGAAACATGGTGAAGGGTGACAAAGGGGGGAGTCAGAGTGGTATGGAATCATGGTGAAGGGTGACAAAGGGGGGTCAGGGTGGTATGGAATCATGGTGAAGGGTGACAAATGGGGGTCAGGGTGGTATGGAATCATGGTGAAGGGTGAAAAAGGGGGTCAGGGTGGTATTGAAGAGTGTGGAGGATGACAAAGGGGGGTCAGGGTGGTATGGAATCATGGTGAAGGGTGAGAAAGGAGGTCAGAGTGGTATGGAAGGGTGTGGAGGGTCACAAAGGGGGGCAGGGTGGTATGGAATCATGGTAAAGGGTGAGAAAGGGGGGCAGGGTGGTATGGAAGCATGGTGGAGGGAGAGAAAGGGGCAGATGCTGATGGAATCGCAGGGAAAGAGACATAAGGGGGAAGGATACTGCATGGAATTGGGTTGGAGGGAAAGGGGGCAGATGCTGATGGAAGTGGGGGGAAGGGGGAGGAGAGAGTGAAGTGCCAGACCATGTGAGTGTGGGAGAGGGAAGGGAAGAAGAAGAGAGATGCCAGACCATTGGAGGAGGGAAAGGAGGAAGATGGATGCCAAACTAATGGGGGTGAAGGGAGAAATGGAAGGGGGATGCATAAAGTTTCTAGAACGGAAATAGAGAGAAGATGCCATATAGAAAGGGCAGAGAGAGGGTAGACAGTGGATGAAAGGAAGAGAGTGACAAAAAGATGAGGAAAGCAGAAACCAGAGAAGACACGGTAGAAAAAAAATTATATTTATTTATTTATTTTTTGCTTTAGGTGATATGCATCGCTGTTTCTGTGATGTTGCATTGTATGCAGAGTCCAGCTTCTTGGTGCTTCAGTTTAACCTTTGTCTACTTATTTTTATTCTATCTCCCCATTTACAAAACTGTAGAGCGATTTTTAGCGTTGGCATCTGAGCTGTTACCACTGTGGCTAAACTGTGGCACACTACAGTTTTGTAAAAGGAGGAGGAGTTAGTTTGTGATTACATACTAGGCTAAGGTGTTTTTTCTGTGTTCTGTGTGTTCGAAAAGACATGGTTTTCTGTTAGGATTGACTGTGTAAGATTGATCTGTACTAGTCTGGCTTGTTTAGTTTTACAATGGGTTTATTGATGTACTTGCTCACTGCAGTAAGATGCTGCCTTTTCCTAGATATTCATGTGTGACGCGTGGATTGTTACTAAAAATCATGTTTTTCATACAGATGGGGAGGGGGGGGGTGTCAAAAATGATGGGCCCCAGGTACACCACTGAAATGTAGTTTCTAGTTGCTTGAAAATTACTATTAAAAATAGGCCTAACTAATATACCCCATACTATGCCATACTATAAACTGTTCCAGACAAACTACTGGACATGTGGTAGGCAAAATGTGGGTGTACTCAGGTGTGGCCTGCCAAGTTTACACTTAAATTTCTGCTAGAAATTGATTTTATGTCCATTTTTTATTTATAATATTACAGTATTTCTTATATTTGTTTCAGGATGTGTGGAAACCATTAACAAAGTATTGTTAAAATTAATTTGAAATTGTTTCCCTTATTACTTATCGATTTAAGGGGTAGAGAGGGGGGAAATTTAATTATTACATGTTTTATATGATAATGGAATATAAGGGTGGGTGGGGTGGGAAAAGGGAAGGGATATGTTTTTATGTAATATATCAATGATTGTAAGTGATGTAGTTAATGTTAATCTGAATGAATATATTTAACACTTAATGTAATTTTGAAAATGAATAAAGAATTTTTTTTAAAAAAATATTTGTTTTCTGGTTGCTTGAGTGCTGATTGATTCGACTGTGTGTATAATCAATGGAACTAATAAGCAACATATACATCTAAGTATCAGCATTTGCACATCCAGGTTGTGAAATACCTACTTATATGTTTTAAAGTGCTGACATTTAGGGCTCCTTTTACTAAGCTGCGATAGTGGTTTTAGCGCGCGCTAGATGCTAATGCCAGGTAACGTAGATGCTAACGTAGCGCAGGTTTAGCGCACACTAAAATTCTGCGTGCGCTAAAAACGCTATTGCAGCTTAGTAAAAGGAGCCCTTAGTTATGTATGAGCACCATTTTGGAAACTCACACATGTAAGTTTCCCAATTAAGCACAGATTCCTTTTTTTTTTTTTGGGGGGGGGGAGGGGGGCACTGGTGGATTAACCTTTTCCTATCGTGTGTCCCGGCTGACGGGACATTCCAAAAATGTTGTTGCCATCGTATGTCTCATGGCATGGGACATACTGTACATGACAGGAACACAAAATATTTGAATTTACAGACTTATGACTTATTTACATTATGTTTACAATAGCCGTAAATGATAATGGCGAATAAATACAAAACTTTGCTAAAATAATTACGATTGAAACCAGCGTAACGTAAAATTTATTACAATAGGAAAAGGTTAACTGGACAACCATGTCTGAAAAAGCATGGAAGTGCAGTAGGACGTCCATTATCCAGATTAACCTCAGCAGAGAGCAATATTGATCATAGAAATTCCAGATGATTAGATATTCCATTTCGAAAAGAGCACACTTTTGAGCATTACGTTAAGCATTATTTTTTTGCTTTTAATAATAAATAGGTTAAAAAAACCCCACCAAACTACTTGTGATGTTATAACATCTTTTACTGTATATTAGGCATGTGATACAAAGACTATGACAAAAAATATTTAAAAACTAAAGAAGCTTTCCAGATAATTGGACTCCCGCATAATTGGCGTCCTACTGCACCATATTTAGACCTTGTTTCAACATGGCTAACGCCTATTCAAGCTAGGTAAAAGAGATTGGACTTCTTAATATTTCCCCCTCCCCACAAACAGATCCCATCACTTGTACCTCTGCATATGCCTTAAAGTTCTTGCAGTGCAACCAGTGATCCCATCCCTTTGGAATGCCCTCCCCTCCCACCTACGCTTAGAGAACTCTTACAACATTTAAGGCCTCACCAGTTTCAATCAAGGATGAATTGTCCACTTTAGATTCTGTATAACTTTCTTGCTCTTTCCTATCAAGCGTATTTTGTCCTCTGATGTATCCACTTAGTTGCAAATTTTTCTTAAAATCTGCAAATATTTTCCAGTCTGACTGTCCAAAATTTCACTTATTCTCAACTGAAAATGTCTCAGAACAGCACATTGTAGCACTCTGCTAATCAATTTATTTTCATCAAAATAGATTCTACTTATTTTCTATTTATTTCCTAGTCAATTCCTTAGTCAACGGGAGTGGCTCACTTGTGGAGGTAGTAGGAAAAAAAAAAAAAAAAAAGACAGATTCCAGGTAGGCTTGGAAAAGTAGGTACAGTGCAGTACTGGGCATAATCATTACATCTGATAAAGGCCAATTTAAACACAAGGGTATTATTTTAATGAAGTTTGTTCAGTAAAAGTTGGATCGAGCAAAACAGTTTGGTGAATGCTGGACACGAGGATGTCCTCTACCATAACCTTAGTGATGCCATCACCATTTGTTAGAACTAGATTGTGGTCATCTCTCAAGTGTATTATCTAGTTGGTTGAAAAATGCTTCTTGCCTCTGCACTTTTCAATCTATATGTGGAAGGATTTAGCACCTTCATTAAAACAGCACCTCATCAGGGCATATTGTTCTTAGGATGGCTTTTTATCAGGTCCATATCTGCCTCTTCCCCTCTTCTTGGAGGAATACAATATACTTTATTCAGTGTATTTGAAGAAAACTTAAGCACATCAATTAAATATCCTAAAAATATCTACAGGTGATTTCCCAGGAGTCTCAGGAAAATTCAAGAGATGAAGATTTAATCTTCTATTATAATTATCACGAGGAAATGGGACATATACTAATCACTCCCATCCCAAAAGATCGCGACCTTTTCCTAACAGGTCCTCTCGGAAATTTCTTAGCAAACTGTATATTTTATATATTCGCTTAGCAAACTGTAGTTTACATTTCTGCTTTCTTAAAGTTTCTGTACTCTATATTCCCTCTATCTGCATATTGTAACTCGCTGAATGTCCAGCTCTCTTGAATGTAAACCACCTAGAAGTCGCAAGATTGTGGCGGCATAGAAGAATAAAGTTATTATTAGTTCAATCTTTCTATGTCTACCTATTTTATCTTTAATCCATTTTGCCTCATACTAAATGTAAGGGGGTTGTTAAAGTGGTCCCTCAACCAGCAAAACTTCTCTCTTCTGCAGCAGTCAGTTGCTCAATATGCGACTATGGCTCCCCTCCCCCCTCCCCATTGAATCTGGAGAAGTTTTCTCAACGGTAGCCTCGGGTGAAGAGACTGGATGATATACTGTTCCCTCTGTGAAACCATGCACTAAGGAACCTGTAGCAGCAGTGGAGTTTTCCTCAGCAGAAGTTGCCTGTTTGAAAGCTCCAACAGGGGCAAGTTTGTGCAGAATTTTCCAGAGCAAATGAATATTGGGCGAGAAGCCGGCAGGTAGTAAGACACCTGTGGCAGTGTCACTGGAGAGCTTTCTAGATGTTGGACTCAAGGGTGGTAACATCAACAAAAGAAGCATTAACTCTCGTGAGTAAAACTGACAATCAAGGAATTTAGAGAGAACTACAAGAGTTGTTTGAAAAGTTTGGTAAAAATAGTAAGTTAAACACATTTTTTTTTGGGGGGGGCGGGGGGAAATATTGTGTTTAATTTCTCAAGGTAGTCTTGATTAAGGGCTATTAAGTTCTTCTTCACCCAGAGGGTGGTGGACACCTGGAATGCGCTTCCAGAGGAGGTGGTTGAGCAGAGTACGATTTTGGGTTTCAAAAAGGGATTGGACGAGTTCCTGAAGGGAAAGGGGATCCAGGGTTACAATTAGAGGGTTACTATACAGTACAAAATGCTCTTGAGTAATAGATCACTACAGGTCATTGACCTGGGGGGCCGCTGCGGGAGCGGACTGCTGGGCATGACGGTCTGACTCGGCAGAGGCAATGCTTATGTGCTTAGTCCAGCGCATTTCCAATTTTTTTTCATCCTGTCAGAAAAATAGGTTTGGTCAAACTTTGCAAAATACTCATTGACAGTATTGATGACATCCTCATTTGACAAAAATGTCTTCCCACTGAGCCAAATTTTTAAGTTTGGAAACAGGAAAATGTCAGACGGGGCCAAGTCTGGGGAATAGGGAGGATGAAGAATCAATTCGATATGATGGCTGATGTGTAGGATGGCACATTGTCCTGGTGAAAGGGCACTTTTTTGTGCACCAGTCTTGGCTGTTTTCCTTCAACTCATCTTTCAAATGGTCCAACAATGCTGCATAATAGGCTCCTGTTATTGTTCTACCCTTTTCCAAGTAGTCGATCAGAATTAAACTAAACTTTAGGCTTATATACCGTCTCTTTTCTATAAAGATAGAGCTTGGCACGGTTTACAGAAAATTAAAAAGAATACAATAGGAATAGAGATAATATGGAGGGAAGCGAAGTTTACAATTTTGAAAAAAGCCAAGTTTTAGAATTCAATTCAAATGTGCCTGTGTTGTTTTTAAACTTCTCTATGGAATATTTGACTCTTTGGTCCCTTTACTCTCAGATCCTGCTACTTGAGGAATACACAGAGATATAAATTGTTGTTCCCCTCTTTCAAGGGAATTAAATCTGTTGGTAAGCTCAGTCAGTCCTTTGCTTTTAAGTTGGTAGAAACTTGGAATGGACTCCCCGACTATTAGACTGATAGGTCAGCTCCAACGATTTCGTAGTCATAAGAACTTTGCTGTTTTCAAAATATTTAAACGGTTTATCCATGGAATCAACTGACAGCATTGTAAGATCCATTTTTATGACAGATTAACTAATCTCTTTTCTTTTACGAATGCGTATTCTGGTCTTGACCACGAGTCAAGCTCTGTCGAGAGATGACCAGGTATATAAACTGAAGACTAGATTAGATTAATTGGAGAGAGCCCAGATCATGCAACTGGACAGGAAAATTATTCCAGAGCTCAGTAATTTTGAAGAGACTTCCCTAATTTACCAGTATAGATGATGCCTTTTAGCGTAGGAAAACATAATTTAAGTTTTTTAGTAGGTCTGGTGATCTCAGATCTTGCAGTCCCAAAAAAAAGTGAGCATCACCTTCCTAGTTGACAAAGCGGTCTCCGCCTTCTTTGGTGCACTTTCATCAGTTGTTGTACATTGCTTTGACTTGGATGTGTTGTGGTGGATCCAAGTTTTGTCCACAGTCATGAATCAGCACAAAAATTCCTGTGAATTGATTAAACATTGCTAAACACTGCATTGAAATGCCCTTTCATACAATCAACAATCATGGCACCCATTGCGCACACTGCTATTTCATGTGAAATTTTTCATGCAGGATATTGTGCACTCATTCACTTGAAATGCTTACAGTCTCAATAATCTTGCTTTTCACTTGGCAGTCTTCCATAATGATACAATGCATTTTTTCCAATCATATCCTTCGTGGTGACCTCAACTGGGCATCTGGAGTGCACTTCAATGCATGTATGGCCAATTTAAACTCATTTATTCACAAATAAATAGTCTTCATGAACTTCAGCCAACTTAGCTTTGATCTGCGGGGCCGTCTACGTCTTCAAATAAAAATATTTCATCACTGCACGGAACTTGATTTTTTTCCATTTTTGTGATGTGAACGTTGTCGATTCAAATGGCTGTCAAACGTTAACTGTGGCGCCATCTCATGGAAATTTACCAAACTTTCTTTCATTTCAGAATGCACTATATTAGTAATAAAGATTATATTTTGTGTGTGTTTGGGGGGGGGCAAGAATGGGTCTGTGATGTCAATATCTTTTTCAGTACACCAAATTCAAATAATGTTGCCATGTTTAGATGTTTCATTAACACATAAGAACATAAGCAGTGCTTCTGCTGGGTCAGACCAAAGGTCCATCACGCCCAGCAGTCCGCTCACGCGGTGCCCATCAGGTCTAGGATTTGCATAGTAATCATCTATCTGTACCCTTCAATCCCCTTCTCCTTCAGGAAATCATCCAATCCTGATTTGGATTTAGTTCTATTACCTCCTCAATTCTCAAGTTATTCAAGAATAAGCAGGATTAGTCCCAATCTACAGAACTTCCACACTAAACCTTACAAAGGGCAGTGAAAATTGTTCTGATATTTTTCAAATGTCTTGTCCTTAACCTGGGGTATTGCCTGGAGTGGGAGTAAAATTTTCCTAACAAAATATACAGTGCAGCAATAGTGTAAATATTTCAAAAACACTTTAATGTACTGTACATCTATAATACAGTGGTTTATAACAGCAACCAAATAAACATTAGGGAACACTCTTTTTTACACATAAATATTTGGCATCCAATACCATTACAGTTATTGGTTCCAAAACATTTTCATGTTTACAGTTCAGATTTCTTGTCTTTTTACTAACAGAAGAACTCTAAGAAAATAACAATCTGATTTGACATTGGATATAAAGTGCCAATGGCTCACACTGGTTAAAAATCTGAAGCTGTCCATTTAAACCAAGTACAAAACATAATTGTGAAGAAAGTTGTGCAAAGAGCTATTTTTAGAGTGATTTCTGCACCCAGTTTTAAAGTCTGGACCACTATAAAATACGGTATCAGTATCCTGTCAGCATGAAGTTTCTAGAGTACGTCAGGCCACAAAGGTTAAAATGAATATGTGTAATAAATATTACAGGTACTGCTGCCACCTAGTGGTTGCTGACCATGCTAGCACTTGTATCCCCATAACTGCTAATTCTTCTGTTAAGAATAAGCTCCTATCATGTGGGTATATCTGCTTTATACTTATAAAGAATGTACAGCATTATGATGTACACAAATCTTTTCATGATGCAGACCCTGAAATCAGTTGTATGCTTCAGCAATGCAAGAAACTAATGTCTTTCTTTTTAAAGGGGAATTTTCAGTAAAATTTTAGAAGGCACTGCTGAAACACAAAATAAGACTAGCATGTGGTAATGAAACTGTGGCTTGGATTCCAAGCAGAAGCTCTCTCAGCATATCTCAGCATCCAAAATCCAAATAGTCTAACCAGGACTGAAATGACAGGCCAGATCACTGGAAAAACTAAAATCTCCAACAACCAAAAGAAGATAGCAGCAAAACGAAAATTCTAAAATCACCATACCACTAAATTTCAACTTAAAAGGAAAGGGCTACTGCTTATTTTGAAAATCAAAAAATGTTGAGATAAAGACCACAAATGCCCAAACTATGGGGCTAGATTCACTAAACCCACCAATCGTGTACCAACCCAATTTTCCTCTGACCCAATTCACTAATCTTAGTGCCGATCAAATTCTGATCCGATTAAATCCGATCCACACATGCAAATGAGGGGAAATGGCATGCAAATTTAGTCGGTAGTAATTCACTAAACATTTTCAGGCACACCAACTGGGCTGGCTGACCCAAAAGCAAGAGACTGCTGAAGACTAGTCGCTTCTGCAAAAACCCTGTTCTCTGCCCTGACTCTCCCGCTCTTGCCACCCCCGACTCAGTGTTTTCAACCCACAGGTTAAAGCGGGGCTGCACTACACTGTGTTCTGTTAAGTTCCAGAACACGCCGCAGTGCAGCCCCGCTTTAAACCCGCAGGTTAAAACCATGGTGAGTAATAGTAACATGAATTTGTCCCACCAAAAACAGCTATGGAATTTTCAGTACTAGAACAGCAGAGTGCTGCAGGCCAGGATTGATGGAGACCGAAAATGAGAGCTAAAATCACAGTAAGAGAACAGGATTCTTACTTTCTCTTTGTGGGATAAAGCAGGGTGGATAAACTTCCTATAGAGCACACTGCTCCTTTGCTGTATGGAGACAAGAGTCAAACAAGAAATGCCATCTTCATCCCAAAAAAGAAACAGAGCAAAAAAAAAACAAAAAAAAACATGACGAGAAAGCGCATGCGCAGACCATCTACAGGCAAAGAAGATGGTCTGCATGTGCGTCAGGATCACTCTTCAGCGATCAAGCACAGAGTATGTGGCGCCGAATGGCCTAATTTGCATGCGGGCGTGTTGTGTATCAGTCGGCCGGCCACAGAGCGGATCAGATCGTCCACGGAGCGCTAAGGTAAGTGAATCAAGCCCTCTATCTCAGGCAAAAAGATTCAAATACTAGCAGGGCACTTCCAAACACTTCACACGTCAATAATGGAAGAAAGGAGAGTCTAAACATACAAGTCTTCAAAATACAGGTGCTTACGTAAGTATTGATCAACAAACAGGAAAGCCATGAAATTCTGTTTTAGAGTTGGAAATTTTGCAGATAAGTTGAATATTCTTTGATTATATGTGACCACAGTCCATGGCTTTTTGTTGATCAATACTTATGTAGATATCTTTTTTGAGGACCTGTACGTTTAGACTCTGCCTTTTACATTATTAATGTGTGGCGTTTGGGGGTTTTTTTAACCTATAATTCAGAGCACTCTGCCAGCATTGAAATATTTTGTTTCAGGTGGTCTGGTTATCTGAGGTCTTTTTTTCCCTCCACATTTTTTTTATTTTCAACATAACCAGTAGCCTTAATGTTATAAATTGAAATTAATTGTGCAAAATTATTTTTTGATTTTGAAATTAAAAAATTCCTAAAAAGGTTCTTATTTATAAACAGATTGTCCATGTACCTTCAGAGAACAGCAATGTTACTCCATTTTTCTTGGGTGGATCTATTAAGCAATCAAGTGCATCTCCCCCTAGTGCTTGATGTATCATTTTCTTGGCAATAATGCTCTTAAAAAAGAAAGGCCAACTAGTAAGCTGGCATAGACACTTGTCACAGTACAACTCTCACATGGTTTGCGTAACACAGAAAGGAAGAGAAATATACCTTCAAATAAAACAAGGATACATTATCAACTATTAGCACCCCGATATATAAACAGGCAATACATGAAAGAAATGATTAGTAGAGTTAGACTAGCACGGCAGATTAATAACTGAGCTGAAAGGAAATCCTCAGGGGGGCACATTTTGGTTGTGGGAAAGGGGGTTTCAGCACTTCTGGTGAAAAGTCTAATTGGAGTATGCTTACAGTTAGAAAAATCTGTCCATATAATACACAACTTATTCCATGAAGGTTCCTATGAAACTGTCTTAGCAAGTACTTAAAACACTAGGACAACCCATAATCACTTTAATTCTGTTTGAGCTTCAAAAACACCCTGAAAACTAAAGGAATGTACCCGTCTGCTTTGGAAACACTTTTGTATCTAAGTGTAAGTCTGGGACAAAAGGCTAAGAGCTACAACAAATCAGAATTGGGTTATTATGACACACAGTCAAGGAGGAATTCCGTTGACAAGGGCAGCTTCTATCTCCATCTGGTGAAAGTTACTGTCACCACTTCATGGGTCTTAGTTTTGGAAGGATGTTTTTCCTTTGGCAATAATGATGAAATAACATGAACAGAAGGATCAGTTTTACATGTTTTCATTTCTATTCCTCCTTGCATTGAAAACAATTTGGGTCACAATAGGAATCATATATCAATGTGAATTATTACTCTTAGGCCTGAACCATTGCTGTAAAACTGGATTATAGGACTTCAACATGCAGTGAGTTGTTACACCTGCAAAGAATGGTGTCAGGTCATAAGCACGCCGGGACAAAGGCGCGTGCAGACAATTGAGCGCAGCGCGGAGGCGCGTGCTGCACAAAATTACTGTTTTTACGGCTCCGACGGGGAGGGCGTGGGGGGTGAACCCCCCACTTTACTTAATAGAGATCGCGCCGCGTTGTGGGGGGTTGTAACCCCCCACATTTTACTGAAAACTTTATTTTTTCCCTGTTTTTAGGGACTGAAGAAGCTGGGGCTGTTCTCCCTGGAAAAGCGGAGACTCAGAGGAGATATGATAGAGACCTTCAAGATCCTGAGGGGCATCGAAAAGGTTGACAAGGACAGATTTTTCAATTTGAAAGAAACCACAAGAACAAGGGGACACTCGATGAAATTGAAGGGGGACAGGAGGTTTAGAACAAACGCAAGGAAATTCTTTTTCACACAGAGGGTGGTGGACACATGGAACACCCTTCCGGAGGCCGTGATAGGAAATAGCACAGTACAGGGTTTCAAGGAAGACCTGGATAGGTTCCTAGAGGACAAAGGGATTGAGGGGTACAGATAAGAGCAGTGGAAGATTTAGAGATAAGTGTAGAGGTAGGTATAAAATTAGTCAGGGACCGATGCTCAGGCAATATGCCTGATGGGCCACCGCATGAGCGGACCGCTGAACGGGATGGACCTCTGGTCTGCCCCGGCGGAGGCGACTACTTATGTTCTTATGTTACAACCCCCCACAACACCAGCGCAATCTCTATTAAGTAAACTGGGGGTGCTCCCCAACAAAACCCCCCGTCGGAGCCCCTAAAAACTGTAATTTTCTTCATTGCGCGCCTCCGTCTTGCGCTCAGTTGTTGGCGCGTGCCTTTGTCTTTCGCCGACTTGTCTATGAACCGCAAAGAATACAATGATTGGAATGTGGTGTGTGAACTTTTAGCTACAGCAACGTTTCCTAGTATGGGGAATATGAGATGCCCTGGGTAACTGACTTAGTGGAAGAAAAGCACTCCATAACGCTGATGAAAATTTGAACTAAACTTAAAAAAAAAAAAAAATTCTAGCTGAAAAAAATTTCTATGCAAAAATTAGAAATATCGGTTCTCCACACAGATACATCCACACAGATATGTGCAAGTATTATGTATACTCTAAATGCACATCTAGAAAAGTATGCAGAAAGAAAGGCACAGGGATGTCACCTCATGGTGACAGTCACTTACTTGATCAACTGGGTCACTGTGTTGGTCCCTGTTAATTCACAGTTTAAGTCTGCTAAAAGCAGGATTCATACTTTCCCAACAATTTATTACACATGATTACTTATACTACAATTTAGTATGAATAATCTTAGAATCCTACTTTTGAGGAGCAAGAACTTTACACCCTACATTATTAGTTTGATGCGCACTCTTCAGAAGCACAAGGTCTGCATAATGCTACGCAGATCAAAACTCCCTCAGGTTGCTGATTAAATTTTCATTTTCTGCCATCAAAGGAAACCTGCTAGATGGAAACAAAAGGGTCTGTCAATGTTTGGAGACACCTTAGAATGGAACAAATACAAGGACTAGAACAGTTTTGGCACTTCAATCTTCTGAGCAGTCTCTAGAATGGTGTCGTCTCTTATGAGAGAACTGGCAAAACAATCTTCAGAGCATGCCTTAAATTGTAGTGAAATAAGGGGATTTAATCCTATGAATTATACTACAAAGAAGCTTATCGGAGAAAATGTCAAGTGTTTGAAGTCTCTAGAAAAATAGTACCGGAATGGATTCTTAGTCCTTAAGAGTCTCTAGAAATCTGCTGGTGTAAGGGACTTCAATTTAACCAATCTCATTGGCGTGAAATATTTTACAAATGCATCAGCTTGATGGAGTTCCAGTTTGGCATTTTTATAAAGAGGATGGCACAAGGGAATTTCCATCTTTTGAATCTTCAGAATGACAAAGACGTGATCTATGCATAAACGGTTAATTTTATCACAGAGTACCTATAAAAATGTTCAAATGTATCTACTTTCTGTATATTTTACAAAGGCAGCATAGAAGCCTATGTGCCTTTATATAATAGGCACCCAGAACTATTACCAAAAGCACATAAATGCTCCTCTGTGAATTTAAACACACATAGTTGCTCCTGTCTCAAAAGGGTGTACATTGTGCATATATGCATGTAATTGCAATAGTGTCTTTTTACACCCAACCCATGTAAAAATGTATACTTCTGTCAGGACGGATACTTGTATGCACTTATTCATCTGCACTATTCTATATGCAGAAAATGTGTTTTATAATTATCCCCATTATAACCATTGCCATTTGTTTATATAATTAGAGTTGCCAATATTTAAAAAAGTTGCAATAAAAGTATATTTAGAATGAAGTTACTCATTTGACTTCAAACATCTGGTAGACTTGTTTGAATAAAATAAAATTTATTCTAACCTGCTAATTTTCTTTCCTTGAATTCTATTAGACCAGTCCTGACAAATAGATGACATCACACAACAAGCAAATGGCGGCAGCGAACACAGACTTCAGTGACATTATCACTAGCACAAGGCACAGCACAGGAACCTGTCAGTTCCTACTCTTACATTAACTTCATGAAATTTTTAAAAAACCATCTTTTTAAGAACTTTTTAGTAAGTCAGTTGTCAAAATTCCTCTTTTTTTCTCTTTGAATACTTTTTATTATAGAATTGTCATTTCACTGCGTATGTGCAGTTCTCTTTCTTGTAAACCATGCTGAGCTGTGAGGTTTTGCGGTATATAAGATTACTGTTATGTTATGTAACACAGAATACTTTTGACAAAACAGATCAATAGAACTTGAAAAACATGCATCATCAGAATTAACATTTTTCAACATAACATGTTAACATGATGTAGCGACCTTATAGATTCTCTTAAGGGATAATTCTCAAAAGGATACCTAAATTAGACACAGGACAGAATGTATTAAGCACAAATTCCATATTGACAATTGCACACGCGATTACTGTTATGCAATATAGGCCAGATTCGATAAATGATGCCTAAAATATAGGCGTCGGATATGCTTCTATGAAAACGGTGTCCAGTGCTACTCTAGAAAATATAGACTCACGTTCTAGAATCGTGCCAAGCGGCACCTTAAGAATTCTACTGCATCTATATGTTCAGGCATCAATTACAGAACTGCTCATTTTTAGGGCGTCTAACAAATTTATAAAGGCGTTGTCTATTGAATCACCCAAGATTGCTCTGTGCATTTGGCAACAGGGGTCCTAAACACAAAAAGAACTTTCTCCCTGGAGAGGTTAGGATTCTTGTCACCCAGGTGGGTGCCAACTATGATGCCCTGTTTGGGAGAGAAGCCGATAGGATTGGCACAGAGGGTCAGCAGGCTATCTGGAACCAGATCTGCAATGAGAATGATGCCAGTTACCATCAATACTGTGAGGTAGAGGCATTACAAAATGCTGGCGGGCAATGGGGAGGCAAGTCCGGCAGAAGGTGGAGATGACTGCTGCACAGGGTCCTGGTAGTCGGCTTCAACTGAATGCCCTGGAGAGGGAGATACTGAGCATAGCTGGGCCTGGAACACCAGCTGGTGTGGGAGGCATGGACACTTCTCAGAGACGCGCAGGTAAGACAACCATTACCTGTTTTCATACAGGAAATGTGGTGGCACTCCTGCAAGTTAATATGTGGGGTATGTGGCACATGTTCCTTATCTCAAACTCACACCTATTGCCTAAGGAGGGGACCCTACCCTGCATGATACCTTTTCCCTCCCCATCTGTGAACGAAGGCCTATTGTGCTGATAACCAAGACCTATTGTGCTGATAACCTGCGGCACTCCACTGATCACTTCCGACGTTTCGGAGGGAGTACCATTTACCACTACCCTTTGAAGTCTGCCACTGAGCCAGTCTTTAACCCATGCAGTCAATGTTTCTCCTAGTCCCAACGAACTCATCTTGTTCAGTAACCTACGATGTGGGACACTTCAAAAGCCTTACTGAAGTCCAAATACACGACATCCAGGGACTCTCCCATATCTAGCTTTTCCGTTACCCAGTCAAAGAAGCTGATCAGATTGGACTGGCAGGACCTTCCCTTTGTAAATCCTTGCTGGTGGAGATCCCTCAGTCTCTCATCGTATCTAATTTGTGTTTAATCAACTTTTCCATAAGTTTACACAAAACTGATGTGAAACTTACCGGTTTGTAATTTGCAGTCTCCGACCTGCATCCCTTTTTGTGGAGCGGAATGACGTTAGCTGTTTTCCAGTCCAATGGGACTTTTCCCGTTCCTTTGGCACCTTGAAGCCAACAGTTTCACTGTGTTTGAAAGCCAATGTTCCATCAGGGATGGCACCCCAGTACAGGCCCGTCTCATCAGCATTGAAAACGTTGCATGGTTCATATCCACCAATGACTGATAGTAACACTTCTATGACCCATCTTTCTGCACCAAACTCATCCGGATCTTGTTTTTCGCCATGCTGCTTCTTAAATTTTATGCCATTATGAACTTTCCACCTCTCTAGCCATCCGTTTGTTACTTTGAAGTCTTCAAAGCCCAGTTCTTCGGATAGCTGTGCTGCTTTCTCCATCAGCAGAGGCCCACTGATTGGCAGTTGACGACTTCTAGCTTCAGCAAACCATCACAGCAATGTCTGTTCAACTTCTCCAGCCTTCTCAATTCTTTTCCGTTTTCTAGTAGGATTGCTGTTGTTTTGCCAGTATTTCAATATGGCATGCTTTTTTTTTTTTTGTAAATCCGAGAAATCTGGCTAGGATGAAAGCTGTAATGTTTTGCAATAGAGACCTGACTCTCCAGTTGATCAAGTCTCTTTAAGACATTGACACGCTCAGCCAAAGACAATGACTTTTGTCAAGCATGGTGGACACATTCAGCCAAAGATAAAGATTTTTGCTACGTAACGACATGGTGCAATTCCGAAAGTTCGAACACCTGGCCAGGCTTAGACTGCTGATCCAAAACAAGTGGCTCATCCATATGAGAACGTGATTGCTTTTAACCGGAATGAACATAACGTGAACCTGAATAGAGGTGGGACCTATAACATCAGTGCGCATAAGCGGATTGTGTGCTTATCAGAATTGCAATTATCCATAGTTTACATTCATTGACTTTAATGTAAAAAAACAAAACAAAACAAAACACGGGACCATGGTGGTAGGCTGAAGATAACCGAAGCGTGCGATTAACTGAAGTGCACTTAGGTGGAGTCGACTGTATGTGCTGGGGTTCATGACCATAAGAACATAAGAATTGCCGCTGCTTGGTCAGACCTTTGGTCCATCGTGCCCAGCAGTCTGCTCAAGTGGCGACCCTCTGGTCAAAGACCAGCACCCTTAGACTAGCCCTACCTGCGTACATTCTGGTTCAGCAAGAACTTGTCTAACTTTGCCTTGAATCCCTGGAGGGTATTTTCCCCTATGACAGACTCCGGAAGAGCGTTCCAGTTTTCTACCACTCTCTGGATGAAGCAGAACTTCCTTACATTTGTACGGAATCTGTCCCCTTTTAACTTTAGAGAGTGCCCTCTTGTTCTCTCTACTTTGGAGAGGGTGAACAACCTGTCTTTATCTACTAAGTCTATTCCCTTCATTATCTTGAATGTTTTGATCATGTCCCCTCTCAGTCTCCTCTTTTCAAGGGAGAAAAGGCCCAGTTTCTCTAATCTCTCGCTGTACGGCAACTCCTCCATCCCCTTAACCATTTTAGTTGCTCTTCTCTGGACCCTTTCGAGTAGTACCGTGTCCTTCTTCATTTACGGTGACCAGTGCTGGACGCAGTATTCCAGGTGAGGGCGTACCATGGCCCGGTACAGCGGCATGATAACCTTCTCTGATCTGTTCGTGATCTCCTTCTTAATCATTCCTAGCATCCTATTTGCCCTTTTCTCCGCTGCTGCGCATTGCGCAGATGGCTTCATCAACCTGTTGACACTACTCCCAAGTCTCTTTCCTGGGGGGGTCTCTCCAAGTAACGCCCCAGACATCCTGTATTCGTGCATGAGATTTTTGTTACGTACATGCATCACTTTATACTTATCCACGTTGAACCTCATCTGCCATGTTGATGCCCATTCCTCGAGCATGATTATGTCATGTTGCAGATCTTCGCAATCCCCCCGTGTCTTCACTACTCTGAATAACTTCGTATCGCCTGCAAATTTAATCATCTCATTCGTCGTACCAATGTCCAGATCATTTATAAAGATGTTGAAGAGCACAGGTCCAAGCACTGAGCCCTGCGGCACCCCACTGGTGACGCTCTTGCAGTCCGAGTATCTGGGTTTTCTGTGGATTTGAACCTACCACCTAGGGAAGATGGAAGAAACAGCCTTAACCACTGAGCCACATCAGCTGGCTTCTAGTTACCAAGCTATTTTGAATGTCACATTTTTCTAAGTGCATTTGAGCTTTATTAGAGATCTGACCATTGAACAAGTGCAAAATTTTTTTCCTTTGAAGTTCCCTGAAGCAGGACCGAAACATGGCACGTCGGAACCTTTAAGCAGATAAGTGCATTTATGCAACATTCACAATTTGATAATTATTTGGACATATTGAAGATTGTAATCAATTAAAAAATTAAGAACAATTGGTCATTTATGAAAATATATACTATGATTGGGTGGTGAGGCTATATTTGGGGTTGAGTCCCTCTCCTTGGGCCTCCGGTCTCTGAGCATATACTTTTCTCACAGTGCTGCATTTCAAGATTGGTGAAAGTGTCAAGTATTTACATTACTGTATAGGGGAGTTTCATATATATTGTCTATTGAGATTTGCTCTTCCTTCAATTTGAGAAGGCGTTTTTCCCCTTCTTTTGTTTTTGACATAGGCAGTTTAAGTGCATAAATGCAAAAATTATATAAATTGCCCGCACTACTGCCAGGCACTCCCCTGACCTGTTCATTCCCTTTCCAGGTTTACCCCTCACTACCACCAACAACACACCTTGGAATTTTGGAAGACAGAGTTGGGAAAGATTCTGAAGAGGAAGAACCCAAGGTACAACTTAACAAAGCTATTGCCAAGAAGAATAAAGCCTGATGAAAGGACTATTCCCCAGGAAACTTCAGACTGGGAACCCAAACTCTGGACACAAAAGAATAAAACCCTTGACAAGACTCTGAACCTCTAGAAGCTTACAGGGCTCCTTTATACACTGGAACCAGGCAGAGTACTACTCTGGATATTCATTGGTACAGGAGTTACACACCAAACTCTACTATGCTGACTCTGTACTAATTAGCCATTGATATGAATTTCCTGGACCGACCAATGACCAATTTCATGGCTAATCCTAAGGGAAGTGCACCTGATGGTATGAGAGGAACCCCCCAACAAAAAAACCCCCCAAAAGAGAGATTGATTAAAGACAACCTATTTACATTCCTAAACAATAAAAGAAGGCAATTATGTTAAAAATCTACAAGTCATAGATATATAGAAACATGAAAGCAGATAAAGGCCAAAAGGCCCATCCAGTCTGCCCATCCACAGTATTTAAGATTACTCCTGAGCCTATCACCTCTTAACTTCATCCCATGCCATCTCACTCTGGAGTTTCCTGTCAATTGAAAGGGATTTAATGTTAGGAAGGGGGAAGCTTTATATATTAATATTCATATTGGGAAAATAATAGAGGGAGTGATGGGGGGAGGGTGGTAATTTTATGTATTATAAGATAAAATAGAAAGATTGTCAAGTGATGTGTTTAATTGTATTGCTTTAATGTTTGTACACTTGATGTAAGATTTAAAAATGAATAAAGAATTTTTTTTTAAAAAGAAAGGGATTTGCCTTATACATATTTATGCCATGCAGGTATTTAAACGTCTCTATCACATCTGCCTTTCCTCCAAAGTACACGATTTTTAAGTCTGTCCCTTATGATGTAGACCACTGATCATTTTCATAGCCTTCCTCTGGACTGATTATCCTGTTTATATCTTTTTTAAGGTGTGTTCTAAATGAGATCTCGCTAGTCTTATACAGGTGCATCAATAGCAAATTTTTCTTACTGGCCATTCTTCTCCCTATGCTCCCAAGAATCCTTCTAGCTTTCGCTGGCACCTTTTCAACCTGTTTGGCCACCTTAAGATCACCACATACTATCACACCCAAGTCCTGCTCCTTTCATGCACAAAGGTTCTTCACCACCTAAACTGTACTGTTTCTTTGCAACCCAAATACATGACCTTGAATTTCTTAACATTAACCACCTGTTTTACTAAGGTGCGCTAATCAAATTAGCACGTGCTAAACGCTAATGCGTCCATAGACTAACATGCACACGTTAGTGTTTAGCACGCGCTAAATTGATTAGCGCACCTTAGTAAAACAGGGCCTAAATATTAGCTGCCAAATTTCCTCAAGCATCATGAGGTCCTTCCTCAAGTTATCCACACCATCAGGGATGTGTACTCTATTGAAGATTTTGGTATCATCCACAATGAGGCAAATCTTACCAGACAGCCCTTCAGCAATATCGCTTACAAAAATGTTAAAAAGAACAGGCTGAACCTTGAGGCATACCATTGATAATATCCCTTTCCTCAGAGTGATCTCCACTGACCACTACCCTCTATCATCTTCAACTCAATGAGTTCCTGACCCAGTCTCTTACCCAGGGGCACATAACAAGGGCACTCATTTATTAGATGCCTGCGTGGAACACTGTCAAAAGCTTTGCTAAGATCTAAATACACCACATCTAGCATACTCTCTCTATCCAATTCTCTAGTCATCCAGTCAAAGAAATTGATCAGTTGTGTCTGACAAGACCTGCCTCCAGTGTTGCCTTGGGTCCTGTAATCCACTGGATTCCAGAAATGTTACTATTCTCTGTTTTAAAAGTGTTTCCATTAATTTACTTACCACAGAAGTCAGACTTGTGGGCCTGGAGTTCTCCACTTCTTCCTTACTTCCACTTTTGTAGAGAGAGACCACATCCACCCTTCTCCAGTCCTCCGATGCTACTCTTGACTCTAGAGAAGCATCAAATTGGCCAGCCACCAGAACTTCCTTAAGTTCCCTTGGAGTATAGCATCCAGACTCATTGCTTTGTCCATCTTTAGTTTAGCTAGCACTTCACTAATACAATCCTTTGAAAATCAATCTGGGTCTATCACACCTCCAGCTCTATTTGACTTGCTGTTACAATACTGACAGGACCATCCAGAGGATAAGACTTACCACAGGAGGTTTACCATTCTCTCAAAAACTTTCTTTATGAGATACCCAGTTCTGCAAGAAGGTGTGGGGGGAGGAGCATCTTCCCAGCAGAAGATGGTATCTCTCACTCCTTTTGCCTTTGACAGAGGAATGCCCCAGCCCCAGAGAGATTGTAAAGAATATCCCAAGACATCTTTCACACCAGAACACAGATATACAGTTAAGAAGGCCAAGGCATTGATTAAAGCAGACCAATCATTATTTTTGTATTTTAATTACAATAACCTAAACCTCATAAGAAACCTTGAGGAAGTTGAAATTTAGAAATTGTAGATTCTCAGGTAGCTATTTTGAATGAACCTATTATGGAGGAGGAGGAGATGGGATGAGTAAGGCCCCTATGGTAGATGGCTATTGGGCAGAAATATTAGCAGGTTCCAGTGCTGCACCACTTGTGATGTCATCACTGAAATCTCAGTGTCTCCATGTGCTGGTTGAGGATACCACCCACTTGTCTGGACTAGTCTAGCAGGATAAGGAATATATAAAATACAACAGACACACAAACATACTCTTGGCTTAAGTATTTTTCAGTATGACCACCTCAAAGACTTTTCTCCCACAGAAACTGAAAAGTGCAAAAGGGGAAATACCAAGAACAATGGCAGATGTGGAGCAAACATCCCTTAAACTCCAACACAGTCACTTTACCTATAATAAAGGTGAAAGATCATAGGTTACCCCATTTCCTGGAAAAATGAGGGATAAAGGGGGGAATGGGACTTGTATACCGCTTTTTTGTAGTTACACATTCAAAGCGGTTTACATTTATACAGGTACTTATTTTGTACCTGGGGCAATGGAGGATTAAGTGACTTGCCCAGGGTCACAAGGAGCAACATTGGGATTTGATCCCACAAACTCAGGGTGCTGAGGCAGTAGCTCTACCATTAGGCCACTCCTCACCTCTAGGATACCCATTTCCCAAAAAGGCTGGGCACTGAAGGATAACACTTGCTCAAACTAGGAATAATCTGTGCAAGATGAAATATCCCTTTCTTACCAGTGAAAGCTTGTAAGATACCATGTTCCCACCAGTAGAGAGCTATTACATTTTGAAGGATACCTTGCTCCCACTAGTGTAACATAAGCTTGAACACAGGGTAGAAGCTGTAAATGGGCCTTAAAGTCAATCTTTTTCAGCTTCATGCATGTTCGGGATACCCCTATTCCACAGCAATAGCCTTGGTTGCTCCAACTTCACTGGCCCTGGTTTCCAGCCATACAGAGCAATAAAAAGACACCTTGTGCCCACCAGTACTGAGCAGTGAAGGGATGACTTGTGCACCTGCTCAGACATTTCCCAGAGATATAAACAAACCCAATCCCATATGCACTGAATTAGGGGGCAGCAAGGGAAATGGATACCATTTGCTCTTTTCAAAGTGCGCTTCAAACATTTTTTGCATCCTGCCATGTACTAATCCTTGTCTTCATGGCAAGGTAAAACTCCATCCAATGGTTATCCAGAGCTTGGGAGAACAGCGACTAGACAGTGACTGCTCAAGTCTACTCTTTTATGATTTCCATGGCTTCCGGTCTACACCTTTGTTCTCAGGAATATGCCTATGCCGACACTTTTCTCCAAAATGGCAGCCAGTAGTTCTCCAGAAATAGCATTCATTGCCCCTCACTGGTCCCTTTCGCCTGTAGCTGTAGAGCAAGAAGGATCAAAATATTAGCAGACAAATTGCTCAGGCCTTTTGATTGCTAACTTTGCCAGAGTGTTTTCTGACTTAATGATCTTGAAACTGATAGATCAAGATCTTGTTAACAGTAAAAGCATAGAATCTGGATGAGGCAAAAAAATCAAAGTCACAATTCAGTGTCTTAAGTGAAAAAAGCAATTTTCCACATTTTAACTGTTTTCTAGTTTTCATTGAGGAATGTCTTCTGGGATCTTTACGTGGGCTCTAAAACATGGTAACATTGTATAGGGTAAACATTTATTTTGCCATTTGTTTTGTGGCATCTTGCATTATGTATAAGCCTCCATTTATGCCTATAACAAGAACATGCCAACCCAAACAGGACATTTTGAGAGAGGTTCCCAAATATTAAGCACAATACACTCTTGTATGATTTTTTGGGTTTTTTAAAATCATCGTCACCCCAATCTTAAAAGACCCAAAAGGAGCAACAGATCAACCATCCAACTACAGACCCATAGCCTCAATTCCACTATATGTCAAGCTAATGGAAGGCCTCAAGCTAAACTCCTCACCAACTATCTAGAAAACCACAACTTGCTCCACCTTACACAGTCTGGATTCAGAACCAACTTCAGCACTGAGACACTACTAGGCTCCCTTCTGGACACAGCTAGACAACACCTCAGCACAGGCAAAAAAATGCTGATTATACAACTAGATCTCACCGCAGCATTTGACCTGGTAGACCATGACATCCTGTTACAAATACTAGATAGAATAGGAATCGCAGGCAAAGTACACACATGATTTCAAGGATTCCTACAATCCAGGACCCACAGAGTAAAGACAGACAATGAAAAATCAGAACCATGGTCCAACCCCTGTGGCATACCCCAAGGATCGCCATTATCCCCAACACTCTTCAATTTCTACACTGCATCCCTCGGCACTTGCTTAGACAAAATAGGCTTAACTTCCTACAGCTATGCAGACGACATCACCATTCTCCTTCCTTTTGATCAACCAACGCCCACACACTACACAGAACTCTAGAAACAGTGGCAACATGGATGAAAGACCACAAACTAAAACTGAACCTAGACAAAACAAAATTCATACTTCTCGAAAAAAATAAAACTCCAACCATAACAAACCTAGAAATAAACTCACTCTACCCACTCTAAAACTTCTGGGAATGACGATAGACAGATGCTGCACCATGCAACCACAAATCCACAAAATAATACAGAAATCATTTGCGGTCTTGAGAAACCTAAGGCAAGTCCGAAAATTCTTCGACAGAAAACAATTCCAGCTCATGGAACAGTCCCTAGTCCTAGGTCTCCTTGACTACTGCGACATCTTCTATCTCCCCTGCCCCGCAACAATGATAAAACAACTACAAACAGTATAAAACACAGCCTTGAGACTAATCTATTCACTAAGAAACACGACCATATCACCAAGGCATACCTTGACTCACACTGGCTCCCAATTCAAGCAAGAATATTATTTAAATTCTACTGTCTACTATTTAAATCCATAAATGATGACAGCCCAGCCTACTTGAAAAACCGCCTAATCCAAACTACCACAACCAGACACAGGAGAACCCAGACACCATTCATATACCCTCAAATCAGACATCAAATGGAAAAAACTGTACGATGGCATTCTAGCCACACAGGCAGTAAAACTAGACCACCAACTACAAATCAGAGACATCAAACGGAAAAAACTGCACGATGGCCTTCTAGCCACACAGGCAGCAAAACTAGACCACCAACTCTCCAATTTACTAATCGTGACCCCCAGACTACAAAACTTTCAGAAAAGAAATAAAAACCCTGCTATTCAAGAAATCCATGAAGACTAACCTTTGTTTAATCTTTTGTAAACCGCATAGAACTTCACGATACTGCGGTATATAAACTGTTATTATTATTATTATTAACTAACACCGTATGAAACATTTCAATCCGCTCTACTCTACACCTCTGGACATGTCCAGAAATCCTCTTCTGTAATCCGCCTTGAACCACAAGGTAATGACGGAATAAAAATCACTAATGTAATGTAATGTAATGTAATGTAATGTGTGTTAACTCTTTGCTGTCCATTTACATTTATGGTATTCCTTTTCACCTATTGATTTTAGATTGTTCACTGCTTTAACCCATGGAATTGCAGTATAGAAAGTACCAAATAAATACTGATAAATTACTGATAGCAAAGTAATCAATCACATTGATAAGGCTCTATATAGCTCAGAAATTTTAGGGAAAGAGATATTTTAAAACCAAATTTTAATGTAAATTTAAAATAAATAATAGCAATATTATTAGTTTAAAAAGAGATTATATACTTACCGTAGTAAGCTCTTTTCCAGTAGATAGGTTAGACATTCTAGACAAGTGGGTTGTATCCCAATGGCTGTGTGCCACATGCAGAAGGAGTTCACTCTGGATTTTTTTCTGCGACCCTGCTCTACTTCACTATGCTCTCTGGCTCCACCTGTAGTTAGTACCCAAGCACCGAGAGCCACCTCACAAAACGGGAAGTAGAGACATCCATGGCAATCACATCCATAAACAACAGTTCTACTCAAGAATTAATATGCGAACATTAACTGCAAACAACCAACAAATGCATCAAAGGAGCTCAGAAATGACCCCTGCATAAAACAGGAACATATATACAGATTCTTCTCAGCCCATGACATCCAAGAATCAACTTGGAGAATCATAAACAGACTGAGACAGTAGGCAGGCACAGGAAGGACTAGATTGTCTCATCTATCTACTGGAAAAGAGCTTACGAGGATAAGTACATAATCTCTTTTTCCAGTGCAATAGATGAGACATTCTAGACAAGTGGGACGTACAAAAGCAGTTCCAAAAGGCTAGGGCAGGCTGACTGCGTTGACCCTCAAGACTGAGGACACAAAGGCAGAGTCCCGTCTCAATGCCACATCCACTTTGTAGAATTTGGCAAACATGTGCAGAGTGGACCAAGTAGCTGTCCTACAGATCTCCTAAGGAGAGATCGTTTTAGTCTCAGCCCACGAGGAGGCCATGCTTCTAGTAGAATGCGCCTTAATAGACACAGGAGACTGTTTACCACAAAGAATATAAGCTGATGAAATGGCCTTACTTGGAAATAGTGGCCTTGGAAATGGCAGTGCCCTGCTTAGAAGAATGAGTCAGCACAAAAAGATGGTCAGAGAAGCGAAACTCATTATTAACGTAGAACTCTTTGGACATCCAATTTTCGCAAAATGCACATACTCACGGAAAACTTCCCCACAGGATCTGGCAACTGGCTAGAAAATCTTCAAGCCTATAAGGAGAATAACCGAGGCAGAAAAGCAGGCTATTCCAAACAACTGAGTGTATACATAGAGGGCAGGCCATATGGATTATCGAAGGTATAAACCTAATCTTCCATTCTGTTACATCCCTTCTGGATTCCATATGCTAGGTGACGAACCAAAGCAATTGTAACAGCTAGAGAGGAACAGAAGAGCCTACCCTCAGCACTGAGGTCCCAAAAGCGGCATCAGAACGAGCCACCACATCCACTCTGTAAAACCGGGTAAAAGTATCAAGAGAGGACCAAATAACTGCCCTGCAAATTTCATCAGGATGAAATCGCGGAAGACTTTGCCCACGACGCAGCCACATTTCTAGTCGAGTGCGCTTTAAGTGAAATCGGTGGCTGCTTGCCGTGGGCAATGTAAGTCGCAGAAATGTATTTATTTATTTATGGCCATTCGAAATGGCCATTCGAATCCATCAAGCGATCAAAGACTTGGATGCTGGCTGACCATGGCAAGGCGCAGCAATCAGGACAAAAAGGTGATCAGACAGCCTGAAATCATTAGTCTTCTCCAAATAGTAGAGCAAGACTCTCCAGACATCCAACTTGCGTAAAACCTGATCTTTGCGCTCCGAACCTGTAGGATGAAACGCAGACAACCGAACCTTCTGGTTCACATGAAAGGTTGATACCTTCAGCAGAAAGGAAGGTACAGTACTGAGACCACCTACGTCCGAAATACGGAGAAAAGGTTCCCTGCACGAAAGAGTCTGAAGTTCCGATATACGCCATGCCGAGACAATGGCAACCAGAAAGTCTTGATCGTTAGATCCAGAAGGGAAGCATCCATCCATAGTTCAAACAGGGCCTCTCCAAGGCCTTGCAAAACAATGTTAAGATTCCACGAAGGGAAAGGAAGACATAATGGGAGGATGCAAACAAAGAACCCCTCTCATAAATCTGGTAAGCGAAAACATGAGAGGCCTGTAACCTGAACTTTAAGGGAGGCTACTGCCAGACCCTTGTCTAGGCTCTCCTGAAGAAAAGCCAGGACCACCAAAATGGGAGCCCTCTCAGGCTCCACCTGATCCTTAGCACACCACTGTTGGAGAGCCTTCCAAGCTTTGGCATAAGACGCCATAGTAGTCGAGATAACTACCTCCTAATAACCATGCTTCATCAAGGCTTAGCACTCAAAAGCCATGCAATAAGACCAAAGCGCCGTGGAGTTTTCATGGGCACCTGACTGAGAAGCTATCGGAAGAACTAGCTGGAGCTTCTCGTCCCACTGAAGACAGATGAGATCTGCATACCAAGTGCGACAAGGTCAATCTGGAGCTACTAAAATCACCAGGCTGGGATGCATTGCTATTCGGCAGATGACCCGACCGACCAGAGGCCACGGAGGGAACACATAAAGGAGCTTGTAAACAGGCCAGGGCTGAACCAAGGAGTCCAGCCCTAGGCTTCCATGCTGCATTCTTCAACTGAAAAAGTGCCTGGCCTTTGAGTTCTCTGCTGAAGCCATCAAGTCCATCTGGGGCTGACCCCAGGGCTGCACAATCAGCCGGAACATCTTTGAGAGGGACCATTCTCCCGGGTTCAGGATCTGTCAGCTGAGGAAGTCTGTCTGAACGTTGTCGACTTAGTCCACATGGGCCACTGAGAAAGAGAGAAAATGAGCTTCCACCCAGCGAAACAGCATGCGAACCTCCTGGCCGAAGGGATCACTTCTTGTGCCCCTAGACGATTTATGTACACCACTACCGTGGTGTTGTGGAGAAGACCTGCACTGCTTTTCCTTCCAGAAGGGGCTGGAGAGCAAGTAACACCCTGAGCTCCAGACTATTGATTGACCAATGTTTCTGACAGGGAGTCCACTGCCCTTGAATATAACAATCCCTGCAGTGAGCACCCCACCCTGACAGGCTGGCATCTGTCTGGCATCCACTCTGATATCCGAAGAAGCCTGCCCAGATGCAGAGCTTCTCCCTAAAGCTACCAGCTCAAACTGCTGCGAGCTGGCTCCGTCCAGGGGAGCGGCATCTGAAGGGGATGATGCTGTGGAGACCACCAAGAGAGGAGGGACTCCTGTAATGGGTACATGTGAGCTCGGGCCCCGAAGACTGCCTCCAAGGAGGCTGCCATGGATTTCAGAACCTGAAGATAAAGCCAGGCCGTGGGAGACGGAAAGTCCAGAAGAGCTCTGACCTGCTGCTGAAATGTCTGTCCGCATGCCTTAGGAAGAAACACACGACCCTGCCTAGTGTCAAAGAAAAGAGAGAAAGTTCATATATTAATGGTGTATATTGTTTTTCAAAAACAAGGAAAAGGACCTCAAATGCCCAAACCTCAGCCTCCAATGAGTGTCTTACTAGGGTATGATTTTTATGATCTGTCCAAAAACCGTGTTAATTTTTAATTAATTTATTTATTTATTGCAAAATTTAAGTGAATATTTTCACCCCAAATTTTTAAAACTATATCCACATATTCGTGAAAAAAACAACTAAGTACTTAACTTTATATGGTTCAAGGCCAAAAGGCCCACAGAGATCCCTTTGGAGTCTACTATATAGTCTTTTTGACACTGGCACAGCAGGTTGACAAGGCCACGACGTGACCGCCAGCTGCAGCGAAGAGCGGGGTCCACAAATACGCTTTCTGGAGAAGCCAAATAAATTCTGGTGAAAAGTCACACTCCGCCACCATGGTAGGGATCTGTTGAGGCACACTCGCCCCACTAAAAGAGTCCCCAGACTCAGAATGCAGGCATTTTGCACCAGACTCCAGAAGTCACGGACCAAGGCCAGCTCCCCAGCCCTAGAGTATACGGAGGCGGCAAATTCTGAAGTTCCCGCCCCCTCCCTCTGCATTCTACGGTCGCTGATTTGGCACCAATCCAGCACAATCACTGCACACATCCAGCAGATTTTAAGCAAATCGAGGGGTATTGAGGCAGAAATAAAATTTTGAAACAAAGATCAATAAAAATCCAAGATGGCCACCACCAGTGAATTTGTGCCAAAAACAGCAAAAATAAACAAAGTGAATTTGCGCCAAAAAAAGCTAAAATAAACAAAACCTGAAAATAAAACATAGCAAAATCCGGGGTCTGACAATCTTATGTTCTTAAGCTGCGGAAGGTCCGCTGCCTTGTGCATGGAATTATCAGCTGTGTCGAGCCCCAAAAACAAAGAGGGACACCCCACCAGGCTAGCTGAGCATTTAGTTACCTGCTTAACTGGGGAAGAAAGCAAACTTTGCACTGCCACTACCGCAAGGCTCGTGTCGCAAAGACACTTCTGAGGCATTAAAAGTGCACAATCCTGGCAAGAATTCACACTAGGAGAGCCCAAGGGCTCTATCCTAAAAAGGATTGAGGCAAAAAAATTAAATTTTGGAGAAGCAGGGAGCCTTTGAAAAAAAGATTGCAAAAAAAATCCAAGATGGCCATCGCTAAATATGCCATATATTGCAATATTTTTCAGAGTCAGCAAACTTTAAAAATTACGATTTTTGTATTTTTCAGGTGGGGAAATGCAGAAACCTTCAAAACTTGGAAATTCAGACCCCCCTCTGATTCACCTCACAAGCTGACAAGCCTTTACTCATGGTGACCTGTGCTGGGAATGTGCTGTAGCCTGCCTCAGCTTTCTTACAGAAGCTGGAATCAGAGAATCACTGCCTCATGCAGGGAATGTCTCCTTGACGCTGATCTTCAGGCTGCCAGTCAGACTCCGCACCTGACTGCACCTCCATCCTCGTGGACCAATGGATGTGCTCAAAAATGGGTGGAAGTCAGAAACACAGCTGGCACTCTGCGAGACACCACCAAGTTTCCTAGTTATGCTTAATAGCCTGCGCTCGAACCTTTGTTCGGCAAAAGGAGAGAAAATGGGGATGGCTCCAAGCTCCTTAGAAGCAGATAAAGGTTGGCTGACAGGTACCACCAGAGATCAGCCTGTCAGCTGCAGACCGAAGTCTGTGTTCTTCATGCAGAAGACAGAGAAAGGGAGTCCAAAAATGCAACAAAAAACCCCAACACCCACAAAGGTGAAACTGTCTCCAGAACTGGGATGAAAAAGTGTACTTTTGTGAAATAAACTACACTTTTTCATCTGTGTTCTCCATGCAGCCAGAACTGAAGAACTGCTCTAAGAACTAGTAAATCTCAAAAAAGGATGAAAAACTGAATAACAAAAAGGAGAGAGCAGAACAAGCACACTCCTGCTGGCACGTGTACAGAAGGGAAAAACTACAGGTGAAGCCAGAGAGAACAGTTAAGTAGAGCAGAGCCACAGAAAAAAATCCAAAGTGGATTCTTTCTGCATATGGCATGTGGCCATTGGGACACAACCCATTTGTCTAGAATATCTCATCTATTGCACTGGAAAAACCTTTTGATGCTGAAGGGAGGTAAACACGCATTCAGGCCCTGATTCTCCAAAGTGCCGTCCCGATTTTAGGCAGCTGTAGGCATCCTACAACTGTCTAATCAGCCAATCAGGATGCACGTTTAAAAAAAAAAAAAATGCTTCCCAGGCAGGCCTGAAGGCGCCTCCGGGAGCCTAGGGAGACCCGCAAGATGCCTAAGCTCATCTAAGGGCCTTAGGCGGGCCTTAGGCTGAATCTAGGCGGCCCTACGCATCTCCCTAGTAGAGGAGAAGCTTAAAATGTAGGCCAGCAAAATGCTGGTCTACATTGTAAGTAGACGCGGCCGCTATACTTATCGCGGCAAGGGATCTCTCTGCCGCGATAAGTATAGCGGGCCGCGGCCTGTCCGCTGGCAGGAAGGGTGCCCAATCCCTCCTGCCCGAAGACGCACCCCCCCGGCGCTAACAACCCCCAAACCTCCACTCCACCAAACCTGTTCTTACGGCGTGATGGGTGTTGCACGTCCAGCCGGCAGGCAAGCCTGGTCGAAATGAGGCGGGCCCGCCCCTTCCTGCCGAAACCTAAGGCCTGATTGGCCCAGGCTCTAGAAGCCTGGACCAATCAGGCCTTAGGCATAGCGGGTCCGCACATCCCCACTTAATCTAAGGTCTGATTGGCCAATCAGACCTTAGACTTAGTGGGATGGGCGGATCCGCTATGCCTAAGGCCTGATTGGTCCAGGCTTCTAGAGCCTGGGCCAATCAGGCCTTAGGTTTCGGCAGGATGGGCTGGGAAGGGGCGGGCCCGCCTCATTTCGACCAGGCTTGCCTGCCGGCTGGACGTGCAAGACCCATCTCGCCGTACAGGTTTGGTGGAGTGGAGGTTTGGGGGTTGATAGCGCCGGGGGGGGGGGGGGTGTCTTCGGGCAGGAGGGATTGGGCACCCTCCTGCCCGCGATCGATATTGTCAGGGGGGGGGGGTAGATCAGTAATGTCGGGGGGGGGGGGGGGGGGGGGGGCGGTTGGTAGTGTCGGGGAGGGGGGGGTGGTCGGTAGTGTCGGGAGGGTGCGTCTTCGGGCAGGAGGGATTGGGCACCCTTCCTGCCAGCGATCAGACAGGCCGCGGCCTGCTATACTTATCGGGTCAGAGAGATCCCTTGCCGCGATAAGTGTAGCGGGCCGTGTCTAATCTAACCCGATTCTCTAATCCGCGTCTGTAACATGGACGCCAGTTTACAGAATCAGGGTTTAGTTTAGGCCGATTCTGAATAGGACGCCTCTCCCGGGCGTCCTATACAGAATCAGGGCCTAGGTGTCTTGCGGGCCTCGCCTTCAATATAGGCGGCCTGCCTGGGGAGCATTTTTTTAAAAAACGTGTATCCCGATTGGCTGATTAGACAGCTGTAGGACGCCTACAGCTGCCTAAAATCGGGACGCACTTTTGGAGAATCAGGGCCTCAGGGTATATAACTCCCGTGGCTATGGTACATGGGAGAATAACCCAATTAAAAGGCAGCAGACAAAACCCTGAATCCACATATTCAGCACTTACATTTTCCATTCCCAGTCACATCCCACCAAATGTAAACCTCTGCAGAGGAGGGATTTAGGAGGGATAACCATACATCAGTTGTGTGTGGCTGGGAATCTACTCTCCCATTTCTTGTGACCTCAGAATGGTGTCCTTTTTCCCTGGAAGTCTTACCCAGTCTGGGTTGCCACTGCTTTGGTTTGCGTTGCTGCTGTGCTCACAGTGAAAGCTCGGTAACACCGGTCAGGATATCTGATTACTAACTTTGTATTCTCTAGTTCTTTACCCTGCAGTTGGCAGAAGAGTATGCATTAGTCTCCTGTCATAGGCTTTGAAAATTCATTATCCACTTATGACCAGTCCTTGTGCTACTTTAGTCCAATCCTGACCCAGTCTACGAAGACAGTCTAATAACTCAGTTGCTTTTATTTAACTGCATTTGACAGCGGTATTACTCCATCTACTCCAGCTGTATCCCTCTGCACAGCTTTAACACAGTAGTCGACAATACAAGTTTATTCAATCTGATATTTCATCCACCAAACACTGTCTCCTAATATAATGAACCACTCACCCTTGCTAAGAGTCAATTCTGCAACATATCTAGAAGACCAGAAGGCCATTTGGGCTGAGTGTAAGTGGAATGTTTTCTTTTACTAGCAAATATGAACTCAAGTTTCACAGCTCAGGGTTGCACAGGAATTGTTTAGTTCTAATCTCACTGGAGCCTAAAATATTCTATTTTCAATGACGGCACGCTGGGGGGCAGGAGGGGTTGGGAGTCAGAATAACCTGAACAGAGCAGCAGTTAAAACCCTAACCACCTTACTGGTTTGACTTTGTTATGCTACTTTGCTGAGAAAGTACCTTTAAAACTCTCTCAAATCTTAACTGGAAATGATTTGATCAAAAAATTCTATCGCATTAAAATTTTACTACTCTGTCTCCTTTTTATCACCTATCCATATCTCTCTGTCTCTCACCCACCCCTAGCCGTCTGTCTTTCACCTTGCCCACTCCTCTCTCCTCCTGTGAGACTTTCATTGGAATGCTTTTATGTTTCATTTATATACTGGTATTTACCAACATTTATTATTTCTGATCTGAAGGGTTACCTTCAAAAGCAAATCAAACACTGCACTAAGTCCAATAAAAAGGTATCACTTTTATTCTTTATGTTTTATTTCTATTTATTTCTATATATTATCAAATATTAAATATTAATATTTTGAGTGCAATACACAGGTGTTCAAGTACAAACAGAAAAGCATTTTCCTTTCACAGCATCCTAAAGCTATGAATAAAAAGACTGAACAGGGTACAGATCTCCAGTTTGGAGAACAGATGGCTGAGAAGCAGTGGTGTACCAAAGGGGGGTCCGCTCTGAGTGCAGGTAAGGGGGTGCTCTGAGAGCCAGCATCATGAACTTCTTTCCCCCTCCAGTAGCAGCAACATTCACCACTTCCTCTCTACCAGGTCCTGCCTTCGTGGAAACAGGAATTAGGTGTGACCTGGCAGAAAGGAAGACCCAATGCCAAGAAGAGCAGCAAGTTGTGAAGGCTGTGCTGCTGACGGGGTGGGGGAGAGGGGGCAAAGAGAGGGAGGGGAGGGAGAGAGAGAGAGAAATGCTGTACCTGATTGGGGAGAGGGAGGATGATCAAGTAAGGGAGAGGACAGGAAAGATGCCAGACCATGGGGAAGGGAGGTAAAGGAAGGAAGGGAGATGCCAGGGCATGAGGGGAGGGAGGGAAGGAGACAGATGTCATACCAGGGAAAAAGGAAGGAGGAAGGGAAAGGAAGGAGATGCCAGAGCATGGGGGGGGGAGTGGAAAATGCCAGGATATGTGGGAAGGGAAGGAGATAGGGCGGGAAAGGAAAAAGACGAGATGCCAGAGCATGGAGAGTAATGGGGAGATGGAAGGGAAGAATAGGATAGGATAGAGATGCCAGGGCATGGAGGGGAGGGGATGGAAGGAGACAGATGCCAGACTGTGGGGTGGGGTGGGGTGGGAAGGGAAGAAGAGAGATGCCATAGCATAGGGAAGGGGGTGGAAACAGACAGAAAAATAGGTACAAAGGAGAGAAGGGGCACAGGATAGACAGTTTATGGAAGGGACATAGAAAGAGGGAAAATGCCATATGGAAGAGAAAGAGAGTGGACAGTGGATGGAAGTAGCACAGAAAGAGGGCAGATGCTGCATGGAAGAAAGAGAGAACAGTCGCTGGATGGAAAGAAGAGAGTGAAGAGAAGATGATTACAGAAGAAATAAGAAAAGGTAGTAAAAATATTTTTTTGTTGTTTTAGAATAAAGTAGTATTGTAGCTGTATTGATGTTTATAAATAGAAAATGGAAATAAGGTAATCTTTTAAGTGGACATTTTTTTTCTAACCAGGAGAGGATACTGTAACAGCACTGTACTGTACTGAAAAAGGTGGTTTTGGCCTCTGAACGCTAACTGAAAAATGGATTAGTCCAATAAAATGGTATTTTCTTATTTTCCAAATGTTATTTGTCAGTTTTTTTTCAATTTTACATCTGCTATCTTTATATTTTGCACAGTATTAGGGGACATGTATCACTGCTTTTGTGGTGTTGCATTGTATGCAGAGTGACTTCTTGGCAGTTCAGTTTAACTTTTGTCTATATATTTCTAATTTTAGTTTACTTAGGTGTGATACTAGGGTGTTTTGTGTGTATGAAAGGACATAATTTTCTGTTAGCATTGACTGCAGGACTGATCTGTATTAATCTAGCTTGTGTAGTTTTATAACAGGTGTATTGCTGTTCTAGTGCTCACTGCAGTGTTTAAGACGCACCATTGTTGTGTGACTCATGGATTATTACTAAATATAATTTTGGTTTATATAGAGGAGGGGGGTGTTAAAAATGATCGGCTCTGGGGTGTCACTGCTGAAAAGAGATATGATAGAAGTTTGTAAAATCATGAATGGGAGTGGAATGGGTAAAGAGGGAACAGTTCATCTTTTCAAACACTACTAAGATTAGGTGACCCTCCATGAAGCTGACAGGTAGCACATTTTAAACAAATCAAAAAAGTAAAATTTCATTCACTGTATAATTAAACTGTGGAATTTGTTGCCTAAAAATTTGGTCAAGGCACTTAACAAAGGGTTTAGATAGAGAAAGTCTATAAGCCATTGTGAGCTCTAAGGAAAAATCGATTTCTTGGGATCCTGCTGGGTACTTGTGACCTGAACAAGATACAGGGCTTGCTGGATCTTTGGTCTGACTCATTATGGCATCTTAGGGTTTTAATTGTGCCTACTGTAGTTACAACACATAGACAATACATTTGGACTTTAAAGCACAGTTACTTACCGTAACAGGTGTTATCCAGGGACAGCAGGCAGATATTCTTGACTGATGGGTGACGGCACCGACAGAGCCCCGGTACGGACAATTTTAGAGTGATTGCACTCTAAGAACTTGGAAAGTTCTAACAGGCTGCACCGCGAACGCGCGAGTGCCTTCCCGCCCGACAGAGGCGCGCGGTCCCCAGTTAGGATAAGCCAGCTAAGAAGCCAACCCGGGGAGGTGGGTGGGACGCAAGAATATCTGCCTGCTGTCCCTGGATAACACCTGTTACGGTAAGTAACTGTGCTTTATCCCAGGACAAGCAGGCAGCATATTCTTGACTGATGGGTGACCTCCAAGCTAACAAAAAGAGGGATGGAGGGTAGGTTGGCCATTAGGAAAACAAATTTTGCAAAACAGATTGGCCGAAGTGTCCATCCTGTCTGGAGAATGCATCCAGACAATAGTGAGATGTAAAAGTGTGAACTGAGGACCATGTAGCAGCCTTGCAGATTTCCTCAATAGGCGTGGAACGGAGGAAAGCCACAGATGCTGCCATAGCTCTAACTCTATGGGCCGTGACAGAACCTTCCAGTGTCAGTCCGGATTGAGCATAACAAAATGAAATGCACGCTGCAAGCCAATTTGACAACGTACGTTTAGTAACAGAACGTCCTAATTTATTTGGATCAAAGGACAGAAAGAGTTGGGGAGATGATCTGTGGGGCTTAGTACGCTCTAAATAGTAAGCTAGAGCCCGCTTACAGTCCAAAGTATGCAGAGCCTGTTCTCCAGAATGCGAGTGAGGTTTCGGAAAGAAGACAGGCAGAACAATAGATTGGTTGAGATGGAATTCAGAGACAACCTTAGGGAGAAACTTTGGATGTATACGCAGAACCACCTTGTCATGATGGAAGACTGTAAAAGGTGGATCCGCAACTAGTGCATGTAGCTCACTGACCCTCCTGGCATAGGTAAGAGCAATAAGGAAAAGTACCTTCCAAGTGAGAAACTTGAAAGAAGCGGTAGCCAAAGGTTCAAATGGAGGCTTCATTAAGGCGGAAAGAACTATATTGAGATCCCAGATAACAGGAGGGGCTTTAAGAGGTGGTTTCACATTGAAAAGACCCCGCATGAATCTGGACACCAAGGGATGAGCTGAGAGGAGTTTTCCATGGACTGGCTCATGAAAAGCAGCAATAGCACTAAGGTGGACTCTGATGGAAGTAGACTTGAGGCCAGAGTCAGACAAAGAAAGAAGATAATCCAACAATGTCTCCACTGCAAGGGAAGTGGGATCAAAATGATGAAGAAGACACCAGGAAGAAAATCGAGTCCACTTCTGAAGGTAACATTGCAGAGTGGCCGGTTTCCTGGATGCGTCCAGAATGGAGCGAACGGGCTGAGACAAAAGAGTATCAGTCGAAGTTAGCCCGAGAGATACCAAGCTGTCAGGTGCAGAGACTGGAGGTTGGGATGTAGAAGGGTCTCCTGATGTTGTGTAAGCAGAGAAGGAAACAGTGGAAGAAGAACGGGTTCCCTGGAACTGAGTTGAAGTAGAAGGGAGAACCAATGTTGTCTGGGCCACCGTGGAGCAATCAGAATCATGGTGGCTCGTTCCCTCTTGAGCTTGAACAAGGTTCTTAACATGAGAGGCAGAGGAGGGAAAGTGTACAGGAACAGATTGGACCAATTGAGGAGAAATGCATCCGCTGCCAGACGGTGGGGAGAGTAGAGTCTGGAGCAGAATAGGGGCAGCTGGTGATTGTGAGGAGCTGCAAAGAGGTCTATCTGAGGAGTGCCCCACTGAGCGAAGATGGACTGTAGAGTTAAAGGATCGAGTGTCCACTCGTGAGGCTGGAGAATTCTGCTTAGCTTGTCCGCCAAGGAATTCTGTTCTCCCGGAATGTAGATAGCTTTCAGGAATAGATGGTGATCTGTGGCCCAAGCCCAAATCTTCTGGGCTTCTTGGCACAAGAGGCGAGAGCCTGTCCCACCCTGCTTGTTGATGTAGTACATCGCAACTTGATTGTCTGTGCACAGCAGGAGGACTTGAGGAAAGAGAAGATGCTGGAAGGCCTTGAGGGCATAAAACATTGCTCTGAGTTCCAGGAAATTGATGTGATGCTTCATTTCCTGAGCTGTCCAAAGTCCTTGAGTTTGGAACTCGTTCAAATGAGCTCCCCAGGCATAAGGGGAGGTGTCGGTGGTGATGACAAGTTGATGAGGAGGTAGATGGAACAGAAGACCTCTGGAGAGATTTGAGGATATCAACCACCATTGTAGAGACTGACGAAGAGATGATGTTACAGATATGTGACGTGAGCAAGGATCCATCGCTTGGGACCACTGGGTAGCTAGGGTCCATTGAGGAGTGCGCAGGTGAAGACGTGCAAGTGGTGTGACATGAACTGTGGAGGCCATGTGACCCAAGAGTATCATCATTTGCTTGGCGTAGATGGAAAGCTGTGGAAGCACCTGCTGACATAGAGATTGAAGCGTTTGAAGACGGTTGGACTGCAGAAACGCTCTCATGAGGACTGTGTCCAAGATTGCTCCAATGAATTGAAGTCTCCGAGTGGGGATGAGATGAGATTTGGGTAGATTGATCTCGAACCCCAGCAAACGTAGAAATAGAATGGTCTGGTTGGTGGCCTGGAGTACTGTCTGAGATGAATTGGCCTTTATTAACCAATCGTCCAGGTAAGGAAACACCTGAAGGTGGTGGGAACGTAGAAAAGCAGCCACCACAATCAGACATTTGGTAAACACTCTTGGAGAGGAGGCAAGACCGAAGGGTAGCACCTTGTACTGGTAATGACAACGATTGATCATGAAGCGTAGGTACTGTCTGGAGGCCAGATTGATCGGTATGTGAGTGTATGCTTCTTTGAGATCGAGGGAACATAGCCAGTCGCCTTGATTGAGAAGAGAGTAAAGAGTGGCTAAAGAGAGCATTCTGACTTTCTCTTTGACCAAGCATTTGTTGAGATTGCGAAGATCTAGGATGGGTCTGAGATCTCCTGTTTTTTTGGGAACTAGAAAATAACGGGAGTAGAATCCCTGCCCCTTTTGATCTAGAGGAACTTCCTCTATGGCGTTCAGAAGGAGGAGGGATTGAACCTCCTGAAGAAGGAGTGAAACCTGAGGAGTGTTCAAAGCAGACTCTCTTGGCAGACTTTGGGCAGGAAGTGTCTGAAAGTTGAGAGAGTAGCCGTGGCGGATGATGTTGAGGACCCAGTGATCCGAGGTGATGGTTTCCCAACGGCTTATGAAAAGAGTAAGGCGTCCTCCTATGGGCTGCGGAAGGTGGGCGGCAGGTTGGAGACTGGCTATGTCCTGGAGAACCAAGTCAAAAGGGTTGAGTGGATTTTTGTGAAGGGGGAGGCTTCACCTGTTGTTGCTGCTGTGCTGGTCTAGCAGCTTGCCTCTGTTGTTGCCTCTGACGCCTGGGTTGCTGCGGGGCCTGTGGTAAAGGACGAGCCACAAATCTACGCTGGTAGGCCGACTGTTGGCGAAAAGGCCTGGTAGGTGGGGTTTTCTTTTTCGTTTTAAGGAGAGTGTCCCACCGAGTCTCATGAGCTGAGAGCTTTTGGGTAGTGGAGTCCATGGATTCTCCAAACAGCTCATCCCCCAAGCAAGGTGCATTGGCCAGGCGATCTTGGTGATTGACATCGAGTTCTGAAACTCTAAGCCAGGCCAGTCGCCGCATGGCCACTGACATAGCCGTGGCCCTAGAGGTCAGCTCAAAGGTATCATAGATTGATCTGACCATGAACTTACGAAGTTGTAAGAGCGATGAAGAAGTTTGGCGAAAGGCAGATTTTTTACGGTCAGGGAGGTATTTCTCAAAAGTTGACAAAGTTTGAATGAGATGCTTAAGGTAGAACGAAAAATGGAAAGCATAGTTCCCAGATCTATTAGCTAGCATCGCATTCTGATACAACCGTTTGCCAAACTTATCCATGGCCTTACCTTCTCTGCCAGGAGGGACAGAGGCGTACACACTAGCCCCCGTGGATTTCTTTAAAGTAGATTCTACCAGTAAAGACTCATGGGGGAGTTGCGGTTTGTCAAAGCCCAGAATAGGTATGACCTTATATAAGGAGTCCAGTTTGCGAGGAGCTCCTGGAATGGTCAAAGGTGTCTCTAGATTTTTATAGAAAGTCTCTCGCAAAATATCATGGAGAGGCAATTTTAAGAATTCCCTTGGAGGCTGGTCAAAGTCCAGTGCATCGAGAAATGCCTTGGATTTTTTGGATTCAGCCTCCAAGGGAATAGAGAGAGAGTCGCACATCTCTTTGAGAAAAGAGGTGAAAGAAGTTGCATTAGGTTTGGAGGATGGATCTAAACCAGAAGGATCCTCGTCCCCTGACGAACACTCTCCCTCAGAGAGGAAAGGCTCCTCTGAATCACCCCACAGATCAGGGTCCCTCACTTGAAAGCTACGGTCCCGTGACTCCGGTGTGGACTCTAGGTGTCGAGTTTTGTGAGTCGACTTACCAGACCTCTGAGAAACGGTACCGGGAGATGTCATCGGGTGTGCCGGTGCCAAAGTTTGCACCGCCTGGTGTAAAGACCTCGGTTCCGGAGCTAAAACTGGCATGGATACCGAGGAAGCTGTTTGTACCGGTACCGACAAAGTGGATGCCGATAAAAGAGGCTGTTCCACTGCCGGTACCGGTAGCTCAGACCGGACCGGGACTGGAAGGCTTGGTGTCAGAAGAGCAGGCAGGAGCTGCTGCAATTGCTCTTTGAGCTGTACTTGCAGGACGGCGGCAATTCGCTCGTCCAGCGAAGGCACCGGTACCGCTTTTTTCTTCTGCGGTACCTTTGGTGCCGCTCTACACTCCGAAGAGGAACCCGAGGTCGAAGGGCTAACCTCAATCGGAGCGGAGCGCTTCCGTGGGCGCCTCGAGGTCGGCAGGATTGGGCTCGCTGCCACTGAGACTGGAGGACGCTCCAGCGGGGAAGGCTTCTTAGCCGGCTTACCTGAGGGATGCGACGCCGATGAGGTAGGTGCCGACTGTGTCGGGGCCGAAGTCGGGACCGGTGCCGCCGAATCCGACATCTCGGTACCAAGGAGAAATTAGGTTCTTACCTGCTAATTTACTTTCTTTTAGCTTCTCCAGACCAGTAGAGGTTAACTTTACGATTGGGTATATATCTAATCATGACCAGCAGGTGGAGACTGAAAACAAAACTTTGGGACAGTATATCCTAGCCCCTCCTCTCTATTTCCCTCAGTCTGCCGAATAGCCAAGCAGAACCAAGAACTGGAAAACAACAGAGAGAAAAAACAATACTCCGAAAGGAGTAACAAATAACATACCCAAAAATGCTGTTGGAAAATGCAGAGGAGAAATTCCCGAAGGAAGAAGGTCCCCACAGCTCGCCAGCTAAGCCAGCCGAGCCACAGCCGCTGTTCTTCAATTCTCCCCGGCCCTAGAAAAATACTAGAACCCGCAGCAAAAACCAAAAACTGCCCGCGCAACAGCCCCAACAACAACAACAACAGACAGGGTGGGGACCTCTACTGGTCTGGAGAAGCTAAAAGAAAGTAAATTAGCAGGTAAGAACCTAATTTCTCCTTCTTTAGCACTCTCCAGACCAGTAGAGGTTAACTTTACGATTGGGACGTACCAAAGCAGTCCCTCTCACGGGCGGGACCCCCGAAGGGCCGATACCAGAACACGCTCACCGAACACCGCGTCCCGACGCGCCTGAACATCTACCCGATAATGCCGAACAAATGAATGCAAGGAGGACCAAACCGCAGCCTTACAAATATCCACCGGAGGCACGAGCGACGACTCAGCCCAAGAAGCCGCCTGACCCCTAGTGGAATGAGCCTTGAGAAACTCCGGAACCGGCTTCTGACTCAGAAGATAAGCGGAAGCAATCATCTCCTTGATCCAGCGCGCAATAGTAGCCTTAGAAGCGCCAGCCCCCCGACGAGGACCCGCCAGAAGCACAAAGAGATGATCGGAGCTCCGAAAATCCCGGGTCCGCTGCACATAAGCATGGAGGACCCGACCGACATCCAACTTGCGCAGCTGTCGTTGCTCAGAAGAACCCTCCCGACTACCCAAGACCGGGAGGACCACCGATTGATTGACATGAAAAGGAGAAACTACCTTCGGCAGAAAGGAAGGAACAGGCCGCAAAACAACCCGCTCCTTCGAAAACTCCAGGAAGGGAGCCCTACAAGAGAAAGCCTGTAGCTCAGACACCCGTCTAGCGGAAGTAATGGCCACCAAAAAGACCGACTTCAGCGTAAGGTCCTTCAACGAACAGCCATCCAACGGCTCGAAAGGAGGGCGCACTAGAACAGAGAGAACCAGATTGAGATCCCAAGAGGGAATCGAGGGCCTTATGGGAGGCCTGATCAACTTGGCCGCCCTAAGAAAGCGAATCACATCAGGAATGGCTGACAAACGCTGACCTGTCACCAGCCCCCGAAAAGCCGACAGGGCCGCCAGATGAACCCGAAGAGAAGACCAGGCCAGGCCCCTATCCAGGCCATCCTGCAAAAACTCTAGAATGTTAGGCAGAGAAGCGCGAAAGGAGACCACTCCCCGCGCTCGGCACCATTCCTCAAAAAGACGCCAAACCCGTACATAAGCCCGAGAGGTAGAAAGCCTCCGGGACCCCAAAAGTGTAGAGATCACCTTGTCGGAATATCCCTTCTTACTCAGGCGGCCCCTTTCAAGAGCCAAGCCGTAAGACAAAAGGGAGACGGGTCGAACATGGGAATGGGACCCTGCGTGAGAAGATCGCACCCGAGAGGCAGAGGAAGAGGATCCGCCACCAGATGCCTCACCAGATCCGCATACCACGGACGACGAGGCCAATCCGGAGCCACCAAGACCACCAGCCCCGGATGGCGAACAATGCGAAGCAGTACTCTGCCCACTAATGGCCAAGGAGGGAACACATACAACAGCCCCTCCGTTGGCCACGGTTGGACCAGAGCATCCAGACCCTCGGCCAGACCGTCCCTGCGACGACTGAAGAAGCGGGGTACTTTGGCGTTGCCACTTGTAGCCATCAGATCCATCAGGGGCTGCCCCCAAGCACGCACTAGCAACTGAAACGCCTCGGCGCCGAGACACCACTCTCCCGGATCCAAGAAGTGACGACTGAGGAAGTCCGCCTGAACGTTTTCTACCCCGGCAATGTGAGAGGCCGAGAGGTCCAGAAGATGCGACTCCGCCCAAACCATGAGCCGAGCCGCCTCCTGCGCCACCAGAGTGCTCTTGGTGCCCCCCTGACGATTGACATAAGCCACCGCCGTGGCATTGTCCGACAGGACTCTGACCGACTTGCCCAACAAAAGGGAGTGGAAAGCCAACAGCGCCAGCCGGACCGCCCTGGTCTCCAACACGTTGATCGACCAGGAGGCCTCCTCCGTGGACCAGGTTCCCTGAGCTGAGTGACCCAGGCACTGGGCCCCCCAACCCAGGAGACTCGCATCCGTAAGGAGCACCGTCCACTGCGGAAGATCCAGACCCACCCCCTGAACTAGGTGAGGGGTCCGGAGCCACCAACGCAGACTGCAGCGCGCCAAGCCTCGCAGGGGAACCGGAACATCCATCCCGTGCCTCTGGGGAGACCACCTCCGGAGCAGAGCATACTGGAGAGGACGCATGTGGGCCCGCGCCCACCTCACCACGTCCAGGGACGCCGCCATCGACCCCAGGACCTGGAGGAAATCTCGCGCCCGAGGACACCGGGACGCCAAAAGCAGGCGAATCTGAGACTGCAATTTGCTCACCCGGGCCTCTGGGAGGAAGACCTTCCCCAAGGAGGTGTCGAACAGCACCCCGAGGTACTCCAGATGCTGAGCCGGAACCAACCGACTCTTGGAAAGGTTGACCACCCAGCCCAGCGACCGGAGAAACTCCACCACCCGAGCCGTAACCCGGGAGCTTTCCTGCCACGACTTGGCCCGAATTAACCAGTCGTCCAGGTAGGGGTGTACCAGGATGCCCTCCGACCGCAAGGCTGCCGCGACGACCACCATCACCTTGGTGAACGTCCGGGGAGCCGTGGCCAGCCCAAAGGGAAGCGCACAGAACTGATAGTGCCGACCCAAGATCGCAAAGCGCAGGAAACGCTGATGAGAGGCCCGAATAGGAACATGCAAGTAGGCCTCCGTCAGATCGAGAGAAGTGAGAAACTCCCCCGGCTGAACCGCCAGAATGACCGACCGCAGCGTTTCCATACGGAAAGAGGGAACCTTGAGAGCCCTGTTGACCCCTTTCAAATCGAGGATGGGCCGAAAAGTCCCCTCCTTCTTGGGCACCACAAAGTAAATGGAGTACCTGCCCGTGCCCCACTCCGGGGGGGGCACTGGAACTACTGCCCTGAGATCTAGCAAGCGCTGAAGGGTCTGGCGAAACGCCAGCGTCTTCCCAGGAGTCTGACATGGAGAAGCGAGGAAAAAATCCGGCAGAGAGCGGGCGAACTCCAGGGCATAACCGTCCCGCACCACCTCCAGGACCCACTGATCGGACGTGATCTCGGCCCATTTGGGAAAAAAGTCGCGCAGCCGGGCCCCCACCGGAACCAAGGGGGGCGCCGGCAAGGCGTCATTGTGCAGGACGGGAAGCGGGGGAACCGGCGGAGGGATTCCCTGCCCCCCGACGGGCCCCCCGAAAGGGCTGCATGCGCTGGAAGAACCGACCCCGGGAAAACCCCGGAGACTGGAAAGAAGCAGCCCCACGCCCAGGGCGATACTTGCGAAATTCCCGCAAACGCCCCCGGGCCGCACCACCCCGAGACGCCGGGCGGGCACGGTCCTCCGGCAAACGGGGAACTTTCGAGTCCGACAGAGTCTGAATCAACTTATCCAAGTCCTCTCCAAATAAAAACGACCCCCGAAAGGGAAATTTAGTAAGCTTAGCTTTGGACGCAGCATCCGCCGCCCAAGCGCGCAGCCACAACACACGCCTTGCGGCCACGCCAAAAGCCATGGACTTAGCCGAGATCCGCACCAAGTCATACAGAGCATCCGAGAGGAATGAGGCAGCCATCTCAATCTTCGCTACCTCCTGATCCACCAGAGACCAGTCGTCAGACTCTCGATCCAAGACCCGCTCCGCCCACCGAAACACGACGCGAGCGACCAGTCCCCCACAAATAGCCGCCTGGACCCCAAAGGCAGAGACTTGAAAATTTTGCTTAAGGATGGTCTCCAATTTGCGCTCCTCAGAGTCCCGCAAGGCAGAACCGCCCTCAACAGGCACGGTATGCCGCTTGGAAATAGCCGAGACCACCGCATCCACGACTGGCGAAGCTAACGTAGCCCGATCCCCTTCAGGAATGGGATACAGGCGAGCCATGCTGCGCGCCAGCCGAAACGGCGTCTCCGGCGTTTTCCACTGCTCAAGAATAATATCCCGAATATCCTGATGCATAGGAAAAGAGCGGGAAACGGAACGGATCCCCCGCAACAGAGGGTCCCCCACACGCGGAGTCTCCGGCGGCGCGTCCTCAAAACGCAAAGCCGAAGAAACCTGTTGAATAAGGTCAGGCAGCTCATCTCTCTGAAAAAGGCGCACCACGGACGCCTCGTCACTGGAGAACGGGAAACCCGACAACCCGCCGCCAGCTTCCGTCCCCTCCAGAGGGTCCTGGAATTCCTCAGAAGGGTCCAGGTCCTCCTCCAGACCGACACGTTCCTCCGACCACAAATCCTCGTCCCACGACACCCGCGGACGCTTGGACAAGAGAGGCGGCGGAGGGGACGTCACGTCAGACGAGAGAGGCAAAGCCGCAGGGAGCGCGGAGGAAACCCCACCCCCCGAGACCCCCTGGGCGCAACCGGGACCCCCAGCCGCCTGAAAATAGGCTTTGCATAATGAAAAGAAAAAATCAGGGGAAAAACCCCCCGAGGGTCCCAAGGGACTCCCTGCCACAGCAGGGGACCCAGCAGAAACCTGCCCCTGCTTAGCCAAAACAGGGGGAAGGTCACCTGAGGTGGAAGACAAAATGGAGGGGCCAGACAGAGAAGATGGCGTCTTTCCCGCCAAAACAGCTCCCTCCATAGCCTGCAGCGGCTGAGAGACCTGAATAGTCTCAGCCGCTAAAACAGGCAAGCCGGCATCAGCTGTCAAAATATCAGCTGAGAGGGAATCCTCTAAAACCCGACCGTCGGCGGCTCGGGGAATCCCTCCGTGGGCGGACGGAGAAGACCGGGCTTCTCCACCGTTCCCTGCCGACTCGCGAGGCACCATCGGCGGGGAGCTCTGGGCGCCTGCAGCCGCTGCCGACGGAGCTCCTTCACCGCACCGGCCTGAACACCGCTTGCACAGGCCGGCCGCGAGTGCCTCGCGTCTGGAGCACAATGAGCACTTTTTCCCTTTAGAAGTGCTCATTGCTCCATACGCGACCTAGCTGTAAAAAAGTGCCGGTTAGTTGAAAAAATACAGTAAAATACAGTTTTCTTAAAGGGATACAACCCTCCAGACCAGCACTACCTCAGGATTTTTTTTTTTTTTTTTTTTTTTTTTACAGAACAGACTCCACAGGCTCTCGAAGCAATATGCCTTGCTTGATTTAGGGGGCAAGGCTTACTGCTGAGGCTCCTCTAAAAAAAAAATGGGGAGGTGGAGGAAGTGGGGGGAGGGACCCCGCTCGTGACCCGCCGGGTTTGACACCCCCGAGGTCGGACGAACCCCCAAACAGAGTCCGTCCAAGCTCCGTCCGGCTAAAAACAGGGACAATAAACCCCTAAACAAATTCCAACAGCCCTACCAAGGGAGATGGGTACAGATCACTCAACACCTGCTGGAGACTGAAAGAAGACTGAGGGAAATAGAGAGGAGGGGCTAGGATATACTGTCCCAAAGTTTTGTTTTCAGTCTCCACCTGCTGGTCATGATTAAGAACATAAGAACATAAGAACATAAGAACTGCCTTCTCCGGATCAGACCTTCGGTCCATCAAGTCCGGCGATCCGCACACGCGGAGGCCCTGCCAGGTGTACACCTGGCGTAATTTATATTCCACCAAATCCTTATATGCCTCTCTTAAGGAGATATGCATCTAGTTTGCTCTTGAAGCCTAGGATGGTCGATTCTGTCATAATCTCCTCTGGGAGGGCATTCCAGGTGTCAACCACTCTCTGAGTAAAGCAGAACTTCCTGACATTAGTCCTGAACCTGTCCCCCCTCAGCTTCATTACATGTCCTCTAGTCCGTGTCAAATTGGACAATGTAAATAATCTTCTCTGCTCTATTTTGTCGATTCCTTTCAGTATTTTGAAGGTCTCGATCATATCCCCACGCAGTCTCCTTTTCTCAAGGGAGAACAATCCTAGTGTTATAAGTCTGTCCTCGTATTCCAGTTTCTCCATACCCTTCACCAGTTTTGTTGCTCGTCTCTGCACCCTCTCCAGCAGCTTTATATCCTTCTTTAGGTAGGGGGACCAATGTTGGACACAGTATTCCAAGTGTGGTCTGACCATTGCCCTATAAAGCGGCATTATAACTTTCTCCGATCTACTCGAGATTCCTTTCTTTATCATGCCCAACATTCTATTTGCCTTCTTTGCCGCTGCCGCGCATTGTGCCGACGGCTTCAGGGTCCTATCTATCAGTACACCCAGGTCCTTTTCTTGTTCACTCTTCCCCAGAGTTGCACCTGACATTGTATACTCGTATTCCTTATTTTTATTGCCTAAATGCATTACCTTGCATTTCTCCACATTGAACTTCATCTGCCATTTCTCCGCCCATGTTTCTAACCGACACAAGTCGCTCTGGAGTTTCTCTCTATCCTCCTGCGATCTGATTGCCCGGCATAGTTTTGTATCGTCTGCAAACTTGATGATCTCACTGGATGTTCCTTCCTCCAGGTCATTGATATAAATATTAAAAAGGATCGGCCCAAGTACCGAGCCCTGGGGTACACCACTAGTCACTTTCTCCCAGTCGGAGAACTTCCCATTTATGCCCACTCTCTGCTTTCGGTTTTCCAGCCATTTGCCTATCCATCTTTGTATATCCCCCTCTATGCCATGACTTTGTAGTTTCCTGAGAAGTCTTTCGTGTGGAACTTTGTCGAACGCTTTCTGGAAGTCCAAGTATATTATGTCCACCGGCTTCCCACTATCAATTTGCTCGTTCACGGTCTCGAAAAATTGGAGTAAATTAGTCAAACATGATTTCCCTTTCCTGAATCCATGTTGACTGGGTTTCATCAAGTCGTATGCGTCCAAGTGCAGGACTATGCTATCCTTGATCAGTGCTTCAACCATCTTGCCAGGGACAGACGTAAGACTAACAGGTCTATAGTTGCCCGGTTCCCCTCTCGATCCTTTTTTGAAAATTGGGGTGACGTTCGCTATCCTCCAGTCGTCCGGTATCTGTCCAGTTCTGATTGTCAGGTTTGCAAGTTTTTGCAATAACTCTCCGATTTCAAACTTCAATTCCTTTAAGACTCTCGGATGAATCCCATCCGGTCCAGGGGATTTGTCACTTTTAAGTTTGTCGATCTGATAGTATATCTGGTCTAAGTCCACCTCAACTGTGGTATATAGATATATACCCAATCGTAAAGTTAACCTCTACTGGTCTGGAGAGTGCTAAAGAAATAAAAGTTGCTGTTGGATCTGGCGGTTTTTTAACGTTCTCTTTTTGAGAGTGGCACAGCGGGTGCAGGTGGACGCCCGATGGTTAAGACCCAGGCACTGTAAGCACCAGTTGTGCGGGTCAGTGAGGGAAATGGGCCTTGCGCACCGCTGGCACTTCTTAAAACAGGGTTGGGGGGGCATGAACGTGAAAATGGCTTCTGCCAAATCGAAGGCCGAGGCCTCGATGGTGGCAGCAGGCCCCGCCGGGGCGAACCCCGAAAAAGAGAGGAAAAAAAAAAAGAAAATTCTTTTTTTTTTTTTTTATTATTAAAAAAAGAAAAGAAAAAAGGGAAATACAAATTCCGAAAAGGTTTACGCGAGCGGGAAGGCGAATGAGAAAAAAGTTTTCAACAGCCGTTGAAAGTGCGTCTTCTTAGCTCCGCGGAAACTAAGAAACTGGTGACCGCGCGCCTCTGTCGGGCGGGAAGGCACTCGCGCGTGCGCGGTGCGGCCTGCTAGAACTTTCCAAGTTCTTAGAGTGCAATCACTCTAAAATTGTCCGTACCGGGGCTCCGTCGGTGCCGCCACCCATCAGTCAAGAATATGCTGCCTGCTTGTCCTGGGATAATAAACTGTATCCATTGAGGGATGGAAGCAGAGAGAGGTCATGATATGATGTAGGAAGAAGGGAGATGAGACAAGAAAACCTGAAACAAACACCTGAAATGGACTATCACTAATCACTAAAACCATAACAAAATTCAAACATACTTTAATACATACATATGGCAATGGTGGTAAAGAAATAGGGGCCTAATAAAGAAATGCAAGTGAACATTTAACCCAGAATGGTAGGCAGACAAAGCTGACTTGCTACCAAGTAGTGATACATCTGTATTGAGCTCCCAGCAAAAAAGTAACAAGGTCAGCCAGTTCAGAACAGTAAAAGCAAAACGTTCAGCAACATGGTAGAATGTCTAGACTACACTCCCTGGTTAATGACAAAAAAAAGTTGACAACCTGCAGCGTGTCAAACATATAAGGTCATGGTGTTATGATATCTCCTTTAGGACAGAGGAGTGGTAAGAGCAAGGAAGGGCAATGAGATGAATCTGAATAGCACAGACTGGGTGAACCAAACCTTAATTGATGTCATCAGTACGTTACCATGTAATTTTCATCTATTTCACTTTCTGAGCTCATGTATCATTATGAAATAAACAAACCGCTGACAAAGAGTGACCCATATCACTCTTCCTTTCTCCCACACCAATAAACTTACCTGCAATTCGTCTAAAGCTCTGGCTGCAGCTGTAGGACATTTAAAGTTGACAAATGCACAGAATCGTTCACAGAGAAGCCGAATGCTGTCAATCTCACCGTAACTAAAAGAAAGAGACACATGCTTTTAACAAACATGAGGAAAATGGAGCAAAATGCTAATATCCGCCTAAAAGCAGAACAGAAAATATCCCATACAGCAAGGTTATTGGTCTTGGAAAAACTTCAGTAGGAAAGAAGAATTACTGCTATGGGTAACCAACATAATAGAGGCTTCCAGCTTCAGCAGAAATCATACTGGGGAAAATTTTCAGTAAACTATTTAAGCAGCAGACAGACAAAGTACTTCTGTGCCTGTATAGATTTTGGTGTATTTTCAAACAATTTTTTTTAAGTGTGTGTGAAGTTCACCCCCTGATCCCAATATGCTCCTTGGAACACTTGCTTAACAGCACATAAGCTAGGTAGTTATACTCAGGTCTCCAGTTACCATGATGGATCTAGCCATTTAACTCCTCACTTAGCCAGCTAAAACCTTCTTAAAATGGCTTTCGTTGTCCAGAAAAGTTATATTTATTGGACACTGAAGCATCAGTGCCAACCCTAATGTGCTACATCATGAGGACTGACAACCCATAACAGCAGAGGTAACAGCGTTAGCCAGTACTTCTTACATGTGCCATACACTTTCTTTCACAATTCCGTCATTCTGACCCTAATGGATTTTTAAAAAAATATTAAATTATGTGCATGTCCAAGACAGAGAGAGATGTGCAGTCAAACAGAGACAGTGGACTAGTATGAACGGATGACGAAGTAAGGTCATATTAAGTATGAAGACATTGTCTTCTTGTTTATTTAAACAATGATCATCACAGCAAAAACATTTAAGGGGCAAATATATATTTAAACTTAAGTACAACAGCATGTCCCTGTGTTATTCTATCATGAGTTCATTCCTGTGGATTTTTTTTCCTTATGTTGTCAGTGGCTGCAACATATAATGGCCCTCTATATCTCAGGGCAACAAACATGTAGAAAAACCTCTCAAAATAATCACTGGTGGACTGTAGGGGCAATGTGAAGTCCCAGGTCCTACACTTACCCTTTCAACTTCCACAAGTACAATCATAGCTGATGTCTGCAAGAGTTACTTTACCTACCACATCCCTCTTACCTCCCACTCATAATATGCCTACAGGATCCTTCTTCCAACCCAGACACCTCTACATTTTTCCTATAACCCTGGGAGCAATCGCCAGCAAATCTGTGAAAAGCAGATACTAGATTTGGATTTTAGATTTGATTATTTGTCTTTCCAAATCCAACCACTACTCTACTCAAACATACCAAAGATATTTCAAACTTACTTTTTGAACAGGTCTCTCAACTGCTTCTCCTTTATCTGAATGGTGATATTTCCTACCCATAGGGAGGCACAGAGTGTCCTTCACAAGAAAGAAGATAGATAGATCAAGAAAAAAAAGAAAAGATAATTTCTATTTGTGGACAGAAAAAGACTTTTCACCATGGGACGTTTTGGGTCAATTGAATCTATTCACTAAGACATTATACCTCAGTTATCATTAGGAAAATTCAAAATACAGTTAGGTCAAAATCCCACAGTTGTCATATATTTAAAATGCCGGCTGCAAAGTTTAAATTAATCGAGTATATTTTAACACCATTATCTAGATAGTATGCATCACTAAATATAAACATTCAGGCCCGGATTCAGTATAGGGCACCCATCTCAGAAGTTGCCTAAGCAGCTTTTGAGAATCATACACAGATGTCCTATATAGAATCACCCTAAGCCGCCTAACCACCACTCTAACCAGTGTCCATATTACAGGCGTCAGTTAAGAGAATCACGTTGTTACTGAACTGATGGCGGCAAGGGATCTCCCTGCCGCAATCAGTTTAGCAGCCGTGGCCTGTCCTCCCCACCGCACATGCACGAAGACTACCAGCAGGAGGGATGATCAGTCCCTCCTGCTGGGACCCCCAAAACCATCCCCCCATCCCCGAATGTCCATGGCAGAAGGAGTGCCCAATTCCTCCTGCCGCCACCCGGCTGACATATCGGAATCTTAGGCCCTTCTCCCAGTGCTTTGTGGGATGCGCTGGGAGTGGCCTAAGATTCCAATTAGCCAGATCCCTTTCCTCTTGTAACCTGGCCAGAGGAGCCATTGCTCGTCATGATCCATCGCATTCTCCCTTAGGTGGACTAGAAATGACAGGAGGTTATTTCTGGAAAAATGCAATGCGCCTTTTTCGCTGATTTAGCTGAACAAGTTTTCCTTCTTATTAGAACGGCAGAGCAAGTGGGTGTTGCCAATGATACTTTATACCCCTCTCTCTGAGCTGTAGCTTATAAGGTTCAAGCACTGCCCATTCCAATTGAACAGACTTCAATGCACTGAGGAGTTTCACATTGTATATAGTCTGCTGTTTCCGGTACTCCTTGAATCCATACACTGAAGTGGCATCTCCAATTTTCTAAGTCCTCTACATTATCTAGTAGGTATTTCTGTGACTTCATATATGTTACCTCCAATTAAGCAATGGAATCGTGTTCCTCTTCTAAACGGATCTCTGTATCCTTGACTCACTGTCTTGATGGCTAAGCTACTATTTCTCTTCGCAGGTCTGCTGACAGAGCAGACAGTTCTTCATGAACTAATTTTAAGTCTGATTTAATTTCATAAAGTATGTTACAGAATTCAAACATGGTGGGCTCATTAGTTCACACACTGGCTCCTTGATGGCTCCTCCAGTAAGCTGGACTCCGCCATCTTGTTGTTCATGTGATGTCTGGGTTGATAGGTAAAGTCCTTCAAAGTTCGGCGACCACTCTGGAACATCTTGAAGAAATTCACTAACAGTGCTACATCACTGTCAGAGTGTGAAGCCATATGACTGGATGGGAGGCTGATGCCTTTGATATTTGTTGATTTTATTTGTGCAGAGTTAATAACTCAGCCATCCATCTTGTGTGATGATGTCATCCTCCCCCTGTACTTTTACTCAAAAAGTATTTTAGGCACCTTTGCTTGAATAAATTTTTAATTTGTTTGTCATTATACTTTTTACTTTAAGTATCAAAATATGCATTAATCTTTACTTTCACTTAAGGACTTTGACCTAGTACTTTAAACAACATTGGTTCTATCTTTGCCCGGCACTGAATTTATTTATTTAAATATTTATAAACCGCAATATCGTTACATACATAATAAAACATATTAAAATACAAAAAATTCACAATAAGTCTTCAAAAACAACACCCCCAAAACCACATCTCCATAAAAAATAAAAGACAAACAAACAAATTACCTTAAAAACTAGTAACTCAACAGAAACCTGTACTCTAACAACTCACAGCTCACCTTACTTAACAAAACAACGGCCAAATAAGGCAGTTTTCAAACCCTTCCTAAACTGCAATAAGATGGGCACCTGCCTTAACCCCAAAGATAGGGCACTCCAGCATACTAGCCCCTGCACAGAAAACATTGTTTAACGACTCACTGATACCTTCACAATATTCAAAGATGGTACCAACACACACTTTCTGTCCATAGATCGCAGGGTATGTTCTGGTGGATAAAATTGCAACATAGCGCATTAAGCAGCTGGACAGTTATCCTGCAGCAACCTGAAGATGATACACAATACCTTGACTTCAATATGGGTATCTACAGGCAGCCAATTCAATTCGTGAAGGATTGGTGAAATATGATCAAATTTCGAGACACGGGTAATAACATGTGCCGTCAAATTCTACACCAATTGAAAAGGCCGTAGCGCACACTTGGGCAAGCTCAGGTAAAGGGAGTTATAATAGTTGAGCACTGGAGCAATCAACATCACAATAATAGTTCTGAAGTTATCATACGACAAATAATCTTGCAATATGCACACCCGAGATAGCACTGCCTTCACCTGTGGTTTAAAGGAAAGGGAAGGCTATCTGCCAGTGCCTAGATAACTTCTAGATACTGACGTAAGGCGTTTCAGGTGCTCCTCCCTCCCCCACCTGAAGACAAGAATATCTCCTGACCAAATTCCTCCTACCCCTTCCCTCTCTGTAGCACTCCTCCCTCAGTCCTACCTGGTCTAGGCCAGTGGTTCCCAACCCTGTCCTGGAGGACCCCCAGGTCATTCGGGTTTTCAGTCTAGCCCTAATGAATATGCATGGAGCAGATTTGCATGCCTGTCACTTCCATTATATGCAAATCTCTCTATCAAGCATGTTCATTAGAGCTAGCCTGAGGGTCCTCCAGGACAGGGTTGAGAACCATTGGCCCAGGCCAGGGATCTCAAAGTTCCTCCTTGAGGGCCGCAATCCAGTTGGGTTTTCAGGATTTCCCCAATGAATATGCATTGAAAGCAGTGCATGCACATAGATCTCATGCATATTCATTGGGGAAATCCTGAAAACCTGACTGGATTGCGGCCCTCAAGGAGGGACTTTGAGACCCCTGGTCTAGGCTATTCTGGTCCTCCAGAGTATCAGGCAGGTCAGGTTTTCAGGATATCCACAATGAAGATGGAGCAGATAGATCTGCATGCACTGCCTCCTTGGCATGAAATTCTAATCTCATACATATGCATTGTGGATATTCTGAAAACCTGACCTGCCTGCCCCTGGTATAGGGGGTCCTAAGGGCAGGAGAGATGACCACTTCAACTTCAAAATGGGAAGTATAAACTTATCCATCTGAGTTGGTCTAAAGGATCAATAGACTCTCCTGTATTTTGTCCTTCCAGTAACAGTCTGCTCTCTACCATCTTTTAGCTTTCTATAAGAGTTACCATGTTCTTTATTGGCCTTAGTTTTACACTGCGCACTGTTCCTCCAAAAGACCCTGCCTCCAGTAAAATAAGTATGATGATTGATTATTCCACAATTATGCTGGTCTTAATTCTGTATTGTAACATTGCTACAGAAACCCCTGCAACTCTGTATAGAGCCCATGTATTGCAACACCTCGCAAAAGCTCTTTATAACTCTGTATTGTAACACCTCTACAGAAACTCATGCAAACCGCTCTGAATTGACTCCCCAGTCATTAGTAGCGGTACAGAAGCTCACAATAAACAATACCTTTCAGGGATGCTATAGAAAAGCACTCACACCAATGCCTGGTTGCAAAAGGAACCTTTTCTCTTCATATAATCCGAGGACCACCCTGTAACCCCAGAAACAAACATATTCAGAGCAACTAATTATCCACACACCAGGGGCAGGAAGTATAAGGGAAATGGATGATAGAAATTTATGGAAAAGTTCATCAGGAGAAAAACATTATACCAGATGAAATTGTATCTCTAACAAACACTGATCTACACAGCATTTGGCAATTCTACGAGCAATTGTTAATACGTACTCTGATTGGTCCGTTAATAAAACAATGTCATCCTCTACTGGTTCTTCAAAACAGGAGCTGGCATTTCTCAGCAGAACTGTTCCAATAATAGAAGCACAAAGGAAGCAAAAGAGGGGAAGTCTGTAAATAAAATACATGCTGCCACCCTTTTTTCAACAAGGTGTACGCATATGAGTCTCCCCAAAACCACATTTCATTCTCTCCTAAAAACCCTATGTATCTTTAAAACAGAAATGCTGCTTCCTCAACGTTTCTTAATTTTGATCTATATACTGCTGACTATTATATAATGCGGTATAACAAATGCTAATAAAACAAACAAACATATATAAGGAAATATTAGGTTTTTACCTTGCTAATCTTTCTCGCAAACAGTCTTGACCAGCAGGTTAAACCCTCATTAGCTGCAAGGGTTGTACCGAGTCTACTGTTTTGATTTCATGTTCCACCTCCCATCACTCTGGGATGAGTTCCACCCCCTCAGTCAGTACTAAAGCTTCTAGCGAGTCCTAGAGTGCAAACGTAAGAAAGGGGGGTGGGGAAATTCCCCGACCTAAGTCTGTTCTGCTCTAAATATAAACATTAAACAATGCTTTTAAACCACTACTAAATGAAACAAACAAGGTGGAAATAAAAGGAGCCACCTACCTGTGTGTCATCTGCACCAATAGTTCTGTTGCTCAGTATTTATGAGTGAATTCCTCTTCATCCCTGACCCTACCGGGCAGGCGATAGAAACAAGACATCTGACTAAACAGGCGTGTCTGAAACAGAAAGCAGGCTCGAATACATCGGACAGGGCAGGCATCAAAACTACCATTCCTGTTCATAAGATAGATGCAAGATAAGAACCTAATCCCGATGCCCCCACAAGGTTAGGTCAGCATTTCAAACTTAAAATGCTTCATTTGTCATGTATGTGAATTCGGGTGCGAACCAATGCCCAGGTTGCCCAGAAGGACGCCAATTCCATTTTCTCCAGCTAGAATTTCTGTCCCAGAAAATGCTCCAGCTGAGCACCTAAACCACCAGAAGCATAAGGGAAGGCGAAGCCCAAAACTAACCCCCCCCTTTCACATGCTGTATGGCACATGGAACAAGAACCCCCCCTTCAGATAGGCATCTGCCACAAATCTGGTATGAATACGAAGTATCTCCATCTGAAGAGTCCATCTATACTGTTTTCTGTCAAAAATAAGGGGTATTGAGGCAGATGGAAGCTTTTAAAACAAAATTGGGACATCCAAGATGGTTGCCGCAATAGCAATTCTGGAGCCTAAAATGGGCCATGGAGAAAAAAATGCAAGTACCTTTAAAAATGACTTAAGGACTTCCTCACAATTTTCCCCATAGACTGCAATAGCCTTACTTACTGTGCCTTGCTTCTGTGCTGAGAGGAGAGAAGATTTCTGCCTCAGACAAGCCTGAAAGTCCAAAAGATGGCTAGTTTCTTCGGACTGTCGTCCAGTTCCCAACATGGAACCGGACCCTCAGACTCCTGCTGGAACCACACAATGTCATGGGGGGAGGAACATAGTCGGCCCTGATCCTGGATAAAACCACCACAGGAACCACTTAAGCCCACTGTGGACAGAACCTGGGGCAAGTTGTTCAAGCCCACTGTCGATAAACCTTGGGCAAGATTGCTCCCAAGGGCACGGACCCTGAACTTTGAGAACTACTGATGCAGACTGGCCACACAGGAGTAACGTGAAGCATGTGCCTTTGGGTTATAGATCTCAGCCCTGTGAGTATGTATCTTCTCGCAGCCAGAGATGCCCCTGGGTGACCGGGATCCTCTGCAGCACCAAAAGCCTCCAATCGGATAATAAACAAACAAAAATAATACTGATTAACTCGAGCAGAACAGACATGCTCCCTACTCCTCACGTTTAGAGAGTAAGACTGAGGGGGAGGAGTTCATCCCAGAGTGATGGGAGGTAAAGCATGAAAACAAAACAGTGGGCTCTCTCTCTACCACACTCATGGATAATGATGATTTAACCCATTGGTCAAGACTACCAGTCCTGTTGCATAAGAAAAAGAGACAAGGTTATTACCTTGCTAATATTGTTTCTAGTAGATAAGTATGTCATTCTGGACAGAAGGGTTATATCCCAGTGCTTGTGAGCTGTGCAGAAGGAATCTACTATGGTTTTTTAAACCCTCCTACTTCAGAGGGCTCTGCTGCCCCCTCAGTTAGTTCCAAAGCAAGCAATAGACCCTTATAGAAACAGCTGTGAAGGAGGGGTACGGGGAAATTCCCAAAGAACAAGTCTGTTCTGCTCTGAAATGATAACAATGCTAAACAGTGAACAATCAAAATAGCGCAACAAGCATGCCAAACATACCATAAATAGATTGTAACCTACCCTCTCTAACTGCATTCCATATGTATTTTTCATACAGTTCTTCACTGTCAGTTTAATTTCCATCCTATAAGTTCACATAGAATTTTTCTTTTTTCAACCATCTTTATTTTCTCTTCTTTATTAATTTCCAGGTACTTTAGTTAGATTGTGAGCCTTCGGGACAGTAAGGGAATTTTTTTAAGTACCTTCTTACTTCTCATTTATAATCTTAATGTATATTTTCTTCAAACCGCTTAGAACCTAACGGATGTAGCGGTATATAAGAAATAAATTACATTACATTACATTACTAGACTATTCTTCACAACGTTAAGGTCTGACTGGCATCCAACTGTCAAGATTGGATATGAACATTCTGAGTGAGACAGTAGGTAGGCGCAGGAAATAAATAACAGGGTGGAGTCCAGAATGACACATCTATCTACTAGAAAAGATATTAGCAAGGTAAGAACCTAAACTTTTTCTAATGAAATAGGCGCATCATTCTGGATGGATGGAACATATAAAAGCAGTCCTAGAAATCTGGGGCTGGATCAATGCGCTGGCTTGTATCACTGAAGACCCAAAGCAGAGTCCTCCCTTGCTGCTACATCCACTCTGTAAAACTTGGGAAATGTATGTAGAGTGGACCAAGTTGCTGCTCTACAATCTCCTTGGGGGAGACCGTCCCGAGTTTCTGACCACGACGAAACCACGCTTCTAGTCGAAAGAACTTTTACAGAAACAGGAAACTGCTTCCCAGAAACAATATATGCTAACGAAATGGCCCTACGGATCCATCTGGCAATCATGTTCTTGGAAGCCAGTGCACCGCATCTAGCTGGACTTGTCAGCATTAAAAGATGGTCAAATAGCTTGAATTCACTGGTGACCTTGAGATATCCAACTTCTTCATAATCTGATTCTTTTTCTTAGAACCTGAGGACTGGAACACTGGCAGTCCGACTTCCTGATTGACATGGAACGCTTAAACCACTTTCGGCAGAAAGGAAGGAATGGTGCACAGACTCCAACTTCAGTAAATTTAAGGAAAGACTCTTTGCAAGAGCGAGCCTGTAACTCCAAGACCTTTCTCACTGAGGTAATGACCACCAGAAAAACCGTTTTGAGCGTCAAATCCATTAAAGACGCTTCCTTCAGTGGCTCGTATAGAGCCTGGCAGAGACCCTGCAAAATCACATTAAAAATCACAAGAAGGAAATGTGGGTTTTACTGGGGGCTTGATATGCAGAGATCCCTTTAGAAATCTGGATATGTTTGGATGAAACACCAGGGTAGATCTGTGGTCTTGAGCCATAAAACAAGAGAGTCCCTCTACTCAGACTCTAAGGAAGCTACTATAAATCCCTTGTCAAGGCCGGCCTGGAGGAAGGCTAGTCCCACATAGACCAGAGCAGAAAAAGGCTCCTCCTTTTCCTAGACACACTAGTGTTGGAAAGTTTCCCAAGCCTTAGCATAGGCAGAGAATGTTGTTGGCTTTTAAGACTTGAGCAGAGTAGCAATGACTACCTCCGAGTACCTCTTGAACTCTAATTCCTCGCACTCAAGAGCCATACTGTAAGAGCAAAGTGATCTGGATCTTCTATGACCATTGGATCCTGAGAATGGAGGTCTGGTTGCACTTGCAGCCTGAGACTGGGACCTGTCTGAAGACAAACTAGATCTGAATACCATAATCTTGAGTACCTGATTTGTAAAACCGCTTAGAAAACCTTGATAGGCGGTATATAAAATCCTAATAAACTTAAACTTAAATATGCATGGCCAATCTAGAGTTAAGAGAATTGCCTTTCCCCGATGGTGTGTGATCCTGTGGAGAACCTTTCATATCATGGGCCACAAAGGGAACACATATAATAGCTCGTTCTGCTGCCATTGTTGGACCAGAGCTTCCGGGTTCGGACCTTTAACTGAAGAATCAGTCCATGCTTTATGCTGTTGCCATGAGGTCAAACATCCTTTGACCCCAGTGATGAACAATAGTTTGGAAGGCTGACACAGACAGCATCCACTCACCCGGATCCAAGGTCTGTCTGCTGAGGAAATCAACTTGGACATTGTCCTCTCCCAGAACGTGTGCCACTGAGATGATACTCTGCTCACTTTAACAGTAAATGGGCTTTAACAGTAAACGGGCACTCTTGGTGCCTCTATGGTGATTGACATAGGCCACCACAGTACACTGTCTAAGAAGAATGACCGTTTGTCCTTCCAGAGTCTTCTACAATTTCTGCAAGGCCAGCCGAAGTTGCTCTAAGTTCCAGCCTGTTGACTGACCACTTTCTCTTGAGTGGTCAACTAACGTTCCTGAATCAGATGATAGTTGCAGTGAGCTCCCCAATCGAAGAGACTGACATCTGTCTTCACAATTACCCAGGAAGCTATGCAAAGAGGTATTCCCTTGGTTAGTGCCTAAGGGCAGAGTGACCAATCAATACTGGCCCAAGCTTCCGGTGTCCAGAGCAGGACATCAGCAGAGTGTCTGTCTGATGGGACCAATGTGATAATGCATTTTGGAGAGGATACATTTGAGCTTTTGTCCAGGGAACCATGTCTATTATGGCAAGCATGGAACCTAGCTTTTGGAGATAGTGCCATGTTGATGGAGTTAGCTTGGCTAGCAAGCCCATTATGACAAGGTCCACAAGACCGCTCTTGAATTCACTACAAAGTCACATCCTTTTCCCCTACCCACCATCCACTCTCCTGAACTTCAAACTAGCATCACCCCTTCATCCTTCACCCAAATAAGGAAGTTTCTCCTGTCTGGTCCCACCCTCTTGTCCCTCCATCAACTACCATTGATTTATCTTCCTTCTCTGAAATTACAGGGTAAGAAACTGCACAACTTCTGTCTTCAGCCAAGCCTACTACATGCCCCTCAGACCCTAATCCCACCCTTCTACTCGACCCCATCTCACAAACTGTTATCCCTCCCATATGCCATATTCTCAATCTATCTATTTCTACTGCAACTATCCCTGCTGCCTTCGAACAGGCGGTGGTTACGCCGCTTCTCAAAAAAACTCTCGATGGACCCCCCCACCTGCCCGTCCAACTATTGCCCTGTCTTCCTTCTTCCATTCGTATCCAACATACTCGAGTGTGCTGTTCTCTGTCACTGCCTGGATTTCCTTTCAACTCGACAGATTCTCAATCTTCTACAATCCAGCTTTCGTCCCCAACACTCCACAGAGACTGCCCTCACTAAAGTCTGCAGCAACTTGTTCATGGCCAGATCTAAGGGCGTTTACTTGTTCCTCATCCTCCTTAACCTGTCTGCTGCCTATGATATTGTTAATCACAGCTTACTCCTTGATACGCTGTCCTCGCTTGGATTCCATGAATCTGTTCTCTTCTGGTTTGCCTCTTACCTCTCCCAACATACCTTTAGTGTATGTGTTGGTGGGTCCTCTTCTGCTGCTACCCCGCTAGTGATTGGGTACCCAAGGGTTCTGTCTTAGGACCTTTTCTTCTCTCTCTACACCTCTTCCCTTGGTGCCCTGATCTCCTCCCATGGTTTCCAGCATCACCAATATGCTGATGTCTCCCAGATCTACCTCTCTACACCTGAAATTTTACCTAAAATCCAAGAAAAAGTCTCTGCATGTTTGGCTGACATTGCTGCCTGGATAGCCTGCCATCATCTGAAACTAAATATGTCCAAGACTGAACTGCTCCTCTTTCCTCCTAAACCCTCTGCTCCTCCTCCATTCTCCAACTCGGTAAATACTGTCATTGCCCCAGTCTCCTCTGCTTGCAACCTTAGAGTATTCTTCGATTCAGACCTCTCATTTTCTATGCACATCCAACAAGCTGCTAAGACCTGTCACCTCTATCTCTTCAATATCACCAAAATTCACCCCTTCCTCTCTGAGCACACTACCCAGACCCTTGTCCATGCTCTCATAACTTCATGCTTAGATTACTGCAATCTACTTCTAACTGGTCTCCCGCAGTACCAACCTCGCTATGTTCATGTCACCCCTCTCCCTAAGTCACTTCACTGACTCCCTATTTGCCGTCACATACAGTTCAAGCTCCTATTGCTGACCTACAAGTATGTTCATTCTGCTGCCCCTCAATATCTCTCCTCTTCTCTCTCCTTATACACCTCCCAGAAAACTTCGTTCCTCAGTTAAGCCACTCTTAGCTTTACCCTTCTCTTCCACAGCCAATTCCAGACTTTGTTCCTTTCATCTAGCTACCCCCTATGCCTGGAATAAATTACCTGAGTTTGTCCGTCAAGCCCCTTCCCTTACCGTGTTTAAAAGCAGACTGAAAACCCACCTTTTTGATATAGCCTTCAATCCTTAACTCTACTCCTCTGCCTTCCAACCCAGCTAGCTGATTAACCATTCCCCTTAACTGTATCCATGTCGCCAATTGTCTGAACCTTTCTTTGGCACGATGAAGTATATGGAGTATCTGCCTGAGCCTGAGTCTTTGGGCAGCACACATTCTATGGCCTGAAAATCCAACAACCTTCACGCTGTGGCCTCCACCCTGACTGCTTTTTCTGGTCGCCCTACTGGGGAGTCCACAAACTAGTCCATTAAGGGCCGGGTGAAGTCCATCTTGTAACCGTTCTGGATGATTCCAGAACCCATTGGTCTGAGGATATTTGTGCCTAGGCCTGCACAAAGTCCGAGAGCTGTCCCCCTATCTTGAGAAGAACTGCTCTGGATCTGGCATCATTGTGCTGTTTTGAAGGTTGAAGCAGGATAGGAACTGGAAGCCTGGTTTCGTCTGGGTACAATAAACCTCCTTGTGTATCCTTGGAAGGATCTCTGGGCCGCTGAGTGAGCGGACTGCTGAGCATGATGGACTACTGGTCTGACCCAGCAGCGGCAATTCTTATGTTCTTATGACTCTTCCTGAGTACTGCTGAGATCACCTGGAGCTACGAAAATTACAGCGCTCTGAGTCTCAAAAGGTTCTGAGTCTGCCTTCGGGTAAAGATTTTGGACAACGATCTGTTACGCTGGTCATGAGATCGTCTAGTCTTTTACCAAACAATATTTGCCCTTTGAAAGGAAGTCTGATGAGAGTCACCAGCCCATTGCCTGATCCAGAGCATCCTGCAGGCTGAGATTGAATAAGCCGAAACCTTGCTCATGACTCTAATGATGTCATACAGAGCATTTGCCATGAAATCCACTCCTGCTAATAGGAGCTGCGATAAAGGCTTGTTGCTCTCCCGTTTAGACTCCATAACCTGGTATGACAGACACGGATCACAAAGGAGGCCGTTGTGGCCACTTTGATTCCTAAAGTCAAAGCCTTGAACTGTCTTTTGAGAAGAGCATCAACTCTGTGATCCTGCATAACACCATGCTTTCCTCGTTTGGGAAGAAGTGTGCTTTGTAACCTGCACTACCAAGGAATCCACCTTGGGCTGAGCAAATAGCTGGTGACACTCTGGTGCCATCGGATACAGCCAAGCCATAGTCTTTGCAACTCTAAGGGTTGCAACTTAGGGTTATGCGGTCTAGAAATTTATTATGTTATGTTACCCCAATGTTCCGTGACAAATATATTAATATCAGGATTCCGGGAAAAAGTAGAAGACTGAGCTCTCACTCCACTCGTAATAGAGGGGACCTACTGGGAGTCCAAATTTAACTCTTGAAGCAAATCAGTAATTAGATCAAACAAGGCCAAGGGTATGAATAGATGGAAAACCATGGGATCATCCCTTGGACTGAAGGTCACCATGGGGTCCTGTATCCTCTGACAGGAAGGTGCCAAAATACCTCAAAAACACTAAAATTGAACATCAGAGAACAAGCAGAAACCTTCAAAAACAACATTTACAGACACCCCCCCCCCCCCCGATTTTATTCATTGGTTATAACAGCCTTAGTCACTGTGAACTGTGCTGACAATGTGCTGTAGCCTACCTAGCCTATCTGGGAGAAAAAAATCACTATCTCAAACAGAACGTCCTTCTAGCACCGAATCTTTGGGCTGCCAGTCTGACTAGTGTCTGACAGAGCTTCTGGCCCTTGCAGACCACAAAAAATGGGGCAGGCGAAACATAGCCAGCACCCTGTGAGACCTCGCTGAGCCCCCTACAGATGTCTGCACTCAAACCCTTGCAATGCAGTATGTGAGCAATGCTACCAGGGGACTACCCCGAGCTCCAAAAAAAGGCTACTGTAGGCTGGCTAACAGGTACCACAAGGGATTGGTCTGTCAGCTGCAAACCCCAATCTGCTTCTCCTCCACACAGGCAGAGCTGGACCCTCGACTAGGGCGGCAGTTAACACTGAAAGATAAAAATATGCAAAAATAACAAATAAAAATAAAGAAATAAGCAAAGAAGATCAGAAATACTCCTTTTGGTTTGCATGCAGAAGGATAAAACAGCAGGGGGCAGTAGAACTTTCTTTGAAGTAGGAGGGATTCAAACACCAGAGTGGATTCCTTCTGCATGACACGCGAGCACTGGGATATAACCCATCTGTCCAGAACAAAACACCAACTGTACTAGAAATTATTTTGATGACCATGGACTGAACCTAACGCAAATATTCAAGACGAGGCCATATCTGGGCACTGGTCCTGAATATCCAGATCCTACTTTAGTTGTGAAGTCCAACTAAGCAGAGGATTCCTTCCCCACTAAAGAGTTCCAAGGATACAGATTACAGTTAAATAGTACTGAGCAAGATCCTCAGGAGATCTATACACAGCAGCTCGCATATTACTTACATGGCAGAGCAAACAAAAGATGGAGGAACAAGAGCTGTTGGGTTTCCACTCATTCTGCCTCTTTATATGTACCCACTGAAAAATGGCAATGCTTTCCTGCATATTTGGGGGCTGCAAGATAGCCACTCACCTTTGGCAGAGATTGGAGCTTCTAAGACAGCAGGAACAGTTTTAAACTCTTCTAAGAGACTTACACTTTGTGTTTGCGTGAAACCCAGTTCCTACAAAGAGGAGAATGGCAGTGAGCTCTTGCAAGATGACATTTCCAGAACATTCTGACCCGGAACTTGCTCAATTTCTCTCTGCCAGCTTAGCAGGGGGCTAAAGGGACAGAATGGGAGATCGGGTGATCTAGTAAGTAAAGTAACAGACTGGATACCACAAAAATGGGTTTAAATCTGACTTCCAACATGAATACTCAACATGGCCATTGGCAAGTCATTTTATATTCCAGTGTCTCAAATGCTCATTAACGGCCTCGTTTACAAAGCCGCGCTAACGGCCTCGAAGCCCATAGAGATTTAAAGGGCTTCAGGGCTATTGCCGTGCGGCTTTATAAAAGAGGCCGTTACTATTTTGGAGTACGGCCTTGATGTACCTGTATGCAATTCATATTACAGTGTCCTAGTTTAAAGCATTATACAAATGGTAAAATTCTACCACATGCTGAGACAAGTAGTCTACAGTATTGTGGGCATTCTAACAGCCACTCCCTAAAACATCTGACTAAATATTTATTTTTTTAGAGCTTTAACTTGGGGGTATAAAAATGACCTTTCCCACTATTATGCATGAAACAATCTTTTCTCCTAGTTGTCCTGACTCCTAGTCAAATGCTCTGTCAGGTCTATACCTTCACTTAAAGACAAATATTCTTGCTTTACAAAAACTACAATTAAGATTATTTGTTCTTCTTATGCTGTTGAAAAAAGGCTATTAGTTTTTGGTTGGTTTTTTTTTTCATGAATTTCAATCTCAAAAGGACAATATCCAAAAATGCTATTTACCTAGGTAAATTGGTTATTTGAAAAATCACCCACCCTGTATATGGGTAAAAGCAAATGCAAACGCACTGCTCAACACCTTGTGTGCTTTCACCTGTATTTTAGTGGTGTTGTTGCCAGGAAGAGACTAGGTCGGGGAGAAAAGAATTAAATCAATATTCAGTCAATATGGCCACAATGTTAATTTAAGCACCTCGTATGTATTAATAAATACGAGGGATCTTCAAAAGGTTTCTGCACTTTTATCTTTTAAAAACACTATTTATTAAATATCTCAAAAGAAAATTGATCACTTTTCCACATAATCACCCTGTTTTGAGATTACATTTTTCCCAGTGTTCTACTAACTTCTTAATGCCATCAGAAAGGAATGTTTTTGGTTGAGCGTGAAAATATGAAAGTGCGGAAACTTTTTGAAGAATCCTTGTATATTCGGTGCTGCTCTCCAGCAGTGAGTATGTAGAGTGCAATAACTGTACTAGCATTAGTGACTGAACATTATTGCTATCCAGATAATTCCTTAGCCCACCCTTGTCCCAAGTATGCCCTCTTCTTATACAGATAGTATCTTGCCATTCAGTAAGATAGTTGACCCAATGCTATCCATATAGTTTTTGAAAATGTATAGCAAGTTATGTTTAGTAGTTGCTGGTGAAGGTGTAACTTCTTATTGATTGAATGTGCCTAACTTTGAGTTTTCAAAAACTATGTGCATTGTTTTAGCTAGACAAAGAGTACTTGCAGAAAAACGAGATGAAGTCTCTGTGGGTATATTTTTCTTATGAAAAGTTCAAAACACATGTGTACTTTTATTTTGAAAAATTGGTACAAAATCTGCTGGCACATGGTACTCACATGATCTGCAGCGATACAGATATGCACTAAATCTTTAAAAACATTTTAAAGCTAATAAAACAGTTATTAAGAACACTTTAGAAACACTTCATATTAGTGTCTCATCACAATGAACTCTCTTCCTTTTCATGAGCTCACCTCTTTCTCCCCTTCCCAACGCTAGCTCACACACCATATTTCTCCTCTGAGCTACTCTTGGTTTTATCGCAGTTGAATGGGGTGGGTTATCTGTTTGTAAGGTCTGGAGGCAAGGCAGGACGATGTGCCAGTGTGTGTGTGTGTGGGCAATCATGAGGTCTGTGTAGGCTCTGGGGATAGTGTGTGCTTGTATGTTTATGCAACTGAGTTGCTAGGGTCAGAGGATACGGTGAACATGTGAATAATAAGATTGATGAGGATGGGGGGCAAAGTAGCACTTTTCCCCTTTCGTGTTACCCACTTGCAATTGTCTTTAGCTCTCTTTTTTCCCAGTCTCCTCTCGACACCTCTTTCACTCCTCTCCACTCCCTTATCACAAACATTCTCTAGTCCTACTCTTTTTGCTTCTCCTTTCCTGTAACACATCCCCACAACCTCCACCAGTATCAGCTTCTCTTTTATCCCAAGCAGGGCCTAGGCTCCCACTTTCTTCGATTACTGCTCCGATGCCATGCTGTTTCATTCCCAATCCTGAGCTCTCTATCTGCCACACTGCTTTGTTCTGATACCCTGTGTATTATTTTTTGTTTTGGTTTTTGTTGAAGGCCACACATGCACAGCAAGCCTTAGCAACCTACCATCAGCTGATATACTCGGCAGGCCAAGATCTCCTTCAAGGCCTCTTGGCAGTTCGTGTCTAAGTGCAGAACCATTTCAAAGGCTGCCTCAGCTTCTATATATTTCTACACCAAGGGAAAATAAAAATAAAAAGGTATTGACTAATCATGCAAATGCACCAAGATTCCAGAAAACTCTACACAACACAGATAGGGTTTTCAGATATTGTTTATTCTCAAGTAGCTCGAGCATGAAGCAGACTGCTTACATAAAGAGGGATTTAACAAGCAGTGCCAGAATTAATGTACCTTACTTACTATTACCAGTTTAACACACATTTTTATGCACTAAAAATTACCTCTGATACAAAAATAATTTTGGTGCACCAAAATCATATGCTAAAAAAGTGCTTTAATTTTAGTGCACTTTCCATACTAATACATGAAAATGTCCTGCATATGGAATTACTTTTGATGCAGGGGCATACACTAAGGGGCAGATTCTATAAACGGCGTCCCGATTGTAGGCAACGGTAGGCGTCCTACTACTGTCTAACAAGCCAATCAGGATGCACGTTTTTAGAAAGAAAGCTCCCGAGGCAGGCCTCGGGACATTGGAAGCGCCTCCAGGAGCCTAGGTAGGTCCACATGCCCGCCTAAGGCTAGCTGTGGGCATGGTTTGCCCCAGAAGTCACCTTAGGTGAACCTATGCAGCCATATGCATCTCCCCATCATAGATTTCTCCCATGCGGGCCCCCCTCCACCCCTTCTAACCCCCTCTAACCTTTGAATGTTGGCTGGCCAGATGGGTTTTGCCACCAGCCGGCAGGCCCGTCACCATTGAAATGAGGCAGGCGTGCCCCTTCCCGGTGCACTGTGGGATGCACCGGGGAGAAGCCTAAGGCCTGATTGGTCCAGGTGCCTAAGTACCCGCCTATGGGCGTGGCCATAGGCACATGATCCAACCTAAGATTCTGGCTGGCACATGTGCCTATAGGCGGGGCCTTAAGTGCCTGGGCCAATCAGGCCTTAGGCCCCTCCCCGATGCATTCCATAGTACACCGGGAAGAGGCAGGCCTTCCTCATTTCGATGGAGGTGGGCCTGCCGGCCGGTGGCAAAATCTATCCTGTCAACATTCAAAGGTTAGAGGGGGGGGGATCCGGGGAGGGGTTAGGAGGGGGGGTCCACATGTGGGGGGACCCCCAGAGTCAGGAAATCTACGGTGGGGGTTTCCGACAGGAAGGATTAGGCAGCCTCCTGCCAGAACACCCCCTCCCCCACAATGAAACCAGCAGGAGGGATCGGGAATCCCTCCTGCCGCGATCTTCAAAGGGGGGATGTTCTGGAGGGTGGGGGTGTCCAAGGAGGAGGGATTGTGGTTGCAGACTTCCCTTGAGAAATAGTAAAATTGCCCATTGGAGCTTGAACTTTAGTTGTTACTGACAGCTTAAATCCTTTTAATGACCATTTCCTCTTGCCCATATCGATCAATATCTCAATCCCATAATTAATTCTTAAACAGTACCTAAAAAAAGATATTCCACAGCTTCAGAGGAAAAGAATGTTAACTAATGCCTCCTGTGGCTCCAAAGGGGCATGCCCCTTTTAGTCACAACCCTTCAGGCATGCGCCCACGGGTCGCATACCATGGCTACCTCTGCAATTTCAAGAGTCTGAGGAGCCCGTAAGTGATGTCAGATGCTACCAGGCAGCTCCTTCTATGGTCTCCTCTGTTCTTTTCAGGTCTTCACCCACATTCTCCTCCTTTATACCGCAGCTGCCTCTTCAATTTCACGAGTCTAGGGAGCCCAGAAGTGACATCAGACGCCACTGATGTTGCTACTGGGTTCCTCCTTCTCTGGTCTCTTCCGCTCTATTCAGGGCTTCATGAACATTCTCCTCCCAAGGACCACTTTTAAGGTAGACTGGAGAAAGGGAGGTGGGGGGGGGTGGATAGGCATGAACTGCAGACTTGTAAGAATTAACTAGAGAGGACCCCAGTGGAAACTATGGACGAGCAGTGAACTACAGCAGCTACGAAAAGAGTCTGGTACTGCTCAGTACCAAGTCTGTGTTCATCCTTATGGGATTGAAGAGGAAGAAGGGAGAGGTACTGGACAATGGGAAGAACATAAGAATTGAAAATTTATCACAAGGGCTAGAGTACCAAAATACTCTACTCTTATTCAATGACATCAAAATCACTGCCTCAAAATCTTCCAAAAAAAAAAAAAAGTGGAGAAAAAAGACCTCGGTGAATACTCCACTCAATTCAAGCTACTGCTAAATAGTCGAGCGAGCACCCACTAATCATAGGTCAAAAAAATTCCACTCATGAATTATATGCAAACATTGATTTCAACTAACATTGGGACTCAAACATCATGTCTCTCAAAAATTCACAATGTGGGTAGGACTAATTATGCAAAAAAGCAGAGATGTTTGATTATGTAACTCAGAACGTTCAAAAACAGACTGTTTTTATGAGCAGAAAATAAACGCTCTCTATGAGCAGAAATAAACGCATTAAAAAAATGCTCAGACTGCTAATCATGGCAGGTCAGCTCAAGTACCACAGTCGCAGGAATCTTGCAGACAAACACTCCAAAGGCGTTTGCAAACAAAAAAAATTCAAAATACTTATTAATTAGGCGTCTTCAATGTTCTTCACAAGACCCCTGGTAATTAAAAGATTTCCACAAGTCCATTCAATATCAGTGTCTTTTTCACATATCAACAATTGTACTTTTAGAAACTGCTCCATCACAGCCCATGTGTTCTATATCAGCCTACTTACTCAGCAGCAGCAAAAACTTCTCCCGCACAAAACTCCCAACAGGCGTACCCTGTATCGCTTAGCGTGTCTTCAGGGGAATGATAGAGAGATCTTGAGTATCACACAGCTGCTTCACAATGTCGGTTTGCAACATAAACACTGTCCTTTTACTCAACAGGATGATGTAGATTTGTGGAATAGTCTCCCAGTAGAGGTGATGGGAGACAAAGACTGTCTGAATTAAGACAGTGTGGGACAGGCATGTGGGATCTCTTAGGGAGAGGAGAGGGGATAGTGGATGATAGGCTGACTGGATGAGCCATTTGGCCTTTATCTGCTGTCATGTTTCTACTGCTCTAACCAGCTCAAGCCCTATAAAACTATACTTTTTTTTTTTCCTTTTTCAGGGGCAACCAGTGTAAGGAGGTAAGGAGAGAAAGACAATACTCATCCCTGCTGGAGACATCCCTGCAGGACCACTGCCAACATAGTCACACCAAGTTGAAACATGTGGGCCAAAGATGGGGCTGTGGAGGAAAATTCTCCACGCTTACTCAGGGCAAAGATCTGCAGATAGATCTCTGAAAGCTCCTAATAGCCAAGAACTCAACCATGGGTCATTGGGACAACTGGCGGCAGACAATGCCCCAGCGAATCAAGTCTCCAAATAAGAACTCCTGCTGCACCAGTTTGATCTGCATCATTTGTTGGAAGCAGAGATATGCTGGCAAGTTCCAGGCTGGATCACTCCTTATACTGTGACATTACTGTAAAGCTAAGGTTCTCTTGGCCTCCATTTATTGGTAGAGGAACATAAATCACCAGTCTGGACTGGTCTAGCAGGATGATTAGGAAATGAACCTTTTTCTAGGAGAGGGGGGCACCAATCACAAACCCCATCTTTCAATGTAGGTTTCCCTGAAATCCTAAAACAGACACCTTTTATCCTAGAAATCCCCACCTTACATTAACCTACCCATCTCACTTCACCCATCCTACAAGCCTCCCTGTACTTATCTTGATTGACTCAGTTAACTCAGCTAAGATTTGTGGATTAGTGAAGGGGTTCAAAGGCTAATGAGTGCGTACAGAATAGTTAGGTGAGCTGTTGGGGGCTCTAAGGTCTCAGCACAGGTGGTCTCTCATTGGGAGTCCTGAAGTAAAGTCCCTTTGGCTTGAATTCATAGCTGACCAGAGAGCGTCCGTTTATTTTTTTGTTTTTAATTTGATAGCTGAGGTGTAATTCACCTCCAATTGCAGCTGAATGCACCTACTTAAGTCAAATTTTTACATTTCATTAAAAAACCAAAAAAACCACTCCCAGTGTATTTGCATACAATTAGTAAAGAAATAATGTTAAAAACTTTATTGCACTTTTATTTTATTTTTTTTAATTACACTTTACTCCATCAGGCCTATAGTGCTGCTCATGAGTTAACAGGTTGAAAGCCTGCACAAGTTACTTCAAGGAGAATTCTCACCTTAATCCCCAGCAAAGCTCTACCTTTGCGGAAATAGCCTTTGGGCCAGTTGGTGGAGAGCCGTATGGCTGTCTCTGCATCTAAAAGAGCCTCTTTGTAGTGCTTCAACTGCTCATAGCAATAGGAGCGGTTTCCAAAATACCTACAAGCCAAAAAAAAATCACAAAAATAAAGACAAGCTAACAAAATATATTTATAGTTACTAGATGGATTGTTCCAAATAAAACCAACACACCCAAGTGCTGCACTAGCCTCCCTCCCTATCAACTTACCTCCTCTTCTATAAAGCCGTGCTAGCAGCTGCTGTGCGGCAACTGCCCGGAAGCCCTTTAAATCTCTATGGGCTTTGGGGCCATTACCGCAGGCAGGTCGCTAGCATGGCTTTGTAGAAGAGGGGGTTACTGTACAGATCCTCAGAAATCTAGACAAGGACCCTGCTTGGAGGACAGTGTTGGGTAAAGGATTGAGAAGTCATATAAAAGACTAGATTAGAAGGTGTGTGGATTAACCTTCAGAATTACAATATTGATCAATTTAATTCAATATGGAGATTTAATAATGATTTATTAGCAGATTCGAAATTCTTAGAAGATCTTAAAGCAAAAATGCAAGAATTCTTTCAACTTAATACTTCTGATGACATTAATATAGAAATTTTATGGGATGCTTTTAAAGCAACAATGAGAGGAAATATAATTTCATATTCAGCTTATATTAAAAAACAACTTAAAAAACAATATGAAGATATGGAAAAACAAATAAAAATTTTAGAAAATAAATTAATTACAAAATGGGAAAACAATACATTACAAGAGTTGTTAAAAGTAAAAGTTAAATATAATGAGATTTCTTCTCAAATTGTGAGGAAAGATATTTTCAATAAACAAGTACAATATTATGGCAATTCAAATAAAGCAGGAAAATTATTAGCAAATTTTCTTAAAGCAAAGAAAAGAAAATCTAAGATTATTGCAATTAAAGATATACAAGGTAACACACATACCAACACAAAAGATATTATAACACAATTTCTTGATTTTTACAAGGAATTATACACTTCTAATTCTTATAAAAATAAAGAACAAGACGGATTAACTTTCTTAAATTCTTTTATTGGACCGAATATTCCGGATCATATAAAAGGAAGTTTAGAAGAACCTATATCTTTAAAAGAAATAGAAACAGCATTGAAGTCTCTTAGAGTTGGATCCGCTCCAGGTGGAGATGGTTATACTGTTGAATTTTATAAATCATTCCAAAATATCATATTACCATATCTGTTAAATTTGTTTCAATATCAAATAAAGAATGAAAATATATCTGGTACTATGGCAGAATCGATAATTATAGTCTTACCAAAACCAAACAAAGATCCTACTCTGGTTTCAAATTACAGGCCTATTTCATTATTAAATGTGGATAATAAATTAATGGCTAAAGTATTAGCATTAAGATTGGCAAAAGCTCTTCCTTTCATTATTGATGTACATCAAACAGGATTTATTGCTAAAAGACATTCATCAGACAATACTAGACTTGCATTCCACTCATTAAATTTAGCAAAAAATATAAATGATCCAGCTTTTTTAATTTCTTTAGATGCAGAAAAAGCTTTTGATAGAGTGGAATGGAATTTTATATATCAAGCTTTACAATGGTTTGGTATAGGATCCGGTTTTATTAAAATGATTCAGACATTGTATAGCTCTCCTGGAGCAAGATTATATATTAACAATAATTTATCAACTAGATTTAACTTGCATAGGGGAGTTAGACAAGGATGCCCTTTGTCTCCATTACTTTTTGATGTTGTCCTAGAACCTTTATTAATTGCAATAAACAAAACTAGGGAAATAAAGGGAATCTCATTTACCAGTTTTGAATTTAAATTATCTGCATATGCAGATGATATATTATTATATTTAAGAGAACCGGAAATTACTATTCCATGTATGCTTAATTTAATAGAAAAATACGGTACATTTTCTGGATATAAAATTAATTGGAATAAATCTGAAATCCTCCCAATTAATGTTCATTGTACCAAAGGATTATTTGATCCATATTCATTTATTTGGAAAGAGGATGGAATAAAATACTTAGGAATTATGATCAAAAATACAATTGAAGACACAGTCAAAGAGAATGAAAAACTTTTATTGAAAAAAATAACAGAAATGTGTGAGCAATGGAATCCATTACATCTTTCTTGGTGGGGAAGAATTCAAACAATTAAAATGATGATATTGCCTGTAGTTTGTTACCAAATGAGTATGATTCCAATATTTTTTCAGGGGTCATTTTATAAAAAACTTAACAATATTCTTACAAAATTTGTTTGGTGTGGGAAAAGACCAAGAATCGCTTTAGTATCATTACAAAGACCAATTATGGAAGGGGGAGTAAATTTTCCAAATTTTTATAGGTATCATCAAGCCTATATTTTAAGACAGGGTATGTATTGGATCCTCCCAGATCTCTTAGAAAATGTACCAGATTGGCTGTATTTAGAATGGCGGCTCCTGTTCCCTTTACATCCAGAACATTTAATTTCTATATCAATGCCTATAAGATACAAAGAACACAGAATCTTATTAGATACTTGGAAAACATTAAGATACATAAATAATCTGACACCAGAACCAATTACTAATTCTCTAAATCAATCAATATGGGTAAACTCCAGGATCAGAATTGGCGGAATTAAAATCGTCTGGAAACAATGGATAATTGCAGGAATAAGAACATTAAATGACGTCATATCAGAAGGTTCCTTGCTTAGTTTTTCACAATTGCAAAATAAATTTGGACTAAATAAAACACAATTTTTTAAATGGATGCAATTGAAGCAAGCCATTCAGGTAGGGTTCCCTGAATGGAAAGTTCTTAATACTCAATATAGTTTGCAAGTTTTATGTTTCCAGACGGATTTCTTGGGTCACCAAGCCGCAAAATGGTATAAATTAATAAATGGATTTCTAAATAAAAAAAAGAAAACTGGACTTAGGGATATTTGGAGCATTGAGATTGGACAGACAATTTCTGCATCTCAATGGCCAAAATTCTGGTCCTGGAGATTAAGATTAACAAAGTCAGCATCTATGAGTCAAACATGGTTATTTTTATTACATAGAGTGTTATGGACCTCGACGCGCTTGCAAAAAATAGATAATACTAGATCTAATAGATGCTGGCATTGTAAAATAGAAGTAGGGACATTGGATCATTTAATTTTTTTTTGTCCCTGTATAAAAGCTTTTTGGAATTTAATTTGGCCCCAAATAAATATATTACTAGAAAATCACATAGGACTCTCATATGATACCATATTATTCGGTACTGCAATGAGAACACAGAGTCCAATATCAGCAAATAATAATAAATTACTTTTAATATTGACAGGAGTTGCCATGCAGCAAATCACACAAAATTGGAAAGATTTTACCAAACTAAATTATACATTCTGATGGAACTCGGTATGTTACATTTACAAAATGGAGAAAATTTTGGCTTTACAACAAGGAAATATTAAAAATTTTAAGAAAATATGGGATCCATTGACTAATTATTCTAAAGATCAGATATCTTAACACATTGATAATAGTAATATAGGGTTAGGGTGGGAAATATAGATATTAATATGAAAGAAAAATGGAAAAACAATTAATAGGGGAAAGGGATGAATATTTATGATATGATTTTGTACATACATATATATTTTATTATACATTTTATATTATGTGATTCATGTATTGAAAGAATGAAAATTCTATAAATAAAAATTAAAAAAAAAAAAAAAAAAAAAGAAGGTGTGTGCTGCCTATGAATTCTAAGGGAGAGCAAAGGAATTAAGAGTACACTTCCCCCCCACCTATTCGCAGTTTCCGTATCTATGGTTTCGATTATTCGTGATTTTCTGCCAAATAAATCATTTTCATTTTTTGGGCTATTTTAAGCCCTGTGAGCCCCCTTAAGCCTTACCTGGTGGTCTAGTGGGTTTTCAGGCAGGAGCAATCTTACCACGCTCCTGCCCTGTGCAGATCGCTCACAGGAAATGGCTGCCTTGAGCTCCTGACGTAGTCTTGAGAGATGACAGGAGCTCAAGGCAGCCATTTCCTGTGAGCGATCTGCACGGGGCAGGAGCGTGGGAAGATCGCTCCTGCCCGAAAACCCGCTAGACCACCAGGTAAGGCTTAAGGGGGAGGGCTTAAAATAGTCGGGGGAAGCGGGGGTTAGGTGCAGAACCGGCCTGAATATTATTTGCGTTTTTTTAATATTCGCAGGCCGGCTCTGCCCCTAACCACCGTGGATACGGAGGGAGAAGTGTATAATTTTGTTTCAGTTATTCATTGCTCTCTCTGAGTAATGTTTTTGTTCTTAGATTTTATGAGTTGGGCTTGTTTTATTTTTATACAATATTGCCTGTAGTGAATTATATCTTTGATTTATATGGATTGGATTTATATTGGTAATGTGGTGGCTAACAAGTGCCCAATTAAATTAAATTCTAAAATCTCATATAGACACACTGGATATGTTAATTTGATCTTTATCTTGTCATCTACCTAGGTAATATTTCAGTCTCTGAATGAGTAATAAGAAACAAAAAAAGACATTAAATTAACAATTCTGCTAACGTATGAAACAGATTAGAAAGAGACATATTAAGAGGATGTATTTCTCAAAAGAAATCAGACAAAAAGGTGAAATGCTGATAAGCCAACAGTATAAAAGGAAGAGAAGCTTAGCTTTCTCCTAGAAGAATTCACTTAGGAAACCTGAAGTGGACAATAAATAGACAAAGATGAATGTAACATTAACTCTGGAGATGTGAGGGGAAAAAGGATTAAGAATGCAAAGGAACCACCAAATAATGATAAATTCATGTACACCATTTGCCTTTACTAAGCTTACAAAGTCAAGGAAACCCCACTATGTCTTCCGAGAAGAATCTATAGGCCAGCAACAGAGTAAACATTTTTATTTTGTTCAAAGATGAAGTTTTACAAGTAACAGAGTAAACATTTACCTGTGATCCTCAGGGTCTAATTTAATTGCTTCACTAAACAATTCAACAGCTTGGGAGTATTTCCCTCTTTCCACCAGCTCAATACCTCTTTCTGCAAATGAAAAAGGAATCACGTTACTCAGATGTGTTCAAAAGGATTTCTCCACCTACAGAAAATATAGAGTTGGTAGTTCTAAAATAGGAAATGAAAAAATGGTAAATCAAAGTCTGGTTCCCATTTATCATCCCATTCTCACTACACAACTGACTTTTTTTTTTTTAAGATAGTCAGAATATGGTCCTTCTGCCCTACTTATTTGGGTTTTTGCCAGATACTAGTGACCTGGTTTGGCCACCTTGAGGACAGGCTACTGGGCTAGATGGACCACTGGGCTGACCCAGTAAGGCTATTCTTATGTTCTACTCACCTACACTCCAACAGGATGACAAACAAAATCTTTGAATTGTATCATGAGAGAATAGCAAAATACCAAACAGCTTTCTTCAGGACTAAAAATGACAACCCCTTATTTTGATCAATCATAATCTATCATTATAAAGTTATCTTACTCATATGATGTTTATGGACATTTTCTTTTAGAGGGGAACACTAAACCAAGAGTGAAATGAAAACTGGCCATTTAATATTGCTCTCGGTTTTCTATTTATTAACTAGTTCCCAATCCACAACAGATCACTGTCTCCTATCCCATGGCTTTTTAATTTTCACAGGAGTCTCTCATAAGGGACTCTTTCAATAGCTTTCTGAAAAGCTAGATAAATTTGACCCAGTAGATGCTGTTTATCTACAGGCTTATTTATACTTTCAGAAAACACAAAACAGTAAAATGGTAACTTAGTGAGACAATACATCTCTTGACTAAATCCATTAAACCACATCTATGCATTCACAAATTTTATTCATTATAATGGTAGAAACTATTTGGGCAGCACTCATGCCCAGCTCACCAGTTTGTAGTTTTCCTGATAACCCTGGAACCCTTTTCAAAAACTGTCAAAATGTTGGCCTCACTTCGATTTTCAGGTATCACAGATGATTTTAATAATAGGATGTAGATTACAAATAGTAGATCATCAATGTCATTTTTACGTTTTTCAGTATTCTGGTGTATATATCATACAGTCCAGATGATTTGCTGCTTTTTAGATTGTCCATTTGCTCTCTTCCAAGTTCGATTTGTTTCAGTTGCTCTGAATCATTACCTTTAAATACCATTTCTGGCATGGGTAGCTCCCTTCCACCTTCCTCAGTAAAACACCAAAACAAAGAATTAGTCTCATCTTTAGCCCTGGCCTCTCCAAGTGTCCCTTTTATTCCACGAAGAACTATTTTCCAACTGATTCCCACACAGGCTTTTTGTATTCTATGTACCTGATAAAGGTTCTTATAAGTTTTTGTCGCTAGGACAAGCTTCTTTACAAACTCATTTTTGCCTTCCTAATCAATGTTTTGCATTTAACATACTAATGCTTAGCCTGTTTCCTGTTTTATTTGGATCCTACTTCCATTTTTGAAAGATGTTCTTTTGACTAGAACAGGCTCTTTCACCCCACCTTTTAACTATGCTGTCAACAAGCTTTCCTTCCACCTTTAGCATGTGGAATACATCTGCTCTGGGCTTCCAAAATAATAATAATAAAGCTTTATTTATATCCTGTCATACCTTTTCAGTTCTAAATGATATTTTTTAAAAAACATTGTTGATTCCTGATTTAAACTCAATCTTTTCAGCTGCTCTTTTTAGCTTTTTTTAAAAACATTTTCCTCATTTTATCAGTTTCCCTTGTGGAAGTTAAATGCTGATTTCTATAGTGTCTTCATTATAGTTAAGTCCAATTTGATCATGTTATGATTAGGGCTGCACATTGGCTAAAATTTTTAGTTGCACAATTAATCACAAAGCATCCTCTCTATATTTCCTCATGTAAAGTGCAATGTAAATTCTCAAAACTGGCATATTACTAAATTGAACACTATTTTTATTGTTTTTACCTTTTTGACTGATGATTTTATTTTCTTAATTATCTTGTTCCCTGTCTCTGGTTTTGCTTCCCTTCTGTCTTTGCTCTGAGCTATTTCCAGGACCTCCTATTTAGTCATTATTTTTGTCTCCCCATCCCCACTTATTCACTGTCTAGTTGCAATCCCGTGGGGGGGATTGAGCATGTGGTGGCGGGGGGGGGGGGGGGGTGAGCCCGATGGCGGCGGGGGGGGGGGGGGTGCCGGATCGCGGGGGGAGGGTGCCGGTTCTCGTGGGGGGGGGGGAAGCAGCGCTGCTGGCTTCGGGGGGGGGGAAGGTGGGGGGTGGGAACATCCCATTATGCTCGTAATCCAAGGTACCACTGTATTTTGGATAACTGGCAGAGCTGTAGCTATAAAAGGCATGAGTGAAGTAAAAGGCAAATTTTAATACATATATATGTATATTACAGAATCATGCAGCGGTTATTAAGAACCCTTGATAAAGCCGATTAATTTGGTGAAACGGGTCCCGTTGGGCGCGGGCTGCCTGTTTCATTGACGATAAGAAATTTATGAAGAATAATTTATATGTACTCTTAGAAAACCATATAAACAGAAAACAAGAGAATAAAGTTTCTTAAAAAAGAAGATAAAGTACAATTTATATTTAGAAAATAGGGAGGGTTTTTAGGATCTATGCATGAAACGTGGAACCTTATCAGACTTGGCTGAGGCTTGTTCTAAATCACCAAGCAGGTCTCTGAGATCCTTTTCCTCCCTAATTCATAACTTGTGCTTTGAACAGAGAGATCTATTTTGTTGATTTGGATGAACTCCAGTTGGTCTCATTTTCCATCTTTGGTGTATACAATTGACTCCACTTAAGTGCACACCCTTCGGACCGGGTCTCCACGTGCACTTAAACAGAGTGGGGGGAGGGGAGGGAGGACAGAGGGGCCGTTAGATGACCATGGAATAAAGGGAGTACTAAAGGAGGACAAAGCAATCGCCGACAAACTGTACATTTTTGCGTCTGTATTTACCGAAGAGGATATATACAATATACCAGAAGCCAACAGGTTATACACAAGAAATGAAGACAGGAAACTGACAGGGTCAACGGTCAGTCTAGAAGAGGTATGCAGACAGATTGATAGGCTTAAAAACGATAAATCCCCGGGACCGGATGACATCCACCCGAGGGTAAATCAAGGAACTGAAAGGGGTTATAGCTGAACTGCTTCAACTAATAGCCAATCTGTCGATCAAATCAGGAAAGATTCCGGAAGACTGGAAAGTGGTGAATGTTACGCCGATCTTCAAGAAAGGTTCAAAGGGAGATCCAGGAAATTACAGACCAGCAAGTCTGACTTCGGTACTGGGAAAGATGGTAGAGGCGCTGATAAAGGACCGCATCATTGATAACCTTGACGGACACAAACTGATGAGGACCAGCCAGCACGGCTTCAGCAAAGGAAGATCTTGCTTGACAAACTTACTGTACTTCTTTGCAGGAGTAAATAGGCAGATAGACAAGGGTGACCCAGTCGACATCATATATCTAGATTTTCAGAAGGCGTTTGACAAGGTTTCACATGAATGTCTGCTTCGAAAAAATGTGAGCTATGAAATCGAGGGTGATATACTCACATAGATTAAAAACTAGTTGGCGGACCTTGATAAAGACAAAGCGAAATGCATTGGTAGAGGGGATAATTTTGCTGAAAAGCTATGTTATTTATTCAAAACTATTTATAAATTATTTAAACTATATAAATTATGAAATAAAGAAAACCAAATTTAAACTATAAGTAAACTTTTGCCACGTTGGGAAAAATGAGGAATAGAACCCCAGTGAGTTATGATACTCAGGGGGTGGTCTGAAATCCCATAGGCATTAGCAATAGCATGATTTTGACTGCAACGTTACTGAAAATTGTTACTGTGTTATACTGACCAGAATATGCTCTTATGAAGCAGTCACAATCTTTTCAACAGCAATCTTCAAAGGTGTGAGATTTTGAATACGCACATGCCTGTTTTATTTCATGCAATGTCAAACAACCATACACAGTCAAAATAAATCAATAGTGTTGGACTTAAAGCACAATATTTTGATTCTTTAAGAAATATTTTAAAAGCTTGTACTGGAATGGAAGTTGGAACTGAAGTAAATGTTGAAATGTAACATGTCTTATTGTCATCCATATAGATGAAGTTATTTAGGATGATTCATTAAACTAACCTTGTGACTGAAAAACATGAGCAACAGTGTTATATGCAGAAAATCTGAGTTGTGTGCCCTGAAAATGAAAGGCTCAGGCTCTGTAATGTAGAGATAAAAATCTTCATTAATACGTTCAACAAATTTGTTAACAGTGGAATACAACTTCTGCTGTATCAAAAATAGTAGCTAAAAATATTAGCATGTCATTTGAATTTTCTATTACTTGCTGCTCCTCTACTTAGTCAGATGCTAAGAACCAGTACAGGATCAACATGTTCTTTGTTATAATTGATGCCATTAATTTTGGTCTCGCTCATTAATTTGAACCACTGTAGATTTTTGCTTCCTTTATAGAATTAAGCTATGAAGATCTATAATTAGCTGCAACACAGGGTTCCTTTAGAAAGGTGCGCTAGCATTTTTAATGCACGTACCGGATTAGCACACGCTATAGTACGCGCTAGCTGAAAATCTACTGCATGCTTAAAAGGGGGCAGTAGCAGCTAGCGTGCCCTATTCCACCCGTTAAGGCCCTAGCGCGGCTCTGTAAAAGGAGCCCAAAGTTTCAGGACATTTCAGCTAAACTAGTTACTGACTTGGCCTTCCTGAAGTGAAAATATTCCAGTGAATATATGAAAACCTTTATATCAGGGGTGTCCAACCTTTTGGCTTTCCTGCGCCGCATTGGCCGAAAAAAAATTTTCTGGGGCTGCACAAACACACAAACGCTGCAGCAAGACAGAGGAGGGAGCTGGCAAGACGATAAACATCCGGGAGCAGTAGAGGAAAACACTGCATCGCCCTCGACTGGGGCCGCACAAAATACTTCATGGAGCCACATGCGGCCCTTTGGCAGCAGGTTGGACACCCCTGCTTTATATCTTAGCGTGTCTGATGAGGAGAGGCCTGTACTAAGTTCTCTATTATCATCCGATATTTCAAAGAGAAGTGGATATAAAATATGTGCAATTCCCAGTTCTGAAAGAGGAGAGGATGTGGCTTAACAGTTACAGTAAAGGGTTGGAAAACTGCAGATATAGGTTCAAATTTCCCTTTACCTACCGGTACTTCCTATGGGCTTTGGCAAGACACTAATCTGTCACTTCAAGTACTCAAGACGATACGCTCTTGGAGAAGAAACTTTCTTTTTAAACATTTATATGTAATTTTTGCAAGTCAACTAGGTTTGGAGTGTTCTATAAATGGAAAAGTGTTTAAAATAATCTCTGACTTCAGGGTGTAAACCATGCCTGCTTTTCTTCCCTTTCATATGTGACTGTATAATAAAGGGGAAGAAGGCTTGCTCCAAAAACTGCCACTCTAACATTTAAGTAACCACATTCACGAAGACATGGTTATTTTGGAAAAAGTGCTAGGTTTTATGAACCCTTAACTGGCTGATTTCATTGCCAATCAAATTTGGCATTAGTCTGATGCTCTGCACATTTTGGCCCAGATTCTGCAAAGTGCATCCCGACTGCAGGCAGCTGTAGGCGTCCTACAGCTGTCTAATCAGCCAATTGAAACGCATGTTTTTTAAAAAAATGCTCCCCAGGTAGGCCGCCTATATTGAAGGTGCCTCCAGGAGTCTAGGGAGGCCCGCAAGCTGGCCTACATTTTAAGTAGATGCAACCGCTATACTTATCATGGCAAAGGATCTCCCTGCTGTGATAAGCATAGCGGCCGCCAGTCCCCGTCCCCCTTCCCCCCAAACGATTGAGGCAGGAGGGAGCCCAATCCATCCTGCCCAAACTCCCCCCCCACCTCCCCGCCAAAGATCGAGGCAGGAGGGAGCCCTATCCCTCCTGCATGAAGATCCCCACTGAAAATCGAGGCAGGAGAGAGCCCAACCTCTCCTGCATGAAGACCTCCCCACCCCCCGACAAAGATCGTGGCAGGAGAGAGCCCAACCCCTCCTGCCCAAAGACCCAAGACCCGTGCACTGAAGATCGTGGCAGGGGGGAGCCCAACCCCTCCTTCCTGAAGACATCCCCCTCCGCAGCAGACTCCCCCCAATAACCTTGAAAAGTTGGCCCATAGAAGGGGCCTTTGGCACCTGGGCCAATCAAGCCTTAGCCTCCTCTGGGATGGGCCAGAAAGGGGCGGGCCTGCCTCATTTTGATGGAGGTGGGCCTGCCGGCTGGATGGTAGAAAGATCCATCCGTCCAACTTTTCAAGGTTAGTTGGGGGGGGGGTTGGCAGGGGTGGTGGCCTGCCGCGCATGGGGGGCCTTACGGCAGGAGGGGTTGGGTTCCCTCCTACCTCGATCTTCGTCAGGGGGTGGAGGGTCTTCGGGCAGGAAGACCCTCCTGCTGCGATCTTTGTCGGAGGGGGGAGGGTTGTCTTCGGATAGGAGGAGTTTGGCTCCCTCTTGCCATGATCTTCGTCGGGGGGTCTTCAGGTACGAAGGGTTGGGCTCCCTCCTGCCTTGATCATTCCGGGTTGGGGGGGAAGATTGGCGGCTGCAAAGCAGCCGCGTCTACAGTAACCCGATTCTGTAACCGGCGTCTGTAACATGGACGTTGGTTACAGAATCGGGTTTATTTTGGACGGGCATAGGCTCGATTATACAGAATCCAGGCCTAATTGTATTAACTCTGCTTCCTTCTTGCTTCCTCATTTTGGATATTAATACTGGATGTGGTATACATATACCAGTACTGTGAGAAAAATACATTCCCCAGAGTCCATGCCCTATAGCACTTTTGTGACAAGTGGAAAAAAGGTACTTTCAACTACAAAGGGCTAGTACAGCCTTCAGTAATTTTTTCATACACACAACAAAACATATTTGATGGTATGCAAGACTACAGGACTCACCTGCATGCTGTCTGCTTCTCTGAACAGTGGAACTGTTATTATCCTCCTAGAGACAACAATGGAAAAAGGTGCATTTTTGATCTGAGGCATAAGACATAGATTTTTCAAGATAGAAAGTAAATGCCTTCCATTGGTGCCAAGGATATTATTCCATCAAAAGTGGAGTGTATATGGCTAACTCATATTCATGTCCTTGTTAAATATGGACCTTATCAAAACTGCTTTTATATCTTAAACCTTTACCTTTCTCGCCTCATAGTTTTATGAATTTTACCCACATTTACTCTCTTGCATGTCTGTATAGCATTGCATTATCTCAAGTAACGCTATAAAAAGGCTAAACAGTAGTAGTCGTAACCGTGTCAATTGAGCCACAAGGTTACATATTGAAAATCTGAGTTCTGTGTGTTCTGAAAATGAAAGGCTCAGTGTTCAAAAATGTTTTTAGCTTTAAGCTCCAGTGAGCAAGGAGACTTGAGTCATTCAGACAAAAAGGAACAGAGAAACTAGAAGAGCTCCTAGCTCCATAAAAGTGAAGACTTCTTTAAACCTTTGCAAACTAGGCGATTATTGTACTTTCCTGGAAAAAGCTATAAGTTATGAACAGAGGTCTCCTAGACTTACTTCTTGGTAGACTACAAGACTCATATTGTCAGCTCCCTAAATCTCAAAATGTGGTTACCTGGGAACCCATAGACTGTTACAGGGCTGCAAGTCTGAGCAAAAGCATATTTGCATGTAAGATGTAAAGAAACCTTTCACTGGTGAGAAGTCATATGACCTACAATGCCTCAAGACAGGCCTTCAGGTTAGTGTTGCTCATAAGACATTGGTGAGAACTGATAGATTCACATTTTGAAGGTCATATACTACTAACAGCAATCAATCATCCTACTGTTTCATAACCTATGCCCTTTTCATTTGTTTATGAATTGTATTTAATCCTTTTTTTTGCCCTCTTTGTGTCTTGATTTGCCAAAAGTTGTATTAATTGTCTGGTTTTAATCAATGTGGTTTTTTCTTTTACCTGGATTTTATTGTTATTTTAAATCACATTGGATTATGATTTTGTGATCAAATCAAATTTTTACATAAACTTGAAACTTCTTGTGCCGATGTGTAGGAAAATGAGAAGGAAAGTGGTATGGTTAATGCAGATTAAGAAAAGAGGGGGACAGAGCTGAAATGTAGACCCCCCCAAAAAAAAAGAAAAAAGAAAACCAGATTTCATCCATTTTCTTTTTCATAGCCTGCTTACTTTTTTTTTTTTTGTCAAGAAATGAACCATGCAATTAAAATCATTTAGAACTTGCAACATGCACTCTTCCCTCTGCTTCGAAAGCTGTGGCTCTTACCTCGTGAATCCTTCTCTCATTCTCTTTATTTTCTCTGCAATTTTTGTCCAGCTTGGTTCTGGATTTTGGTTTAATGTGACTGGCAGCATTGGCAACAAATGCACTAGTTACATCCCACTCAGGTTCCTGCTGCAGAGTGTGAATGACGAGCCCACAGGATAGAAGAGAAACACCATTCTAATTATTACAGAATAAAATACTTTCTAGTTTCTACTCATGGACTAACATCAGCTAAACTCTACAGTTCCAAGCATATACAGTCATGTGAAAAAATTAGGACACCCCATGAAATATTCAGTTTTTTCTTAAGAAATGTTCATATATCAATGTCAAATCTTTTTTTATTTATCTCTGGAAAAGAAAGTGATGTAATTGAAGGTAAACAACAAAAAGTTTCCTTGATTTACTCATGAAACAAAAGATATCCACAAAATGTGTATTCTAACTGAGGAATAAATTAGGACACCCTATACTCTAATAGCTAGTATTACCCCCTTTGGCTGAAATAACTGCACTGAGATGCTTCTTGTAGCCATCTATCAGTCTCTGACATCGGTCTAAGGAAAGTATGGCCCACTCCTCAATGTAGAATTATTTCAGCTGTGAGATGTTTGAGGGGTTTCTTGCATGTACAGCCTGTTTCAAATCACCTCACAGCATCTCAATGGATTAAGATCAGGGCTTTGACTCGGCCACTCCAGGACTCTCCATTTCTTACTTTTCAGCCACTGCTTGGTGGATTTATTGGTATGTTTTGGGTCATTGTCATGTTGCAGGGTCCAATTCCGCTTCAATTTTCTTACAGATGGTCTCATATGATCCTCAAGCACCCACTGATACACGGTAGAATTCATGGTGGATTTTATGATAGTGAGCTGGCCCAAACCATGACACTTCCATTTCCATGCTTCACAGTTGGTATGAGGTTCTTTTCCTGTATACAGTGGTACCTTGGATTACGAGCATAATCCGTTCCAGGAGCATGCTCGTAATCCAAAATGCTCGTTTATCAAAGCGAGTTTCCCCATAGGAAACAATGGAAACTCGCTTTGATGCGTTTCCCCCCTCCCCCCGAGAACCGGCATTGCTCCCCTCGAAGGCCCCCCCCCCCGCGATCAGGCACCCCCCTGCGATCTGGCACCCCCCCTGCCTCGAACAGGCACCCCCCCGCCACGATCCGACCCCCCCGACACGATCCGATATCCCCCCCGACACAATTGGGCACCCCCCCGCCGCTTCTTACCCTCATCTGGGCACTCTTGAAAATCGGCTTCTTCCTCTGCTGGGCCTTGAGCATGCTCAGATGCTCAAGGCCCAGCAGAGGAGAAGGCCGATTTTCAAGAGTGCCCAGATGAGGGTAAGAAGCGGCGGGGGGGTGCCCAATTGTGTCGGGGGGGGGGGGGTTGGATCGTGGCGGGGGGGTTGCTGGATTGCGGGGGAGGTACTCGTAAATCGAGCCATCGATTTTGCAAATGTTTTGCTCGTCTTGCAAAACACTCGCAAAACGGTGCACTCGTAAACCGAGGTCCCACTGTACCAAACATGTCCTCTTTTCTAGTGTCCAAATAATTCAATTTTAGAGCACCCATAACAATCAAGGTCATAAATAACTGTTCTGCTCAAAGTAGTAACATGAGAATATCAGCTGCAAACAGCCAGCAAAAACCTCAAGATTGAGCTCAGAAACTACTCCCACAGAAGAACATCATATATACAGTATTCTCCCCAGCTCCCAAGGGCTGACTAGCATCCAAGACACAACTTGGAGAAGCATAAACAAACTGAGACAGTAGTCAGGTGCAGGAAGGACAGGGTGGGAGTCTAGAATGTCTCATCTATCTACTGGAAAAGAGCTTACCAGGGTAAGTACATAATCTCTTTTTTCCAGTGCAATAGGTGAGACATTCTAGACAAGTGGAACATACAAAAGCAGTCCCCAAAAAGCTAGGGTAGGCACCGACCCTCAAGACTGAGGACTGTCTCACCACCATATCCACTCTGTAAAACCTGGGAAATGTGTGTAGAGAGGACCACGTTGCTGCCCTGCAAATCTCCTCAGGAGACACAACTCTAGCTTCAACCCACGAAGCAGCCACACATCTAGAAGAATGCGCCTTGACAGAAACAGGAGATTAAAGAATGTAGGCCGACAAAAGAGCCTCACGATCTATCTGGTAATCATGGCCTTAGAAGCAGGAGCGCCCCGCTTGACATAATGAGTCAGCACAAACAAATAGTCAGAAAGACAAAACTCATTTGTGACCTCCAGAGAGTGAAGCAGCACTCTGCACACATCTAGTTTCCTCAAAACATGATCCTGTCTCTTTGAACCAGCAGGCTGAAAAACAGACAAATGGACTTCCTGATTAACATGGAAAGCCAAAACCATTTTCGGCAGGAAGGAACCTTGTATAAGGAAATCCCTGTCTCTGAGATCTGGAGGAACAGTTCACTGCAAGAAAGAGTCTAGTAGAGTTCGGAGATATGCCTTGCTGACGTAACAGCAACCAGAAAGACCATCTTGAGCGTCAAGTCCAAGAGGGAAGCATCCCGAAGGGAGGGGGGTCAAAGGGAGTCTTGCAGCAGCAGGTTAACGTCTCATGAAGGGAACGGCAGTTTAAAATCGATGGTCTAATGCAAAGAGCCCCTCTCAGAAATATGGCAACATCAGGGTGAGATGCCAAAGACGAATGATGACCTTGGGCTCAAAAACAAGAGAGCCCAGCCCCTTGGACCCAAAGGGACACCACAGTGAGGTCTTGATAAGGCTAGCCTGGAGAAAAACGAGCACCACCGAAATTGGAGTGAAATATGACTCCGCTCGTTCCTGAGTGCACCAATGCTGGAAAGTCTTCCACGCCTTAGCATAAGCAGATACAATAGTCAACTTTATAGATATGAGAAGAGTGCCAAGGACCACATCAGAACAGCCCTTGTGGACTAAAATCTTCCCCTCAAGAGCCATGTTGTAAGAGCAAAGCGACCCAGGACCTCCACGCAGGCCGGACCCTGCATATGTAGGCCAGAATGGGCACTCAACCAAAGGCCGTGACCCTAGTAAAGACACATCAGATCTGCATACCACGGCCTGCGAGGCCAATCCAGAGCCACCAGAATGACACAGCTTGGATGGTCCGCCAAATGACTCGGCCTATCATGGGCCAGGGAGTGAAGACAAACAGGAGGATTCCCTGAGGCCATGACTGCACCAGAGCGTGGAGACCCTTGTCTCCAAGCTCGGATCTACAACTGAAGAACGATCTGTTTTCTTGTTCTTGCCCTGATCCAAGGGCTGCCTGCTGAGGAAGTTGGCTTGAACAATGTTGACTCCTACCACATGTGCTGCTGAGAGCGCCTGGAGGTGGCGGTCCACCCACAGAAAGAGAAGGCAGGCCTCCTGAGCCAGAGAGTTGCTCCTGGCACCGTCCTGGCAATTGACATAGGCTTTTGAAATTGCATTGTCGGAGAAGACTCTGACCAATTGGCCCTTCAGAGTCTTCTGCAAGTGCACTAAATTCAGCTAAATGGTTCTGAGCTTCAATCAGTTGACTGACCATTTCCACTGAGAGGGCATCCAATACCCCTGAATGGGACGCCAATTGCAGTGGGCTTCCCAGCCCCGAAGGCTGGCATCTGTCATCACCATGACCCAGGAGGCAATCCGCAGTGGTACACCCTTATATAGTGATTGCAGGAGACGCCACCAATCATGCTAGCCCAAGCATCCAGAGTCCAAGGAAGACTGGTCTGTAATGCATCCCTGTGCAGAGCCCAGCAAGAGAGTAAGACATACTGGAGAGGATGCATGTGCGCTCTTGCCCAAGGAACCACATCCAAAGTGGCAGCCACGGATCCCAGGACCTGAAGATAGTTCCATGCCAAAGGAGCTGGTTGACCCAGAAGGGAAGAAATCTGGGAACATAGTTTCTGTCTGTCTGTGTGCCCCTGAAAGACAGATGTGGCCCACAACCATGTCGAAGAGAACACCCAGGTACTCCAGAGACTGGGTGAGAGACTGCCCTTTTTGTAATTCACAATCCAACCTGGATCTACACAATCTAGCACCTGGATCACCTACATAGCTAGCACCTGAATAGCTAGCCAGGTAGCTCTGATTAGCCAGTCTTCCAAGAAAGGGTATACTTGTAGACCCATGTTAAGTAAGGTGCTATGACCACCATCACCTTGGTGAAGGTATGAGGAGCGGTTGCTAGTTCAAAGGGCAGAGCCAAAAACTGGTAATGGGTGTGCAAAACATGAAACTGCAAGAATTTGTGAAGGGCTAGAAAGATCAGAATGTGCAAGTATGTTCCCATGAATCCAGAGAGGCAAGGAACTCTCCCAGGGCCACCGCTGCTATGATAGATCGCACTGTTTCCATGCAAAAAGTGCGGAATCTTGAGAGCCACATTTATGTGCTGCAGCACCAGAACAGGCCTCCAACCATCTGAGCCATTCATTGGCACAATAAAGTATATAGAGTATCTGCCGGAGCTTGAAAGGTCAGGCAGCACACACGCTAAAGCTTGAATATCCAGCAAGTGTTGTACAGTGGCCCGTACTTGGAGCGCCTTTTCCAGGTGCCCTGCAGGACAGTCCACGAACCAATCAGTCAGAGGTTGGGCGAATTCCAATTGGAGTCCAACCAATAAAGTCCAGAACCCACTGGTCAAATGAAATGCAAATGCCCAAATGCAGGAACACCGACAGCCTGCCCCTTATCTGTAGAGGGGGTCCCCTAGCCTGGCGTCATTGCACCTTCTTGGCAGGGGGTGCAGGATGGGAGCCAGATGGCACGTCTGTAGCTGGAGTACCTTCTGGTCTGAGATGTGGTGCTGGAATATGAATGGAAAGGTCTGGAACCATGAAAATTAGAGTGACCAGAACACCTAGAGGGTCTGGGTCTGCTATCTGGCAAGGTCTTAGGGCAACTGACCAGCATAAAATTCATGAGGTCGATCAGGCCCTTATCAAACAACTGCCCTGAAAGGGAAGTCTCACCAAAAGAGCCTTGGAAGTGGAATTACCAGCTCATTGTCTAATCCAGAGCATTTTGTGGGCATAAGGTCATATAAAGTGTCAGTCACAGAATCTGACCCAGCCAAAAGAAGCTGGTGAAAATTACAGCCTCACTCTCCACGGTGCGCATCTGAGACACAGGTGTGTGTGACAAAAGATGCCACCAAAGCAACCTTAAAGCCCAAAGCAGCTGCATCAAAAAGCTTCAGGAGGACTACGTCCACACAGCGGTCCTGCAAATCTGTAAGCACCACGTCACTTTCCCTGGGAAGAGAGGTGCATTTAGGCAGCTGCGCAACCAAAGAATCCACTCTAGGCTGATCCAGAACCTGCAGGCACTCCAATACCAGCGAGGGCTATGTCTTGCTTGTACCCTCTATCATAAGAGTACATTCCGGAGAGTCACATGGCTCTATAATTAAAATACCATATCAGGGTGCCAGGGAAAGATGAAGACTGCAAGCGCACACCACTAAGCCATGGAAGAGGAAGAAGAAGACAGAACCAGTTGAGTGACCAAATGCAACTCCTGCAAAGACTCAGAAATAAGAGCCAGCAAAGCCACAGATTTAAATAAACACAGAACTGTGGGATCGTCCCCAGGTTCTAGAGCCCCTGAAGGATCCGAAGATCCAACATACAGTCCCTGGTTCCCCGTCCTTGGAAGGGCTGCACCTGTAAATAAGGGTTCAGCAAGCTGGTCATCAGCATAAGGATCAGGCAGACCAGGAACAGCAGCTGACTGAGACAAGGACATGCCCATAGAAGCAACGCCTCTGAGAGGCGCAGCTGCTCCACGCAGCACATGGCGCAAGAATCCTCCTGAAGTGCCAAATTTGCACAATCCTGGCAAGAATTCACATTCAGAGAGCCTAAGAACTCCATCCCAACAAGATTTGAGGTAAAAATTACAATTTTGGAGAAGCAGGAAGCTTTAGGAAAAAAGATCACTAAAAATCCAAGATGGTTGTCATTATGAAATTTGCAGTGATATTTTTCACACTTACTAAAACTACAAAAATAGCGATTTTAGAATTTTTCAGGTAGGGGGACGTGCAGAAACCTTGAAAACATTGCTTTTCAGACTTTGCCCGATTCACCTCACAGGCTGTGACAGCCTTTATTCACTGTGACCTGTTTGTGGAACTGTGCTACAGCCTGCCTCAGCTCTCTTACAGTAGCGGAATTTTCAATGCAGGCTAAGCTGAAGAAACGCTCTGAGCACAAGAATCCACCCCCCCACCCCCCCAAAAAAGGACTAAAAACACTAAATAAAATAATAAAGAAGAATGAGCAGAATAAACACACTCCTGCTGGCATGCGTGCAAAAGGAAAGCAGCTCAGTGAAGTACAGAAAAAAATCCAAACTGGATTCCTTCTGCAGATGGCATGCAACCATGGGGACGCAACCCACTTGTCTAGAATGTCTCACCTACTACACTGGAAAATCAGGTTTATCTTTAATTACCTAAGGTTGGGCAGTGGAGGAATAGCCTAAAAATAAGAGAAACCAGGATGGAAATTCTTCTGACTTTGGGAAAATCATTTCACCCTCTTGCATCCAGTACAATACTTAAAATTGGAAGCCCTCTGGGGACAGCACCTGAATGTAATTTGCCCTAAGTTAGTAACAAAAGGGTATGAACGAAATCTAAACAAGCAATCCTGCAAACCTACTATTATTCAGCAATATAATGGCTTTGGTCAGTGCTCTACTCTTTTTTTCCCCAAAAAGGACCAAAAATCTTTTTGTAACACACCCTCTTTAACTCTTTTGTAATCCACCTTGAACCGCAAGGTAATGGTGGAATAGAAATCCCTAATGTAATGTAATATGTCAAAAAGAGGGAAGTCAATCACTACTGAATTGCAATCAAGAATAATAAGATGCTATGCACTATCAATTCTGAAGGCCCGAGTCTCAACAACAATTAAGGATATTGATTATCTAACAGCCTAATAGAATTGGGCTGGAAAAGGCGGGAGGGATCCCTCCTGTCCAGGTCACTGCTGGACCACCAGGGATACTTAAGGTATGCGGGGGGAGGTGGGAGGGAAATAAAAATAATTAGAATCTGGCTGGGACAGGAGGCGGGTAGGATCCCTCCTGTCCCAGCCACCACTGGATCAAAGGTCTCATGGCAGGTCCAGCGAGGCCTGCAAACAGGTTCGGGAAGGGGGCGGATCAGCTCTGATCTGACTATAAACCGAGACCCCCATTTTTGGGCCATTTTTTTGGCCCAAAAATCTCTGTTTATAGTCAAGCATATACAGTAAGCAATTTTTGGAAGTATTTTAGAAAAGGATTTGACAACAGAGCCTTTTCTAAAATACCAGTAGAAGTATATGTGTGTATTCTGCCACAGCAGAGGGAAATGCCATTTTACAAATATAAGTTGAGAAAAGTGAATGACAAAGGCACAGTAGCTTCCATGTGAAGGTTTAAGTACCTACATGTACAAATAGCAATTTCACCACTTCCACACAAACCTACATGTCAAATTTAGTGATGCTGCTGTTGCAATTTTAACTTGTTTCATTTTGAACTACATGAGATTAAGGAGAATGATACCCGTTAATCACTTATGAAAAGCCATAGCTGAAACAAGCACTTTTGAAAATCTATAAATGTCTTTGAGAGTATGGTAGTGTAGGCGAAGGTGGGCTCGGGGCCTGAATAGAATAACACTATATAGCAGGTTAGGGTGGATGAAATTAACATTTATTAAGGGTGTTTGGGAGGGGACATCCTGTTTAGCTCATAGCTGAAGGAGAATGAACTGATAAACTACCTACAAATGTTATGTGATGGATATTTTGAAGTGTATGAAGTGGCTCTGAAGAGCAAAGTGGTTTTTTTAAATCGAATATGTTATGTAATGTCCAATTTTAATGTATGTTTTTATGCAAACCTGTAGATATTATGCAGTATACAAATTTTTTAAATAAATAAAACTGAAAAACTAGTCCTTGAATATAGGAATGTCCTCTGTGACCTGTTCCTGCAGGGCCACCGTTATATACTAAAGTCTCTCAATAAGGTTACTTTATTTTGGTTCTGGTCTGGCTTCTCAGGTTATCAGTATAGTTCTTAGCACGCCACCAGTCAGCTTGCCTCAGGCTTGAATCCAACATGCAAAACTACAAGGTCCAAGTTAAACTGGGCTTACCTCAAAACATCTCTCCTGGGCCTTTTTAGCCTAGCTGTGCCCTGAGCTTTTATACTTCCTAGTCCCCATCTTCCTGGCTCCACCCCTCCCATGTCACTTCCCCCTTAGGCGGGTCTAGGGATTTTAAGTTGGCACCGACTTCCTCACAGAGGGGTGTAAATCCCAACATGGGAATACTTACCCATACTGAACACAAGCATTCCTTTTGTTAAATGGGGAATACCTGCATAGATTTTAGTCCTACCCAAACCACAGCCCTTGAAAACTATGTGGTGTGAATATACTGAATACATATAGAACCGCTTTCAGACATCAGTATTGAGCTCGGGTCCCACTGCAGCTCCTGGGCAAGTCACCTAACTCTCCATTTCCCCTAAAAATATTATTATTATTATTATTATTAATAAAATTAGACTAAATCCCCCTAGCGACTAAGAAAATGCCTGCATATAATAAATTTAAACTACTTTGACTATACCACAGAAAGGTGGTACAGTCAAACCTCGGTTTGCGAGTAACCCTGTTTGCGAGTGTTTTGCAAGATGAGCAAAACACTCAGCACTTTTGACTCGCAAACGTAGTGTTGACTCGATTTGCGAGCACCCCCCCAGCCCCCCCGATAACCGGCATCGCTTCCCCCCGCTCGCAAAGGCCCCCTCGCTCAAACCGGCACCCCCCCCACCGCACGAATCGGCCCTCCCACCAGTACAACTTAAATTTACCCACCTCCCCGTCTAGCACCAGCACCGGCACCGGCACGCAGGCACAGCTCGTGTGCCTAGAAGATCTTCCGGCTTTGGTTCACAGACAAAGCGCGCCTTTGTCCTGGCGCGCTTTTGACCTGACACCTCCAGCTTCTGCCTGCCTGCCTTGAGCATGCATCTGCGCATGCTCAAGGACTTCTAATTCTCCCTCTCGCCGAGATTCTCGGCGAGAGGGAGAATAGAAGTCCTTGAGCATGCGCAGATGCATGCTCAAGGCAGGCAGAAGCCGGAGGTGTCAGGTCAAAAGCGCGCCGGGACAAAGGCACGCTTTGTCTATGGAACCAAAGCCGGAAGCCGGAAGATCTTCTAGGCACACGAGCTGTGCCTGCGTGCCGGTGCTAGACAGGGAGGTGGGTAAATTTAAGTTGTACTGGCGGGGGGGGGGGGGGGGGTGAGCGATGCCGGTTTTCAGGGGGGGGGGAACGTATCAAAGCCAGTTTCCATTATTTCCTATGGGGAAACTCGCTTTGATAAACGAGCATTTTGGATTACGAGCATGCTCCTGGAACGGATTATGCTCGTAATACAAGGTACCACTGTATATCAAATCTCACTAAGCCTTTACCTGATCTACACCTGTAAATGTCACAATAACAACCAGAAATTGGTTTGAGTTGTATTGTTCATTTTCAGCTAATTTATCCAACATTTTTATTGTTAATCAAATGACAACAGCAATATATTTAGCAATATAATAGTTCTGGTCAATGTAATAGTAAGATATGGCAAAAAATAAGTCAAATCAAGAATAAGACTTCTGAAGAATGAAATAAAACAGGCCCTTTTCTACTTCAATAAATATGGCAATACTTTAGCATGCCAGTGCAACTGTGTGACATGACATATCTGCTTTGTACTGTTACTCATATAGTACCATCCAATAAAGAGGCACCAGCCTTAGATTTTCAAATAAACACTATCGTATTTTTCGGTCCATAAGACGCACCCTGACCACAAGATGAACCCACCTGTAGAGGAGGAAAAACCAAGAAAAAAAATTTGGTTCAGAATTTTTTTTCTTGGTTTCTACTCCTCCTGTAGGTGCATCTGGTGCTGGGAAGAAAGCCCAAAGCCCAAAACAGCCTGCAGCCCGAAGCTGTGCGCAGCCCGAAGAAGCAGTCTGATGCGAGAACTGACTGCAGCCAATCACAGAGTAGCGCAGGACCAGGCAGGAAGCGTAAAGGTCGCCGCCACTCTACAAGGAAAAAGGCAGCCGTCCAGCAGGAGACCGCGCTGGACCACTGCCACTTAAAAAAAGGTACCGGGGGCGTGGGAGGTATATTCGGTCCATAAGATGCACCCACTTTTCCACCCCCTTTTTGCGGGTGGAAAATGTGCGTCTTATGGACCGAGAAATCTGGTAGTTATTATGGCAGAGAGAAATCCAACAATTACTACCTGTTCATTCTCCACATGATTTTTTATTTTCTCCAGTTTCCTTCGCTCTCTTTGTCTCTAAAATAGAAAAGAAAAAAAAATTGAAGAGAATATTTGACTTCCCTTGCAAGCATTCTCTGATTTATCAAAGTCCAGTCAACTATCTGCCTTGAGAGCCCCTCATCACATTCCACCCCAAGAGGTCCTTAATGGAAAACTTTGGTGACTGCTGGATTAGGAGATACTTCTGAGTAAAGTGATATATTTAATTACTGGCCATGCTAGATTCAGGAATATTACATTTTCTGAAATACAAAAATTGCTTACAGAAACGCACCAGTTGCACTAAGCTTTGAGAAACAAATATGGCACAATTTCTCCACTTAATGATCATGGCCAGCTTGAGCAAAAAATGATATGCCTTAAACATTATAATTCTTTTGCCACATGAGCTATGAACACCCCTTTCATAGAATTCAACTCCCTTGATTGGCTGAGGCATAAAGACTAGACATGGGGATAAACAGAGAACTTCCATATGGTAGTGCACAATACTTGTCACCTTTACCTAGAGTACATAAATCCTTGCTGAGAAGACAGGACAAGCCATTTTGGTGTTTAGCGTTTTGTTTCCTAGCCAGGGATGCCAGATTAAGGTCCTACAAAACCCACAGGGAGAACTAAAATGGTTTGCTCCTCTGATATATTACAGATCAATTGAAATAAAGCCTCCTCTAATTCTTGTCTTCATAATATAACCAAATTCAACCATTTCCTTTATCCCAGTATTGAAACTTGGGTGTAAGATATACAGAGACAGCACACAACATTTATGCTACACATATTATTATATATTGCCACCACACCAGAAAAACTTCTAACCTTCTTCTTTGCTCTCCTCTTCTCTGCTTTTTGTTTGGCTCGATCATCCTCAGAGAAAGAGCCTTCTGAGGTCATCCCTTCATCCTGGAGAAAAATAAGGATAAAAACTGTTGAGATAACAGTACACTCAAGTTGTCAAACTATGTGAGCATAAGCTTCAGAAAATCCCATCAGGATTAAATTTCACCTGAAATTTTGCTAGACTATTGACTAAGAAAACAAAGTTTAAAAAGCAGTTACAATATTGATCCAAGACAGCCACGCTGAGGAACCGCTCTAGAGAGTTGCTCTTCTAAATTGATCACGTTTGCGGTGGACCCTTTTTCTCTTCCTTATCTAATGCCAAAACGAAGAGGTTGGAGCGCTGCTGGCGCCTTGCGGCGCACCGAAATCCCTGTTATCGGCAATATTGAAGAGCTCTTCAGGCAGATACAAGGAGCTTCGTCGGCATTGGAGAATAGCCCGCTGAGTACCCAGGGAATGAGCAAGACCATAGTGGTTCCTCTTGGACTAGAAACAACTCTAAGCCCTGACGTAAGGGCGCTGCCCCCGCAGCCTCAGACTACCAGTTCTCCAAGGGGTGTGGAAACCCCGCAGGTTGGGGTTATTCACTCTCCTGAGGCATGCAGTGTATCGGAGAGTCTTGAATGAGCTCATGCAAATGTGAGCCCTATTGAAGCTTCTGGGACAATTTCAACATCGGAAGGTGGACTGAGCCAATCGGGACAACGACAAGGTATACAACAGTCTGGTGAGCAATATTTCACTACTCAACCTTTAATCTCCCTGGAAAAACCTTCAGAGGTATCCCTGGATTCATTATGGGATCTTATGGCTGGCCTAGAGAAGACCATAAGCCCAAATTTTCAGCAAATTGAAGGGAAACTGCTTGAACAAGCTAAAGAGTTGAATGATTTGAAAAGTGAAGTGACTGCTTCTAATTTCTCTGTTCAGAAACTTGAATAGGAAATAAAGACTTCCAGACAATTACAAGAGAGTTTAATGAAAGACAATATCTTTTTTTTTTAATTCTTTATTTACATTTTATCCATTTGACAAAACAAAGTCAAAAGCAAGGAAATAATACATTACCAGTTTTAACATCTTTGAAAATGGAAATGAATACATCAAATAGGCAAATATATCAGGAAACATCCTTCCATAAATTCAAAGGTACAAACTACCCCTCCCCCCCAGGAATCAAGTATACCGGCTTGTATAGTTAGTCCTTAATAATAAGGGGGGGACAGCTGTGAATTAGCTGAAAAACTTTACTAGTTAAAGTGTACAAAAGAAAATAAAGATGTAGCTGGTTGGGCTCTAAAACTTAATTTCACTAAGCTGATATTGAAAAAGGGAATCTCAGGAGTTACTACACTTTGCTCTTTGGCAGAAATAAACTATATTTCAGAATTGATCGGACTGAGGGAAGGCAATGCAGCCCTAGAAAACACAACTTCTTTGCTCAACGAAAAAACGAAGAACTGAGGTACTGTGAGCCCTCGTCAGGCGGGAAAGCCCTCATGCAGGCAAAGTGCGGGCAGCTTATGATCTCTTAAAGTGCCGGTGCACTTTTCACTGTCTGTTCTGGGCTCCATGGATAACGTCACCCACATGTGAGAATATGCTGCCTGCTTGTCCTAAGATAATGCCTCTACTCAAAAGGAATACAGGTGCCTAAATTTCCTTTATAGAACATAGATTTACAGTGAAAATATGTACCTATAAATACGACATGAACATGTTTGCTAGTCATGGAGCTGGTCCTGCATGTCAATTTTAGCAGTATAGTATGCAGTGTGCCAAGATTCTCAATTTCTTGTACAAACTGCTGTTTACTCATGCATCACCTGAGAGATCTATTGTAAACACTATGCTGTTTCAAAATAACATAGTAACATATTAGTTGACGGCAGATAAAGACCCGAATGGTTCATCCAGTCTGCCCAACCTGATTCAATTTAAATTTTTAAATTTTTTCTTCTTAGCTATTTCTGGGCAAGAATCCAAAGCTTTACCTGATACTGTGCTTGGGTTCCAACTGCCGAAAAGCACAGTTACTTACCGTAACAGGTGTTATCCAGGGACAGCAGGCAGATATTCTTAACGCATGGGTGACGTCACCGACGGAGCCCCGGTACAGACACTTTTAACTAGAAAGTTCTAGTTGGCCGCACCGCGCATGCGCGAGTGCCTTCCCGCCCGACGGAGGAGTGCGTGGTCCCCAGTTAAGATAAGCCAGCTAAGAAGCCAACCCGGGGAGGTGGGTGGGACGTAAGAATATCTGCCTGCTGTCCCTGGATAACACCTGTTACGGTAAGTAACTGTGCTTTATCCCAGGACAAGCAGGCAGCATATTCTTAACGCATGGGTGACCTCCAAGCTAACAGAGAGGGAGGAGGGATGGTTGGCCATTAGGAAAATAAATTTTGTAACACAGATTGGCCGAAGTGTCCATCCCGTCTGGAGAAGGCATCCAGACAATAGTGGGTAGTGAACGTGTGAACTGAGGACCAAGTGGCAGCCTTGCAGATCTCCTCGATGGGCGTGGAGCGGAGGAAAGCCACAGAAGCAGCCATAGCTCTGACCCTGTGGGCCGTGACAGCACTTTCCAGTGAAAGACCGGCCCGAGCATAACAGAACGCAATGCAGGCAGCAAGCCAGTTGGAAAGCGTCCGTTTAGAGACAGGACGACCTAGACGGTTAGGGTCGAAGGACAAAAAGAGCTGAGAGGACGAGCGGTGAGCCCTGGTACGGTCAAGGAAGTATGCAAGGGCACGCTTACAGTCCAGCGTGTGCAACGCCTGTTCCCCAGGATGAGAATGGGGCTTAGGGAAAAAGACAGGCAACACAATGGACTGGTTGAGGTGAAATTCCGGGACCACCTTGGGAAGGAATTTAGGATGGGTACGCAGAACCACCTTGTCATGGTGAAAAACAGTGAAAGGTGGGTCGGCAACCAGTGCATGCAGCTCACTAACCCTCCTGGCAGAGGTGATGGCAATGAGGAAAAGCACCTTCCATGTAAGAAATTTGAATGAAGTTGTGGCAAGAGGCTCAAACGGAGGTTTCATGAGGGCAGATAAAACCACATTCAAGTCCCAGACGACTGGAGGAGGCTTCAGAGGTGGTTTGACATTGAAGAGGCCTCTCATGAACCGGGAAACCAGTGGATGAGCCGTGAGAGGTTTTCCGAGGATAGGCTCATGAAACGCAGTGATGGCACTGAGGTGGACTCTGATTGAGGTAGACTTGAGGCCAGCGTCGGACAGAGAGAGCAAATAGTCCAGAACAGTTTCCACCGCCAATGAGGTGGGATCGTGGTGATGCAGGAGACACCAAGAGGAGAACCTGGTCCACTTCTGATGGTAACACTGGAGGGTGGCCGGTTTCCTGGAGGCATCCAAAATACGACGGACAGGCTGAGACAGATTGTCTGGAGAGGTCAGCCCGAGAAAAACCAAGCTGTCAGGTGGAGCGAAGACAGATTGGGATGCAGTAGAGACTGATGCTGCTGTGTAAGTAGAGTAGGAAACACAGGAAGAGGAATGGGTTCCCTGGAGCTGAGCTGGAGCAGGAGGGAGAACCAGTGTTGGCGAGGCTACCGAGGGGCGATAAGAATCATGGTGGCTCTGTCCCTGCGGAGTTTGAATAATGTCCGTAACAGCAGAGGCAGTGGAGGAAAGGCATAGAGGAACCGATCCGTCCAGTTGAGCAGGAATGCATCCGGGGCCAGACGATGAGGGGAGAAGAGTCTGGAACAGAACTGGGGCAGCTGATGGTTGTGAGGAGATGCAAAGAGATCTACTTGAGGAGTACCCCACCGAGCAAAGATGGAGTGGAGTGTGGGAGGATCTAGAGTCCACTCGTGAGGTTGAAGGATGCGGCTGAGATTGTCGGCCAGGGAGTTCTGTTCGCCCTGGATATAGACAGCCTTGAGGAAGAGACTGCGGGCCGTGGCCCAGGTCCAGATGCGGATGGCCTCCTGACAGAGGAGGGGAGATCCGGTGCCGCCTTGCTTGTTTATGTAGTACATGGCGACTTGGTTGTCTGTGCACAGGAGAAGAACCTGAGGATCGAGAAGGTGCTGGAAGGCCTTGAGAGCATAGAACATGGCCCTGAGTTCCAGGAAACTGATGTGATGTCGACGCTCCTGATGGGTCCAGAGTCCCTGGGTGCGAAGTTCTCCCAGGTGAGCTCCCCATGCATAGGGGGAGGCATCTGTGGTTATGATCATGGAGTGAGGGGGTAGATGAAAGAGTAGACCCTGGAAAGATTGGAGGAGGTCAACCACCATTGAAGAGATTGCTGAAGAGACGATGTCACGTGGTCTGTGACCATTGGTTGGCTAGAGTCCACTGAGGTGTCCTGAGGTGGAGTCGTGCCAGAAGAAGTACATGGACCATCGAGGCCATGTGGCCCAGGAGGACCATCATCTGCCGAGCTGGGATGGTTTGATGAAGGAACACCTGATGACAGAGGTGGAGCAGGGTCCGTTGTCGGTCGGAGGGGAGAAACGCCCTCATCAGAGTGGTGTCGAGAACTGCGCCAATGAACTGAAGTCGCTGTGTGGGAAGCCGATGCGACTTGGGGTAGTTGATCTCGAACCCCAGTAGATGGAGGAGCGAGATGGTGAGATGAGTGGCATGTAGCACAAGCGGAGATGTAGGCGCTTTCACCAACCAATCGTCCAAGTAGGGGAACACTTGGGAGGTCGTGAGACCTGAGGAAGGCCGCCACCACAATAAGGCACTTGGTGAACACCCTGGGTGATGATTCGAGGCCAAAGGGTAGCACTTTGTACTGATAGTGACGGTGCTGTATCTGAAACCGTAGGTAGCGACGTGAGGTTGGATTGATTGGGATGTGAGTGTAGGCCTCTTTGAGGTCCAGGGAACATAGCCAGTCGTGTTGAGAGAGAAGAGGGTAAAGCGTGGCAAGGGAGAGCATTCTGAACTTCTCCTTGACCAGACACTTGTTGAGGTCCTTGAGATCGAGGATGGGACGGAGGTCTCCTGTCTTCTTGGGAACCAGGAAGTAGCGGGAGTAGAATCCCTGACCCCTTTGGTCCGGAGGCACCTCTTCGATGGCATTGAGAAGAAGGAGGGATTGGACCTCCCTCAGGAGGAGGGGGGTTTGGGAGGAGTGAGAAGCAGACTCTACGGGAGGATTGTCTGGTGGAAGAGTCTGGAAGTTGAGAGAGTAGCCGTGGCGAATGATGTTGAGGACCCATTGGTCTGATGTGATGACCTCCCAACGGCTGAGGAAGATTTGGAGGCGACCTCCGATAGGTTGAGGAAGAGGCAATGATGATGGGAGACTGGCTATGCCCTGGAGGAAAAAGTCAAAAGGGCTGAGATGGTTTTGATGGAGGGAGAGGCTTGGCAGGTTGGTGAGACTGTGAGCGAGCCTGAGTTTGATGCTGTTGACGAGGTCGGCGAGGCTGCTGTTGAGGCGGGTTGAGAGGTCTGGCCGAGAACCTGCTTTGGTAGGAAGACTGCTGTCTGTAGGGGCGAGCAGGCGGAATCTTCTTTTTAGGCTTCACCAGGGTGTCCCACCTGGTCTTGTGAGCCGAGAGTTTCTGGGTTGTTGAGTCCAGGGACTCCCCGAAGAGTTCATCACCAAGACAAGGCGCATTAGCCAGGCGGTCTTGGTGGTTAATGTTGAGGTCAGAAACTCTCAGCCAGGCCAGACGCCGCATGGCAACAGCCATGGCAGACGCTCGAGAGGTCAGCTCGAATGAGTCATAAATGGAGCGCACCATGAATTTCCAGAGTTGGAGCAGACTGGAAATTTGTTGTTGAAAAAGAGGTACCTTACGTTCAGGGATGTATTTTTGTAAGGCGGAGAGTTGTTGCATCAGATGCTTCATGTAGAAGGAGAAGTGAAAGGTGTAATTATTTGCCCTGTTGGCCAGCATTGCATTCTGGAAAAGGCGCTTGCCAAACTTATCCATAGTTTTTCCCTCTCTGCCAGGAGGGGTGGAGGCATAGACACTGCAGCCCTGAGTTTTCTTTAAGGTGGACTCCACCAGGAGAGATTCATGGGGCAATTGAGGCTTGTCAAACCCTGGGATGGGAATGACCCAATACAAGCTATCCAATTTGCGAGGGGCCCCAGGGACAGTGAGGGGGTTCTCCCAGTTCTTATAAAAAGTTTCCCGTAGGATGTCATGTACGGGTAACTTGAGGAATTCCTTGGGAGGTTGCTCAAAGTCTAGGGCATCGAGAAAGGCCTGTGACTTTTTAGAGTCGGACTCTAAGGGAATGGAAAGAGCAGCAGACATCTCCCTGAGGAATTTGGTGAACGAGGACTGTTCAGGTTTTGAAACGGTATCAGTCACTGAAGGTTCCTCTTCCGTGGAGGAAGCGTCTTCCTCGGTACCGTGTGGGGATTCTTCCCATAAGTCTGGGTCCCTGATGTCGGGGTGCGCACGGCGGGACATCGGTGTGGAGGGCTCGGCATGGCGGGTTTTGGAGAGAGACTTGCCAGAGCGGACCGAGGTGGTACCGGGTGAGGAAGACCGGTGCCGTACCTGGTACCGAGAAGGATCGGCATCAGAGTGGGTCTGTACAGTAGGTTGGGAAAGATGTGGCTCAGCCGAGAGGACCGGCATGGAAGTGTTGAGCGGTACCGAGGGGGTCGACACCGATGGAACGGTGCGAGGCTCGGACCGGTCCTGTACCGGAAGGTGCGGTGCCAGTAACGCCGGCAACAGTTGTTGGAGTTGTTGCTGCAGCTGCTCTTGTAACTGGGTTTGGAGTATGGCCGCAATGCGGTCGTCCAGGGGGGGCACTGGTACCGCTTTTTTCTTTTTCGGTACCATAGGTGCCGCTCTACGCTCCGGCGATGAGGAGGCCGATAACGAGGCACTCACCGATATCAGAGCGGAGTGTTTGCGGGGTCGATGCGGTGCCGAGGTTGCCGGTGTCGCAACCGTGGCAGGAGGGCGCTCAAGGGAAGTGGGAGGCTTCTTAGCCGGCTTACCTGGGGCCAGCGACCCTGAAGAAGGATCCGGTGGAGAGGAAGTAGTCAGTGTCGACTTTTGCGGTGCCGTCGACGTCGCGGCAGATTCCATGGCAGATCCGGTACCGAATAGAATATTTTGCTGGATCTGCCTATTTTTTAATGTGCGCTTTTTAAGCGTAGCACAGCGGGTGCAGGTGTCCGCCCGATGCTCTGGACCCAAGCACTGCAGGCACCAATTGTGCGGGTCGGTAAGAGAGATCGGGCGTGCACACCGCTGGCACTTCTTAAAGCCCGGTTGAGGGGGCATGAAGGGAAACACGGCCTCCGCAAAATCAAAGCCGGAGGCCTGTATGGTGGCAACAGGCCCCGCCGGGGCCGGCCCGAAAAAATAAAGAAAACTCGATGAGTTTTTTTTTTTAAAAGAAAATTAACGGGATCCGAAAGGAAAAAAACTGAAAAAATGAAAAAAGTACGCGAGCGGGAAGGCAGAACTAAGTTTTCAACAGCCGTTGAAACACATGCAACTTCTTCGCTCCGCGGAAACGAAGAAACTGGGGACCACGCACTCCTCCGTCGGGCGGGAAGGCACTCGCGCATGCGCGGTGCGGCCAACTAGAACTTTCTAGTTAAAAGTGTCCGTACCGGGGCTCCGTCGGTGACGTCACCCATGCGTTAAGAATATGCTGCCTGCTTGTCCTGGGATAATCTCTGTTAAGACTTACTCCAGCCCAACTACACCCTCCCAGCCATTGAAGCCCTCCCCAGCCCATCCTCCACCAAACGGCCATATACAGACACAGACCGTGCAAGTCTGCCCAGTACTGGCCTTAGTTCAATATTTAATATTATTTTCTGATTCTAAATCCTCTGTGTTCATCCCACGCTTCTTTGAACTCAGTCACAATTTTACTCTCCACCACCTCTCTCGGGAGCGCATTCCAGGCATCCACTACCCTCTCCGTAAAGTAGAATTTCCTAACATTGCCCCTGAATCTACCACCCCTCAACCTCAAATTATGTCCTCTGGTTTTACCATTTTCCTTTCTCTGGAAAAGATTTTGTTCTTCGTTAATACCCTTCAAGTATTTGAACGTCTGAATCATATCTCCCCTATCTCTCCTTTCCTCCAGGGTATACATATTCAGGGCTTCCAGTCTCTCCTCATACGTCTTCTGGCGCAAGCCTCCTATCATTTTTGTCGCCCTCCTCTGGTCTGCCTCAAGTCTTCTTACGTCCTTCGGCAGATACGGTCTCCAAAACTGAACACAATACTCCAAGTGGGGCCTTACCAATGACCTGTACAGGGGCATCAACACCTTCTTCCTTCTACTGACTACGCCTCTCTTTATACTGCCCAGCATCCTTCTGGTAGGCAATCAGCTGGTGCCAGCGCCTCTCCTTCTCTCCAGCCCTCTTCCCTGCTGGCAGCATCCCATGTTTCTAACTAATTTTAAAGCTACTGTATTTTTCGCTCCAAAAGACACACTTTTTTCCCCCAAAAAAGTGGGTGGAAATAAGGGTGCGTCTTATGGAGCGAATATCGCCCCCCCCAATCACATACATTTTAAAAATCCTGGCGGTCCAGCACTATATCAGCAGGAGCTTTCCGTGCTCCTGCCCTTCCCTCGCTGGACCGCTGCCTCCTGATGTCTTGGTGCGTAATTGCTCTTCCAAGATGTGTGCTCTGCTGATTTGGGGCTTTGGTGTGCAGGTACACACCCATGTTTGTGCCGGAGTAGAGGCGGAGGCACGGCCGGGACACGTATGTGATTCTGTGCTGTGAGAGTGTCCGCGCAGCAGAAGCCAGGTCTGGGTGGCGGCAACAGCTCTGATCCTGACAGTGGGGAGGCGACTTGAGGCACCAAAGGCAGTGGGGGCCAGTTAATGCTCACCGCCGAGTCCTTGGATCGGGTGGAGCTATGTGAGTCTCCTGACCTGGGTGAGTGTTTTAGCATAGGGCTGTGAAGAAGCGGTATCAAATAATGGGACTGGCCTTGCCTCCCTTCTCCCCAGACCTCATACTCTGCCCCGAGTCCCGAGCCCCAGGCAGGAGGGCTGTTGGGCTTGTCACTGTGCTGCTTCCTGTTATATGATTGTAACCCCCCCATAATGCCTGGCATCATTACTATGAAATATCTGTATAGTTGCTCATGGCAGGGATGGTGGCTATCCAAGTTTGAAAGTGTACAGGGCAGGATGGTGGGACAGGTGGTTCAGAATGTGTTTTTCTTGTTTTTTTCCCTCCTCTACATGAGGGTGCGTCTTATGGTCACGTGTGTTTTTCAGAGCGAAAAATATGGTATGTTATAGATATGGTATGTTTACTTCAATCACGCTGCCGAAGGCTCGAAAAGTTACAGCAGAACCGGATACCGGAGGAGGGTGAAGGGAGATAGGGGAAGATAGCATGGGGAGGGTAAGAGAGATGCTGGACCGCAGGGATGGGGAGAAAAGAGAAGGAAAGATGAGAGATCTCTAGGGGAGGGAATGGAAGGGGCAGATAAAGACGCCAGACCACGAGAGGGGGAAAAGGAAGGAGAGAGATGTCAGACAATTGGATGGGGAAAGGGGGGGGAAGAGAGATGTGGTAAAGGAAGGAGGGAAGAGAAATGCTAGACCAGGGATCTCAAAGTCCCTCCTTGAGGGCCGCAATCCAGTCGGGTTTTCAGGATTTCCCCAATGAATATGCATTGAAAGAAGTGCATGCACATAGATCTCATGCATATTCATTGGGGAAATTCTGAAAACCCGACTGGATTGCGGCCCTCAAGGAGGAACATCGAGACCCTTGTGCTAGACTGTGGGAAGGAGAGGCCCTCTGCTTCCAATCACTCAGCCACTTCTCTGGATTCTTCAGGCTACCAGTCAGACCTCCACGAACCGACCCCCAACACCCCCAGCCTTCTAACAAAGAGGGGGGGAGATGAAATGCAGCTGGCACCGTGAGCGCCCCAAAGGAATGCTACTAGCACTTAAACAGCTTGCGCTCCAGCCCCTGACCAAGTCAAAAGAGCGAGCAAACACCAGGGGAATGAACCCTGAGCCCCACTAATCTTTAGCAGGCTAACTGAAACAGGTCCCCAAAAGGATACACCTGCCAGCTGCAGATTTAAAATCTGCTCCTCTCCACGCAGAGTAGACCCTTATCAAAAGGGATCTCTGATTTCATGAAAAAGACCGTGACCAGAGTGAAAAACCACAAAACTATTACAAAATAAAAAAAGAAATAAACCGAGCAGATCAGAAAACACTTCTCAAGCTTGCCTACAGAAAGAGAAATTGAAGGGAGTTGCAGACTCCTGGGAGAAGGAGGAGGTTTCAAAAATTGTGATTGACATCTTTCTGCAGTATGCTTGTGAGAATGGACAGAAGTTCAGCATGCCATTCCTATTGCACTGAAAGAGGTACTGTATTCATGTATATTCGCATATACATGCAAAAGTGACTTTCTAAAATTATCCCCTAAAATCAATGCATGGACTTGATACATGAAAGCTTTTCTCCCATATTGTCTCAGAGAAAGATCCTGACAAAAACAGACCTAAGTTAATTAGGATGTTATTTAAACAAAATACTCATTTGTTGCTTATAAGAATAAATAGTTGGCTAAAAAAATGTTACCACAACTGACAATTTAGCTCAGATGTAAAAAAGCACATTTATCTAGATTGTGAGGCCATCAGGACAGACAGGAAAATGCTTGAAGCACCTGTATGTAAACCTTTTTGAGTGAGGTTGCATAGCTACAAAAAGGCAGTATACAATCCCATTGCTACCGCTGCTTTGTAAAAGAGGCCCTTTCTGCAATTTGCAGCTCCCAGATATATAGTAAATCAAATTTGCAAAGTACCATTTTCCATGTCATTTATGTTTTTTAGGAACAATAGGTCAATGCAAAAATAACTTCAGTCAGTGTATCTGGTCATACTATACTATATATATATATATTTATTTATTTATTTAATTCATTTTCTAGCCCGTTGTCCTCAAAGAGCTCAGACTGGGTTACTGGTTTAACATACATAATTTCCGTACAAGTTTATGATACAAGCTTTTATCCTAACTTGATACATGCTAGGGGCTAATGATAATATACATTTTACTGGTTACAATTTGCTATGGTTGTCCTTATGATAAAAGGAATCTCTCTAATATACCTGCCCCCTGCAAAATATATTCAAGTTGTAGGCTAGCCAGGACCTTTGACGGAGGTCAATAACAGAGTTAAGACCAGGAGAGGCCTGTCTAAAGTGGTGCAGTGCATGAGATCTATTTCCATGCACTGCTTTCATTGTATGCAGTATGTTAAACCAGTAACCCATTGTATCCTGAAAACCCGACTGGATTGCGGCCCTCAAGGAGGGACTTTGACACCCCTGGAGTAAGCTCTTTGAGGACAGGAAAATACCTACTGTAACTACAGTAAATATGCAGTAACTAAACTTGAACTAGTACTGAAGTGTGAGCTAAATACAAATAAAATTTTAAAAATATTAGCTCAAAATTTCTACTGGCTTTTATAAAACAAAGTTCTTTCCTGAGACTAACATCCTTTGTTGCCTTCTTGCTTTTGCTCTACCCATTTTTTATTTTACTTATATTTTAACTGTCCAAGCTCTTTCTATATAAAGACTCTTCATTCTCACTCACTCACTCCCACCCTTCAATCCCCGCCATAATTAATCTTTTACGAGCACTTAAATCACATACAAATTACAACAGAGTATCACCACAAGAAAATAAAGCTCACATTTCACATCTATTTGTAAGAATGCCTCATGCAAATGGAATGCAATAAAAAGCACATTTTAGTGAGTCTACTAGACAAATGCGTTTGATTGTTTTTCCACTCGGCTTATCTCGGTGGCTGTTGCTATGCCAAGCAGTAAAGCACCCTGAATTCCAAGTCAGACTAGGCTCTGTTGTGGCCTCTCCAGAACACACAAAATTACATTCTGGTCACTGTGTCTGTACTTTCAACAATTGATATTGATGAAAGGATATTTATCAAATTAATAAACAGATGTTTTAGTTGAAATAGAGAACAGAGGGCTCATTCTAAGCCACACCAAAGAATACAACTTAATAGCAAAGAAGACTGGATTTAACACTGCAGCAGAAGTACCTGAAATGGAACCAAAGACAAATCAAACCTTATGGCAAGGGTCCCAACAGTGGACAAAAGAATGGCCCAATAGGACATTTCAAATTACCAAGACAGCCCACAGACTTTGCTCAGCTGATTGGGGGGGTCTACAGCCTCGTCTGGTCCTTTCATTGATTTGAAATGCAAAGGGGAAGAGAGAGGAAATATTCCCAGGAATATGGCAATAGAGTGTCAATTATAGATTTGTCAGAAATTGGCAGTTCTGCCCTTAATATTTGCTCTCTACATGAGTTAAGGATGGCAGGTTGGAGGGTGTTTTTATATATGAGTGGAGCAATTGCCCCTCTATCATTCTCTCACCTTTCCTTCCTCTCACTTACTCCCACATCCTATCTCCTCAAGCGTCTTGCTTTTGAGGACTACCACTATCCTGCTTTTGCTGTTACTTGCCTTGGTGCTTCCAGTAGAATGTGCTATAAAAAGTACATAGCAGCAGAGCTGAACTGGATATGTTCTATCCCTCTACATCACTGTGCAAGTCTCCAGCAAATACTGAAAGTTCCAACTCAGTGGTCTTTGCTAATTTTTAAGTGAGGGCTGGTCCAAAAATGCTGAAGGAGAGCCAACAACTATCTTCCTATTTGCAGCCATGACACCAATAACGCTTCTCAACACTCAACACATTAGAGATTTCTATTCCGCCATTACCTAGCGGTTCAAGGCGGGTTACAAAAGAGTTATAGAAAGTGGAGTACAAAAGAAGATTCCTACTAAAACACCTGGCCTTGGTCACACATGCAGACCCTATGCAAATACAGGACCACAAACTAAAATTTCTAATATACACAAAGTCTGAAGCTTCAGAATTCCTACACATCGGGTCTCCTGAAGCGGACTACGAAACAGCGTCGCATGGGACCCCTACACTATCTAAGATAAGTAAGATTTCCTTTGTCTGTTGGTCAATTTAAAACTAGCTATTTAGAAAAAACTTATTTGATAATATGAACCAGTCTATTGAAATGAACACAGCTTTTGATTGAGAAAACCAATGATATGCGATGACTGGACAATAAACTCCAAAAGGAGGGTGGAAAAGCCCCCCCCAATAGAGTTCTACATCTATGAGCATACGGAAGCATGTCAATCTCTGACTGTTTTCATATCTTGTCTAACTTTGTCTTGAATCCCTGGAGAAGGAGAGAATAACAGAAAATGGATAAAAAAATGCCCTGGAAACAAGAGTTAAGAGCACAGACAGAAGGAAGTACAACCAGAGATTGGGAAAAGATGATTAGAAAAATAAAATCACCCGACAATAGATAGGAAAATTATTTTATTTTCAAATAAAATCTAGAACCCAGCGGTCTGAGGAAATTTTTCTCCCACTCCCTTCAAAACGCAGACAGCCTCCCACCAATGTGCGGGGGTACAGCTGCTGACCTGGCATCATTGTGACTTCTTGGATGTTGTGCTGATGCAAAACCCCAAGGGTTGCTGGCATCTGAAATTGCCAAATCTCTATCTGGATCCATGATAAGATCTCTGTGGGGAGGAACCTGTGTAGTACTGGCGGGAACGTCATGAGGAATGAAAATTGCCTCTGCTTCCCTCGGTGGGGCGGTGAGATCAGCTGTCTGGCAGACTTTGGGCAGTGATCTGCCACTCTGGCCGTAAGATCATCTAAGACTTTACCAAATAGTATCTTCCCTTTGAAGGGCAGCCTGCTTAAGGTAGCTTTGGAGGTCAAATCGCTTGCCCACTGCATAACCCAAAGCGTCCTGCGGGCAAAAACGTCATACGCCGACACCTTTCTCATGACTCTGATGTCATATAGATAATCTGCCACATAATCCACCCCCCTCCAGCACCAGGCAGGAGGCAGACATCATTATCCCCAGCAGGACTCCACCTTAGCCTGGTGTGGCAGGCACATGCCACAAATGAGGCTGCTGCTGCCATTCTGATCTCCAAACCCAGCACCTCAAATTGTTTCTCAAAAACCATATCCACCTTGTGATCTTGTGGATCATTTAGCATCTTCTCCCTCACTAGGGAGGAAGATACGTTTAATTACTTGAGCAACTGTGGAATCTACCTTCAGCTGACTAAACAGCTGCTGAAATTCTGGAGCCATAGGGTAAAGTATGGAAAATTTTTTGACACCTTTAGGAAGCCTTCCAGAGTCTCCCATTGCTCAGTGACAAGCAACGTGATGTCCAGATGCGCAGGAAAAAAGGTGGTCTGAGCATCTGTGCTGTTCATGACCACGCACAGAGGTGGACTCAAAATTCAACTCTTAGAACATCAGTAACATGTGGAATAGTGGTCGATTTGAAAAGCCGTCACATCAATGGATCGTCTCCCTGGTCGAGGGCAACTATCACCTTGACTCCCAGTCCCTGAGAGGGAACTGGCATCCTCCATGAAAGCAGCTAAGCCCTAGGACAATAAAGGCATGGATAAATGGCCTTTCCTACCAGTCCTGTTCCACTTTGTCACAGGCTGGGAAGCCATATTTCTCTGCAGCAGGGAGACCTCTGGAAGATGGATCTCTCCCTGGCTCACAGCCAGCATGCCGCAGGTAGTGCAATGCATTCTATATCCATCAAATAAGCCTTCCTCAGGAGATTCACAAACTTGGGGGTAAATCTTTGCACAGGTGGCCCCATAGGCCCCTGCACGACCTCAAACTGGCATTTCTTGGGCTCTGGAGCATCCATGCACTTGTGTTTTGCACCTTTGCTGTTTGTGATCTTTGGAAGGGATTTTCTCCCTACCACTCAGATCCCCTGCAGTTCCACAGCTCTAGAGGACTCAAAGGTTAAGCTCAAAGCTCCTGCCCCTCCCTCATGTACCCTGCATAGTACATGGATACTCCTCAGCTGACTATCCAAAGCAAAACTGGCATAATATAGGGGCATTACAACCTGAAGTCCATCCCAGTTGATTTTGAGCCAAATCGAAGGGTTCTGAGGCAGATGGAGACTTTAGAAAAAAAGATAGTTTAAAATACAAGATGACTGCCACCAGCAAATTAGCGCCAAAATTCACGGAAAGGAGTTTTGGAAGAGGGGGACCCTAGCTCTGACCCTAGAAACCCTTAAAATTAACTTTTTCTGACCCCCCCCCCAATATTCCCTATGGGGAATAGTAGGCTGTGCTCACTGTGCTTTGCTAGTGCCTGCCTGAATGGGGAGGACTTTCTGCCTCAAGTTCTTACAGGAAACAGTCCACAATTGGATCTTCAGGCTACTAGTTGGATAGATGTCAATAGAGGACTCCACCCCAACAGATCCTCAAGGCGCAACTGGGGGAGATTAAAACACAGCTGACTCCCTGAAACCCAAAAGGATTCACACAGGGATTCCACAGCCTGTGCTCAAGCCTCAAAGAAGCACAAAGTAGGTTGGCTCAACAGGTACATCTGGGGGTTGCCCTGCGAGTTGCCTCCTGCCATTGCAGACTCTGCATCCTCTCCCAGGCAGAGTAGCCCCCAAAACTGGATTCTGTTGGCACCAAAGCCTCCCGAAATGGAAGAAAAATACCTGAAAATAATAAAACCCGAACAGAGCAGATCAGAACACAACTTCTCAGTTCATGTGCAGAAGGAAAAAAAACTGAAGAGGGTACTAAACGCCACTGGTGAAGGAGGAGGAGCTGAAAGATGTGATTGACACCCTTCTGTAACAGTTCGAATCATGGAATGATCACCTAATGTAGACTCCTGTGTTTATATAACAGAATGAGTTTTAAAATGGGCCAGAGATATAAGTGCACCCCACCCCCCAAAAAAAGTGCCCTAATGCGCTTATATGGGAGAAGCAGTTCCAATTTCTACAGTACAGAAACTTTGATGCACTTAGTTTATAAAGCACTAATTTCCTGTCTTTTCTACTCTTTTAGTCACATATATATATATATACACATATACATACACACACACATATGCATACATACACACACAAAACAAATACACAGATGGATTAGAAAATTCCACGAGTCGTACTCTATATAATCCTCCTCCCACCTAGTGCTGCAATACTCCTATCTCTGATGAGCCACCTCTTAGTTATTCAGATGTCTATTTCATTTTCTTTGTTGTAAACTCTAGCGACAGAACCATAGAGCTTCCTTACCATAATGGTTGCCATGTGTACTGTCAACTAACACTGTGCTGTGGGATAGTGGCACCTTGTGATTAAACCATAAAATCCAATCTGTGAAATCTGCTGACAGTGGCATCTAAAAGTCTGATACATACCATTATGACACTTGGTTTCATTGTAATTTTCCCCCAAAACAGAATACTTTATACTGCACCCACATGAACAGGGTTGGAAAGAATCCCACGAGCCTGGCTTTGCATGCTTTCCCTACTTTTTCAAGCTAATCTTATTTGAAAATTGCTCGAGGCATACCAGTTTTGTTAAAATTGGATTTAAATTACTCAGATATTTCAGCTTTTGCTTACACTTGTAGTACTGTGTATATTACTCCTATCAACATTACAAAGGAATGTGAACTTGGGAAACTTGAAAGGAACCTTAAGCTAAAATCAATTCTTCCCTGTAACAGTCATACAATGCAAAAATATGTGCGATACACTCTTGTCTTCATCTTTCAAAGCTAGGCGTCTGGTATACAGCTGTTTTCTACCTTGCCAACCAGCCCATTAGCAGGAAGTCAGAGCATCATCAAAAAAATGAACAAGAGTTTTCTTGGTAGCCATCCAACAGCGAGCATCACAAACACTGACAAGCAATTTCATTCATATAATTATGTTAATGGTGACAGAATACATTATTTATGTTTAACCCTCAACATGGCACGTTAAGTTACGTTAAAGGGCACCTGGGGTCTGCGTAGACCCCAGCACCATAAAGTCATATTACAGCTTAAATAAATTGAATGTAAATAATTATTGAGGTTAAATGCCATAAGATCTTGAAACAGACAAGGAACAAGCAGTTTATAAATTTGAAAAATTTATTAAATCATACTTTTCTGACTGAATTTAACTTTAATAATTAACTTTGGGCTCCTTTTACGAAGCCGCGTTAGCAGTTTAACGTGCGTAATAGCGCACGCTAATTTGCCGGCCGCGTTAGCCGCTACCCCGCCTCCTCTTGAGCAGGCGGTAGTTTTTTGGCTAGAGCACGTTAAAAATGTGCATGCAATAAAGCCGCTAACGCGGCTTCGTAAAAGGAGCCTTTAATAATTAACTTTAAATAAACTTTGAAAAATTTATTAAATCATACTTTTCTGGCTGAATTTAATTTTAATAATTAACTTTAAAACGTCAACATAATATTCAGATAGGTTGTTCCAGGCATATGATAAGAACATAAGAACATAAGAACTGCCATCTCCGGATCAGACCTTTGGTCCATCAAGTCCGGCGATCCGCACACGCGGAGGCCCTGCCAGGTGTACACCTGGCATAATTTATAGTCCACCATATCTTTATATGCCTCTCTTAAGGAGATATGCATCTAGTTTGCTCTTGAAGCCTAGGTCGGTAGATTCCGCAATAATCTCCCCTGGGAGGGCATTCCAGGTGTCAACCACTCTCTGAGTGAAGCAGAACTTCCTGACATTAGTCCTGAACCTGTCCCCCCTTAGCTTCATTACATGTCCTCTAGTCCGTGTCAAATTGGACAATGTAAATAATCTTCTCTGCTCTATTTTGTCGATTCCTTTCAGTATTTTGAAGGTCTCGATCATATCCCCACGCAGTCTCCTTTTCTCAAGGGAGAACAATCCTAATGTTATAAGTCTATCCTCGTATTCCAGTTTCTCCATACCCTTCACCAGTTTTGTTGCTCGTCTCTGCACCCTCTCCAGCAGTTTTATATCCTTCTTTAGGTAGGGAGACCAATGTTGGACGCAGTATTCCAAGTGTGGTCTGACTATTGCCCTATAAAGCGGCATTATAACTTTCTCCGATCTACTCGAGATTCCTTTCTTTATCATGCCCAACATTCTATTTGCCTTCTTTGCCGCTGCCGCACATTGTGCCGACGGCTTCAGGGTCCTATCTATCAGTACACCCAGGTCCTTTTCTTGTTCACTCTTCCCCAGAGTTGCACCTGACATTGTATACTCGTATTCCTTATTCTTATTGCCTAAATGCATAACCTTGCATTTCTCCACATTGAACTTCATCTGCCATTTCTCCGCCCATGTTTCTAACCTACACAAGTCGCTCTGGAGTTCCTCTCTATCCTCCTGCGTTCTGATTGCCCGGCATAGTTTTGTATCGTCTGCAAACTTGATGATCTCACTGGATGTTCCTTCCTCCAGGTCATTGATATAAATATTAAAAAGGATCGGCCCAAGTACCGAGCCCTGGGGTACACCACTAGTCACTTTCTCCCAGTCGGAGAACTTCCCATTTATGCCCACTCTCTGCTTTCGGTTTTCCAGCCATTTGCCTATCCATCTTTGTATATCTCCCTCTATGCCATGGCTTTGTAGTTTCCTGAGAAGTCTTTCGTGTGGAACTTTGTCGAACGCTTTCTGGAAGTCCAAGTATATTATGTCCACCGGCTTCCCACTATCAATTTGCTCGTTCACGGTCTCAAAAAATTGGAGTAAATTCGTCAAACATGATTTCCCTTTCCTGAATCCATGTTGACTGGGTTTCATCAAGTCGTGTGCGTCCAAGTGCCGGACTATGCTATCCTTGATCAGTGCTTCAACCATCTTGCCGGGGACAGACGTAAGACTCACAGGCCTATAGTTGCCCGGTTCCCCTCTCGATCCTTTTTTGAAAATTGGCGTGACGTTCGCTATCCTCCAGTCGTCCGGTATCTGTCCAGTTCTGATTGTCAGGTTTGCAAGTTTTTGCAATAACTCTCCGATTTCAACCTTCAATTCCTTTAAGACTCTCGGGTGAATTCCATCCGGTCCAGGGGATTTGTCACTTTTAAGTTTGTCGATCTGATAGTATATCTGGTCTAAGTCCACTTCAACTGTGGTGAGGCTGTCTTCTATTTCTCCTGCAAACACTTTCTCCGCTTCAGGTATTGTTGAGGTGTCCTCCTTCGTAAAGACGGACGCAAAGAAGGAATTTAGTTTGTCTGCGATTTGTTTATCTTCCTTGATGTACCCTTTTCGTCCCTCGTCGTCCAGGGGTCCCACTGCCTCTTTTGCAGGTTTTTTCCCTTTCACGTATCTAAAGAAGGGCTTGAAATTTTTGGCCTCCTGGGCTATTTTTTCCTCATATTCCTGTTTGGCATCCCTCACCGCCTTGTGACATTTCTTCTGATGATCTTTATGTTTGTTCCAGGCTTCGGTTGTCTTTATGCATTTCCATTTTTTGAAAGAGTCCTTCTTTTCTTTTATGGCTTCCTTCACCTGTATGGTAAGCCATGCCGGTTCTCTTTTGCTCTTTGTTCTCCGATCTTTGGAAATCCTCGGAATGTAGAGATCTTGTGCTTCTGTGATAGTATTTTTCAGTAGGGACCATGCCTGATCTACCGTTTCAAGTTTGTCCATCATCTTCTCGAGTCGTTTTTCTACCATGGCTCTCATGCGATCGTATTTACCCTTTTTAAAGTTTAAGGTGGTGGTTAAGGTTTTGGCATGTTTCCCTTTCCCGATGTCAAGTTTAAAGTTGATTACATTGTGATCACTCGTTCCCAGTGGAACCATGACTTCCACTTCTGTTATCGGTCCCGTGAGGCCATTTAGGACCAAGTCCAAGGTGGCGTCGCCTCTTGTCGGCTCTTTTACCATTTGTTCCAGGAAGCAATCCCCTAGCACCTCCAGGAACTTGGCCTCCTTGCCGCAGTTGGAGGTTGCTAGTTTCCAGTCTATCCCTGGGAAATTGAAGTCTCCCAATATAATTACATTGCCTGTCTTGCATTCTTGTTTGATTTCCTCCATCATTTCTGAGTCAGTTTCCTCTGCCTGTCCTGGGGGATGATAGTAAAGGCCAATTTTCGTATCTGCGCCATATTGACCAGGAATTTTGATCCAGAGTGACTCAAGCTTCTCTTTCATTTCTGTTGTAACCAATTCAACAGAATCTATTCCCTCCTTAACATATAGAGCAATACCTCCACCTTTCTGTCCTACTCGATCTCTTCTATACAGTTTGTATCCCTGTAGTACTGTGTCCCATTTGTTTTCTTCATTCCACCATGTTTCTGTTATGCCAATGATATCCAATATGTCTTGTCTTGCTATTGTCTCTAGTTCCCCCATTTTGTTACCTAGACTTCTAGCATTCGTATACATACATCTAAGTTCCCTTCGTGTTACCTTTTTGGACCTTCTACTCTTGGCCGTCCCTATAGTTTCAATTACGGTATCCTTTACTGCTCCTGTGTTATCACCATTGTTTGCTGTGTGGTCGTCCCCTCCTGTGTCTGAGTTGTCCCTTCCTGCTTTTTCTCCCTTATTGGCTGTGAGGTCGTCTTCTCTTGTGTAGGAGTAGTAGTCCTTGGCTTCTTCGTCGGGGCATCCTGCAATCCGTACCATCGACCGGTGGTCGACTGTCGGCTTTCCCCTATCTTTCAGTTTAAAGCCTTCTCGATTGCCTTCTTCATGTTGCCTGCCAAAACTCTTGCTCCTTCCTTGTTGAGGTGTAGTCCGTCCCTTCTGTAGTACTTGCTTTTTCCCCAGAACGCCGTCCAGTTGCGCACGAAGTCAAAGCCTTCTTCTTCGCACCATCGTCTCATCCAGGCGTTGATTACTTGCAATTCCCCTTGTCTCTTTCCATCCGCTCTTGGTACTGGGAGGATCTCAGAGAAGGCCACCTTCACCTCCCTGATCTTCAGTTGTCTTCCGAGTGAGCGGAGCTGGCCCTTCAGCTCTTCCCTGTCATACTTCCGCCCGCTCACATCATTTGTTCCCACGTGGATAAGCACAGCGGTGTCCTCTCCCCCTGCGCCATCTATGATCCTGGAGATCCTGTTGGTCACATCCTTCACTCTTGCTCCAGGCAGACAGGTGACGACTCTGTCCTCTCTTCCTCCTGCGGTGTGGCTGTCCACATGTCGTATAATGGAGTCGCCTACGATGATCCCCATCTTCTTTATTCGGGAGTTCCTTAGGGGGCGTAGGTCCACGTCCTTGGAGTAGGGCCAGTCTTCTTCCTCCAATGATACTCTTGAAATTGTTTCCTGTTCTTTGGGTGGGGCGATGTCTTCCTGTGCTCTCACTATTCCTCCTGGTGTGCGGTTGTCTCCTACCTCGTCTTCGGTTTCTTCTGTGTTTGCATGGGTGTCTTCTCTCCTCACATGGGTTTCCTGAGTACAGTTTTCCAGCCCTGGGGTCTCTACGTGGTGCTGATGAGCTTCCTCTATGAACATTTCTAGTTCCTTGACCTCGTCGTTTGGGCTGTACTCCACTAGAATCTTCTCCTGTGCTCGGATTCTGTCTTCGAGTTCCATCACTGTTCCTTCCAATAGTCTTACCTGACATTTCAAGCTATCCATCTCCATGCATCGATTGCAAATGTATGCCTGGATCCCCGAAGGGAGGTAGTCATACATATTGCAGCCGATACAGAAGACCGGAAAGCTCACCTTCTGACTTCCTTGGGATTCCATTTCTTGCTTCCCTTGTGTGTGCTTGTGTCCCTTGCCTGCTGCTTCCTTATGTTGCTTGCCTTGCTGTGTCTTTTGTGTGTGCTGTCTCCGCTCTACCTCACCTTGATTGTATGTGTGGGTTTGTTCCCTTGGCGTCTGTCTCTTCCTTACCTTCTGTGTTTGTCGCTTCCTTACCGTTCAGTCCTCCTCGGTGTTCTTGATAGTAGATACTTGTCCCTTGCAAGGCCCTTCGCAAAGGCGCTCTCGCTAAGGCGATGCAGCAAAGCAGAAGAGGCGGAGTCAGGAACTGGCAGTAGAGGAGATGGAAGCCGTGGAAGGAGATCAGAGTTCCAAGGGAAGAAATATACATGGAGAAAAGAAGAGGTCCCAAGACAAAGTCTTGAGATTTGCCAACTGATAGTGGAATGGCAGCGGAGGAGGATCCTCCAGAACAAACGCTAAAAGTGCAATGAGAAATGTAGTAAGAAAAGCATGAGATGACATAACAGAGTCTTGAAATCCAAGCGAGGAAAGCATATCAATGAGTTGGCAGTGATCTACAGTGTCAAACACCACAGATAGATCAAGGAGAATGAGGACAGTATAGTGGCCTTTGGATTTGGCCAGGAGCGGGCCATTGGAGACTCTAGCAAGGGCAGTTTCCATGGAATGGAATGGGTGAAAGCCTGATTGAAGGGGTTAAGAGTAGCTTGAGATGAAAGAAAGTCAAGACAACGGAGGTGAACAGCAGTTCAAGTAGCTTGGATACGAAGAAGAGGAGGGAGACAGGGGGATAACTGGAGGAGCATGTAAAGCCCAGTGAGGGTTTTTTGAGAAGTGGCATAACTATGGCGTGTTTGAAGGCATTCAGCTAGTGGCAGTCAGTCATTCAGCTAGCGGATCTTAGCTGAGCAGGAGCACAGGAGGATTGCTCCTGCTCGGCTCACCACTGGACCTCCAGGGAATTGAAAGGTACGCTGAAGGGGGGGGGGGAGAGAGGCAGGAGGGAGGTAAAAATCATCAAAGTTGGCTAGAACAGGAAGTGAGAGGGATCCCTCCTGTCCCAGTCCACTGCAAGACCACCAGGGAATTCAAAAGTTACACGGGGGGAGGGGAGGGAGAGAGGGAGGAGAGAAGTAAAAGTTTTTAGAGCCGGTGGGAATAGGAAGCAGGAAGAATCCCTCCTGTCCTGGACCACCAGGTCTTACGGCAGCTGCAACATGTCCAGGAGGGGGGTAGGTGAGCGCCTACCCAAATATAAGCAGAGACCCCAATTTTTGACCCAAAAATCTTGGCTTATATTCGAGTATATATGATAGCTCACACCTTTAATCCCATGCCTTTGTTTCATGTTCAACTTCCTCTCTGTGAAGTTTGCCATATTTTTCAAAATATTTAAGCCTACATCTAGTTAATATTAACCATTTCTAATAAGAACTGTAAATTATTGTATATTCTCTATCAAAATAACTGAAAGAAATAATAAATATTTACTGCTACACTCAATTCTCGTGGTGTTTTAGGCTCTTATTGTCTTTCCAAAGGTTTTGAAGATTTGCATTTCAGTTTTTCTTGTTAATTTTGATGGACAGAATACCACAGCTGAAAATCATGAGCCATTTTCTATTATGTTATGCTTTTGCTCTACAGAAACAGCCACTTTTATACAGATAAAAAAGCAACAAAAAAAGAAATCCAACCGAATCTGCAGAAAAACCACCGAAACAGGAAAACCAAACAAAAACTGCAGACAATGTACACGATGCAGGCAAGAATTTATTTTATCAAAGTTAAAATGCAGTAATAAAAAAACTTTTTACCAACCAAGAGACCCAACATGGTCCGTGTTTCTGACAACACGCCTTCGTCAGGGGTCCATGGTAAATAAGGTATACAATGTACTGCACAAAATGAAGGTAACAACAAATCTAATCTAATCTAATCTAATCCTTAGGTTTGTATACCGCATCATCTCCACGTTCATAGAGCTCGACGCGGTTTACAGTAGGAGAAATAGGAAGGAACTACAACAGAGGGTTAGAGGTAGAAGTGTGAAGAAAATTTAAAGGACTTGGGATGCCAAGATATAAGAGTTTCCTTGATTCCTAAGTTGAAGGGAGACTTACATTTTTTGAGAAAAGCCAGGTTTTCAGATGTTTGCGGAAAACTTGGAGAGAGCTCAAGTTCCGAAGAGGGGAGGTAAGGTTGTTCCAGAGCTCAGTGATTTTGAAGTGGAGGGAGGTCCCTAGCTTTCCTGTGTGGGAAATGCCTTTTAGCGAGGGAAAGGATAGTTTTAATTTGTGGGAGGATCTGGTGGTATTAGGGTTTGAGGAATTCCAAGAAAGAGGGATAAAGGGAGGGAGGATACCATATAGGATTTTGAAAGTTAAACAGGCGCATTTATAGTGGACCAAGAGCTGCTGCATTTACCATGGACCCCTGACGAAGGCGTGTTGTCCGAAACACGGACCGTGTTGGGTCTCTTGGTTGGTAAAAAGGTTTTTTATTACTGCATTTTAACTTTGATACAATAAATTCTTGCCTGCATCGTGTACATTGTCTGCAGTTTTTGTTTGGTTTTACTTTTATATAGATGACAATTTGCTGTAAAATAAAAAAATTCACAGACTAATAGTAAGATCATTTTAATTTCAAAGTTCCAGCGTATGTGTGAGTTCTGCAAGAGAACTGATAAAATGTCCATTTACCTGAACTTTGAAGTACTGATTGTGAGATTGTTCACTTCTACCGCTACAGAAACCAGCAGCTCTTCCACAGTCCATCTCATCCTTTGGTATCTTACAGTCTGGAATCTGTGAAAAGGCAACAATGAACTTATTATTGAGGCAGACAAAGCAGCAGGGGCAACAAGAACAAATAGGCCAACATGCTAAATAGTTTCCCTCAAAGTCACAAAATGGGGTATATTTATGGCCCAAAGTACTCCAAGATATATCTTAAATCCTTCCTATTAAGTCTTTTTGAGTATATCTGACACAGACAGCTACACTCTTAAATTAATTCATGTAAGTATTAATGCATATTATGAGTTAACTTTTCATGAAAATACTGCAGGAAAATGTGGACTTTCCTCTCATTCGATCTTCTGGCCATGCCTTTTGGGCTTCTGTTTCCTCAGATTTTGATATTTGTCTCTCACCAGCTCTCATTCTGTATTGACTATTGTAATGCCTTATACAAAGGGATCACACAGAAAGAAATCCAACGATTGCAGATTATTCAAAATACTTCTGTTTAAATTATCTTCCAGGCAAAGAAATTCGACCATGTTTCACCTCTACTAATTAAAGCACATCGGTTCCCCATCGAACATAGAATCACTTATAAAATTCTTCTACATACATTCAAAACTAGAACTTGTAATCAACCGGAATTCATAAACAGACTTCTTATACCCTATGCCCCCCTCAGATCACTCCGCTCTGCTACACATCTTCTCAATATCCCCTCTTTGAAAAATATTAATACCAAGCGCTTAAATATCTTTTTGGAACTCTATACCCAATTACATAAGAGAGGAAACAAATTTAAACCAGTTTAAATCTAAATTAAAAATCTTGTTTAAAGACGCCTTCAAGTAGTAACTACTCTTTTAAAAGATGCTGTTTAATAGCATCTGTCCTTCTAAGGACAATTTGATTCCCCTTCTTTTGGTCTTTCACCCACCTCTTGTTCTTTCCTTCAGTGTCTCTTTCCTATAATATTGTAATTCATCCCCTCTTTTTCTTTTGTACAATTTTGTCTGTTTGGTTAATTATTCCCCGAAATATGTTTGTTAACTTGATTGTTTTTATTGATTAATGTACACCCCCCTAGAAGCCTGATTAGGCGGTATAATAAATTTTTAAATAAACTTAAACTTGAAACTTTTCCTCCATTTTGACTTGAACTCCTTAGCTTTTGATTTGATGTTGCTGGTTAAATTATTGTTCTATTTGTTCCCCTCCCTGTACTGTCGAGCCTTTATGCTTCTTCAACAGTATACAGAAACTCTGATTTTGTAAACTGCCATGCTGTTATTGTTTTATTGTTCAAATAGCAGTATATCAAATCTTAGTAGACAGAATTTATGCTTTGTAAGTCACTTTTAGTCTTATTGAATGGGTGGACATAAATCAAATGGATGAATGGGCGGGACACTTTTTTTTTTTTACTCAATACATAGTTGAAAGCTCAGATTTACTGCCAAAAGACACAGTAAAAGAAGTTAGTGTAGCTCGGTTTGCAAAAAGGTTTGGATATGTTTTTGGAGGAAAAAGTCCATAAAAAGGTTATTAAAGTAGAGGAGGAAAACCACTGCTTATCCCTAAGAGTAGGAAGCACAGAATCTTTCTTTCTGGATACTTATAACCTGGATTGGCTAGTGTTAGAAATAGCAAATAGGCTTGTTGGATTAGAGTGATCCAATATGGTAAGTCTTGTGTTCTAAAATGGAGAGTCAGGATGCCACATCAAAAGAATCAAATGTGTCCCTAGCCAAATATTTTCTGTACTCCTGTTTGGAGGCTACCTGGCAAAGCTGTGTTGACTGTTATGGCACACTGGACACTCGGAACGTCAAAGTAAATGCTCATGTAAAGCTGAGAGGTGTGGGTGATAAGCATCGAGGCCTGACAAACCTTCCTCCCCAAAGAAACCAGAGTCCAAATCTCTCTGCCCAGCAAAGATAAGGCATGAGTTTTGGGACTCCTGGCTCTTCTGAGGGCAGACTCAACCATCACAGAGTGGAACAACAACTGGGTTTTCTCAAATCTAGGAACCTTTAGAATTTTATAAAGAGCCTGTAGATCCTATGGATCACAGTGCACAGAGAGAGAAGTCTCCCAGTTTTTCTTCTGTGCATCCTGGAGGATACTGTGAATGAGCAATGTCACAGCTTTCTTAAGAGAAGAATCACAGAAAAGGACAGTTAACAATTTTGCTCTGGTCTCCAAAAGAAATGGAATAGCATCTGCCATTTCCTGCAAAAGCTCGGTAAGGAAGGATTGGGTTCTTGCCTCAATAATCCTCTTTCCTGAGGAACAGCATATGATTCCTTATGGATAATTGTATACCCCAACTTGCAAGTTGATTGTAGAAGGCAATCAATCATTTTTATCAGCTCTGCCTCCTAGTCTATCTGGGCAGTACAATTTCTTTTCAGTCCGTACCAAAGAAAGCGATAACTCCTGAGAGGAAATGACAACAAAGAGGGGTTAAAGGAACTCCCTGATAATGTTAATTTTGCTCTGTAAAAGGAATAAAAAAAAAAAACAGTATACAAACATTGCAACTGCAAAACTAAAGGTGGCAACAAATTACCAGCACCAAACACTTGTATAGCTCTGTGAAAGCAGCATGCAGCGGAGAAGCTGAACTCTAACCCACTGCCTTATATTAATTTCTTTTCTTCTCTTTTGGTTGCCACAAGCCAAGCCACTGGAAATTCAACCCAGACTATTATTCAACACAGGCTGTATCCATCTCTGACAGGGCCAGGGCCGGGCATAAGGAATCATATGCTGTTCTACAGGAAAGAGTATTATTGAGGTTAAAAAACTGATTAACTGTTCCCTTAACTGTATCCATGACATCCTGTTTCTCCGTCTTGGCTGTTTAAATTGTAAACTCTTTCAAGCAGGGACTGTTTTCTTCTTTGTGACTCTGTACAGTGATGAGTATGTCTGATAGCACTATAGAAATAATTAATAGTTGTAGTAGTAGTAATCCATCCTTCCTTCCTGTGTAACATGCAGGACAGATGAGCCTGCAACAAGCACCAAGGATTCAAAGGCCACATCTTTGCTTGTTCTGATACATCCACTCTGTAAAACTTCATAAAGGTATGAAAAGTTGACCATGTGGCTGCCCTGTAAATTTCAAAAGGTGGCACTGCCCTGAACTCTGCCCAAGAAACAGCTACGCTTTTGGAAGGCACCTGGCAGTTTTTTACCACAATCAATGTACACTGAGATCACCATGCAAATCTATCGAGAGATAAAAGTTTTGGAGCAGGGTTGTCCAACATCAGTCCAGGGGCTGAAATCCAGTCAGGATTTCAGAATTTCCTCAAAGAATTTGCATGATATCTATTTGGGGGCTGAAATCCAGTCAGGTTTTCAGGATTTCCTCAATGAATTTGCATATCTATTTGCATGCATTGCTTCCATTGCATGCAAATAGATCTCATGTATATTTATTTGGGAAATCCTGAAAACCCAACCTGGTGAGGGCCGAGGCTGGTCTTTCCCGATTATTAGAGCTGGATAAAAACAGATGGTCTGGGAGTCTAAAATTATTTGTTACCTCAAGAAGCACCCTCTACACATCCAGCAACTTCAAAACCTTGACCCTTTCTTTTCACTCACGGGCTGAAACGCAGAGGTAACCTCACTTCCTGATTAATATGGAACGCCGAAACCACCTTTGGCAGAAAGGAAGGCATGGTACGTAAAGACACTCCTGCTTCTTTGAACCTGAGAAAAGGCTGTTCTCTCAGGGTTTCTGCAGCTGGCATTGTGCTTTTTGCAGGTTTCAGGGTCTCACTGCAAAATATATCTACAAATATCCTTTCCGCACTAAGGTTGTGCGCTCAATAGCCATGCTGTAAGATCAAAGTGTTCCGGATTGTCTAATACTATGGGCCCCTGTGACAGAATGTCATGATGCAACAACAGTCTGAGGCAGCTGTCCTGCTGCAAGTGGACCAGATCTATGTACCATGGGGCTATGAGACTACCAATCTCCAATGGGTCACTATTCTATGAATGACTCGACCTATCATCAGCCACAGTAGAACATGTGTAGCAGTTCTTCTGTTGGCCAAGATTACATGAGAGCATCACATCCAACACTTCCTGACTTGAATCTTTGACTACAAAACCGAGGGGCTTTTTTGTTGTCCAACACCATGAGATCAAATGTTGGGTGTCCCCAGCATCGCACAATGCAGTTGAACACTCTTGGGGACAACGCCTATTCCCCTGGATCCAGCATCTACCTGCTGAGGTAGTCAGCTTTGAGACTGTCCACTCCTGCTACGTGTACCACTGTTATCGCCTGCAGGTGGGACTTCTGCCCACTGAAGCAATTGGGGATTCCAGCTTCAGAGAAGAACTCTTGGTTCTCCCTTGCCTGTTGACATACACCATACTCTGTTTTGCCTTTCACAATAGTGAAAGTTGAGTGGCCGAGACCTGAGGGGACTCTAGATCCAACGCACACAAAGAAACTGTAATAACTTCAGTTAAATCTAGCATTTTGAAAAGTCTTTCACTCCAGTCCTTTTTTGACTGGACCTCTAGTTCAAGCAGCTACATATTCTGTGAAGGGGCTTCGCCCTGCAGAGTTAAACCTCAATGTGCACCTCCCTGTTGACAGCCTTTAGTTGTGTTTATATTTTTGGTAGGTTGCATACATCAATGTCATAAAATCAGAGTCAAAGACTCCGGAGACCTCTGCCAGTCGGGGTCAGGCACTTACACACAGCAGCACTTCACTAGCCTTGCATAGTCATGGTTTAGGGGCTCTTAACAGTGCTTTGAGACCCAGCTCTCATGCTTCCTACGACTCATGCCCCACAGAAGGACCAGAGGGTGCTAAGCCCACGGCGTATGATACATGGACATTCCTCAGGCACCCATCAACCACAAACTTGGCGTGATATAGGGGTAAAACCACCTGAGGAGTCCATTACAATCAATTTAAACCAAAAAAAAACTAAGGTGTTTTAGAGATAGAGGCTTTTAAAATAAAATGAGGAAATCCAAAATGGCCAAGGCGACACCATTTTGGAACTAAAAACGGCTTGTGGAAATACAACTAAGGATTTTAGAGGTGGGGGACTCTTGGGAGAACCCCAGAAAACCTTTGTTTTGTCAATTTCAGACACACACCAATTTTCCCAGAGACAGTAATAAACTGTACTCACAGAACTTCCACATGCTGTGCCTCCATCAGCTTCTCACTACAGCTGGAAATGGAGAAGGAATTTCTGTCTCAGAAACAAGGGTGGCTCCAGCGGCTTGTCTCTTCAAGCTGCCTTTTATTTAGGTTCCAAAATCTGAAACCCACGATCTCTCATGATTCTTTAGGGGGAAACACAGTCAACCTCCACCAAGCCTCTCGGCCAGTTGTGGGATCTAATCAGCCTGCACTCAAGCGCCCAACTTCACAGGGGCAAGCGCCACTCCCAGGGAACCTACTCCTGCATTTCAAGGGACAGCTCTGTCTGGGAGAAGGGTTAGATGTTGGAGTCTACAGCCAGGAGGGCAACCCTTCTGAAAGAGTACCTGCTTGGCTGGCCTGCTCTAAGCATTCAATTCCTGGCATCGCAGTCCCTTGGTGCTGACAATAACAATGTCAAATCCACACATGTCCTCGGTGTTGGGTCCAATGCTGCAGTGCCCGATGTTTTAGATATACATAAGAACATAAGAATTGCCATCTCCGGATCAAACCCTAGGTCCATCAAGTCCGGCGATCCGCACACGTGGAGGCCCCGCCAGGTGTACCCTGGCATAGTTTTAGTCCCCATATCACTCTATGCTTCTCATAAGGAGATGTGCATCTAGTTTACCCTTACCCATATCACTCTTTGCCAATCATAAGGAGATGTACATCTAGCTTACCCTTAAATCCTAGAACGGTGGATTCCGCAATTACTCTTCTGGGAGAGCATTCCAGGTGTCTACCACTTGCTGCATGAAACAGAACCTCCTGATATTTATCCTGGACCTCCCTCAGCTTCAGTCCATGCCCTCTTGTCCATGTCACATTGGACATTGTAAATAACTGTTTTTCCTGCTCTATTTTGTCGATTCCTTTCAGTATTTTGAAAGTCTCGATCAGATCCCCTCGCAGTCTCCTCTTTCCAAGGGAGAACAACTTCAGTCTCTTAAGTCGTTCCTCGTAATCCAGGTTCTCCATACCTTTCACTAGCTTTGTTGCTCGTCTCTGCACCCTCTCCAGCAGTTTTATATCCTTCTTTATGTATGGAGACCAATGTTGGACGCAGTATTGGGTCATTCCATGTCAAGTGGACCAATACTGAAAACCACTCACGCTTGACCCCCTTGTTGTCTAGGGTCTCAAATGAAACTCTGCAAAAAATTTTGGATCTATCTCAATTTGGTCAGGAGCTAGGAGTGGTTGAACAAAAGCAATCAATCCACTCCAATGCCTCGTGTGACTTAAAATGCCAACTTTGCTTAAGCATTGTAGCAGAAGGAAACTACCTAGGAGACTGAAATTTTGCAGTGTGGTACAACACCTTGGGGCAAGTTTCTGTGCCAAGTTTGAAATCTTTTGCGAACGTGCTTCCAGTTCTACAAGTCAGCAAAGTAGGCAAAAAAATTCACGAATGAAAATTTTTGGCAGTTTGGCTCCATACTGCTGTTGGTAGGTAAGTCAGCTGAGGGCACAACTTTACCAGCAGACAATATGAGCTTTTACAGTCAAGTGAAGCTGAAGATATGACCATACAAAAAATACGGCTTTATGCATTTATGCAAATTTTCACTGTTTTTCAGATACATATGGTGTTATAAGGTCATGATAAATCTTAAAGCCAGACTTGTTTATACAGCCACTGTGCTGTGATAGTTGCAAGTCAGAACATGTTCAGAAAATCTGCAAACCCTAAACATCTCAAACAATTCCCCTGAAACCATACCTCCTAACATTCTGAAAAAACACTTCTCGATATTTGGTCCCTTTCTCCAAGAAATGATTAATAAAAGTCTCTCTACAGGTTGCATGCCCAATCGATGGAAATCAGCAGTAGTATTCCCTAGGATCAAACAATCTAATATCTCAGATGAAGAAACCAGTAACTACCGACCCATTGCTAATTTACCATTTCTGGCCAAATTAACTGAAAAGCTGGTTTTTAACCAACTTTCTAACTTTGGAGAAAAAACTAACGTTCTCCACCCATAGACTTAGTAGATAAAGACAGGTTGTTCACCCTCTCCAAGGTAGGGAGAACGAGGGGGCACTCTCTAAAGTTAAAAGAGGATAGATTCCGTACAAATGTAAGGAAGTTCTTCTTCACCCAGAGTGGTGGAAAACTGGAACGCTCTTCCGGAGGCTGTCATAGAGGAAAACACCCTCCAGGGATTCAAGACAAAGTTAGACAAGTTCCTGCTAAACCAGGTGAGGCTAGACTCAGTTAGGGAACTGGTCTTTGACCTAAGGGCCGCCGCAGGAGCGGACTGTTGGGCACGATGGACTACTGATCTGGCCCAGCAGCAGCAATTCTTATGTTCATACCAGACAGGTTTTCGAGCTCACCACTCCACCGAACTTTCTCTAATCGGGCTAGTTACAAACATTCACTACTTCCAAGACCATTGTAAGTCTGTCCTCCTAATATCACTTGACCTGACATCTACTTTTGATACCATAGACCACACCCAACTGCTTAACAGATTACAATCCATAGGCATCACAGGGACCTCACTACAATGGTTCACGGAATTGTAATTATAAAGTTCAATGTAACAATACCACATCTTCAACAATAACTCAAACCTATAGCGTTCCACAAGGATCCATTCTCTCTCCCCTTCTTTTCAATATTTTTATGAGCCCTCTTCTTACCCTGGCACAGTCTATAGGCTTTATTATCTTTGCATATGCCGACGATATCCAATTACTTCACTTCCTAAATTCTACAACACTAGCAGAAATAGAAGAAATCAATAAGCTCAACTTGATCAACTCTTGGCTTCGGCAAAACATGCTTTTTTTAAACATCTCCAAATCCAAGGGCGCATTTTTCTCTGCTTCTCCAGAATGCACTCTGAACCTTCCAATCATCAATGATTCATGCACCATCCAAATTGACAACAAAATAAAACTCCTAGGAGTTATTATTGATGAAGATCTTAACTTTCATCACCAAATCAGCAACGTCACTCAGAAATGCTTTTACAAACTAAGACTCATCCATTCTATTCTTTCTTTATTAGATCCCCCCTCCATCAACATCTTAATTCATTCCATTGTCATTTGCAACATTGACTACTGCAACACCTTGTATCAAGGAATTACACAAAAGGAAATTCACCGGCTTCAACTATTACAAAACACCACAGTTAAGCTTATCTACAAAGCTAAAAAATTTGACCATGTGACTCCCCTCTTACGCAAAGCTCACTGGCTACCCATTTCTCACTGCATCACTTACAAAATACTTCTGCTAACATTTAAAACCAAGCTGTCCAATTTACCTGCATTCATCAACAAACTTATCATTCCATATACCCCATCTCAGAATCTGCATTCCACTACTCAAAACCTATTTTCTGTCCCCTGTATTCACAAACTATTCCTCAATTCTACCTGCAAAACCATTTTCTTAGTTGTTGCCCTGTTATGGAACACCCTTCTGTCAGACCTTAGACAAGAAACATCACTTGAAAAATTAAAATGTAAACTAAAAACATTCCTTTTTAAAGATGCCTTCCCAGCTTGACTCTATTTTCCCATAGCCCTAACAGCTTCTTTGCAGTCGGCAGTATGAATTGAAATGCTTCTTTTGAAGCGATTCCCTAACCTAGTGCACTAAAGCCCTTCTGTTTCTTCCCTCCCTTAAAATTTTATTTTTTCATTGTATTTAAGCTCTTACCAGTTCCCATTTTTCCCTCTTATTCCAGTAAGTCTATTTGTTTTTTCATCCCCCACACTTTTTACTTTGAAGTTTATATTTCATTTTAATATTTTGATATTTGTAAACCGTTTAGGTATGTTTTGATAAACAGTATATCAAAGATTAAATAAATTTGGAAACTTGATAGAAGGGAGCCTAATACAACACCTAGTGAGAAAACAGAACAATGGGACCGTTGCAAGATTTCTACACGGAAACCTTCATACTAGCAGAACAGCACACCCTGGTCACATATGCATTACATACGCAAGGCATAGGTAGACCCTCAACAAATATGAAACAAGGGACCACAGATCAGTAATAGAGATAAGAAGGCAAAAAACTTAAATGGAAACATATTTCAATTAATAAATTCAGAATGAAATACTTTTTTCTACCTTTGTTGTCTGAGCATTTAATTTTTCCATTTGTTATGGTCGCAGTTTCTCTCTATTCCCCCCCCCCCCATCCTCCTTTATCTTTGCAGTAGAGAATGACACGGTGGCGGTTTACCCGCGGCCACCGCATTTTAGCCGCGGGTCACCGCCGAAAACGGGGAAGAAAACTAGCAGTCGCTGCGGCGACGGGGACAAGGCCATTCACCGCCCGCGGGGCGGTGAATGGGTCTTGTCCCCGCAGTGAGGCATGAAGGATCGCGCGGTCCCCGCAGCTCACACCCGCCTGCCCAATCGATTCTAGTGTTTAGCCAGCTCTCTCCCTTCTCCTCACCTTAGTTTGTAGATTTTCTTTTTCGGCGACCCGCACGCTATCAAAGAGCCGCTGCTGCTCAGTTTCGATCTTCTGCTCTGACGCAACCGGAAACAGGAAGTTGCAGCAGAGCAGAAGATTGAACACTGAGCAGCCGCGCGTGTGCGGCTCTTTGGGAAAGCGTGCAGGTCGCTGAAAAAGAAAGCCTGCAAATTAAGGTGAGGAGAAGGGAGAGAACTGGCTAAACACTAGGATCGATTGGGCAGGCGGGTGGGGGCTGCGAGGACCGTGCGATCACCCGTGTTCCCGGCTCAGACTGTAAGGAGGGAGTGAAAGGGAAAAGGATTCTGGGCCAAGGTGATGAAAACGGAAAGAAAAACCCACAGCAAGAAAGAAAGGGAAGGACAGGCAGGTGAGCCAGATGCTAGAAGCAGGGAGGGGGGGAAGAAAGAGGGAAAAAAGCTAGATGGGGTTGAAAAGAAGAGACACACTGGTATGGAAGAGGAAGATAGGGGAAATCTGGACACAGGAAGGTAACAGAAAGAGGGGAAATTATGTGCATGGGGCATAGGGACAGAGACAAAAAGGGGACATGCCATGGGGATGGTATATGGACACAGGGAGGGGCAATGGCAGATACATAGGGGAGATATTAGAAAAGTATATAAAATCATACCCGTTTGAGGCTTTTATGTATGCAGCGGTGACGGGGCGGTGAATGGGGTTGCAGTGGCGGTGACGGGGCGGTGAATGGGGTGGCAGTGGCGGTGACGGGAATGACGGTGACGGGGCGGTGCAGAGGATGGTGAGACGGGGACGGGGCGGTGACGGGGACCAAGTTTTTCACCGTGTCATTCTCTACTTTGCAGTGTGTCCTGTCTGTTTGACAAACCTTCTCTCTCCAAGCCTACCTTCCATCTTCCCTCAGCATCCCTATCTATCTTGTCCAGCATCTACCCTGTGTTATCCTCTCTTTGTACCCCTGTGGATTGCATGTCTCCCTCCCTGAGTTATGTCTTCCCATTTCTTCCCCCAATCCAGTCTCTCTCTCCTTTCCTACTGCCCTCCCAAGTTAGTATAGAGCTAAATATCCTTGTCAACTGGTCCACATACTTCTTTTTTTTTTAGCAAAAACACGAAGGCTGAAAATCCTCAGCAGACTGGCCTTTTACAAAGCTCAAGAATTTAGTACTGCAAAATACAAGTCATCCCTCTCCACCCTTATGTCCACACTTTGTTGATTCCAAATGTTTTCTATTACAGTCACTTGTTTCCTAGAAGACGCCACCCAGACATGCTTTTTATCTCCAAGACAGACATGAAAAGCTACCTCCAACTTTTAAAGAGATAACAATTGAACCATGGTGCCCTGTAGCAAAGGTTACTGAGAAAATGGGATGGTGGAGGCAAAAACACTAACAGAATTCAAGATGATATGGAATAAGAAACAATTACAGTTACAAATAAATTATGTATGGCCGTTTGGAGGAGGATGGGCAGGGGAGGGCTTCAATGGCTGGGAGGGTGTAGATGGGCTGGAGTAAGTCTTAACAGAGATTTTGGCAGTTGGAACCCAAGCACAGTACCGGGTAAAGCTTTGGATTCTCGCCCAGAAATAGCTAAGAAAAAAAAAAAAAAATTTAAATTGAATCAGGTTGGGCAGACTGGATGGACCATTCGGGTCTTTATCTGCCGTCATCTACTATGTTACTATGTAGGGGAAGCCTAAGATCAACAAAGTTTTTTGTGCTGATTGAAAAAGAATGAAAAGGGGGAACTTACAGAAAGGGTGGTAGATGTGTGCATGAAACAGCCAACTGATGGAGATAGTGAATATGAGGACAATATCTGAATTCAAGAAAGAATGGGACAGGCACAGAAGATCTCTGAGGAAGAGGAAAGGATTGTAGAGTGGAGTAATTGGTGGGGATGAGCAAGATAGGCTGCATGGTGCTTATGTAACAGCTAAACTATATAGAAACAGAAAATGACGGCTGGGTCATTCCATGCCAAGTGGTCTAATGGTCCCTCACCATTAAGTTTCAGATTTTGTTCCTGAGATTTCAGATTTCTACCTGCAATAGTCATCGAGATAGAGTAGACCCACTTGACTGGCTGGATGTTGGCAGCATTGTATACAGTGATGTGTCATTTTTAGCTACTTGTAAAATTGAGAATAAATAGTGCTAATTTTTGGTAGTTCAGCATAACTTTTTGTGCTAGTTGTAATGATGCTAGTATGAGCATCATGGATACAAAAGCCCAGCTGAAAATTTTGTTCAAAGTGTGCCCCATAATTTGTGAGTTTGTTGCAACAGATTTTGACCAGTTTATTGGCTGCTATAGCTCCAGTGCAAGAGTAAATACAGACTTCAGATTTTTATCATAATTATCCTTGCATTGGACACTACACTTTCAAAATTTGCAATAATTCTGTATGAATAGCTGCATCATAACATTCCTTCAAATTTGGAATCTTTCACACAGGGGCTGAAATTAATCAATTTTCAAGGGCAATTACAAAAAAAAAAGTCTGCCTAAATCTTCTTAAAGCAACACTGAAACCTTTACTCTATAAGATATATGCCTTTTGGTTTTGCAATGCCACTGTCATAAATGTACAAATTCACCTCAAAGTTAGGAATGCTACATCCACTTTAGTGATGGCTCTAGTGCTCAATACTAACATTTCAAGAATTTTCTTAATTTGTGTCATCATAAAAGAGATTTTGGGATGACTGCCAAAATAATTTTTTTTACTACAAGTCATGGTAAGTCACCATGTGATGGCATTGGAGGTACAACAAAGCACTTAGCAGCTAGAGCAAGCTTTTAGCGTCCACTTGAATGTCAGATTTTCACACCTAAAGATCTTTTAGACTTTTGCAATGAAAGTATTCGTGGAGTTAAATTTACTTTCATCAGCAAAGAGCAAATTGAACAAGAACATTGCAAGAGAAGATTCTAGCATGACCACACACTAACAGGAACAAGAGAAAATCATCATTTTTTGCCAATCAATTATGAAATGACAGTTCAGGTCAGCAGGGTTTCATATGATGCAACATCATTTTTAGCCAAGATTAGTGATAATGATGAAAAAGGAATTCTAGTAGAAGACCTTTAGCCAGGGCAATATATTGCTTGTATTTATGACAAAGAATGGTAGATTGGAAACATATGTGAAACCTCCACTGAATAGCAATGCCTTAATAAGTTTTATGCATCCGCATGGCCAAGCAAGTTCCTTTTACTGGCCTTCAAGAAGTGATACTTGCTGGGTTCCAGCTCCATCAGCAACACCATCATCATCTGATCAGCAGTATAGTTTTCCTGAATGTATCAGCTGCAGATTAATGAAGTTTCACCAAAGTTCAAGTAGTTCAGATAATGCAGGCTTGGGATCCTGCGGAAAAGAAACCCACAATCAGGCTTTGGGATCCTGCGGAAAAGAAACCCACATGTGGCGGTTGTTGCATGGCAATTGGGTGTGGCCCCTATGACGATGGGGATACTGGTATGCTCATTTGGAAACCAGTAGTGGCAAAGCCACTATGGACCAATGCAACACCTTTTTCATATACATTGCTAGCCTTGTGATATGTGTATATCATGGGCCATGCATACAAAATATCCCACACTTTTAAGCAAATTTATATAAAGGGTTGCTTTGCAAAACAAAATATAAATCTTGTAGAGTAATATTTCCTCTTTCAGATGGTACTAGTTAGAAAAAGATTCCAACAGACTCTTTTTATAATTGACCCTGAAAACTGACAAATTTCAGCCCTTGTTCCAAGGGTGCAAAATTTGAAGGAATGCTCTGATGCAGCTATTCATACTGAATTGCTGCAAATTTGACAGTGTAGGTGTCCAGTGCAAGGATAATCTATGATAAAATCTGAAATCTGTATCTACTTTTGCTCTGGAGCTGATAAACTGATCCATTCAAAATCTGCAACAAGTGTTAAGGCACACTTGGAGCAAACTTTTTTAAGCGGGCATTTGCATCCATGATACTCATATTACCATCGCTGAAACTAGCATAAAATGTTGTGCTACACTTGTCAAAGATTAGTATTTTTCATCAATTACTGTCAACCTATTTTATTCACTGCTGTGCACGATGCTACCAGCACAAGTAAAACAAGGGAGTCCAGTTCAGCAACTATTGCAACTAAGGACCTGATATTCTGCGAAACCTTTTTTTAATGCTGTAGCTAGTTGTGCATATAAATTTTGAACAAAATCTAAGACCAAAAAAAGCTCTCCACCATCATATTTTAGACCAATTGGTATGAAATGACCCAGCTTCTAGTTTGCAAAATTCAAGGATACAAAAGCAAGTAAACAAAATATGAAATATAGAGATGGTATCCCTGTAAACTGGTCCAAATACTCTTTTTTTTTTTAGTAGGAACAATGTCGAAGGCTGAAATTCCTTAGCAGACTGGCCTTTAACAAAGCTTATGAATTTAGTACCGCAGAATACAAAAGTCATCCCTCTCCTCTTTGTCGATTCCAAATGTTTTTGTTAATCACTTGTTTCCACCCATGATTTTTATCTCCACCACAGACATGAAAAGCTACCTCCAACTTTTAAAGAGAATTTTTGCAGCAGTGCACCACCATAATTCGATTGCTCAGAGCGACAGGTGTGCTGTACAACATTTTTGTTAATGTATACTTTGGGCTTTGAAAAAAAGGAGGCAATGAAATGCTGTCCTTGAGTGACACCAAAGCCTAAACACTAAATTGTTGAGTCAAGCAAATTTTACTAAACAAAACTATATTCTGGTCTGGTATTTACTTTTAAAAAAAATGTGGCCTTGAACACTCCTATATAAATCTTATTTTTATGAACTAAATTTATCTCTACTACTTTCAAAATGACAGTCATTTTGATAACAGGAAGTGATGTCATATTACAGTTTTGTTCTTTGATAACCAGTTTGAACAGTAAATATGTTTTCACTTTCCACTACTACAGTATTTGAAAACAACTCAGGGTGTTAGTGTTCTGATTTCCACCTCAGTACAAGTTAGATCTCACACCTACTAATGATGTTCTCCAATATCAATGTGTAAATTGGCCTTTCAAAAATTATATCCCCCCCCCAACACATTATGTGAAACTCTCAGCAGGTTTCTCAATGTAATCTTTATTTTCACTCCATTACAAATCCCGTGCCACTATCTCTTCCACCCCAAAACATCAGATTATCACATACATGAATAGCATTCTCATTTCTTTCCCCCAACCAAAATGCAACAAAAGGATATATGATTCACTACACTAACTACATACATTTATGCTACTTCAGGGCACTAGTCTTTGACCTGAGGGCCGCCGCAGGAGCGGACTGCTGGGCACGATGGACCACTGGTCTGACCCAGCAGCGGCAATTCTTATGACTATTAGCAATCCAACCCATAAATTGCTTCAATAACAAACGTTAAGTTCATTTTGCACAAATAGGCTAACCAGCATTCTCCAAAGTCGCAAATGCATGAAGTTAGTGCAATAAAGATATCGCCTACAACTTGCTTTCACATAGTAACACAACCATAGTTTGCTTGTCATGGTTATGTTGATAAGTGAAAGCAAATATCAGCAACCATTCTGGAGTATCACACTACACTCTAGTTTATCTCCACTATGAATGACATCAACACTCAAGCGATCTATTAACATGACAATCACACTCCTTGCTAAGTATAACGTTAATTTCTCATCTCCCCGCCCCCACCCAATCATTGCGATTTCTCCTTCTCTCCATCGCCGTAATTCTGTTGGACCCCCCCCCCCCCCCCATTACTGTGATCTTCTCCAAAGTATATCATCCCTGCTCATTGTAACACACACAAAGCATATTATTTAATTATATCCCAAGGAATCTTCCCTCCGGATCTGAACCCACTTCACTTTTCTCTGTACAGCCGATCTGCTTGCGCGGCCTCTGATCCCCGATCGCCCCTCAGCCCGCTTCTGGGATGAGGAAGCAGCTCGAGAGCCCGGCTTTGCTCTGGGCAATGGCGCGCGCTCACTTGCGGCCTGCGCTCCGAGTAGGCGACGGATGCCCCCGCTAAGCTTCATCCGGCCGGCAGCATTTCCCGCTCCGCTCGGCGAACTCCCACCCTCTGGGCCGAAGCTCAGGGGCAGGGAGGAGCATGCACAGCCGAACGACCGCCCACAACGCGTACAACCTGTAAAAAGAATGAGGTGCAAGAGCAGTGCGCATGCTCCTGGGACAGAGTTAGTGCGTCACCATGGTGACGTGAGGCGGGAAAGGCCTGAAATAACGAATCGTGGAAACTACTTTGAGAGTACTGTTAATGTTATTGCAATCATAAAATTATTGGAAAGTCTGGTCCGAGCAAACTGCTGAATCGCCAGCGTTTCAAAGATGAGGGGTTTTAAAAATTAAAAACCACGCTGGGGTTCACTAGACGGTTGGTAAAAGTTTTCAGTATCCCCGCAACAAACGTTTGGTTTAATAGGACCTTTCTGGTGGGCAAATCTGTGCTCCAGCTATAGATATGAAAAAATGAATGCCGATAGTTTGGGGCATAGTAATTTATGTAAATTGGTTTGGGGCCCATTGACATCTTAATGCATTCTGTTTCATTTTTTCAATCAAGTTCCTTATATTCAATTTGATGTATTTTATCTGTTCTATGTATTACTCCTTTCCCTAAAGCAAAAAAACCAAAAACAACTGCAGATTATGTACAAGATACAGGCACTGTTTATTTCAAACTTTAATGGTATATGCAACCTTATTACCAAACCAGGGACCGGACACCAACATGCCTTCTTCAGGGGTCCATGGTAGATAGCAATGTTACTTACCGTAACAGTTGTTATCCAGGGACAGCAGGCAGCTATTCTCACTAGTGGGTGATGTCATCCGACAGAGCCCCGATACGGACGTCTCGCAAGCATGTCTTGCTTGAAGAAACTCAGAAGTTTCGAGATGCCCGCACCGCGCATGCGCCAGTGCCTTCCCGCCCGATGGTCCGGGCGTGTCTCCTCAGTTCAGGTAGCTAGCAGAGAAGCCAACCCAGGGGAGGTGGGTGGGACGTGAGAATAGCTGCCTGCTGTCCCTGGATAACAACTGTTACGGTAAGTAACATTGCTTTATCCCAAGACAAGCAGGCAGGTATTCTCACTAGTGGGTGACCTCCAAGCTAACCTCAATGGGATGGTGGGAGAGTTGGCAACTTAGGAGAATAGATTTTGTAACACTGTTTGGCCAAACTGTCCATCCCTTCTGGAGAAGGTATCCAGACAATAATGAGAGGTGAATGTATGAACCGAGGACCAAGTGGCAGCCTTACAAATCTCCTCAATGGTGTCGATCTGAGGAAGGCTACAGCGGCTGCCATTGCTCTGACCTTATGGCCTGTGACCTTACAGGGAAGGGGTAATCCAGCCTGGGCATAGCAGAAAGAGATACAAGCCGTCATCCAGTTGGAGATGGTGCGCTTCGATACAGGTCGTCCCAACTTGTTTGGATCAAAGGAGACGAAAAGTTGAGGAGCAGTTCTGTGCAGTTTGGTGCGATCCAGGTAGAAAGCCAAAGCACGTTTACAGTCCATAGTATGAAGGGCTGATTCTCCAGGATGAGAATGAGGCTTCGGAAAAAACACTGGAAGTACCATAGACTGGTTGAGATGAAATTCAGAAACCACTTTAGGTAGGAATTTCGGATGAGTGCGGAGAACCACTTGTCATGATGGAATACGGTGAAAGGAGGGTCCGCCACCAAGACCTGAAGCTCACTGACCCTTCGAGCGGATGTGAGGGCCACAAGAAAAAACACTTTCCAAGTGAGAAACTTTAGTGGAGCCCTACTCAGAGGCTCAAAAGGATGTTTCATAAGCTGAGAAAGGACAACATTCAGATCCGAAACCACTGGAGGCGGTTTGAGAGGAGGATTGACATGAAAAAGTCCTTTCATAAATCTGGAAACCACAGGATGAGAGGAAAGAGGTTTCCCTTGTAGAGGCTGATGAAAAGCCGCAATAGCACTCAGGTGAACTCGTATAGATGTCGACTTGAGACCAGACTGAGACAGGTGTAGAAGATAGTCCAATACAGAAGATAGAGAGGCTCGTTGAGGCTCCTTAGAATTGGAAACACACCAAGAAGAAAATCTAGTCCACTTCTGGGAGTAGCATTGACGAGTAGCAGGCTTCCTGGAAGCCTCCAAGACATCCCTCACCGCCCGGGAAAACTGGTGAGGGGTCACGTTGAGAGGAACCAAGCTGTCAGGTGGAGAGACTGCAGGTTGGGATGAAGCAGTGAACCTTGATGTTGAGTAAGTAGTGAAGGAAACACTGGAAGAAGCACCGGCTCCCTGCTGCTGAGTTGAAGTAGAAGGGAGAACCAAGGTTGTCTGGGCCACCGAGAAGCAATCAGAATCATGGTGGCATGGTCGGATCTCAACTTGGCCAGAGTCTTTTGAATGAGAGGAAATGGAGGAAACGCATACAGGAAGCGATTCCCCCAATCCAGTAGAAAGGCATCCGCCTCGAGGCGATGAGGAGAGTAGATCCTGGAGCAAAACTGAGGCAGTTTGAAGTTGTGGGGAGCCGCAAATAGGTCTACCTGAGGCGTCCCCCATTTCGCAAAGATCTGATGAAGGGGGTTGGAATGGAGAGTCCATTCGTGAGGCTGGAGGAGACGACTCAAGTTGTCTGCCAAAACATTGTCCTTCCCCTGAATGTAGACAGCTTTGAGGAAGGCGTTGTGGCGGATCGCCCAATCCCAGACTCTGAGAGCTTCCTGGCAGAGGGAGGCCGATCCCGTGCCCCCCTGCTTGTTGACATAATACATGGCGACCTGGTTGTCTGTGCGAATGAGGACCACCATGTCGCGAAGCAGATGTTGAAAAGCTTGAAGAGCATTGAAGATGGCTCTGAGCTCCAGAAGATTGATTTGATGGAGTCGGTCCGCACTGGTCCAGAATCCCTGAGTGCGGAGACCATCCAGATGTGCTCCCCAGGCATAGGTCGAGGAATCGGTTGTGAGAACCTTCTGGTGGGGAGGAGTGTGAAACAGCAAACCTCTTGATAGATTCGAAGAGGTCATCCACCAAAGACTGCCGAAGAGCAGGAGTGACGATGATGTGTCGAGTCAACAGATCCGACACCTGAGTCCATTGAGACGCCAGGGTCCACTGAGGAATTCTGAGATGGAGTTTGGCAAACGGCGTCACATGAACTGTAGAGGTCATATGACCCAGGAGGACCATCATGTGTCTCGCTGAGATGGACTGGCGAGAAGACACAGACTGGCAGAGATGAAGAAGAGCATCCAGGCGCTGAGGAGGAAGGAATGCTCGAAGCTGAATGGTGTCAGGACCGCCCCGATGAAGGGGAGAGACTGGGTCGGCTGTAGATGAGATTTGGGAAACTTGATCTCGAATCCCAAGCTCTGCAGGAACAGAATCGTGGACAGGGTCGCCGAGATGACCCCTGAGGCCGAGGGAGCCTTGATCAGCCAGTCGTCGAGGTAGGGAAATACCTGAAGACCCTGGTTCCGGAGTGCAGCGGCCACCACTACCAGACACTTCGTAAATACTCTGGGAGACAGGCCGAAAGGAAGCACTCGATACTGCAGATGCAGATGTCCCACCCGAAATCTGAGGAATTTGCGTGAGGCCGGATGAATGGGAATGTGAGTGTAGGCCTCCTTGAGATCCAGAGAGCATAACCAGTCGTTCTGCTCGAGGAGGGGGTAGAGAGAGGCAAGGGTCAGCATGCGAAACCTCTTTGACTAGGAATTTGTTGAGGACCCTGAGGTCCAAAATGGGTCGCAGGTCGCCCGTCTTCTTTGGAACAAGGAAGTACTGGGAGTAAAACCCCTGGTTCAGTTGGTCCGACGGGACCGGCTCTATGGCACGAAGCCGGAGCAAAGCCTTAGCTTCCTGAAGAAGAAGGGCGGACTGTGTCAAGTTGGAAGGATACTCTCTTGGAGGGTGGTCAGGAGGTACCCGATGGAAATGAATAGAGTATCCTTCCCTGACGATAGTAAGAACCCAGAGGTCGGAGGTTATGGCCTCCCAGCGAGGATAAAAATGATGGAGGCGCCCTCCGATGGGAAAAACAGGGGGAGGCAGAACGAGGTTGGTTATGCCCTCGACGAAACATTCAAAAAGGCTGAGTGGCCTTAGGGACAGCAGGCGACTGAGACTTTGGCTGACCCTTCTGAGGAGGCTGTCGCTTCGCCGGTTGCCTCGCAGGTGGAGTCTGCCTCGGTTGATAACGCCGCTGATAAATCAACGGTGGACGAGAGGGTCGAGACTGTTGAGGCTTAGGCTTCGGCCTAAGAATGGACTGGAAGGACTTCTCATGATCAGACAATTTCTTCGTGACCGTCTCGATTGATTCGTCAAAAAGATCCGCCCCAGCACACGGGACGTTTGCCAGGCGGTCCTGAAGATTCGGGTCCATGTCAATGGCCAACCAGCACATCGCCACAGAGCAGGCTGCTGCTCGGGCCGAGAGCTCGAAAGCATCATAGGCAGATTGCATCAACTGAAGACGAAGCTGGGACAGCGAAGCAACCACTTCCTCAAACTCAAACCGAGCCTGGGACTCGATGTATGGTGTGAACTTCCTAAGCACAGGCAAAAAAAATTCCAAGTAGGCGGCGAAGTGGAAATTGTAATTCAGGACTCGGGACGTCATCATCGAATTCTGATAGATGCGTCGACCAAACTTATCCATGGTTCTGCCCTCGCGTCCCGGAGGCACTGAAGCATAGATCTGGCCCGGATGAGACCGCTTGAGCGAGGATTCGACCAGGAGGGACTGGTGAGAAAGCTGAGGACCTTCGAAGCCCTTATGATGGACCGTGCGGTACCGAGCATCCAATTTTCCAGGGACCGCAGGGATAGAGTAAGGAGACTCAAAGCACCTCATGAAGGTCTGGTCGAGGAGCTTGTGCAGAGGGAGGCGCAAGGACTCGGCTGGAGGACGAGGCAAGTGCATTGTGTCGAGGTACTCCTTGGAGTATCGAGATCCAGCATCGAGAGTAATGTCCATGTCATCCGCCATCTGTCTGAGAAATGAGGAAAAAGAAAGTTGGTCCGCCGTCGCCGGCTTACGAGAAGGGCTGGAAGACGACGAAGCTTCGGGCTCCATAGAGGCCTGTGAGCAACAGGGTGAGTAGAAAACCTCGGGTTCCTCGAACTCCGGGCCCGGAGGAGGAGACCCAGCCGAAGCAGCATACCCCAACCGAGGCAATTTCTTCTGGGGCGAGATGGTCGAGTGTCGAGAGGAATGCCTCGAAGAATGTCTGGATCAATGCCCCTCACGATGCCTGGAAGGGGATCGAGCCCATCTTTGAGAAACCTGGTCAGAAGCCTCAAAGGAGCAGATTGGACTCGAGGCCGTCGATCGGAGAGGTGGAAGAGTTGGTGCCTCCCCCAACGCCACCCATGCTTGATAGGGGGTTCGGAAGAACTCGTCCTGCTTTTTGCTATGCCCAGGACTGGGAGGCCTCGAAGGTGGACGCCACACAGTGTCATGGGGCGGGGTAACAGGTTCCAATGGAGGCAAATCACTAAGTGAAGCTTTCCTCGAGGGGATAGGTTCCAAGGGAGGCATAGCACTAACCGAGGACCGCCTCGAGGACCCGGACACCGCTCGTCGCTCCTCCTCGCCGAGCAACGAGGTCGTGCGGCGCGGCGGAGGAGGAGGGGGCGGCCCGCCCCTCGGAACCGGAACTGGGAGGTCACCCTGGATCGAGGCAATCAGCCGGGGTCCCATGGTGGTCATGAGTTCCACAAACTGAGCCTCCAGTATGGACCGCAACGAAGCCGATATGGAGGGATCCGCACCAAAAGGGGGCCCTTCCGCACGGTCTCCGCGCTCTTTCGGTGCCGCGTGCTTCTGCTTGCCAGCCTTCAGCACTTTAAGCACCACCGGTGGAACTGTAGGGGCCGATACCTGCTCCGAGGAGACGGAGAAAGGCACCGGCGCCGAAGTCAAGGCCGAAACCGGCGTGAACGATGCTGGTTTCAGAAGGCCTGAAGCAGCCGGGGAGGTAGAGGGCTTCGCCGATGAAGTCGAAGCACCAGTCAATGTCGATGTCGAAGCTGATGGATCCAACGAAGCTTTCATCTTGAACATGGACTCCCACAGCAGACAGCGGCGCTTAAATGCTCTCGCTGTCAACGTGGAGCAAGGCCGGCACGATTTCGGAAAGTGATCCCGTCCCAGACACTGTAAGCAGCATCGATAAGGGTCCGTGAGCGAAATCGCGCGCTGGCACTTGCTACACTTTTTAAAACCGGTGATCGGCCGGGACATAGGCCGGAAAAGCTCCGCCGCAAGGTCGAAGGCGCGGGGCCCCAGCCTCGCGGCCGACCCGGTGTCGGAAGAAAAAATTTTTTTTTTTTTTTTTGAAAAAGAAAGCAAAGAAATAAACAAATGCACAGGAGAGCCAAAAGAACTCAACCCGCGGCAAAAAAGAAGGCAAAAAAGAGATTCAATGGGCGCAAAATTGAAGACAGACTTCTCAGCTCCGCGGAAGAAAAAGAACTGAGGAGACACGCTCGGACCATCGGGCGGGAAGGCACTGGCGCATGCTCGGTGCGGGCATCTCGAAACTTCTGAGTTTCTTCAAGCAAGACATGCTTGCGAGACGTCCGTATCGGAGCTCTGTCGGATGACATCACCCACTAGTGAGAATACCTGCCTGCTTGTCCTGGGATAAAAGATGTTATGACAAACAGTGTTAAAAGGAACAAACGAGTGCCCAAAGAAAAGTAGTGCTGGGTTAGGCAACATTTTTTATAACCCAGCACTACTTTTCTTTGGGCACTCGTTTGTTCCTTTTAACGCTGTTTGTCATAACACCTTATCTACCACGGACCCCTGAAGAAGGCGTGTTGTCCGAAACACGGACTGTGTCGGGTCCCTGGTTTGGTAATAAGGTTGTATATACCATTAAAGTTTGAAATAAACAGTGCCTGCATCTTGTACATAGTCTGCAGTTGTTTTGGGTTTTTTTGCTTTGCTGCTTGGTTTGCTGCAGTTCCTGTTGGATTTTTCTTTTGCTTGCGTTACTCCTTTCCCTGCCTGCCAGTATTTTCTGCATTATATTGTAAATGCTTTCTGTCTTTATCTGTTTTTAAGTCCATTATTCTAATTTGTATTTTATCTGTATCCCATTTTAGCTCATCTTGTTGTGAACCGCCTAGAACTTTTTCAGTATGGCGGTATATAAGAATAAAATTATTATTATTATTACATTTTTTCACTATAGTAGGTTTTTGATTAGGAGTCAGTTTTTGTTTGTTTTCATACACATCCAGGGAAGGGGGAGATTATTTCTGTCTTAATTTTGTTCTGAGTATTTACACTTGGGGTGGATGGGAGGATATTATTAATTAGAATAGGGTAAGGTTTTTGCAATAATCTATGTTTTTGTGTTTTATTGAATAATCATTGGGTGGGTGGGAGAAAATGGTTGGTTATGAATTCTTGTAAGTTGAATGTGCTTTTATTGTATTATACTAGTGTTTAAGCCTGTTACATTAATGGGTGCTAGAATATAAAAACATAAGAACATAAGAATTGCCACTGCTGAGTCAGACCAGTGGTCCATCATGCCCAGCAGTCCGCTCATGCGGCAGCCCTCTGGTCTAAGACCAGCACCCTAACTGAGACTAGCCCTACCAGCGCACGTTCTTGTTCAACAGAAACTTGTCTAACTTTGTCTTGAATCCTTGGAGGGTGTTTTCCCCTATAACAGCCTCTGGAAGGGCGTTCCAGCTTTCTACCACTCTCTGGGTGAAGAAGAACTTAATTACGTTTGTACGGAATCTATCCCCTTTCAACTTTAGAGAGTTACCTCTTGTTCTCCCTACCTTGGAGAGGGTGAACAACTTATCTACTAAGTCTATCCCCTTCAGTACCTTGAATGTTTCGATCATGTCCCCTCTCAATCTCCTCTGTTCGAGAGAGAAGAGGCCCAGTTTCTCTAATCTTTCGCTGTAAGGCAGCTCTTCCAGCCCCTTAACCTCTTAGTCGCTCTTCTCTGGACCCTTTCGAGTAGTACCGTGTCCTTCTTCAGGTATGGCGACCAGTGCTGGACGCAGTACTCCAGGTGAGGGCGTACCATGGCCCGGTACAGCGGCATGATAACCTTCTCTGATCTGTTCGTGATCCCCTTCTTTATCATTCCTAGCATTCTGTTTGCCCTTTTTGCTGCCGCCGCACATTGTGTGGACGGCTTCATCGACTTGTCGATCAGAACTCCCAAGTCCCTTTCCTGGGAGGTCTCTCCAAGTACCGCCCCGGACATCCTGTATTCGTGCATGAGATTTTTGTTACCAACATGCATCACTTTACACTTATCCACGTTGAACCTCATCTGCCATGTCGATGCCCATTCCTCGAGCTTGATTACGTCACGTTGCAGATCTTCGCAATCCCCCTGTCTTTACTACTCTGAATAACTTCGTATCATCCGCAAATTTAATCACCTCACTCATCGTACCTATGTCAAGATGTTAAAGAGCACGGGTCCAAGCACTGAGCCCTGCGGCACCCCACTGGTGACGCTCTTCCAGTCCGAGTATTGTCCATTTACCCCCACTCTCTGTTTCCTATGCTCCAGCCAGTTTTTAATCCACGTGAGTATTTCACCCTCAATTCCAAGGCTTGCAATTTTCCGAAGTAGTTGTTCATGCGGAACCTTGTCTAACGCCTTCTGAAAATCCAGATATACAATGTCGACTGGATCACCCTTGTCCATCTGTCTGTTTACTCCCTCAAAGAAGTGCAGCAAGTTCGTCAAACACGATCTGCCTTTGCTAAAACCGTGCTGACTGGTCCTCATCAGCCCGTTTCCGTCAAGGTGATCAATGATGCTGTCCTTTATCAGTGACTCTACCATCTTTCCCGGTACAGAAGTCAGACTCACTGGTCTGTAGTTCCCCGGATCTCCCCTCGAACCTTTCTTGAAGATCGGTGTAACATTCGCTACCTTCCAGTCTTCTGGAATCTTTCCCGATTTGATCGACAGATTGGCTATTAGTTGAAGCAGTTCAGCTATGGTCCCTTTCAGTTCCTTGATGACCCTTGGATGGATGTCATCCGGTCCCGGGGATTTATCGCTCTTAAGCCTATCAATCTGCCTACATATCTCCTCTAGACTGACCGTCAATCCTGTCAGCTTTCCGTCTTCATTTCCAGCATATAGCCTGATGGGTTCCAGTATGCTGTGTACATCTTCGGTAAATACAGATGCAAAAAATGTGTTCCGTTTGTCAGCGATTGCTTTGTCCTCCTTTAGTGCTCCCTTTATTCCATGGTCATCCAAAGGTCCCAACACTTCCTTTGCGGGTTGTTTCCCCTTAATATATCGAAAGAACGGCTTGAAGTTCTTCGCCTCCTTGGCTATTTTTTCCTCGTAGTCTCTTTTGGCCCCTTTTACTGCTTTATGGCACCTGCGTTGATGTTGTTGTGCTTGTTCCAGTTTTCATCCGTTTTTGACCTTTTCCATTCCTTAAATGAAGTTTTCTTGTCTCTGATCGCTTCCTTCACCTCTACAGTGAGCCATGCCAGTTCTTTTTCCTCTTGGATCCCTTGTTGATACGCGGTATATATATATTTTGCGCCTTGGTGACTGTGTCCTTAAAAAGGGACCAAGCTTGCTCTAGCGTTTTTACAGTGCTTATCCTCTTCTTAATCTTCTTCCCTACCATGAGTCTCATCCCTTTGTAATTTCCTTTTCGGAAGTTCAGTGCCATGGCTGTCGTTTTGGACCGATGTTTCTCCCCTGCGTCCAGATCAAAGCGGATCATATTGTGATCACTGCTTCCCAGCGTCCCTTCTACTTCTACTTCTACATCTTGTGCTGGTCCTCGCAGGCCATTTAGAATTAAGTCCAGAATTGCATTTCCTCTAGTATTTTCCTTGACAAGTTGTTCCAGGAAGCAATCGCCTACAGCATCCAAGAACTTGGTCTCTTTAATGCAGCCGGAGATGCCTAGGTTCCAGTCTATTCCCGGATAGTTGAAGTCATCCATGATAACTGTGTTGCCTCCCTTGCAGTTGCATTTAATCTGTCTGTCATTTCTCCATCAATTTCTTTGGACTGCCCTGGGGGTCGGTAGTAGATGCCGATCTTCGTTTGTTCCTGGAATTTTGTTCCTGGAATTTGTTCCTGGAATTTTGACCCATAGAGACTCTAACTTATCTGTCAGTTGTGGCATGTTCTCTCCAGCAGATTCAATTTCCTCTTTGACATACATGGCAACGCCCCCACCTTTTTGAGCCACTCTGTCTCTGCAGTATAGTTTGTATCCTGGTAGCACAGTGTCCCAGACATTTTCCTCAGTCCACCATGTTTCCGTGATGCCTATATCATCAACGTTATCTTTTTGCGCTATGGCTTCTAATTCACCCATCTTATTTGTAAGGCTCCTTGCGTTTGTGTACATACACTTGAGTTTGCAGCTTTTTCCTTTCTTGCATTTTCTTCCCTCTTGGGTACTTTTCGATCTCTCTTGCCTGTAATCCGGTGAGTCTTTCCCTCTATCTTCTTGCACGGTATCCTCTGGGTATACCGGTTCCCGAACCATCGACTCTCTCTCTCTGTCGATTGTCAGCTTTCCCCTTCTTCCTAGTTTAAAAACTTGTCCACTTCTCTCTTGATGTTGCTTGCAAGTAGCTTTGTTCCGTCTCTGCTGAGGTGGAGTCCATCCTTCCTGTAGAGCTTGCTCTTCCCCCAGAACGTTGTCCAATTGCGCACAAAGTGTAATCCTTCTTCCTCACACCAGTGCCGCATCCATGCATTAACTGACTGCAGCTCCATCTGCCTCTTCTCATCTACCCTGGGTACCAGCAGGATCTCCGAGAATGCTATCCTCTGCGTTCTGGTCTTCAGCTTCCTTCCTAGCATCCGGAACTGGTCCTTCAGTACTTCCCTGTTGTAGTTCCTATTGCTCGCGTTGTTCGCACCCACATGGATCACCACTGCCGTATCTTCTTCTTCCACACTGTTGAGGATCCTGTCGATGCGGCTCACTATGTCTTCTACCTTGGCTCCCGATAGGCAGGTCACCAGCCGATCAAGTCTTCCTCCTGCTATGTGGCTGTCAACTTGTTTGATAATGGAGTCGCCCATGACGATTGCTGTCCTCTCTATCTTCTCCTGATTCTCTAGCCTCAGGTCCGTGTCCCTGGTGTATGTCCATCTCTCCTGCTGCAGGTCCATATCCTTCGTTCTTGCTACTGTATCACCCATTTCTTCCTGGTGGTTGTCTGTCGGGTGGTCCACACTCTCTGTAGGTGTCTTTTGGCAGTTCCACTGTTGCTGGTGATTTTCCACGGCCTCCCTGTATGTCTCCTCTATGAACTTCTCCAGCTCTCGGACTTCTTCCTCGATGGTGTCTTCTGTCTTGTTCTCTGCTTCCTCTGTCTGGACGTTCTCTGCATCTCTGTCTCCCTCCTCCCCTGCTTGAAGTGCCTCCAGTTCCAATATTCTGCCCTCCAGGAGTCTGACTTGTCTCTTCAGGCTCTCCAGTTCTCCGCATCGGGCGCATACGTAAGACCGCCTCCCAGAGGGGAGGCAGTCATACATATGGCAGACGATGCAGAAAACTGGGTAGCTCAACATCTTGCTTCCGTCTGCTGCTTCCATTGCTGTCTGCTTGCCGGTCTGCTGCGGTTGCGCCTGCTCTTATCTGCTTTTTTTCCCCCTTTTGTTCTCTCTGCCTCTCTCTGTAGCTGCTTTTCTCCTGCTTAGATCAACTCTGCTCTGTTGGCACCTCCCCTTTTAAGGCGGAGCTTCGGTGGTGGACGTCGGGGGGGGTGGAGCTAACTCTCACCGATTCCCCTCTTGGTCTCCTGCCTCTGCTTCTCTCTCCTGCTGTTTTATCTGCTTTTTCCCCTTTGGCTTCTCTCTCCCTCTGCCTCTCTCTGTAGCTGCTTTTCTCCTGCTGTCTGTCTGTCTTTCTTTCTGTGTCTCTCCCTGCCCCTGTCTCTCTCTTCCTTTCTTTCTGTCTTTCTCCCTCCCGCTGTCTTTCTTTCTTTCTGATTCTCTCTCTGGCACCCTGTCTGTCTGTCTGTCTTTCTTTCTTTCTGTCTGTCTCTCTCCCTGCCCACTGTCTTTCTGTGTGTCTGTCTTTTGTTCTAATGTGCTGCCTGCCTGCCTGTCTTTCTGTCTCTCCATGGCCCCCTTCGGTCTCCCCTCCCCAAAAGCAAACCAAGATTGCTCCCAGGCCCCCTTTCCCTCTCCGTCCCCTCCACTTTCCTGTGCAGCAGCAGCAGCATTTCCCCCCCACACACATACACTTCCCTGTGCAGCAGCAGCATTTCCTGGCCTTCCCTTGCAGAAGCAGTATTTCCCCCCCCACACACACACTTCCCTGTGCAGCAGCAGCATTTCCCGCCGCCCCCTTCCCAGCCGCAGCGTTTAAATTCAGAGAAAAGTGCTGCACCGTGCTACCACTGGCTTCAGTGTCTTCTATCCACTGCAGAAACAGGAAGTAGTCAGAGAGGGCGGGCCGCAGTGGACAGAAGATGCTGAAGCCAGCAGTAGCGCGGTGCAGCGCTTTTCTCTGAATTTAAACCCGGGTGAGCCGGCGAGAAAAAGGAGGCTTAAAAATAGCTGGTTTTGGCGGTGAGTGAGGGCGGGAGGGGGGAGTCGCTGGCAATGCTGTGTCTCTCCGTGTCCGAAATCGAAAATGGCACTTGTCAGCGGCCACCGTGGTTGGCAATCGGGGGGGCGAGGACGCGGCTCAGGAGACTGGGAAGGTGTTGGCGGGCGGGGGCCTCCTCCTGCAGGCGCTCGTGTTTCAGGGGCCCGGCTCATCTCGGCAGGGAGAGAGCTTGCCTGTGCTTCCTCCAGCGGTTGATGAGTGAGGGCGGGAGGAGGGGAGTGGCTAGAGTGATCCCTGCCGCCGTGTTCTAAAATGGAACATGGCTACGGATCAGAAATCACAGCGGCAGGGATCACGCAGTTTTAAAAGTGCATGCACGGGTAAGGTTTTATTATATAGGATGTTACATTTTTATGTATTGCACTATTGAAGTTTGGAAAATCAATAAAGAACTTAAAAAAAAAATAGGACCAGGCTGAGATTGGCATTATCCTAGGACAAGCAGTCAGCATATTCTCAATATTTGGGTGACGTAATCCACAGAGTCTGTAGCGGACAGCCTCGCAAGAAGATTTGCTTGTAGAACTTCAAAGAGTTTGTGAGTACCTTCCCACCAAATTAGGTCATGTGTCTCCTGAGGTACCTCAGTTCTTAGTTTTCCACAGAGCCAAGAAGCTCTGTTGTTTTCAAGTTTGCCTTCTCGAACCGCGGCTTTCTTTTTCATTTATTTCTTTCTTATAACTAATTGCTGTGCAGCGTGTCCCTTTTAAAAAAAAAAACAACAACCCTTTATTTTTTCTGTCAGGTTTTTGTCCGGCAGGTCTTGGGCTTAGGATCTGCCACCGGCCCTCGTTCGGCTGAGGCTGTATTTTTTTCTTCTATGCCCAGGCCTCTTACCGGGTTTAAAAAATGTAGCCAGTGTGGCTGGGCTATTTCTTTAATCGACTCCTTAGGAACCGAACATTGTCCCGAGTCCTGCCCGCGCTCTGCTACTTTTCAGAAACGAACCATTCGCAGACGTCGTGCCAAAATCTTGGAGCTCTTTGGCCCTATGGCGCAGTCTGCGGAAAAGGCCTCAGCCTCGTCTTTCAAGACTTCAACTGCGAGCAAGTCGCCCTCAACCTTGAAGGCCTCGTCTGCTGCACCTCTTAAGGTCCCGTCCTCAGTCAAGTCTCCTCTTCCCTCCACAGGTACGCTACCTAAGAAGCCTCCAGATGAGTCTCAGGCAATCCAGACAAGTGCAGTCGTGCTGGCCTCTAAGAGACCTTCTTCGAAGCATGCCTCCAAACATAGGGAATACTCATCTTTGAGGTCACCCTCAATGGAGCGCACTGCTGCACCATCTAGACCAGATCCACTGGTCTCGGTGCCTGTCTTCGAGGACATACCGAAATAAAAATATTGACCATACAGATTACCTCAGTCTTGGACCAGCTTGCTCCTGCCCGACCCTGCTTACTGCGAGCCAGTCTGAGCATTCTATCGAGGCAAACTTCGTCGGTCTTGATCATTGTCCTCCAGTGACTCCTCGCCTTGTCCTTCCAGGTCCGAGTCTCTAGCTACTCACCTTGTTTGAGACGTGAGGGACAATGTTCGAGGCCTCACTCGAAGCACCCCTCATCCTCGAGGCATCTTGCTTCAAAGAAGTCTAAAGAGTCTCCTCAGAAGAGTATAGAATCTCCTATGCCTCGATCGTCGAGGCCCATCAAGACCCTTCGAAGCCCAGGCACAGGTCTTGAACACCGAAGCCTTCAAAGGATCGTGCTTCTCCATCTCAAAACTTGTCCAGGTCCAGGACTCCTCTCTTGAGACCAGTTACGAGGGAACCTCCTTCACCTGTTTCTTCGAGGCATGAGTCGAGGCACTCAATTCCTCATACTTCGGGGACTTCTCCATTGAGGCTTCTCAAATGTAAGCACTCTCTGACTCCACCTATGTCACAGAGCGGAGCTTCTTCTGACTGTTACATTGGATATGGACATGCCTTCTCAATACTCATGGGAGGCTTCTCCTTATTCAGCGTCACATCTGTCTCGCTTCACTTCTCCTGCTGATGCTTCAAAATCTACATCTTTTTCAAGATTCATTTTTGATATGAGTACAGCTCTTTAATTTGATCTTCAATCTGAATCTAAATATACTCCTGAATATCTAGCTGAGATGGAATTGCCTCATCCGCCAAAGGACACTATGAGACTTCCCATGAATCCTATTTTGAAGCAAACTTTTCTCAGGAATCTTGAGACTCTTTATTCAATCCCGGCTATCCCCTCAAAAATGGAATTGCGTTACCGTACGGTTCCTTGCAAAGGGTTTGAGAAGCCGCAATTGTCTCACCAATTCTTAGTGGTGGAATCATCACTTAAGAAATCAAATCCCACCAAGGTGTATGCTGCAATCCCTCCACAATGGATAAATTTGGATGCCGTATTTATCAAAATAGATATTTTGAATTACAAAATAGAATTTTGAATTACAAAATAGAATTTTGAATTACAACTTCATCTTTATTTCCTACTTGAAGTACTGCATGAAAACCATACTCTACTTCTTTCTTGATTTGGCTGAACACCGGTTGCCTGCTTTTTAACAACTTCAGCAGACCCTTTCTCAAATACGTCTCTTCATGCTTCAAGCCACTTATGATGCCTTTGAGATGTCCTCGAGGGTTACTGCTTTTGCTGTGGCAATGCGACGTTTGGCTTGGCTACGCATTGTGGACATGGATCCCAACTTACAAGATTGTCTAGCTAATTTGCCATGCCAGGGTAATGAGCTTTTTGACGACTCCATCGAGGCTGCCACCAAGCGTCTCTCAGAATTTGAGCGGTCATTTGCCTCTTTGGTCCAGCCTAAGGCTAAAACTTCAACTTCCAAGCCTTAAAAGCCACCTTCACGTCGTTACCCTCAAAAGTCTACTCCAGCTTTTACCAGGCCTCTGCCTAAAAGACAACCATAGCAACAGCGTCAACAAACACCCCAGATACCTGCTGCAGCTAAGCCAGCGCAGTCTTTTCGACAATCTAAGTCTGAGCATAACGTCCACCTGCATCCGTCAGACTTCTCTTCTTCCCATAGGAGGTTGGCTCCATCATTTTTACCAACAATGGGAGCAGATTACATAAGACCTTTGGGTTCTCACCATCATTCGGGAGGGTTACTCTCTTCAATTTCTTCAAGTTCCACCAGATCTCCCTCCAAGAGAGTTTAAGAACATAAGAAGCGCCATCTCCAGATCAGACCTTCGGTCCATCAAGTACGGTGATCCGCACACGCGGAGGCCCTGTCAGGTGTACACCTAGCGTAATTTTTAGTCACCCATATCCTTCTATGCCTCTCGTAAGGAGATGTGTATCTAGTTTGCTTTTGAATCCTAGGACGGTCGATTCCGCAATAATCTCCTCTAGGAGAGCATTCCAGGTGTCAACCACTCTCTGAGTGAAGCAGAACTTCCTGATATTAGTCCTGAACTTGTCCCCCCTTAGCTTCATTTCGTGTCCTCTTGTCCGTGTCAAATTGGATAATGTAAATAGTTTTTTCTGCTCTATTTTGTCGATTCCTTTCAGTATTTTGAAGGTCTCGATCATATCCCCTCGCAGTCTCCTTTTCTCAAGGGAAAACAATCCCAGTCTCTTAAGTCAATCTCGTATTCCAGATTCTCCATACCTTTAACTAGTTTTGTTGCTCGTCTCTGCACCCTCTCCAGCAGTTTTATATCCTTCTTTAGGTTGGGAGACCGATGTTGGACACAGTATTCCAAGTGGGGTCTCACCATTGCTCTATAAAGCGGCATTATGACCTTCTCCGATCTACTCGTGATTCCCTTCTTTATCATGCCCAACATTCTATTTGCTTTCTTTGCCGCCGCCGCACATTGTGCTGATGGTTTCAGGGATCTATCTATCAGTACACCCAGGTCCTTTTCTTGTTCGCTCTTACCCAGAGTTGCACCTGACATTCTATACTCGTGTTCCTTATTCTTACTGCCTAAATGCATCACTTTGCATTTCTCCACATTAAACTTCATCTGCCATTTCTCCGCCCATTTTTCTAACTGACTCAAATCTCTCTGGAGTTCCTCGCTATCCTTTTGCGATCTGATTGCCCGGCATAGCTTTGTGTCGTCTGCAAACTTGATGATCTCGCTGGATGTTCCTTCTTCTAGGTCATTTATATAGATATTAAATAAGATTGGCTCGAGTACCGAGCCCTGGGTACACCGCTAGTCACTTTCTCCCAGTCGGAGAACTTCCCATTTATGCCCACTCTCTGTTTCCTGTTCTCCAGCCATTTGCTTATCCATCTTTGTATATCCCCCTCTATTCCATGGCTTTGTAGTTTCCTGAGAAGTCTTTCATGTGGAACTTTGTCGAACGCTTTCTGGAAGTCTAAGTATATTATGTCCACTGGTTCTCTACTATCAATTTGTTCATTCACGATCTCAAAAATTGAAGTAAATTCGTTAAACATGATTTCCCTTTCCTGAAGCCATGTTGACTTGCTTTCATCAGGTCGTGTGTATCTAAATGCCGGACTATGCTATCTTTAATCAGTGCTTCAACCATCTTTCCAGGGACAGACGTAAGGCTCACAGGTCTGTAGTTGCCCAGTTCTCCTCTCGAACCTTTTTTGAAAATTGGCGTGATGTTCGCTATCTTCCAGTCGTCCGGTATCTGTCCAGTTCTAATTGTCAGGTTGGCAAGTTTTTGCAACAACTCTCCGATTTCAACCTTCTTCAGGAAGCTGAGGCTCTTCTTCGCCTCCAAGCGGTCGAGGAAGTTCCCTTGACCCAAAGGGACACGGTCTTTTATTCTCGTTATTTTCTAGACCCAAAGAAGACAGGGGATATGCGACCTGTTCTGGACCTCAGAGCTCTCAATAAATTTCTTGTCAAGAAAAGTTTCAGATGCTCTCTCTTCCAACACTGTACCCAACGTTTCTCCAAAGTCTGGGGTTTGAAATCGATTTTGCAAAGTCTCAGTTACATCCCTCCCAAACTCTACAGTTTATTGTAGCCCTACTGGACACTGTTCAACTCAGAGCATTTCTGCCTCAATCACGCCAGGACATTCTCATGCACCTTTGCCAACAAGTGTCTTCCCTCACGTCAATCTCGGCAAGACAAATGATGGTTCTTCTCGGTCACATGGCTTCTATAGTTCACATGACTCCTTTTGCCAGACTTCACCTCCAAATTCCTCAGTGGACTCTGGCATCTCAGTGGCAGCAAGCTTGCGATCCACTCTCAACACATTACAGTAACTCCTTTGTTGAGACGATCTCTCCACTGGTGGATGCTCTCTTCCAATCTTTCCAGAGGTTTGCTATTCCACACGCCCCCTCATCAGAAGATTCTCATGACAGATTCTTCAACCTACGCTTGGGGGGGCTCATCTCGATGGTCTCCGTACTCAAGGCCATTGGTCCAGCACGGATCGTCAGTGTCACATCAATCTGTTGGAACTCAGAGCGATATTCAATGCTCTCAAAGCTTTTCAGCATCTTCTTCATGACCAGGTAGTCCTTATTCGCACAGACAACCAAGTCGCCATGTATTATGTCAACAAGCAGGGAGGAACAGGATCTCTCCCCCTTTGTCAAGAAGCTCTGACGCTTTGGAATTGGGCAATCCTTCTCAACATCTTCCTCAGAGCTGTCTACATTCAAGGGCAGCAAAACTGTCTGGCGGACAAATTGAATCGTCTTCTACAACCTCACAAATGGACGCTCAATTCCTCGCCTCTACATCACGTTTTTGCTCAATGGGGGAACTCCTCAGATAGACCTCTTTGCGTCTCCCTACAACAAGCTGCCTCAGTTCTGCTCCAGAATATATTCTCCTTACTGCCTCGAGGCAGATGCTTTCCTTCTGGAATGGACGAATCAGTTTCTCTATGCATTCCCTCCATTCCCTCTGATTCTCAAGACTCTTGTCAAACTCAAGAAGGAACAAGCCACCATAATTCTGATAGCTCCTCGATGGCCCAGATAACCATGGTACTCCTTTCTACATCAACTCAGCACCAGGGAGCCTCTATTTCTACCAGTATTTCCCTCTCTGCTTACACAGAGTCAAGGGTCTCTGCTCCATCCCAACCTGCAGTCTCTACACTTAACAGCTTGGTATCTCTCAACTGAACTGCCACTCTATAGTTCTCTCAAACTGTACAGAACATTCTAGAGGCTTCCAGGAAGCCATCTACTAGGCAGTGTTACACCCAGAAATGGACTAGATTTTCTACTTTCTACCTCCTTGTCTTCAGTTTTGGATTACTTGCTGCACTTAACTCACTCTGGCCTCAAATCCACATCTATTAGAGTCCACCTAAGTGCCATTGCTGCTTTTCATCAGCCTATTGACGGGAAACCCCTCTCTGCTCATCCTGTGGTTTCCAGATTTATGAAAGGACTTTTCAATATCAAACTACCTCTCAAGCCCCCTCCAGTGGTTTGAGATCTCATTATTGTTCTGCTATGCTCAGGCTGGACTGCATCTACAGGGTCGAGTCACAGCTCATAAAGTTAGAGCCATGGCGGCATCTGTAGCTTTCCTTAGATCTACTCCTATTGAGGAAATCTGCAAAGCTGCCACTTGGTCCTCGGTTCATAAATTCACTTCTCATTATTGTCTGGATTCTTTTTCCAGACAGGATGGCCACTTTGGCCAGGCAGTATTACAAAATTTATTCTGAATTGCCTACACTCCCACCATCCCATTCTGGTTAGCTTGGAGGTCACCCATATGTGAGAATATGCTGCCTGCTTGTCCTGGGATAAAGCACAGTTACTTACCGTAACGTGTTATCCAGGGACAGCAGGCAGATATTCTTACAACCCACCTACCTCCCCTGGTTGGCTTCTTGCTATCTGAATTGAGGAGACACTGAGGAAACGTGCACCCTACCTTGGGCGGGAAGGCACTCGCGCATGAGCGGTGCGGCAGTTGCAAACTTTCCAAAAGTTGTTCAAGCAAGTCTGCTTGTGAAGCTGTCCGCATCGGGGCTTCGTGGTTGACGTCACCCATATGTGAGAATATCTGCCTGCTGTTCCTGATAACAACAGTTACGGTAAGTAATTGTGCTTTTTCGTCCAATGCAGCCCAGGAAAGCCAAAAGGTTGGACACCCCTGCTTTAGAGCCCTGGAGCATGGGTTTAATTTGCTACAGGTTAAGGCAGGAGATAGGGAAGCGATGAGGGAAGCTTACAACTAGCTGCTCTTTCTTGCTTCGGGACTTCCTCGCTGCTGGGTCCTGCCTTCGCGGAAATGGAAAGTAGGCAGGACTCGGCAGCGAGGAAGGTCTGAAGCAAGCAAGAGCAACTAGTTGTAAGCTTACCTCGTTGCGAATTGTGAATGCTGTACTATGGGGGGAGAAATTCTGCACTGTGGCCAATTGGAGGGGGGAGGAGAAATACTGCTGCTACACCCAAGGGGGGGGAGTGAAATGCTGCTGCACCCAGTTGGGGAGAGAAAGGGAGGGAGAGAGATGCCAAGACCATGGGAGGGAAAGAAGAGGAAAGAGAGATGCCAAAACCATGGGAGTGAAAGGAGATACCAGATCATGGCGAGGGGAGGGAAAGATGTCAGGGCATATGGGGGGGAGAGATGGATGCCAGACCAGGGGAAGGAAGAAGGGAGAGAAATGAAGGAGAGGAGATGCCAAGACATGGGAGGAGGGAAGGGAAACTAAGGAGACAAATGCCAGACCAGTGGGAAAGAAAGGAGAGGAGGTGCCAGAGCAAGTAGGGAGAGGAGAGAGATGCCAGGGCATGGGGGGAGGGAAGGGGAAGGAGATAGAGATGCCAGACCATGGGGTGGAGTGCGAAGGAAGGAAAGGAGAAAAGAGATGCCAGAGCATAGGGGAGGAGGTGGAGACAGAAAAATATAGAGGGGGTGAAACTGAAATGAATCATGTACAAAGGAGAGAAAGGACACAGGATATACAGTTTACTGAAGGACATAAAAAGAGGGAAGATGCCGTATGGAAGAGAGAGAGTGCAGACACTGGATGGAAAGGGCAGAGGGTTGTCAGTGGATGGAAGGGGCAGAGAGAGAGTGTGGACAGTAGATGGAAGGGGTGGGTAGAGAGGGCAGAGGCTGGGTGGAAGGGGCAAAGAGAGAGGGCAGATGTTGCATGGAAGGGAGAGAGGACAAACTGTATAGAAAGAAGAGAGCGAAAAGAAGATGATTGAAACAGAAATGACAAAAGGTAGAAAGAAAATTTTTTTCTTAATATATTTATTTCTTCCATTTGTGCGTCGCACATACTTATACAAGCTCTAGGCGACATTACAGAGGAAGGGGTTAGAAGAGGGTAGGGAGGATTATGAAAGGCAGGAAGGAGTGGAGAGGAGAGAAGCATGTAGAATATTTAATTGAAATTCCTAGCTTTACAAATAGGAGCACCATTTCATTACATTACATTACATTAGTGACTTCTATTCCGCTTGTACCTTGCAGTTCTAGGTGGATTACAAAAGAAGCTAGCTGGACATTTCCAGGAAAAACTACAGTTTAGAAATTAGGATTACAAAGAAGTTAACTGGACATTTCCAGGAGAATTGCAATTTAGGGAGCTGTATACATGGTTGATACTTTGGAGAGAAGAAATTACAAGAGAGGGTGAGACTTGGGGGGGGGATTTACAAGGGAGGGGAGAGGACAAGGGAGGAGTTAAATGATATCTAAATGAATTAAAGTAATAAAAAAGGAATTGAAGGGAGGTACCGTTAAACAATAGAATTCAGTTAATAAAATTAAAAGAATAGGGGTAAAAACAATGGAATAAAATTTAAAATATTTCATAAACTGGAAAAAAAAATTGAAAAACAAATTCAAATAAGTTTGGCAGAAGTCCAATTTCCTGAAGCAGCTCTGTTGCCTCAGCATATTTTAAATAATTCCAATGGCAAAAGTCCAGACGGGACAGATATTAGCTTGGGCTTTCCAGCTGCTACAGACCCAAATCATCGCTTCCAGGCAGAAGATGCACAGAGATAGAACAATCCAGCGCCGGGCCACACTGCTCTCAGTGGGTAGCAGATGCTCATGGGCAGGTCCCGAAGAATACAGCACTCTGCCTCCATTGGACAACTGGGAGGAGGAGTCCATGGCACGGTCCCACTCTACGGATCTGGAGACACCACCAGCTCCTCCCCAATGAAAGAACAAACGCCGCTCCATCCTAGGCAACAACCAGCAGCAATCCACTATGCCTCCACTGGTCCCGCCTCCAGCAACGATCTCCCTGCAGCGATCTCCAGTCACCACATGCAGCTAGGAAGGACCTCTGTAAAAATGAACCGTTCCAGGCCTTTAGGTTAGTAGACAGTTATGCTGTGATTCTATAACTGTCAAACTCCTCCTATCCAAGATGTTTTCTGACTCGCCCGAGTGAAAATTTATGTAGAATCAAGTAGTATTGTAACTGTATTGATATAAGTTTATAAATAGGAAATGGAAATAAGGCAATTTTTATGGGACTAAACCCCTTTCCTTAGGTCAGGACAGGAAACCATAACAGCAGTATACTGTACTGTCTTGAAGAAAGATTTGGCCTCTGAAAGCTAATTGAAAAATGGATTAGTCCAATAAAATGGTATTTTCTTATTTCTCATTAGAAACATAGATAGAAAATAGAATATGATGGCAGAAAAGGGCCATCGGCCAAACATGTCTGCCCACTCGAAGAACCCTCCCCCATAAGCACTTCCTCGAAGTGAACCCACATGTTTATCCTATTTTTTCTTAAAATCGAGCACATTGCTGGCCTCAACTACCTGAAGTGGAAGATCATTCCAACAATTAACCACCCTTTCGGTGAAGAAATACTTTCTAATGTCACCGTGAAATCTCCCACCCTTGATTTTTAACAGATGCCCTCTTGTTGCCTTAGGTCCTGTAAGGAAAAAGATATCTTCTTCAATCTCAATATGGCCAGTAACATATTTGAATGTCTCTATCATGTCTCCCCTCTCTCTGCGTTCCTCGAGAGAGTATAGCTGCAACTTACCTAGACGGTCTTCACATGGGAGATCCTGAGTCCATCCTAGTGGCCATTCGCTGAACCGACTCCATTCTCAGCACATCCTTTTGATAATGTGGTCTCCAAAATTGAACACAATATTCCAGATGAAGTCTCACCATGGACCTGTACAGTAGTATTATAACTTCAGGCTTTCGGCTGACAAAACTTCTTCGGATGCAACCCAGCATTTGTCTAGCCTTGGATGAAGCTTTCTCCACCTGACTGGAAGTCTTCATATCTTCACTAATGATTACTCCTAGGTCCCGTTCTGCCACAGTTCTTGTTAAGGTCTCACCATTCAGGGTGTAAGTCCTGCATGGGTTTCCACTGCCAAGGTGCATAACCTTACACTTTTTGGCATTAAAACTAAGTTGCCAAGTTGTGGACCATTGTTCCAGTAAAAGTAGGTCCTGCGTCATAGTGTCGGGCACAGTGCCCTTGCCCACTATGTTGCACAGTTTAGCGTCATTGGCAAATAATGCAATTTTACCTCGAAGTCCCTTAGGCAGGTCCCGTACAAAGATATTAAATAGGACTGGACCCAAGACTGAGCCCTGCGGCACTCCACTGATCACTTCCGACATTTCGTAGGGAGTACCATTTACCATCACCCTTTGAAGTCTGCTACTGAGCCAGTCTTTAACCCATGCAGTCAATGTTTCTCCTAGTCCCAAACTCATCTTGTTCAGTAACCTACGGTGTGGGACACTATCAAAAGCCTTACTGAAGTCCAAATACACAACGTCCAGGGACTCTCGTTATTTCTTTTACTTCTATTTGTTAATTTGTAAAGTGGTGATTGTTATGTATCAGTTTTTTTCAAATTTACATTTACTGTCTATATTTTGCACACTATTAGGGGACATGTGTCACTGTTTCTGTGGTGTTACATTTTATGCAGTCTGGTTTCTTGGTGTTTCAGTTTAACTTTTGTCTACATATTTCTATTTTTAGTTTGTGATTATTCCATATTGGGCGAGGGTGTTTCTATGTTCTTTGTGTATGAAAAGGACATGGTTTTCTGTTAGCATCGACTGTACAGGATCAATTGACGGTGCAGGATCTTGCTTATTTAGTTTTACAATGTGTGTGTTGATATTCTAGTGCTCACTGCAGTGTTTAAGATGCTGCCTTTTCCTAGGTGCACTCTTGTTGTGTGACTCATGGATTATTACTAAAAATAACTTTTTTTATATAGAGGGGGGTTGTTAAAAAATGATCAGCACTGGCTGCCATATATACTAGGTACGCCACTGGATTTAATGACCATATTCTAACCACCAAATTTCCCCGTCCCGCCGCACCCGGCTACTTTATCATGCCACTCGGCTGGAAAAAATTCTGGGGAGAACACTGCATTTAAGACAAAGACATTAACAAACCTACACAAGAGGGGAGCGGGAGGAACTACAATAGCTATAGAAAAGAAAGACTGAGAAGGTTAAAATATAAAAGAGGGGTAAGAATTTCATTAAGGAAGGGAGAGAAGGAGGGAGGGAGTTCACGGCTCAAGACCGCCGCCTGATTCTGTCACTTTGGGGCTAGGGAAGGAGGAGGACTTTGTGGTCCAGGACTTTGCTTCAGGACAGGAAGGAGGTTTTTTTTAGCTGCTTCTGGGCTTGGGGAGGGAGGATTTGTGGTTCAGGATGCTGACGCTGGTGCTTCAGGGGACTTTTTTTTCACTGGCGATTTTTTTGCCGGTTGTATGAGTGTCGCGGTTAACCAAGACTCTACTGTACTATGAAATTCCATTCACAGCACGGTTGCCAGACTTATAAGTACTTCAAATCCTCAAGGGCCACAAGGGCTGCATTGCGTCCTGATGCTCCCATGACTCCTCCACCTGCAAAATAATCAGACACAATTCTGGTAAGTCATGGGCAAATGCCTTTTTTGTAACATTCCTATTTAAAAAGAAAATGTAATGCATCTTCCAGTGCAATAGGTGAGACATTCTAGAGAGATGGGTTATTTCCCCATAACTTCATGCTGCTGCAGAAGGAATCCACTCTGGATTTTTCATTCTGTCTCTGCTGTACTTCCCTGGGTTCTCTAGCTCCACCTACAGTTCTTTCCTTCTGCACACATGCCTGCAAGTGTTTGTTCTGCTCTCCCCATTTTATTATTTTTAATTAGATGTAATTTCGTCCCTTTTTGGGTAATTTGGTGCATGGAGCAATTTTGAAGCTCTGCCTGCTTGAGAATTCACAGACTTCGATCTGTAGCTGACAGGCTGATCCCACTGGGTACCTTTAGCCAGTCTGCATAGTTTTATCTGGAGCTCAGGACTGTCTCACCTACTGTTAAGCAGGGGTCAAGTGCATGCTGTTAGGCGCCCTTAGGAGGCTCATGGTGGGGGGACTGCAGCGTCCAGCTTAGCCTTTTGTTGCAAGCGCCTGTCTCTTTTGACTGTGCACATTGGAGAGTGAGGCAGTGGTTATCCTCAACTTCTTTTGGCTGGGATAGATTATGGCTGATGTATTGTATGACCTTATGCGAGTTTTGATAAAGGTGTCGGTGTGCTGGTGATTCCACTTCCAAGGCTACTTTGGCTAGACTGCCTTTTCAGAGGCAGTTTTTGTTTGGCAAAGGTCTGGACAACCCCATGGATTATGTGATGGACCATCGCCCTAAGATTCTGCCTTATAGTAGACCCAGACCCTCCTGGGATTCTGGACATTCTTCCAAGAGTGTGGCTTCTTCATGGGCCACAGCTTGAGCTGTCTCCTGGAGATTTAAAAGGCAGCAATGTGGTCTTCTTTTCATACATTTGCCAAGTTTTATAGAAGTGGATGTGGTGGCAAGACAGGACTCTGTCTTTGGGTCCTTGGTCTTCAGGGTCGGTGCAGCAAGTCTACTCAGCTTTTTGGGGACTGCTTTTGTACGTCTTATCTGTCTAAAATGTCTCACCTATTACATTGAAAAAAGAGATTATGTACTTACCCTGGTAAGCTCTTTTCCAGTAGATAGGTGAGACATTCTAGACCCCACCCAGTCCTTACTAATCCTTATTGTTTTAGTCTATTTATGCTTCTCCAAGTTGTTTCTTGGATGCCCATCAGCCCTTGAGGGCTGGGAAGACTTTGTATATATATTTCTGATCTCATTTTCAACCTGTGTTGGCGGTTAACATTGCTTTTGAGTTAATTCTTGAGCAGAACCATTGGTTTATGCCTGTTGTTACAGGTGCCTCTACTTCATGTGATTTGGTACTATGCTTAGGTACTAGGTGGAGCTAGAGAACCCAATGAACTACAGCAGAGGCAGAATGGATTCCTTCTACAGCAGCACGTGACTATGGCGGAAATAACCCATCTGTCTAGACTGTCTCACTTATCTACTGGAAAAAAGTTTACCAGGGTAAGTATATAATATCTTTATCTACATCAGAAATGGACAGATTTCTGGGACCTGGTTGCCAATATTCCTAATTTGTTAAAACCTCAATTAAATCAAATAGAAGAAAAAATAAAACATCATGATAAAGATATACAAGATGTAAAAAAGGAAACAACAGAGCTTAGAAAAAAGTTTGTCAGCATTAACCAGGAGTCATTTAAGTCCAAACAAATTTATGAAACATTAATTAAGGATAATACCAATCTTAGAAGAAAGTTAGAATCCTTGGAAAACTTTTCCCATGGAAATAATCTAAGATTGGTAAATTTTCCTAAGGTCTTAATGATTACACCTCGGGAGATGTTGAAAAGATACATGATGGAAATTTTGGGTTTGTCTGAAAATATGATACCACCATTTACACAAGTTTACTATCTTCCTATTAATAAACGGAAACAACAGCAAGAGGTTGAACAGGAAAATTTGGATGTGTCCACCATATTGGAATCCTCGAATACTGGAAAGGCAGTCCCAGCAACCCTATTATTAACAGTGGCATTGGCCCCGGACAAAAACTGGTTACTGAGACTTTTCTTTAAAAATAAACTGAAAATATTCTTAGGAATGCAGATACAAATGTATCCTGATCTTGCCAGAGAAACCCAGAGGCGTCGTAAAGAATTTCTATTATTAAAGCCAGGGGTGTTGGCCCTAGGGGCAACTTTTTATTTACGTCACCCATGTAAATGCATAGTGTATTATTCTTCTCAGAAATTTGTCTTCTTTGATCCTTCCCAGCTGGTGACCTTCCTGTCGCTGTCTCGCTTGGACAAAGAAAAGGACGATAAGATCTAACCCTAGATAGGAAGTTATTAGGGAGCTTTGAGCTCAGCTTAGATTAATCTTAGCATTCTTTGTTTCCTTTCTTAATTTAAACTGTCCCTTGTACATCTAGATCCTCAAAGTGGACTTGAGTTAAAAAATTTAAGTAACATAATGGAGTTTTCTTTTTGAAAATATGGATATGTATTATTCATTTGCTTCTTTGTATTTTGGACTTAAATATGATGTACACGGTTATGTATCCTTAAACTTAAATTTTTACTTTCTGTACAAGTTTATACTTGATAATCATTAATAAAATGTTAAATAAATTAAAAAAAAAAAAAGAAATGAACAGATTTTTTTTTCTTTTTAATGTTTTAAATCTTTATTTCATTTTATAGTTTTGACATAATTATTAGTCAAATAAAAAAATAATACAATACCAGTTCCAACAATGAAATAACAAAATAATCTAAAAGGAAAAAAAAATTTACATAAAAGGAAACAAAACGAACTTCTTTTTCTCATTAAGGTAAAAAAAGAAAAAATTTAACTCCATTCTATATCTAATCTAATCTAATCTAATCCTTAGGTTTGTATACTGCATCATCTCCATGTTCGTAGAGCTTGACGCGGTTTACAGTAGGAGAAATAGGAAGGAACTACAGCAGAGGGTTAGAGGTAGAAGTGTGAAGAAAATTTAGAGGACTTGGGATGCCAAGATATAAGAGTTTCCTTGATTCCTAAGTTGGAGGGAGACTTACATTTTTTGAGAAAGGCCAGGTTTTCAGATGTTTGCGGAAAACTTGGAGAGAGGTTGTTCCATATATATATATATATATATATATATATATATATATATATATACTGGATTGTAAAATTAGACCTCAATTAAAGGGGGAGAAAGCTATGCATTCGCTGAATTTTCTAATCAAACAGTACAAGGAAAATAAACGATGATTGCTGAGTGGGATCTAGAACCTTATTAAACTGAGCTAATTTGGAATAGAAATTCTCTCAAGAATGCTAAATTTGCTCTTTAGGAGAAATAAATTTTATCAACTGCTGTGGTTCAAAAAAACCAAATCTATTCCCTTGATAGATCATCACACATTTACAGGGGTATCTGAGTACGAAAGTCGCACCCAACTGTAAGACCCTTGGTCTCAAAATGAGAAATTGTTTTCTTCTCTTTTGAGTTATTCGTGACATCAGGATACATTCTCACTAATTTAGTCACAAATGGTATATCCTTAAACTTAAAGAACAACTTGAGCATCCATTCTCTGTCAGAGTCTCCCTGGGGCGTTAGAACAGCGGATGGAGGATAGAACAGCCCGGGGTGTTCCCTCTTCTGGCCAGCCGAGTTCGGGAGTCGTCTCAGCAGGAGGAGTTGTGAAGCCAATTTTGCCATCAGAGCACCCGGAGGAGTTGGAACAGCAATTACCTCAGGATTCCCTCTCACTGAATCCATCTCCAGCTGAGTTTTCAGGTACTTTAATTACATCAGAGTGTCTGGGTTTTGAACTGACACCTATGCAGAGGCCCAAGGTTTTCAATATGGAGACACTCTGGAAAGCAATATCCACTTTACAAATCTCTTTGGGGTCCCAAATGCAGGAACTTACTACTTGTTATACCACTGTTCTACCTGAAAATTTGGAATTGAAAAATAGACTAGCGTAGAAATTAAAGCGGATGGACATGAGAATAGAAGCTGTGGAGTCCCAGGCCTCGGTGTGGGCAAGGGACAGTGGAAATCTTAATTTCAAGGTGGAAATGCTGGAAAACATGACCAGAAGATGTAATCTTCGGATTACAAATTTTCCAAAACTACCACTTACTCCAGCGCAAGATATGTTTAAGAAATACATGAAGGAGGTTTTGAAAGTTCCCAAAACCTCTTATCCGCCTCTCACTAAAATATATTATTTACCAACTAGACTACCTGTTCAGAAACCAAACCAGCAGAATTTGTCTGCTGATAGTTTGGATTTGACAAACTTCCTTGAGAGGTCTGATAATGAGATACCAGCAACCAGTGTTCCCGCTAAGCTGCGCTGGCGTACAAAATATTACATCGCAGCGCACAAGTTTCTCGTCACAGCGCACACACGTGCTTGCAGGCAGGCTCAGCTGGCCCCAGCGAGCTGGCAGTCCATGTAACGCGTCGCAAAAGTAAGGGGAGGCTGGGGGAGGAATCGGACGTCGGGGTGGGGGTGCGAGCAGGGAGGGGGGCGATCGGAAGAGGCGTACGGCAGATGGCAGGGCGGCGAGAGGAGAGTCGGGTGGGGGGGGGAGTAACACCGGAAGAGAGCGGCAAATCCGGGCAAGGCAAGACTTGCAGAGGCGTACCTAGGGGGTGCGGGGGGTCGATCCCGACGGTCCGCTCAGCTCGCCAACAAGGAGAGGCAGCCGGACTCGCGTACGCTCCGACCGCCTCTTCTTGCAAGAAGCCGGGTCTTATTCAATCAGGAGCTGCTTTGACATGCAGCTCCTGATTGGATAAGGCCCGACTTCGTGCAGGAAGAGGCGGTCAGAGCAGACGCGAGTGATTTCCTGCACTAGGCACCACATGAAGTCACCCACCGTACCACTCGATTCGGGTAAGCGCAGGTATCGGTGGGTGGCTTATTTGCGGGGGTGCCTTATTTTATATTTTTGTCTAAAAAGGGGGGGCTGTCTTATTTGATGGCCCTGCCTTATCATCGGGGAAACACGGTACTACTACTAGTAAATTAGTAATGCGCTACAAAACTGAGGCCGCACGAGCGCCATTGTTTATCTATACATGCATGAAGCAAGTTCTTTTCAAGTTTCGATCGTTTGAAGCGTGTGCATAAACTTTCTTTTGCGATCTTCCATAGATTCAGTCAAATAATTTTTAAATCCATTTGAAAATGTCGAAGCGTAAAGAGAATGAAGAGTTTGGTAGCAGCACAAAGAAAAAGCGCAGCCAATTTAAGAAGGAATGGCTGACCGAGTTTTTGGTTGACACCACGTTGCCGCACGCGAGTGGACGGAAAACAGTGGCGATGAAAGAAATATTCGAATATAGCGACACGGACAACGCATTAATTTGCTCCCTATGCCGAAAAGCAGGTGTTAACGGAGAATGGAGCACAGGGAAGACTTGGTCTGAGTGGAAAATTGATTATTTAAAGCGTCATCTGAATCATAATTCTCATTTAGAAGCGGTTCAAAAGCTTCACAATCAAAGCCGAGGTTTTCTAATGAATTTCTTGAAAGAAACTCCCGATAGTCGGAACAACAGAATCGAATACGCACAGAGATATAAATCAAGTCCAGAGGGAGTTAACATTTTAATTGATAATATATTGCTAGCGGTAAAGTTGAATTCGTCCATGCTATCCGTCCAGGAAATTCACAATCACATGGCTAAATACGTAAAAATACCTGATAGCTGGAGAAGCAAAAACTATGCTTTCGAGTTCCTTGACTGCATAAATGCCATTGTTAAACGGGAAACATTTACAGAAATCCGGAGGTCTCCTTTTCATACCCTAATAATTGATGAAAGTACTGATATTTCTGTTTTGAAAATGCTCATAATATACATTAAATTTAGAAGAAGTGGCAGCAACATTCATGAGACAGTTTTTGCTGGCATCAAACATCTAACTGCTTGTGACAGCACAGCTATAGTTGATGCTATAAAGCAGTTTTATAGTGAGAACGATTTAGATTTCAGTCGTATGGTCATGTTCACGTCCGATGGAGCATCAGTCATGCTTGGGAAGCATAATGGTGTAGCTGCAAAGTTACGTCAATCAGTTCCTCATCTTCTAGAGCAACACTGTGTAGCTCACCGCGAAGATCTAGGCATAGACGATGCATGGAAAACGATCCCATTCATGAAAGAGATCGAAACTCTAATACGCACCGTGTATACGATTTTCAGTAGATCGAGCGTACGAAAAGCCAAACTGGAGGATATTGCTAATGCTGCAGACTCAGATGTCATTTCATTTAAAGCTATACATGATGTTAGGTGGCTGTCTCGGCACTTTGCTGTAAGTGCAGTGGTTAGAAATTATGACATCCTGTTAGAATATTGTCAAGAACAGGTGGAAGAAGACAATGATCCCGTGCACAAATACTGCCTTACTAAATTGAGTAATCTGGAATTTAAAGTTGCGCTATTTATTCTCTGCGATGTTCTTGAGGAGCTTGGATCACTGTGTAAGCTTCTTCAGAAGAGTTGTTTGGCACCTTTGGATGCATTCCAGTTCACTAAAGCCAAATTAAGGAAACTCAGATCTCAATATCTGGGAGAAAAACCACATTTCAATGAAAATGTTGAAACTCTCATTTCATCTTGTAATTCTGTAATTAAAACAGATCATATTCTTACATTTATTACACAAACTTGTGATCATATGGACAAAAGATTTCCTGACAATGAATTAGAGGACTGGCGTGTTTTCGACAAAGACTGTATCTCAAATCCGTCCAACTTAGAGGAATTTACATTTGGAAACGAACAATTTTCACGATTATCTAACCGTTATTTTCTGTTAATGAACAAAGATGATGAACATTGTTTCAAAAGGCAGCTTATTTCAGAATATTCGGAGTTCAAATATATTATTGCTGAAAAAGTAAAAGCAGGAGCTATACAAACGCTTCAGGAAATGTACAATTTTGCTCAGCAGCATAAACAGTTCAGTGGACTAAATGCTCTATTAGACGTGTGTGGCACCTTTCAGGCTTCAAGTGCCGATTGTGAGAGAGGATTTAGCTTGATGAATGCTATAAAGACAAAGACTCGTAATAAGTTAAGAGTAGAACATTTGGAATGCCTAATTAGAATCAAACTTTATTTAGCCACAGGAAATAATGTAAACATAGACAGTGTTTACAATTTTTGGAAATCAGAAAAAGGCAGAAGAGAACAATCTTAATAAAGAATTTTGTACTTTCAAGAATTAATGCGTTGTTTTGTGTTCTTAAAAATATTATTTAACGTTATTTAATTTAGCGTGTAGGCCTAAAATTCCTTTGAATACCTCGTCCTCATGTATCAGCAACTTTGACAACATATTTATTTGGCTCATAACTTGCTGGCGCCCGATATTTTTAGCTCACAGTGAAAAAAGTTTGCTCACAACACCCGCCCGCTTAGAGGGAACACTGCCAGCAACTACTATGCTGCTTGTACAATTTAGAAATGGACAGATATTAAAGATATTTCTCTATGGTATAACTCTAATTTTAACTGTAAAGTGCTGTGTAAATTCAAAAAAGATTGGTGTAATTTAAATATGTGGTCTTTTTCTCAATTGTATGACATCAATAAAAACTGCCTATTTCCATTTCAAGTTATCAGAGAAATATGAATTACATTCTTAACAAATATCAACATGGTTTCTGTTAACTCAATTTTGGACTAACATCCATATTTGCCCTAGGGATTATACATATCCACATATTACCTCCATTTGTGTTTCTCTTTTACAATCCAGTTCAAATCCTAAGCCACACTCATATAGCAACTACTGTCAATTATATATGGATAAATAAATCATTGAAATGCTGTTGGAAGTTGAATGATTTATTTACCCATATGTAACTGAAAGTACAGTCAAACCTCAGTTTGCGAGTAACGTAGTTTGTGAGTGTTTTGCAAGATGAGCAACACTCTAGCAAACCTTGTCTCACAAACCGAGCGTTCACTTGATTTGCAAGCCCCCACCCCTGTGAATCGGCATTGCACCCTCGCGAATCATCATCGCCTCCCCCCCTCCCAGACCCTAACCACGATCGGGCACCGGCAAGAAGCACCAACCCAAAGGACATGACGGTGCCCAAAGAGTCTGTTGCTGATTGTGCTGGGCCTTGAGCATCTGCGCATGCTCAAGGCCTTCTGGCTCCCGCTGTCTCCGATATTATAATGAGATTCTCGGTATCTTATTAGAATCTTGAAGAGAGCGGGAGCCAGAAGGCCTTGAGCATGTGCAGATGCTCAAGGCCCAGCACAATCAGCGGCAGGCTCTTTGGGCACCGGCATGTCCAGTGGGTTGGTGCTGCTTGCTGGTGCCCGATCGCGGTAAGAGTTTGGGCAGGGAGGGGGGCAATGCTGGTTCATGGGGGGGGTAGTGTGGAAGCGCGCCAGTGGCCTCAGGGGGGGTCTTTTGGGGATGTGGAACGAATCAAGTGAGTTTCCCTTACTTTCTATGGGGAAATTTACTTTGATATATGAGCACTTTGGTATACGAGCATGCTTCTGGAATGAATAATGCTCGCAAACCAAGGTTCCACTGGAGTTGCTATATGAGTGTGGCTTAGGATTTGAACTGAGTTGTTGATATTGCTTCACTCCAAATTGATATTTATTATTGGCCTTTGAGTGGATGATCTGTTTTACAATCAGCATCTATTATCTATAAAATCCTTCAGGCTTTTAAAAAGTGATTTGGGATTGGGCATGCAATTAACCTCTTCAGAGTGGGGAAAAATACTTTTGCCCTTCTTTATCTGCAGCTTTACTGCAATCTTACTTTATTTTGCATAATGCTTATTGGACTCCTAAACTTAGAAAACCTTAAAGGAAAACACCTGAGAAATGCTGGACTTGCAACAAGTCACCTGGAATGTTGTCACATATGATCTTCTGTACTAATTTAACCTAATACAGGTCTCAAATCCTTGATACTATTTCTAATGTATTTGCTGTATCTGTTCCCATAACTAACAGAATTGTTATACTCCGGTCATCCGATCCTAATATTACTCTAAGGCCTATTCTAGATTATTTGATCTTATGATAGCATTAGCCTTATATATTGTTCTTTATTGGAAAAATAATTTAAAAGTTTCATATCACGAATGGTGGAATACTTTATGTGTCTACAGAAAATATTAAGAAATTATAGCACTAAAATGGAATCATTTATCTTCATTTACTAAAGGTTGGACTATTTTAGATACATATTGCTCTCAATTTTAGTATAATTGGAGCTTTGTATCAATTAATAATGAAGCCACATGTATTTGTTGATGTTTCTTTTATGTTTATTCTTTTCTTTTGTATACATATTGAAAAATTTATAAATAAATGTTAAAAGAAGGAAAAAAAAGAAAATGTAAGGTTACATGTATTTTTCGTGCCAGTCAGAAATTTAGTCCTCTTAAGTTGATAAACAGAGATACAACAAGAGACATTTCTTTGCATATGGCTAGATCTAAGACTCTAGATTCTTGAGCATTTATTTCATTTTTTGTGCCAAAATTTAAACACAAAGCTTCTGGGCACAGGGTGATTTATATTACATTTCACATAAGATGGATTTCAAGTGAATTGATATAGTCCTCTAGTCATTCCTAATAGAATTAAAATTCTTTGCTCCATTCTTAATTTACTATAGTGGCAGTAATTTGGAACAGTAATCAGATCTTGCAGTTTAAAAAGGTTCATCTTTTTTCTATAGAATAGAAAGTTTTCGACAAAGTGGTGGTGTAAGTAGCAAGTTAGCTGTTTCCAATAGAATGTTATTTGCTTGGCATTCCTTCTATATAAGGCAGTGCAGTGATTTGAACACCATGACTACCATTCACAGCTGTCAAAGTTAAAGGCTGAAGCTGGAAGAAATGTTATATTTTTCTCTCACTGGGCAGTAAATCAGCAGTGCTTCACATTTTTGCTGGGAACAGAAAGTTGAGGGTGAGGCTGCAAAATGGAGCTCCAGCTAACTAATTTGTCACTAGCTCGCAATCCTTTTCAATTTCTTCTCCATCATTTGTTAAGAGCCTGAGACACCAATTGGGCACCTCATCAAACACTGGGGAGCAGAATCTAGCATTCCTCTACTCTCCTAAGGTAATTCTATAAGAGGACCATATGTAGGAACCATAAATATGCCTATTTAGCACTGATTCTATAAAATAGGCACCTACTTTACTTCATAGAATACTAGAGTAACTGGGTAAATATTAAAAATACTGCCGTACAGTTGATTTTCGGATTGAAACAAACCAATCAATCACGTATCACAGTAGTATCACAGATTACACTGGCTGACAATGGAAGCTAGAGTAATTTTCAAGTTCGGTTGTATATGATTTATAGCTTTGAATAGACTTTTACCCAGTTATCTTCTTGACCATTTCAAATTCGCAAACAGAAAACATTTATGTAAAGTGCGATTCTTTGACTTTCCACCTGTAAAGGGATGTGTTTATAGACGATTCTTTGGTATAAATGTTAGCATATCAGGCAGAAGAAGTAGATAGAAGACATTCAAGCCCAGATTCTGTATAGGACACCTGGTCTCAGAAGCCGATGGAGGAGCCTTAGGCGCCTGGGCCATTCAGGCCTTGGGCCCCTCCCCAGTACATCCCACAATGCACAGGGAAGGGGCAGGCCTGCTTCATTTCGACGGAGGCGGGCCTGCCGGCCGGTAGAAGACCCATCCGTCCAATCAACTTTTAAGGTTAGTAGGGGGTGTTAGTATGGGGGGTATCTTCATGCAGGAGGGGTTGGGCACCCTCCTGCCAGCAAACTTTGGGGAGGGTCTTCTGACAGGAAGGGTTGGGTACCCTCCTGCTGGTGATCGTCGGAGACGGGTGGGGGGGTTCTTCTGGGCAGGAGGGGTTGGGCACCCCTACTGCCTCATTCAGGGGAGAGGACTGGCAGCCACCATACTTATTGCAGCAGGGAGATCTCTTGCCACGATAAGTATAGCAGCTGTATCTACTTACAATGTAGGCCAGCATTTTGTTGACCTACATTGTAAGTGTTTCCCGCTCTACTAGGGAGATGCGTACAGCCGCCTAGGTTCGTCTAAGTCGACTTCCGGGGCAAACCACACCCACGGCTAGCCTTAGGCAAACCTAGGCAGCCATGTTGGCCTCCCTAGGCTGCCAGAGGCGACTCCAATGTAGGCGGCCTGCCTGGGGAGCATTTTTTTAGAACACGTGCGTCCTAATTACAATCGGGATGTAGTTTGCAAAATTTGGGCCTCAGAATATATCTAAAAAAGGGGAAGTCTTACTAATAGGTGAATTTAACATGCTGGATGTTGATGGGGTATCCCTATTACGGGGTCTTCTAGAAGTAGGGAGATCCTGGATTCTCTACAAGGAGAACTGTTCCAGCATTTAGTAATGGAACCCACGCGGGATGGGGTCATACTGGACTTAGTGCTTACAAACGGGTAAAGTGTTTCTGATGTTACAGTGGGTGATCATCTGGCATCCAGTGATCACTGCTTGGTACAGTTTAATATTAAGATGGGTATAGAGAGGGCTTATTCAAAAGTAAAGGTTCTAGACTTTAACAAAACTAACTTTGTTCGGATGGGGGTTTACATCAAGGAATTATTGGCTGGATGGGAATGTCTGGAAGGAGTGGAAATGCGGTGGGCAAAACTGAAAGGAGCGATTGTAAGGGCAACAAACCTTTTTGTGAGGCAAGTGAGTAAGGGGAAAAGAAGACCACTTTGGTGCTCGATAGTAGCTGAGAAGGTAAGGAATAAGAGGTTAGCTTTCATAAACTACAAAAGTTCGCAGAAAAGAGGAAGACAGGTAAAAATATCTGGAAAAGTTATGAGAGACTGGTCATGTAGTCAGGAAAGCAAATATGCAAATTGAAGAAAAAATAGCTGACATAGTAAAACAGGGAGACAATATTTTTTTTTAGATATATTAGTGATAGGAAGAAGTGCAAAAGTGGCATTATGAGACTCAAAGGTGAAGGGGAGGAATATGTAGAAGCTGATAAAGAAAAGGCTGAAATGCTTAACAAATATTTCTGTTCTGTGTTCACGGCTTAAGCACCGGGAGTGGGACTGCAGAAGACAACCGTGAATAGGGATGGAGGAGTAATAGACCCTGATAGATTTTCAGAGGGTTGTGTTCATGAGGAGCTAGCTAAAATAAAAGTAGACAAACAATTGGGGCCGGATGGTGCACATCCGAGGGTGCTGAAGGAACTTAGGAAAGTTCTGGTGGCTCTGCTGACTAACCTTTTCAATGAGTCTCTAGAGTCGGGAGTGGTACCGGAGGACTGGAGAAGGGCAGATGTGGTCCCTTTCCACAAAAGTGGAAGTAAGGAAGAAGTAGGGAATTACAGGCAGGTAAGTCTGACTTCTGTGGTAAGCAAATTAATGGAAACACTTTTAAAACAGAGAATGGTGAAGTTTCTGGAATCCTGTGGACTAGAGACAACATGGATTCACTAGAGGTAGGTCTTGTCAGACAATTATGATCAATTTCTTTGATTGGGTGACCAGAGATTTGAATAGAAGATGTGTACTAAATGTGTTGTATTTAGATTTTAGCAAAGCCTTTGACAGTGTTCCACACAGACTTCTAATAAATAAACTGAGTGTCGTCGGGATGGGTCCCAAAGTGATGGGCTGGGTCAAGAACTGGTTGAGTGGAAGGCAACAGAGGGTAGTGATCAATGGAGATCGCTCTGAGGAAAGGGATGTTACCAATGGTGTGCCGCAAGATTCTGTTCTTGGGCCTGTTCTTTTTTTTTTTTTTTTTTCTTTATTCGTTTTTAAACTTTCATCAAGTGTACAAGAATCATAATAAACACTATTAATTAGATCACTTGAACATCTTATCATTGTATCTTATAAATATAAATGCAACCCTCCCTCCAAGCCCATTATTCATTATAAGATCATAAACCCTCCCATTAAACCCTTCCCCTCAAACAGGTTGGAAAGGTGACGGCGAAAACTAGAAGGATGCTAGGTTGCATAAGGAGAGGTATGGCTAGTAGGAACAAGGAGGTATTGATGTCCCTGTATAAGACTGTGGTGACACCTCATTTAGAATACTGTGTACAATTCTGGAGGCTGCACCTTCAAAAAGATATAAAAAGGATGGAGTCAGTCCAGAGGAAGGCTATTAAAATGGTGTGTGGTCTTCATCATAAGGCGTATGGGGAAAGACTTAAAGATCTCATTCTGTATACTTTGGAGGTAAGGCGAGAGAGGGGAGATATATAGAGAAGTTTAAATACCTACGTAATGTAAATGTGCATGAGTCGAGTCTCTTTCATTTGAAACGAAACTCTGCAGTGAGAGGGCATAGGATGAAGTTAAGAGGTAATAGGCTCAGGAGTAATCTAAGGAAATACTATTTTACAGAATGGTTGATAGATGCGTGTAACAGTCTCCAAGAGGTGGTGGAGACAGAGACTGTGTCTGAATTCAAGAGGGCCTGTGATAAGCTTGTGGGATCTCTCAGAGAGAGAAACAGATAAAGGTTACTGCAGATGGGCAAACTAGATGGGCCATTTGGACTTTATCTGCCATCCTCTTTCTATGTTTCTATGTAGGAGAAACAAGTTAGCACTCGCATACCATTTTCCACTTCTTATTTGGCCTTCAGAAAAATGTTGAAAACATACTTGTTTTTTAAATATTTTGATTAATTTGCTATGTTTGGTTAATATCTCTTGGTATATAAGAATATCTGTGGTATATAAGAATCTATGTTATGTTAATATTTGCATTTTCACATGTGAGCACTTATGCTTGCCACAGAGACTAGATTGGAGAAATAAGCATGAAAATTACAGTATTCATCCATCCCACCCTTGTAAACACCTGCTTGCAAAGTATACATCAGTCAAATAAACACATACTTTTAGAATGGCACATGGCTAGATTATTGTCATTTACCTGTATGTGTTAAGAGACATGCATAAATGATAGAAATCCAATCAGAAATTAAGATTTTTGAAGTGCCACTTGACTCAAATTTGTGTATGGAGACACATTTCTAATGCAATAGGCACATCATTCTTAAACCTGTGGGTTGTGTACCTCTGATCTGTGAGATCTGGTGAGGGGGCCTCATTTACATCTTTCTGCTCCGTCTCCAGTCACTCTGGTTTGTCCTGTAATTCCTCAGTTTTATTTTCTACACGCAAGATGGTAGGAACCTGTCTGTTCTGTTCATGTTTATTTTTCCTTTAATTTTGGGTTTTATTATCCAGTCATAAGGCTTTTTGGTGCTGCAGAGGATCCAGTTATGGAACATTTCTGGCTGTGTTTTCTCTCCCCAACTTTGCATGTGAGATCTGGTAGGGGTTTGAGGTCTCAGTCCGGCCAGTAGGACTGAGGAGCAGTCTGAAGAAGCAAAATATCCGGGTTTCCAGGCTTGTCTGAGGCAGAAGTTCTGTGGCTGCAGTTTCAGCCTGAGCAGCTCCCAGCAGCTGCATGGCACAGTGAGTACAGACAGTTAGAGCCTATGAAAGAAATCAGGAGGGGGGGTTGTCTCTAAAAGTAGTTTTTGAAGGTTTCTGGGGTTAGGGACAGGGTCCCCCACCTCTAAAATTCCATTCCCCAATTTTTTGACCCCTTATTTATCTCTCTTAAGTCTTTTTTGCGTTAGAATCGCTGCTACTCGGCTATCTTGGATTTCCTGATTTTAGAATAAAAGCCTCTAGCTGCCTCAAAATATTTCGATTTGGCTCAAAACCGATCCGGATGAACTCTTCAGGCCAGGATACCTATGATATATACTAGATTTGTGCTGGATGGCTGACTGAGAACCGTGCATGTCATGTGTGTCACATGAGGGGGGAGCGAGTTACTGGCTTAGTCTCCTCTAGTCTCTCTGGTGGTATGGGGGTCCCAGATGACTTGAGTTTCAGGTCAAAAATCCTGACTCCAGCTGGGAAATGGTAAAAGTGCATCCCCAGCAAAGCTCAGCCGTTCATCTACTACTACTACTACTACTATTTATCACTTATATAGCACTGAAAGGTGTACACAGCGCTGTATATTTTGACATTTAGTAGATGGTCCCTGTTTGGAAGAGCTTATAATCTAACTTGGACACTAAGACATGTCATAGGGTTGGGGATGCAGAACCCAAGATGAGAGGAGTTAGGAGTTGAAAGCACTCTTGAAGAGGTGGGCTTTTAACTTGGACTTGAACATTGCCAGAGATGGAGCACGCCATAGGGAACATAAGCACAGTAGCCCGTTCTCATTGTGGTTACTAGTTCCTGGCCCAAACCCAAGGAGTAGCAATATTCCATGCTACCGATCCAGGGCAAGCAGTCCTTCCCCCATGTCTTTCTCAATAATAGACTATGGACTTTTCCTCCAGGATTGGGGCAATTTGTTCCAGGCATACTGTGCAGCAAGAAAGAAGGGATGGAGTCTGGAGTTGGCTGAGGAGGAAAAGGCATAGACAGGAGAGACTTATCAGCTGTGGAGCTCGTGGTGGGGAACATAGGGGGAGATAAGTGAAGAGAAATAGGGGCAGCTGAGTAAATACATTTGTAGTTCAGTAAGAGGAGTTTAAATTGTATTTGGAAATGGATGGGAAGCTAATGAAGTGACTTTAGGTGGGTATAGCGGCTCTCACGAATATGGTTGATGGTCTGCATCATAAGGCATATGGGGACAGACTTCAAGATCTCAATGTGTATACTTTGGAAGAATGGCAGAAGATATGATAGAGACGTTTAAATATCTACATGGCATAAATGCGTATGAGGCAAGTCTCTATTATTTGAAAGGAAGCGCCGGAATGAGAGATCATAGGATGAAGTTAAAAGGTGATAGGCTCAGGAGTAATCTAAGAAAATACTTTTTTATAGAAAAGGTGGTAGATACATGGAATAGTCTCCTGGTAGAGGTAGTGGAGACAAAGACTGTGTCTGAATTCAACAAAGCGTGGGACAGGCATGCAGGATCTCTTAGGGAGAGGAGATAGTAGATGTTGTGGATGGGCAGTCTGGATGGACCATTTGGCCTTTATCTGCCATCATATTTCAATGTTTCTATGTAATTTACTGTCACCCAAAGAAAGTAATCAGATTTGTTTTACAAGAACTGCTTCATGTCTTGCAATTCATTTGATTCCAGAAACCTCATTATTCTCTGCTTTAGAAGTATTTCCATTAATTTAAGAACATAAGAATAGCTTTACTGGGTCAGACCAATGGTCCATCTAGCCCAGTATCCCAACTTCATGGTGGCCAATGCAGGTCACAAGTACTTGGCAAAAACCTAAATAGTAGCAATATTCCATACTACTGATCCAGGGCAAACTGTAGCTTTCCTCCATGTCTGCCTCAATAGCAGACTATGGACTTTTACTTCAGGAACTTGTCCAAATCTTTTTTTAAACTAGCTACATTAACTGCTCTTACCACATCCTCTGGCAATGTGTTCCAGAGTTTAACTATTCACTGAGTGAATGTTTCCTCCTATTAGTTTTAAAAAAAGTATTTCCCTGTAACTTCATTGAGTGTCTCCTAGTCTTTGATGAAGTAAAACATTGATCCCCTTGTATTCATTCTACACCACTCTGGATTTTATAGACTTCAATCATATCTCCCCTCAGCCATCTCTTTTCCAAGGTGAATGCACACTGGTTACCTATCACCTGCAGGTAGGGCTAGTCTCAGGGCACTGGTCTTTGATCTGGGGGCCACCGCGGGACCGGACTGCTGGGCACAATGGACCACTGGTCTGACCCAGCAGTGGCAAATTCTTATGTTCTTACCCACAGGATTACATTCAAATTGCTTTTTCTTACCTTCAAAGTAAAAACGGATCACTCGCCAGCTTTCATAGATAGACTGCTAATTCCATACACAACTTCTAGGGTCCTCTGATCATTACAACATAATCTTCTTGATATTCCTTCCATCCGCTAGTCTATGATATGACCCGCAAAACAATTTTCTCAGTAAGGCACCCACATTGTGGCACTCCCTCCCTTCAAATATGAGATAAGAATCTAATGCTGCCAAGTTTAAAATAAGCCTCAAAACCTTTCTTTTTAAAGATGTCTATGGGCAGGGCAGGGCAGGATTAATTCATTGGTGGGCCCTAGGCATCCAAGTGCACTGTGCCCTCCCTGGACCTACCCCTCCATGGTCCTTCCCCTTACCCATCTCTGCCCCTTCTCCCATATCCCCCCTCCTCCAGAAGTCCAAGCAGCACCTTCTCCATCCTTCATTATTAAGTGCAGCTGAACTTGCAGTCTTCAATAGACAGTGGGTAGAGGTACCTACACATTGCCCACGGCTGACCCGGAAGCCTTCCCTCTGACACAAAATCTCAGTGTCAGAGGAAAGGCTTCTGGGTCTGCCATGAGCAGTGTGTAGGAATCGCTGCCCATGGCCTTTTGAAGACTGCAAGTTCAGCTGCACTGAATAATGAAGAAGGCAATACTTGGATGTCTGGAACTGGGCCTGGAAGCAGGTACATTGACATCATCGGAGCAGGCAGAATTTCAGGCACCCTTGAACTCTTCGGGCCCACGGCACATGCCTACTTGGCCCACCTGTTAATCCTGCCCTGTCTATGGGGTATAAATCTGGATACTGATTTCAGTTTATTCAACTCCCTTTTGTTTTTTTTCCCTTCCCCATCTCATTTTTTTATTTTAAGAACATAAGCAGTGCCTCTGCTGGGTCAAACCAGAGATCCATCATGTCCAGCAGTCCGCTCACGCGGCGGCCCATCAGATCCAGGACCTGCATATTAATCCTCTATCTATACCTTTCAATCCCCTTTTCCTTCAGGAAAACATCTAATCCTTTCTTGAACCCTAATACTCTGTCCTACCACGCCCTCTGGAAGCGCATTCCAGGTGTCCACCACCCTCTGGGTGAAGAACTTCCTAGCATTGGTTCTGAATCTGTCTCCTCTTAATTTATCCGAATGCCCTCTCATTCTTGTAGTCTTCAAAAGTTTGAAGAATCTGTCCCTCTCCACTTTCTCTATGCCCTTCATGATCTTGTAAGTCTCTATCATGTCCCCTCTAAGCCTCCGCTTTTCCAGGGAAAAGAGCCTCAGTTTCTCCAATCTTTCAGCATATGAAAGGTTTTCTATACCTTTTATCAATCTCATTGCTCTTTTCTGAACTCTCTCGAGTATCGCCATATCCTTCTTAAGGTATGGCGACCAATACTGGACTCAGTACTCCAGATGCGGGTGCACCATCGCCCGATACAACGACAGGATAACTTATTTCATTCTGGCTGTAATACCTTTCTTGATAATACCTAGCATTCTGTGCACCTTCTTAGAGGCCGCTGCGCACTATGCTGACTGTTTTTTCTACCAGTACCCCCATGTCCTTCTCTGGCTACTTTCTTCCATTACCAGCCCTCCCATCGTGTAGTTGTACCTCAGATTTCTGTTTCCTACATGCAAGACTTTACATTTCTCTACAATGAACTTCATCTGCCATCATGTCGCCCACTCCCCTAGTTTGTTCAGGTCCTTTTGTAAATCTTCGCAGTCCTCTTTTAGTCCTGGTCCCATTAAATAGTTTGGTGTCATCTGCGAATTTTATTACTTCGCACTTCGTCCCTGTTTCTAGATCATTTATAAATACATTGAATAGCAGCAGTCCAAGCACCGACCCCTGTGGAACATCACTCGTAACCCTCCTCCAGTCCGAGTAGTGACCCTTCACTCCTACCCTCTGCTTCCTACCCACCAACCAATTCCTGATTTTATGACATGATGTAACCCTTACTGTTTTCCTTTCATATCCTATGTTGTCCATCTCATCTTAATTCATCCATGTTAGTTCCCTATGTTTTAGATTATTTTTTTTAGAATATGTTTTTTATGTAAACCACTTAGGATTGTTTTAAGCGGTATATCAAACCGAAATAAACTTGAAACTAACCTCTTTAGTCTTGGATAATTTCCTAAACGAGAAGTCCATGGGCCATTATTGAGATGGCTTGGGGAAATCCACTGCTTATACCTAAGAAAAGCAGCAAAATCTGTTTTACTACTTGGGATCTAGCTAGGTACTTGGAACCTGGGTTGGCTACTGTTGGAAACAGGATACTGGACTTGATGGACCTTTGGTCTGTCTCAGTATGGCAATTCTTATGTTTCCTCATACAAAAGTAGTTCCATCCCCTTTAACTTCTTGGTTGCTCTTCTATGAACCTTTTTCTTGAGATAAGGCAACCAGAATTTAATTCAATACACAAGGTGAGGTTGCACCATGGAGCAATAAGTAGGCATTATAACATTCTTAATCTTGTTTACCATCACTTTTCTAATTATTCCTAGGATTTTGTTAGTTTTTGTAGCCGCCGTACATTGGGTGAAATGTTTCAGCATATTGTCTACAATGACACCCAGATCTTGGGCACTAACCTCCAAGGTGAATCCTAGCATCTGGTAACTATGATTTGGGTTATTCTTCTCAATGTGCATCACTTTGCATTTGTCCTCATTAAATTTCATCTGCCATTTGGATGCTCAGACTTCCTATTTCCTAAGGTTTGCCTGCAACTTTTCACAGTCTGCATGAGTATTAATAACTGAACAGTTTAGTGTCATCTGCAAATTTAATCACCTCACTCGTCATTCCAATTTCCAGATCATTTATAAATAAATTAAATAGCACCAGTCCCACAAAGGTCAGACTAACTGGCCTGTAATTCCCAACCTACTGTTTACCTCCACTTTTATGGAGAGGGACCAGATCCATCTTTTTCCATTCCTCCAAAACTACTCCTGGAGAAGCACTGAAAAGGCTGAGACACTTAAACACTGCTCCTGTTGCAGTTCATGGAAAGCAGTATCGGGGCAGTGCTCGTCTTGTTTACTCTTTTCCCAGAGGGCTTCTAAGCAGCATGGATATTTGTCAGACAGTCCTGTTTTGAATTTAAGTTATGCAGTTGGGGAAACTTTGCTTTGTTCGGGGGCTGGCTCCAGTTTCTTCAGAGAGCACAAGAAAGGTGACCATTGTGGATACCCATGCATCTCTTCCAGCTGCTGACAGTTTGTTTACTGCACTTCAACCTTCTCTTCTTACACCGAATCTGGCAACTCTGACTCCATTAGGGCTTTAGACTCATAAGCCTCCTTTTCTCCTGATTTCATTTTGTTGTTCCAACAGGCTTATTTATTAAAAAGTGTTCAGTCTTCCTAGGAACCTGTTGGTACAGTTTCTCAGCTTCAGAATGAATTGTTAAAAGGAGAAGATTAAATTATCCTTCAGACTTGGATGTGGAATACGTGATGTCAGGTCCTCTTTCTGAAGGGGTTCTTTCTGTGGCACCTGGTCATTCTATTTTAGATACAATGGTACCTTGGTTTACGAGCATAATTCGTTCCAGAAGCATGCTTGGAAACTAAAATACTTGTATATCAAAGCGAGTTTCCACATAGGAAATAATGGAAACTCGCTTTGATACGTTCGCCCCCCTCCCCCCCGAAGGCCAGCGGCGCTGCTCCCCCCAAGAACCGGCATTATTCCCCCCGCTCAGGAAGGCCCCCTCCCGCGTGATCCGCCATTCCCCCTGCTCGTTTCGCCCCCCCCCCCCGGCAATCCGGCAACTACCCCGCAATCCTGCGACACCCCCCTGCTCGCGTCGCACCCCTTCCCCGCCGCGATCCGGCATCCCCCAGGCATCCACCCACCCACCCGATCACATTTCTTACCCCCGTTTGGCACCGGCACCAACACACAGGACATGCCGGTGCCCGAAGATCTGCCTCCTTCGCGCTGGGCCTTGAGCATCTGCGCATGCTCAAGGCCGTCGGGTTCCCGTTCTCTCCGAGAATCTCAGAGAGAACGGGAACCCGAAGGCCTTGAGCATGCGCAGATGCTCAAGGCCCAGCGCGAAGGAGGCAGATCTTCGGGCACTGGCATGTCCTGTGCGTTGGTGCCGGTGCCAAACAGGGGTAAGAAATGTGATCGGGTGGGTGGATGCCTGGGGGATGCTGGATCACGGCGGGGGAAGGGGTGCAACGCGAGCGGAGGGTGCCGGATCGCGGGGGGCGCTCGTAAATCGAGGCACGCTCGGTTTCCGAGGTGCCGATTTTGCAAATGTTTTGCTCATCTTGCAAAACACTCGCAAACCGAGGTACCACTGTATTCTTTAGAAGGGGAACTGCCTGCTGATAAGGGCAATAATCCTATAGCAGTTAAGCTGTTTCATAAAGAAGAATTATATTCCTTCATTACTAAAGCCTTGGAAGTTCTCAGTTTTTCTTCTCTAGTGATACAGGGCACTGCTTCTTCTAATTCTATTATGGCAGGTACTAAAAAACACTCTTAAATCTTTTTCAGAGGCTATGCAGAAGTTTAATTTTGCACAATGGCGTACACAAAATGTCAGTTTTTAAAGTGGTTCTGGCTATGTCCAGATTGTATCTTATCTTTTTAGAGGGGTTTCAGAAGCTTAAATTACCTAATGTAGACACAATGGTAACAGAAGTGACTAAGAAAATGAGTATACCAGTCGAAGGAAAGCTAGACCCTGCCCTAAAGCTTTCCTTTGAAGTTGTTGTCCAGTCTACTGCTGCCCAATTCAGGGAAAAATTTGGCCTACTGAATCGATTTTTCAATTCGATTTGTTTTCCCACCAAATCAGGTGGGTTTTTTTTAAGCATTCCGACGGGTTTATTTTGCAGCCTCTTCATCCACCCCACCCCCCTTTGCCCTCTCAAATCCCACGCTGGCGCTGTGGTGTAAACAATATAAACAAAAAAGTCTTTTCCTCTCTCTGGCCCCCCTTTTATCAAGCCGCATTAGGGGTTTTTTAATCATCGACTACTGTGATAAAAGCTCTGAAGCTCATAGAATTCCTATAAGCATTGGAGCTTTTATCGCAGCGGCCAGCAATAAAAAAACCCTAACGCGGCTTGATGAAAGGGTGTTTCTGTTAATTCCTAGCTCATGCTCGCTATCTAACAGCAGCTCTAGCAGGATACATATTTCAAATCTGACATATTGTAATCACAAAGTAGAAAATAAAATTTATTCTTTTACCTTTTGTTGTGTTGTCATTTTATTATTCAAATCATGTAGGTCCCAGGCTCTGGTTTTTGTTTGTCTTTGTTAACTCATTCGCCATGGTCGCCTGCCCATTTGACGCTTTCTTCTTTCTCTGGGCTCATCATTTATGTTCCATCTCTGTACCTTCCCTTCCATTGCCATATCAAACATTTCTGTTTCTTTCCTACTGTCTACCATCTTTCTCCCTGCCTTGTGCCCTGGGTCAAACATCTCTGTTCCTCGCCATGCAGCATGTCTCCCTTCTTCCTCTCCATTATCATGTGCAACATTTCTTTCTCTCTCCCCTTACACCATTTCTCCCTCCCCTCCACCCTATGTCCAACATTTCTTCTTGCCCTCCACCCTATGTCCAAAATTTCTCCCTCTCTCTTCTCCATGCATGTCTCCCTCCCCTCCACCATATGCAGGATTTCTCCCTCTCACCTCTTTCTACCTATTTGTTGCATCTCTCCCTTCCTCTCCTTCATCCCATGTCCAATTCTTCCTCTCTTTCCATCTTTCGAGCCTTCTTATCTCCTTGTGCAGCATTTCCTGATTGCTACCATCAGAACCATGAGATCTGACATATCTTTGGACCTCCCAAAATAAGCAGTGGTGGCGGTGGCCAGCAGCGGCAGAACTGCTTACAGCCTGCCCCGTAAGGACTTTCCTCTGCTGCGTCATTAATGATATCATCAGTGACGCAGAAGAGGGAAGGCCATGGCGGGCTGGCAGTGAGCAGCCTGTTCAGAGCATTGCCTCTGCTGGTCAGCCGCCGACACTGTTGTTGCTGATTTAGGAGGCCTGGAGGTATGGCAGGTCTCACCAGGGAGGTTGATTCCCAGGTTAGTGTCGAGCGGGTGAAGTTGGTGCTTCTTTTCCTGATCCAAAGGAGTACGGTTTTTGAGATATTCAGCTGGAATTTGTTGGCAGTCATCTAGTTCTTTAAGTCGGAGAGGCAGTGTTGGAGATTGGACTGCTGGGAAGATCGGTTTTCACCTAGAGGGAGCAGTAGTTGGAGGTCATCAGCATAAGAGTGGATTTTGATGTTATGTTTATGAGCGATATCTATGATTGGCCTAATGTAGAGGTTGAATAAGAGTGGGGACAATAGGGCACCTTGGGGGACTCCGTATTTGATGGGTTTGGGATCAGATTTGCTTGGGCCTAGTAGTACAGATTGTGTTCTTTGGTAGAGGAAGGAGGTGAACCATTTGTGGGTGGCGTTCTTGATTCCAATGCCTGTGATAGAGAATGACATGGGGAAAAAATTTGTCCCCGTCCCCACAACCACAATCCCTGCCCCGTCCCCGCAGTATCCATACAAGCCTCAGTACTGCACTATTTAACTTATTACTTCCTTATAAATCAAAGTTCTGGCTGCTGAAATAGAGAAAGAGATGTTCAGCTGGCAGGGATTTGTTTATAATTTTTTATAAATACAATTAATATACTACTTTATCCTAAAGCAAAAAAATAAAATAAATAAATAAATAGAAATTTTTTTTTCTACCTTTGTTTTCTGGTTTATGCTTCACTCATCTTCTCATTCAATTATTTCCATCCACTGTCTATCTTCTCTCTGGTCTTCCATTTGCTCTATTACTGTGCCTCTCCCTTCACCCCCCCCCCCCCAATTGGTCTGTCACCCATCTTCTTCCCTCTGCTCCCCCATAGTCTGGCATCTCTGTCTTCTTCCCTTCCAGCGTCTTCTCCCCACTCTCTCTTCCCCATTCCCTTCAGCGTCCTCTCCCCACTCTATCTTCCCCATGTCCTTTCAGCGTCTTTTCTCTACTCTGTCTTACCCATGTCCTTTCAGCGTCTCTTCCTCTCCACCCTCCTTCAGCATCTGTTCCTTTCCTCCACCACCCTTCCCTCTCGCCACCCTTCGCACTGCCCCATCCCTCCTTCCTACCTACCTGAATCTATCTATCTATCTCCCTCCCTCCCCTTTACCTTCGCGGCGTGTTTTGAGTAACTTTCACAAAGCCATTGGAGCGTGTGTGGGCGGAAGTTGCGTCAAAGGAGAAACTTCCGCCCACACACACATGCTACTGCTTGATCGCTGGAATAATCTTCCACAACAGGTAATTGAGGCCAGCAGCGTGCCAGATTTTAAGAAAAGATGGGATTGGCATGTAGGATCTCTTCATGGAGGTAGTTTGGGGGTGGGTCATTAGTGTGGGCAGACTGGATGGGCTGAGGCCCTTTTCTGCCGTCATTTTTCTATGTTTCTAAAATGCGCCGCAAAGGTAAAGGGGAGGGAGGGAGATAGACAGATAGATTCAAGTAGGTAGGAAGGAATGAGGGGGCCGCGCGAGGGGTGCCTAAGAGTGGTGAGGTGGCGAGAGGGAAGGGTGGTGGAGGAATGGAACAGATGCTGAAGGGGGAAGGAGGGAGGGGGCCACGCATGATTGGTGACCGCGCATGTTCCTTCCCTTAACTGCTGGGACAAAGCCATTCACCGCTCCACGGGACAGTGGATGGCCTTGTCCCCGTACCCGCAGTGAGCACTTTCCCACCTCACCGTTTCAGCGGGTTAGCCGAGGGTAACAGCCACCATGTCATTCTCTAGTTTGTGAGTTGATGCAATAGGAGTTGGTCAATTGTGTCGAAGGCTGCACTTAAGTCGAGTAGCTCTAGCAAGGCGTTGCTCCCTTTATCAAGTATTGACCAGCTGTCATCAATGATTTCCAGAAGGATGGATTCAGTGCTATGTCCTATCCGAAAGCCAGACTGGAAGGGGGATAGGGCCAGGGTTCCCTGCTCTTCTATGAATGGTAGAAGTCGGTGGAGGACTATTCGTTCCAGGAGCTTGGGGGCAAAAGGGAGGTTGGAAACTGGTCGGTAGTTACCAGGGACGTTTGGGTCTAAGGTAGACTTTTTGAGGGTTGGCTTGATGATGGCTGATTTCCAGCTGTGAGGAATCTTACCCGTTGTTAGGGAGGAGTTAATGATGGGGAGGATGGATTCTGCTAGGGCATCTACTGTGGATAGAAAGAGGCTGGACGGGCAGGGGTCCAGGATAGTGTAGGAGGGTCTGAGTTCTTTCAGAGTTTCAAGATATTTGCTGTGTGTTGGGTGTAACTGGGAGATGGTTCTTTTTGACACGGTTTCAGGAGTGTGTGGGGGAGGGCTTGGGGGGAGTTTTTACTAGGGGTAGTATCTAGTTTGTTGCGGATGTCAACAATTTTGGATTGGAAAAAGTCAGAGAGATTCTCACTGTCCAGTTAGTAGGGGTGGTGTTGGTGTCTCCCTGGGCGGTGGCAAGGAGGTGGTTTGTCAGGGTGAATAAGCTTTTAGATCTATTTGGAACTCGATGTAGGAGTTGTGTGTAGTATGTTTTCTTTGCTTCTAGGATGGCAGTTTTGTAGGAGCTTGAGAGGTTTTTCCAGTGGGTCTTAGTCTCCTCATTTTGGTTCTTGACCCACTTCCTTTCAGCTTTGCATTGCACAACATACGAGAATAATGTGATGAGGTATTTTTGAAATGGCACAATGTAAAAGATGAAGGATTACGGCGCAGGAACATTCAACACTTAGTTGACAATGCAGAAGTAAAAGGCCTGAATGGTACCAGAGTTGAGAAGAATGAGTCTTTGAAGAGTGAGAGTGCAAGGGTACAGAAAGATCAAGGGCAGACCTAAGAATATTATTCCAAGTGCTAATTTGATTGGAAAGAGGAGAAGTCAAAAAGTTATCCGGGAAAACTTCACAGTGCTTAAAAAAAATTTCAGGAGTAAGGGACTTAAGTTTTCTGACTTGTTTCACGGAAGAAACATAAGCAGAAGACATAGAATTAGTAACAGTATATGGGAACTGCAAGAGAATGTGATCAGACCATAGTATTGGGAGAGTAACTGGAATAGAAAAACAAGGGGTATGCAATTTAGGAGTCAAAACAAGGTCAAGAAGATGACTTGCGGAATGAGTAGAATCATAGAGCAGAAAAGTCCTGGGCAAGGATGTCTAAAGAATCATCATAATGAATATTAAAATCACCTACAATAAGAAGTGTAGATAGAGAAGTAAGGTGAAAATTAATAAGATCTTGTAAGGCCAAAAGAAAAGAAAGAGTAGCTGGGGCGGATTATAGATAAGAAGAAGAGACGTGGGAAGAGGTAGAGAAATTTGTAAAACTAGGTACTCCAAAATGGAGGAAAGGAAATAACTATGGTTTTGCAACTGGTGGACAATTCAATTGAAGTTGACCATGGGACTACTATTTCAAAGTCAACCTCCTTAATGCATCCAATCTCAGATACATCGAGGGGGGCATGGTCTGCTCAGAAGACAGATCTATACATCAATCTTCTTGAGCAAATGGTCATTTGGAATGCTCTAAAGGCTTTCAGAGATTGGCTACTGAACCAAATTGTTCTCATTCAAACTGACAAAAAGGGTGTGATGTACTATGTGAACAAGCAAGGGGTTATGATACCTTATCTCTTGTGTCAGGAAGTAGTATGAATGTGGCAGTGGGCCACCCTCCACATATCTGGATGGCAAGAACAGCCTGGCAGCCAGACTAAGCAGGATGATGCAATTCACAAATGACCTCTCAACATGGGCATAGCCTGCAAGATCTTCTGAGAGTGGGACACTCCATTCTGGCTGAGACGGATTCAGTTCCCTCTTCTTTTGGAGTTGTCCTCCAAAGAACTGTGGAGATTAGAGTGTTTTCCAATTCTTATCACGCAGAACGAAGGGTCTCTTCTCTACCCCAACCTCCAGTCTCTGGCCCTTATTACTTGGATGTTGAGAGCATAGAATTTCAGTCCTTGAACCTCCTTGACGGTGTCTCAAGAATCTTGCTTTCTTCCAGGAAATATTCCATTAAGATGTGTTATTGTTATAAATTGAGGAGATCTGCCATCTGCTTTGAAGGCAAAGCCCTAAAACCTCCTATTCGAGTTGCCATGTAGTAAAGACAGTGCAAGCATGCTTTGCACAGATACATTTATTGTATCGTTTAAAACCAATGCAGTCACAAGTTTACTTTTGTGCTGTTGTACAAGAAATGATTTTGTCGCGGCTGGACTACTGCAATGTCTTGTACCTGGAAATAACTAAAACCAGGTGCAGGGCATTGCAGGTGATCCAAAATGTTGCGGCTAGATTGATAACTGGAACGCCAAGACATGAACATATTACCCCATATCTCCCCAACTGCATTGGCTACCAGTTGTATTTAGAATCCAATATAAAGCAATCATGCTATTTCATCAATTTTTATATGGCACGATTCCTGAATTTTTTAAGAGTTTGATGTCTTGTTACCAATCATCAAGATCATTGCGCTCTGAAAACTCAGCACTGTTGAAAGCAAAGACCAATCCCAAGTATGCCATGACCTTTTCATGTGCAGGAGTATAACTGTGGAATGGTCAAATTTGGAAATGTGGGGATAGGAGTTCATTCAGGAAATTGCTGAAAACGCAATTATTCGTTGATACATTTCTTTGAACATTTGACCTATTGCAAAAATTGAATCTTTCTTCTTTTGTTTTTATCTGTTCTGAGCTGTTTCAATATTTTATGTATGTAATTTTATTGAAAACCGTTTTGGAATAAAACGGCCTTTTCTGACATGGAATCTTAATCTGGTTCTCCAAGTGCTTGTGACTCCACCCTATGAGCCTCTGGATCAAGCTTCCTTGATGGACCTTACCATCGACAGTGTTTTTGGTGGTGATTACCTCCATCCAATGAGTGTCAGAACCAGGATTTATACTGCAGAGATCCTTTTCTTAGGATTACAGATTCAGGCGTGATCTTGAGCACAATCCTGTCTTTCTTGCCGAAAGTGATTTCCAGTTTCTACTTCAACCAGTAAATATGCTTGCCTGCCTACGCGCTCTCTCCGGTTCAAGAAAACATGATAGGGTGTTAAAATAATTGGATACGGTACCTAGAAGTTATGAACAAATTTCGTTTGTCAGATCATCTGTGCTGGCTGGAGCAGCCCATAAAGGTCAAATATCATTGGAAGCAATAATTTCAGGGTGGATCCATATGGCCATACTTCCGCCTATACTGGAAGTGGAAAATATTCACAGAAATCAGTCATCCCCGTTTCCTTGCAGCTCTCTAGTACAGACATAGATTGCCAGGCCATTCTTCTGCACAGTATAAAATAGATGTTGACACCATTGTCGCATCAAACGTGATCCATTGCCTCCAACACTGCCCATCTGCTGCCCCCCAGATGGGTGGTACATTGTTAATCTAACATCTCCAATAAAATCTGTCCACCTCCATTATTAAATAGTTTTAATTTAGACACTATTTATTCTATACTTTTTTTCTTTTTTTGCTGAACTATATCATGGTTTTAATCAAACTCGACTACTGTATTTGAGCATACTCATAATATATGAAAATACTGTTTTACTGCTTTGATTTATGGCCGTTGGTTTTAAATTTAAAATAGATGGAGGACTCTTATGTAAACTGAGTAGTGTAGTAATATGTTTAAAAAGCTAATAAACTCCAGGAGGCACCATGGATGTGTTAACTTTTGGCGCCGTGCTGGTGAGGTAGTAACAGTGGTTGAGATATGAAATTACAGGGAGGAAATGTGAAGTCCTAAATGGGATCATGTATCTGTGAGTTTTCCAAAGATATGAGCAACATTTCTAGAGACAAACACTCAAGCATAAAAATACTTTGTTCAAAATGGGAGGAAATGTGCCAAGACCAGAAAGGCATACTATTTTCAATAAAGTTGCTTCGATTGTGTGTCTTTGACAAAAGTCTTTTTAAAATAGGACTCTATGTTTTTTGTTACACAGGGTTGAGCTCTTAGTGAAAGGTCAGCCTCTTTTCTCTCTCTTTTATAATTCATACATTCTGTGAAAGAAAGTCAGACAATGTCCACTACAGTCCTTTCACCAATAAGAGAGATTTGTTTGAACTGAACCACTTGCACTAGTTTTAACGTCTCGAGACTCAGCTATGTCTGGAATTTGTTCACTGAAGGATGGAAAAGCCAGTGCACAATGTTCCAATTAGTCTTAAAGGAGAACCATATGCTGGATTCAAAGTTTGCTCTTAGCTGAATTTTAGTTACTGGGGAACCTACTTGAACAGTTCATCAGTCTGCTTTACTACAGATGCTTCTGTCCTCACTGAGAAACTAGAGTTCAAAAGACTGTAAAGAATAGCATGACCATAAACACAGTGCAGAACTCTTCAGAAGGAACCTGCTGAACTACAGTAGTACAGAATTGCACTTCTTTGTTCAGACTTGGTGTTTTGTATATATACTGTCTAGTGCTTAGGGGCGGTCTAAGTATGTCTGCAGAAATCCATGCATGCAGCATATACAGGATATATCTAAAAGCATATCATGTATATCCAGTTCATTTAGATTTCTGTATGGTAGACAACAAACACTGTGAGGACAATTCTATAATTGGGCACCTCTATTTAGGTGCCTTGATAACACGCAATAGGAGGCTTTTTTATAATGACATCCATGCACCCAGATTCTGTTATACAGTAGAACATAAGCATAACATGCCATCAGCACATCTAACATTTACACCAGCCTTAGATCTGGAATAACTGTGGGCAAATAAATGTGTCAGAAATGCATGTAGCCTACAGTATTCTGTAAGATATGCACATAAGTGGACACTCCATCAATGTTTGGCCAATGTATATGCCTCCTAGCATTTACACGCTATACCACTTACTCATGCTCTTAATAGCGCTTAGCTGTCTTGCTGCTACTTTCGCGGGTATCTGTACACTACTCCCCAAATTCTATAAATAGTGCCTAAATTTGGGTGCATGCCCAATTTACTAATAAGCCATTTAATGCCAATACTTGGGTGCTAACAATCAATTACTGGTGTGAATTGGCAACAATTTGGATTTACACGCACATATTGCTAAGCGCTATTCTATAACGATGAGTAAACTTTTTTAGCACAGGGGCGTGGCCAGGGGAGGGTCACAGGCAGGTCAGAGGCATTTACTAAAGATGTGTGCATTATTATAGAATTTGGGGGATCCATGCCTAATTTAGGCATGAGGATTTACACCAGGTTTCAGTTGGTGTAAATTCTTGCACCTAAAATTTGGGCACAGATCCCAGTGCTGAGTGCTATTCTATAAATGGTGCTCAGCTTGAAGCGTGCATTTTTTGTGCACCCCAATCTGAGTGTCATTTACTGGATCTAGTCCTTATGCATAAGTGACAATATTTTTTAAACTTAAATACACAAGGGGCACAACATAAATGCAGGCACCCAGTTATAGAATTGCCTTTTACATCTTTTGTTCCAAGAGTCCCAGGTGAAGGTTTTATGTACAGTTTGCATGTAAGAAGGAAGAGAATGAAATCTGAACTTACTCCTTGCTCTTCTGTATTATCTGCCTCAGTTTAGAATAGGCAATCAGTGGCTTGTTGCTTCTTCCATTTGAATAGTTTTTCTAGACCAAAGACTACAAAAAAACGTGACACACTAAAGCTTTTAATATGTCAAATGATAATTGTTTTGATATTTACATACCTGGATGGGCTCCACTGCCACACAAGTAAAGGCCATTGACTGGTGACCTGTAGTTTGAATATCCAGGTACTGGCCGTGCAAAGTAAAGCTGATCCAGTGACATACTTCCATGAAATATATTCTGAAAAGAAAATGATGTGAAGGGGCATTTTCAATATAACATCTAAATCTGAGTTTAGACATTTGGGGAAAATTGTCAGAAACTCCAGTCAAGAAAATTACCATTTTCAAACCAGAAAAAAATATGTTTTTTTTTAAAATGACCATTCCTAGATATGTTTGCCCTGAGGGCCAGATTCTATAAACGGCACCAAGCGGTACCTACATTGTAGGCAACACTCAGCGCGGTTGTTAATTTAAAAAAATGGTGCCGTTTGTAAAATCATACCTGGTGGCGCCTGAGCGGACTTAAGTGCCACTAGACGTTCTAGACATAGGCGCCACTCCATTAGACAAGATTTTCTCATGCCTAGTTTGGTGGCACCTATGTGAGACGCCTAACGAAGCCTAAGTCATCCACGTCTATTCTCCGCCCATAACCATGCATACTTTTTAACATAGGCGTTGGATGGCGCCTCCACTTAGGCATCTCTAGGTGTCCTAAGAGTTTGGAGCTGAACTCTTAAATTGCTAATTTTTTTTTAAATTTTTTTGATTGGCTGAAAACCAGCATGGTCAATCACCATGCCAACTAAGCCAATTAAAAAAATTGTTTGGCACAGACCCCGAATTTAGGCGTTGCTAGGCGGCCGCAATAAAGGCACCTAGCAGTGCCTAAATAGGGTTCTGTTTATAGGATATGGCCATCAGTGTGTCCATCTGTTTGAATCACTTCAAAAAAAATCCAAATGAAAAACGCACAAAAACCAATCATTGGAATGTAAGAGGGGCCAACATTCTTAGCAGACTGGCTAAATGGACATCGAAGCAGAGCAGTGGGGCACCTCAGAGGGCACTGCAGTGAATGTCCCCTAAAAGGTCCCAGGCACACATCTCACCATAACCCTCTTACGTTGTATTGTATAGTGAGCCCTCTAAAACTCACCCAACTATACACCACAATAGCCCTTATGCCTACAGGTGTCACCTATATTTCAGTAGAAAAGGTTTTTGGTGGGCTCACATTTTTCCCCACAAGTATACTAGTTAAGATATGGGCCTGGGTCTACTGAACTGACCACTAGGCTACTCCAGAGACCTGTTTGCTTACTAGCCATAACATCTGAAGCTGCCATACAGGCTGGTATTTAGTGTTTTATTCACATCTGTAACCATAGGGGGAGTAAAGGGTTTCCCATGCCTTCAGTGGTCATCTGGTCAGTTTGGCCCCTATTCATTATTGAAACAGGTCTAGCTTCAAACGTCCAAGTTTTGCCCTGGACGTTTTCTGCAATGTTCCATCATTACAAAAAAAACATCCAGATCAAAAGTCTGCCCTAATCCCCAAAACATGCCCCCAACACATCCTTTCAAGATTTGGATACATTGCAGACAAATAGCATAGAAAACCATCTAAAAATGTGTTTTGAAAATGGCAATTTGGACATTTTAGAATATAAAATATCCAAATGCCACTTGTTTCTCTTTTGAATGAGCCTCTTAATCACCCATCCAAAGAGTTGACTATGGCACTATATAGGTTTCATTATTTATATTAGTTGTAGAGAGAAGGTGATTCTTTGCTATTTTTAACTTGACCAACACAATAATAATAATAATAATAACAGCTTATATACCGCAATACCGTGAAGTTCTATGCGGTTTACAGAAGATTAAGCAAAGGTAACAAATTGATTGACTTTAAGAGGGGAGGAAGGAAGAGAATTAATAGGACAGGAAATCCATTGTTGAGGAGAGAGAGATCAAAAGGACAAGTTAATCGCTATAGAGGGGAGAGAGAAGAGAGGATCAGTTGTCTAGATGCTTTAGGAACAAGTGTGTTTTTAGACGTTTCCTAAATTCCTCATAAATTATCCACAAGAATTATCCAAAGATTCTGATATCAAATAGATTTCTTTTCCTCTTTGTGATTATTTTATGGTGATTCTATAAGCATATTTACAAACAATATTTCTCAAACCATGATGTTCCCTGATTTTTGTATTGCCACTATCAAAATATTAAAAAAGGGGGAATAAAACATAGGTCAAGAATTCAGTTCAATGAATTTAGTATCAACATGTGATTTATTGTTTTATTTTTATTGAATAGTTAGTATTCTTAGAATGTGATCAGCACTGAACTATATGAAAGAAAGGGATTTCCAGGCACTGTTCTTTTTTCATTTTAAAATAGGATAGTATCATTTTACATTTTAAGTATAGACATTTCTAATTTGGGGGGAAGGTGGGTCAGCCCCCGATGCTTTCCTTCTCCGAGTTTTCCTCTGAGCTTTTAACTCAGAACACATTTCTATTTTAACACTGGTGGTGTCAGCCTTCATTTGCAACCACGAGGCTGTCACAGTAGCTGGTGCGTCTACGCTCTGTGTCTGGTCACTAACTACCATTGGGTGACAGCTGAAACTCCCATCTCCAGGGACTATCAACATCACTTCACAGCATCTGAAGCCCCTACCAGTCCAAGGTACATAATCTAGAATCAGAAGCCATGCCCAGATCTATTGCAATCTCATTGTAATTTATATCACTGAATATATTTCAATAAATTGTAGAGTAACAAGTGTAATAAATGAAATGGCAGCATTACCACTTACATACTAAGTTGGCCTGTTCCTTCCATTATTTTGTCTACTCTATCACTGCACTTCTATTCTCTTTAGCTGTCCTTACAGCAGAATTCCTTACCTAGGAGCCACAAATCATAGATTCTTCCAAAGCTTAGCATTTCTCTACCGTATATACTTGAATATAAGCTGCGATTTGGGGGCCAAAAAATGGCCTCAAAATGGAGGTCTCGGCTTATATTCAGGCCATCGCCTACCCGCCCCTCCTCCCTGACCTATTGCAGACCTCCACAATGCCTGATGCAAGACCCAGTGGTCCAGCAGTGGGCTAGGACATGAGGCCTCGAATGGAGAAGGAGTTTAGGAAGATCGCTCCTGCTCCATGCACCGGCTGACTACCAGGGACCCGAAAGGTACATGGGGGAGGTTGGAGGGAGGTGTGGCTGTCAATTTTGGCAGGCACAGGAGGCAGAAGGGATTCCATTGCAAGGTCGTCGAGGAGTCGGGAGTTGTGTGGGGGAGATGGGTAGATGTGCGTGGGGGTTTTTGCAGCGGGGACTGGAGACGGGGTTCCCTCGTATCCCGGCCCACCGCTGGACCACTGGGTGCAGAGTCTGACAGGGAGTGAGAGCCTGGGTGCAGAGCCTGGCAGGGCAGGGAGGGAAGAGGCTGGGTGCAGAGCTTGGCAGGGGAGGGAGGGAGGGGCGCTAGGTGCAGATCCTGGCAGGGCACTTGAATATTAAGCCCCCGTTTTATATTCGAGTCAACCATTTTTCCTCCTCGACTTATATGCGGATCGACTTAGAACAGGGGTCTCAAAGTCCCTACTTGAGAGCCGCAATCCAGTCGGGTTTTCAGGATTTCCCCAATGAATATGCATGAGATCTATGTGCATGCACTGCTTTCAATGCATATTCATTGGGGAAATCCTTAAAACCTGACTGGATTGCGGCCCTCAAGGAGGGACTTTGAGATCCCTGACTTAGAATATACACAGTATTTATTTGAATGCACTCATCTTAAGTGTTTACATACTAAAATACACATAAATAAAAATCAAAACATAACAAATGAGAGTAACATAAATAAATATATACCCTTTGAGCTTAGAGAAGCTCATAGCTACTGTCTATTGCTTAGGACTCTATCCCATAGGATATGAATGTTGCCTCCAAAGTTAACTCTCATGTCCTGAGGGGCAGTCAAGTCTGGCAGTCACACCAGAGTCCCAAAATGGCAGCTTGTAGTATTTTCACCAAGTCAAAATGATGCTAATACATTTAATTTTTTGATTTCCAGAATTAAACATAAATGAATACCTGATTCCTTACCTATGCTGTTAGTATTCTTATTATATCATGCCTATAAAGCTTTACCTATATCAGTGCTGATCTTATTAACTTCATTCTTTTATCCTATTGCTTTATTTATTTACCATTCTGTTTGGTGCTCAAATCTAAAGTAGCCATCATTATTTTCTCTTCTACTAAATCACGCTAGCGGTTTTAGCGCCAGGAGCTGCGTTGAATGGCCCACGCTGGTCCTGATGCTCATAAGAACTCTATGAGCGTCGGGAACAGCGCGGGCCATTCAACGTGGCTCCCTGTGCTAAAACCGCTAGCACGGTTTAGTAGAAGAGGGGGTAAGTGTCTTTAGTAGATAAACATTTTTCTTTACTTACCCCTTCAGGGAGTCCAAATATCCTTTCCAAATCAGGTGGTGTTAGGATGTCTCTTCCTATCACAGAAGCCTTAAAACCTGGAGCATATTTTTCTATCCAGTCAAATACTGAAAGAAATTTCAAATCAATTATGTTGTCCTATTTGTTTTATTTATTATTTCATTTGCAATATAATGTACATCAAAGAAAAAACTTTTGAATAGAAATTTATAAATTTCAATAGCTCATTAAAGCATCATTAACCAAAAAACATGGGGCTTCTTTTATAAAGCAGTGATAGAGCCTTTTACCGCGGGCCGGCGAGGTAAATGCTTCAAAGCTCATAGGAATTGTATGTGTGTTGGAGCATTTACCTTGCCGGCCTGTGGTAAAAGGCTCTACTGCTGCTTGATAAAAGGAGTTCTTAGGAAACAATGTACATAATATAGAGCACAAAATAGAAGAGGAGGAAATCCCATGGGGATTTACCTTTTACCATTAAAAAAAGTATTTAGTTGCTGTCTCTTCAGCAAGAACACATACTTTATCAAATTTAGGACCTGATTTTGCTAACATGTTAATGCAGTGGTCTCAATCTCGCAGCCGGCCAGGTACTATTGTGAGCACCTTCAGACGCTGAGAAGAAGCACGAGCAGGCGTGCAATTTTGCGCTGCTGCTCAGTGCTGAGCGGCTTCCTTAATGGTTCCTGTGAATTTTCACGGAATTCGCAGAAGCCATTACGGAAGCCGCTCAGCACTGAGCAGCAGCACAAAATTGCGCGCCTGCTCGTGCTTCTTAGCGGCCAAAGACGCTCACAGGCAGCCAGTTAACAGCAGGTCAGGAACTTGGAAAGTTTGTTCCTCCCCGCTACACCTCCACTGACGATCACCAGTAGAGGTATGACCCTGAGGTTAGGACAGGGAGGGCTACAGAGCCTGGAAGGTAGGGAGGGTGCAGAGTCTGACGGGGGAGGGAAGGAAGGAAGAGGGCTGGGTGCAATACCTGACATGGGAGGGAGGGAAGAGTGCTGGGTGCAGTGCCTGGAAGAAAGGGAGCTGGGTGTAGAGCCTGACAGGGCAGGGCACTTGAATATTAAGACGCCCGACTTATATTCGAGTCAACCATTTTTTCCTCCTTTTGGGGGGAAAAAGGGGTCTCGACATATTCGGATCGACTTATATTCGACTTTATACAGTAAGAACAAGCATTTACGCCAGCCATAAATCTGGTGTACGTGCACATACCTATTGCCCATAAATACATGTTACAGTATTGTTTGTTATTTGTTATGTAAATAAGTATGAGTCCTACCCATTCTTGGCTGAGGCTATGCCCATGTGTATGCCTACCTGTAAAATATGCACTATGTAAGATATGCCTATATTTACAGAATAGTGCTTAGGTGGAACTTTGGCATGTGTGAGTGTATTAGAGCGTGTATATCATAATTCTCATCATTTACATGCATATGTAGCAAGCAAATTTTAGTGCGCACTTTATAGAATTACCCTCTAAATGCTGACCTTTATTTCAATAAAGTTCTAATTTCAGATGGTAACTTTATATATATATATATAAATATATATACACACACACACACTCGGATAATCACGAATAAGTTATTATATTAAATCCAAGTATATTTAAGCATAATATAGCTCAAAACTCATCATTATTAAAGACTTTTAACTGATTCTTATAAGAATGAGGCCTCAGAAACTCCTCCCTCCGCCTATGATAATGAATTTATATCAGGCAGGAATTTCAGTGTATATTTATCCTCACTGGCCTTAATTCATATTTACCAAAGTATTTACTTTATCTTAATTAATTTATTACATAGAGACTTGTTTTCTTTGTAGACTATATAAATATTAATCCGATGAAATTGATACAAGTTCATTATCATAGGCGGAGGGAGGAGTTTCTGAGGCCTCATTCTTATAAGAATCAGATAAAAGTCTTTAATAATGATGAATTTTGAGCTATATTATCCTTAAATATACTTGGATTTAATATAATGACCTTTATTTCTAAGCATATATTCCAACTAAACAAGGTAACCACATTACTTTTCCCAAAACTGTGAGCCGACTAACTTTTCCCAAAGCTGTGAGACGACTAACTTGTAGGGGTGGTTTTTTTTTGGAGGAGTGGGTTTGCAATTGTTGTTAACCCACTTTTAGCTGATCCTTTAATTTTGCACAAATAGGGTAATTCTATAAAATAGACACTAACATTTACGCATATAAGTGTTTAGAACACTGGCATATATGCACATAAATACTGATAATCTACCTAAGCTCTATTCTGCAAATATGTGCATATCTTATAGAGTATTTGACAGGAAAATATAACAAATGCGCGGAGTCTGACTGTATCTTCCACTTACATATTTAACTTATAAAATCCTATTAGTTAACCATGTGCCTCCAGCAGTTAGGTACAAGCACTTTATTTATTCATTCCAGCTATATGCCTTCGAGCCGCAACACTTGACCCACAACTCTACAACCTATTGACCACGACCACAGAGTACAAAACCTTCAAGAAAGAAATAAAAACCCTTCTATTCAAAAAAACACATAAAACCGAACTAACACAATCAGGAATGTCCCAAGCATCACCTGCAACTACTACATATGTACCTCCAATATCATGATAACTCAGATGTAATCCTTAGCAACTCAAAGAAATGTACAAACTACTCCCTAAATACTTCTAATCGCTGGACAATCCATTTGTAATCCGCCTTGAACCGTAAGGTAATGGCGGAATAGAAATCCCTAATGTAATGTAATGTAATGGTTGGAATAAATGTTCATACCTAAACTAAACTAAACTAAACCTTAGGTTTGTATACCGCAATACCTAACCACATACTTGCAAATATAACTATTTATGCTTATATTCTATGAAAGAAAGTAGATGCCTACTTTCCTTTAGAGAATATGCTTCTATTAAGCACCTATATATAGGCACATAGGGCCGGATTATATAAATGGCACCACTGTTCGCAGCCGCCTTAAAATTGGCCGCTAATCAAGTGTCAGTCATGCCATTTATAGAATCGCACCTTCGGGAAAGGTAGGTGCCAGAAACGTACACCAGGGTTTTGAAGGCCTACATTTCCGATGCCTACCTTCGAAGCAAACTGCACCTACGGAGGTGCTTTATAGCTCCTAACACCACTTCCAGCATTAGCCATGCCTACAGTGGCATAAGGTGTCATAAAGTGCCTCTATAGATGAAATTTGGACGCTGGTAGGTGCCTTGAAAATTGTTTTAAAAGTGCTTTTAAATGGCATTTTGCCCTTAACTCAGGCACCTAAGTTAAAACACTATTTATAGAATATGGAAATAAAGAGTATTACCCCCAAATTAACTACACAGACCATTCTCTGCCCATGGCAATGGTACTGCACCAAATTAAGAGTCGTTGTTTATACAGTATTTGATAAAACAGGAAGCTTAATGAGCATGAGAACTGGACTACACAATTTTCAAATAGCTAGAGCAGTGGTTCCCAACCCTGTCCTGGAGGACCACCAGACAGTCGGGTCTTTGGGATAACCTTAATGAACGTGCATGAGAGAGATTTGCATATAATGGAGATGACAAGCATACAAATCTGCTCCATACATATTCATTAGGGCTATCCTGAAAACCTGACTGGCTGGTGGTCCTCCAGGACAAGATTGGGAACCACTGAGCTAGAGTATTTGCAAAGTGTACACATCTCTGGAAATGCCTGTTTTAACCTAGACAAAAATATGTATACACTGCAAATTTGCAAATTCTTCTGGTGGGCAAAGGAGAAAAATTCTCAGGCAGGTTAATTTACTCAGGAAAATTGCTTGTTTCTATTCATGGTATTTCTTCTGTAAGAAAAATGGGCTCAAGAGGATAGGTTTAAAGTTCACTAGTGTAAAGACTGAAAGATTGTATCCTTGCCTTAGGATCAGGTGGCCCAAACAAGGAAGACATGGAGTTTTTTTTTTTAATAGATATGTGAGCTTTGGGGGGATTAACTTTTTTATCCCTTCAAGGTGGTTATTTTATAATTGACTGCAGTGATGAAAAGTATGTGTATACTTTAACTCCATAGACTTCTTTGCCAGATTTCCAAAGCAAAAGCATACAATTTCATTTTCAAAAATACCACTGGAAAAATGCTCACAGAAGTTTGCAGCTCCCAACTTGTACAGATATATTTCCAAGGTTAAAATATGTGCATGCATTTGAAAATTCAGAAGTATCATTCAAGAATCTATAGATCTATCATAATTCCGTAATTCACTACATATTTTAAACATAAAATTACACATTTATCCACTTACACATATTTTAAACTTATAAACCACCCTGCCCCCATCCATAATAATATTTGATAATAATAATTCTTGAATGATAAAGAACAGTTTTGGTGGGAGGGTTATTGGTCTGTAAGAATATTGTACTATTTTAAGTGATGTCTATAATGTAAATGTTTTAATTATTGTTCTTCACTTATTGAAATTATTTTAAAATGAATAAAGATTATTAAAAAAAAAAAAAAGAATATTCTGAAGTATACTTGTATTCTTCATCATTAAGCACGATATAATTAAGCACACCAGTAGGTGACACCATTGCTCCGTGCAGAGACAAACAGCTCTCCCAGAGCTCAGGGCCAGTCTAAAGTTTTGAGCGTATGTAGCCCTTCTCATGTGTACTGATTACCTCAGTTTTTGCTTTTTTTCTACTCTGTTAAAAGTTGGAGTAACTATGCACTCTCATGTTTCAAAGAGTTTCACTCTTTCTTTCAACATTGTTTTTGTCATCTTTCAGTTTTTGATTCTCAAATAAAATGAAAATGACTTTATTCTATTATTTTAATTTTACATTCTGTCTGTGGAATAATGGTACACAGCAAGTTAGGTTTTTAATCTTGTCCTGAATGTAGTAGCAGAATCCAGAATTTTGGCCATCTATCTCAGGTGTCTCATCTGTTTGTACTTAGAAAAATATCTACGAGTATATAGCCTGAAATAATCATATTCATAGCAGGTAAGAAAACATATTCAAGCCTTTTATGAAAATGATGTATTTTCACGTTTGTGCCTGGGAAAAAGATTAGGTCTCGGACCAAATTGAAGGAGAAAAGATTCAGCATCAAAAGCAGTTGCTGCTTGGCAATCTCAAGGATTTGTTCTCTGAATATCATTCACGTTATGAACGGGAAGTAGGTTTTTCAACATTTTGCAGTCTTTGTCCCAAATGATGCATTACCGTTGGTTCCTTGGGCATGAACGTGACTGAAACAGAGTACCCCTTATATTGAATGCTCTGGTTCAGGAACAAATGCAAATCTGAATCTAATATTTTGCACAGCTTAGTCTAAAACCTTAAGCTAGTCATACATAAAATTTCTTGAAATTCTGAAATGACTGACTGGGAACCACTTCACATGGAATGACCCAATGGAGAGTTAGGTAACGGCCAAGATCATAAGGAATAGCAGCAGTAGGTTTTGACCCTGGTTTTGTTGGTTGTCAATTTAGAGCTGTAAACCACTAGGCTACTCCACCACTTCACTACTTTGTAACTTCATGGCATATCTGCTACCGTGTTTCCCTGAAAATAAGACACTGCCATATATTAATTTGGGGTCTAAAAAATACACAAGGGCTTATTTTGGGGGGATGTCTTTTTTTTGTGTGTACAACGATCATCTCTCACCCATCCCCTTGTGCAGCCTCTTTCTTTCTTTCCTTCCTCCCATCCCCACCCTCACACCCCCATGCAGCAGAACCCCAAAAGCAGTTTCATTGTGTTGCCTTAGATCTAAAATAATCTAAGCATTGTTCTTGTTTGCCACATCTTCCCTATAAAATAGAGCTTTAAATGGTTAATAAATAAACAAATTACAGATCATCCTTAAACTGAATTTCAGATGTCATAACATTTCTGAAATAAAAAAAAGTATTGAGATCTTTGTGGAACAGATAATGCAAAGCCATTCCTCCATGCAGTAGAACCCTGATGATCCGTCAACCTATCCCTCTATGCAGCATCTTTCATCTCTCCCTCCCATCCCCCCTGTGCAGCAGAACCCCACCGACCCTCCTACCGCAAGGCTGGCATACCTCCGTTCCAAACAGCAGCGATGGCAGCACTGAACAGACTGCTTCGCGGCCGTCCCCGCCAGGGCCTTCCCTCTGCTGCATTAGTGATGTGGTGGCATGGTGAAGGCCATGAAGCAGCTTGTTTAGCCTGTTTAATGCTGCCGCCGCCACCACTGTTTAGAATGAAGGTATATCGGCCTCACTGTGGGAGGGTCGGCGGGGTTCTGCTGCATGGGATGGGAAGGAAAGATACTGCGCATGGGGATGGGTGAGAGGAGAAGAACGATGCTGCATATGGGGGGGGGGGAGAAAACGCTGCCACCAGCAAATTGGGGAGTGTCAGGGACATTTGGGAGGGGTCAATCCAACTAGGGCTTATTTTTGGGGTAGGGCTTATATTAGGACCTACCCCAAAAATCATGCTATGGTTTATTTTTGGGGTAGGGTTTATTTTTGGGGAAACAAGGTAGCTGTATTTTTTGAAAGAGATTTGATCTGAGTTTACATGTTCCATTCCTTTCAAGATTTTATAAACCTCTCTCATAATTCCCCTTAGCAATCATCCCTCCAAGTTGAAGAATTATAACTTGTTTTAACTTTTTCTCAAAGGGGAATGTAGGGGCCTGAGACAGGATGGGCATAGGAGAGCAGGACATCTAGGCACAAGGATGTTTAGACATTAGGACTTCTAGGTTTAATTCTCTTACTCTGTCGTAGCCTGAGTTTCCTTATCTCTAGTGCCCAAATGCGCTCCCTTGCTGCTTCTGCTGAACAGTGCTGCTGTCTCTTCCCATCCCTGCCGGTCTGTGGCCCCTCTTCTACAGCTCTTTCTACTAAGGCTTCATGGAGAGGGCTGAGAGTGGTAGTGCAGAACAGCAGTGGTAGCATATGCAAACTGCTAGAGGTTGCCCTACACCCTGCCAGCCTCTACCACTGCTGCAGACAGTTTGTACATGCTGCCACTAAAGATTTACTCCATGTTCTGCGCCACCACTGATGCTGCTGTCCACCATAAATCATAATATTCAGTAATATAAATTCAGATATTTTTGGAAAAGACAGGTTTTTAGATATTTTCAAAACATATTAACAATACAAATTTAATTTGTAGAGGTAAAGCCAGTGGCATACCTAGCATATGTAACACCCGGGCCCCATCATTTTTTGACACCCTCCTCATCTATATGAAAAACATGATTTTTAATAACAATCCACATATCGCACAACAAGAGTGTATTTAGGAAAAGGTAACATCTTACATACTGCAATGAGTAGCAGTATGTAAAACTAAACAAGCTAGACTAGTACAGATTGAGCCTGCACAGTCAATGCTAACAGAGAACCATGTCTTTCGTACATACAGAACACAGAAAACACCTTTATCCAGTATGGAATATGTAATCACAAACTAGCCCCTCCCCTTTTTTTTTATTTTTTTTACAAAATCATAGCAGTGTAACAGCTTTGAAGCTCATAGAATTCCTATGAGCGTTGGAGCAAATATTGCCACGGCTGGTAATAAAAAAGCCTGCCTCCGCCCCCTCTCGCCTCCCTGCTTCCATAAAGTGAAGACCGTTTTAAGTCCAAAGGGGTGAAGGAGAGCCGACAAATGTGTTCCTATTTTGGGCCATAACATCAATAAACATTTCTCGTCATTCATTCCTACCAGAACATCTGGCCTTGATCACACATGCAGAACACAGATCAACCCTATGCAGATACAGGAATACAAATTAAAAGTCCTAATATACACAAACAAAACTCTAATGCCAGACTCTGCATGCATGTAGTACATCACCATAGAAACAAATATTTTCAACTAGCGCTTCAGGCACTAGAGAAGTCTCTGGAAGGCAAGGCAGTCAGAGTTTTCTCAGATAATGCAACAGTGGTAGCATTCAACAACAGGCAAGGAGACACCAGGAGCGCCCCATTGCACCTAGAAGCTCAACTCCTCTTCCAATGGGTAGAAGCCCACTTGCAGGCTCTCTCAAATGCACAAGAAGCAGGAGTGGAAAATGTACAAGCCAACATTCTCAGTCGGCAGACTCTTGTTAGTAGGATCACTGAAAGTGCAGATAGTAGACCTTTCCTGTTTCCATGCTTGGGAGAAAGAGGCTCCCTAGGCTCTCATCTAGATGTCACCCGGTTCATTAAAGCAGCTCTGCGGTTGCACCCTCCGGTAAATTCCTCTTTTTTTTCCTGGAACTTTAACATCATGTTGCAAGGTATCAGTACAGCTCCATGTGAACCCTTACAGGAAGATTCCCTTTTGGATCTTACAGTCAAGACAGTGTTCCTGGTGGCTATTATGTCAGCGAGATGAGTTTCCAAGTTACAAGCTCTTTCCTGCAGGAAGCCGTTTCTTAGGATCATAGAAGCAGGGTTCTCCTTGCACACAGTTCCATTCTTCTTACCGTAAATGGTCTTTACCTTTCACATCAATCAGGAAATCTGTTTGCCCACCTTTTGCCTTATGGGGTCTAAGAAAAGCGATAAAGCGTTACATTTGCTGGATGTCAAGCGAGTGCTTCTCCAGTACCTCGAACTTACCAATGAGTTTCGCCTATTGGATCACCTTTTTGTTTTGACACGTCAGGTCAAGAAAGGGAGGTCGGCCTCTAAAGCCTCGATTTCCAGATGGATTAAATGGCCATTTTCTCCGTGTATGTAGACTGGTAAACAGCTACCGATTGCATTGAGAGTGCATTTCACTAGATGAGTTGCTGCCTCATGGACAGAAACTAGGGCTGTCTCACCCAAGGAGATTTATAGAGCAGCTACATGGTCTACCCTTCATACCTTCACCGGGTTCTATAGGGTGGATGTAGCGGCCAGGAAGGACGCCACTTTCGGGGCCTCCATCTTAGAGGCAGGCACAATGGGCCCACCCTAGACTGCTTTGGTACGTCCCTATCATTTCAGGATCACTAGACACATTAGACTAGAAAGAAAGACTAGGTTCTTTCCTCGGTAATCTTCTTTCTTGTAGATGTGTCTAGTTGTCCTGAAGCCCCACCCTGCGAATGGGCTTCACTTGCCTTCTGCCTTAGGATCAGTCTGGATTTGAAGAATTCTCTGTTTCTCAGAGAAGCTGAGAGGATATAAAAGAAAAAAAGATAATGCATAGGAAAATCCTCAAGACCATACAGTCTGGTTTAAGTCTCTGTCTGATAGCAGGACATGTGAGTAGCTAAGAGCTCTATATATGGTTAGTGCTGGTTGCACAAGTTTGGTTGTTATAATGTTGATTACTATGTTTGTTAAAGAGCAGAACAGAATTGTAGTGTCTGAGATTTTTTCCCGTTTCCCTCCTTCTAGTTATGTTTTTTATTACAGGGCTACTTGATTGCTTTTGCACGAACTGAGGGGGGGGGGGGGCAGAACATCTCCCTGGGAAGGAGGTGGAGTTAAACATGATTGACAATTTTCTGCAAGCAGCTTGTGAGTTGGAATACATAACCCTATCATTTCAGGACCACTAGACACATCTACAAGAAAGATTACCAATGTAAGAACCTACCGTATTTTTCGCTCCATTAGACGCAGATTTTTCCCCAAAAAAGTGGGTGGAAATTAGGGTGCGTCTTATGGAGTGCACCCCTCCTCCCCATTATGTTATTTTAATGCAGCCGCCCTCCCTCGCTGGATGCGGTTCCCTCCCTCCCTGAGAGCAGCGCACAAGGCTGGCTGGCTGATTCCCGCCACTTACTCAGAACTGCCAGCTGCCTCCTCTTCCGTTCTCTCGCGTAGTGGCACAACAGGTTACCTGCCTGGTCCCGCACTGCTACACGAGAGAATGGAAGAAGAGGCAGCTGCGTCAGCTGGCAGTTCTTGGAGGAAGCGGCGGGAACCAGGCAGCCAGCCTTGTGCACCGCTCTCAGTGAGGCGCTGCGTCCAGAAGTTTTAAAAAAAAAAAAGGTATGGGTGGGGGGGGGAGGAGAAAGAGGGCTAGGTCCTGCCTGTTGTCTGTCCTGGGGGGTGAGGAGGAAGAGGCCGGGGCCTGCCTGCTGCCCTCCTGAGGAGTAGGGAGGGAGGAGGAAGAGACCAGAGCCTGCCTGTCGCCTGCCTGGGGGGTGAGGAGGAAAAGGCCAGGGCCTGCCTGTCGCCTGCTTGGGGGATGAGGAGGAATAGACCAGGGCCTACCTGCTGCCTACCTGGGGGGTAGGGAGGGAGGAGGAAGAGGGCCAGGGCCTGCCTGTCGCCTGCCTGGGGGGTAGGGAAGGAGGAGGGAGAGGCCGGGGCTTTCCTGCTGCTTGCTTGGGTGGGGCCTGCCTGCCTGAAGAAAGGGCCTGCCTGCCTGCCTACCTACTTACCTATCCAGTCCCGCCCCTACCTGCCTGCTTGCCCTGTCTGCCAGCCACTAGACCTGCTTGCCCTGTCACTGCCTGCCTTGTCCCGGCCTACCACTAGACCACCAGAGGGGGGGACAGGGGACAGAGCCCTGGCAGGGAGGACAGGGTGCAGAGCTTGGCAAGGAGTGTGGGGTTGGGTGCAGAGCCTGGCAGGAAGAATTTAGTTCAGAATTGTTTTTTTTTGTTTTCCTCCACTAAATTTAGGGTGCATCATCCCCCTCACCCCCCCACCCCGTGTGAACAGCATCCCCTGCCCGCCCAAACACAAGCCCTTACCCCGATCTGGCACCGGCATGCAGCACCAACCCACAGGACGTGCCGGTGCCTGAAGATCCTGCCTCCTGCTTAGGCTGGGCCTTGAGCATCTGCAAGAGGCAGGATCTTCGGGCACCGGCACGACCTGTGGGTTGGTGCTGCGTGCCGGTGCCAGACCAGGGTAAAGGCTTGTGTTTGGGTGGGCGGGGGTTGCCGATTCGTGGGGGTGGAAGCGTGCCAGTGGCCTCAGGAGTGGGGGATGAGGTGGAGCAGCACCGGTGGCCTTGGGGGTGTGTGAGGTGGAGCAGCGCAGGTGGCCTGGGGGGGGGGACAACGACGAATCAAGCAAATTTCCCTTACTTCCTATGGGGAAACTCACTTTGATATACGAGCACTTTGGTTTACGAGCATGCTTCTGGAATGAATTATGCTCGTATTGTTGCATCATATTGTTATATACAAGGCAAAATACCTTTGAAGGCAGGGTTGCAGTTTATTAGTATGTTGAGAAAATGAAATATAAAATGATGTCAGTTATGAAAACCTATAGTTTAGTAAGCTGTGTTTACCTGTGTCAGCATAATTGTTCTTCTCTTGTTCATCCCATTTTCTATCATTGACCAAGATATATGGGGTGTATTGGACAAATATGGAAAGAACATGGCATCCAGGTGGAGCAAGTGTAGGGTCAAGAGAGGAAGGAATGCAGAGTTCTATCATTGGTCTGTGAACAAAGACAAAAGACTTGTTAAAAGCATCCTTATTAGGGATATGCATTCATTTTGAAACAAAACTAAATGAAAAATGCTGCAAAATAGGCTTCTTTCATTTTGTTTCAAAGAAAACTGTTTAGTTATTATTACTGTTTTAGGTACAATACTGTTTGTTAATATTTAAGCAGTTTGTTCTTTCAAATATCTGAAAACTCTATTAGACACATTGAACAAAAAGGCAAACTGAATTCTATTTCCCCCTGAAATATTTCATTTTTAGTCCATCTTATTTCCAAACAGCATGCAAAAAAAATGGAAAATAAAAAGGCAGAGAAATTAAATGAAAAAAATTGAGAATCCTAACAAAGAAGTGAGAAAACCTAGTGTACAGATCTTTAATCCTTAATTTGCATTCCTTATATAGAAGGGCTATGCCCAGTATGCTGAACAGGCTAAGCTACAAAAGGTATTAAGAAAAACTTAGAATAGAATCTAAACAATTTGGGGTCTCTTTTAGAAAGCAAAGGTAGCAAATGCAATGCAGCCCATTCAATTCCTATGAGCTGCGTCACATTTGCCGCGCCGGGACTTTCTATCAAAGCTTTGTATAAAGGGACTCAATTTGATGAGAATAGACGGTTTCAAAATAATCTTTATGTTCATGAGAATTAATTAGGGGAGTCATTATAAGAAAAAGTACAGTACTAATTTATTCCCACGGAGATGCTTTAGTGAGGATGATCAATCGTCTTCTCTATATCTTTTATTCATTAAATTAAGCTTTATTCTTAAAAGCTCAAATTATCTTTAAACTATTAATAAATTTAATAACGAGGACCAGGTCAAAAGCCATCACAGATATCAAAAAGAAAATGTTCTTATGTTATTTTTAAGGCAGGTGCTTATAAACAAGTGCTAGAAATAATTTTAACTTGTTATTTTTCCCCAAAAAACTAAAATGAAGATCTGTAGTGATTAGGGAATAATAATTATATTCTAAATATATAAATTATTTTGGAGAAAGGTGCTACAAATGACTCAAAACAGTATTATTACTAGGTAATACACAGTGAAATTCACCAGTGGAGCCTTTTCAGTTCATGTGCGTTTGCTGTATCACTTCTCTTCTATTTAGCCCCATCATCTCTGTCCTTAAACCCTTACCTTCTGCCCAAACCAGACATGAACCCATCACTTTCTCTTGCTCTCTCTCTCAACCCTCCTCACTATCTCCAACAGTCAATTTCACAACTGGACCCATTCACTGACAACTTGCCATTTCCCTCAGCTCCAGCAGTTATTCTCACTCAGGTGCAGACCAAGATAGTGCCTTTCACAGTGAGCCATAGAAGACAGAGTCTTCCTCCTTTGCCAGTCTGTCTTCCTCCACAGTTCCTGAAGGTGAGGTATGGTGTGGGATTGAGGAAATTATAAATCCCAGAATAGATTAGATTACAGTTTCTGCTGCAAATAGTACATCTAGGAATAGGCGGTTGATAAATTTTTTATATAAATAAATCTGTCTTGACCAGTGGGTTATTTTCTTCTCTACCTTTTTCAGCTCTGCCTCTTTCTTCTTTGGGCTGTGCTGAAGTTTCTCAGTCTTTTCTTCTACATGCGAGTTGGAAGATGTCTTTCTGATCTGCTCTGAATTAACTTTATTATTTTCATTTTTTTCTGGATTTGGAGACTTTTGGGTGTTCAAAGGGTCCCCAGCAGTCCTGGGGCAGCTCTGCCTGGGAGAAGACACAGACTCACTGAGTAGAAGTCTGTAGCTCTCAGGGCAACCCTTTTACAGAGAACTTGTTTAGCCAGCCTGCATTAACAACTGTGGAGCTCTGGGTTCATTCTTCTATTAGCGTGGCTTGCTCCTTGTCGTTCCGGAGCTTGAGTGCAGGCTATTTGGCTCTATGGCAGTTCAGTGAGCATTAGTGGGTGCCAGCTTCACTTCCCTCTCCCTGAAGACGTGAGTAGAACTGAGGTCTCAGGTCGACTTTGGTCTGACTGGCAGCCCGAAGATTGTAGCATCTGGACTCTTCTACATTGTCTGAGGCAGGAATCTTCTCCATAATCCAGCTGCAGTGTGAGCTGAAGCAGGCACAGCACCAGCACAGAAGTTTCGAAGTTTATTAAAATTTAATATAGCACCTTAAAAATTGTCAAAGTGGTGTACATTACATTAAAAATATAAAATTGGCAACATATTATTAATACTTTGGGTAGATACATGACAGACCGAGACATAAGGGAAGAAGGGTGGAACTACAATCATTTACAGGAAAGAAGGGGAGGGAAACTATGCTCTTCCTTAATTATTATTTTTGGCAGTAGTCAATGATCTTGGTCGGACAGGAAGTCATAAGTTATATGCGTCCTTGAACATGAAGGTTTTTAAATTCGTTTTAAATTTATCAAACAATGAGTACAGGCTATTACAGCCTATGAGAGATTTGGAGAGGGGAGGGAAGTCTGAAATTGTTGTTTTGGGGGTTGCTGGGGCTTGGTTTAGAATCGCCCCATTCCATAAATCCCTTCCCTAAATTTTTGAACATTAATGTTGTTCTCTCAGGCTGTTTTTTGGTGTAACCACGCTGCTGTGGTGGCAATCTTAGATTTTCCAAATTGGATTAAAAATCCTCTATCTGCCTCAAAACTCCTCAATTTTGCGTAAAATTATCAGTAATGGACTCCTTAGGCTGTTTTACCACTGATTCATGACAGATTTACGCTGGCTAGCTGGCTGAGGAGCATCTGTGTTCCACATGCCGCAAGGCATTTGAGGGGGTGGGTGGGAGCGTAATCTCCTCTGATCCCTCTAGGGCTCAGGAGTTGCAGATAGCTCATATTTTGTGGAAAAAATCCCTCCCAGAGCCCTCATATAGCAATGTAGTGAAGCACAGATGCATGGAGGCCTTATAGTCCACAAGGAAGTAAAGTGAGTCCCTGCAGGGGTCTTCAGGGCATCCTGTTGAGATTCAAGGGAGTGTGGCGCAGGGGTTAAAGCTACAGCCTCAGCACCTTGAGGTTGTGGGTTCAAAACCACGCTGCTCCTTGTGACCCTGGGCATGTCACTTAATCTCTCCATTGCCCTAGGTACATTAGATATATTGATTGTGAGCCCGCTATTCTTGGGAGAACGGTATAGAAAATTGAATGAATATATTAATTAATTTACCCCTGATTTGGTGAGTCTGATGTGAAAAGCCTATTGGAATTGTCAAGAGCAGTATACACCGTCTGGGGTTACATGGAGGGGGGGGGGGGTTACCTTCACAGAGCACATCTTTCTCAAAGAAGAGCCATGGATAAATCCCAGAGGTCCAGTCAGAGGAGGACTGGGGGTCAGTCACTGCCTTTACTGCCCAAGTGAATATTAATTTTAGAAGACTCATGGTCTCAGGCGGAGGCCACAAGATGTAGCCCTTGTCCAGAGAGAAGACCCAATGGTGCACCACCACCTTGGCCAGGGTAGCCCTTGGCCATGGAGAGGACCCAATGGTGCACCATTCCTTTTAATCCAGTGGCTTTGCTGGAGTTTATTACAGGTTCACTGCAGGAATTAAAGCTAGTACCCCCCCACTGCCCTCTGCTGCACAGTGTTCAGTCATGAGTGGCTGTAAAACTCAGAGCACACCCTTTCCTTCACATACAGAAGTTATAATGCTGCTCACAGAGCATAGGGAGGCCCTGGAGGGCTCCTTGCAGGTTGCCTGGAATATGACAAAGCTGTACTCAATGGCTCCTGATTTTCAATAGCTGTTTGGTCTACCAAATGTACTTCTCTGCCTAGTGAGTAATTTTAGAGGATGCACAGGATCACAGAACGAGGCCCTAGTTTTGGGTCTAAAGGTGGTGGCTGCGGCTTTTTTGGTTGTATGCAGATGCCATAGCAGATTGTGTCAAGACCTAGTCGCGGAGGATAACACATACTCTCAGTTCCTAATTTCAGGAGTGGATTATGTAGCAGATGCTCCATACGATGTTTTCAGAATTATGAGCAAGTATTTTGCTTATTCAATCTCCACCCGTGGAATGCTCTGAATCAGACAATGGCAGGAGATTAGGAGTCTAAGGCCACTTTGAGCAGGCTTCTGTTCAAGAGTCAAATGCTCTTTGGAAAAGGACTGAATGATCTTATGACCAGAATAGCAGATTGTTGCCCAAAGTCCTTGCTAGATAGTAGACCATAGGCTGTTGGGAGGGGGGGGAGGTTGTGGTTCCTTTTGGGGATTCTTGATGATTCATCAGTCCTTAGTGGGGTCCTCTGACCAAAGATTGTTTCAAGGATCTCAGCAGAGGTTTGGAAGTCAGGTCAATAGCCTACCCCCCCTCCCCACCGATTGGAGGAAAGTTGTCAGCTTATTGGGAGGCAAGAGCAAGGATTTGCTTGGACCACTGAGTTCTGGACATCATTCGAGAGGAGTACAAGTTCAAATTCTTTCCTCTACTGGACCTATTTGTGGACTCTTCAGCCATCAGAGAAAGCAGTCAGAATCTGAGCAATGGTGAAATGGTTCCTGGACATTCAGGCCATAGAAATCGTACCATCCACAATATTGGGCTTGGGCAGATAATTTATATATTTCATCATGCCCAAGAAAGACTCAGATGGCTGGAGACCAATCTTGGATCTGAAGTTGGTCAATGCAGTGCTGAAGGTGCCCTGATTCCGAATGGAGATAGTGCATGCAGTCATAGCTTTGGTGGCACCGGGGGGGAACATCTAGCCTCTAGATTTGACAGAGGCTTACTTATGTATTCCCATATTTCCAGTTTACAGGAAGTTCCAGAGGTTCTATGTACTGGACAGACATTTCTGGTTCTCAGTGCTCCCATTTAGTCTAGCAAAGGTACCTCACACATTTAACAAGGTGATGGTCATTGTCACACCACCTAACATAATGATCCATGCGTTTTCATGCTTGAAATACTGGATGCCCAGAGCTCCGAGGGAAACATAGCAGTGACACAGGTTGTCCAACTACTGAAGGACCTAGATTGGATCATAAGTTTTTGTAAGAATCACTTGGCATCCATACAATCCTTAGAATATGACGCCAGATTTTGGAGTTCCTGGTATGCCAGCTCCCACGGGGTTGGCACTATCTACAGGTGACTTAGGTATCTGGCCAGTTGGAGTCTTATGCCACTCCCAGTGCATCCCAGAATGCACTGGGAAGGAGGCCCAAGGTTCCGCTTGGCTCAGGTGTTTAAGGCCCCTCCTATGGGAGGAGTGTTAGGCACCTGGGCCAATCAGTGCATCCCATTGTGAGGTGGGCCTACCGGCCAGAAGGCATAGACATTCCTCTGGCCGGCCTTAAAGGTATTGGGGTGGGGGGGGGGGGGTTTGGGGAGGTATCAAAAGTATTGGAGTTTGGGGAGGGTTGATGGGGGGTTGATGTTTGGGGCGATGTCATGGTGGGGGTTCAGGGGTATTTGGGAAGGTCATGGGTTCAGGGGGGGCCTGTAGGCAGGAGGGAGTGGGCATCCCTCCTGTCGATGTCAAGGTGTCCTTCCCTGCAGCTGCTCAGCTGATCGCGGCAGGGGTATTTCCCCCTGATCAGCTGTCGGCAAGACTCCCTGACGCCATGTCTTTGGAGAGCACTTCCAGCTCAGCTGATCGAGGATAAATTCCCTTGCCACGATCAGTTTATGGCTACTGTGGTCTGACTTTAGGATCCCGCAGTGGCATAGATAGGTGGCTGAAATAATAATTATTATTTATTTTCTTATATACCACCCCACCAGCAGTTCTGGGCAGTTCACAAACAGTAAGACTGAACATTTCAGTTAGTAATACAATTAAAAAAAAACCAACCAATTATCATAACTACTACATCATTAAATATATCATCAGATAAAAATACATTAAAAAATATAAAACCTAATAAAAAGTACATTTGAAATACAGAACCTGGAAAGAACACCATCTTAAAGACTTAGCAATCTTGTTTATCGAATAGATAGGTTTTCAATAATTTCCTAAATGTAAGATAAGAACAGACTTGAACAATCAGTGGAATCATCCAGGAGTTCATCTTCCCCGCCTGATATTCCAATGTCCTGTCCAAAAAAGTCTTGTAACGGCAGGCCCTTGGAGTAGGTAAGAGGAACATACCTGAATTTCTGGTACATTTTAATGACGTGAACAATTTCAAATAAGATACCAAATAGGAAGGTAGTAAACCAAAAAGAGCCTTATAACAGGGTTTTCCAGGCCTACATTTCAGCTGCCTATCTTGGCTGAATTTAAGTATGATTCTGTAACTGGCGCTGTCATTTGATTGACACAATCGGCAGCCATTTTTTAGGCGGCCACTGACATAGGTGCTAGTTATAGAATCCGGCCCAAAATAGCTAATGTCACTAAATCCCACATTCTACTCAAGTGCTATACCAGTATAGTGATGGATCCTCCATTCTCTCTTCCCTATTTCTCCTTTCATAATTCTACCCTCCTCAAACTGCTATAATGTAGCATATATATTCTGAAATTCCTAATATTGTAAGTTACCTTGAACCTGTTTAGGCACGGCACAACTCAAAAATACTAGATAAGATATGAGCAGAACAGACATGTTTCTCGGGGAGAGACTCCGTACCCCTCCCTTTTCTATTTCTTCTCCAGGGCTGTCTGCTTTGTTGCACAGTGATTAAGGGACAGCCCAGATGTAAGGGAAGAGAAGCAAAAAGAATGCAAATGAAACTCCCTACAAGAGTTCTCATGAGAAGAGGTTGATTACCTACAGGTTCAGGAATAGAGTGTATGTCTAATAGAAAGATTATTGAGGTAAGAACCTAATCTTTCCTTACGTTGTCTTGACATGAATCAGTTAGTTCTTCCCGGACCATGTTTGGCCCATTATGACACCACTAGGACCTCTGCCTTCTTCTTTATTGTCTCTAAATCTTGGAATAATCTGCCTCCATACATCCATTCTGAAGTCATCTCAAAATTCAAAATATTGCTGAAAACATTTCTATTTGAAACAGCCTTTAACCTCATACTTAATTTCTTAAGTACTATCTGTGGAGAACAGGAACAACATAATTGTCTATCTGTTTAATTTAATTTTAAACTTTACCTTTGTACTATTGTGTTCTTTCCTATACATTTTATAGAATTCCTTTTTAAATTAGTGATTGTAAACCGCTGTATTCTATGTGTAGGAAATAGTATATACTGTATATAAAGAAACAAATAAACAATAAAGATTGTGGAAACAGAATACTGAGCTAAATGGACTATTGGTCTGATCCAATATGTCTATATAGATTTTTTAAAAACCTTAAAGATCATAGGGAGTCCATCTTCCTTTCCATCTTGTTGTCAGTCTTTTTAATGCTAGTTAACCTTTTCTTTCCAGATGATAACCAGTCCTTTGGATAAGAAAGCAAAAATAATTTCCACTTTGGTTATGACATCTCTTAGTGACAACTTTAGTTCCTCCACGCATCTAAAAAGTATATTCACTAGACTTACCTATCAGATGGTCTTCCTTCATTAGCATCCTCAAAAGCTTTGTGGAGAAGTTGCATGTTTTCACAGTTTAGGTGACATGAACACTGGTGGTGGGGTAGTGGTTTGTTATCAGTTGTATTTGGTATAGCCAGAAAGTTTGGCAGACGATCAACAGCCACTAGAAAAATCATGAGAACAGAGTTTGAAGGAAACATTTCTTCTAACTTAAAGCATTGCACTTTCTCATAATTTGTGACTCTCACGTATGCAAACAGTCCAAACCAATGTGTGTCCCACCCATGTGACAGTAAATGAACCCTCTATAAGAGTGACTAAGTGGGCAAACCTGAAAAGAGATATTATAAGGGTGACAACCCATTTTGTAAAGAAAGTAAGTAAAAGTAATAGGAAAAGAAGGTTGCTTTGGTTCTCAAAAGTAGTAGCTGAGAAGATAAGGAAAAAGAGGTTAGCTTTCATAAACTAGAAAAGATTGCAGAAGGAGGAAGGCAGGCAAAAATATCTAGAAAAGTTAAGAGAGACTGGTTGAGTAGTCAGGAAAGCAAAGATGCAAATGGAATAAAAAAATAGTCAACACAGTACATGTATATCAGTGATAGGAAAAAGTACAAAAGTAGCATCGTGAGATTCAAAGGGGAGAAATATGTAGAAGCTGATAAACATAAGGCTGAGTTGCTTAACAAATATTTCTGTTCTGTGTTCACAGATGAAGCACTGGGAGCAGGACTGCAGAATACAAATGCAAATAAGGCTGGAGGTGTGGTAGACCATGATCGATTTTCAGAGGATTGTGTTTGTGAGGACAAAGCAATAGGGCTGGATGGTGTACATCCAAGGGTAGTGAAGGAACTTAGGGAAGTTCTGGTGGCTCTGCTGGTTGATCTTTTCAATTCTTCTCTAGAGTCAGGAGTGCTACCGTAGGACTGGAGAAGGACGGATGTGGTCCTTCTCCACAAAAGTGGAAGGAAGAAGTAGGAAACTGCAGGCCAGTAAGTGTGACTTCTGTGGTAAATCTAATCTAGTCCAGGATTTGTGGATCACTGTATGCCTATAAGGGTTCAAGGCAATTTACAATTATACATGAGCCCATTGAAAGATGGGGGGTTTATAGAAGAAGCTGTGGCAATAGCAGCCAAGTGGAGTGAGGAATTGGGGATGACCCTGCAGATAACAGATATTAGTCAAGCCATAGCTCGTATACCAACAATTATTACAGGTTCAATCTGGTGGGAATATACTTATAGAATCAGCCAGGTTCAGGCTTTTTATTCGGGAATGACAGACCCTCCAGAATGTAAGAAATGTGGAAGAGGGAGCCTAATTCTTTATCTGATGCATTATGGTTATGCCCCCAAATCCAATCATTTTGTGATAAAATTATGAGATATCTAAGTGGACTTTTGGGCATGTTTCAAGTTTCAAGTTTTATTGATTTTGATATACCAACCATCAAATTAATATCTAGCTGGTTAACAATGAAATAAAAAGATAGGGAAAACTGAGAAAAATAAAAATGTGTGAACATATAATAAAGCAAACAAACAAACGAACAAACAATTACCAGACGTACTGGAATGTGAGGGTAGAATAATGGGATGGGTAAAGTTACATATTAAAGAAGAAGAAAGGAGATAGTAGGGGTTGGGTAGTACATAAAGGGAGGGGTTGCTTTGTCAAAGAGATTGTTGTGAAAAGGAAGAAAAAGAATAATAGTTCTAATGATTATTAAATGCATCACCGAATAGGAGAGTTTTAAGACCAGTCTTAAATTTGTCAAGTCGAAGTTCATCACGGAGATGCTGTGGTAGGGAGTTCCAAAGAGTAGGTGCAGTTACTGCGAAGTTTACTTTCCGTGTATAGTAGAAATCTTTTAAGGAGGGGCATAGTGGTGTTGAGCTCATGTATAGGGATTTTATTTGGCAAGGCAGCCAGTTGTAGTATTCTTGGGATGGGGAGGCATTTGCTATTCCAGAAGTGTTGTATGGTGGGACATAAATGCATAATGCAATATTGGCTGCAAGATGCTTCACCAGGCTTTTGGCACTGGAGAAACCAACTTCACAGATTACTATTGCTAAAAGCCAGAGAAACCATGTCTTCTCCAGATGCACAATATATTTTTTACTGGTTTGGGAACCTTATATTCAATCGTTCCCACGTACTGCTCGAAGTATGGTCTTGAATAATTTGAACCTTTGACTTTAAGATTTAGCGATGTGGTTAATTCTCATTGATATGCTGAGGGAGAGTGAGGGTAGAACATTAGGTCTTCTGGTTGGGAGGGACTATTTGTTGCATGTAACACTGTATTAGTGGGGTTTAGAAGAGTTACAGTATAACCTCACTTGTTATAATAAGCAAATTGGAGATGCTGAAGTGTTACTTATTGTATTGTTTTCTTGTTGCCTTCAATAAAAACAGAATTAATAGAAAGAAATAAAGCATTTACAAGAAAAGTGCAATTGAAAAGAAGCTCTCAAGATTAAAAACCGACTGGTGTAAGGCCAAAAATTTCTTCTGTCTACATTGTGTCTATTTAGAGACCTCAGAAAACACCACAACTCCATCACTGAAAAAAGCTACCTTCCCATATCTATAAAACAGTCTTAGAATGGCTTTTTTAAAATCTTGAGTAAACACAAAAGTCACTAGTAAAGTAGTTCTGTCCATAACCTCCACTTAGGATGATTCCAGAATCCCTGAAACATCCAATTAACCAGGTTCTTCTCCCACAGCTTCTTCAATCTTAAGTGGGTTAACGTACATGGGGGTGGGGTGCTTAAGCTAGGGTGGGGTTGACCTGACTCCCCCCAGTCCTCCAAGGCCGTCTTTTGGGGACTTGGTGGGGTTGTTTGAGGGGTGCCTTTGTGTGTGGGGAGAGGGGTCCAGGTGGCACAGATGCACTAAAAATGTCCAGGTTGCCGAGGCCTACTGCCTCTCTTATTTTGGGAGAGGGCATAGCCATCATTAGGGGTGTACCTGTCATCGGGGTATAGCGGCAGTCATGGGGGGCCTACAGCTGTCATAGGGGGTCACAGGAATGACTTTTTAAAAATGGGGGCAGGTATTGTGCATATGTAACACATGTACAATATCTGTGTCTGTTAAAAAAAGGCTTCCTGCCCCAAAAAACTGAGTGGCAAAATGCTGCTTCGGGGCTTCCCCCTGCAACTCAGCTGTTTGGGATACCCCTACCGGCTCTGTGCATGTGTGAGATTGGTTTTCGAATGACTGGTGGGTGGGATTATGGCAGCCCTCCATGAAACTCATTTGGGTGGGAAGCCATTTGAGCACTGATCACTGCTTGAGAACAGAAAAAAAAAAAAAATCGGCTCACAGCAACCCGCACAGTCTTAACGACCATTTTTAGTGCATCCACACCTCAGAGCCTAAGGGAGTTTAAAAAGTCTGTTTTCTCTAACAATGATAGAGAAATCCTTTTTGAATCTCTTTACCCTCTCTTGTTTGGTTATATTTTTCCCATCTTCACTATTCCGTCTCTACCTCATAAGGAACACCCAGACAACTTGAGAGATTTTTAAAAGAAGAGTCACTTTTCTGTAGCACAGAGAGAAAGAGCGTGCTTCTCTCTCCCTCTCTCAGAGCCCTGGATGTGTACGAGTGACATTTTATCTATACAGTAAAACCTTGGATTGCAAGTAACTTGGTTTGCAAATGTTTTGCAAGACAAGCAAAACATTTTATTAAATTTTAACTTGATATACAAGCAACGTCTTGCAATACAAGTACATACAGTATACACACATCACAACTGAGCTGATCGTTCTCTTTCTGACACTGCAAAAGTGTAATGACTGTTCTAAACAAACAAAGTCTTGCAATATGAGTACATACAGTATACATGCGTCACCTCATCGCAATTGAGCCAATGGTAGTTCTCTCTCTGACACTGCGGGAGTATAGTGACTGTTCTAAATGAGCAAGGTCTTGCAATACAAGTATGTATATATTTTGTATTAAAGTTTTTGGGTTGTGGAACGAATCATCCGAGTTTCCATTATTTCCTATGGGGAAATTCGCTTTGATATACGAGTGCTTTGGATTACAAGCATGCTTCTGGAACGAATTATGCTCGCAAACCAAGGTTTTACTGTATTTTTAAAGTTTTTGAATTCCATAAAGCCATTTTTGAAGGTAGCATCTCTCTCTGATCCTTTCCGTCTAAATGCAAGACAAAAAAATGGTGCTGTGCTGTACTTTTTTGTACTTTTCCTAATCAGTTCTAGATGACATCATCAGCCATGGGATTTGGAAGAACAGAAGCAAAGATAGGTTTGTTCCATGCTTAACAAAAAGTTCCAACATGATTGTTAATTACTTCATGCTACTGCTTTTCACTTTGATAAAATGGCCTTCATTTGTAGGCCTGGTTTGCAGTTGAAAATGAATGGAATACATGAGATTTTGAGTCATTTTGACCTCCTTGGCATATGTTTCATTTAAAAGTATATTTGACACATTATGAAAATTAATGCATATCCTTAGTAGATATATTTTCTCTTGTACACAATTTCCATAGCAGGAGTGCATGTAGTTTAGTACTACAATATATTCGTTAGAGAAACATAGAAACATGACGGCAGGTAAAGGCCAAATGGCCCTTCCATTCTGCCCATCTGCAGCATTCACTATTTCCTCCTCTCCCTAAGAGTTCCCACATGCCTGTCCCAAGCTTTCTTGAATTCAGACACAGTCTTTCTCGCAACCACCTCTACCGGGAGACTGTTCCACACATCTACCACCCTTTCTTTAAAGAAGTATTTCCTTAGATTACTCTTGAGCCTATCACCTGTTAACTTCACCCTTCAGCCAGAGTTTCCCTTCATTTGAAAAAGACTCACCTCCTGTACATTAATGCCACAGAGATATTTAAATGTTTCTAGCATATCCCCTCTCTCCCATCTTTCCTCCAGCGTATACATATTAAGGTGTCTCTCTAAGTCTGCCCAATATGATTTATAACCAAGACTACTAACCAATTTTAAAGCAGCCCTCTGGACTACCTACAAAGCACATATAGTACTGCTGTAGGGTGAGGTCTTATACATTTTTTTCTTATTGCTCTCAGGGCACAGAGTCATGATATAATCTCTTCCTTTTTCTAATATTGTTCCAACATCAAAGCTCTATTTTCATTTACCGCTCAGCTCTTTAGTTAGGTCTCACAGAACCTAGGAAATATCCCGATACCTACCATTAATCTTGGTTACAGGAGATTTAATATTAAACTGTGAAATCCTTTTGATAAAGTCTTCTGGCAGCTGATCCTAAAAGATGACAAAGATCTTATTACATACACCGTATCTACTCGAATATAAACCAATCCAAATATAAGCTGAGGTAACCTTTTTCCCCCAAAAATAGGGGGTCAAAGGTTAACTAGAATATAAACTGAGTTTAGAAACTTGGGTTATCACTGCCCCATAAGTTTTAATACATTATTTAACTTTACAATGTCTCCTTTTAACCTCTTTGCTTCCCTGAAATAAACCTTAAAAACAGAGAAAAGTTTTTGTATGTAACTCCACACAAAAGACTAAGGGTCTGTTTTACAAAGTTGCGCGGTAATGGCCCCAAAGCCCATAGAGATTTAAAGGGCTTCGGAGCTGTTGCTGCGTGACAGCCGCTAGCGTGGCTTTGTAAAACAGGGCCTAAGATATAAAGATTGATAAAATCACAAATCATAAAGATAAAATCAAGTAAAATGGTACTTAATGCATATTATAGCTGAAACATAAATTAAAAATAATATTAAAGTATATAATATAATGCAATAAATATATGAATAACCACAATAGTAACATAAATACTAAAATGACATGCATTAATAAAGACCTGAATTATTCTGCATAGTCAAATACTTTAACCCCATATCCCAACCCTCTAAACCTGCGGCAGTCAATTAGCTAGCGGTTCTGCACTGGCAGGAGCGAAAGAAGGTCGCCCCTGCCACCATTCACCGCTGGACCAAATACTAAAAGGCATGGGCAGAAGTGAAGGAAGGTTGCTGCTGCCACGATTCACTGCTGGATCACCAAAGAAATTAAAAGGTATGTGGGGGGAGGTGGGAGGGAGATAAAAATAATTAGAATCGGCTGGGACAGAAGGCAAGAGGGATCCTTCCTGTCCCTAACACCGCTGGACCATCAGGTCTACGACAGGCTCGGTGGAGGCCTGCAAGGCATTGGGAGGGAGGGGGGAAAGGGTAAAGAACCTGGCAGGGAGGGAGGGGGACTGGGTGCAGAGCCTGGCAGAGCAGTGAGGGAGGAGGAACAGGGCAGGGTGCAGGGCAAGGCAAATGTACTGCATTGAATATTAAACCCCCCTGGTTTATATTCGAGTCAACCTTTTATCCTCCTTTTTTTTGGGGGGGAAGGTTACCTCGGTTTATATTCGGGTCGGTATATATTTGAGTATATATGGTACTACTTTTCTGTAGTTACTATGAAAGTGGTTTACATATTATATATAGGTCTTGTTTAGTGCCTGTGACAATGGAGGGTTAAGTGGCTCGCCAGAGTCACAAGGAGCTGCAGTGGGAATCAAACCCAGTTCCCCTGGTTCTCAGGCCACTGCACTAACCATTGGGCTACTCCAGTTAACAAAGGAAAAGATAATCAGTTGTCTAAGCATTGTACCAATGTGACTATCTCTTTCTTTCTCTGTATGGTATGTCTCTTCTAACTTGTGCAGTAATTCCTCCAAAAGCCTGTGGTTCACTCTCCCCCCCACCCCCAAACAGCTTGTTTTTGGATATTGTCAGCTTAGCCATGAACATTTGATTTCTCACCTCTGGAGTGAGTTTCATAAATGTTGTATGAGGTGAAGCATTGGATAGAACCAGCTTGCTTTTCACTTCTGTGCCATCTTGCAGTAGAACGCCCTGTACCTTCCTATTGTTGTCCACCAGAACACGAGTCACAGGCTACACAGAACAAAACAAGAGCAAAAAGTATACAATTTTCCCTTTGTGCAACTGGAAAAATAATATTTACTCCTGTTGTAAATAATAGTCAGACATCTTAAGTATTAGAAAAGGAGTAAAGGATACATCTGCAATATAACCCCTCTTTTACTAAGGCACACTAGCCAATTTGGCACATGTTAAATGATAATGCGTCCTTAGAATATAATGGATGCGTTAGCGTTTAATGCGCGCTAAATCAGCTAGCACGCCTTAGTAAAAGGACCCCATATTGTATTAATGTTTATTTTTGGAGTTTATTAAACACTTGATATCCCACCGATTGTTAAAAGAAAGGAATGCCATAATAAAAAGTAAAAGCACAGAGTATTGTATAGCAAAAATCAACAACACATACACTTCTCCCTCCGTATTCGCGGTTTCGATTATTCACGGTTTTCAGCTTGCTGGCTCCTCCCACCAAATTACGTCAGCTCGCGTAGAGAAATTGCTGATTCCAAGCGTTTACGGAGAAAATTGCTGATTCCCGGCACTTTCTTCACTGTGTTTTGCCTCTCCTTCAGGAACAGGCCAGGTCTCCCACCATGTTATTCGCGGTTTCACCATATTCACGATGGTTTTTAATAGAAAACAGCGAATAACATATGAAAAAGTTATTCACGGTTTTTCTGTATTTGCGGTTCTGTTAATCCCCATCACAGCGGAGGGAGAAGTGTAATCTAAAATAACAAAATTAATGGTGTTTGCAATTACAGTTGCAGTCATCCAGCTACAATACAACCAAAAAGCACAGTTACTTACCGTAACAGGTGTTATCCAGGGACAGCAGGCAGATATTCTTAACGCATGGGTGATGTCACCGACGGAGCCCCGGTACGGACACTTTTAACTAGAAAGTTCTAGTTGGCCGCACCGCGCATGCGTGAGTGCCTTCCCGCCCGACGGAGGAGTGCGTGGTCCCCAGTTAAGATAAGCCAGCTAAGAAGCCAACCCGGGGAGGTGGGTGGGACGTAAGAATATCTGCCTGCTGTCCCTGGATAACACCTGTTACGGTAAGTAACTGTGCTTTATCCCAGGACAAGCAGGCAGCATATTCTTAACGCATGGGTGACCTCTAAGCGAACAGAGAGGGAAGGAGGGATGGTTGGCCATTAGGAAAATAAATTATGTAACACAGATTGGCCGAAGTGTCCATCCGTCTGGAGAAGGTATCCAGACAGTAGTGAGTAGTGAACGTGTGAACTGAGGACCAAGTGGCAGCCTTGCAGATTTCCTCGATGGGCGTGGAACGGAGGAAAGCCACAGAAGCAGCCATAGCTCTGACCCTGTGGGCCGTGACAGCACCTTCCAGTGAGAGACCGGCCCGAGCATAACAGAACGCAATGCAGGCAGCAAGCCAGTTGGAAAGCGTCCGTTTAGAGACAGGACGACCTAGACGGTTAGGGTCGAAGGACAGAAAGAGCTGAGGAGACGAGCGGTGAGCCCTGGTACGGTCAAGGTAGTATGCAAGGGCACGCTTACAGTCCAGCATGTGCAACGCCTGTTCCCCAGGATGAGAATGGGGCTTAGGGAAAAAGACAGGCAACACAATGGACTGGTTGAGGTGGAAGTCCGAGACCACCTTGGGAAGTAATTTAGGATGGGTACGCAGAACCACCTTGTCATGGTGAAAAACAGTGAAAGGTGGGTCGGCAACCAGTGCATGCAGCTCACTAACCCTCCTGGCAGAGGTGATGGCAATGAGGAAAAGCACCTTCCACATAAGAAATTTGAGCGAATTTGTGGCAAGAGGCTCAAAAGGAGGTTTCATGAGGGCTGATAAAACCACATTCAGGTCCCAGACGACTGGAGGAGGCTTCAGAGGTGGTTTGACATTGAAGAGGCCTCTCATGAACCGGGAAACCAGGGGATGAGCCATGAGAGGTTTTCCGAGGATAGGCTCATGAAACGCAGTGATGGCACTGAGGTGGACTCTGATTGAGGTAGACTTGAGGCCAGCGTCGGACAGAGAGAGCAAATAGTCCAGTACAGTTTCCACCGCCAATGAGGTGGGATCTTGGTGATGTAGTAGACACCAAGAGGAGAACCGGGTCCACTTCTGATGGTAACATTGGAGGGTGGCCGGTTTCCTGGAGGCATCCAAAATACGACGGACAGGCTGAGACAGATTCTCTGGAGAGGTCAGCCCGAGAGAAACCAAGCTGTCAAGTGGAGCGAGGACAGATTGGGATGCAGTAGAGACTGATGCTGCTGTGTAAGTAGAGTAGGAAACACAGGAAGAGGAATGGGTTCCCTGGAGCTTAGCTGGAGCAGGAGGGAGAACCAGTGTTGGCGAGGCCACCGAGGGGCGATGAGAATCATGGTGGCTCCTCCTGAGAGAGGAGGGGAGATCCGGTGCTGCCTTGCTTGTTTATGTAGTACATGGCGACTTGGTTGTCTGTGCACAGGAGAAGAACCTGAGGGTAGAGAAGGTGCTGGAAGGCCTTGAGAGCATACAACATGGCCCTGAGTTCCAGGAAATTGATGTGATGTTGACGCTCCTGAGGGGTCCAGAATCCCTGGGTGCGAAGATCTCCCAGGTGAGCTCCACATGCATAGGGGGAGGCATCTGTGGTTATGATCATGGAGTGAGGGGATAGATGAAAGAGGAGACCCCTGGAAAGATTGGTGGAGTTCAACCACCATTGAAGAGATTGCTGAAGAGACGATGTCACAGAGATGGGATGAGAAAGAGGATCCGTGGTCTGTGACCATTGGTTGGCTAGAGTCCATTGAGGCATCCTGAGGTGGAGTCGCGCCAGAGGAAGCACATGGACCGTCGAGGCCATGTGACCAAGGAGGACCATCATCTGCCGAGCTGGAATGGAGTGATGAAGGAGCACCTGACGGCAGAGATGGAGCAGGGTCCGTTGGCGGTCGGAGGGGAGAAACGCCCTCATCAGAGTGGTGTCGAGAACGGCGCCAATGAACTGAAGTCGCTGTGTGGGAAGCAGATGCGACTTGGGGTAGTTGATCTCGAACCCCAGGAGATGGAGGAAGGAGATGGTGTGCTGAGTGGCTTGTAGCACAAGTGGAGACGTAGGTGCTTTCACCAACCAATCGTCCAAGTAGGGGAACACCTGGAGGTTGTGAGACCTGAGAAAGGCCGCCACCACAATAAGGCACTTGGTGAACACCCTGGGTGATGATGCGAGGCCAAAGGGTAGCACATTGTACTGATAGTGGCGGTGCTGTATCTGAAATCGGAGGTAGCGACATGAAGTCAGATGGATTGGAATGTGAGTGTAGGCCTCTTTGAGGTCTAGGGAACATAGCCAGTCGTGTTGAGAGAGAAGAGGGTAAAGCGTGGCAAGGGAGAGCATTCTGAACTTTTCCTTGACCAGACACTTGTTGAGGTCCCGGAGATCGAGGATGGGACGGAGGTCTCCTGTCTTCTTGGGAACCAGGAAGTAGCGGGAGTAGAATCCCTGACCCTTTTGGTCTGAGGGTACCTCTTCGATGGCGTTGAGAAGAAGGAGGGAGTGGACCTCCCTCAGGAGGAGGGAGGATTGGGAGGAGTGGAAAGCAGACTCTATGGGAGGACTGTCTGGTGGAAGAATCTGGAAGTTGAGAGAGTAGCCGTGGCGAATGATGTTGAGGACCCACTGGTCTGATGTGATGAGCTCCCAACGGCTGAGGAAAAGTTGGAGGCGTCCTCCGATAGGCTGAGGAAGAGGCAATGATGGTGGGAGACTGGCTGTGCCCTGGAGAAAGGAGTCAAAAGGGTTGAGATGGTTTTGACGGAGGAAGAGGCTTGGCAGGTTGGTGAGACTGGGAGCGAGTCTGAGTTTGATGCTGGTGACGAGGTCGGCGAGGCTGCTGTTGTGGCGGGTTGAGAGGTCTGGCCGAGAACCTGTGCTGGTAGGAAGACTGCTGTCTGTAGGGGCGAGCAGGCGGAGTCTTCTTTTTAGGTTTCACCAGAGTATCCCACCTGGTCTCGGGTGCCGAGAGTTTCTGGGTTGTTGAGTCTAGGGACTCCCCGAAGAGTTCATCACCAAGACAAGGTGCGTTAGCCAGGCGGTCTTGATGGTTGATGTCAAGGTCAGAAACCCTCAGCCAGGCCAGACGCCGCATGGCAACAGCCATGGCAAGATGCTCGAGAGGTCAGCTCAAATGAGTCATAAATGGAGCGTACCATGAATTTCCGGAGTTGGAGCAGACTGGAAATTTGCTGTTGGAAGAGGGGGACCTTACGTTCAGGGATGTATTTTTGTAAGGCGGAGAGTTGTTGCACCAGATGCTTCATGTAGAAGAAGAAGTGAAAGGTGTAATTATTTGCCCTGTTGGCCAGCATCGCATTCTGGAAAAGGCGCTTGCCAAACTTATCCATAGTTTTCCCCTCTCTGCCAGGAGGGGTGGAGGCATAGACACTGGAGCCCTGAGTTTTCTTCAAGGTGGACTCTACCAGAAGAGATTCATGGGGCAATTGAGGCTTGTCAAACCCTGGGATTGGAATGACCCGGTACAAGCTATCCAGTTTGCGAGGGGCCCCGGGGACAGTGAGGGGGTTCTCCCAATTTTTGTAAAAAGTTTCCCGTAGGATGTCGTGGACGGGTAACTTAAGGAATTCCTTGGGAGGTTGCTCAAAGTCTAGGGCATCGAGAAAAGCCTGGGACTTTTTAGAGTCGGACTCTAAGGGAATGGAAAGAGCCGCCGACATCTCCCTGAGGAATTTGGTGAAAGAGGACTGTTCGGGTTTTGAACCGGTATCAGCCACCGAGGGTTCCTCGTCTGTCGATGAAGCGTCTTCCTCGGTACCGGGTGGGGATTCTTCCCATAAGTCCGGGTCCCTGATGTCAGGGTGCGCACGGCGGGACGTCGGTGTGGAGGGCTCGGTATGGCAGGTCTTGGAGAGAGACTTGCCGGAGCGTACCGAGGCGATACCGGGAGAGGAAGACCGGCGCTGTTCCGGGTGCCGGGAAGGGTCGGTATCAGAGCGGGCCTGCACCCTAGGATGGGAACGGTGTGGTTCAGCCGAGAGCACTGGCATGGAAGTGTTAAGCGGTTTCGAGGGGGTCGACACCGATGGGACCGTGCGAGGCTCGGACCGGTCCTGCACAGGAAGGTGTGGGGCCAACATTGCCTGCAACAGGTGTTAGAGTTGTTGCTGCAGCTGCTGTTGCAATTGGGTTTGGAGTATGGCCGCGATGCGGACTTCCAGGGGAGGCACCGGTACTGCTTTTTTCTTCTTCGGTATCATAGGTGCCGCTCCACGCTCCGGCGATGAGGAGGCCGATGACGAGGCACTCACCGATATCGGAGCGGAGCGTTTGTGGGGTCGGCGCGATGCCGGGAGGACCGGAGTCGCAGCCGTGGCAGGAGGGCGCTCAAGGGAAGTGGAAGGCTTCTTAGCCGGCTTACCTGGGGCCAGCGAACCTGAAGAAGGATCCGGTGGCGTCGAAGTAGTCGGTGCCGACTTTTGAGGTGCTGTCGACGTCGCGGCAGGTTCCATGGCAGATCCGGTACCGAAAATAATATTTTGCTGGATCTGCCTATTTTTCAATGTGCGCTTTTTAAGAGTGGCACAGCGGGTGCAGGTGTCAGCCCGATGATCCGGACCCAAGCACTGCAGGCACCAATTGTGCGGGTTGGTGAGGGAGATCGGGCGTGCACACCGCTGGCACTTCTTAAAGCCCGGCTGAGGGGGCATGAAGGGAAACACGGCCTCCGCAAAATCGAAGACGGAGGCCTGTATGGTGGCAACAGGCCCCGCCAGGGCCGGCCTGAAAAATAAAGAAAAATCGACAATTTTTTTTTTTTTTAAATAAAAAGGGAAGTAACCCGAAGGGAAAAAGAGAAAAAGAACGAAAATTTACGCGAGCGGGAAGGCAGGAACTGACTTTTCAACGGCCATTGAAAACACATGCGTCTTCTTCGCTCCGCGGAAACGAAGAAACTGGGGACCACGCACTCCTCCGTCGGGCGGGAAGGCACTCGTGCATGCGCGGTGCGGCCTACTAGAACTTTCTAGTTAAAAGTGTCCGTACCGGGGCTCCCATGCGTTAAGAATATGCTGCCTGCTTGTCCTGGGATAATGACAATTATCAATCAATATAAATATTAAAGGCTTTCTGAAAATAAAAGGCTTTTAATACAGATTTAAACCTTGGAAATGAAAGTTCTAACTGAATATTCGATGGAAGATTATTCCAATAAAATGGAGAAATAAAAAAATAAGCACAAGCATGAGTAGATTAAACTAATCTGTTAAGTGTCAAGAGAACATAATGATCTAGATCAGCACAGTAGTTCCCAATCCTGTCCTGGAGGACCACCAGCCAAGTCAGATTTTGGGATAGCCCTAATGAATATGCATGAGAGAGATTTGCATATAATGAAGGTGAAAGGCATGCAAATCTCCTCAATGCATATTCATTAGGGCTATCCTGAAAACCTGACTGGCTGGTGGTCCTCCAGGACAGGGTTGGGAACCATTGATCTAGATCAGGGGTAGGCAATTCCGGTCCTCGAGAGCCAGAGCAAGGTCAAGTTTTCAGGATATCCACAATACATATGCATGAGATAGATTTGCATCTCAAGGAGGCAGTGCATGCAAATCCATCTCATACATATTCATTGTGGATATCCTGAAAACCTGACCTGGCTCCGGCTCTCGAAGACCGGAATTGCCTACCCCTGATCTAGATGGTGTGTATGGAATAGTGATTAATGCTAAATACAGTGAATGAACAGTGTGTAAAACTTTAAAAGACACTATATTTTAAAAATACATCTATACTGCACTGGAAGCCAGTGTAAACGAATCAATAATGGTGTAACATGATCATAAAGTTTAGCTATGCAAAGTAACCTAGCCACCAAATTCTGCCATGTTTGAAGATGACGCAAACCTACAGAGGAAATGCCACAATATACCGTTTTACAATAATCAATCAGAAACAAAACAAATGTTTTATAGAGTCTCTATTAAGAACTTTTCCTTAACTTCTTGAAGACCAAGGGGCATAGTTATCAACATGGGCTACCAATAAGACGTGTTATTTTACCAAGGTGCGCTGATTTAGTGTGCGCTAAATGCTAAGACATCCGTTATATTCCTATGGGCATCTTAGCATTTAGCGCGTGCTAAATCGGTTATCGCACCTTAATAAAAGAACCCCTAAGTTAGCACAGGTCCCATTTTATGGAAAGGCACCTAGCTGCTAATAACTGGGATATGACACTGCCACGTTCCCTTAACACTACGTCACAGTGCATAGAAAGAAACTTTCCAACGCTCATATTCTAATTGTAAATTATCAATGAATTTAACATGACAAAAAGTTCTTCCATGACCTACAGTAAAATGATTTAATTGCCATTTCACTAAATGGCAATACTACTGAGATTAGAGGTGGTGGTATGTGACCGACTGTCCGAATGCCCCTCGTACTTTATAGCAAAACAAAAGTACATGGGTGGATGATTACAATAGCTGAAGAAGAAGTGATGTCCTACTTTCTCTGTGAAGATTTCAGCTCCATGTGATGCTGCAGCCCTTGCGATCGCATGAGAAACGCCACTCATCCCCCCTTCCACATAACCCCAGGCTCCCTTCTTTCCTTCCAGTTCCCCCATGACATGGTGCAGTAGCACATATCTGAAAGAAGAGAGAAAACAATGTGCCTCTTAAACCATAAGGTAAGGACTGTCTATAGATCAGCAGTGGCTTCAAAACCTATCCTAGCAGACCCTCAGATCAGTGGCATAATAAGGGGGGGGGGGGCGGTCCACCCCAGGCACGATCTTCCTCTGGGCGCTGGCACCCCTCCTCATCTCCGTGCCCCCTCCCTTCCCACTCCTCCCCCTGTTGCGCACCTGTGTTTCTTCCCCATACCTTTTTAAGTTTGGCGTGATCAGCAACAAACTTGCTGCTCGCGTTGGCTTCGGCGCTTTCTCTGATCAGAGAGAACGCCGAAGCTGACGCAAGCAGCAAAGTTCAATGCCGCTCGCGCCGAAATTTTAAAGGTACAGGGAAGGGAGGCGCGTGTGCGTGGCGGGGGGAGGGGTGGGGAAGAGGGGAGTCAATGCCCCGGGTGCCAGTCACCCTCAGACACTTGGGTTTTTAGGATATGCACAAAGACTATGTATGAGAAAAATCCGCATGCAATGGAGGCAGTAGATGCAAATCTACCTTATAAATATTCATTGTGAATATCCCGAAAACCTAACTGGCTGGGACTCTTCCAGAACAGGTTTGGGTACTGCTGCTCTAGTAGTAGAAAAGATCATGGCCAACGACTGATAATGAACTGATTTCAGTTGAAATCTTTTTTTTTTTTTAATTAAAGCAAAAGTCACAAAACATAAGCTGTTTAACATTAACAATGGCAATAATTTCCAAAGTAGACCATTGAATGAATCACATACCGTATCTAATGTATCACATGCTGTATCTAATGTACGAGCTGTAATAAAGAAACACCAGTTTTTTTTACAAACCTTACAACAGAAGGACTTGATTCTTTGTAGCCTCCTGCCAACCCACTAGTACTCCCTTCCCTCCACCTCCCCCAGCTCTACCCAAATCCATCCAAACATTGAAAGGCTCTCAACCAATAAGGACTTAAGCCCAATATTACCACTGGACATAATTTCCATCAAGCATCAAATAAGGAACTTATTTAGAATTAAACTCCTTGTTCTTGAAGACACAAGAGTGGATATAGAAGACCAAATATCCAAAAAATGTTTCCTAGGCTTTTCAGTAAAATTTGCTTCTTTAGTTTCCAACATCATAAAAGTTATGCAACTGATACCACCACTGCCAAAATGAAGGACTATCAGTATGATCCCACTGTTGGAGGATACACTTTTACCCACTAAAGTCGCTTTTTGAACAAATTGCTTATGAATCTTAACCAATCTCCCCCACTATCTAGCACTTCTATTTGAAAGTAGTATGAATATGGGACTCCAACAAGGAACCCAAGTAATCAAAAATTTCCCTTCAAAAGTCTTGAATAAAAAAAAATATATATTCAAAAATTGGTGGAAAAAATGTCCATTTTTGAATCCGCAAGATGTCTATCCTTTTTTTTTCCAAAAATAGCCCAACTAGATGTCTAATTTTTTTGCCGATATCAACAAAAAGACAAGATTTTTTTTTAAAAAAAGTCTAATACAAGCCATTTGCATGTAGGAGGGGCCAGCATTTTTCAAAATGTCCAAAGTTGGACTTGGACACCATATTGAAAATTCCCCTCCACACCATGTTTTTTCTAGCAGAACATCTGCATCAAAATAGAGGCCACTGGGTCAGTAATGTGCAGTCACATGATCGGTGGACTTATTCTAATTTGGCTGGTTGGTTGGGGGGAGGTGCCTATGCTTCAGCATGTGTTAAATGTTCTCTGCACTATTTCTCCTCACACCTGGTGAGGTCCCACTTGGGAGTTGTTGGTGAGGCCTCACTTGGAGTATTGTGTTCAGTTTTGGAGACCGTATCTGGCAAAGGACATAAGAAGACTTGAAGCGGTCCAGAGGAGGGCGATGAAAATGATAGGAGGTTTGTGTCAAGAGAATGGAAGCCCTGAATATGTATACCCTAGAGGAAAGGAGGGACAGGGGAGATATAATTCAGATGTTTAAGTACTTGAAAGGTATAAATGTAGAACAAAATCTTTTCAAGAGAAAGGAAAATGGTAAAACCAGAGGGCATAATTTGAGGCTGAGGGGTAGGAGACTCAAGAGCAATGTAAGGAAATTCTTCTTTATGGAGAGGGTGGTAGATGTCTGGAATGCGCTCCCGAGAGAGGTGGTGGAAAGGAAAATGGTGACGGAGTTCAAAAAAGCATGGGGTGAATACAGAGGATCTAGAATTAGAAAATAATAGTAAATATTGAAGGAACTAAGGCCAGTACTGGGCAGACTTGCACGGTCTGTGTCTGTATATGGCCTTTTGGTTGAGGATGGGCTGGGGAGGGCTTCAATGGCTGGGAGGGTGTAGATGGGCTGGAGTGAGCTTTGACAGAGACTTCAGAAGTTGGAACCTCCACAGTACTGGGCAAAGCTTTGGATTCTTGCCCAGAAATAGCTAAGAAGAAGAAAAAAAAAAATTAAATTGAATCAGGTTGGGCAGACTGGATGGACCATTCGGGTCTTTATCTGCCGTCATCTACTATGTTACTATGCCTCCAGCCTGGGCATTTAACTTAATATAGCAGCCACTGCAACCAGCAAGATCCTGTGGAGTGTGCTGTGGCATGCAGCTTCACAAGTGGACCCACTGTTGCTTCTGCATGTATCCCTTCCATTAAGCACCAGGCATAGCCACGGAGCACAAGATATGTGCATCTTGCTCCAAGTCCCCTCCTGTCCGCTACATCCATCTAATGTGCTATAATGGCATACAGCCATGCCCATCTTGGTTCCCCCTCCACTGCAGACCTTTGCTGCTCTGAGAAGCAGGCAGGCTGCAGAGTCAGAGCCTGACATAGGCCAGGTACTGGCGCCCAAGAGAACATACCTGAACTGAGCTGAGCAAGTAAGCAAATACCATACTAGTACACAGTGCACTGCAAATCACACCTGACCTATCCTGCTCTGAGCAGACTGCAGCCCACAGTGAACAGGTCAGAATTCCTCAAATGATGATCACATTAGCAGAAGCTGTCCCCTCATGCCTTTCCCCCATCAGTCCATCCCAGGGGACTACTTCAAACAGGATGAGAGACACAGTAGGCAGTGCCAGCCAGCACTCAACCAGAGAAGTCAGATAGGAAGGGGCCAAGACCAAAACCAGGGACAGGCAATCTGAAAAACAGAAGGATGAGGAAGCGCAGGGAACTGTCCACTCACTAACAGCACTGAGTGGCCTGGCCTCAGATAGTGATTGTGGCCAAAGGATAAACCAAACTTTCATTAATAAAAGCAGCATACATAGAATTGTAGGGTCCGATAGTCAAAGGATTTAAGTTTCAAATTTGCAAGGGCTGAGCGCCTGAATTTATACTCAGAATTTAGAAGAATAAAAAGTGGGTGGCAACAAGGATGGATTTAGGGTGGAGAGAAAGTTTAAGAGCATAGCAATGGTTTTTTTTTTAGCACCACGCTCAAAATCTAGGCACACGAATGGCAGGCCTAAACTTATAAGCAACATTTTGATCTCCTAAATTTAGATGAATTTTCAGCTGTAAATGTAGCGCCCAATATTCAAAAGCACTTAAGTGGGCAGGAAAGGCTTCTGCCTGTTTACATGGTGCTCAGCGCCCTGGCCATTGATATTCAATGGAATTTAACTGGGCAGTGGTGCTGTATAGCAGGTGTCGGGGCAGTCCATAGACGGAGGATACCACCAATATTCAGTTTTTTAACCAGTTAAGCAAGTGGATAAAGTTAGGACAGCAAAAAAGTTGTCCTATCTGCAAAACTTAAGGACATGGCGTTACTCGAGAGGGTTCAGAGGAGAGCGACGCGTCTGATAAAGGGGATGGAAAACCTTTCATACGCTGAGAGATTGGAGAAACTGGGTCTCTTTTCCCTGGAGAAGAGGAGACTTAGAGAGGATATGATAGAGACTTACAAGATCATGAAGGGCATAGAGAGAGTGGAGAGGGACAGATTCTTCAAACTTTCGAAAAATAAGAGAACAAGAGGGCATTCGGAAAAGTTGAAAGGGGACAGATTCAAAACGAATGCTAGGAAGTTCTTTATCCAACGTGTGGTGGACACATGGAATGCGCTTCCAGAGGGCGTAATAGGGCAGAGTACGGTACTGGGGTTCAAGAAAGGATTGGACAATTTCCTGCTGAAAAAGGGAATAGAGGGGTATAAATAGAGGATTACTGCACAGGTCCTGGACCTGTTGGGCCACCGTGTAAGCGGACTGCTGGGCACGATGGACCTCAGGTCTGACCCAGTGGAGGCTTTGCTTATGTTCTTATGCTTATGTTATGTTTAAATGTGTTTATTCATTTTAACGTGCAAAAAACAACTACAACCAGAGTAATCAATACAGAATATAGACATATTTGCACAAAAGTAGAATCAGCCATCCCAACCCCCCATCCCCCAATATAACCCCAAACAGAAAATCCCTGGAGAAAAAAAAAATATCAAAATTCTCATTTAAGAGTTCAAGAGTCTGTTCCTGGCCGCTGGAGTAAGGGTCATCCAAAAGCGCTCCCAAATCACAGTAAATCTTCGGCCTGGACCTGAATCAAGGTCAGTGAAGTGCCGACGTTCCAAAGAGGCATGGATGATCATTAAAGATTTCCATTGGCTGTAGGTCGGGGCATCGCTAGCTAGCCATTGTAATAGTATCGCTTTTTTACCAAACAATGTGGCTCTAGCCAAGAAGGCTGACATGCCTTTAGGTTTGGGAGAGACAACATCATAGAAACCAAATAGCGCTCTAGGGGCTGGAGACCACCGTCGATCCCAAAGAGTGGAAATGAAAGATCCCAAACGATGCCAAAACTGAAGGACACCAGGGCAGAACCAAAACATATGGCCCAAAGATGCATTTATTTGTGAACATTTAGGGCATTGATGAGTCTGAGAAATGCCCATCCGATAGGCTCATATGGGGGAAATGTAAAGGCGAAGAATAAATTTCAATTGTAGTTCCCAGTGCAAAGTATTAGTAGACAGTTTTCTCAAATTTTTGAGAACTTGCTGTATCTGACACGAAGTAAGAGTACATTGTAAATCCTCAGCCCAAGTGTCTGCTAAAATAGCAAAGTTGTGTCCAGCTTGACAGTCACGAATACCCACATGATGAAAGCGAAGCGGAATTAATTGTTGTGCAGAAAAACTGAACATTTCAGAAAGAGTTTCATGGCAAGTGTTCGTAAAATGATGTGCAGGCATGGACTGTATATAGTGACGATCTTGAAAGTATGCAAAATAGTCAGTTGCAGACAGTCCGAAAGTATGTTGTAAGGAAGTAAAAGAGGCAAATCGCCCCTCATCCGTATATAACTGAAAAATATAACATAACCCCAAAGAGGCCCATCTCTTAAAAGACACAGAATGAATACCTGGTAAAAAATCTCCATTTCCCTGTAGAGGAAGGAAGGGAGAAATCCTTGGTGACAAATGCAAACATGTGCATATCCAATGCCAAGTTCGCCTAGCAGGCGCAAATATAGGATAATTTGCCACTACTAGACGAAGAGCCGGGGCTGTCACGTGTAACATATAACTAATATGGTGAGGGACCAACAATGAGAGTTCCAGGGGAGTGTCAGAAAAATAAGATGTACCCCTGAACCAATCATTAATGTGTCTCATCTGACAAGCCATTGCATACCACTGAATGTTCAAAAGACCATATCCCCCCCGGTCTCTGGGGAGGCACATCCTAGTAAAAGTCATACGTGGTCTTTTGCCTCTCCAGAGAAACCTCTGTATCCCTCTAGTAAGTTGTACTTGAGTAGCTAACGACACTAAAAGAGGGAGTACCTGAAATCGATAGAGCCATTTGGGGAACAACACCATATTATACAGGGCCACTCGACCCGCTACTGATAAGGGGAAAACCCGCCAAGTCTGGAGCGAATTCAAAGTATCTTCCAATAAGGACGTCACATTACAATCATATAAAGTAGTAAGATCACGAGGTAACCACACTCCAAGATATTTAATGGAGGTCTGGGCCCAAGCGAAGGGGAAATCACCCACCCATGTGTCTGGAATTGTTGATGGAAAAGCCAAAACGGTAGATTTTTGATAGTTAAGGGAAAAACCAGAGTAAAAATGAAACTCCTCTAAGGAATGTTGTAAATGACTGATGGAACGCTGTGGCTGAGTCAATGTAAAAAGTAAGTCATCCGCGAACGCCAATATTTTAATAGTCTGATGGGAAAATGGTACTCCCACTACATCCGGATCTTTAGATACAGTTCACAAGAACGGTTCCAAATAAAGCAGGAAAAGGAGTGGAGACAAGGGACATCCCTGCCTCGTGCCCCTACCAATCGAAAAAGCCTCCGTTATAATATTATTAACTAGCAAGCGAGCCATCGGTCCGCTATACAGGGTTCGGACCGCTCTAGCATACCAGCCCGCAATACCTAAATAATCCAGTACCTCAAACAGATACCCCCAGTCTACTTGATCAAAAGCACGGGCAGCGTCTAGACTCACCAACAGTATAGGTATATTCTGTGATTGAGTATGAGCCATAGTCAAGATCACTCGACGAACATTATGGACTGCCTGTCTGCCCTTCACAAAACCCACCTGTTCCGGACTAATGATCCTAGGGAGTAGGAGAGCAAGTCTATCTGCCAAAATTTTAGCTAGGATTTTAATATCCACATTTAGGAGGGAAATAGGGCGATAAGCCTCAGGAGAACCAGAGTCCTTACCCGGCTTCAGAATAAGTGTTATGAGGGCCTCATTGGCACCCTCCGGGAAACTGCCATTCGTTATAACCTGGTCATAGTAGTCCCGTAAAGGATATCCAATCAGAGAGGATAACAATTTATAAAATTTGGCCGTAAAGCCATCTGGTCCGGGGACAGAATAATTCCTCTGAAGCTGTATCGCCTTTTGCAATTCCTTAAGGGTCAGGGGAGCATTAAGAAGATCTACATCCGATTCCATCAACTGTGGAAGACCAGAATCCTCCAAGTAATCTCTCAAGAGGGGCCCCCCTGTTTGATCCCGTTTTTCATAAAAATCCCGAAAATAATTCAAGAATATATTCGCAATCTTATCCGTTGTATGACGCAATGTCCCCCCAGCGTCCCGGAGACCAAAAATAAATCGGGAACCTCTCGCCCGTTTAGTCAAGGTGGCTAATAATTTCCCCGAACGATTACCGTAGCGATGATATTTGAAACGCTGATAAAATAACATCTTCATCGTACGCTCATGTATGTATGAATTAAGTGTGGTTTCTATAGACAGTAAATTCTCTTTCGTAACAAGAGTAGGATTAGCCACATATTGCCGTTTCGCTATAGCCAAATCACGTTCCAAACGTAATATTCCTCGAGATAACTGACGATTTCTCGCTACAATATAAGCGATACATTCCCCTCTCAAAACCACTTTGGCCGTGTTCCAAAATAATTCCGGTTCCGATAGATGTTGACTATTAAATTCCAAAAAGTCTTTCCATTTGGTCAGCAAAAATTGTTTAAAATGAACGTCGGAGACCAAATAACTCGGAAAGCGCCACTGAGAGGGGCCCCGAACAACAAAGCCCACATTAACCTCAACCCAGATCATGGAATGATCTGAAATAGCCGATGGGCCTATAGTAGCTGCATCAATATGATGGAATGATGGTCGAGTTACAAGAATATAATCAATTCTAGAGAGTGTGCCATGGGCCCGAGATCTGTGAGTATAATCACGCCCCGTAGTGTGAAATATACGCCAAGGATCAACCAAGTCCAAGGTCTTACACAAATAGGGTATACCCCGCCTACCAGACTCAACCACAGATACACTGGGATTAGATCTATCAATACTCTGATCCAGAACCTGATTATAATCCCCAGCAAGAAATATCGAGTCAGTCATATGTTCCAGCAGTAAACTTGTGATATGTTCAAAAAAGGAGTGATCATATACATTAGGAGCGTATAAATTTTGTAAATAGAAGGAATAGGTGCCCACCGTAATGGAGACCAAGATACAGTGGTGCCTCACACAACGAACTTAATTGGTTCCAGGAGCAAGTTTGTTATGCGAAACGTTCGTTATGTGAAACGCGTTTTCCCATAAGAATACATGTAAAAAAAAATAATTCGTTCTGCAGCATAAAATATGCTAAGATGACATAAAAAAAGATAAATTTTTGGTTATTATTTTTATTTAGATACATCTAAAAACATAATTGTTTTTTAAAACAACACACATTTTTTAAATTTAAAGACAGACTAAGTAGAGTCTAATTTTACAGTGAGAGAGGGCAGAGTCTCAGCGGCAAAAACTGGGACTTAACTGTTCATTTTTTTTTTTTTCTACCGTGTTTCCCCGATGATAAGGCAGGGCCATCAAATAAGACAGCCCCCCCTTTTTAGAAAAAAATGTAAAATAAGGCACCCCCCCGCAAATAAGCCACCCACCGATACCTGCGCTTACCCGAATCGGGTGGTACGGTGGGTGACTCCGTGTGGTCCCTGGCACCCCCGACACGATCGGGGCAAGAGGGAGCTCAAGCCCTCTTGCCCCCCCGACTCCCCGACACGATCGGGGCAAGAGGGAGCCCAAGCCCTCTTGCCCCCCGACTCCCCGACACGATCGGGGCAAGAGGGAGCCCAAGCCCTCTTGCCCCCCCCCCCGACTCCCCGACACGATCGGGGCAAGAGGGAGCCCAAGCCCTCTTGCCCCCCGACTCCCCGACACGATCGGGGCAAGAGGGAGCCCAAGCCCTCTTGCCCCCCCGACTCCCCGACACGATCGGGGCAAGAGGGAGCCCAAGCCCTCTTGCCCCCCCGACTCCCCGACACGATCGGGGCAAGAGGGAGCCCAAGCCCTCTTGCCCCGCCGATTCCCCAACTCCCCGACAATATCGGGCCAGGAGGGAGCTCAAGTCCTCCTGGCCACGGCGACCCCCTAACCCCACCCTGCACTACATTACGGGCAGGAGGGATCCCAGGCCCTCCTGCCCTCGACGCAAACCCCCCCTCCCCCCAACGACCGCCCCCCCCAAGAACCTCCGACCGCCCCCCCAGCCGACCCGCGACCCCCCTGGCCGACCCCCACGACACCCCCAACCCCCTTCCCCGTACCTTTCTGTAGTTGGCCGGACAGACGGGAGCCAAACCCGCCTGTCCGGCAGGCAGCCAACGACGGAATGAGGCCGGATTGGCCCATCCGTCCCAAAGCTCCGCCTACTGGTGGGGCCTAAGGCGCCTGGGCCAATCAGAATAGGCCCGGGAGCCTTAGGTCCCTCCTGGGGGCAGGGCCTGAGGCACATGGTCGGGTTGGGCCCATGTGCCTCAGGCCCCGCCCCCAGGAGGGACCTAAGGCTCCCGGGCCTATTCTGATTGGCCCAGGCGCCTTAGGCCCCACCAGTAGGCGGAGCTTTGGGACGGATGGGCCAATCCGGCCTCATTCCGTCGTTGGCTGCCTGCCGGACAGGCGGGTTTGGCTCCCGTCTGTCCGGCCAAACTACAGAAAGGTACGGGGAAGGGGGTTGGGGGTGTCGTGGGGGTCGGCCAGGGGGGTCGCGGGTCGGCTGGGGGGCGGTCGGAGGTTCTTGGGGGGGGCGGTCGTTGGGGGGAGGGGGGGTTTGCGTCGAGGGCAGGAGGGCCTGGGATCCCTCCTGCCCGTAATGTAGTGCAGGGTGGGGTTAGGGGGTCGCCGTGGCCAGGAGGACTTGGGCTCCCTCCTGGCCCGATCGTGTCGGGGAGTCGGGGGGGGCAAGAGGGCTTGGGCTCCCTCTTGCCCCGATCGTGGAGGGGAGTCGGGGGGGCAAGAGGGCTTGGGCTCCCTCTTGCCCCGATCGTGTCGGGGAGTCGGGGGGGCAAGAGGGCTTGAGCTCCCTCTTGCCCCGATCGTGTCGGGGAGTCGGGGGGGCAAGAGGGCTTGGGCTCCTCTTGCCCCGATCGTGTCGGGGAGTCGGGGGGGCAAGAGGGCTTGAGCTCCCTCTTGCCCCGATCGTGTCGGGGAGTCGGGGGGGGCAAGGGGGCTGGGGCCCCCTCTTGCCCCGATCGTGTCGGGGAGTCGGGGGGGCAAGAGGGCTTGGGCTCCCTCTTGCCCCGATCGTGTCGGGGAGTCAGGGGGGCAAGAGGGCTTGAGCTCCCTCTTGCCCCGATCGTGTCGGGGAGTCGGGGGGCAAGAGGGCTTGGGCTCCCTCTTGCCCCGATCGAGTCGGGGAGTCGGGGGGGGGCAAGAGGGCTTGGGCTCCCTCTTGCCCCGATCGTGTCGGGGAGTCGGGGGGGGGCAAGAGGGAGCCAGGCGGAGAGAGGGCAGTTAAGCGCAGTGCCTGCGCGGAAGGATGCAGCTCGGGCGACTTCGTTGTGTGAAACGAAGTTCGTTGTACGAATCAAGACATAAAGTTCGTTGTGCGCAGCGTTCGCTGTGCGAGGCGTCCGTTATGCGAGGCACCACTGTATATCGTCCCTGAGGATCCTTCTCCACCAACCGGACCTTACAGGGCAAAGATTTGTGAATCATAATCGCCACCCCTGCTTTTTTCTGGGGTGATGATGCTGCATAAACGGCCCCTACCCAAGATTTTTTCAATTTAGAGTGTTCAACATCGGTTAGTCGTGTTTCTTGTAAACACACGATATCTGCTTTATGATGTTTAAGTTGATTGAGGATCTTTGTTCTCTTGACAGGGGAAGAAATGCCTGAAACATTCCAGGACACAATTCGTATGGAATTAGTTAAGGACATGTCAAATCCCAGAATCTAATGTAATAGATGGCCCAATCCAAAATGTCCAAACTATCCCAGGTACCCAGCCCTACCCGGGATATAGAAATAGAAGAAGTTACTAATATGAACATAATAAAAACTGTATGCAACATGATCTCTCCAGCATCCAAAAAGAAAGTATTCCCATGGGTCCTAGGACCCCACCCCGTCAGCAGAATATTACCAGGGACCTCCAGGAAAGAAGGACTCAGCCCAAAAAGAAAGAAAAATATAAAAAAGAACATTAAAATAGTAACCCCCCCCCATCAAACGTCGCTCCCCGTGCCACCCCCCCACCCAACCCACCCATCCCCCCCTCTATCACCAACCTCCCCCTCTGTGCTAGACACATCTTCAGAAACACCGCGGGTGGTACCAAAGATGTGTAAGGTCACGAGAAGGATGCCACCCCGAGCCCCGAGTCAACCAGTAGTATAAATTTTAGGCATGTCTACAAATATAAAACTAGCCCAACATGAACATGAGAAAAAACAATAGAACTAAATATAACAGTCCAAACGATGAAGGTAAATCAATGTCCAAACACCCGACGAAGGTGTTATTTATCCAATACCACACAAATCTAATGAATGGTCTCGAAAGACCGATTTCCAGAGAGCAATCAAGCTAAACAAGGAACAATTATGTAGTAAGTGCCCTCTCAACCATTTGGACTTGGAGGCTAAAGCATATGGGTATTGAGATATGTGGCTGCATCCACTGAAGAGTCAAATGAGTGCCACTGGCCCTGATGCTGTAATTTCAAAATGGCCAGGTACAGGAACATGAATCTCACTTTTTTATCCGCCAATGCGGAACAAAGAGGATAGAATAATTTTCTCTTCTCCGTTAAAGCAGCAGAATAATCCTGAAAAATTCGAATCTCTGCCTCCCCATATTTCAACTGGTCTCGTTGTTGTTTGTACTGCCGAAGGATTTCCACTTTATGTTGATAGTTGAGCACTTTTACAATAATCATGCGTGGTCGTGTAGCCCCGGTCTGCTCCCGGCCAATACGATGGGCTCCTTCCAGGCGTAGGGGGCCCATATCACCCCGTAGTGGAAAAGTATCTCTCAACCAGGTCTCTATTGTATGTAGTAGGGCTGGTCCTGTAATAGTTTCAGGAAACCCCAGAAAACGCAGGTTCGACCGACGGGACCGATTTTCCAGGTCCTCAATGCGGTCATCCTGCTTTCTGGTGAGAGCCAATAAAGCCTGCAGCTCAGTTGAATGAGTCCCCTGGACATCCTCCACACCAGAGACTCGAGTTTCCAACACTGCAGTACAGCCGACCGTATCTGCAAGCTTGGATTCCAGCCTCTGAAGCTGTTCGGAGAGGCGATCCAAGCTGGGCTGCAGCACTGAGGTCACCGCCTTGGAAATATCGGTCAGAGCCTCTGGGGAAAGGTGACTCAGTGCCGGTGCTGATCCGGCCGCCATTTTTTCTTCTCCCGGCCTCGCGCGTTCACGATCCTTTTTCGCGGATCGGGAGGCCATCGGGTGAGTGGGGGATGCCAGATAGCGGTCCATACACCACCCCAGCTGCGATCCGGGCAAAGAGGAGCTCTATACCTTCCGTTCGGCTGTAAAATTGCGAAAGGTCGACTCGGGGCCCGGGAGCTCAGGCCAGCTGCGTCTGCCCGGGCTTACAGCATCACGTGACCTCTTCTTATGCTTATGTTAAAACTAAAGGTACACCAGTCTGAATATCGACCAGTATGTGGTTAAATTCCGGGTGGCCAATGTGAACTAGATATTCAATGCTGGTGCCTGGATATGGCCCAGTATTGAATATCTGGACATAGTTCAGCCTGCGGTGGTCAGGAGTTTAAAAGCCACTGACTGCCAAAGGCTTAATATCTCCTCCTTAGGATTCTAACCCCCCCCTTACTAAACCATGATAGCAGTTATTAGCGCAGGGAGCCACGCTGCTCCCAATGCTCACAGAAACTTTATGAGTATTGGGAGCTGCGTGGAGCATTCAGCGCGGCTCCCTGCGCTAATAACCGCTATCGTGGTTTAGGAAAAGGAGGGGGGGTGTTTGGCTGAAAATAGGGCACAAATTTAGCTGCATAAATTTAGAAACTAAATTTTTTTAAAAATATTGGGCTAATGTGAATGTTGCTGCTACAATGAGACTATAGAAAATACCCCCCAGACCTGTTCCTGCTATCTGCTCTTGCTGAAGCCATCTAGAAAGACTTGAAAGTGTCACTAGAATGTGTCACCTTACCCACTTCCAGGTGTATGAGGGCTTAACATTGCACCAATCAAAGCATCAGTTGCCAACGTTGACTTCAGAGGCTCAGACTCGAACCAATGATCCAAAATCTAGAAAAAAAAGCACTTTAGAATATAAATTCCAAAGCATTTTATATAATTAGTCCCCAGAAGAGATTTAAGGTGGAATGCTTAAATAAATTTAAAAAACAACGCATATCATACTGTAAAATAAATGCAACATGTCATAAATCATTGCAAATAAAAAAAAAAAGTGTGTTATGTTTCTTAAAAATAGTTCTTTTGGCATGTATACTTCCTCCAGCTCTACCAGTTTTACATATAAGCTCCTTAATTTCTGGATCCTGCAACTGAAACAGATTTTGAGCTGCACTGCAGCTTTTTAGAAAAATCAGTGTTATTTCATATTCTGATATACTGAAATATCAAAAACATGTGGGACCCTCATTAGCCCAATATGCTCCTTCATTCAGAACCATACCAAGTCAGAGTAGATTAGAGGTCAACGTTCCCTCTAAGCCAGGGGTGTCCAATGTCGGTCCTCGAGGGCCGCAGTCAAGTCGGATTTTCAGGATTTCCCCAATGAATATACATGAGGTCTATTTGCATGCACTGCTTTCATTGTATGCTAATAGATCTCATGCATATTCATTGGGGAAATCCTGAAAACCCGACTGGATTGCGGCCCTCGAGGACTGACATTGGACACCCCTGCTCTAAGCTGTGCAGCTGCGCACCTCCCGATAAGAAGCCACGCAATTGTTCTGGGTCACCATGCAGCCTACTCACCAGAGACAGTGCTCTTTCTGCTTTCTCACTGCCGCCGTTGCTGCTACTGCAACTTTCCCAAATCAGAGGCAGTAGCAAAAACAAAATACAGACTGTAGGACCACACTGTACCTAACCTCGGATGCTAGACAGAGTCACTTCTGAGTGACTGATCAGCCAGCAGGGAGAGCATCAAGAAAAGGTGCCCCATTTTCCCTCCCCCACAAACCCCCCCCCCCCCGAAGGAGGCATGCTGTGGTCTGGTGGGCTGCCACTGCCCCTGACATCTCCAAGCTCCCCCTTTACCATTTATTTGAAAAAGTTTCTAAGGAGGGTGCTCACTTGCTCACCCCTTCAAAATGGTGGCCTTCCCAGTGCAACTTGGGATTCACTAGAAGGGGCCTAAGGCCCTAATTAGCTCAGGCAGCTAAGGCCCCACCCAGGGGTAGGGCCTTACATGCATAAGCCAATGAGGCTCCTACCCAGTGCATCCCTGGATGCACCAGAAAGGGGAAGAAGGCTTGCCATTTTGAAAAGGCAGTCTTGCCTGCAGGAGGGAGTGGGCATCCCTCCTGCTAGATTTTTAACTAAAAAATATGGGGCTGTGGGGAGAGGGAGTGTCAGGGGTTCCCCTCAGATAGGAGGGAGTAGACATCCCTCCCGCTGACTTGGAAAAAAGGCATGGGAGTATCGTGGGGGTTCTGTCCTGGCAGCATTGGGGAGGGTCCCAGTGGCATCTGGGGAGGGGGGGGTGTCCCAGCCTTGCGGTAAGAGGGAGTGGGCATCCCTCAGGCTGATTTATTTTGGAACATCAATGGGTGGCATCAATGGGTGGGTGGAGTACGTGGGTGTGTGGGAGGGTCAGATTTTTGGGTTTTGGTTGTTTTTTTTTTTTTTTGCATCGGGGCCTTTAACATCAGTTCTGCTGTCATTGCCATACCTTCCTGTTAGTACCTGCACCAATCTGCACTCAGGCAATAACGGGAAAGTAGGGCTACAACAGCTCAGACCCTGTCATTAAAGTTTGCACTTTTTGTGCATCAGGGCCATGGAATTCTTTCCAACTTCCCTGTGAGTGTTTATATTTGTGTGTGTGCATGTCTGTGAAGAAATGCTTACAAGGTAAGGTAATAAAACATTTTTGCTCACTTCAACTCAGTTCTTCGCTCACGAAGAAAATGTTTTGCTCAGGTCAACTCAGTCAACAGAGGGAATATTGGTGGAGGTGGCCTAGTGGCAGAGCTGCTGCTTCAGCACTCTGAAGCTGTGGGATCAAATCCCAGCTCCAGTTCATGAATTATACTATTTAAAATAAGTGTTGCCTTTCTTTTTGAATATGTCTTTTTGAATCACATATGATAATGGGTATAAGTTTGCACATACATTTTTATAAAAATTCACATAATATAGGTGAGGTAGGTGAGGTGGGACAGGCGTAGGTGATTAAAATCTGGAGTCAGGATGCGGACCTGGAATAATATAGAGATTATAGGAGGTCCTATGATCTGATTACCTATGGTTATGATAAGCCTGTTCTTTACTTTAATCAGTTGTTTAGGAAAAGTATATACTAAAACCTGAAAGAGACACACACAGTTCTGAACAGAAGTTTTTGAAGATGAAAGTCTCAGTTAGCCTTTTATAGGTATTTGAAGATCTCAAAAAATTGGTGTTTCGTTTAAACATCCATGTTATACCCTTTTAATTCTATAAAATATTCTTGTTTGGGTAGGATGGTGTCATATTAAAGAAGCCCTTTTTCTTTTCTTTACATAATTCTAAACATTTACATATGTAATGGGTATGTAAATGTTAGCACCTATGTTATGGAATTACTTCTTATGTTCAAACTTCTTAGGCTCAAACTTTGGGCCCAATTAAGTTTTTGGCTTGAAGCCTTCCTTTAGTTTTGAATGTATGCCCAGTGTAAAGTGAGTGTAACAGATAGAGGTTTTACCCACCCCTAAGGAAGTGAAGCAACAGCTTGACCCTCAAGCCAAATGGACAAGGAGAGAGAAGACCCACTCAGGAGAAGGGCTACTGGAGGAGGTAGTGTGTACTAGATCAGTGTTTTTCAACCTTTTTTGGGCAAAGGCACACTTGTTTCATGAAAAAAATCACGAGGCACACCACCATTAGAAAATGTTAAAAAATTTAACTCTCTGCCTATATTGACTATTTATAAAGTAATTCTCTTGAATAGGAATCAAATAAACACAAAGAAAGTATTTTATAATTACTTTATTACAAAATAAAAATTATAAAATACTTTATTCAGTGCGAAACCTGGGCCTGTTTGGCTGAACACAAAGCTGATATTCTGGCTGGAATCGAAGAAAGACACACACGTAGCTCTTCGTCAACAGCTCTCAGTCTCTCTCTGTATTTGGTTTTTATAGCATACAAAAATAGACAAATATACCCTCCATCCTTTTTATTAAACCACAATAGCAGTTTTTAGCGCAGGGAGCTGCGCTGAATGTCCAGCGCTGCTCTTGACGCTCATAGGCTCCCTGCGCTAAAACCACTATTGCGGTTTAGTAAAAGGTGACCATATTGTAAAATATAGACAGCAGATATAAATTCAGAACTGTGCATAGTAAGTGAAGGGAAGTTTTCATCTCTGGGAATTTACCCAGTTAACTATTAAGTTATTTGGGCAAATTCCTTTGAAAACTGTGGTAATACTGCTTCCACTTTGCTAAATTTAAAATAAAATCATTTTTCCTACCTTGTCTGGTGATTTCTGGTTGCACTTTCTTCTTCTGACTGTGCATCCAATCTTTCTTCCCTTCTATCAGCCTGTATGCTTTCTCTCCTCCACACCTCATTCCCTCCCCCAACTTTTTCTTCCTCTCTCCCTGACCTTTCTTTCTTTTTTTCTGTTTCTCTTCTTTCCTTCTGTTTCCCTGCCTGCCCCCTTTCTTTCTTTCTCCCTGCCGTTCCCCAAGCCACTGCCACTGCCGCTGCCATCGGGGAACAGGACCCACCAATGGATAACAGGCCCCAAAGCCGACGCATGCTCTCCCTGACGTCAATTCTGCAATCGGAGAGGAAGTTCCGCCCAGCCAGGCAGCGATTGGCTGGCCCGAACTTCCTCTCCGACTGCAGAATTGACGTCGGGGAGAAGAAGACTGATCGGCTCGATAGATTAGATCGCCAAGACAAAGTGAGTCCTGGGTGATCGACTCACTTTGCCTTGGCGAGCTACTGGCGCCCCTGCCTCGAGCCCCCTGTCAGCTCCGGGCCCGGCGGCCCTGCGGCACACCAGGCAACATCTCGCGGCACACTAGTGTGCCGCGGAACAGCGGTTGAAAAACACTGTACTAGATGGTCCCTCTTGAGAAGAATCTGTGTGGAAATGGATCCCAGAGAGAATACACAGTTTTTGATTCAGAAGGGAAGAGTTGTCCTGGTATACGGGAAACCCTTTACCCCCAAAAGACTGATTATTAGTAAAAGGGATCACAGACCCAGAGAAAGGAATAATACGGAGAATTAGTGTTTATTCAATGCTTTACAATCTCAGGAGAGAAAGACTACCTCAAAGCAATTGTTTTACAAATATATTCAGTAAAGAAAGTTGGAGGATCCCATTTCTGTGTGATGTTTGAAGGGACCTCTACACCAGGGCCTTGAAGAGAAATCCCTTTCTCCCCCTAGAGAGTCTGCTTCTTTGGATAAGTTCTTTGGGAACTGGATCTTCTTTCACAGACAATATAAAAAAAACTACTAGGGAATAATTTTCAATCTTATAGTTGCTCTTTTAAGAAATGGACAAAACTGGATGTGTTCCCCAAGCCTTAACCTTTACTCAGTCATATCTCATTAATGACTCTTATATTTGATGGTAATTAGTCAACTATTTTATCTTCTTTGCTCAAAATTTTTGAAGAGTTATACATTTTGTTAATCATTTACAATACTTTTTTCCAGTTTCCATATTTGTAATCATTTATCACAAAATGTAATAAACATATTGGGAAAAAAAGGGAGAGAACCAGGAGAAATAAATGTTCTCTGGAGGATCCTGAGGTGTTAATCTGTCCATCCCATAACCAGGCTACCCCCCCCTTTTTTTTTTTACAGATAAACGCACAGCAGTGGCGTAGTGAGGGTAGAAAGTGTTTAGAATGATGGCGCCCCCTGTGCTCTCCTCTCCAACCCCTGCTCTTTTTGTGCCCTGCCACTCCTTTCCTGCCCCCACGCCCTCCCTTCCCCCCTTATCTCATTAAATTTACACCAGCACGAGCAGCTTCTCCAGCATGCTACTCACGCTGGCATTGGCTTTCCCTCTGATGTCACTTCCTGGCCCCGCAACCAGGAAATGATTTCAGTGGGGAGACAGGCCAGCGCGAGCAGCAGGCTGGAGAAATTGCTTGCGCTGGTGAATATTTAAAGAGATATTGGGGGGGGAAGGGAAGGCATGAGGCGGCAGAGAGGTGCCAGCATCCCTACTAAGATGACACTTGTTCCCCTACCCCCCTTATTTTGCCACTGACGCTCAGCATGGGGCCTCATGGTGTATAATCCAAAGTTGGGGTGAAGAGAAACCTTTTGGATGTTTTGAAGTTGAATATTCATGAGAAAACCCAAGAAAGAAAGCATATGCACACCAAAGATGGCTGCCAGTGGATGAACTGAGCCCAGATATTCAGTGCTGGGTCATGTCTCAGCACTAGAACTGAACATCCAGGTAACAGCAGCCATGCCATTCCCATCATTAGTGAATGATGGAGGACAAATCACATGATATTGCCAGGAAGAAAAAAGTACTGCATATGTGCCATATGTAAGAGATGATTTCACAGAAAGGAAGTGAATCAGAGGACACCATAATCTCAGGGAAAGACAAAGTTAGTGAAGTGTATGGGACATGTCAGTAGAAGTCATGAGGTAGCCACACCAGCGCACATGGAAGGCCGAGCTCTAAAGAAGAGGTGAGTGGATGCTCCAAGTCCTGAAATTGGAGTATCCCATTTTCTTCAGCAAGGATCTGGAAAGCTACTAACTTGCTGTAGTCAAATGAGGTAAGTTCCCCAGCCAAGGAGCCAATAGTGCAAACACAACTTCCTTGAGTACTACTGCCACCAGCATCAAGGGACTTTGTGGATGATGATTTTTAAGATTGAGGAAAGAGCCATACTGGGACAGACCGAAGGTCCAACAAGCCCAGTATCCTGTTTCCAACAGTGGCCAACCCAGGTTCCAAATACCTAGCTAGATCCCAAGCAAAAAAACAGATTTTATGCTGCTTATCCTAGGAATAAGCAGTGGATTTCCCCAAGCCATCTCAATAAAGGACTATGGACTTCCCTTTTAGGAATTTATCCAAACTTTTTAAAACCCCGCTAAGCTAACTGATTTCACCACATTCTCCGTCAATGAATTCCAGAGTTTAATTCCACATTGTGTGATGAAATATTTCCTCCAGTTTGATTTAAATTTACTATTTAGTAGCTTCATAGCATGGCCCCTAGTCCTCTGCCCTTTCCACTCCACTCAGTATTTTATAGACCTCTTCTTTCTCATGAAAAGTGTGTGCGAAGTTTGGAGAGCGAACAGCATGCAAGTGATTCATAAGAACATAAGAAGTTGCCTCCGCTGAGGCAGACCAGAGGTCCATCTCGCCCAGCGGTCCGCTCCTGTGGCGGCCCATTGCCTAAGCAGTGGTCCTTGACTATTTCTATAATCTATCTCTACTCCTATCCCTATATCCTACGTCAACTCTTATCTGTACCCCTCAATCCCTTTGTCCTCTAGGAACCTATCCAAACCTTCTTTGAAGCCCTGTAACGTGCTCCTGCCAATCACAGCCTCCGGAAGCGCGTTCCATGTATCCACCATCCTCTGGGTGAAAAAGTACTTCCTAGCGATTGTTCTAAATCTGTCCCCTTTCAATTTCTCCGAGTGCCCCCTTGTACTTGTGGTTCCCCATAATTTGAAAAATCTGTCCCTGTCTACTTTTTCTATGCCCTTCAGGATCTTGAAGGTTTCTATCATGTCTCCTCTAAGTCTCCACTTCTCCAGGGAGAACAGCCCCAACTTTTTCAGTCTGTCAGTATATGAGAGATTTTCCATACCCTTTATCAGCTTAGTTGCTCTTCTCTGGACTCCCTCAAGTACTGCCATGTCCTTCTTGAGGTACGGCGACCAGTACTGGACACAGTACTCCAGATGCGGGCGCACCATTGAGCGATACAGTGGCAGGATGACTTCCTTCGTCCTGGTCGTGATGCCCTTCTTAATGATACCTAGCATTTTGTTTGCTTTCCTTGAGGCTGTGGCGCATTGTGCCGACGCCTTCAATGTTGTGTCTACCATCACTCCTAGAGCTATACTTAAGGGATTGCTGTGTGTCTCAGCTGCTATAAATACGGGACACAGTATTTTACAAAACTATGTGATCTAGAGAGGACAGGCCACTACCATCTCCTAAAGGTAGTTGTTTGTATGCCTTGTCTTTGCTAACATATCAACTACCTGCTTAGAGTATAGTTAAGGAGAAAACGTCTGTGGGCTCTTGTACAACAAAGAACCAAGAAGAGAACTTTCTGTGTACTGGTTGTCATTTGTTCTTTCACAGTAGAAGACGCTGAACCAGAACCTGCACCCTCTGCAACGGTCATGGGCAAGTCTAAGGATGTTCCAAAACCCCTGTCAAGAATCTCAGTATGTGTAGGGTTATCAGACATCCGGATTCTCCCGGACATGTCCTCCTTTTGAAGACATGGCCGGGGATCTGGACGGCTTTTCACAACCCAGCACTTTGTCCAGGTTTTGAAAAGCTCGGAACAAAATCACCATCGGACAGGAGGGCATCTGCACATGAGCGGATGCCCTCCTGCCCGGTGAGAGCAGGCAGCGGGTAGCGGGGCTGGGGGCAGGACTGGGGTGAAACAGGGCGGGGATGGGTGGAACAGGGGCGAGTCTATGGGGGTCTGGATTTGGCAAACAGAAAAATCTGGTAACCCTAAGTATGTGGCATGTTCCCCCATTAGCCTTGCATTTGAACATACTACATTTTCGTCATGATCTGATGATAAAGATTACCTTAAAGAGACAGCTAATTGATGCTACTTTCATAATGTTTATCATTAGCAAGAACACAAGTAAAGAAAAGTTCTAGTATTTCAAGAAGGGACTTTCTATTTATGCTCTTTTGCAGGTCTCCATCCTTAAGAAGATTCCAAGGAAGAGAATTGCTTAGGACTCTACATCGTTTATTTGTCAATCTACAATCAGCAAGATGATCGGGCCAGTCCTGACGCCTAGAAAAACAGAAGATACTCAGAAATACAAATCAAGGACTTTTGATTAATGTTTACTTTACATGTTTCTGCTTAAATATTGGTTATTTGATACGTGTAATCAAGAGAAGAAAAAATATATAAACTATCAAAAAAATTTCAAATATCCAAAAAGTGGTGCTCCAACTAATTGCTTTATGTCATAAATGCCTTCACCACACTATTAAATTATAACTGTCTGATAAATGAATTCACACTAAAGAGATCTCTTTCTCTATCGGGAGGAAAAGTCTTAAAATGTTCTAAAGAAACAGGTTATTGATCTTGTCTTGCCTTGTTCCTTGCTTGTAGAGCCTTCATTAGTCAAAAAAAACCTCCCTTTGCTTTGTGGTTTTATCTTTTTATATATAACTGTCTTCAGAAAATATTCTGATTTGCAGGTTGCCGCTAGACATCACATCAAGGCTAGCACCTCTGCCTGTGAGCTGTTTATTTCTTTTGTACTAATGTGAAGTGTCTGTGATTTCCCTTGATGAATCCCTTCTAATGTTTTGGCTTTCACAGGTCATGTGATCTGCCAGAGAGTGTACTGTTCCTAGTTTAAGACATAGTCCAGGAGTGTGCTGTGAGGAGGAAAATTATTGATGTGCTGTAGAAGTATATTAAGTCTGCATGCCTTTTGAAGTGCATTCAGCTGGAGTGTGTATGTCTTCTAGTATGAGTGTTACTATCAATGCATCGTGATTATCTCAGGGCAAAAGTTCAGTAAAAAAAAAAAAAAAAAATCACTGTTCAAAAGAAGGAATTTAGAGGCCCTTTTACTAAAGCTTAGGGCATGCTAAATGCTGCACATCTTATTGTATAACTACAGCCAAATGGCACTTAGCACATGCTAATTTGTATTCCTCATTCAGTGGATAAGTATGTTATCATATGCTCAAAAGAATGTGTACTGACTTTCCATCCTATATATTTCCCCCATCACAAGCACAGTTAGAGAGAACTTGAAATATGGTCTTTTAATATTCTGGCTTCTTTGTTTTTCAATTCAATTCCAATAAACTTGAACTAAACCCTCTTTACCTAATTTTAAGTTGGTGCTAAAAGACTCATTTTTCTAAACAAGCTTTTAGGGACTGATCTCATGTAATCGGCCATAGTATTCCTGGTTTGACCTTAAGGCTACAGGTGCTTTTCTTTCCTCTCTTTTTCCCTTTTCTTTTGTATTGTTCAAAAACTACCACAATGTTTCTATGAAGACCGGTGTATCAAGATCTGGAATAAGCAGAAACATATTTTACGCTCCATAAGCACTTTTTTCAACCCAAAAGTGGGTGGAAATATCGGTGCGTCTTATGGACTGAAGATACAAATTTTTGACACACCCCCTCCCCAGGTACCTTTTTAAAACTTCCCCCGTCGTACCTTTTTAAAACGGATCCACAGATTTCCCTCCCCCCATACTTTTATAAACCGCTTTTTAAAACGGACCCCCGCCTACCCGTCCGTCTGTCATGTGGTCTCTCTGGTGGATCGCCTGCCGTACTTTTAAAATGCAGCTAATAGCCTGGTGGTCCAGCGGTGGCTGTCCAGTTCGCGCGAGTCCTTTGAGAACTGATGGCAGCCATTCAGAAAGCAGCGCGGCCCAGGCAGGAGCACGGAGAGCTCGCTTATGATTACTTATGATTACTTATCTCAGTAATGGTGAGTTATTCGTTTCTCAGTATGGACTAGCGGTGAGACCCGACATGTTTCACAACAGTTTCGTCAGGGGTCTTCCCACCACCTCTTATCCTTCGATGGACGGCTGCGGTGGTGGGAAGACCCCTGACAAAACTGTTGTGAAACATGTCGGGTCTCACCGCTAGTCCATACTGAGAAACGAATAACTCACCATTACTGAGATAAGTAATCATAAGTAAAAAATGATAAGAAATATACAGTACTTAAAAACAGTAGACCGGTGAGGATTTCACCACTTGAATCTCCCCGTTGAAACATCTTGGTGGGACGGAGGATAGGTGGTTCTGAGGTCTCTAGAAATTGATTAATGAAATGGTTGAATCATTCACTAAATTAGGAAGGGGAGTTTAACAAAATAATATATTGATTTTTCTAAGGAAATACCTGGCCAATTATAGTATTTTGAACAGAGGTTTGGCAGATTAATATTAAATCACTTACTTTGGACACTGGAGCTGTAAGAATCTCATAATACTGAGGAAGTTGTGTGCCCAATTTAAGACCTATTGGAAGAAAGAACAAGGAAAAACAGGAAGCATACCCACATAAATTAGAAAAGATAAAACTCTAAACTAAACATATTTTTATAACATACATGTGAACCAATTCCCTTTCTCTTACTCAACCAAAGACTTACTAACAAGACTTCTCAGTCAATATCTTCTTGCTCCTTGAGTGAGCAGAATTGCACAGGGAAATCTTGACATAACTAAGTTCTATTTTCCTTTTTTCCTCAGTCCAGTTAGCATTCCTTTCCAAAATACTCACCTGCTTGCAGCAAAGGTTGGAGAGTCCTAATTGACCGCAGCCTCTGAATAAGTGACCCCCGCTTCATTGCGCCAATGTCAACAGGTGACGTGTCCAGCAAAGGGTCAATGGCTGAGACTAAACAGTTCATAAATTTCTCATAATCTGGATAAACCTGAAAGAGACACAGGTAGGATTACTGGGGGAAGTCCTAGAAATAGTTTATAGCAGAGGCCTAGCCAGATGGATCATTTAAGGAAGGCCTCAAATTTCATCTTTGCCCCACCCTCCTTGCCGTCCCCTCCCCTGGCACTCCACAACTCAAAATAGAAATACCCAAGCCCCATTAGCCAACGCAGTATCCCCAAGCTGCTGCTGTTGCCTGACCCCTGAAAACTTAGTTTGTACTGGGGGAGGACACAGGCATTGGAGGCAGCAGCTCAAGGGCACAGCTGCCATCTCCCCTGGTTGGAAGAGTTCCGACAGGGAGGGCTTTGCTAATGGAGCTTACTGATCAGTCACACCAAAACCAGCACCTTTTAGATGGGCTGTACCCATCAGGTTCCACCCACGGCTATGCCACTGCCTTATAGCACTGTATTAGAGTTACCTGATTTTACTACTGTAAAATACGGACCCATGGCCCCACCCCCAGGCCTGCCCCCATTCCACCTAAGTCACACCCTGTTCTGCTCCAGCCTCGTCCCCTCCCTCCCCACCCCCCTGAGCCTGTTCCCACGCCCGGAGCCACGTCGGGAGGGCATCTGTGCATGCACAGGCGAGACACGATGACATCACACATTATGCATGCACAGGTGTGACGCAATGACATCGCCGCTTTGCATTCGCACATGCACAGATGCCCTCCCGACACGGTCCTGAGCTGGAAGCTTTTTAAAACCCGGACAAAGTGCCGAGTTTCGAAAAGCCATCCAGACATGTCCTCTAAGAAGAGGACGTGTCTGGTTAAATCTGGACATCTGGTAACCCTACATTGTATAGGTCATAGATTACTGACTGTAGAATTAAGGTTTCCGCTCATTTTCTTTTTGTCAGAACAGGCAAATCCAGTCATAGCTTTACTCCACTGCATGTAAAACACTGGGCTTCTGCAAAATTGGTCCCCTGATATACACACATGGGACAGAGGAGTAGCCTAATGGTTAGTGCAGCAAACTATGATTTTAGGGAACTAGGTTCAAATCCAACTAAAGGTCCTCGTGACCCTGGGCAAGTCACCAAACCCTCCAAACACGTTAAGCCCATTAGGGACAAAGAAAGTACCTGCATATAATGTGTACAGCAACTACATATATCTAGCAGCACTATAGAAATGATTAGTAGTAATAGCACTTGGTATCACTATAAGAGCCTAATTACATAACCTTTTTTTCCTGCATAAAATCTTGTTTTACATGTATATGTTTTAATAAAATTATCCTAAGTGTAATGAGGCTCTTCTGAACTTGGGCGTTGCAGCCTATTAAAAAGTGGTAGAATGGGCAAGCATGAAAAATAAAATAGCCATTATATTTTCCTCTCATTGCTCTGGATTTACTAGTTAGGGTTTGTCTATAAGATAAGGACCTATCCAAGGGCAAAGGAGGAGGGTTTAAATGGCTAGATAAAATTACAATTGGAGAAGCCAGAACACAAACCAGATAAAACAAGCAGGGGCTAATATATTGACCTAAATATGTGTTTTGTGCTGAGGTCACTGGAAACAGGAGTAGGCCTTCTCTCATGTCACTAGAATATATAAGCTCTGTTGAAGACCAGAGAAGATACACACAGGCTGTAGCTTAGTTTTATGAAGTCCCATTGTTTCAATGTGTGTCCAGTCTCCAGAGACCTGTAGAAAAGATAAGGTTTGGCTTTTGACCTGGTTGCTATAGAGATGGACTTTTCTTCTTACTACAGAGATTACATTCCAGGGGAGGAGGTTCCCTCTCCTTTTTTGCAGGGTAAAGTTAGAAATGCTAATTGGATATACAAAATGCAAAATTAAATTTTAGTAAACTAATAACATAGGGACTTTCATATTTAAGGGTTCAGATTGAAATATAATTACCTCTAACAATTGTACTGGAGAATACATATAGGAAAATGTAGGGTTTGTGGGAGTGGTTTGGCCACTCCCCTTTTCTTTCACTGATACACGGGATTTTCAGTGCATGCTCTTAAATGACTCAGTAACATGGGAGCAGTAGTTTGACTTTTAAAGAGAATAGATCATTTTTCCTCTGTAAGTATATTATATTGTAACTAGCTTTATAACCCGTTACATTAACGGGTGCTAGAATATATGTGTGTGTGTCCGTCTTTATTTCTTTGTCTCTCTGTCTCCTTAGCCACTTTCTGTATTTCTGTCTTTCTTTCTTTTGGCTGTCCACCACCACCCCTTCACTGCTCCCCTTATCCAGCAGCAGGCCTTTTCCCTTTGTTTTACCTCCCCCCTGTCCATCAGCACCTCTTCCTGCTCCCCCTGTCCATCAGTAGGCCTCCCTTCCTATTTCGATTTACTTCCCCCCCTGTCCATCAGCACTTCTTCCTGCTCCTCCTGTCCAGCAGGCCTCCCTTCCTTTTTTCCCCTCTCTTCCTGCTCCCCCTGTCCAGCATCACGCCCTTTCCCTCTCTCACAATACCTAAACGGTTTACAATACTTTTACAATGAAAAAAAAAAATGCTTAAAAGAAACAAAAAAATAATATTAAATAAAATAAATTATAATTAAAATGATTGGGGGTTGACAAACTGAAAAGTACTAACTGGAACAGTGGGAGAAGGGGGGACAGGGGAGTGAAAAATACATCGAGATTGAAAATTTAAAAAAGTGGGGGCGGGGAAGGAGAATACAGTAGGATGGCTTCTAAGGAAGTGTTTGCCATTCTCTGCTGGTTAGGTCTCATCTCAAACATTGTAAACATCTTAAAGAAGGTGGTTTTTACTTTTAAATTGTCTGGTCACTTGCAGCCGCGCAGCGGCTCCTCCCGCATGGAGAGGGGAGGAGGGCCCTCCCTCAGCCCTGCGCGCCTTCAGCTGGCCACGGCTTCACACCAGCGAGAGCTCATTCTTCCAGCACAGGAAAAAGAACCTTTTTGGAAGCAGGCCCCACCGACAACCGGCCTGAAAGATCTGTGAGAGCGGGTATGTGGTGCAGTAGCGGTATTTCCCTCCCCCTCCACGTCGTCCCTTACCGGAATTTTTTTTTTGTGTAAAAGTGCTCAGCGGCTTCTCTCAGGATCCCTGCCTGCCTCCCTTAGTCCCTTGCCGCCCCCTTCCCGCGGTCCCAACAAACGTCCTTACTCCACCAGGGGCTGCAGCACTCTAAACACGCTGGTTTTAGTATTCATGACCAATTAGATGCAGGCAGTAAAATGTCGTCATGTATTAGATATATTTAAGTGAACCTAGCAGAACAGAATTTTGAGGGCGTTATGTCAAGGAAGTTGCATTTACACTCTCTGACTTGTAATGTTCCTCCATTGTACAAATGAATGCCTTGAAATAGGACTGTCTGTTGAATTTTAATAAAACAAGATTTTATCTGGAATATTTGTACAATTATCATCATTTCATTGCACCTATGAGCATGGTAGAACTAAAACTCTGCTCAGGTGGTACATGTGTGCAATTATGAGCGGCTACAAGACATACACTTTTATGTGATTTGCATTTAAGTGTTCTGGGGCAGAGTGGGCAGAATCATGATTTATCCTAATACTTGCCTATTTTACGTGGATAAGTATAAAGTGGATAAGTGCAAGGTGATGCATGTCAGAAACAAAAATCTTATACATGAATACAGGATGTCCAGGGTGGTACTTGGAGAGACTCTCCAAGAAACAGTGCTGGTCGACAAGTCGATGAAGCCGTCCACGCAATGCGTGATGGCGGCGGCGAACAGAATACTAGGAATGATTAAGAAGGGGATCATGAACAGATCGGAGAACGTTATCATGCCACTGCTGGGCCATGGTATGCCTTCACCTGGAATATTGCTCCAAGCACTGGTAGCCGTACATGAAGAAGGACACGGTACTCCTCGAAAGGGTTCAGAGAAGAACTAAAATAGTTAAGGGGCTGGAGGGAGTTGCCATACAGTGAGAGATTAGAGAAACTGGGCCTCTTCTCCCTTGAAAAGAGGAGACTGAGAGGGGACACGATTGAAACATTCAAGATACTGAAGGGAATAGACTTAATAAAGAAAGGTTGTTTGCCCTCTCCAAGGTAGGGAGAATGAGAGGGAACCCCGACACCGCCCCCCGTACCTTTTGTTGAAAATCAAGCAGGAGGGATGCCCACTCCCTCCTGCTTTGAAGGGCTGCCTCTTCATAATGGCGGCCCTTCCCCCTCCCAGTTCACCCTGGATGCACTGAAAGGGGCCTAAGGCCCTGATTGGCTCATGCACCTAAGACCACATCCAGTGCATCCAAGATTTGCCGGGAGTGGGAAGGGCTGCCATTTTGAAGAGGCAGCCCTTCAAAGTAGGAGGGAGTGGGCATTCTGCCTGCTTGATTTTCAATGAAAGGTATGGGGGTGGTGTCAGGGTTGGAGGGTTCTTGAGCTGGGGGGGGGTCTAATCCAAACCAACCCCCCAGTCCATTAGACAACCAGGATTTTGTGTGGGGGGAGGTGGGGGTGCTTGGTGTCAAGGGGGATTTCAGGATATCCCAGTTTTGGCAGCGGGGAAGAGGGGCGGAAGCACATCTCCGCCTAGGGTGCCCCCTACCCTCACTATGCCCCTGGGCCAAAATGCCTTGCAGCAGTCACAGCATTGTTACACAAACTGGGAGTGCATGTGTTTCTCTACCTGGATGCTCAAAAATAAATGGAAAGAACTATTTAAGTGTTGGAGTTACCAGGATTTGTAATCAACTACCCAAAGTCCTCTCTGCTCCCAGTGCAGCAAATGGGAGTATGTTGGAGCCCTGCCAAAGTTCAAACTTGAGCCTACTGTACTTATACAAATAAGGATGGATACACTCATTTTCATCGCTAGTCAGGTCTGCAGCAACCAGCAGGTCATGGCTTGGCATGGCCTTCACTATGCATGTCACACCCTGTGCATGTCACACTGTGCATGCCATACATTTGCAGGGTGTCCAGTTGAGTCTGGCTTCCCAATAGTGTCATGCTATGGGGATCATGGCAGTTGTCATCTTGGTTTGAGTTGTCCACCAGAGAAGAGATGGACAACTCATTCCAAATTTCTCTTGCCCAGAAAATCCAGACCACAGGTGAATCCAACCTGGAATGGAGTGCTCATGTAGATGGACTTCAGACCCAAGGTAAAGAGTTGCACGGGGACAGAAGTCCCCACCTGTCCCCACCAGAATCCCCTCCGTCCCCACCCATTCCCCCCTAAAGTTACCTGTCCCCATAAAAAGCAGCAATTAATTCTGCCAGTTTTGATTTTTTTAAAGTCTTAGTTTATTTAAACCAACAATAAAATACAATATAAACAAATAACAGTAAACAGAAATAAGAGATGCATACATCATTGGAAAGAATTAGAATAGACATTAGATCATGTGACTGTAGGGTCGACCATGTCTTCTTAAAATAAATAAAAGAGTTGGAATTTTTGGCAATATAAAGCTCATATCTGTAGAGCAAACAAATCTGGTTCCACCATCTGGCATAGGTAATTTGTGATATCCTTCCAAAATCCACAAAGGTTTTTAATGCAGCAATGAGTAAAGAATCAAACAATACAGCATCAAACTCATTTAAAACAGAATTGAGAGAGGCACTTTTCAGGACAATGGTTGCATAAGAAAAATGTGCCAAAACTGAACTGGAAATCCCAAATCAAATTCAGCAAGTACTTCATTTTATACTAAGCACAATTGGTGGCATAACCATGAGAGGGGGCTAGGCTTCCCACTTAGAGCTTAGCCCCCCTCAAAATGAACATCTCCCTTGCTGTAGCTGGTGGGACATTTTGGTTTTCCATCATCTTGATCCCAGTTTCTGCTTTTGTCTAACTTCTACTAATTCTCTTTCCAGGTCTCAGGAACCCCAATTCCAACCCCTTGGGAGTCCTATGAGCCTGTGAGGGTCTCTGCAGGAGTCCTGTAGACCTGGGAGGGATACCCGCGGAAGTCCCACAGACCTGGGGGGAGGGATCCCTGTGGGATTCCCGCGATCCCCATTCCCGTGAACACCTTTAACCCTAGGTCCACTTAGGATAATCAGCTTCCCATCAGTCTCCTAGAGCTATAGGCAATGGAGAATGCTCTGAAAGCTTTCAGACCTAACTGTCTGCTTGGACACATTCGCTCTTGCAGATAGTTTAGAAAGACATTCTGTCAGCCAGTGGTGTAACTGAGATTCATTAGGGCCGGGGGCAGGGAGGACTGAGATAGCAAGCATTCCCCCAGCATATTCCCCCCCCCCACCCAGATCCAGCACTCCCCTGCATTCAGCTACTTACCCACCTCCCAGGTCCTCCACATCTGCAGCGTCAGAGACAGTATTAAAATCTGCCTCTCTGGCCTGCGGGACCCTTCTTCTGCCTCATCCCACCCAAAGGAAGTTGCATCAGCGCAGCATGACAGAACAGAAGATAGATCCTATTGACCAGAGAAGCAGCCTTTAGTGCTGACTCTGAAGCTGTCAGGGAGGTGCCAGACCTCGGTGCAAAGAAAGGAGGGTTTATCTGCAGGTGGCCCCAGGCATTTTGCCAGACTTACTCAATAATAGCTATGCCCTTGGTGTCAACACAGCATCTTCTAACATACTGTTATAACTAAGCAAGTCCAGTCCTGTATCAATTCTGATCTTTATGTTTTATTTATAAAATACACATGAACATGTACATTTACAACTTCTCAGCAGCAAAATTTATTTATTTAATTAGTTATTAATTCAATTTTCCATACTGTTCTTCCAGGAGAACTCAGAATGGTGCTGAGGCTGTAGCTTTAACCACTGCGCCACTCTAGAAATCAAAATGTAGCAGAAGTGAGCCAAGTAGAACAATGAAGCCATTGTGACATCATCATTGAGGTTCGCTCATAGGCATTGGCGGCATTATGATGTCAGAATACTAGTTCTTGTTATCAGAGGCTGAAACTTGTCACACTATTTATTTATTAAATTTTCTATACTATTCTCCCAAGGAGCTCAGAACAATGTACGTGAATTTATTCAGGTACTCAAGCATTTTTCCCTGTCTGTCCCAGTGGACTCACAATCTATCTAATGTACCTGGGGCAATGGGGGGGATTAAGTGACTTGCTCAGGGTCACAAGGAGCAGCATAGGTTTGAACCCACAACCTCAGGGTGCTGAGGCTGTAGCTTTAATCATTGAGCCACGCTCTCCCATATGGACTCATTTTACCTGCAATTTCTACAGGGTTTTTGCCGATATGTTATGAAGCATATAACCTACTCGTCCTTCTCAATTAGGCAATCTGTTATTTATTTATAAATCTTATATCCCACCTATCAAAATCTAGGTAGCAAACAAATCATAACAAACATAGGCAGGGCAGGATTAACCAATAGGCCAAGTAGGCACGTGCCTAGGGCCCGAAATGGTCAGGAGGGCCCGATGAAGGAGGGCATCAACATTGTTTTTTCCAAATGGCGATGGGCCCCTCCAGCATCGATCGGCAACGCAGCCCCCCCCACCCACCCCCATCGACGGAAAGTAAGACAAGCAAGCAACGCGGGTAAGAAAGGCAATAGGAACTGTAATTGTGTAAGCGGTGCTGCTTGCCCAAAGCTTCCCTCTGACACAGCTTCCTGTTTCTGCCTGGGCGCGTGGTGGGGTGGAGCGGGGCTGGGCAGGGGGTCCAGTGTACTTGTGTGCCTAGGGACCCTCGACAAATTACTCCTGCCCTGAACATAGGGCTCCTTTTATAAAGGCACAGTAGTAGCTACTGCTGCGGTAATAGCTCCGACACCCATAGGGATTTAATGAGCGTAGGAGCATTTGGCACGCGGCAGTTGCTATTGCAGCTTTGTAAAAGGGAGGGGGGGATAATTACTTCAAATCATACATAAACTTAAATAATATAGGCCCTCTTTTTACAAAGTTGATTAATCACACTGAAGCCCCCTGGAAATTAATGGGCTTCAGTGACATTGCCTTGCGGCAACCACTAGTGCAGCTTTGAAAATGGAGAGATAATTTTTAATACCTGTAATTATAAAATTATTTATTTCCCCCCGGAAACAGGGGACTGCTGCCTTCCTTAAGTGGAAAGTTCTTATTGCTTTGAAATGTAGATACTTAAACGGCTTGATGGAGAGGCGCCGGATTTCTCACTCTGGCGGTGCCGGATGATTACTCTCCTGATGTAGGAATGTCGGGATGTGCGGGACTTTTCCTCTCTCCCAGGGCGCTCTTTTCAATGCACTTGGGAGCCCTTTCGGACCACTATGACTCCCCTGGCTCGTAGCCGTTTGCTTAACTGCTGATACCTTGTTTTACTACATTATTCTGTTCCTTTTCTGTATACTTGTGTATTTTGTACTGCATTATGGTTCATTTTTGGGGTTGCACTTGGAAGGAGGACCCAGAGTGGGGGTAAGGGAATAGGGGGGGATGAATTGGGGGAGGGGGGGTTGGATGGATGGGTATGGTATTGTGGGTTCCTTGATAACTTGAGCTTGTCTTTCCTGTATATGATGCACTTTGTTGTCTTCCTGTATAGCTCAATAAAATATATTTGATGATAAAATTATACTTCTTCTTACCTGAAAAACTAAATAAACTCACATTCCAGCATTTATCGATAAACTTGATTGTTTATTCTTCCTCCAGAACACTAAGATCCAATAATCAAAATCTACTATTCATTCCCTCTGTCCGTGATACCACCCGAAAGTCAATTTTCTCAATTTGCGCACCCACGCTTTGGAATACTCTGCCATTCGATATTAAGCTAGAACGCTTGCTGGAAAAATTCCGCTCAAAAGTTAAAACTTTCCTCTTTAGGGATGCATACGGAATCCGAGATATCACTACCTACTCAAACACATTGGCAGAAAACAACAAACTGTTCACATGAAGCGACCCCCTCCTTTTCGTGACTTTCCTCTCCCCCCCTCATCACTTTTATTTTATTCGTATCTTGATGTAATTATAATCCCCAATGTTATCTCCTTTGACTCTGTCTGTTATTGTCTGTTTTCAACCCCAGTTTTATTATACTACTAGTCGTTAAGCCCGTTACATTAACGGGTGCTAGAATATATGTCTGTCTCTGTCCCCCTCCATTTCCCTGTGGAGCGCTGTCTCTGCTTTCTTCCTCACTCTGCCCTCTCCAGCTGTAGCATTACTGCCTCGCTTTTTCTACCTGCAAGCATCTCTGCTCTCTTTCTCATCCCCAGTCTCTTTGCTCTTTTTCTCTTGTTGCAGGGGTCTCTGCTCTCCTTTCTCTATATGTTTCTGATTACTGCAAACCTCTGTGCTCTCCTGCTTTCTCTGTATGCTCCTGATCCTGTGTTTCCCTGTAGTTGTCTGTTCCTTTTTTTTTTAATTCCTTCTTCAGTCTCAGTTATTATTTCTCTGAACATTCCCTTCCTCAGTCTTCACAACTGCAGCTCTCTTGCCCTCTAAGCCCCTGCTGCAAGTGGCTGTGCATGTCGATCCTGCTCCCCTTTCACTGACTCTTTCGACAGCATCATTTGTGTTCTGCCGGCTGGGTTTCCATGGCAACCCTGCTCGCTAATGCCCCAAACTCGCACGAAGCCGCTCTCAATTTGTGCTCCCCCTCACGTTCTGCATATCTATGCCTGCTTAACAGCTCCGAGGACCCTGACCCGGGACCCCCTTTACGTTTCCTTTTCTTCTTCCGCCGCCTCCTCCGACATAAAGTTTCTTTTTTTTTTTGCCGGCGTGAGGAAAAACTATTTGGCAGGAAATTTGCTCTTCCAATCTTTGCCACATTTGCGATTGTTTGGCCGAGCTGCACCTTCCATCCCAACGGAACTTCTTTTGGACGTACCAGTTTACGACGGACATTTGTGTGTGGTGACCAGGAAATAACCGCTACGCGTTAAGACATTGTGGCGGTGAGGGCATTTGTCCATTTAGGCAGGTGCTTTATAGGGTCCTGCTGCCGCTTATTCTACTCTAGGACTCCGGTAAGAGATTCTTTCGTGCGTTCTAGGAGGGAGCTATGGAAGGGAAACTTCGGTGGTGCCGTTTTTCCTCCCAAGCTAATAGAACCGTAACCGCGCATGCGCCCTCCTGAGGCCACAGACCTACCGATCATGGAAGCATGCAGCTAAGAGTGCGCATGTGCGGCTAGGGTTTTATTATATAGGATACCCGATACAGTTTTTAAATTTCTTTTATCATATTTTTTTATTCTAATGTAAACCGTTTAGCTACCGACTGATAGATGGTATATCAAGTGATAAACTTGGAAACTTGGATAAAATTGCTCCTGAGTTCTCATCAGAGTTGCTCCCTCTATGCATACTTGTGTGCCCCCAATATTAGATCTATTTCGACTCTCCTCTTAGCTGTCATGGGTCCAGAAAATTGAAGAGGTGCTCAAGACAGCCTGTATGATACTTGGAGTTCTCACGTAGGTATAAAGTGCTAAAGAAACTAGTTACCTATCATTCTCATTTTCATACTGGAGTAAAACCAATGATTATGTAATTGCCCATCTCCGTGGTAGTATCACTGTTTCTGTAGGCAGTTTGACAGGACTGGAGCATTCAGTGTCTTCAGACTGTAATTAATAAACAAGGTCAGACTGTGCCTTTCTGGAATTTCCTTGTATATTAAAGCAGAAAGCTAAGATCTTTAATGGTTAGTTTTGCAAAGGATAATTACAAAAGCTCTTTGCAAAGTATTTTAAAATATTTTTCATTTATTTATGATTGCTTTATAAACATTTCCATCTTTATCCCAGGATCAGATCCAGATCTGTGTAATGGTAAGCAGGAAAGTGTAGCTGCAACCTGTCATTCAAAAAGATTTGTGCTGCAAACAATAATTGCATTTTCATTTTTTAAAGATTTACTATGTGTTTTTACAATGTGCTAAAGCCATTTTTACCACAGAAGTATAATGGCCAATTTTCCATTTTTTGAATTAATGACTGTGTAAATGTTGCCATTAGCACACACAATAATACATGCTTCTCATTTTTAAGCCCATCTCATTGACCCTATATGTTCCTTTCAGTTTTTATTTCCAGTTGTAATCCTTATGGTTTCCCTGCAAGTGGGTTGAATACCTTTTAGGTATGTACTGTATGTTTGGTTTTACACTGATTCTTTTTTCCTTGATCTCTTAGTATTGCCACACATGTCACATGTTCACTGTTTTTAAGCTTCATAAAGCACTAGTTTTCACAGAGGGATGCATGATTATTCCACATGGGTCCCCACTGCTCATCCCTCTTGATTAACACTCACTGATCTTTTTTTTTTTTCCACATCATCCACTAGTAGTTGTTTTTTTTATCACTCCAAAACTTTGGTTTAAATGTTACACTATTTTTAATCTAATCTAATATTTGTGTGTCGTGCACACCTAAACAGGTTCTAGGCAACTTGAGGAAAGGGAGGGAAATGGGTTAGGGTGGGAGGAAGGAGCGGAAAGGGGACAGGAAACAAAAAACTTAGGCGAATTAAGTAAAAGTCAGGTCTTATGATGATTTTACAAGAATTAATTGTCAAAGAGTGAAGTTTTCAGTTTCTTTCGGAATAGGGGTATGGTTGATTTCCATTCTTATAGTCTCTGCGAGATTATTCCAGATTTTGACTCCCAAGGAAGGTAACCATGCACTGGAAGATTCTTTTGTATTTGAGATTTTTTGTCGAGGGGAGGTTCAATTGGATCCTGTTGAGAATTCTGTGTGAAGTGGACCATGCAACAATTAAGAGTTTGATGAGTGGGGCAGCTGAGTTGTCGTAGATAATGTGGTGCATGATACTGGCTGTTTTGAATTTTATACGAACTGTGATGGGTACCAGTGGAGTTGTTTGCGGTAGGCTGAGATGGAGTCGTATTTTTTCAGACTGAAGATGAGTCTTGCCGCAGTGTTTTGAGTAAGTTGCATTTTGTGGGTGAGGGTGGTGTTGATTCCCAGGTAGGCGGAGTTGTAGTAATCCAGTTGGGATAGAATCATAATCTGGATAATGGTGGCAAAGTGATGCTGGTGGAAGTATGGCCTGATGAGGCTTTTTTACTTGTTTCATAGTGAAGGGGGCTTTCTTTTGAAGATGGGATACTTGAGGTTCCATGCATAATGAGACGTCTAGTATACAGCCTAGAATTTTAGAGGTTTTTTCTACAGTTGCCCGATTGGAGCGCTTTGCTTATTGCCACTGTTTGTTGGACAATGTGAAAACAGAGGACCTTGGTTTGAGTGGCATTTAGCTTTAGTTTTTGAGCGGTTGCTCATGCTTGGATTTTTTCTATATTATCGGAGATTTTCTTGGGAGTGTTAGCTTGATTTCCTGTTACTGGTATGAGGAGTAAGATGTCATCCGCTTATGACATTATGCTCTCATCTTCAAGTTGGATGTCTCCGAGTGAGCTCATGAACAGGTTGAAAAGAATAGGCGAGAGCAGTGATCCCTGCGGAACACCACAGAAGGCCCTCCAGTTGTTGGAGTAAACACCATCTTTTTTGACGGTGCATTCTCTGTTCATGAGGAAGTTGGTGAACCAGTGCAGTACCATATAGAAACATAGAAACATAGAAAGATGACGGCAGAAAAGGGCTATAGCCCATCAAGTCTGCCCACTCTACTTCCCACCCCATTAAGTCAGAGTGCTGCTTAATGGGAGATCCCACGTGGATGTCCCATTTATTCTTAAAGTCGAGCACGCTAGTGGCCTTGATCACCTGCACCGGTAGTTTGTTCCAGTGACCCACCACCCTTTCTGTAAAGAAATACTTCCTGGTGTCACCACCAAATCTCCCTCCTCTGAGTTTGAGCGGGTGCCCCCTTGTGACTGAAGGTCCCTTAGGAAAGAATATGTCGTTTTCCACCTCGACACGACCCGTGACGTACTTAAATGTCTCAATCATGTCACCCCTCTCCCTGCGCTCCTCTAGAGAGTAGAGCTGCAACTTGCCCAGTCTTTCCTCGAATGAGAGACCCTTGAGTCCGGAGACCATCCTAGTGGCCATTCGCTGGACTGACTCAACTCGAAGTACATCTTTACAGTAATGTGGCCTCCAGAATTGCACACAGTACTCCAGATGAGGTCTCACCATGGCTCTGTACAGTGGCATTATAACTTCAGGTTTACGGCTGACGAAGCTTCTATTGATACATCCCATCATCCGCCTTGCCTTGGATGAGGCCCTCTCTACCTGTTTGGTAGCCTTCATGTCTGCACTGATGATTACTCCCAAGTCCCGTTCTTCTGAGGTCGTAGCTAGTGTTTCTCCATTCAAGGTGTATGTTCTGCATGGATTTCTGCTGCCGAAATGCATCACCTTACACTTCTTTGCGTTGAAGCCCAGCTGCCATGTTGAGGACCAGTTTTCCAACTTGATCAGATCCTGCGCCATACCATCCGTGAGATCGCTTTCACCTACTATATTACACAGTTTGGCGTCGTCAGCAAACAGCGCTATTTTTCCCTGAAGCCCTCGGGTCAAGTCAAGTCCCCTATCTCAGAGAGTTTTCTTAGTAGTAATTGATGATCAACCGAGTCAAAAGCTATCACTATTCACATTTTTCTCACATATGTATACATATCTACTTACACATTAACATTCTCATACTAGGACCCCTGAGGAAGGAGTGTGTTTTCGAAACACGGACCATGTCGAATCCCGGTTTTCCACACAATTTGACCATATTTTGGATAGAAACTGTTCAATGTTTTAAGGATTGCGATTAAAAGTCTTGTTTTTTAATCAAGAACTTGGCACCTTGTACATTCATTGCTGCATTCTCCCTTTTTTGTTTGTTGCTTGACATTTCACTGCAGTCCCACTGGATTTTTTGTTTGTGTTTGCCATTAGCAAACAACCATTTAAAAAAAAAATTTACTGAGCACTTACCGACACCTATTTTGTTGATAAGGGCTCATGCAGTAATCCTGTGCTAACTGATAAGGGCAGGAATGCCATTGTCTGCCCCCTGACATGCCCCTCTAACAAAAAAAAAATAATAATATTTTTTAGTGCACAGTTAGTGTGTGTCAATTTTAAATTTACAACAGGATGCCTGAGGGTATCCCATAGGAAGCCATTTTAAGCTATGGTAAGCATGCGCTAGTGCTTACCAAAGTTTGGTACAAGGGCCCCTATGTGCTAACAGGTAATATGGACATTGTACAGAGGTAGTGCCTGGCTATTCTCTTTCCTTATGTACAAGGTCTTTTGATAACATCATTTTTACCTTGATTTTGAGAGCCACAAAGTTCTCACAGCCATCCCCACGCGATTCCACTGCACCTATGCAGGAGCTCATATCAATGAAGTCCTGCTTGAGTTCCCATATGGCATGTTTCAACTGGGTTGCCACTGCCGAAATCTCCCAACTTGGCTTCCCCGATCCAGGTCCTCATATCAGCTTTAGTAAGGGGCTCCACCGCATCACTCTCCATCTCGTGGAGGTCCGCTGTTGCCGCTTCCGACAATGCTAGGTTGGAAACTCTCCTCTCCTGTCCCTCCGTGCCACACGGCGCACGGCCTACCATTTTATCATTGCCGTGGGTCAGTGGTTTATCTGTCTCCAGATGTTTTTTTAATGCCATCAGAGCCCATTATAATTCTAATCACATTGCACCCTAAAGAGAGAAGAGATGGTGATGCAAAATGCACAAAAAAGCAGTTTTCTTAGGGCTATGGACGGAGCTCTAAAATTAAGCTGCCATTTACCCCAGTGCTGTCACTTCCTCCACCTCCTTTTATTATTTTCAAGTATTTTTGTCATCAGTTCATTTTCCTGCATGACTTTGGTGCTTGTAGGTTCCCTTCTCAGGTTTACTCCACAGGGAAAAGGATGCAGACCCGCGAGGGTGGGCTGCTGCTCACAGGCCAATCTCTCTTGGAATACCTGTGCAGCTAGCTTGTTTTGTGGTTCATCGAGAGCTCGGGATCTGTTCCCATGAGAGCTTGCTAACCTAATTTATCATAGGCTTGAGAAGACTGTGGGGTCCCTGTGTAACAACCCTCTGGGTATCAGGGAGCTGGCTGCAAATTTTCTCCCACCGACACATTGCATGGGTTTTCGGGGTTCGGAGTCTGTGATTGGGTCCTCCTGACCATCAGCCAGAAGATTTCCAGCAGAGGATTCATTCCTGGCATTTTCTGAAGAAGAAATCCTTTCTCTGCAGGCAGGCTGCTGCTAGCTGACAGGCACCAAAAGTCAGAGTGAGTACTCCCATTATTCCCTATGGGGAAAATTGGGGGTGTAGGGATGTGTGGAAAAGGAAGATTCAAGGGTTTCAGGGGTTAGAGTTAGGTTCCAATTACCCAATGACTCAAAAAGGTCTTTACATATTCACTGCAAGCTGTGAATCCTATAAGAGGAAAAAGGATCTCAGAAACCTGCTCAATAAAATCTTAGAATAAACAGTCCGAGACTTATACAGGAAAAAAAAACCTCTCTTAATTTAACAAGGTGCTCAATGAAACCAAATAAGGGTACAACATCAGCTCACTGATACTGATCCTTTTACAAAAACATTATCCAAATATCAAGAATCTTTAAGATATAAAATTCATTTATCTCCATATATAGCCCACACCCGACAGGACCTGTTTCATTGCCTTCTGGATCTTCACTGCAGATTGAATTCTCAAGCAAAGTTTTGGGTGTCATTATAGACTCAACACTTTCATTCAATGACCATCTTAATTCTCTGGTAAAAAAAAAAAAATGTTTCCTTAGTCTCCATATGCTGAGGAGAGTGAGATCCTGTTTCCACCAACAACATTTTGCTGTCCTTGTACAATTAATCATTCTTTTGAGGTTGGATTATAGTAATTTGGTCTATCTAAGTCCATCCAAGAAAAGTCTTCACAGACTTCAACAGATCCAGAATACTGCAGCTAGGTTGATCTTTGCAAAAAGCAAATATGATCATGTTTCCCCGCTTTTGTTAAACTTCACTGGCTTCCAGTAATCTCTAGGGTTTACTTTAAAATGTGCCTGCCTAACATTTAACATCTTGCATGGCTCTCTTCCTCCATTAATTCCTCTATCCTGGAATTCTGCAAGACCTGATATTACTAGATCTATCCAAAAACTTAAATTATCTTTCCCCTCATTAAAAGGCATTATCTATATTGGAAAATTAGGGAAATCTCTTTACTTTAACATTACTGAGCTTTGGAATAATTTTCCTGTCCAGCTGCATAACTTTAGCTCTTTCCAATTATTTTGAAAACATCTGAAAAATTTCAAAAATGTAAATTCCGCTGCTCTCTATATAATCACTAATTCTTATTATATTTTCTTTTCTTCAAAATTCTTGTAAACCGTGCAGAGCTCTATGCTTATAGAGAAGATGTGGTATAAAAGCATGGAAGGGCATAATCAAAAGAAACGTCTAAGTCCATTTTGGGCCTAAGTCACATGTTGCCCAACATTTTTTTTTTAAAATCGTTTAACTGTACGCTCAACCATCTGATCATCCAGGCCACTAAGTCGTCCATCTTAATACTCCATTTTCATCCAAAAATTCATCCAAGTCAAAAACGCCTAGAAAAATATCTTTTGGATGGACTTGGCACCCAAACATTGCTCCAGAGTAGTGGGGTACCTTACAGGACACTGCTGCGAACTTCACAAAAAGGGTGCCACATACACATCTCACCACAATGACCTTATAGGTCATGGTGAGCCCCACAAAACACCCCCCAGAACTGACTAGACCCACCTGTCTACCATTCCAATAGCCCTTATGACTACAGGTGCCACTTATAAGACAGTACAAAAGGGTTTTGGGGTGTGCACATGTTTCACCATGAATGCAGTGATTAGAGTGGCTTATGGGCCTGGATCCTCCTCTTCATGGTTCACTAACCCACCCCCAAGACACTTAAGCCACCTCTGTGCAGCTCTACTAGGCTTTCCTATGCCAGGCTGCTGCTGAGGTTCTGGAGGCAGATATGTAACATTATTACAATTTTTATGGGGGTGGGGAGGGTCAGTGATCACTGGGACAATGTGTGGGGGGTCTGTACATTGTGTCTGCAGTGCTTATCTGGTCACTTTGGATACCTTCTGTGAACTTAGACCTGGTTTTAGATGGCCTAAGTCACAACGTCCAAGTTCCGTCTAGGCGGTGTTGTAAAACTTTCGGTATTACATGCAGTACGACTAAGTCTAGGACAGCCCACGGCTTGACCAAATCCTGCCCTCGACACTCCTCCTAAAACGCCCCTTTTAGCTCTGGCCGTTTTGCAGCACTGAGAAGACCTAAGTCGTTTTTAGATATGTCTAAAACCCAGTTCGATTATCGGCACTTGGACGACTTGTATTACTGGTCGTCCAATTGCCGATTTAGGCCGGTTTTTAGACGTATTTCTGTTTTGATTATGATCTCCTTAAGGTTTAGTTTAGTTGACTCTATCGGTTTCTTACAGTTACAGTTATTTTATTTGATATACTGCCATTTGTAATTTAAAAAAAAAGTCAAATCAAAGTGGTTTACATGGACAAGGCAATGCGAACCGTCTAAAATAAATAAAAACAAACAATGAAAATGGACAAATATAAATTAACAAATCTGGATACACTGGACAAACGAAGGCGGGAGAGATTACAATATCATAAGGAAAGAACAAATGGGATAGGAACAAAAGGAGGGTAGGTAAAAAAAAAAGAAAAGAAAAGAAGAGTGGAAAAGGAATGGAAGAAGAAATAAAGAGAAGAGAAACGAACAAAGACATTTATTTCCTGATCACAGATCTGGGATAAAGATGTCAAATACTGGACTATTAGGAACAAGATTCAAAAGCCATTTTGAAGTAATAAGTTTTCAATTGGGACTTAAATGCTTTGAAAGATGGATTCTTGCCCAGAAATAGCTAAGAAGAAGAAGAAAAAAAAAAAAAAAACAACAAATTTTTATATTGAATCAGTTTGGGCAGACTGGATGGACTATTTGGGTCTTTATCTGCCATCATCTACTATGTTACTATGACTCTCTTAGGTGAATAGGGGTCTCTATTAAAAGGCTGCTTCAGATTCTATAAAAAAATACATCATAACATCATATCATCAAAATACAGTCTTATTGCTTTCATATACAAAATGGAGCATCAAAACCATTTAAAACAACTCACTGTGATTATGCTGATAGCAATGTATAATAGAGAATGACACAGTGGCTGTTACCCGCTGCTAGCTGTGGGTAATCCGCCAAAATGGGGGAGAGAAAAGGATTGGTCGCTGTGGGTATGGGAGAAAAGACCATTCACCGCCCTGTGGAGCAATGAATGGCTTTGTCTCCGCAGTGAAGGGAGGGAATACGCGCGGTTACCGATCGCGCTCCCTCCCTCCATACTGATAGCTGCCGCCGCCAAAGCATCTCCCTCCCTCCATCCCTCCTGATCACTGCTGCCCAATCGCCGCTGCCACCTGAGCATCTCCCTCCCTGCTCCTTACCTTCGCGGCAGGCAATTTCTCTAACAGTGCTTCCCACCAGCAGCCAGAGCATTGAAATCACGTGTGGCTGTAGGAAAGGTAATCTCTGATGCAACCAGAGTTGCATCAGAGACGACCTTTCCTACAGCCACATGTGATTTCAACGCTCCGGCTGCTGGTAGGAAGCACTTTTAGAGAAATTGCCTGCTGCGAAGGTAAGGAACAGGAAGGGAGAAAGAGAGGAAAGGTGGGGGGGCGGAGGAACAGACACTGAAGGACAATGAGGAAGAGAGAGATTCCAGACTATGGGGGGAGCGGAGGGGTAGAAGATGGGTGGCAGACCAATAGGGGTAGGGGTGGGGGTGGAGGAAGAGATGGAAGGGAGTGGCACAGTAACAGAGCATATGGAAGAGACAGAGAAGGCAGACAGTGGATGAAAGGAAATGAATGAGAAGATGAGGAAAGCAGAAACCAGATAACAAAGGTAGAAAAAAATGTCATATTTATTTTATTTTTTTTGCTTTAGGATAAAGTAGTATATTAGTTGTGTTGATAAAAATTTATAAACAAAGCCTTGCCAGCTGAACATCTCTTTCTCTAGTTCAGTAGCCAGAACTTTGATTTATAAGGAAGGAATAAGCTAAATATTGCAGAACTGAGGCGTGTATGGATGCTGCGGGGACGGGGACAGGGCGGGGTCAGTGGTCATGGGGACGGTGCAGTGATAGGGACAAATTTGTTTCCCATGTCATTCTCTAGTGCAGTGTTCTTCAACCTTTTTACACCCATGGACCGGCGGGGAAAAAAAATTATTTTGTGGATCAGCAAACTACTAGGACTGAAATTAAAAAACCCCGTTTCCGCCCAGTCTCTGCGAGCTCGGTCCTCGCAAACCATCTGATCCCATCTGCACAAGCCTCAGTTATGATTTTAGATTGAATGTATTTTATTAAAGTATAAAAAGAAACAATATTCTGTATAATTGTCATTTTATAAATACAAATAAGACAGAGCAAAGATCAACAAAACCCCTGTCTCCCCTCCCCTTCAAATATATCCCCTCTACTATCAAGAAAACTGAATAAGCCAAATTATTACAGAATGCTACACAGAAATATCATGCTAACAGAATACCGCAGTCACACATAGCAGGAATAGGGTTGGAGGAGTGCAACTAGGGCAACTGCCCCCCCTGGTCAGAGAGAGCCCTAAGCCACTGCCTGGACTCTGCAGTCCCCAGTTATGTCTAACACCAGCTCTAGCAGGATATATATTTCAAATATGATATATTCTAATCACAAAATAGAAATAAAATTATTTGTTTCTATTTTTTGTTGTCTCTGGTTTCTGCTTTCATCTTATTTTCACTCTTCCTTCCAGCTTCTGCCCTGTCTCTTCAATCCAGCATCTGCTCCTTCCATCTACTGTCTGACCTCTCCCCCTTCCATATGGTATTTGTCTTCTTTCTATGCCCCTCTCCCCTTTCCATCCAGTCTGTGCCCCCTCTCCTTTTTACATGATTCATTCCAGCTACACTGCTCTCTTCATTTTTATCTCTCCTACACCAGATCTAGCATCTTTGTCCCTCTCTATTTCTCTGCTGACCCCCTTCCCATCTCATTCCTGTCTCTCCCCTTCCCCTCCTCTAATCTCCCTGCCAGCTGTTTCCTTCCTTTTTCCTTCTCCCTTCCCTCCTCCCCCTGTCCAGCAGTAACTCTCTTCCCTTCCCTTTCTCTCCTCCCCTCTCAGCAGCATCTCTCCTTCTCCTTCCCTCCAGGTCCAGTAGCAGCTGTCCCTTTTTTCCCTTGTCCAGAAACTTCCCAGACTCTTTTCCTCCTCCCCTCCCAGCAGCATCTCTCCTTCTCCCTCTCCAGTAGCAGCTGTCCCTTTCTTTCCCTTGTCCACAAGCTTCCCAGACTCCTTTCCCTCCTCCCCTCCCAGCAGCATCTCTCCTTCTCCCTCTCCAGTGGCAGCTGTCCCTTTTTTCCCTTGTCCAGCAGCTTCCCAGACTCCTTTCCCTCCTCCCCTCCCAGCAGCATCTCTCCTTCTCCCTCTCCAGTAGCAGCTGTCCTTTTTTTCCCTTGCCCAGCAGCTTCCCAGACTCCTTTCCCTCCTCCCCTCCCAGCAGCATCTCTCTTTCTCCCTTCCTCCAGGTGCAGTAGCAGCTGTCCCTTTTTTAAACTTGTCCAGCAGCTTCCCAGACTCCTTTCTCTCCTCCCCTCCCAGCAGCATCTCTCCTTATCCTTCCCTCCAGGTCCAATAGCAGCTGTCCCTTTTTTTTTTTTTTTACCATGCGCAGCAGCTTCCCAGCCTCTAACAGTGGCTTTCTCCCCTCCCAGCAGCTCTTCTTACTTGCCAGCGCAGCGATTCAGGAAGGCAGCCTCGGGTCCTTTGATGGGTCGCACCGCCTCTGAGGAAAGAGGAAGTTGCATCACCAGAGGCGGCCGCGACTCAGCAAAAGCCCCAAGGCTGCCTTCCTCAATCGCTGCACTGGTAAATAAGGAGAGCTGCTGGGAGGGGAGAAAACCACTGTTGGAGGCTCCCCATGATCTCTCCGGCCTTGCGCGGACTTCAGCTCGTCGATCTTGCCGGCCCTGTGCGGACCGGCAGGAATTTTCTGCGGAAAGGCACCGGTCTGCGGACCAGCAGTTGAAGAACAGTGCTCTAGTGTGTAACAGGCTGATCATTAATAAAATGGCATCTGTGTGTCAGATAATGCCATGCATGCGCCTTTTATGCCCATGACTATTTTGCAAATCACTGACACTATCACACTTTTCAAAACATGCAACTTAATATTCCTATTTTACTTCTTAACACAGATAATCATTTTCAAACATACAAAACAAGTTACAAACTGCAGTATATATGTTCTCTTAGGCTTCTACAGCTGGTGTCATGATTGTTGCTGTTGTCTGGGTCTCACTGCTTCTGGGTGGGTAGAACCAATGTTTAAGCACTCATGCTGTGGCTTTCTTCAGGGTATGCTGTGAGGTCTGCAGTTTGTCTTTATATATAGTGGGTTCACTAACCTGAATGAGAACATGGAGGACCGTTGGTCACAAATATGAATTTTGGCGGGAAAGTATGTCGGACACAAATTTGAAAATTGGCAGGAAATTTGTTGGTCTCAGAGTCTCTTGAAACCACCCTACTGGAGAGTGCCAAGCTCAAACCTAAATTGTAGATCCACTCTGTAGACACTTTCATCATTTGGTCCCACAGATGGGAAAACCTCTGTGAATTTCTAAACCATCTGAACAATGGCCACTCCAAAATAAAATTTACCATGGAGACAAGAAACCAATGGATGCCTTCCCTTTCTAGATATGATGAGCCGAAGGAAGCATAGAATACTTGATATATAGGAAACCCATCCATACCAACTATTATCTACATGCAGAGTCCCATCACAATACATCCACAAAAAGAAGGGTTGTACGCACATGAGTGAACAGAGCACTAAAGAGTTTGTGGCCCAGGCTTCAGATAGAAAAGGATACCCTCCAGGACACATTTCTTGCTAATAGCTACAATAGAAAGGTTACCTCTCTTGCCTTAAAACTTATGGAAAATCAGCAACGGCTAACAACCATTAGAGGAAAATGCTAAGACAGAACAAAAAATGGTAGTGCTTCCCTATCTCCAAGGATTGCATAGGGAAACTACTAAAGAAAAATATCAAAACAGCCTACAGTGCACTACACTCACCCGGTCACCTCTGCTCCAGACCCCTGGGTGTACAAAATCCCATGCAGTTGCGGCCAATCCTCCAGACTCTGTTCAAGCTGAGACAAGAGCCTACTGTCATGATTCTCATAGCACCAAGGTGGCCAAGGCAACCCTGGTTTCCACTTCTCCTTCGTGTCAGAGAACCCATTCCACTACAAATTTTTCCATCTCTGCTCGCTCATAACAAAAAATCTCTTCTCCATCCCAATCTGTGTTCTCTAGCTCTCACAGCCTGATACCTCTCTCTCAACGAATAGATACTTCAACTTCTCTGCCCCAGTATCAGCCCTACTAGACTCTTCCAAGAAACCATCCACATGTTACCATTTCAAGTGGACTCGTTTTACCCTCTGGTGTCACCAACAAACATTACCTCTGGACACAAGTTTTCTGTCATCAATTCTGGACTATCTCTTATATCTCTCCAAAGGCCACTTCAGTAAGGGTGCATCTCAGCGCTATTAGTGCTTTTCATATACCTTTAAACAATAAACCTCTGGCTATACACCCATTGCTTTCCAAGTTCATGAAAGGCCTCCTACATTCCAGACCTCCAATCAACCCTCCTCCAGTTGCTTGGGATCTCAATGTTGTACTCTCCACCTTGATGAAGCCTCCATGTGAACCAATTCATCACTCAAGCACCTCTCTTGGAAAGTAGTTTTCTTAATCTGCACTACTTCTGCATGTGTAGTAGCTAAACTTTAAACACTTGTCTAGGATCCCCCTTATATAACATTCTATTATGATAGAGTTGTCCTTCGCACTCATTTAAGTTTCCAAGTTTATTTATAATTTGATTAACCACCTAATCAAAATTCTAGGCGGTTTACAATATTAAATACGTGTAAATATTTAAATTAACAAAATACAGATACTCGGGGGACTAGATACAAGACATAACATAGAGAAATACATGGAGTATGGGAAAGAACTACAATCTTTGGAGATAAAGAAAAAGGGAAAAAAACAAATGGGTTGGGGGGGAGACAACTCTTCCTGTTGTCCTAAAAAAGACACTTATGTTCCAAATGCATCATTAAATAAAAAAGTTTTTAATTTTGACTTGAAATGGTTTAAAGTTAATTCTTCTCTTAAGTAACCTGGGATGGAGTTCTATAGAGCAGGGGCGGTGACAGAGAATATACTAAGATACATAGGCCCGGATTCTGTAAACTGCGTCCCAATTGTAGGCAGCTGTAGGCATCCTACAGCTGTCTAACCACACAATCGGAACACATGTTTTTTAAAAAAAATGCTTCCCAGGCAGGCCGCCTATATTGGAGGCACCTCCGAGAGAATAGGGAGGGCCGCAAGCCCGCCTAAGACTAGGCGTAGCCTTAGGCGAACCTAGGCGGCTGTACGCATCTCCCTAGGCCAGCGGGAGGCACGTACAATGTGGGCCAGCAAAATGCTGGTCTTCATAGTAAGTAGACTTGGCCGCTACACTTATCGCGGCAAGGGAAAGAAGATTACTGAAGTAAGAACCTAATCTTCAATTATTTTCACCTCTATTACCAAGTTCATACCTTTGCATCCCTCTGGGAGAACTGAGCAATCTGTCTCTGAGTTTCTGCCATACCTCCTCCCATGAGGAGGGACCTAGGTAGGGTTCCACCTATCCCTTCCCCAAGCATTGGTGTGAAGGAATAAGGATCTCGAAAATATATCTTCAATCCATGTTTCTGGAGAAAACAAAACCAAGAGCAATGGCAGTTTACAAAGAAAGAGCAACCTTCCATTTAACAAAGAAACAAATAAAATGTGTTTTGTTAGTTGTCTTGTTTGAGCTGTAGAGCTGCAGATTGAATAATGAGACTTTCACAGCTGAGTGGTCAGTGTTGGCACTGGAGATAATTCAATAAAGTAGGCACTAACATTTACTAGCCAAACAAATGTGCAAATGATTAGAACAGAGCCCTTGGGACACACAAAGCCAGTCTGGTTTTCAAGATATCCAATATGAATATGTATGAGATAGATTTGCATACAATGCAGACAGTGCCTGCTATTTTGTATATTTTCTGTTCTTGGTATTCTATTTATCTGCTACATTTGTTAGTTTCATTTAATTTTGCTGCTAGCATTGCTTTATTTATGTGCCATAATTATGAATTGTTTCATTTAATTGCTATATTTTGTCAATTTTGCTGATAGTTTGATTTAATTGATTTTTTCTATGTGTCATAATCATGTATTGTTTAAGATGTTATATATATACTTTATTAAATTTTAAAAGGTTGTAATGTTTTAATGGTTTTTATCTATTTTTGATTTCTTTTTAAATGTATACCGTATTTTCACGCATATAACGCGCGCGTTATACATGATTTTACAAACCGTGCATAACCTTGCGCGTTGTACAAATTTTTTTTAACATAATTCCCCCCCCCGACGTCCGATTCACCCCCCCCCCCCGCAGGACTGCTCGCACCCCCACCCCGAAGGACCACTCGTACGCACCCGCACACCCACCCCGAAGGACCGCTCGCACGCACTCCCACCCGCACCCCCACCCTGAAGGACCGCTCGCACCCCCACAGCCTCCCGACCCCCCCCCCCCCCCATCATGTAGACGCTCCTACCGGTGTCCTGCTGCTTCCTCTTGGCGGTCCCGGCCCTTCTGTGAGCCCTGCGCCTGCGCTGCTTCCTCTTCCGGCGGTCCCGCCCTTTCTCTGACATCAGTGTTCACAGAAGAAAATCCTGGAGAAGGACCGAGATTGTCTGGCAAAGTTACACGAGAAAATGGAGTAGATTCTGCGCCGTTCACGGAGGAGGGTGTTTATGAGCAACTTGAAAAACTGAAGGTGGACAAAGCGATGGGACCAGACGGGATCCATCCCAGGATACTAAGGGAGCTCAGAGAGGTTCTGGCGAGTCCTATTAAAGACTTGTTCAACAAATCTCTGGAGACGGGAGTGATTCCTGGGGATTGGAGGAGAGCGGATGTGGTCCCTATTCATAAAAGTGGTCACAGGGATGAAGCAGGAAACTACAGGCCGGTGAGCCTCACTTCAGTTGTTGGAAAAATAATGGAAGTGTTGCTGAAAGAAAGGATAGTGTATTTCCTTGAATCTAATGGGTTACAGGATCCGAGGCAACATGGCTTTACAAAAGGTAAATCGTGCCAAATGAACCTGATTGAATTTTTTGATTGGGTAACCAGAGAGCTGGATCGAGGACATATGCTAGATGTAATTTACTTGGATTTCAGCAAAGCCTTTGATACAGTTCCTCATAGGAGGCTGTTGAACAAACTTGAAGGGCTGAAGTTAGGACCCAAAGTGGTGAACTGGGTCAGAAACTGGCTGTCGGACAGACGCCAGAGGGTGGTGATTAATGGAAGTCGCTCGAAGGAAGGAAAGGTGACTAGTGGAGTCCCTCAGGGTTCGGTGCTGGGGCCAATCCTGTTCAATATGTATGTAAGTGACATTGCTGAAGGGTTAGAAGGAAAAGTGTGCCTTTTTGCAGATGATACCAAGATTTGTAACAGAGTAGACACCGAAGAGGGAGTGGAGAATATGAAAAAGGATCTGCAAAAGTTAGAGGAAAGGTCTAATGCCTGGCAACTAAAATTCAATGCAAAGAAATGCAGAGTAATGCATTTGGGGATTAATAATAGGAAGGAACCGTATATGCTGGGAGGAGAGAAGCTGATATGCACGGACGGGGAGAGGGACCTTGGGGTGATAGTGTCCGAAGATCTAAAGGCGAAAAAACAGTGTGACAAGGCAGTGGCTGCTGCCAGAAGGATTCTGGGCTGTATAAAGAGAGGCATAGTCAGTAGAAGGAAGAAGGTGTTGATGCCCCTGTACAGGTCATTGGTGAGGCCCCACTTGGAGTATTGTGTTCAGTTTTGGAGACCGTATCTGGCGAAAGACGTAAGAAGACTTGAGGCGGTCCAGAGGAAGGCGACGAAAATGATAGGAGGCTTGCGCCAGAAGACGTATGAGGAGAGACTGGAAGCCCTGAATATGTATACCCTAGAGGAAAGGAGAGACAGTAAAATTATGGTCATACCTGTTAATTTTCTTTCCTTTAGAAGCAGCAGATGAATCCAGAGACTAGTGGGTATAGCTCACATCGACCAGCAGGTGGAGATAGAGAACTGATTAACAGTTGGCCTTAAAGCCTGGTGCTCCTTCTGTTGCTTCAGTTTTGCACTTTGCCCAAGCATCCCGATAGGAGAATGAGCAACCAGAAAACTCCATTCCAGTAGAAAATGTGTCTTTCTCTTCTTCTTATCCCTTTGTTTTTTTTTTTTTTCAGCAATGAAATAATACACTTACCAACCATAGCCCCGGCTAACCTAATGACCTAAACACCCTACACACAACCCGTGCACTTGGGGAGGGGCTCTGGATTCATCTGCTGCTTCTAAAGGAAAGAAAATTAACAGGTATGACCATAATTTTACCTTCCATAGCAAAGCAGCAGATGAATCCAGAGACTAGTGGGATGTAGCAAAGCAAACTCAAACTGGGTGGGACGCCAATGCCGCCTCTGCCAGCACTGCCGCGCCAAAACTCGCCTCTGACCGGGCTGCTACATCTAAACGATAATGCTTTGAAAAAGTATTACCTGACGACCAAGTGGCCGCCCGGCAAATCTCCTCTAATGACATCCCCCCGGACTCCGCCCAAGATGTAGCCAAAGCCCGAGTGGAATGAGCATGAAGGTGCTCCGGTACCTTCTTCCCTGACAACACATACGCCGAAGCAATAGCGTCCTTGACCCAACGCGCAATGGACGCTTTAGACGCCGCCATCCCCTTGTTTTTACCCGCGAACGCGACAAAGAGATGGTCCGACCGACGAAAAGCATTCGTCACCTCCAAATAATGGAGAAGCATACGGCGGACATCCAGGAGCCGTACCGACAAAAAACGCTTCCCCCAATCCTCCTTCCTGAAGGATGGCAGAAACAAGCTCTGGTTCACATGAAAGGACGACACAACCTTCGGCAGGAAGGACGGCACCGTACGCACCGTCACCCCAGCCTCCGAGAAACGCAAAAAGGGTTCCCTGCAAGAAAGCGCTTGTAGCTCTGATACTCGCCTTGCTGAAGCCATCGCCACCAAAAAAACTGTTTTTAGCGTGACATCTTTCAAAGTGGCCGCTGACAGGGGCTCAAAAGGTGCCCCCTGCAATTTCCCAAGGACGAGTTTAAGGTTCCAAGTTGGACAAATTCGCCTAACCGGCGGCCGGATATGTTGAACCCCCTTGAGGAAACGCACCACGTCCGGCAGGGATGCGAGAGCCGAGCGAGCCACCCGGCCCCTGTAACAGGCAATGGCCGATACCTGCACCTTTAAAGAGTTATATGCTAACCCTTTCTCTACGCCCTCCTGCAGGAACGCCAGAATAGCCGGCAGAGAAGCCTGGAAAGGCGCAATTCCGTGTCTGCCGCACCATGCCTCAAAGATCCTCCAGACCCTCGCATAGGAGGCTGACGTTGAAATCCTCTTAGCCTTAAGCAGGGTGGAAATCACCCGTTCAGAATAGCCCTTCTTCTTCAGCCGTGACCTTTCAATAGCCAGGCCGTAAGACCAAAGCGGCCCGGATCTTCCATTAATATTGGACCCTGAGTTAGCAAGTCCGGAGTTACCTGGAACGCTACCTGATCGCCTACCGACAGCAGCATCAGATCCGCGTACCACGGCCGCCGTGGCCAATCCGGAGCCACCAGGATTACTGTGCCTCGAAAGCGAGCAATGCGCTGCAACACCCGCCCTATCATGGGCCAAGGCGGGAATACATACAGAAGGGAATTCGGAGGCCACGGGAGCGCTAATGCGTCCACCCCTTCCGATCCCAGTTCCTTGCGTCTGCTGAAGAACCGAGGCACCTTCGCATTGCGGGAAGAGGCCATGAGATCCATCTCTGGCCACCCCCATCGACGGACTAGCAGGCTGAATGCACGAGCCGACAACTCCCATTCTCCCGGATCGAGAAGAGTTCTGCTGAGGAAGTCCGCTTGCACGTTTTCGTGCCCTGCAATGTGGGCCGCCGACAGAAGCGGGATCTGCCCCTCTGCCCACTGAAACAAAAGTCTTGCCTCTTCGGCTAACTGCGGACTCCGGGTACCCCCCTGACGGTTGACATACGCGACCGCCGTGACACTGTCCGAAAAGATCCTGGTCGGTCTGTCTTGAACTAGGGTCTGGAAAGCCCGCAGCGCCAACCGGATCGCTCTTAATTCTAGTAAGTTTATGGGCCATTGAGCCTCCTGGGAAGACCATCTTCCCTGCACCGACGTGTGCCTGCACTGGGCTCCCCAACCCTGCAGGCTGGCATCCGTTGTAACCACCACCCAATCCGGTGTGGCCAACGGCATGCCCCTCCAAAGATGCTCGTCCTGGAGCCACCAGCGCATGCTTTGAGCCGCTCGAGGACTCCACTGGAGACGCACATTGTAGTTCAGAGAAGCTGGAGACCAGCGAGAGAGCAGAGACTGCTGTAAGGGTCTCATGTGGCTCCGGGCCCAGGGAACCACCTCCAGAGTCGCCACCATGGAGCCCAGCACCTGCACATAGTCCCAAACTCGAGGTCTGGGCGACCCGAGAAGGAGGCGAATCTGCGCCTGCAATTTCTCCCCCCGCTCTCGGGGTAGAAACACCTTCCCCAGAGTCGTATCGAACCGCACCCCCAGATGCACCAACGACTGCGAAGGGGACAAAACACTTTTGGGAAAGTTGACAATCCACCCCAACGACTGAAGGAGAGAGATTACTCTCTGCGTCACCGACAAACTCTCCTGCCGGGATGAGGCGCGGATCAACCAATCGTCCAAGTAAGGGTGTACCCGAATCCCTTCCTTGCGTAGAAAAGCGGCTACCACCACCATGACCTTGGAAAACGTGCGGGGAGCCGTCGCCAGGCCAAAGGGCATTGCCCGAAACTGATAATGTTGGCCCAGAATCGCAAACCGCAGATACTGCTGATGCGGAGGCCATATCGGAATATGGAGGTACGCTTCCTTGAGATCGAGAGACGTGAGGAACTCTCCCGGCCTTACCGCCGCAATAACCGAGCGTACCGTTTCCATTCGGAAATGGCGCACACTGAGGAATCTGTTGACCCCTTTGAGATCCAGCACTGGTCTGAAGGACCCCCCCTTCTTTGGAACAATGAAGTACAGGGAATAAATACCGCTGCCTACCTCTTCCGGGGGCACCGGTACCACCGCCCCCAGATCGAGCAGCACCTGAAGGGTCCTGCGGACCTCGGCTCCCTTGGCCGCTCCATTGCACGGGGACACCACGAAAGAATCTACGACCGGAGCGGCGAATTCTAATTTGTACCCGTCGCGAACAATGTCTAACACCCACTGATCGGACGTGACTGTGGCCCACTCCGCCCGGAATGCCGAAAGCCGACCCCCTAAGGGCAGGGCGGAGGGAGCCCAGCCCCCGTCATTGCGGAGTGCGACTGGCTGGGGTACGGGCTGCCTGCCCTGGAGAGGGTTTCGTCGTGCGAAAGGAACTTCTCTGCTGAAACCGAGGTCTCGAAGCAGAGAACGGGCCAGCTGCAGCCCTGGAAAAAGGTTTACCAGCCCTGGCACGCCTCACATCCCGGAAACGTGGTCTAGACGATGAGGCCCGTACCGGGGGCCTAGCCCTGTCCTCCGGTAAACGCTGCGTTTTGGTATCCCCAAAATCCTTTACCAGTTTCTCTAACTCCTCTCCAAACAATAAACCCCCTTTAAAAGGGAGTCTCACCAGCCGGAGCTTGGACGCGGCATCAGCCGCCCAATGACGGAGCCACAAGGACCTGCGTGAAACCACAGACAGAGACATTTGTTTCGCAGACGCCTGAACCATATCATACAAGGAGTCCGCTAAATAAGCCAAGCCGGCCTCCAAATCTGCCAGTTCCGCAGGGACAGAACCCCCAGACTCCAGCAAATTATCGGTCATCCCTTGTGACCATTGCAGACATGCCCGCGCTGCGTAAGAACTGCATATTGCGGCCTGTAAAGTAACCGCCGCCACCTCAAAGGACATCTTTAGGGATGCTTCAATCTTTCTATCCTGCGCATCCTTTAGTGTCACGCCCCCTTCAACCGGCAAGGTAGTCCTCTTGGTCACCGCCGCCACCAAAGCGTCCACCCTAGGTAACCGAAACTTGTCCAGTTCGGCCGGGTCAATCGGATACAAGCGCCTCATGGCCTTTGCCACCCGCAAACTGGCCTCCGGCGCCTCCCATTGCGCCGAGATCAGCTCCTGCATGGCCTCATGGACCGGAAAGGACCTAGGCGGTCTACGTGTACCTGCCATCAGCGGGTTACCGGACACTTTAGCATCTTCCTGAGAAATATTCAAACTTTGTAAAGCCTTTGAAATAAAGGAAGAAAGCTCCTCTCCATGGAACAACCGGAGAGCGGAAGGGTCATCCCCCTCCCTACCCGGGATACTCTCCTCGTCCCAATCCAATAGTTCACCCTCCTCCAATGACTCAGGTAAAGAGAAAGGCGACCTGGGCAAAATATCTACCGCCTCCGCAGACACCAGCCTGCGCTTTTTAGCCCCCTGCGACCGCCCCGGGGACCCAGCTGCCCCCGCAGTGGGCCTGGTATCTGTCCCCTCCCCCCCCGCCGAGGTAGAGGGTACCGCAAGGGACCTCCCGGCCCCCAGCACCAGCTGAGTAGGCTGGGAGGACTTCAACTGAAACACATGATGGAGCAACTGTACAAACTCGGGCGACAAAGATCCCCAGTTAAGGGGCACTCCCCCACCCTGCTCCGAGCCGAGGGGCGGGCCCACGCCGGCCTCCAGCGCTCTCAGCTCACCCCCCGCCGCCTCACACTTGTCTTCCGTGGCCGAGTCCTGCAGTCCCCCTGCATCGACTTCGAGCGGCGGGGACCTTGAGCGAGACTCCCGCACCCGGGAAATGGCCGCCTCACAAGCCGCCAAAAACGGATCATCTGCCGGCGCTTCCCTGCACCCGGCAGAGCACAGACCCGACAGTGTTCGACGCTCCCCACAGCGCGAACACTGCTTACCAGCCTCGGCAGCCATCCCCCCTCGGCTTTAGTAAAGCTCCGCTTTTTTTTTTTTTTTTTATACACACGCGGCGAACGCCGCCGAACGCCGACTCCGCCCCCGAAGCCGCCCGGCATCCGGGAACGCTCCGAGGACCAGTACCAACAAGCAAGCAAACAAAAAAAAAAAATCACTCACCCAAACGGGAAGCCGCTCACCCCCGAAGCCAGGGAATTGTTGGTAAATGTACTGTAAGCCGAGTTTAACCCCTGCCCGGCTCAGTACACGCAGGAAGGCTCCTTTTTTTTTTTTTTTTTACTGGAATGGAGAAGCCAGCCAATAGTCCTGCAACCTGGAAAGGAACCCCTCTATCCAACGGAGGGGAGGGTGGAGCAGGGACCTGGGAGGGCCCAGGTGTACCTCCTAAAGCCGGCACCAATCAGCCAGGCACCCCCAACCTACTGAAGAGAACTAGTCTCAACAGAGGAATTCCAACGGACCACCAATCCAATCTATCCGGCAGCAGCCAGAGACTAGGAGCTAGAAGGGTAGCTCCAACCCTGCTGGGAGATAGAGCAAAACTGAAGCAACAGAAGGAGCACCAGGCTTTAAGGCCAACTGTTAATCAGTTCTCTATCTCCACCTGCTGGTCGATGTGAGCTATACCCACTAGTCTCTGGATTCATCTGCTGCTTTGCTATGGAAAGGGGAGATATGATTCAGACGTTCAAATACTTAAAGGGTATTAACGTAGAACAAAATCTTTTCCAGAGAAAGGAAAATGGTAAAACCAGAGGACATAATTTGAGGTTGAGGGGTGGTAGATTCAGGGGCAATGTTAGGAAATTCTATTTTACGGAGAGGGTGGTGGATGCCTAGAATGCGCTCCCGAGAGAGGTGGTGGAGAGTAAAACTGTGACTGAGTTCAAAGAAGCGTGGGATGAACACAGAAGATTTAGAATCAGAAAATAATATTAAATATTGAACTAAGGCCAGTTACTGGGCAGACTTGCACGGTCTGTGTCTGTGTATGGCCGTTTGGTGGAGGATGGGCAGGGGAGGGTTTCAATGGCTAGGAGGGTGTAGATGGGCTGGAGTAAGTCTTAACAGAGATTTCGGAAGTTGGAACCCAAGCAAAGTACCGGGTAAAGCTTTGGATTCTTGCCCAGAAATAGCTAAGAAAAAAAAAAAAAAAAAAAAAATTTAAATTGAATCAGGTTGGGCAGACTGGATGGACCATTCGGGTCTTTATCTGCCGTCATCTACTATGTTACTATGTTACATGATGGGGGGGGGGGGTCGGGAGGCTGTGGGGGTGCGAGCGGTCCTTCAGGGTGGGGGTGCGGGTGGGAGTGCGTGCGAGCTGTCCTTCGGGGTGGGGGTGCGAGTGGTCCTGCGGGGGGGTGAATCGGACATCGGGGGGGGGGGGGGCATCAGGCTTTCAGGGTGGGGACAGGACTTCAAGGGGGAGAGGAGAGTTGGGGCGGGCGAAAGGAGAGTCGGGGTGGCCAGAGGAGAGTCGGGGCAGCATGCGCGGTATACAAATTTTTTTTTACATATATTTCGGTTTCCCGCACGCTATACCCGGGTGCGCGTTATCTACGTGAAAATACGGTAATTTTAATTATTTCTGTGTGTCCATGACTATAGACTCCTGATGCAGGCCAGTGCGGCCGAAACATGTACATGTCGAGTCATTGAGCTATTGAAGTGAATAAAAGAGTCTTGATTGGACATCTCCACTGTTTGTTTTTCTGTGTCTGACTTGTGGAGGTGACTCTCCTGTTCTGTACTTTGTTGTTCAATTAACAGCACCAATTGAGCCAATCGAAGAATTAAGTTAGGCTCCTAGATTGGCTAGGCACGCCTAACTATAAGCTACTTTTATAGAATCAGGGCCTTTGTAAATCCCTCCTCTGTGTAGTTTTACCATTTACAAAAATGCATATATAAAAATAAAATAAACAGAGAAAGGCTGCCTGCCAGCTGAAACTTGCACCTGACATTACAAGTTAAAATGAAGTTATTAGACTTGATTTATTATTGATCTACTCCAAATTCTGAAGTCTGCACTGATGGCCATTTCTTTAGTGATAGGCAAGTTTTGCCAGAAACCACTCTTGAAGAAGGAACCTGTGTGCTCTTGACAACTGATGTACAACACTGTATTATTGCTATTTTGATCCAGTAAAAAGTGTCAGAACCTGAAAATAATCCAGCTTTTTTCAGGGCTAATGGAGTGCTGCCACTATAGAAACCAGCAGCATGTGTAAAACTAGGGTTACCAGATTTTACTCATAGCCCTGCCCCCAGTTCCACCCATGTCACATTCTGTTCCACCCCAGCCTCGCCTCCCTCAACTTGTTCTCGTCCTCGGGACCGCGTTGGGAGATCATTTGTGCATGCAACATGATGACATCACACACATGCGCGCATGAATGTGACATCACTACATTGCCATCTGCACATGCACAGATGCGCTCCTGACACGGTCCCGAGGTGGAAGCTTTTCAAAACCCGGACAAAGTACTGGGTTTTGAAAAGTCATCTGGACGCTCGGACTAGTCCTCTAAAAAGAGGACATGTCCGGGAAAATCCAGACATCTAGTAATTCTATGTAAAATCAAAGATCTGACTTATTAAAGTTTTTTCTCATAGGCCAAAATTGCGAGAAGGCCCAGAAAGGATATATCGACAGAAGTTAATTCAGAGTGTCATGCACAAGGAATACACTACTATTTGTATTAAAAGAAATCCGTGCTCAGCTTTTTTTTTACTCACATAGAATGAAAACCATTACCTTCAGCTCCAGATCTTTGTAAATTTGAGGCCGGAGCAGACTGAGGAGGTATGAAGCTCTAGAGAATTTAAATCCTGAAAATATTCAAACAGATGCAGCTTAGGGCTTAATACGAAAGCTTGGCTAATGTACCATTTCTACCTGTGTACAAGAGACTATAGAGATGGGTAATAAGAGACTGCAGGTGGATGTGAGTTTGGGATGACCAATAGAACCCCCCCCACACACACAACACACATACACAAAAGACATCAAGTCCATCATTAACAACTCAGAGTCAGAATCCTGAGGAAATGCCGACTGCATAAGCTTCCTCTGCTGTGGGTGAATAGGACTTGTGACTATTGGTTTGCTGGGAAAAAGTAAAGCCTCTAAAACCTGGCCAGCCATAGCTGGAGGATTACTGAGAAGGAGTTTTGAACACTACAGCCTCCAAAGTAGGGCAGGCCTTTATATACAAGTGACAGAAACTGTTAGAACCATTTTCATGTCTGGTACTAATCTTTAAAGTGGAGTTTTGAGCAGCTTTTTTCTTCTGCATGAAACTTCCCTGCAAAAACCAAAGGAAAATCCAACAAAAGACTGCAGTACAAGAACAACAAACACAAAACAAGAAAAAACTGCAGACAATATGTACAAGATGCAGGCTGGGTTTATTATATTAAATGCGGTCAATGATACCACTTTTTTACAAACCAAGGGACCCGACACGGTCCGTGTTTCGGTAAACACGCCTTCGGTATCCATTCTGTGCTGGAACTGTCAGCTCGCGTTTATCTGATTACTGCATAGTTCATTATCAATTTAAATTGCGGTTTAATTCAAACCCTTATCAACCATGGACCCCTGAGGAAGGAGTGTTTACCGAAACACGGACCGTGTCAGGTCCCTTGGTTTGTAAAAAGGTGGTATCATTGACCGCATTTAATATTTGATATAATAAACACAGCCTGCATCTTGTACATAGAGTCTGCAGTTTTTTCTTATTTTGTGAAACTTTTCTGCATCATGCAACTATAAAAATGCATGCAGACATCTTGCTAACCAAATGTTTCCACTAACAAAGTTTTGTTGCATAGGCTCTTTAGTTTGGAATGATGTTCTTCAGGCTCAACTTTCCATTCTCTCACTCCTACTTACTCTATCGGATACATTCATTTCCTCAGTTCCCTGTCCCCCTCCCGATTCATTCCTAGTCTTATCCCCTCCATAAGGCTGACACTCATTCATGCTCTCTCCGGCCTCCCTCCCCCTCCCCCCATGCATCTTCTTTCTCTCTCTTTCGCTGAGTGCCCTCAGCCATGTAGGATCTAACCATCAAGCATTGCTTCATCTCTTTCCCCCTCCATCCCCCCTCTTTCTCATACTTTTGCTGTCAGTGGCTTAGTAGGTGTAGGGGGAGGGAGGGGAGCGAAGTCTGCCCCAGGCGCCGTCTTGGTGGGAGCACCGGCACCTGTCCTCCTCTCTGACCCCCTGCTCCTCCCCCGCCACATGAGTTCACCCCTTCTCTCGTACCTCTTTCATTTTCTCAGCATGAGCAGTATGATGAACTTAATGCACGTGTTGGTGTCAGCTCTCTTTGATGTCACTTCCAGGTCCCGCACTTAGGAAGTGACATCAGAGGGAGAGCCGACACGACGCAGGCAAGTTTGTAATGCTGCTCGCACTGGGAAAATTTAACAGGTACAGGGAAGGGGGCGCACGTGCTGCAGCTGGATCATGATGGATTGGGGGGGGGGTGTAGAAAAGGGCAGGGGAGGGACGCCACGCCACTGGTTGCTTTTTTTCTCCGTCACTGTCAGCAGCATCAGCAGCAGTAAAGGTAACAGCAAGACACACAGGTCCACCTCCCTGCACATGATGCTTATAGTTCTTCAGGTCTTGCCCCTCTGACAAAGGAAGTTTAAATTTCAGGCAGTGAAGAGGCATAACTACAGTGACACTTTTGGAACTTTTTTGCTATAGCTTAAGTGGATGTTCCTTACATCTGGGTTCTGCTAATTTTGAGAGGCATAACTATCAGCATCGCATGCAGAGATGGACTCATGTCTTGCTATTAGAGAATGACAAGGGGACAAATTTTTCCCCGTCCCCGAAGTAACTCAATTTCCCCCATCACTACGAGTTTTAGAACTGTCCTTGCCCCTGCCCCATTCCCGTAAGCTCTGCCTTAACCGCACAAGCCTCGAACACTTATGATTTTAAAGTGTTTGAGGCTTGTGCAGATGATAGAGCTTAGGCATTGGTGGAATTAGGCATTATGACAACACAATCTGAGCTCTAGAATGTTGCTACTTATGATTTTAAAGTGTTTGAGGCTTGTGCAGATGAGGATAGAGCTTAGGCATTGGTGGAATTAGGCATTATGACAACACAATCTGAGCTCTAGAATGTTGCTACTTATGATTTTAAAGTGTTTGAGGCTTGTGCAGATGAGGATAGAGCTTAGGCATTGGTGGAATGAGGCATTATGACATCACGATCTGAGCTCTAGAATGTTGCTACTTATGATTTCAAAGTGTTTGAGACTTGTGCAAGTGAGGATGGAGCTTGCAGGAATGGCGCAGGGACAGGAAAAGAACTAGCAGGGATGGAACGCGAAAATGAATTCCCGCAGGGACAGGGACGGGGAAAAATTTGTCCCTGTGTCATTCTCTACTTGCTATTACCTTTACCGCTACTGATACCAGTGGTGAAGGAAGACGGCAGAGGGCCCAATGGTGGCGGTAGTGGGAGAGTAGGTGGTTGTGGTATGGCCCTATTGTGCTGACAGCTTGTGACTCAAAACAAGTTTTTTGGGACCCCAATTGGGATTGTGATCCACAGTTTTTGAACCACTGAGTTATTTAGTAAAACTTTTAAAAGAAATAGGGATTTTCTTTCCACACAATACATAATTAAGCTTCTAGTGCAGTGGTTCTCAACCCTGTCCTGGGAGGCCCCCAACCAGTCGGGTTTTCAAGATAACCCTAATGAATATACATGAATCAGATTTGCATGCCTCCCCACATCATTCTATGCAAATCTCTCTCATGCATATTCATTAGGGATATCTTGAAAACTTAACCGGCTGGGGTCCTCCAGGACAGATTTAAGAACCAATGTTCTAGTACAAAAGGCATGAGTCTTGATAGAGGGAGTGTACTAGATGTGGTGTATTTAGATTTTAGCAAAGCCTTTAACAGTGTTCTACACAGACGTGTAATAAATAAACTGAGTGCCCTTGGTATGGTTTCCAAAATGACGAGCTGGGTCAGGAACTGGTTCAGTGGAAGGCGACAGAGGGTAGTGATCAATGGAGATTGCACTCAGAAAAGGGATGTTACCAGTAGTGTGCTTCAAGGTTGTTTTTGGGCCTGTTCTTTTTAACATTTTTATAAGCGATATTGCTGAAGGGCTGTCAGGTAAGATTTGCCTCTTTGTGGATGATACCAAAATCTGCAACAGAGTAGACACCCCGGATGGTGTGAATAACATGAAGAAGGACCTAGCGAAGCTTGAAGAATGGTCTGAAATTTGGCAGCTAAAATTTAATGCTAAGAAATGCAAGGTCATGCATTTGGGCTGCAAAAACCCGAGGGAACAGTACAGTTTAGGGGGTGAAGAACTTATGTGCACAACAGAATAGCGGGACTTGGGTGTGATTATATGTGATGATCTTAAGGTGGCCAAACAGTTGAAAAGGTGAAGGTGAAAGCTAGAAGGATGCTAGGTTGCATAGGGAGAGGTATGGCCAGTAGGAAATAGGAGGTATTGATGCCCCTGTATAAGACTCTGGTGAGACAATTAGAATATTGTGTACAATTCTGGAGACCACATCTTCAAAAAGATATAAAAAGGATGGAGTCAGTCCAGAGGAAGGCTACTAAAATGGTGCATGGTCTTCATAATAAGGCATATAGGGACAGTCTTAAAGATCTCAATTTGTATACTTTAGAGGAAAGGCAGGAGAGGGGAGATATATTAGAAACATTTAAATACCTAAGTGGCATAAATGCACATGAGTCAAGTCTCTTTCAGTTGAAAGGAAGCTCTGGAACAAGAGGGCATAGGATGAATTTAAGAGGTGATAGGCTCTGGAGGAATCAAAGCAAATACTTTTTACAGAAAGGGTAGTCGATGCATGGAACAGTCTCTCAGAAGAGGTGGTGGAGACAAAGACTGTCTGAATTCAAGAGGGCCTGGAATAGGCACGTGGGATCTCTCAGAGAAAGTAAGAGATAATGGTTTCTGCGGATGGGCAGACTAGATGGGCCATTTAGGCTTTATCTGCCATCATGTTTCTATGTTTAGACTTAAAGAGCTCAATATTTATACTTTGGAGGAAAGGAAGGAGAGGGAAGAAATGATAGACATTTAAATATCTACATGGTATAAATGTGCATGAGGATAATCTCTTTCATTGGAAAGGAAGCTCCGTAACGAGAAGGCATAGGATGAAGTTAAGAGGTGATAGGCTCAGGAGAAATCTAAGGAAATACTTTTTACAGAAAGCATGGTAGATGCCTGGAATAGTCTCCTGGTAGAGGTGGTGGAGACAAAAACTGTCAGAATTCACGAAAGCGTGGGACAGGCATATGGGATCTCTTAGGGAGAGGATGGGATAATGGATGTTGTGGAAGGGCTGACTGAATGGGCCATTTGGATTTTATCTGCAATCATGCTTTGATGTTTTCTTTCCAGGTACATTATAAACACCCAACAATATGCCTCATCTGTCTCTTACTCAATCCATGTAGAAAGTATTCTTTTTCAGTTTAAATAGAAATTTTGAACTTCCAAAAAAAAACATATAAATTAACTTCAGTCCTTGCCTGGAACAATTTCCTCGGTCACTGCAGCTCCTCCAATCACATGCCGCCTCTCCAGCACTACTGTGTTCACTCCAGATTTCTGTAGGTAAGCTGCCTAATATAAGAGCACAATGGTTACTGGAAGTGACAAAAGCAAATATCTCCAGATTATCTCAAGCTTCAGCTCCCACTATCTCAAATAACAAACAAAATAGTCAAGGATATCAAAACCTGGGGGAGGATATTTAGACTGTCATTTCTTGCCATCTATCCAGTGCTGATTTTCTTTCCCAGCTATCATATGACAATGTTGTCCTTCTTCTGAAGAAACACTGCATCATATAATGGTGGTCAGGGCTGGCCCTGCCCTACCATTAGCTGGACTAGGCGTCTACCTAGGGCTGTAGAATTTGGGGCTTGAAGTGGTGCAGCAAGAAAAGTATCCTCTTGTCTCCCCTTCCTTACTTAGTCCCTCTCTCCCTGCTCTTCCCTCTGCCGTCACTGTTGTTCTACTACTTCCCAAATCACTTCAAAGGTTTCAGGACTAGCATGGAGACTTCCAGTACAATCCCACTCAAGAGCTGCCTGCATTCTACTCTCCCAATAGGAAATGTGTCAAAAGGAGAGCAGGACTTGGCCTCTACTGGAAAGCTCTGCTCCAGTGTCGATACCTTTTTGTAGTGGCCTGGGAAGAGGTTGGGCTAGAGCAGGGCTGCCCAAGTCTGGTCCTCGAGATCTACTGGCAGGCCAGGTTTTCAGGATATCCACAATGAATATGCATGAAAGAGATTTGCCTGCACTGCCTTCTTGGTATGCAAATCTCTCCCATGCATGTTCACTGTGGATATCCTGAAAACCTTGTCTGCCAGTAGATCTCGAGGACCGGACTTGGGCAGCCCTGGGCTAGAGCGACGGCAACAGAGGAAGGAGGATGGAGAGAGGCTGACCACAGGAGTAAAGGGCAGATAATTTACTGGATCTGAGAGGAAGGGAAAAGAGGGGGAAGGAGCAGTTGGACTGGGGGGTATAGGGAAGGAAAGGAGAGGGGAGGTATTAGTGGATCCAAGGGAGTAGGGAAGAGAGCAAAGATGCAGGACACCTGAGCTGGAAGTAAGGGCCACCTTGGTGAGGGAAAGATGGATGCTGGCTACCTGAGGAAGACAAATGCTGGACTGTGAAAGGGGAGCAGAGTATGACCTTGACCCACTCCTAGAGGTGGAGATAAGAGAGAGAAAAAGGGGTTGTTGGTCACCTGGGGTGGGTAGAAAGGAGAAGGGGAATGCTGTTACCTTGATTAGGGGAAGGGCCGAAGCTGACTACTGGAGGGAAAAGGAGATGCTGGACTATGGAGGAGGGTTTACCTTGGACATCAAATACCCTTGGACCAGTCCTAATGATAGTTTGCTATGCTTGCTAAATTATAGATGTTAAGGTAACTGTTGTCAATATATGAGGGTTGATTTATAAGTCATGGAAACTATTTTTTTTCTCTTGAAATGTGACAACACTGGAAAGTGTGTGTGGCTAGTACTTTTTCATGTTGCCACCAGATAAGAGATAAGTGCAGGCATCTCTGGTAGGGGGAGAAACAACAACAACAAAAAAAACCATGACATTTGAAAGCATGGTTTTATTATGGCCTACAGTGTACAACACCACTTTATAAGTAAATAGAGATTTATGATGTTGATTGTCATGCTTGCTAATAGCATCAATGGAAGCATCTGAAGCAGGTACATTGAAGCACTACCAGCATATTATACAAAGCTATTCTGCTCAACAAGGATAAAGGGTAAGAGCGCTGTATATTACGTTTCTGGGCAGTTTTAATCAAAAGAGGCTCTATATTCAATTTATAAAGTTCTGCGAGACCTTGGGGGATCTTTACCCCCAGTTAGACTAGGTGACATGTTGTTCAAACGTATTTATTAGATTTCTAGTGCTGGCGTATTTTAGAGAGAAAATAGTTGCCATGACTTATGAATCAACCCTCGTATCTTCAAAACTAAATTTTTTAGAATGCAGACTTCAAGAAGGCAATTTCCAAAGCTGACCTTCTGAATGAATGTTATCCTCCCTTAATGATGACAGAAGTGCTCATGTTGCTCTACAACACACATACTTTGATTTGCTTTTAGTAGAAGCATTTCCAAAGGAGGGATGTATTCTCCAAGGATAAGCAGGTATTATATTCTCACATGTGGGTAACATTACTCACAGAAGGCAGTATGACGCTGCAAAGTACACTGTCACTTTAAATCTTTAGGTAGTGCCCATACTGCGCATGTAGACTGCACATTCTACTCTAAAAATGTTAATATCTATGAAAAAAAAATCCACAGAAAAACAGACACAAAAATCCTTCTTCCCAATATTCAGTGTTATTTAACTGGCAAGGAAAGGCTCCTGGTCGCTTAAATAGCACATAGTTGGCTATGCACTAATATTCAACGTGAAATGACCACTGAATATTAGCTCTCAGCAGCTAGTTGGTTATCCATGAAATTTAAAGGGCTGGTTGGTTAACTAGCTACCAAATTGGGCCACTTAAATAGCTGGTCTATCTTTGGCCGCTATAACACCCACAGGTAGACAGTGAATCCTTAGAGTTGGCCACTTGGAAACAGGATACTGGGCTTGATGGACCTTTGGTCTGTCCCCAGTATGACAATTCTTATGTTCTTATGTAAACTTAGCCAGCCAATGCTTAATATCAATTTAACTGGCTAAGTTTACAGCAGCTAAAAATAGACCAGATATTCAATGCTAGTCACTGGAAATGGCCTGGCAACTGCGGAAGTCAGTTCGTCTAACTCCCACAGTCTAAATAACGGGCCCTTTATACCCAGAACCAGTTTCAAAATGAAGTGTGTGCACACACTTTAAAATCTTAGTAATCGGTATAGTATGCCGATCTTATGTTTTCAGGTGGACTTCCTGGGACACCAGGCCGCTCAGTGGTATAAATTAATATCTGGATTTTTGAATAAGAAAACAAAAACTGGTCTTCGGGACATTTGGAGCATTGAGATCAAGCATCAGATTACTGCATCTCAATGGCCACTGTATTTGGGCTTGGAGGATGAGATGTACAGTGTCTGCATCTATGAGACAAACTTGTTTTTTTCTGTTACATAGAGCATTTTGGACCCCGGTTCATTTACAGAAGTTAGATAGCTCTAATAGATGCTGGCACTGTCACCTTGAAGCTGGGACATTAGATCATTTGTTTTTCTATTGTCCATTGATACTTGCTTTTTGGAAATCAATATGGGGTCAAATAAATAATTTGCTAGATAATCCAGTGGCAATATTTTATGATACTGTTTTGTTTGGCATATCAATGAGGACTAAGAACCAAATTTCCTCTAATAATAATACGCTTCTACTTATTATGACAGGGATTGCCATAAAACAGATTACATATAATTGGAAAAATTGGGATAGGCTGAACTATAGCTTTTGGTGGAATTCATTATGTCATATATATAAAATGGAAAAGGGTACTAGCTATGCAGCAGGGGAATTTTGCAGAGTTTCAAGATATTTGGGAGCCATTAACAAGATACTGTAAAGATTGAAAATAATTTTCCCCCCTTAAATAAGCACATTCAAGGTAGAGGGAGGGGGTGGGGAGGGATATTGTGGTTTTCTTATGAATGCAGTTATTGTTTTGTTATAATTAGTTATCAATATTATTGGAATTATATATGTACTTCTTTTTGTTTTAATTATGAGGGGAGGGGGAAGGAAATTATTGTATTTTGAATTGTTTATGTATTTAAAGTTTTCTCTAGTGTTAATGCTTTAATTATTTGTATTGCACTATTAACGTTTGAAAATCAATAAAGAATTATTTTAAAAAAAAAATATCATGGGAAAAACTTCCTTAATAATTTTTTTAATTAAGTTTTCCTTAAATAGACAATTTGTTGAAAACAAAGTTTCTCTTGTTTACAAACAACATTATAATACTTACCGCTACTAATCCATTGTGTCCTGCAAAAGAGAGGAAAAAATAGAAATGTATCAATAACAATCACTGAGGTTTAAAGGGGCAACATGCAGAAAGAATGCATGCCTCAGTTCAGAAGAACATAAGATTTGCCGCTGCTGGGTCAGACCAGTGGTCCATCGTGCCCAGCAGTCTGCTCACACGGTGGCCATTAGGTCAAAGACCAGTGCCCTATTTGAGTCTAGCCTTACTTGCGCATGTTCTGTTCCAGTAGGAACTTATCCAACCTTTTCTTGAATCCCTGAAGGGTGCTTTCCCCTATAACAGCCTCTGGAAGAGCGTTCCAGATTTCTACCACTCTCTGGGTGAAGAAGAACTTTGTACGGAATCTTTTCCCTTCTAACTTTAGTGACTGCCCTCTTGTTCTCTTCACCATGAAGAGGGTGAACAGTCTCTCTTTCTCTACTAAGTCAATTCCCTTCAATATCGTGAATGTTTCAATCATGTCCCCTCTCAGTCTCCTCTTTTCAAGGGAGAAGAGGCCCAGTTTCTCTAGCCTCTCATTGTACGTCAACTCCTCCAGTCCCTTAACCATTTTCGTCACTCTTCTCTGGACCCTTTCGAGTAGTACTATGTCCTTTTTCATGTACAGCGACCAGTGTTGGATGCAGTATTCCAGGTGGGGGCGTACCATGGCCCAGTATAACGGCATAATAACCTTTTCAGATCTGTTTGTGATCCCCTTCTTAATCATTCCTAGCATTCCATTTGCCCTTTTCGCATGTGTATGTGCATAGTGCTGCATATACACAGAATGAAAAAGTTAAATTTTAATTAATCAATTAATTTTATTTCCCTTACTCCTGTCAGACTAATTGAGGTAAGTGGTTTATGTCCCCCTGCTAACAGATGGAGACAGAAAAAGAAAGCAAAACTTTCTTCATTCCCCTTATACAAGTCTAGTGCAGTCTTTAGCTCCTCAGTAACCTATATCAAGGCTAAAGACAGCAGAAGGCAATTGATATATTTTAGGCTTCCTATCCATCATTACATTACATTACATTAGTGTCTTCTATCCCGCCAACACCTTTCAGTTCTAGGCGGTTTACAACAAGAAATTAGTTTGGGCATTCCCAGGGAGATTACAAGGTTGATAGCTATAGTATGTGTCGGGATCTGGGAAGGGTCGATACGGTTTGGTTAGATCATCACCACAGATAAACTGGATGCAGTCACAAGCTTTGCTACATACTATTTAGTTACTAACCCAGTAATTAGATATACCCTATACCAAAGGTCCCCAGTACTAACGCTGCTGTTTTATCTATCCTACCTCCTGATGCTGTCTCCATTATAACTTGCCTGCATAGCTGCCACCGTTAGTTCAATAATTCCCTCTGGCAGCCTCGCGGTGTTTGCTAGGCCAGCCCACCTCCAATGATGCAACTTCCTTGGAGGCGGACCCGGACTAGCAAACGCTGTGAGGCTGCCAGAGGGAATCACAGCACTAACGCTGGTGGCTACGCAGGCAAGTTATAATAGAACTGCTGCTAGTCAGGGTGGGGAAGGAAAGGATAGGAGGTGCTGCTGCTGGGTGGGTGGGGAAGGGAGAGGTGGTGGTGGTGCTGCTGCTAGTTAGTGGGAAGGGTGATATGCTGCTGCCAGTCGGAGGGCATAGATGTTGCTGGACATGGGAGGTGAGAAGGAAAGGTGCTGCTGAACCTGGGTATTGGGGGAAGGTGAGAGGGGAAGGTGCTGCTGGACCTGGGTATTGGGGGAAGGTGAGAGGGGAAGGTGCTGCTGAACTAGGGACAGAGAAGAGGGGGAGAGATGTTGCTGGACTTAGAGTAGGAGGGAAGGTGGTGCTGGATTGGGGGGAGGGCAGTGGAGAAGGACAAAGAGAGAGACTGGATCAGGGGAAGAGGGAATATTGGACTCGGGGAAGGAGAGATGTGGATTGCAAGGAAAGAATAAGGAACAGAGAGGGAGACATGCAAACCACAGGGTGGGGGATGTAAGCAGAAAAGAACAGAGAGGTGATGCCCAGAGAATAGATACTAGGCATGGAGGGAGGATAAGTACAAACACACAGAGGGGGAATGTTGGATGGAGAGGGGATGGGACATGATCTCAGAGGTATAAAGGGACTAGGACACGGAGGTAGATGCTGGACACGATAGATAGGGATGCTGAGGGAAGATGGATGTGAACATGGAGAGAGATGTGTCAAATGGACAGGATACCCTGCAAAGACAGAAGAAAAAAAATAGAGAAAAAACAAATCGAATCAAAAAAATAAAATACTCAAACAAAGGTAGAAAAAAGTATTTATTAGCTGAAATGTTTCTGTGTAGAAATCTTGTAGCAGTCCCACTGTTGTTCTCCCACTAGGCATTGTATTAGTGTTTTAGGACTTCGGGCTCCTTTTACTAAGGTGCGCTAGCGTTTATAGCGCACACAGGAAATTACTGCGCTCTACGCTTCTAGAACTAACGCCAGCTCAATGCTGGTGTTAAGGTCTAGCGCGTGCAGCAATGTAGGAAATACATTAGGAAAAGTTTGAGCTTTTTTGATTTGCTAAGGAATAGATAGTAATTGTGGGTGAAGCTTGGGATGGATCTGGTTATGTTATATAGGTTTTATGTATTTTTTGAAAAGTAGAGTTTTTGTTTCTTTTTTACCTCATGCAAAACTGTCAGTTCTTTAATAATATTTTTTCTGAGGCCCGCCAAGTACCTACAAATCCAAAATATGGCCCTGCAAAGGGTTTGAGTTTGAGGCCACTGATCTAGGGGATACTTGGCTTGAAGAAGTTGGGAAACACTGCCCTATACCAAGAGTAAAACTAGGCTAGTTTCCTACAGAATGAATGGCCCAACTTGAGCATCTCCTTAATGTCTCCTGAAATCAATGCCTTCTTAGAGGCTACTGTGCCTTATTGGGCATATAACTAGACAAGACCTTTTTTGAAATTCAGAAGGAAATGGGCATGTACTAGGATCTCAAAGGTGACTTGCAAATGACTTGAGAAGGTCCACCCCTACCTTGGACTATGTATATAATTCCTTTACCATTACCAAATACAACCATGAAGACTGTCAACAAGATTTAAACATATGCTGACCTATGGAAGTCTTGCATGCTTGATTTCTTGGAGGAAAAGTACTGCATTCAGAAAAGTAGCAGGGGTGCTTCCATGACAATATCCATTGCAGCAAGCCAAAGCCAGTCTCTATCCTCTGAGAGTCATGATTATGCCTTCATATCAGTTTGCTCTGGAAAAGGACAAGATGGAAGGAATGGAGACCTAAAGGCAAATAGCGTCTCCTCCATAAACTGAAATTACAGAGGTTTGTTGCATTGTATTCTTTTGCTTCACTGAAGGTTGTACCCACTGATACTTTCACTTTGTAGCCAGATTCTCTTAACAGCCAATCTCATAAAAGAGAAAAAGAAATAGGCAGAATGTTTCAGGGAGGAATCCTTCGACTTGGTGAAGTAGGAGGGAGGAGTGAAGGACTCCTCTTGCCTGCCCCTTTCAGAGATCAATTCAAGGAATATACAGGCTGCAGGCAGGAATTTATGATTCTATCAGGATCCCCTTGTCTTCCGTTTTCCTTTATTAGTGAAAAACTTGCCCATCTTGGCGTTTATCTAGGATAATCCAAGGTCCAATCATGAAATTCCCCCACCTGATTAAAAAAAGCCCTTTTACAAAGCTGTGCTGCGAGGGGGGAGGGTGCTGAAAGTTCTCAGCCCAACCAACTTCTTAAATTCAGAGTGTTATTTTGCCTTTGTAGCTGAAAAGAGTATTTTATTTTGCAAAGTGCCAATTTGCAGAATCGTAATGTTATGTTTTGACATTGTTTCAGATTATTGATTGAACCATGTCAATGAAAAGTGTGGAATTTTCAAGTGTGGAACTCCAAGCTGTCATGAAGTTCCCATTCCTGCAGAAGAAAACTCCTAAGGAAATCCATTAATATATGATACAAACATTGAGTCACAAATGCCTATCATACTCCACAGTGAAGAAGTGGTGGGCAAACTTTCAGCGTGGAGATTTCAAGACTGAAGACGGAAGAAGGTCTGGGAGGCCTCAAATGGTGTCAACTCCTGAAATTCTTGACCATGTCCACGACCTGATTTTGGCAGATCTGCGAATATAAGCTTAAAACAATTGCTGAGACATTACATTACATTAGTGATTTCTATTCCGCTTGTGCCTTGCGGTTCTAAGCGGATTACAAGTTAGAAGACTGGACATTACTGACATCCAGAGAACGTGTTGGGTGCATCTGGGTATCCAGCCAAATCCCTAAATTTTACAACCTCTGCCTTATTTCGCAAGGTCTCACTGTCCACTTAAATCATAAGATTCTAGTCTGCACCATATTTTACCAATAAGAACCTCCAATTCAATTTCAACATATTCTGCTGGAATATATTGGTCACCACAGGCCTACCTTTTCCAGTCCTTGATTCATCATCTGTATTTCCTCCCATCATGATTTTCCAAATGGAAGAAACATTTGGACATCAACAGCAAAGATAGGATATCTTAAAACCAGCAGAATTAAGGATCTCACACAAAAGCTAGAGAAAAAATATTAAATAAAATCAGGGAATGAACTGACCCTTGTGGTACCCCACACTGCAACTGTCGCAGCTGAGATAGAACTTGATCCCAGAGCTATCTGTTGTATTCCAGCATCCAGAAAAGAAGAAAACCACTTCCTCCAATTTCTACATTCTACAACCGTCATCTTTTCAACAAATCATTCTGCACTGTATCAAAATCAGTTAAATTCAACAAGACAATAACCAAACGATTCCCCTGATGCCCATATCTTGTACACTTTGTCCAGCAATGAAACCAATAAGTTTCTGTGCTGTAATGCCTCTGAAAACTGGATTGGAAATTACTAAGCATGGAGCACCTCTCCAAGAACTGACAATTGGCACTAACCACCTTCTCAAATAATCTTACCCAGAAACAGTAAAATAGAAATGTCTATAATTCTCAACTATAGTAGGATCCAAGGAAAAGGCCTTTTCAACTCTGACCTACCTACAGCTTTTTTTTTTAAGGTAAGGAAAGAAAACTCAATACTCCATAGAAGCATTGACAATTCTCAGTAACCTATTAGCTAATTCTGCAAGTGCCACCTTCATCACAACCAAGGGGCAGGGGGTCCAAACAATAAGATGTAGGATTTCTCTTGATTTTGACTAGAATTGATCACAAAGAATTGGAAAAGCCATGATAGATTAAATTATACATTTTGGTGGACAACTGTATGTACTACGTATCAATATGAAAGAATGAAAGCGGAATGTTTAGGATTTAGTGCTTTATTTTAAAAAATATGGAGTCCATTGGCTTTATTTGTTGATTCACAGTAAATGAAACTATTTTGCCTTCTGAGTTTTTTCATTACACATCCGGGGCGGGGGAGGGGTAGGGGAGGGAAAAAATACTGGGAAAATGGAAATGAAATATTGTTATTATAGTAATAAAGTTGTTTAGTATTATCACTTATTGTTAGTAGGGGGGATATAGTTATATTTCTATATACTATTTATATGAAATGGTGTATTTTCTGTAAGAACTTGATATTTTTAACCAAATGTATTACACTGTTGTAATTTAATCTATATATATATATATATATATATATATATATATAAAATCGGAGGTATGTATGTGTGTATGTATGTATGTGTGTGTGTATGTGCCGCGATCATGCAAAAACGGCTTGACCGATTTGAACGAAACTTGGTATGCAGATCCCTCACTACCTGGGATGATATGTTCTGGGGGTCTCGCGGCCCACCTGCACACGTGGGCGGAGCTACAAACATAAAATCAGATTTCACCCATTCATGTCAATGGAAAAAATGTAAAAAGCTGCCATTCTCACAGTAATTCAAAAACGGCTTGACCGATTTGAACGAAACTTGGTATGCAGATCTCTCACTACCTGGGGTGATATGTTCTGGGGGTCTCGCGGCCCACCTGCACACGTGGGCGGAGCTACAAACAGAAAATCAGATTTCACCCATTCATGTCAATGGAAAATATGTAAAAAGCTGCCATTCTCACAGTAATTCAAAAACGGCTTGACCGATTTGAACGAAACTTGGTATGCAGATCCTTCACTACCTGGGGTGATATGTTCTGGGGGTCTCGCGGCCCACAACTCTATGTTGCTTGCTCAAGGGTGGGTTCACCCAAGAATTTATATGTTCTTGCTCCTGGAGGTGAAACTAAAAATGTTGTTTATAATCAAGTTTTGCGTTAGTTGTATTGTATTCATTTTGTCAAATATTTCACATTATAATTTGAATATATGTGAGTGTGTGTATGTATGTATGTTCCAGCATAACTCTTCAATGCATGGACAGATTTCAACCAAAATTGACATACACATTACTTACTATCTGAGGACAAACACTGTGGGGGTGGGAAGGGGGGATATGTAAAAATGATTGAAAATGACAGATTTTAGTATCTACCCCATAGTGTTTTCGGGCTCACAGATGAATACTCAGCATAACTCTGAAACGCATGGAGAGATTTCAACCAAACTTGGTACACATATGACTTACTATCTAGGGAAAAATATTGTGCAGGTGGGACGGGGTAAAATACTGTGGGGGTGGGAAGGGGGTGATATGTTAAAATTATCAAAAGCGACAGATATTTATGTCCAACCCATAGTTTTCGGGCTCGCAGAGATGAATACCGACACTCCCGATGCCGTTTAAGTCTAAATTCAGCCCCATAGAGAGGGACATCCCTTTGGGACATGTGGAGGGTAGGGGGTTGGGACATGGGGGTGGGGCATATGGGACATGTGGGGGGGTAACGTGGGGGGTGGGACATGTGGGACATAGTGGGGTGGGACATGTAGGGGTTTGGACATTTTGGGATAAATAAATATCCGGGCAACGCCGGGTAATCAGCTAGTAAAATAATAAAATATTTTAAAAAAAAAGATGTAGGACTTATCTCAAATGGTAAATATCCACCAGCTATTGTTTATTAACCCTTGAAAATAATATCCAAGTGGAGTGACCTGAGAATCCCAGCCAGCCTATCGTCCTCCCTTGCTCCATCATCCACTAACAAATCCCTTACATCCTTTGGCTTCACTTCCAGCTCTTGAGAGCCACTAACAGGTCAGGTTTTCAGGAGATCCTTAGTGAATATGCACAAGAGAGATTTGCGTTCAGTGGAGATGTGAACTGAATACTCTGCCTCCCCAGACTGGATAAATCTAGTTATCTAGTGAAACTTATTTGGTGGCCCCAGGTGTGATCCCGGGGCGGGAAGATGGCTGAGCTTGCTAGCAATGATTTATATACACTAGCCAATTGTAGATTTTGACCGACACCATCCCTAGGCACTATGTCAATGCCACTTAGCTCCCCACCCTGTGAACCTTCAAAGCCCTTCCCTCTTTCCCACATTTCTTCCACATCCCCAGGGCTAGAGAATGACACGGGGACAAATTTGACCCCGTCCCTGCAGGAGCTCAATTTCCCTGTCCCCTATCCGCGAGTTTTGTAGCTGTCCTTGTCTCATTCCTGTAAGCTCTGCCTTAACTGCACAAGCCTCAAACACTTATGATTTTAAAGTGTTTGAGACTTGTGCAGATGAAGACGGAGCTTGCAGGAATGGGGACAGGATAGGAAAATGAGTTCATGTGGGGACGGGGAAAATTTTGTCCCCATGTCATTCTCTACATAATTGTCAATAAGCTTGAGGACTTTACCTGCTCCCCACATGGGAACCAAAAAGGAAAGAGACCTCTCTGTATGCAGGCTTAGGGCCTGTTTTGCCACGCAGCAACAGCCCCGAAGCCCTTTAAATCTCTATGGGCTTCGGGGCCGGTGGCGCGGCTTTGTAAAACAGGTCCTTAGTCTCTGCTCACTGCTAGAATGGAGGGAAACAGTGGTAGGAAAGGTAACATTTTAGAGTTGGGGGGCATGATTGCTGACCTGTGGGGCAGTGGGCAGAAGGGTACATGAGATTTGCACCATAGGGCTGCACTTAAATCCAGACATATCACATGTTTAATTGGCTAATAAACCTAAATTTAGACAATTAAGTTTTAGCTCACTACATATAGGAAAAATTTCAGCCACAGTTTAGCCATTAGGTTTCAACTGAAAATATGCTAACAGCCAGTGGCGTACCAAGGGGGGGGCGGTCCGCCTCAGGTGCAAGGCCCGAGGGGGTGTTCAGCTGGCCACTTACCGGGCAATAGGCTGCTGCCGTGGAAAGGCTGCCATTACTGTCAACAGAAAGCAGGCGCCGAATTCTCCCTCCCTGCTGCTTCTCTTCCCTGAGCCAAGTAACTCTAGCCGTCCGACGTCAATTCTGACATCGGAGAGGATGTTCTGAGCCAGCCAATCGCTGCCTGGCTGGCCCGGAACGTCCTCCGGAGGTTGGGGATCGTGCACAGGACACGGAGCTTGGCGGCGGCGCTACTTCCCGTGGCCCGTACTTGCCGAGCTCCTCGTAGAGCTGGTAGTCGTCGGTGAAGCGGGTGCACGTTGTGATAGTGGCCATGTTAGGACTGCGAGATCCGCTCGAGCATGGGGCAGGGTAGAAGGAGGAGACAGCAGGGCAGGGCAGCTGCTGCTGCTAATGGTGCTGCTCTCGTGCGGCTCTTCCCTCCCTCTCTCGGCTCTCTCTGTGCACAGTCACCGCGGGGTGGGGAGGGAGGGAGGAGGGCGGCCCAGCACGTCAGGCAGCCAGAGTTGGTCGGCCCGCGGGAAAGGAAGGAGGGCGAATTTGGCGTCGGCCTGTTTCCGATGGCCAGTGCAGCCTTTCCCCAGCAGTGGTGGCAGCATGGTGGTGGTAGCGGCGGTGGCATGGGGGAGGGAAGGGAGAAAGAAAGAAAGGGGGGGCAGCCAGGAAGCCAGAAAGAAAGCAAGGGGGGGATAGGGATCCAGAAAGAAAGAAAGGGGGCAGGGTGAAAAAGAAAAAAAATGGGGCATGGGGAAAGAGAGAGAAAGACAGACATAGAGAAAGAAAGGGGGGTATGGAGAGAGAAAGAAAGAAGGGGGCAGGGTGAAAGAAAGAAATGGGGCACGGAGAGAGAGAGAGAAAGACAGACATACAGAAAGAAAGGGGGCATGGAGAGAGAAAGAAAGAAGGGGACAGGATGAAACAAAGAAAAAGTTGGGGGAGGGAATGAAGTCTGGAGGAGAGGAAGCATACAGGAGGCTGAAAGAAGGGAAGAAATATTGGAAGCACAGTCAGAAGAATAAAGTGCAACCAGAGACTGATGAAATTACCAAACAAAGGTAGGAAAAATGATTTTATTTTCAATTTAGTGATCAAAATGTGTCCGTTTTGAGAATTTATATATGCTGTCTATATTTAGCACTATGGGCCCCTTTTACTAAACCACAATAGCAGTTTTTAGCGCAGGGAGCCTATGTGCGTTGAGAGCAGTGTGGGGCATTCAGCGCAGTTCCCTGCACTAAAAAATGCTATTGCGGTTTAGTAAAAAGGGAAGGGGTATATTTGTCTATTTTTGTATAGTTGTTACTGAGGTGACATTGCATAAAGTCATCTGCCTTGACCTCTTTGAAAACACATGGAATATAAATGATAATTAACATTTTCTCTGCGTACAGTGTGCTTTGTGTTTTTAAAATTTTATTGTTGTAGATCATTTTGACTTGGCCACGACGGTAAGGGGGAGGGAGAGAGGGGAGCTGCTGAAAGACATCTAATAATCCTTGCAGGCTTGACTGTGCAGGGAATTATTTTTGTAAAATCATGTTTTGTTATGACTGGCATTATTTAGACTTTAATTTCTATGAATGAATAGAATGAAAATGATATAAAATTACTTGCTTTTTTTATGTGCGTGCACTGAAGGAAAGTGGAGAGAGAGTGGGCTGAGGACGCTGAAGGGAAATGGGGAAGAGAGAGTGGGGAGAAGACGCTGATTTATAAATTGACAATTGTACAGAATATTGTTTCTTTTTATACTTTAATATAATAAGTTCAATATAAAACAATTCAAGGCTTGTGTGGATGGAATCAGGTGGTTTGCGGGGATGGGGACCAAGCTTATGGGGATTAGTCCAATAAAATGGTATTTTCTTATTTCTCATTATTTGTTTTATTTTTATTTGTTAATTTGTAAAGTGGTGATTGATATGTATCAGTTTTTTCAAATTTACATCTACTGTCTTTATATTTTGCACAGTATTAGAGGACATGTATTACTGTTTTTGTGGTGTTGCATTGTATGCAGAGTCTGGTTTCTTGGCAGTTCAGTTTAACTTTTGTCTACATATTTCTATTTTTAGTTTGTGATTATTCCATATTGGGCGAGGGTGTATCTGTCTGTGTACATAAAAAGGGCATGGCTTTCTGATAGCATCCACTGTACAGGATCAATTGACTGTGCAGGATCTGGTTTGTTTAGTTTTACAATGTATGTGTTGGTGTTCTAGTGCTCACTGCAGTGTTTAAGATGCTGCCTTTTCTTAGGTACACTCTTGTTGTGCGATATGTAGATTGTTACTAAAAATCATATTTTTCATATAGATGTGGGGGAGGGTGTCAAAAAATAATGGGCCCCGGGTGTCACATATGCTAGGTACGCCACTGCTAACAGCTAAAGTTTAGACAGTTACCTCTCAATGGCATTTGAAAATTTGCCATTATGTTTCATTCTTTGAAAATCTTCTTGAAAACAATTTAACCTTTGTGTTTGTTTATATCCGAGGACGAAGGGTTGAAGATGAGAAAGGCATGGAATCTAAATATTTAGAGTCAGTATAACAAGTTAATAGTTGAAGATTTTTTTAAAATATACGTAGTGTTTTGACTTAATATTCAACGTGTCTTCCTTCCATTAAAAAAAAATGGCTTTGACTAGGCTCCCATAAAAAATGGCTTTGACTAGGCTCCCATTCAGTACAATGCACATTCGTCAAACTGCAGCTGTCATGATACTGTGGAATCCTGTATTCTATCCAATTCATATCTAGTTACTATTCAAATGAAAAGATCAGGCCTGAATTGTAAATGGCTTTACCCACAAAATGATGCAAAACCTTTTTTTAATAAATGGTGTGTGCCTGAACACTTTAAAAGTTTTAAACGTTACTTTCCGCCTTTTGCTTTCTTACCCCAAACACGAAGCTCTCCACCTTTTCTTCAGCGCACTGGCTTCACTGACTACTAAAACTGATCATTACATTTCTGCACCAGTCTCCCTGCCTGCCCCTCTTATTTGCTGCAGCTTTTTTTTTACCTCCTCCCACAACGACGGCGTCATACTTCAGCTCCAGGGGCCTCACTGCTGCCCAGTGAGCCCTCGTGCTGCCTTTAGGGGCCCATGTGGCGCGAACTCTTCCTAAGCACAGGCCACCTCCTGCAGGCATTCTCAGGCGCGCGCCAGAGCAGGCTGTGGCGCAAAGTTGGTGAGCCAGCAAAGGCAATGAACTTTGATTTGCTGAGTCGGCTTTTCTTCGCTTGCAGGCCTGGCAGCACGCTCCTGTCTCGTCAGCTCAAGAAAAAAGCAGGGCTTCGAGAGGGAGAAACAAATGCCGAGGTTTCACATTTCAAACGACAGACTTCTAGAAAGAAGGGGAACGGGGTGGGACAGGGTGAGAGGGAGGAGACTAAACTGTGCCTTTTCAAGTTCTTTAGCGTCGGCCAGGCATGAAAGGCATGAGCCAATTCAAATAAATAAATATCAACAGGTGCAATAAAAACGGCAGTAAGGGACCCACTGGATTTTATTCTGATCCAGGAAAGCAATTTAGAGCAGAGTTCGAAAATATTTTGCCCAGATAGTTAACCTGAGTAAAATCAGAGGCTGGAGATTTCCCTCCCCTTCTGGGAGAAAAATACAGCATGGACACTTTTATTCATGCAGCAAAGAGGTGATATGGAGCAGAACGGATTTATACTGCAGACGTTGCTGTAAAGCAGGTGCAAAGTTTCTCCTGGTGGAATTCTGCTAAAAAAAAATAAATTCAAAATTATGTGCACAATCCCATCCCCCCCCCCCCCCTTTGTTGTTGTTTGGTGTGTTTTTTTTTTTTGTTTGTTTGTTTTGTTTTTTTACAAGGCAGCTGTAGAGGCTGCCACACAGCAAATGCTCTGATGCCCCTTAAATCCCTATGCATAGGCAGCTGAATGCTTTTTTGTTTAGAGGGCCCAAAAGCTCCACCCTAGACCACACACAAGCTCTGCCCCAGACCCCGCCCCATTATAATAGTACTAATTGTAATGCCATTTCTTCCATTCATTCATATGCACACAATATAATCTTATTAACAATACATAATGGTAACCACACAAAGCACACTGAATGCAGAGAAAATTTTAAATAACTATCATTTATATTCTGCTTTTTTTTTCAGAGAGGTCAAGGCAGATGAAATGTCACCTCAGTAACGGCTACAGAAAAATCCCCTTCAGGGCCAAAAAAGTACACTTCTCCCTCCATATTCACTGTGATAGGGATTAACAGACCCGTGAATACAGAAAAACCGCGAATAACTTTTTCATATGTTATTTGCTGTTTTCTATTAAAAACCATCGTGAATATGGTGAAACCGTGAATAACATGGTGGGAGACCTGGCATGTTCCTGAAGGAGAGGCAAAACATGGTGAAGAAAGTGCTGGGAATCAGCAGTTTTCTCTGTAAACACATGGAATCAGCGATTTCTCTATGCAAGCTGATGTAATTTTGAGGGAGGAGCCAACAAGCTAAAAACCGTGAATAATCAAAACCGCGATTGCTGAAACTGCGAATACGGAGGGAGAAGTGTACATCAAGAACTAATACAAAACCCTTCAAAGAGCATAAGAATAGCAATACTGGGTCAGACCAATGGCTCATCTAGCATAGTAGAAAACAAAGCCTCCTTATACATTTGCTGTTTCTTTCCGCTCCTTCACCTTTTGCACTACATCCATCTTTGGCACTGATTTTCATATTCAGTTTTCTTAGGGTTACCAGATTTCCTCTTTAAAAAAAACGAAGACACTTGGCCAAACTCCATTCTGCAAAAATCTGGACACATGGCCCTGCCCCAGCCCAGTTCCACTTTCAGCCCCTCCGAGTTCAGCCTCCATCCCTGCCCCCACAAACCTCCTCTCCTTCCCCTACAAGCTCCGGCCACTTCTGGAGGGCCTGGAGCATGTGCAGATGTGTGTGACGTTGTCCATGCTTACTCAGATGCCCTCCAAATGTGGCCGGAGCTTGTTGGGGTTTTCTAAAACCTGGACAATCTGCTGGGTTTTGGAAAGGAGGACATGTCCGGGGTTTCCCAGACATCTGGTAACCCTATGTAATATACTGGCAGAAGTGCAGTTTTTGTAGGAAGGAAGCTGGTGCAAACTTTTTATGGTCTGTATAGTATATAGGGCATTACTGTAGTCTAGCTGTGATATCAACATAGACCACTGTGATCAGACATCTCAATATATGGAATGAGATTTCATAGTTGTCATAGGTGATAAAAGCAGTTTTTAAAGATTGCCTGAATTTGTGGAACTAAAGCAAGCAATGAGACTAGTAGTATCCCATACATCCCAAATGGGAATTTCAATCAGATATCTGTCTGCGTGTGTTAAGAACCCACACATTCTCTATTTTGCTTAGGTTCAGGCAAAATTTGTTGTTGTTGGGGTTGGGGTTTATTTTTTTATTTTATTTTTATTTTTTACCATTCCTGAGTTGATAGATAGTCAATTTACTCAAAGTTGTAGGTTGATCTGATTCACTGGGTATGAGCAGCTGTATATTATTTGCATAGATATATAAGTCCATGAAACAAAGCTGTTCTATTAAAGGCTTGCGGTAAAATTAAATACTGTAATGGGTTCAGTTCCTAAAATGATGATGTACTGTTATAATGTGTGGTGTAGACTTTCCATTCTATAAAATTTCCCAGAAAAGGAATATGAGATGCTGGCTAGTGGTATTCCAGCTTCTCTGCTCAAAGGAGCTCTTTTTCATTAGAGGGTGCACCACAGCCTTTTTTTTTTTTTTTTTTTTAATACTGTTGGTAGCTGCCCTTCCAGAAAAGAATAATGGATAGTTTTAATGGCTCCTTCAATGAGGCCTCAGCTTGCCATCTGCACTTTTTCTGGGCAAGGGTTGAAGGAGCAGGATGTTGGCCGTAGGCCTTTCAAGATTTTTGAGAGCCTCCTCTGTTACCTGTTGAATGAGTTCCAGATGGCTGTACGTATAGGGCCCTGGGCAAACCTTTGTGGATGGGCTCCCTTTTAATTTTTTTCAGATTCTCCCTCCCCCAAATCAGGCATCCAGTAAATGTTTGATTACCTCACAAGGCACAGTCACCTTTAAACATTTTGCTCTGCCATATTAAACATTTTTAGGTACAAAATACCCAAAGATGATAAACATCAGGATTAAATATACTGACAAGCATTATACCCCTATGTGGGAATAAAATCTGGGCTCTAATGAAGTAGAATCTCAAACATTAACCCTGTAGATCAGGGGTAGGGAACTCTGGTCCTCGAGAGTCGTATTCCAGTCGGGTTTTCAGGATTTACCCAATGAATATGCATGAGATCTATTTGCATGCACTGCTTTCAATGCATATTCATTGGGGAAATCCTGAAAACCCGACTGGAATACGGCTCTCGAGGACCGGAGTTCCCTACCTCTGCTGTAGATCCACTTCTATAGCACATGCTGCATTGCCAGAAACTCCCCCAATAGCAAATATCAAGCAGACATAGCAGAGCTTACCATGAAAAAAAATATTATAATTCAAAGGTCACCTTAGTATGAGCAGCAGAGCTGCCAAAATACCCAGTTCCAGGAGGGAGAATTTTTTTCCAGTCCTGGTTTTGAATTTATACCCTAAAGCAGTGTGAGGTTTATAGTTCCTGATTCTATCCACTGTAATCCATGCAGCAAGTCTCACAATACTGCATGATAAGCTTCTTAGAAAGCTAGGAGTGGCCTAAAACATCCCTCTTGGAATTGGGTAGCTTGGTAGCTCTGCAGCAACACAAACTCTGTCCACTACCAAGCACACTGTGAAGTAATATTGTGTATTTCGTTGTGGTGTAATCCTGAATGTAGGATTCAGGGTAGGGTCATTAGTTGGTTGGATTTACAAGCAAAGGGAGTATGCTATGTACATCAGCTATTTCAGGGGAATAGTGTTAGGTCTTTTGATGATTTGTGTAGGGAATTTCAGTTGGAGGGCAAGCATAATTTTCATGATTGCAGTTGTGGCATTGTTTGAGTTGTTTATGATGCCTGATTTGGGCAAAGGTAGGTGGGGGGGGGAGTGTGATGTAGTAGTTAAAACTACAGCCTCAGCACTCTGAGGTTATGGGTGAAAATCCATGTTGCTCCTAGTATGTAGCATGATATTACCACTTTATCAAATGATACCACACTCCGTATACAAAATGGTCTCTTTTTACTATGTACCACACACCGTACACAAACTGGTCTCTCTTTTCCCTCTCCCCTTTTTTCTTTCTCTTCCTTTCTTTCAAGGTTTAATAAGTATTTTGTATATAGTTTATTATAGTAATTGCATCCTTAGTAGAATGTGTGCTTTTATGTTATATTCCCAATTATTATATTTAGTTGTTGGAGGTAAATTATTTAAGTTTGCTTGAAATGACTTAAAGTAAAGAAAAGTTTTGAGCCCTGCCGCTGGCCATCTTATCCAGATGTGCTAAAAGCACCTATTATAAAAGAAAAGGACTGAGCCATTTTAACCTTCAGACAGTGTTGCAGGCTAGATGCAGCAGCTCAGGCCAATACACAAAAGCATTGGTGTGTCAGTAAAAGGACTGTGCCAGTACCCCTGCCCCCCAGTCTGCAAAAAGATTCAAACATGACATCACCGAGGACAAAACTGCCCTGCTCTGTGATGATTGGAGGTGATGCCCTGCTCTGTGCCAGAGACTGCCCCTGAGTTTTGAACCACCCATATCTATAAAGCCTAGATACGATCCAACTTCTTTCTCTTTTCCATGGATCACCATGCTGCAACATCAACCATGTGCTCGGGCATACAGGGCAGCCTTCGAAAGACTTTTCAACCAGCACTTATGAGTAAATGTAATCATTTAACCTTAGAGAAATGTTGTCGAGTGTATTCTATTAGTTTTACTTAAAGACCCTATCTGTAACTGCTTGATTTTAATGCTTTTAAATAAATTTTCAGTTTGCTTATAAATGTTCTGAGTCTTACATTACATTAGGGATTTCTATTAGAGAATGACATGGGGAAAAAATCTGTCCTGGTCACTGCACCATCCCTGGCCCACCGTCCCCTTCATCGCCCCATCACTGCCATTCCCTTCACTGCCCCATCACCGTCACTGCCATCCCATTCACCGCCCTGTCACCGTCATTGCCATCCCATTCACCACCCTGTCACCATCCCCGCAACAATCATACAAGCCTCTACTGCAATATTTAGCTTATTCCTGCCTTATAAATCAAAGTTCTGGCTGCTGAACAGGAGAAAGAGATGTTCAGCTGGCAGGGCTTTGTTTATAATTTTTTTTTTTTTTTTTTTAATTCTTTATTCATTTTCAAACTTACAATAAGTGTGACAATAAATCCAAACAAATTGATAATAAATATATCACTTAATAATCATCAATGGTACAAATAGTATGCTCTTATCTCCTACCCTTCCCACCCTTTCCTATCATATAATCAAATACCTTGTACAATATGTAATAATAAAATTACCCCCCCCCCCCTCACAATTTAACTTGTAAATTTAAGGGAAACAATGTCTTCTAATCAGTACAATACTTTGTTAATGGCTCCCACACATCTTGAAATTTCCTGAAACATCCCCGCTGTATTGCAATAAATCTCTCCATTTTATAAACATGACATAAGGAATTCCACCAGAAATTATAATTTAACCTACTCCAATTTTTCCAATTATACGTAATTTATTGAATGGCAACCCCAGTCATTATAAGTAATAATTTATTATTATTTGTAGAAATCTGACTTTTTGCTCTCATTGCCATGCCAAACATAACAGTATCATATGATAATGCCACTGGGTTGTCTAATAAACAATTAATTTGGTCCCAAATTGATTTCCAAAAATTCATAATAAATGGACAATAGAATAATAAATGGTCTAAAGTTCCTGCTTCAAGATTACAGTGCCAACATCTATTAGACTTAGAGCTATCCAATTTTTGTAACCGGACAGGGGTCCATAATGCTCTATGTAACAGAAAAAAACAAGTTTGTCTCATAGATGCCGACACTGTACATCTCATCCTCCAAGTCCAAATTTGTGGCTATTGAGACGCAGTAATTTGATGCTTAATCTCAATGCTCCAAATGTCTCTCAGACCAGTGTTTGGTTTCTTTTTAATAAATCCAGTTAGTAATTTATACCACTGGGTGGCCTGGTGACCCAAGAAGTCCACCTGAAAGCATAAGAATTCCATACTATATTGATTATTAAGGTTTTTCCAGTCAGGGAACCCCGCCTGAATGGCATGCTTCACTTGCAACCATCCAAAACTTTCTGATTTATTAAGGCCATATTTATGTTGCAACTGTGAAAATTCAAGCATTTTACCATTAGAAATAACATCTTCTAATAAACACATTCCTGCTATCATCCAATGTCTCCAGGCAAGCCTTTCTCCACCAATTTGAATCTTGGAGTTCAGCCAAATAGATTGATTTGTAGATTTGTGAATTGGAATAGTTGTTAAATTACTTACATAACACAATGTTTTCTATGTATCAGCTAATATTCTGTTATCTTTACTGTAACTAGGCATTTTGATACTGAGCACATGGCAAAGGCATAATGGAGACATGAGTTGCCATTCTAACTAGAGAATGACACGGTGGCGGTTTACCTGCGGCTACCGCGTTTAGCCGCGGGTAGCCCGCCAAAAACGGGGAATGAAAATTAGCAGCCTCTGCGGGGACGGGGACAAGGCCATCACCGCCCCGTGGAGCAGTGAATGGTCATGTCACCGCAGTGAGGCATAAAGGATCGTGCGGTTCCCGCAGCCCCCACCTGCCCACCCGCACGCCGGCTCGATCGTTTAACCAGCTTCCTCTCTCCACCTCACCTTAGTTTGCCGGCTTTCTTTTTCGGCGACCGGAACACTTTCAAAAGAGCCGCGCATAAGTTTCTCTTCCTTGGAAATAGATTCTGAAGTGATCTCATCAAAGAAGACCAGCACCAAATGTACAAGAAATCCCTTAAACCATGTCAAAAGAGCCCAAAATAGAAAACTGCTACTGCCTTGAGACTCCATTATTGAAGGAATCAACTTGAAATCACAGAAGAGACAGGAAAAGGTTAAATGCCTCATGGAATCCTCAGGTACAAAACACAAACCAAATTGTGAATGAAATCAGAGCAGACAGTAAGAATTATAAAATTGATGTCATTATCCATCTGGAAAAAAAGGCGTACTAGAAATAATGCCTCAGCAATAAAATTTTCAGAAGTTCTATTTGCTCATGGTAAGGGAGAAGAGAGTCTGCTAGTGATGGTGGGGGTACTGATAGAAGATATGAAAGAAGGGTGGTAGAAAGGAACAGATGATAAAGGAGGGAGGGAAGGGTGGTGGTGGAAAGGAATAGAACAGACATTGAAAGAGGGTAGAGAGGAACAGACCCTGAAGGGAAATGTGGAAGGCAGAGTGGGGAGAAGACGCTGGAAGGGAAGAAGACAGATGCCAGACTATGGGGGAGCGGAGGGAAGAAGATGGGTGCTAGACCAATTGTGGGAGAGGGTGAAGGGAGAGGCACAGTAACAGCAAATGGAAGATGCAGAGAGAAGACACACAGTGGATGGAAGGAATTCAATGAGAAGATGTGGAAAGCAGAAACCAGACAACAAAGGTAGGAAAAAAAATTATATTTATTTATTTATTTATTTTTTGCATTATGATAAAATAGTATATTAGTTGTGTTGATAAAAATTTATAAACAAAGCCCTGCCAGCTGAACATCTCTTTCTCTAGTTCAGCAGCAGGAACTTTGATTTATAAGAAAGGAATAAGCTAAATATTACAGTACTAAGGCTTATATGGATGCAACGGGGACGGTGACGGGGCGGTGAATGGGATGGCAGTGGCGGTGACGGGGCGGTGAAAGGGATGGCGGTGACGGTGACGGGGCGGTGAAGGGAACGGCGGTGACGGGGCAGTGCAGAGGATGGTGGGCCGGGGACGGTGCAGTGACGGGGACAGATTTTTTTCCCCGTGTCATTCTCTAATTCTAATGGATATGACCAGTCCAAGCAAAAATGCTTTCAAAGGTCTTGCAATTCTTCATTCATCCCCTTCTGTCCTTTTATGTATAATGATTTTAAGCTTTTTAATTTAGTGAATTTTGTGTATATATTCTTGATTATATTCAAAATATAATTTTCAGAAGCCGCTCTTTAAGATATTTAGGAGATTTTCAATCATGCAGTACCCCTGCCTTGACAAAGCTCTGCGAAACGCGTCGGCAGAGGGGAGTACTAATTGAACGTTGGTAACACAAGATAGGCTTTACCTATGCCTATGAAGACAAGTTCTCATAAGATAAGTCTTTTTATATGAATTGAATTGAAGACAAGTCTATAAAAAAGCTTTTGAACATAAACAAGAAAATAACCAAGAAAAAATTATTTTGAATATAATCAAGAATATATACACAAAATTCACTAAATTAAAAAGCTTAAAATCATTATACATAAAAGGACAGAAGGGGATGAATGAAGAATTGCAAGACCTTTGAAAGCATTTTTGCTTGGACTGGTCATATCTGACACCCCTCCTTGTGAATTGTTCACTCACCCTGTATATTTTAGTTTAGTTATTCACTGTTTGTTGATTCACGAAACGTAATTTAAGGATTCTCTAATTCTAACCATAACCAATCTGGGAGCTTTTTCATGAGTTCTGGGAGGACCCAATACATACCCTGGCGCAAAATATAGGCTTGATGATACCTATAAAAATTGGGAACATTTACCCCTCCCTCTGAAATTGGCCTTTGTAAAGATACCAAAGCCATTCTGGGAATTTTACCCAGCCAAATAAATTTTATAAGAATGCTATTTAATTTTTTTATAAAAGGACCCTTGAAAATAAACCGGCAACATTCCCATCTTATAACAAACCACAGGCAAAATCAACACAACCAATATACTACTTTATCCTTAAGGAAAAAAAGAAAAAGAAATAGAATTTTTTTTTCTACCTTTGTTGTCTGGCACCCATCTTCTTCCCTCCACTTCCCCCATAGTCTGGCATCTCTGTCTTCTTCCCTGCCTCTTCCATTTGCTCTGTTACTGTGCCTCTCTCTTTCTCCCCCACTTCCAAATTGGTCTGGCACCCATATTCTTCCCTCCGCTTCCCTCATAGTCTGGCATCTCTGTCTTCTTCCCACTCTCTTTTCCCCATTTCCCTTCAGCGTTTTCTCCCACTCTGTCTTCCCCATGTCCTTTCAGTGTCCTTCTCCCCCTCTGTCTTCCCCATGTGCTTTCAGCATCCTTCTCCCCCCTCTGTCTTCCCCATGTGCATTCAGTGTCCTTCTCCCCCATGTCCTGTCAGTGTCCTTCTCCCCCCTCTGTCTTCCACATGTGCTTTCAGCATCCTTCTCCCCCCTCTGTCTTCCCCATGTGCGTTCAGCGTCCTTCTCCCCACTCTGTTTTACCCATTTCCCTTCAGCGTCTTTTCCTCTCCACACCACATTTCCTCCTCCCTGCCCCTTACCTTCGTGGCACTTTCACATACACCCCTCCCCTCCCTCCTGGACAACAGGCCCGGTCCGACAAACCTTCCTGCCTTTTACCTTTGGCCGGCGATGTCTAAACTGCCTTCTTACAGCAGCCGGAGCGTTATAGTTGCATTTGGCTGCCCTAAAGGTCATCTCTGATGCAACTTCCGGTTGCGTCAGAGATGACCTTTACAGCAGCCACATGCAGCTTCAACGCTCTGGCTACTGTAAGAAGGCAATTTAGACTCGCAGCCACGAAGGTAAGGGGCAGGGAGGGAGAAAGGGAGCTGTTTCAACTCAGCAGTGGCAGTAAGGAGGGCGGCAGTAGAGATGGAACGCAATAGGTGACCGGACGCATTCCCTCCCTTAATTGCGGGGACAAGGCCATTCACTGCTCCTTGGGGCGGTGAATGGCCTTGTCCCCATAGCCACAGTGAACACAGGTTTTTCCTCACTGTTTTGGCAGGTTACCTGTCGCTAGCCGCGGGTAACAGCCACCATGTCATTCTCTAATTTCTATTCCACCATTACCTTGCAATTCAAAGCGGATTACAAAAGAGTTAAAGAGGGTGTTTTACAAAAAGATTTCTGGTCCTTTTTGGGGAAAAAAGAGTAGAGCAGGTTGATTTGGGGGTTCAGAAGGTTAGAGAGATGAAAGAAGGAAGATTGAGAGGTTAGGACTTTTTCAGGGATTTTTTGAAAAGTATAGTCTTTATTTCTTTTCTGAAAGTTTTGTAATCTGGGGTCATTATCAGAAGGTTGGCAATTTGTTGTCTATTTTTTCTGCTTGAGTGGCTAGGAGGCCATCATATAGTTTTTTCCGTTTAACTTATTTGATTGGCGGGTGTGTGAATGGTGTGTGAGTTTTCCTATGTCTGGTTGAGGTGGTTTGGATGAGGCGGTTGTTCAAGTAGGTTGGGCTATCTCCGTTTAAAGTTTTAAATAGCAGACAGTAGAATTTGAATAGTATTCTTGCTGGAATTGGAAGCCAGTGAGAGTTGAGGTATGCCTCTGTGATGTGGTCGTGTTTCCTCAATGAGTAGATGAGTCTTAGAGCTGTGTTTTGAATTGTTTGTAGTTGTTTTGTTATTATAGCAGGGCACGGGAGATAGAGGATGTTGCAATAGTCTAGTAGTCCTAGTATTAGTGATTGTACTATGAGCTGAAATTGTGTTTTCTCGAAGAATTTTCTGACTTGCCTTAGCCCTTTCAGGACCAAGGGACATATTTGTCCCATAACTTTAAAATCCTATAAATTTTGATTGGGATAGTCTACAGTTCTAAATTTGATATGTACGGATTCCATATGATACTACCTTTATTGTAAACAAACTGGTTCCGACATTCATTCATTAGCGTCGTTGCTAGATTGACGAGAAGATTCACTTGCCACACTGTCCATAAGCCAGAAGTGTGATTTTTTTAAATAAAAATAATGATATTTCACAAAAAAAATCAATTTTTTGGCATCTGCAAGCCCTTTTTACCATAAAAATGTCGTCAAAACCACAAAAATTGGCCTACGATCCTTATGGTCCTGAAAGGGTTAAGTTTCTCATAACTGCGAATGATTTCTGTATTGTTTTATTGATTTGTGGTTGCATGGTGCAGCATCTGTCTTTTGTTATTCCTAGTAGTTTTAGGGTGGGTTGTATGGGGTAGTTAATTGCGTTGATTTCTATGTTGGTTATGGTTTGGGATTTGTTATTTTCGAGGAGGATAAAGTCTTAGTTCTTGAATTGTTATTACAGAGCTAAGTTTTAATCAAGTGAGCTAACTTTCCCCAAATTAATAGTTGTTTATAACATATATTTCTCTAATCCAGAGATGGATACATATTATTAGTGGAGTTCCATCCATTTTATAATAATATTATAACAAGGCAAGTCACTCAATCCCCACCATTGACCCAGGTACATTAGATAGATTGTAAGCCACTGGAACACACAGGGAAAAATGCTTGAGTACCTGAATAAATTCATTTAAACCATTCTAAGCTCCCTTGGGAGAACTACATAGAAAATTGAATAAATAAATAGTGTGAAAAGTTTCAGCTTCTGATAACCAGAGCAGGTGTTGTGATATCATAATGCCTTATTCCACCAATGCCTACAAGTCAACTCATCAGTGATGTCACAATGGCTTCATTCTATACTTGGCTCACGCCTGTTACATTTTAATTTCTAGAGTGGTGCAGTGATTATAGCTACAGCCTTAGCACCCTGAGGTTTTGGGTTCAAACCCACACTGCTCCTTCTGACCCATTGCTCCAGGTACATTAGATAGATTGTGAGCCCGCTGGGACAGACAGGGAAAAATGCTTGAGTACCTGAAAATTCATGTAAACCATTCTGAGTTCCCCTGGGAGAACAGTATAGAAAATTGAATAAATAAATGGTACAGGTTTATATAATTTCTATGAGGGACTCATTGAAAAGTCAAAGAAAGCTTCCACATAAGAACATAAGAATTGTCACTGCTGGGTCAGACCAGTGGCAATGGTGTACCAAGGGGGGGCAGGGGGGGAGGTATGCCCCGGGTGCACGCCCCAAGGGGGTGCAGAACTGGCCACTCACCGGGGAATAGGCTGCCACTGCCGCCATCGGGAACAAGCCGGTGCCGAGTTCTCCCTCCCTGCTTTTCTTCCCCGTGAGGCCGACCAACTCTCGCCACCTGACGTCAATTCTGACATCGGAGAGGACCTTCTGGGCCAGCCAATCGCTGCCTGGCTGGCCCGGAATATCCTCTCCGACGTTAGAATTGACGTCGTGCGGCGAGAGTTGGTCAGCCCCGCGGAGAAGAAAGGGAGGGAGAACTCGGCGCTGGCCTGTTCCCGATGGCGGCAATGGCAGCCTTTCCCCAGCGGCGGTGGCAGCAGCATGTTTCCCAATGGCGATGGCATGGGGGAGGGCAGGGAGAAAGAAAGAAAGGTGGCAGCGTGAAAGAAAGAAAGAAAAAAATGGGGCATGGAGAACGGGATATAAATCTAAATAAATAAAGAAAGAAAGACAGACAGAGAAAGAAAAGGGGCATGGAGAGAGAAAGAAAGAAGGGGGCAGGGTGAAAGAAAGAAATGGGGCACGGAGAGAGAGAGAAAGACAGACATACAGAAAGAAAGGGCGTATGGAGAGAGAACAAAAGAAGGGGGCAGGATGAAACAAAGAAAAAGTTGGTGGAGGGAATGAGGTCTGGAGGAGAGGAAGCATACAGGAGGCTGAAAGAAGGGACGAAATATTGGATGCACAGTCAGAATAAAGTGCAACCAGAGACTGATGAAATTACCAAACAAAGGTAGGAAAAATGATTTTATTTTCAATTTAGTAATCAAAATGTGTCCGTTTTGAAAATTTATATATGCTGTCTATATTTTGCACTATGGCTCCCTTTTACTAAACCGCAATAGCGTTTTTTAGCGCAGGAAGCCTATAAGCATTGAGAGCAGCGTGGGACATTCAGCATAGCTCCCTGCACTAAAAACACTACCGCGGTTTAGTAAAAAGGGAGGGGGTATATTTGTCTATTTTTGTATAGTTGTTACTGAGGTGACATTACATAAAGTCATCTGCCTTGACCTCTTTGAAAACCTGCGGAATATAAATGATAATTAACATTTTCTCTGCATACAGTGTGCTTTGTGTTTTTAAAATTTTATTGTTGGTAGATCATTTTGACTTGGCCACAAAAGTAAGGGGGAGGGAGGGAGGGGAGCTGCTGAAAGACATCTAGTAATCCTTGCAGGCTTGACTGTGCAGGGAATTATTTTTGTAAAATCATGTTTTATTATGTGACTGGCATTATTTAGACTTTAATTTCTATGAATGAATAGAATGAAAATGATATAAAATTACTTGCTTGTTTTTATGTGCGTGTGCTGAAGGAAAGTGGAGAGAGAGTGGGCTGAGGATGCTGAAGGGAAATGGGGAAGAGAGAGTGGGGAGAAGATGCTGATTTATAAATTGACAATTGTACAGAATATTGTTTCTTTTTATACTTTAATATAATAAGTTCAATATAAAACAATTCAAGGCTTGTGTGAATGGAATCAGGTGGTTTGCGGGGATGGGGACCGAGCATACGGGGATTAGTCCAATAAAATGGTATTTTCTTATTTCTCATTATTTGTTTTATTTTTATTTGTTAATTTGTAAAGTGGTGATTGTTATGTATCAGTTTTTTCAAATTTACATCTACTGTCTTTATATTTTGCACAGTATTAGAGGACATGTGTTACTGTTTTTGTGGTGTTGTGGTGTTGCATTGTATGCAGAGTCTGGTTTCTTGGCGATTCAGTTTAACTTTTGTCTGCATATTTCTATTTTTAGTTTGTGATTATTCCATATTGGACGAGGGTGTATCTCTGTTCTGTGTATGAAACGAACATAGTTTTCAGTTGGCATTGACTGCAGGATCAATTGACTGTGTGGGATCTGGCTTGTTTAGTTTTACAATGTATGTATTGGTGTTCTAGTGCTCACTGCAGTGTTTAAGATGCTGCCTTTTCCTAGATACACTCTTGTGCGATATATGGATTGTTACTAAAAATCATATTTTTCATATAGATGGGGGGGGGTCAAAATATGATGGGCCCCGGGTGTCACATATGCTAGGTACGCCACTGACCAGTGGTCCATCGTGCCCAGCAGTCCGCTCCCGCGGCAGCCCCTAGGTCAAAGACCAGTGCCCTAACTGAGAACAGCCCTACCTGCGTACGTTCAGGTACAGCAGGCAGGTCAAGAAGGATGAGGATCAAGTAAAGGCGCTTACATCTGGCTATGAACAGGTCACTGCAGACTTTGGTGAGGACAGTTTGTATGGAGTGTTGGAGGAAAAAGCCTGATTGTAGAGGATCAAGAATCTGTCAAGATGAAAGGAAGTCAAGGCAGTGATGGAGAACAGCACGCTTGAGTAGTGTGGAAAAGCCGGTTACTTTACAAGATAAGTGGCAAGTTGTAAAGCAAATTGAATGGTCCATGCAAGGAACTGTTGCTTCACTGTGTCAGTTTTCCCTGGAGGGAGCTATTAAGTTCTCTGGCCACGAATTTAGAATTGGAGGAGATGTACAGCGTCAGAATCTATGAGACAAACCTGGTTTTTCTAGTTACATAGATCTTTTTGGACCCCTGTTAGATTACAAAAGTTAGACAGTTCTAAATCTAATAGATGCTGACACTGTCATCTTGATATAGGGACACTGGATTATTTGATATACTATTGTTCCTTGATACTTAAATTCTGGAAATCCATTTGGGGTCAAATTATTATGATATTGGAAGTTCCATTATCATTGTCATATCATGTAATATTGTTTGGAACGATATTATTACCCAAAAGACCAATCAATGCAAACCAGAATAAATTGCTCCTCATTATGACAGGAGTAGCCATGCAGCTTATAATGAAAAACTGGAAAAGTTGGGATAACTTAAATTATAGTTTCTGGTGGGAATCCTTATGCCAGATTTATAAGTTTGAAAATATTAATTCTTTACAGAGGGGACACCATAGCAAATTCAAGGAAATTTTGGGCCCGTTAACAAAGTATTGTAAGATATGAATCTGAATTATTAACATTATTTCCCTTTGATTCATGAAAGATTGTTATACACATCCAGGAGGGGAGGGGTGAGGGTTGGGGGGAGGGTTAAATAGTTCTATATTTTTGTTGGAATTGAGTACAATATGTTATATTACTTGATTGTTCAACTGTTTGCACTATGTATTTGATTTCAAAAACGAATAAAGAATTAAAAAAAATAAAAAATAAATAAAGTTCTCTAAGAATGAAAAAATTTAGGTTTCATTAATGTGAACATAGGGAAGATGGGGAAAGCTTTAGAGACATTATAAGCTGCTGCTGCTTCCTTTGTTAAGGATAGTACCTTGTTACATACTGTAATTAATTGAAAGCTATGGAAAATCGATTTCACAGTAGGAATTTGAGACTATTGAACTTCCCAGTGACTCATTTTTTGGCTCCTTTGGAATTGCTGAAAATGTATATGAAGGATATTACAATAGCCCAAAGCTGACTTATTGTTAGTTTAGAATATGTATTAAAGAGTTCTAAGGAAACCAAAGAAGAAGGGGGAGGGGATGAATCAAATTCCACCTGATAGTTTGGATTTGTCTCAGTTTCTTGAGTATTCTCAAGATGTAATTACCAAGTGTGCTACTTTATTAGTAACTTTTGTTTCAGAGACAGAGAAAAATTTGATTTTGAAATTATGCTTTCCTAAAAAGCAGACTGGACAATGGTCAGGCACACTCAGCTTTGTAGAAAGCAGTTTCTACAGCTTAAGGCTAAGGTCTTGGCTGTAGGGGCGGCATTTTTCCTTAGATTTTCCTGTAAGTACCTGATCAACTATGGGAATAACGGATACATTTTTCACAACCCTTCTCATTATGAATCTTTTTTGTTGGGTAAACCTGTTCTTCAAGGTACTAATTCTTCATTTACTGTCTGTTGGTTGAGTTATGTGAGTAAATTCTAATTAGCCAATGCCTATTAGTATATGCATGTTAGTTGGTGAATCCTATAATGTTGGAATTTTCCTTTCAGTCATATGTATATTACCTTCATTATCTGATTTCCTTTGGGCTCCTTTAACTGAACGGCAGTAGATGTTTCTACCACGGGCCGGTGAGGTAAATGCTCCAATGCTCATAGAAATTCTATGAACATCAGAGTATTTACCGCACCAGTCCATGGTAGAAATCTCTACTGCTGTTTAGTTAAACATGCTTGTTTGCATGTAATAATAAATGATACTAAATTTAAAATAAATAAATAAATAAACAAACCCAAACAGATACTATTACCACTTTATCTAAACCACAGACCTCTCAATCTTCATCGTCTACTCTAAAAGACATTTTGCCTCATCCAGATATTCGTATTACTTAACACCAAACGGCATTTCAATCAGCCATCTTCATCAGCGATCCTATGCAAATGACATAGGAATCACAGTCTCAGTCCAGTCTCAGTCTCAGTTCTTTTGACTCCTTTCTAGAGAGCATTGCCAACATTTCCTTGCTGCTTACTCCCAATCTCCCCATCGGTGGCAGATTACTCTTCATTCAATAATGTTGGTCTCTTATAACAACAGATCAGTGGTTGCTTCAGGTCGTCACTCAGGACTACGCCTTACCCTTGATCAGAACTAGAGAATGACACAAAATTCATCACCGTTCCCGTCCCAGCGGATAACCGCGGTAAACAATCTTCATGCCATTCTTTAAGGTGAGAGGGAAGAATCAGAGTATGAATGGCCACAACCACTGACCCGCAAGCTTTGCTTTGAAGAATGCTGGTGTAGAAGGACTAAGGCTGAAATAGACACTAAAAAATGACATGGGATTATTTCCCGCGGTTATCCGCGGGGACGGGAACGGTGATGAATTTTGTCACCGTGTCATTCTCTAATCAGAACACCTTCAAACTACCCAACAAAAGAGTCTCCTTTCAGCTCCCTCCAGAAGACCCTCCTTCACCAAGAACTCTTGGCCCTTCTTCAGCTAAACACAATAGAGCCTATTCCTCTACAGGAGAGGGGCCAGGGGGGTTCTATTCTAAATATTTCCTGATACCAGAAAAGACTGGAGGCCTTCGACCAATACCAGACTTCCAGGGCCCCAGCAAATACTTATTGAAGGAGAGATTTTGGCCAGAAAGAATAGAGATAGAAAACACAACCATACAGACACACATACTGGTAAATCAAATCAGAAAAATTATATTTACCTGAGATAGTATTTTCTTAGGGGGAAACCTCTAAAGAAAAAAAAAAATAATAATGTGAGAAGTCTAGTTCTTTGTCTAGAAATTTAGGGGCCCTATTACAAAGCTGTGATGATCACTAACACATGCTTCCCTCAGCAAAAACTGGTTTACAACAGGGTGCGCTGAGGTGTCCCTTGGTAATTTTGGGATGTGCACATACTTCCCACAGACTAAAAAATAAAATGTATTTTTTAACACTGGGGCAGTTATGGGGGCAGAGAATGGGCATCTTATATGCTAATTGGTTAGAATGTCGGTATGCCCCATGCTATCCAATTAGCACAGGTTTAGCGTGTGAGCCTCTGCCACCTACAAAATACTTGGTTTCAGGGGATCATGTGCCAATGGGACCTTGTGCTAATGGGAAAATTAGCACATGCCCATTAATACTAAAAATTGGAAAATTGGCCATTTTACCCCAGTGGTAAAAATGGTCTTAGCGCATAAGAGTGACCTGCATAAGGGTGTGCCACATTTCCTTTTTTACCACTGTTTGGTAAAAGGTCTCCTTAGAAAATACAAAAGAAAATAGTTTATTTACTTATCTGGCATTGTCCTTGATGAACAAATTTTAATTGAAGTTCTTGTTAAATTGCTAAAGTAAGGAAAAATAGAGATTTTACTGCACACTAGATTCAACTTTTCAGTTTTTCAGGGTGTTTTTCAATTCTTATTGCAGATATTAAATCATAAAGATCCTTAGTGCGTGCTGAACGAGGAGACTCTCATGGGAATTGAATGGGCTTCTTCATATTCAGCAGATCACTGATCAGTAGTGACACTTTGTAGAAGGAGCCCATAGTCACAAAGAAAACCATCTATGCACAGAAATTATGCTTTGCCCAATTTAATATAGTATCCCAAGAGGCTACAGAATATTTTTTCTATCAAATCATGTTAAGGCAGGGGTCTCAAAGTCCCTCCTTGAGGGCCGCAATCCAGTCGGGTTTTCAGGATTTCCACAATGAATATGCATGAGATCTATGTGCATGCACTGCTTTCAATGCATATTCATTGGGGAAATCCTGAAAACCCGACTGGATTGCGGCCCTCAAGGAGGGACTTTGAGATCCCTGTGTTAAGGTGATTAGTCCACAAAAACAAAGGATCCATGTACACCATCCAGAGAGGCCCTTTTACTAAAACTTAGCATGTGCTAAAAGGCCAGGCATAGAGAATGACAGGGGGACAAATTTGTCTCCGTCCCCGCAGGAACTCAATTTCCCTGTCCCATATCCGTGAGTTTTGTCAGTGTCAGTGTCATTGTCCCTGACCCATCCCTAGAAACATGATGGCAAATAAAGGCCAAATGGCCCATCTAGTCTGCCCATCCACAGTAACCATTATCTCTTTCTCTCTCTGAGATCCCATGTGCATTAACTGCACAACCTTTGAACACTTATGATTTTAAAGTGTTTGAGACTTGTGCAGATGAGGACGGAGCTTAGGCATTGGTGGAATGAAGCATTATGACATCACAATCTGAGCTCTAGAATGTTGCTACCTATGATTTTAAAGTGTTTGAGGCTTGTGCAGATAAGGACAGAACTTGCAGGAATGGGGCAAGGGCATGGAAATGAATTCACAGGGATGGGATAGGAAAACGAGTTCCCAAGGGGATGGGGAAAAATTTGTCCCCGTGTCATTCTCTAACTGGGCATCCTATTTTATGCCTATTGGGCACATGGCACTTAAAGCATGTTGATGTCCATTAGCGTGAGCTAAGCTTTAATAAAAGGGTCTCAGATGAAGCTGAAACACTGAGGAAATTTTAAAATTAGAACTAATAGTAGAGCTACACGCCCAGACAAATAATACCCTTAATACTCAATCTGAATTACCCCGAGAGCCTTCAGAATTTATGAAACTACTATGTAATTTGATTATATCAAAGAAATGGCATGCTTTTTCCTGAAAGCAAATGACACATTTACAAGGAAAATGTAATTGAAAACGGGCACCTACTCGTAACACTATAACTTCCTCAGGCATTGCTAGAAATTTTTTTTTTTCTCCCTCTTAAATCTACCAGAAAACATCTGGAAAGATTTGTATCTTCCCAACCAAAAAGTTTACATTAGACAGTCTGAAGTATAATCATAACAAAGCTTTGTGGTCTTACAAAAATACAAATGATACAAGCAATGTTATTCTAAACATTATCTCTAATAATATCCAACTACAGTATCTATAAAAACTTCTGCTTCACACATGGTTCCAAACCTTTTACTGATTTTAAATAGAGTCTATGTTACAGAAACGGTATATTAAATATTGCTCTTTATTCAGTGCATGAAATCACATTAGAGTGTCCATCCAAAATATTTTATAAAGGGCATGGAGCGGAATGAAATAGCAAAATGCAGTATTGATGTCAACAGGAAGGAAAGAATTTTGCATTTTGCCCTGTTTAGGCTGCAGCCTGCCGTGACTGAGGGAGGGCTAGTCAGTGCCAGATTGAGATCCTTCCAGGATATGCCTGTGTAGAGACCCTGGGCTCCTGCTTTAAGGGTGTTTACTGTGACAATTAGAGCCTTTACAGCAGTGTTCTTCAACCTTTTTACACCCATGGACCAGCAGAAATAAAAGAATTATTTTGTGGACCGGCAAACTACTAGGACTAAAATTTTAAAACCCCGTTTACGCCCCATCTCCGCGAGCTCGGTCCCCGCAAACCATCTGATCCCATCTGCACAAGCCGCAATTATGATTTTATATTGAACGTATTTTATTAAAGTATAAAAAGAAACAATATTCTGAACAATTGTGATTTTATAAATACAAATATACAGAGCACGGACCAGCAAAACCCCTGTCTCCCCTCCCCTTCACATATATCCCCTCTACTATCAAGAAAACTGAATAAGCCAAGTTATTATAGAATGCTACATAGAAATATCATGCTAACAGAATACTGCAGTCCCCAGTTATGTCTCTAGCAGGATATATATTTCAAATCTGATATATTCTAATGACAAAATAGAAATACAATTATTTTTTTCTACCTTTTGTTATCTCTGGTTTCTGCTTTCATCTTCTTTTCACTCTTTTCCTTCCAGCATCTGCCCATTCCATCCAATGTCTGCCCTCTCCTCCTTCCATATGTATCTGACTTCTTTCTATGCCCCTCTTCCCTGTCCATCCAGCCTGTTCCTCCTCTCTCCTTTTTACATCATTCATTCCAGCTTCACTGCCTTCTTCATTTTTATCTCTCCTACACCAGATCTAGCATCTTTATCCCTCTCTCATTTCTCTGCTGACCCCCTTTCCAGCATCAATGTCTCTCTACTTTCTCATTCCTCTCTCCCCTTTCCCTCATCTGATCTCTCCATTCCACCCTGACCCCCTTCCCCTCCTGTAATCTCCCTGCCAGCTGTTTCCTTCCTTTTTTCTTTTCCCTTCCTTCCTCCCTCTATCCAACATTAACTCTCTTCCCATCCTTTTCCCTCCTCCCCTTCCAGCAGCATCTCTCCTTCTTCTCCCTTCCCTCCTCCCTCTATCCAACATTAACTCTCTTCCCATCCCTTTCCCTCCTCCCCTTCCAGCAGCATCTCTCCTTCTCCCTTCCCTCCTCCCTCTATCCAACATTAACTCTCTTCTCTTCCCATCCCTTTCCCTCCTCCCCTCCCAGCAGCATCTCTCCTTCTAACTCTCTCCAAGTCCAGTAACAGCTCTCCCTTTAGCAGCTTCCCTGCCTCCTACAGTGGCTTCCTCCCCTTCCAGCAGCTCTCAGTACTTGCCTGCAGGAAGTTGCCGGTAAATCACTGCCCTGGCAAGTAGGAGAGCTGGTGGGAGGGGAGACAGCCACTGTGAAGGCTCCCCAGGATCTTGCTCGCACACGCTGACCATCTCCCTCCACCTGCACCTGAATCTGCAGCTCTCTCCGCGGCCCTCTTCAGCAACTCGGCAGGGGCAGCGATCAAGGCAGGCTGCCGACTTCAGGACCTTCACTCTCTGAGTCCCGCCTATTTTGTTTCAACTTCCTGTTTCCGAACAGGTGAGACTCAGAGAGGGAAGGCCCCGACGTCGGCAGCCTTTCTTAATCGCCTGAGGCTAGGAGGAACATTAATGAGCAGGAACCGCAGTCAGCAGGAAATTTAACTGCCGACTTGATCTCGCCAGCCCTGCGCGGACCGGCAGAAATTTTCTACGGACCAGCACCCGGCAGTTGAAGAACTGTGCTCTACAGGAATAATTTACTATGACATCATGGTTGTTAGAAAGAAATAGTTTTCCCTGTGAACAGTATTATAGGGGTCCTAACGGGTACATATTGTAGCACAAACTGGCTTATTGCAGGCACACTGAGTTGTCCTACTCCACGCGGCACAGGAGAGCAGGGAGGTTTAGGAGAGGAGAGCGGAGGAGGAAAGAGGGAGAGGAAAGAGGCGAGGTGGTCGAAACCAGCAGAGAGAAGGAGGAGTAGTATCGGGGCAGCGGCGAGAGTAGCTCCGCCCACCCCCATCGAGTCAGCAGCTTGCGACCGGGCTCCTCCATAAAAGGAGGCGAGCCAACAGCGCACGGCGAAGGCGAGCGGCAAAGGCGCTCGCCTTAGCGAGAGCGCCTTTGCGAAGAGCCTTACTACACTAACTCACTCACAGACCAACTCACTTACAGACTAACTCAATTACAAACTAACTTACAGACTAACTCACTTACAGTCTTCTCTAACAGACAGACTCACTTACAGACAGACTTACGGAAAGATTCACTTACAGAGAGATTCACTTACAGACACACTCACTTACAGAACAACTTCCATACAGACTTCTCTAATAGACAATCTTTTCTAATTTTCTAACTAATTTGCTAACAGGCAGCTCCACACGACACAGGAGAGCAGAGAATAAACCCTAAGACCTCACGTACAACTTGGAAATGGCAGGGAGAACAAGAAGCGCCAAGACTACAATCAAGACCAGCACTCCAGTCACCGAGGGGACTCAGGAGGTGGTCACGGCCTGCGTGCAGATGGAGGAGGACCCAGATCGGTGGACAGAGGTCTCTGTGCAGACCGAGGCCATCTCCCGGCAGTACACTACAGTCTCTACGCAGACAGAGGAGGTGGGCCAGCTAGACGGAGACATTTTATAGGAACTAAGAAGCCTAAGGGAGGAGGTGAAGTGCTTGAGAAGCATCTGAGAGGATGAGGCCTTCATCGACGGAGTCATCCAGGAGCTGTCCCAAATCACCGAGCAGGCGATAGACGAGTCCGTTCTCGAGACACCCAAACCTGCAGCTTTGAAGCCTACAATTGGGGTGCAGGAAATGGTGGGAGACGCTGACTCCTGGCAGCTGGTAACCTCATCCACAGGTAAGCATAGGAGATCCACCCCCCCTTCTTCAATTTCTTCATCCTCTTCTTTTTATTCCCAACAGGGCAGCTTTTCATCAACCCCACAACTCACCCTGAAGAACAGAGTCCAGATCTTACAGGAAGGGACTGTCGACAAGGAACAGGATGAGGTCCAACTCGAGGCTCCAGTTCCAGGGACAACTGATCGACTCCCCCCGAAGAAGCGCAGAGTAATAGTCATTGGGGACTCCATGCTGAGGGACCAATCTGCAAACCGGATATGCAGTCAAGGGAGGTCTGCTGTCTGCCTGGAGCCAAGATCCGAGATGTCACCGCCTGTCTAGACTACTCAAGCCCCAGGACCACTTCCCCTTGCTTCTCATCCACGTAGGAACGAACGACACTGTCAGGAACACCCCGGAGAATATACCTAGAGACTTTGGAGCCCTGGGTGAGAAGCTAAGATGGACGGGTGCACAGGTGGTCTTCTCATCGATCCTCCCACTTAGGGATAAGGGAAGAGCCAGGGATGAGCGTATCCAGAGGGCCAACGAGTGGCTACACGGATAGTGCAGGGAGATGAACTTCGGATTCCTGAACCATGGAGAGGCACTGCAGGGACTTCAGGGACCAGGCGGACTCCATCTAACCAACAGGGGTAAGAACATCTTCGGACACCGACTGGCCCGCCTGCTTCGTAGGGCTTTAAACTAGGTAAGTTGGTGTAGGGTACCGGTGCAGTAGGTAACTATCCTGTGGAGGAGAATCACAGCTCCACTTCTGAGTCCGAGGTTAGTACCCACATTGCTAACAATTCTCCAGGAGCCTCACTATCTCAGATGGGAAACTCCCCACAGGGTCTAAGGTATGGAGGGCTATGTATGTTAATGCACATAGTTTAGGCAATAAAATTCTAGAACTGGAGACCGAAATAATGAATGCTGACCTATACTGAAAACTAGTGCTAAGAGAGTGACAAGTACTTTATAAGGTATGCTCAGAGAAGTGAAACTCTGAAGAGGGGATGAAAACCCTCTCTTGGGGTAAGAGTTTACCGTCCAATCACTGCATAGGTAGTTCAAAGTCACTCTCTGAGAACTAGAAAAAAATCCTAAAAAATTATTGTTTTCAATACTGTATCAATATAATGAAAATTCAAAAATTGAAACAATTAATAAATCTCACTAGATCATAAATGTACTGTAGAATGTACTTGTCTTATGGAAATAAACTTGTTTCTCTGGGGGTCTCGACATGGCCCCGTTTCGTGGTCTGCTTCAGGAGACCCAAAAGTCAATCTTTAAAGTACTGTAGGCTGTAATAAGCTGAAATAAGCTGTAAAGCGGTTCAATGAAAAAATCCTTGACAGGATCAATGAGATGATCTGAAATACAAAAATTGTTATCAGAACATAGCACAGACAGTTCTCTAAATCAGCTGTGCTATGGACAGGTCAAAGCTTTTTGTATTTCAGATCATCTCATTGATCCTGTCAAGGATTTTTTCATTGAACCGCTTTACAGCTTATTTCAGTTTATTTCAGCTTATTACAGCCTACAGTACTTTAAAGATTGACTTTTGGGTCTCCTGAAGCAGACCACGAAACGGGGCCACGTCGAGACCCCCAGAGAAACAAGTTTATTTCCATAAGACAAGTACATTCTACAGTACATTTATGATCTAGTGAGATTTATTAATTGTTTCAATTTTTGAATTTTCATTATATTGATACAGTATTGAAAACAATAATTTTTTAGGATTTTTTTCTAGTTCTCAGAGAGTGACTTTGAACTACCTATGCAGTGATTGGACGGTAAACTCTTACCCCAAGAGAGGGTTTTCACCCCCTCTTCAGAGTTTCACTTCTCTGAGCATACCTTATAAAGTTCTTGTCACTCTCTTAGCACTAGTTTTCAGTATAGTCAGGTCTTATTTAGATTTACTACATATATTTTGGACTGACTTTTTGTTACAATATTCTCCCTGTGCAGCGTGAACGCAGTTGGACCTAGATGTGGTGGCAATTTCAGAGACTTGGTTCACGGACTCTCATGGGTGGGATATGGCCATACCGGGTTACAACTTACTTCGTCAAGACCAAGAAGGCAAGTTAGGAGGAGGGGTAGCACTATACACTAAAGAAGACATCAAAACTATGAGAATCACAGATGTCAAGTACACCGGGGAATCCCTCTGGGTAAACCTAGCAAGAGGCAATGAAAAATGTCTGTATCTCGGTGTAATATATAGACCTCCAAGACAACTGGAAAACAAAGACATAGAACTAATCAAAGACATAGAGGATATCACCTTAAGGGGGGACACTGTACTGCTAGGGGACTTCAACATGCCCGATGCAGATTGGAACATGCTCTCGGCAACAACCAGCGGCAGCAAAAGGCTAATATCCTCCATAAAGGGAGTACAACTCAAGCAATTGGTATTAGAGCCTACTAGGGCCCAGGCGATACTGGACCTGGTACTCACCAACGGAGACAGCGTCTCAGAGGTCTCGGTAGGCAATAAACTGGCCTCCAGCGACCACAACATGGTATGGTTCAACCTCAGAAAAGGTTTCGCTAGATCAAGCATGACAACAAAAATACTTAACTTTCGAGGCACTGACTTCAAACGCATAGGAGATTTCGTCCATCAGGTACTGCAAAACCAAGCTGTGACCGACAATGTGGAGGCTATGTGGTCAACCTTGAAATCTACCCTACATGTAGCAACAAACCGCTACATAAAATCGGTAAGCAAACGGCGAAGAAACAATAGACCCCAATGGTTCACCACAGAGATCTCGGACCTCGTTAAAGGTAAGAAACAAGCATTCATCTCCTACAAACATTCGGAGACAAGGGAGGCTAAAATAGAATACATGGCCAAATCTACAGCTGTCAAAGCGGCAGTCAGAGAGGCCAAGCACCGAGTTGAAGTAAACCTAGCAAAAAACATCAAGAAGGGGGACAAATCCTTCTTCAGGTACATTAGTGACAGAAAAAGAAACACTGATGGGATAGTACGTCTTAGGAAACCAGACAGGAATTACGCAGAATCGGATTCAGATAAAGCCGAACTACTAAATAAATACTTCTGCTCGGTCTTCACCCGCGAGGCACCGGGGTCCGGCCCACAGTTACAGGCAAAGCAATGTTTGGAAGACCCGTTTCGAAATTTCGAGTTTGCACCTGGTGACGTCTACGAGAAACTATCAAGACTCGAGGTGAACAAAGCCATGGGACCGGACAATCTACACCCTAGAGTACTCAGAGAGCTGTGTGACGTCCTAGCGGAACTGTTAGCCGCACTCTTCAATCTGTCCCTGAGTGCGGGTAGAGTCCCCTTGGACTGGAAATCAGCTAATGTCGTTCCTCTGCACAAAAAGGGTTGCAGAGCAGAAGCTGTGAATTACAGACTGGTGAGTCTCACATCGATAGTGAGTAAACTCATGGAAAAACTAATCAAACGAAAATTGGACACGATTCTGGACGAGGAGAATTTACACGATCCCCACCAACACGGATTCACCAAGGGTAGGTCTTACCAATCCAATCTTATCAGCTTCTTTGACTGGGTAACAAGAAAACTGGATTTGGGAGAGTCCCTGGATGTCGTATACTTGGACTTCAGTAAAGCTTTTGATAGTGTCCCCCACCGCAGGTTATTGAATAAGATGAAATCGTTGGGATTAGGTGAAACACTAACAGCATGGGTCAGCAATTGGCTGAGTGGTAGACTTCAGAGGGTGGTGGTTAATGGTACCCTTTCTAAAACGTCAGAGGCGACCAGTGGTGTGCCACAGGGCTCAGTCTTGGGCCCAATCCTTTTCAACATATTCATAGGAGACCTGACTCAAGGGCTTCAAGAAAAAATAACGTTATTCGCCGATGATGCCGAACTCTGTAACATTGTAAGCAACAGCAACAGCAAATTGTCCGATTGTATGACGCAGGACCTGCTTTTATTGGAACATTGGTCCTCGATCTGGCAGCTAAGCTTCAACGCTAAAAAATGCAAGGTCATGCACCTTGGCAACAATAATCCATGCAGAACGTACACATTAAATGGAGAAACCCTGCAGCGGAACGCGATTTAGGGGTGATCATTAGTGAAGACATGAAAACTGCCAATCAAGTGGAGAAGGCTTCATCCAAGGCTAGGCAAATGCTGGGTTGTATCCGCAGGAGCTTTGTAAGTCAGAAGCCCAACGTCCTAATGCCACTGTACAGAACCATGGTGAGGCCTCATCTGGAGTACTGTGTGCAATTCTGGATACCACATTACCATAAAGATGTACTGAGAGTTGAGTCGGTTCAATGAATGGCCACCAGGATGGTCTCCGGGCTCAAGGATCTCCCGTATGGAGAAAGGCTGAACAAATTGCGACTATACTCTCTCGAAGAACGTAGGGAGAGGGGAGTCATAATTGAGACATTTAAGTATATCACTGGTCGTTTCGAGGTGGAAGATGATATGTTCTCTCTTAGGGGACCCTCGACCACAAGAGGGCATCCGCTAAAAATAAGGGGCAGGAAGTTTCATGGCGACATCAGGAAGTATTTCTTCACCGAAAGAGTGGTTGACAATTGGAATGAGCTTTCAGTGCAGGTGATCGAGGCCAGCAGCGTGTCAGATTTTAAAAACAGATGGAATGCCCAGGTCGGATCTCTAGGAAGGTAGAGTTAAGGGGATGGGTCATCAGAGCACGATATCTCAAAGGGTAGCTAGGAGGGAGGGTCAATAGAGTGGGCAGACTTGATGGGCCTTGGCCCTTTTCTGCCGTCACTTTTCTATGTTTCTATGTTACTATATACAGTAGGTAACCCACCCAATTGCAATTATCTTCCATCATAGTAGGAACCAGAAAAATCATCTAACAATCATAGGACACCTGTTCATACTTACTTCAACCAATCCCCATGCCTTTCATTCAGTGTAATGCCTGTGGCTCATTTTGTCTAAGGACAACCATTTGGTAATTTAAGGCTTGCCCCATCTGTCTCCAACTCTCTTCTATGAAGGAGATCAACAGATTCAGATAGGAATTGGCTGCAATTAAAGGATCTTCCAGAACTGCATTGCCTGCAGTCAACTTACCACCGCTACCACAGAGGATCAAACAGCCCAGGAATAGATGGTTAACTGTAGGCTCTCATAAATTATGGCCAGTGATGCAGAGGCATCCTCCTAGCCAATTATTGCCCCTACAAAATTCCTGTGCTGTAATGGAGCATACTGATGCACAAAAAACAGTCTCTGAGGTGAGTTTACAAAGACTATAAATCAAAATGAAAGGTGCCTACAAAACACTAATAAAACAGCAGAACACAAAAACGCTTGTTATTAGGAGACTCCATTTATTTATTTAATTATTTATATACCACTTATATCCTAAGTGGTTTACATTCAGGTACTTTATCATATTCCCCTATCTGTCCCGGTGAGCAGTGTACCTGGGGCAATGAGGGGATTAAGTGACTTGCCCAGAGTCATAGAGGTATTAATTTAGGGACTCAATCCATGGCTCCAAACAAAATTAAATGCCTTCCAAGATCCTCTGCCAGCAGAGATATCATTCGCATACTGACTGTGATCAAAGAAGAAAGTAAGGATTCTAAAACTGACATTGTAATCCATTTGGAGACAAATGATCTGACCAATAGTGGCATACTTGAAGCACAGATAGCTTTCCAAAAGCTGGGGGAAGGTCTAAATTCTTTGGTATACACTTTTGGTACTCCCTTACCAACCAATGGTAAGAGAGAAGAAAGGCTTCATAAGATAGAGGCTATACTATAGGGATGGCCTACATCTTTCTAAGGTAGGAAGGAGGTTAATTGCTGAGAAATTTAGGCAGTATGTTACTAGGTGTTTAAACTAGAGTGTGGGGTGACAAAGGAAAGCAGGTGGAATCAAAAAGCCACCGCCAAAAAATGCAATAGCAGTGGGGAAGATAATGCTAATACCATCATCAACAAAGAGGGAATGGAGAGTAGACAAAACACTATACAGAAGCCAACAGTAAAATACTACTGGAAAGTGATGAGCACGAATGCTCATAGTTTAGCTAATAAAGTTCAGGATCTGCAATCTATCTTTGATGATAGAAGCTAACTTGGATATCATTGATATCACAGAGACATCATTCAGTGATTCCCATGAGCAGGATGTAACCATACTGGTATATAGCCTTTTTTAGAAAGGATAGTGATGACCAAAAGGATGAAGGAGTAGAAATATACAGTATGTGACAATATTAAGCAGCTGAAATGGAGGAAGAAAGTGTTATGGATCAGCTTGAAGAGAGAAGATGGAACCTCCTTACACGCAGAGGTCATTTATAGGCCTCTGACACAAACAGAGAAGTTGGATAAAAAGCTGGTTACAAACATCTGAAATCTGAATCTGAAAGGGGAAGAGATGTTACTAAGATATTTCATCCTTCCTGATGTGGACTGGAATGGCCTGACTACAGAACTGAAAAGAAGCAGAGAGATTATGGATGCCCTTCAAAGCGCGTGCTCTGCCCAGACAAATGGTTATGGAACTTATAAGGGAAGGGATGATGTTGGATCTGGTGCTCACAAATGGAGAAAGTGTGTCTGAGGTCCAGGTGGGCACCCACCTTGGTAGCAGTGATCATTTATACTGTATGGTTTGATGTAAGAGTTAAAGTGGTCAGTGGGCACGCAAAATTCAAAGTCCTGGATTTCAAGTGTACAGATTTCAGTAAAATGAGAGCATTCCTGAAGAAAGAACTGGTGGGATGGATAGATATAAGGGACGTGGAAAGACTGTGGTTCAAGCTGAAGGGAGCTATAAAAATGGCAACTGAACTCTATGTAAGAAAAGTTAATAAAAGCAAGAGGAAAAGGAAATCATTATGGTTCTCTAAACAGGTAGCTGAAAAAACAAAGGCAAAGGTGGCAATGTTCAAGAAAGACAAAGGAACTCAAGAAGAGGAACACTGAAAAGAATACCAGCGCGAGCAGCTTCTTTGGCCTGCTGCTCGCACCAGTGTTGTCTTTCCCTCTTACATTACTTCCTGGCCGTGTGACCAGGAAGTGATTTCAGAAGCGAGTCAGGCTGGCGTGAGCAGCTGGTCAGAGAACTTGCTCATGATGGTGAAGATTTAAATAGGTATGGGGAGGGGAAGGGAGGGCACGAGCGTTGTGTGGAGAGCAGAGAGGTGCCAGCGCCTCCACCAAGATGGTGCCTGGAGCGGTCCTCACCCTTACTACGCTGCTGTTTGTAACAGAGTTGACAACTGGAGGGAATGGAAATCATGAAAAAAGATCTGCAAAAGCTGGAAGAATAGTCTACTGTTTGGTAAATAACATTCAGTGCAAAGAAATGCAGAGTGATGCAAATGGTGAGTAGAAATCTGAGGTAGCCTTATGTGCTTAGAGGTGAAAGGCTGATATGCATGGATGGAGAGAGGGATGTTGGAGTGATAGTGTCTGAGGATCAATGGGATAGTGCAGGAACTGTCCCAAATCACAGAACGGGCCCGTGACGGATCTCCCATGGTGATGCTAGGGCCGTCACCACAGAAACCAACTGTTGGCGTTCAGGAGATGGATGGAGACACTGACTCCTGGCAGTTGGTGACCTCATCCACAGGTAAACGTAGGAGACCCCGCCCCCCCATTTACAAACTCTTCACCTTCTTACTCTTTCTCTCACCAGGACAGCTCCACATCGACTTCACATCTGAACCTGACGAACAGATTCCAGGTCTTGCAGGAGGAGACTACCGACGTGGAGCAAGACCAGGATCAACACATATCTCCTTCTCCGGGGACAATGGATCGACACACCCAAAAGAAGCGTAGAGTCATAGCCATTGGGGACTCCATGTTGAGGGGCACCGAGGGACCAATATGCAGACCGGATATGCAGTCGAGGGAAGTCTGCTGTCTTCCTGGAGCCAGAATACGAGATGTGACCACCTGTCTTGATAGACTTCTCAAGCCCCAGGACCACTTCCCCATGCTGCTCATCCACGTCGGAACGAATGACACTGCCAAGAACACTCTGGAGGACATAGCCAGAGACTTCGGAGCTCTGGGAAAGAGGCTGAAGCAGACAGGAGCACAGGTAGTATTCTCTTCAATTCTTCCTGTTAGGGGCAGAGGAAGCGACAGGGACGAACGTATCCTGAAGACGAATGAGTGGCTACAACGATGGTGCCGGGAGATGAACTTCGGATTCCTGAATCACGGAGAGACACTACAGGGACCAGACGGACTCCACTTGACCAACAGAGGACACCGACTAGCCCACCTACTTCGAAAGGCTTTAAACTAGGTAAGTCGGGGGTGGGTACCCACTTTTACACCAGAGCAGTAAGTAACAATCCTGATGTGGCGAACCAAAACTCCGCTTCTAAGTCTAAGGTAAGTACCCTTACTGTAAAAGAATTGCTAGGAGACATTTTAACTCAAATGGGTGGCTCTCTGCATGAGCTTAGTAAACAAAAAGAGTGGAGAGCTATGTATGTTAACGCACACAGCCTAGAGAATAAATTTCTAGAACTGGAAACAGAAATAGTTAATGCAGACCTAGACGTAGTAGCAATTTCAGAAACATGGTTCACAGACTCTCATGGGTGGGATATAACTATACCAGGATACAACCTGCTTCGCCAAGACAGAGAGGGTAAGTTAGGAGGAGGGGTAGCACTTTACATCAAAGAAAACATCAAGACAACCAGAATCACGGATATCAAGTATACTGGGGAATCCATCTGGGTAAACCTGGCCAGAGGCGGAGAAAAATGCCTGTATCTTGGTGTGGTATACAGACCTCCAAGACAATCGGAGCACAAGGACATTGAATTAATTGAAGACATTGAGAATATCACCTTACGGGGAGACGTTGTTCTGTTGGGAGACTTTAACATGCTTGATGTAGATTGGAACACACTCTCAGCGACTACTTGTGATAGCAGGAGGATATTAACGTCCATGAAGGGAGTATGGCTCAAACAATTGGTATTAGAGCCCACTAGGGCCCAGGCCATCCTGGACCTGGTACTTACAAACGGGGAAAGGGTCTCAGAGATCTCGGTGGGAGAACCGCAAGCCACCAGTGACCATAACATGGTATGGTTCAACCTTAGGAAAGGCTTCCCTAGATCACAAACAAAAACAAGGGTACTCAATTTCCGGGGCACTGACTTCACACGCATGGGAGACTTCGTCCATCAGACGCTTCAGGTTCAAGAAGTAACGGATAAAGTGGAAGTTATGTGGTCAACCTTGAAATCGACCC